>NC_142503.1:73642500-76042500 GCF_057876585.1 Rhinolophus sinicus | reverse complement strand
AAATACTGGGCACTCACCCTCCCATCTTCCTTCTTGATGTCTAGAAAGCTGTAAACATCACTGGAGATTTAGCGATTCATGTAAGTGTGAGCTTTTCATTGCAAGTTGTGGCCTAAGAAGTCTCAGAGAGGGTTTCTGTGGCTGACACTTATCTTGACTGATGGAACAGGAAAATGATGATTTACAAGTTTTGTTTCACTAAAATTTACTTTTGGTTATTTCAGGTTCTGACTATAAAATAACATAATCGCATTTATAAAGTGTTGATAGTCTTTCACATTTCTGCAATGTGGGATTTGGCTGCCATGTTTCTGTTTATAAGCCTCTGGGGCTAACATTTTTCCTGAGAACTCGAAGGAAGTATTCTCACAGTTTGACTTTTTAAAATTTCTATTAACCTGTAGACATCTTATTATAAATTCTCCCTCTCTCTCCCCCCCGCCCCCGCCACTCACTCTGTTAGGTAAAAGCATACAATCTATAACTTAAAGGATGTTTTTTACCACGTGTTTGATAAAAATAGAGCACATAATTATGGCATCCAAAATGTGGCATCCAAAAACATTGGAAATCTTGAAAAGGGAAAACAAAAATAATTGTGTTGTAGCTAATGTCTTGTTTTTAATATTTATAATGGTCTAAGATGTCTGTGTAAATGATCTCCCTTGTTTTTAATCAGTGAAATCAATGAACTCTGTACCATCTCAATGCTTTAAAAATTAAAAACAAAACAAAACACACACACACACACATCAAAAATACCAATACCTAAATTATAAAATAGAAATGGTTTTATACGGGAAAGTCTGGAAAACTTAGAAGGGTATAAGAAGAAAATAAAAGTCATCCTAGGTTGCTTGGGAAGTGTACGTGCATATGCGCGTTGACTATAAATGGGAAGTAGGGGACTTTCTGGGATAATGGAAATGTTCTCTATTTTTTATTGGGCTGTGGGTTTCATGGGTTTATTTGTCAACTGTATCCTTCAAACTGTATCCTTAAGGTCTGTACATACAAGTATATAAATTACACTACAATATAAAAAAATTATCCTACAGTCTCAGTACCTAGGAACAACCATGGTTAATCTTTTGTATGTCCTTCTAATTTAGTATGTGTTTTTGAAATGGAGATCGTGTTTATAGTGTACCGTAGCCTACGTTTTAAAAACTAACATTTTGTCTTGAGCATTTCTAAATGTCATTAAGTATGCTTTAAATATAATATTTAATAGCCTTAGTATATCCATTATCCAAATGTACCTATTCCCTATTTTTAGATACTTAGGTTGTTACGGTTCTTCACTTTTGTCAATGAAACTTACAAACTTAATGGCACAAAACTTTTTCCTCAGCTCTGGATATGTGGTGGGTGTGGCAGTGTACTCTAATTTGGTTCAGTTCAGTTTAATTCAAGAAGCTGTGTGATTGAGGGCCCTCTGGACATGCAGAACTGTAAGCTATTTCCACCCGTGACCCTAGAGGAGCCTGTTGTCATTGGCCAGATAACGTGAGATTGAAATGAAAACAGTAATACAAGTCATTGTGGCGTGTGAGTACGCTGGGTCTCAGGATCTGCAGCTTTTGACAAAATAAGGTTACACTGGTATAAATGAGGAAATATTATTATAGTTACCATCTATTGAGACTTCTTATGTGGCAGGCACTGTCTTAAGATATTTACAGCTTTTATTCACAATGAGTCTGTGAGGTAGATAAGTTTTTTTTTTTAAAATAAACATAATAGAAGTGTATTGTATCAGTTAGGGTTCCCCCAGAGAAGCAGAACCATCAGATAGAATAGTTTAATGAGCCCTCGAGTACCCTTCCGCCTGCAATAACCATAAACCATTTTTGCCTCATTTATACCTTCATTCACTTCTCCCTGTTTTATTTTGAAGCAAATGCCAGTCATCCTATCATTTCATCTACAGATGTTTCAGGAAGTATGTATCTCCAGCCTGGTGCTGTCCAGCAGAATATTCTGCAACAATAGAGATAGTCTGTATCTGTAGCCATGAGCCACACATAGCTTTTGACTACTTGGAATGTGGCTAGTGAGACTGAGGAACTAAATTTTGTTTTTACTTAATTTTAATTAAAATTAAAAAAACCACATGTGGCCAGTGGCTATGGGATTGGAGAGCACAGCTTTAGAAGATCAGAGCTCTGTTTTAGACCATATAACCACAACCCTATTATTGTGTCAAAAATTTAATAGTAATTCCTTAATAACATTTCCAGGTATTTCATAAGTGTGGGAAATTGTGTATTTTTAAATAATTTAGATCAGAATACAAATAAGGGCTGCACATTGTAATTGTTAGATATGTCAGTTTTCAAAACTATATAGGTTCTTTCTCTCTTAGCGGCTATTTATTTTTCGAAAATACTGGCTTATTTGTCCTTGCTAGATACTATGTCCTATGCATTTTTGTAGATGATTTGGTGAAGGTTCAGTTGGGTAAGCCAGGTTCAAAGCAGGTCTGACTCCTGAACCTGAGCTGCTAACCTTTTCTGAAATGATGACAGTGGTAGTGATGGCAACTGACAACATAGTTTATTTGCTCTATGCCAGGCACTTGAAGTACTTTACATGTATCAGCTTGTTTCATCTTCAGAATGTGGATGTCCTTGTTATTCCACTAGACCAGTCAAGTGACTTCTCTAATGTCAAATAGCAAGTAAGTATCAGAATTAAGATTCAACCCAGGCTATCTGGATCCAGAGTCTGAATTCTTCACCACTGCGTTACGTGGTCTCCATACTATATTTCCTCTGAAACACAGGGGATGAGAAATTAATTTTGATTGCCTCGTAGCAGTCTGGACATGCTTGAAATTATGGACCTAATTTTACCAACTGATTTTCTAGGACTGTTGGGAGAATGGAATCAATTAGTGCTTGAAAGCACTTGAGGACGCTTCACGTAAAGACCGTTTACGGAAAGTGTTTACTTGTCTGTAAAGTCAACTGCCTACTAGTCCCAGTTTCTTATTTGTGTTTTGTATGTCAGTTGCTTTCAAACAGAATCTGTTCCCACAGGCCACATTCTGAATATGACACTTTTATTTAAAGTCACTTGAACATTATAGAAGTATTTCTAAGAAACCTGTTTAGAAACTATTCTGTCCAAAGTGCCTTGTGCAGTTTCTAGATTATTTTTCTCTTCTGGGGTGGGAGAGATTTGTTTGTGTTGACAAAATGGAGGGCTGAAATGTGCTCTTGGGGGGTTAATGCCTCTGAAGTGTAGCAACTTACTACAAAACCTGAATATCTATGTACCCTGGAATTTTCCTACTTTGTATCCCTGTCCACTAACTGGAAGCTTGTAGGCTAATCCACTTGAGTGAGTCTTGAGTCTCGAGTCTCCGTCTCCGTGGCTGCTTTCCCCTCAAGACCACCCCTTCGAATGTGACCTAATCACTTCTTCAGCCCAGGTGGTCGTGGAGCTGGCTGTTCCCACCTACTGGCTCTGCTGCAGCTCAACCCACCACGGGACAGTAAGACAGGTCCAGCTGTATTAAACTGGTACCTAAAACAGCACGTGGGGAATTAGCCTGGCTGATCTGGAAAATGTGCCTGGTGCTATTGCAACGCCATAAAATCTGCTGCCAGCCCACCCACTCAGGAGTGCCTGGCATCTGAAACCCACCCCACTGGCTTGGATACAGTTTCTATAAACACATGGCAGTAAATGTGTTAGAAAAGTTATCAGAAAAGACCAGTGATAAAATAAGGTGTATTTCATATATTTATAATTCAATAAAAAGAGAGAAGGAGAAAGAATAGGGAAAAGGAACAAAGGGAGGAAAGTGGGGGAAATTGGTGAACCAGTTGGGATAGTATGTATGTATTGTATCCAATAAGCATGGTTACCTTATGGCACAAAATGTTTCTCTTTGTTCTCTATCTTTAATGAAAAGGGAAATCTATGTAACTTTACTAACATTTGTCACCCCAATAAACTTTAATTAAAAAAAAAAGAAAGAAAAGGGTTACTTTACTTATTCGCTTAAAAAAAAGTTTTTAAACAATTTTAGGTGTTTCCAAAGAATGTAATTCTGACAGTTTAACAGTTTCTAATTGCAGATAATTTGCATAGTGTTTCATGAATTATTTTGGTTTATCCTATAGGATGAAATAGTTTGTATTTGGCTTTAAATATAGAAATTTGAACAATTTTCCCCATTTTTAATTTGCATACAGACGGTTTTCACATAAGCAAAGATTATATACAGAATTTTGGATTACTGTGCAGAAATATTTTCTAGTTTTTTTTGTTTTGTTTTATTTTGTTTTTTAGATACAGGGCTGTATCCTTACAGTACCCTACTTTTCAAGGCATGTAGTTAAGGATGACCAATATATCTTTTAACATTTAAATTTATTTCCTTTCAGATTGTGGAAATATTTATGATGGTTTACGTGCCTTGTTCATTTGTGAGATTATGAAATAGGTATTGGGGAATCCTATTATTACGATATTTCAGTTGACAGCTAGAAGCATGAGATGCTTTAAATTTGATCACCTCGCTATTAAAACAATTTTCTGGACCAATAGTGCTAAATTCACGAATGTGTGCTTGCGTGTGCGTGAGTTCATGCACACACAATGTATGTTTTTGTAAACTTGTTCTTTGAAGAACTGGTTGTGAGGGAGGTAAACAACATTTGTGTCAGTTTCAGGTTGGAAGGTTAATAACGCATTATAATTGAACACAATGAATTACATGTGGGATTTTTGGAACTTGGTAAGGACTCATTCAAGCAATTCAACTGAAATTTATTGAGTGCCCTGTGTGCCAGGCTCCAGGAACAGAGCAATGAAGTAACTGAAAGTCCCTGTTCCCATGAAGCTTATATTCTGATGGGAAGAAGCCAATTAAACAGTGAAAGAGCAAATACACAATAAATGTTAAGAAGAAAAGTAAAGTAGCATGAAGGGGATAAGAGCGGGATGTAGAGGGAATTGTGATTTTAGAGCAGCAGGCCTTTCAGATGAGGTAACATTTGAACAGAGATCTGAAATGGAGCAAAGCGTGTGGCTATTTGATGGAGAGAAAGAAGTTCCCTGCAGAGTGAGCAGTAGATGTCAAGGCCCTCGGGCATGTGCAAATGGATACTTATTTATGAACAATATTTACGATTCTATTAGGGCTGAGTGAATGTTTTGGGCTTGCTGTCTAAATTGGATCTTTATCCAGGGAGTAGAGAGATAAGAGCAAGATACACATCATTTTAAATGGATCATTTGTAAACAGAATTCACATACAAAATAACATTTGCAGAAATGCACATGTAGTTACAGGAGAACTAGGGAAAGTAAAAGGTAAAAGATCAAACCTGAATATGCTGTTACACAGCAACTTAAAAATCGATGTTCTATTCTTCAGAGCAAGGATTTGTTTTGCTTACTACGAGTATTTCATCTCTATGTGGGAACTAGAAAATCTTTTCTTATTGAAAGAAGCCATCTAAGACTTCCTAGTTTGGGGGTTGAATTGTGTACCTCAAAAGCATGTGGAAGTCCTCACCCCCAGTATCTGTGAACGTGACGTTAGTTAAGATGATCTAGTGAAGATGAGGTCATTCGGGTAGCACTAATTTAATACGACTGTGTCCTTATAAAAAGAAGGACATTTGGACATAGGGAGACAGGAACAGAGGGAAGATGATGCGAAGACAAGGGGAGAACACACTCTATAAGCCAGGGAGAGTCTGGGGCTACCCGAGGCGAGGAGAGAGGCATGGCACAGATTCTCCCTCAGAGCCTCCAGAAGGAACCAGCAAGGGCTGACTTTGGACTTCCAGCCTCCAGGACTGTGAGACAATAAGTTTCTGTTGTGTGAGCCACTCAGTTTGTGGCACTTTGTTATGGCAGCTGCAGGAAACGAATAGAGGCATTAAGCAATGTTTTGTTTTCTTCTAAAGCTGTCAAAAAACAAAGAGAGAAGACAATCCTTAAAATACTTTGGCGATTTGACAGTAAGGCCTAGGGTAGGGCAAATACAGATCCCCACAGAACCCAACTGGATCACAACCTCTGCACACTGAGCGTCTCCTTACGTTTGACAGATGCTTCAGGTTTGGTTGTTGATTTCTTCATCTAAAATGGGTCATGTGTTTTTATTTATTATTATTATTATTATTATTATTATTATTATTATTATTATTTTGGCAATGTGGCCACCACATAAAACGTGTAACAATGGAAGAATCTCTTATGGAAGTGTAATGTATTTCCAGGACTATTGTCTCTCTGTCACATATTTTCCATTTTCTGCTGGTTAGTGCTTTACAGGGCTGCTGCTGGGTTGTAAGAACACAGGCGAAAAGCAAACTGGGTAAGTTTCCTTGTCACTGAGGAACTACGACAAGGAAGTGATTATGCTTCGGAAGAGGCTAGTCGACTCCGGCTGTTTGGAGGGAGGGGAAGTGGTAATTTGAGGAATTCTTACAAACAAAACATGAAGATGCACTGTCATTATTTCATACTGAGAATAAGGGCTCAAGGATGGAGGTCACTGCTGAGGAGGCGTTTGCCTGGAGTGCAGTCAGGCAGATTTAGAATGCTTGTGACTTGGGATCCTTGAAATCTGATTGTGCATTTGTATGGCTAGCTGTATGGTCAGGAGCGTGGGAACTAAATGACACAGTTTGTGTTTGAATCCAGGCTTCATGTCTTAATGGCTGTGTGACCTTGAGTAAGTTACTTAACCTCTCTGTGTTTCAGTTTTTCCTCCTCTGCAGAATGGGATAACAGTAGTTCTAGCCTCAAACAGTCGTTGTGGGAATGAAATGAGATGATCTCTGTAACAGTACTTTAGAACAGTGTCAGGCACGTTACATGATCAGTAATTTATGGTCATTATTAGTAGTAGGAGGAGTAATAGAAAGTCAAGTTAGAAGGAAAAGTATAAGATAGAAAGACAGGGCAGATGAACCAGATCTCCAGGAGAGAGGCAGGGGCTCAGATGCACTGGCCAGACGATGCCTGCAGCCAGCTCCGGTGGCTTCTCAGGAGCGGGGATACAATGCTGAAGAATGGAGGTCTCAGTTGGTTCTAAATCCTATTTGAAAGAAGGAGGATTTGTCAAAATACTTATTGACTCCTCCTGGTTTCTGGAACTGGCTTTAGTCTTCGTGAAAGGCACGAGGGGGCTGGAGCAGGCGGCACATTCAGGCTCCACAGGGGCACCCTGACCGTACCAGGTCCATCAGCACAGTGATAGCTTACATGGAAGGAAGACACTCTTACCGGGAAGTAACATGTGCCAGCCAAGCACGCTGCCGAATCTTGCCTTTTAATTCTCAAAGCAGTCCTGTGAGGCGGTGTTTATCTGTTGTGCTTTTAAAATGGGAAACTTGGAGCTTTTGTATGTTGTTGGTCTGAAGTGACACATCAAGCCAGTAGTAGAGCTGGGATTTGAACTGGCTGGAGAGCCAGAACTTTTAGCTTTGGGGGCAATCCTGCCAAATTTCTCCCTCCCCACACCTTTTTCCAGAGGCAGAAACATGACGACCTGGATTTAGTGCCCCAACCCTGGGTTACGGGAGGACCAGAACGAGAGGAGGGTGATGGTGAGTCAGTCTCTATCATCTGTTCAAGTTGGATGTTTTCCCAATTTAGAGCCTCAAATGGCAGTTTGCAAACATTGAGGATATTTAAAGAATGTGCTACATTCTCAGAAGCCAATTCTAGAGGAAGCGCTAAACTATTTTGACATATGTCTGCCCTGTTGGCAAAACAGCGTGATTATCATGAGAATTTCTGAGGTGGGCGGCATTCATTTTGAGACATTTATCCTGGCCCACTTGTCAGGCTGGCTATTCATGTGCTAACCTCCAGAGCACTGAGCTCATCACTAATGTCTAGATAGCTTCCACTCCCTTCTGTCTGCGGTGACACTTGCCATCCTCTCCTGTCCCCACCATTTATTGCTCCCTCCCTGATGGTGATTTTTTTCCTCCGATGTGAAAAGGTTCAGGTCTCTTGCATCTTCCTTGAATTTGCACCGGTTACCACCCTATTTCATGTTTTCTCTTCATAGACAAATTTCTCAAGCTAATTGCCAAAGAGGGAAGCCAAGAGCCACGGAAGAGGGGTGTCAGGGGAGTCACAGGACGGGTCATGGTCCAAGGCTACAGTAGTGGTTCCCCAGGTGTGAGCTCTGGGCCTGCAGCATCGACGTCACCTGGGAACTTGTTAAAAAATACAGATTCTTGGGCCCACCCCAGACCAACTGAATCGGTAACTTGGGGTGGGGAGCAGTCATCTGTTTTAACAAGGTGCCCAGTTGTGACTCACCCCAAAGTGTGAGAACCTCTGAGTTACAGAAGGCCAGAGTTAAATAAAGTCCAGAAATCCCCATTAGAGTTCCTGAGTGAGCAGGCCTTTGTTTTATTCCCTCGCTCCCTCAGTCCTGTGCAGTCCTGCTGGCCCAGCACTTAGCTGAAAGTGCTCTCGGTCGTCTGGACCCTCGTGCGGATTCTTAAGCTGCTGGGAGCACTGATGTGTGGGAAGAACCTGGCCCTAGTCACGAAGTCTGCAGTCTGTTCCAGCCTCCTCGTAATCAGCTGGGCGATTGGGTGTGAGTGGTTAACGCGTCTGTTTTCTTATCTGTTAACCCAGAGAGTGAGATTTGCTAATCATTAAAGGATCTCCTCCATCAGGTCGAAGGTGTGCCATTTGCTTATAACTGTGTTCTGTATTTTAAAATTTTAAATTTGTTTAAATATGTTTGCTGCTCTGCTGATGGCTACTCAGATTTCAGCATGTTATCTATGTATGCTTACCCAACTGGACTAGCTAATACGTATTTTAGTCCGATAATAATGAGCCAGTTTAGTAATGGGGGCCATGCTCTCAGGCATTGACTGGCCTTACCAAGGAGCCCGACAACTTCATTTCAAACCCACAGCAGGGAGATAGCCAGCCCCGATGATGCTGAATTTGGAGTTGTGGTTTGATGATTAGAATCTCATCTTTTGTCCAAGGAACACCGCCACATTTGCGATGCTTCTGTTGTGTGATTGCACCTAAACCCAGTGACCAAGCTTGTTGATTTTTTCCCTCCAGCATCTCTTGCATCCATTTCCTCCTTTCTATTCACACTTCCCCTACCCTCTCACTTTCTTTCACGTAGCAAATGGTTTCAGAGTGCCCACTGCATGCCAGGTAATGCACTGATAGGTCTGGAGAGAAACAGTGAGCACAGCAGGAGAAATGCATGATTGGTTGACACTCTAGACCAGGGGTAGATAAACCTTTTTCTGCAAAGGATGAGGTGGGAAATAGTACAGGCGGTGTGGGTCAGAAGGCCTCTGTCTCAGCTCTCGGACTCTGCCACAGGCAACGTGTGAAACGGAGGTGTGCCTTTATTCCAGTCGAGGCCAGATTTGGCCCACTTGCCAGCGCTGCTGTAAAAAGTGAGGCAGGCCGTTCACATACACAGTGACGTGGGTGTATCAAGTTGTGATGCGTGTTATGAAGAAAATAAGGCCGTGTGAAGGGAATGAAAAAGGCTGGGTATGAGCATGTTATTTTTTTACGTGGGCTGGTAGAAGAAGCCCCTGAATCTGAAGAAAGTGGGGAAAACAACCACGGGACACATGGTGGAGGAACCTTCCATGTGGAGGGAATGCAGGGGCAGTGCCCGCAGCATGGGCACGTGTTGGGCTTATTCAGGGAAAGCAGGGAGGCCAGGCTGGCTGGGGTGAGCTAGGGCGAGAGCAGGCAGGGGAGGGGCTGGTGGCAGTTCCCCAGCAGACAAAGGAGAAACGCTTTCCTGAGAGAGGGGTAGCCTGCAGGAGGGTCTGAGAGAAGGTGTGAGAGCAGGTGATCCCGTGGGGAAAGTAAGAGGTGTGGTCTGACCAGAGAACCTGTAAGATGGGCATAGAAGAGAGAGGAGCTGAGGTTGGCAAAGCAGGCTTTTCATGTCGTGCTAAGGAGTTTTGACTGTTCATCGACAGATTTTTAAGGAGAGGAACACTGTCTGCTTGTGTTTTAGAAAAGGTGACAGGTAGTTAGTTGTATGGAGGATGAGAGGTGGGGGATGTGGGCAGAAGGAAGGATGAGCACCTGACCTGAGCCTGGAGGGGATGGAGATGGGGTGATGGATTCAGGAGACACCAGACACCCAGCCAGGCCGAGTCCTCTTTTATCTTCTAAGTGCTGTGTCTTCCTGCACTTGTGCTTTTCTTCCTGATCTTGACCTCCCCTTGCACAAGGAATGACTCCAGGCTTCCTTCTGTGAGAAGCTTGCCCTCATCACTCCAGTTGGAAGAGTCCCACTTTCCTCCCCCAATTCTCACAGCACCTTCTCCCTGGTACTTCTCTTACCCTGTGCGTCAGAGACTGCCATTTGTTTACATGCTCTTATCCCTTCTTAGGTATTTTAACATTCTTGTGGGCAAAGGGTTGTTTTATTGGTATCGAGATCGTACTATATAGTGAAGTGGGGAATCTGAACTCCAGGGGTCTGCTGTCCCGCCGCTTACCGTGCGACCTTACGTCAGCGACTCTGCTTCTCTCAGCCTGCATTTCCTCATCTGGGAGAGGAGATAGTATTACCCGCCTCACAGGGCTCTTGTGCTAACTGAGATAACTGCATGGAAGTGCTGAACACAGAGCCTGAACGTTTTAAGAATTCGAGAAATGTTAGCAGTTATTAGTAGCACTACTGTTACATTCCAGTAGAGCTTAGCACAGTGCCTGGTATATAGTAAACACTAAAAAAACTGTTCAACCCAAAGAATGTCTTATAGATAGAATTTATAGATGATACAGACCAGCCCAAATAGTGGCAAAGCTGATTGTACCGGTCTGAGCAATGCAAGACAATAAATAATACCTGTCTGTGGTTATTCCATGCGCCACTGAGAACCCAGACAAAGAAGCTAGCTCTCTTAGCCTGGAAATAACCTGCGTTGTTAATTATTATCCCTAAATATTTACCTGTCAAACCTATCGCGCAGATTTTGTGAGATTCAAGAACATTTGAGCAATACTGACAATGCATGTATACTGAGATTTTTCACTCAGATGTACATGAAATTTTATCTGATGACTACCACAGGAATACGGATAGCATAAAGAGAGTCACACCACTTTGAAGGTGTTTGATCTGCATTTTCCAAAATGACACGCCACACAGTCTCCGTTCCCTAGATAATTGACAGCCATGCTCTTTGGTTTGTGTTTTGGTTACTTAGCTCCTTAGCATATTACTATTTTTGAGGAAATTCTAGTCACAACTCTACTTTCGCTAGGATGATGCAGAGATTCCCAGTATTCCACCTCCATCCATTTTTGCTCTTAAAATTAACTTAAAACTTGTGATTCTCAGGATTTTTCATAGCTCCTTTAAACTACCAATGTTTGTCTGCTTTCTAATCCCCCACTGTGTTTTCACTCGATTTTTCCTTTTACCTATGAGGCCCTTCCCTTTCTTTCCATCACCCAATTCCTCTTCATTTAATAAGTCTCATTTTCTTCAGGGAGCCTGTTCTTCTGTACTATATAAGGAATCAGGAAATGCAATTTTGAGGACATTTAAGGATCCTATCTGATGGATTAAAGAAGACTGGGGGAGGGTACAGTTTCCAGACAAAGGATCAATGGAAAGGAGACCAATGTGGCTGGACCCTATAAGATTGGGGGGGGGGGGGGGCGGGTAGGGGGAAGGAGAAGGGAGAGAAATACCAGCTGTGACTGATCAGGGTAAGATTCTGGAAGGAGGATTTGGAGATCAAAGTGAAGGGCACTTGAGGTTTTGTCTTTATAACATTGGGACTCCACTGAAGAACTTTAAGCAAGAAGGTGTCAAGGTCAAGTTTACATCTTAAAATACTCACCCTGACTGCTGCAGTGGGTTAGACGGCTTGGACTGGGTGAGGGTGCTGGAGAAGGAAAGCCATGGACGGATTTGTGTCCAGAAAGCCTGTCCCACTCATCACGATGTCTGGCTGGTTGGATAAAACGAGCCATCTGGACCATGCCAATTTGTGGGCCTGGGTTCATGAAGTTGAATATCTAGAAGCACCCACTCCTGTTTGAGTGGTTTTCTCATATTCCTCACTTGCTTTGACTGTATAGATCTGGTGAAAAATAACATTAAAATGATTTCAAAAATAATAAAAGTCATGGTAAGTGATATTTTCAGCCTATACATTTTTTTTTAGGCTTACCTTTTCCTGTTAAAAGACAGTGGATTCATTATTCCTCTTATAAGATTGAAAAGATTTCTGGCTGCTCAGCAAGGAGGGTCCTTGACACTGAGTCCCTCTGTGAGCTGGTGCTTGGGTGGATTCAGACGCTAGTGGAGATGCCAGTGGTTGTTTGCTTTTCAGGGATAGAGAGCTCTCCCCTGCTCTCGTGTACATGGTGGGGAGCCTGGGTGAGGTCCTGTGTCCCCGGCTCCTTATGCTCAATCAAGGCAAAGCCTCCTGTGCTCTGACAGAGTGCTTCTTGTGTTGCATTAACTTAATGGGACTCAAAATGATTTTCAGGGTGAGATTTACCCCATTCTAGGCCCAGGGCTTGGTAATATATTTCCTGAGGTTGTTTGTCACAAACGTTTTTGCAGTTCTTTTCTCTACCAAAGTCACATGTGTGGCTTTGCCCAGTGGGGTATCTGTGAAACCCCCAGGCCTCTCATCTTTTACTTTTCATGTTCTTAAACTGACTGTTAATCCTGCATTGCAGTCTTTGAGGTGACTTGAGGTGGGTCCTGAGCACACTGTTTCTGTCTACTTACAGGGGAAACTGATGGTAACAACGTCAAGTGTGAACATAGAATAATTTGATGTGATATCCCCTCCTGGCTGGTCAGAGTCCCTGGCAGGCAGCCAGGTTGCCAGAGAGACATTTATGCAAAAGGAGAGCTGGTGACATGTGGCATCAGATCTGTTGTCAGCGTATAGCAGTGACAGAAACACACGCACACAGACACACACACACACACACACAGAGCCTCTCTCATACAAATGTGCAAGTGGAGGACAGTGTGGGGAAGGAAAAGAGGACCAGAGGAAGTCGAGCAATTTGGGGAAGACACATTCTCCCCTCATGGCCAAGCTCGCCATTGCTAATGCAAATATAGCATCTGGATTGTCTCTGCTTTGTGTGTTGGTGTGTGTGTTTGTTTAATATTCATCAGCACCCCATCTCCTGGGGCTCGGTGTCACAGCCATTAGCCTCTGTCTCTGGCTGGCTGCAGCTTCCCGTGGAGACCAGCGGTGCCTCTCTTTAATTGGCTGGTAGGGTCAGCATCAGCAGCCCTGACTTGCACAGTCCTACCATTTTCCCTTTCCCCCTTCTTGACATCTCCTCCCCCCGTACTCCCCCACCCCAATACATTTCCTACAGGGGAGGGCCAGCAGAACCAGGAGGAATTAGGGAGCCTTGCTTGAGAAATGAAATCTGCCCGGGGATACAGTTCCTTAGCCAGGGGCTCACTCCCAAAATGACATGTTCTAAGCCCTTTGAGGGGATGCCTCCACTTTAAACTGATAGAGAAAAGAATAGTCCTGCATTTGCAAGGCTATTAGTCGGCAAAGTGGCTACTAATAATTTCAGTTTTCTTAGCATTTACAGGTAGTGAGGGCTCTATACTAGGGCGAGAAGCCATGATATACTTAACTGTCAACACCTACCATCTCTGTTTACCTGACGACATCTGAGTCTCTAAAGAACCTTTCTCCAAACCTTGGACGCTAATCTGTTGATAGCTAGGTTGTGTTGCCTTTAAAACAGTAAAGGAAGAAGACTTTTACTGATTCTAAGTAGCTACAAAGTACCTAAGCAAAGCTATAAAAATAACAATGTGCATTTAGGAAAATACGGTAGACTTTTAAAAAGCCATTATCAATGTATATTTTCAACTCCTAATTTTAACTGTACTGTTCTCAGAATAACAGAGGTTACCATCAGTGGGGCATAAAATATAATCTGGGAGTGTCAGTCAAATTTAAGACTTACAAAAGAAGGAATGCACAAAGAAAAAGGGAAAAGAAAAAATCAAAAGAGGGATGGAAAAAGAAAGTTATACCTGCATTGGGGAGTGGACGAGTGTCTTCAGAGAGGGCCTGTGGTCCATCAGTGCCACACATGTCTTTTAGCCCATAGTTTTATCATGGTCTTTTGAAAATAAAATCTGGTAAGCAGTTATTTCATGACAGAACTTTTCACACTGTGAAATGGGCAATGACAAAGCCAGAAGAGGAGTCAAGGTCCTGGGTGGTCCTCAAGCCAGATAATTCATTACTCCAACAAACAGAAGTAGAGCTCTCCCACCTGAGGCTGTGTTTCAGCAAGAAGGGATAAAGAGGAGAATCAGGAAAGTTGACAAAAGAGTTTGGACTAGAGAACTAAGAACAAAAAGACTGTTTCACTCTTCTCCCTGTCCTTGAGATTTTGAAATTGGAACTTTAGCGGCTGGACTCCTTTAATGTTGTACCTACCTCTTCGAGAACAGAGGTGGAGGTCATGGATGCCCTTTGCTTTCCTTCCTAGTACCAGAGACCAATCCCTTTAGGTTCCTTCAGTTTCCATTCCCAGCTCACCTGTTTGTTTGGTTTTTTTTTGGGGGGGGGGGGATTGCTTGTAACAGTCCAGTTCCTTAATAAGAAACACTTGCCGTGATGCTAATGCCTGGCTGCCCTTGGCAATCTCGTGGGCAGCCCAGGGTGGGAGGTGAGGAATCAGTATATTGAAGAAGCGGCCCGTGTCATTCTCGCATGCACCCCATAGAGGGCACTCAGCAAATCCTGCGTGGAGTTAGCAGCTCACCAGCTTGCCCGTGTTGGTTGGGGGACTGTTGGGTGTTGGCTCCCAGGGCCTGAGACCCCTTGCCTCCCAGCTCCACAGGCTGCACTTGTGAAGATCTGCTGAGCCAGTGCCAGAGTGGAGGTGACAGCCTTGCTCTGGTCACACTCATCGGGGTGCAGTAGCAATGACCAAAGGGCCCCCCTCAGGCAGCCCTAGCCTGATGCCCTCGCTGCTCTTGCCCCAGACGCCCAGTATTTCTTTGGTTTGACATCCCAGGGGGAAGCAGGACATGCCAGCCCTCTGAAACCCTGAGGAACCCTCACTTCTCCAGGGCTGAGGGATCCCCAAGGGCGTGTGCCCACTGCCCGTTATGAACAAGGAAACCAGGAAGCATAATTGAACTACCAGTGTGGGCCCATTTGTGGGGCGCAGCAGGTTCAACACTTCCGCACTGGTTTCTGTGGGAAACCAGCAGATCTGAGTAGCTATAAGGGGAGAACGGAGGGGAACTAATGTTTTTGAATGTCAGTGGGGCGCCAGGTTGGAATCCGGTTGTTGGCCTACATCGATCTTCACAGCCACCTGTGAGGGAGGTGTTTTTCTTTTTGGAAGAAGAAGCAGGGTACAGAGGGTTATGGAAACTAGGTGGTGGGAACGGGCTTCAGTTTGCTTAACACAGGCTCGGCGGCTTTCCTACCATGTTGGTGTAAGGATTTATACGGAAGAAAAAGGTAGCCCCTTAGCATGTTGAAAGCATGTTCCCTTCCTTAAAATAGCCTGACAGAAACAAGATGCACAAGGTCAGAAAATGGAACCAGTGCAGAAGCTTGTAAAGGAAGAGTGAGACCCCTCCCTGCCCACACCCCATCCTGCTAACTGCTCTCCCTGAAGGCAATCTCTATTTAATTTCTTCCAAATCTATATAAAATAGTATATGTTAACATATATTGATACATAGACCCTAAAATAGTATCCGTTTTAATATTTATGCCAAGAGAGTATACTCTGTCCATTAGAAGCAGGACCACAAAGTTGGAAGCATAAACCTGGGTTCAAAAGTGGTCTCTTCTTACCACATTTAAGGCATTGGGCTGGTTACTCTCTGCCTCAGTTTCTCATCTGTAACATAGGTTGTTCTCATTGAATCTGATAATGTCAAAATGTGGAACAATGTCTGGTACATAGTAAACGCAGAGTGGATATAAACGATTTCTTACTCTGTGTCTTGCTGCTTTTTTTTGTAAACCTAAAACATATGAGATCTATATCTATTCCTATTTTCTTCCCTAAAAAAATAAATGAATTTAGCAAATTATTAAAATGTGCCTGTATTGTTATATTTCAGCACTGCAGAGCCTGGTTAGTGCAAAACATGCTGTGATTGTGTGCTGGCTAGCATTTTATGAGCGGAATGAGACGGTCACCATGTGTGTGGTGCTTTGGGAGTTTAAAGAGAGCTTCTAGGTATGTTTTATTTGATCTTCCAAGCCAGCCTGTGATGCGGATTGGGCAGGGAGTATTAATGCATTTCGCAAATAAGGAAACCACGTTTGAACGGGATTCAGCAGACCTGCCGCAGGTCACACAGCCTTGTCTCGAGCTGTTACGATGCCCCGTCCTCTGCCTCCCTTTGATACTGCAAATAACTCTGTGGGCCACCTAGGTGGGGGAAGTCCTGTTATCTTCAGCTGGGTAGGGGTGGGGGTGCTGAACGTGTTTACCCCACAGTGGGAGGTGGGATGGGTTTGCTCAGATCTATCCACACTCCTTTCCCTGTAAAGAGTGACACGTATTTTCAGGACAGCCCCTAGTGTAGAGATGTATTGGGGTGACACTGGAAAGAGAAAATCAAGAAGGGGGTGTGGTACAGTTGTGCATGGAAAAGAGCCCAGAACCAGAGGCAGGAAATGTGGTCTCAGAATCGTCATTGTTTAAAGTGATGCCTTGGTATTAGATGTCCCCTCGGCTTATAGCTGAGGAGTTAGGGCCACCGAGGTTAAGTGGCAGTGCCAGGTCACTCAGCTCCATAAGAGCAGAGCCAAGACTATACAGGGAGGGGCTATGAGGCTGTCATAAAATTAGTAATCAGAGCTGTCAGAACCCTTCCTCCAACTCAGGCAACCAGCTGTCAGCAGCTGTATTCCTTTCACAAGAAAAGCTTCAGTATAGTCCTGTCCAGTAAAAGCATGATGTGAACCACATAGGTCATTTTTAATTTTCTAGTAGCCACGTTAAAAAAAAGTAAAACAATTAATTTTAATAACATTGTATTTAATCCAATATATCTAAAATGTTATTTCAACATGTAATCAATATAAAAATGATTGTCTTTTTTTTTTTCATATTGCCTTCAAAATCCTGTGTGTACTTTGCATTTACAGCACATCTCAATTTGGACCAGACACATTTCAAGGACTCAGTAGCCCATATGGCTGGTGGCTACAGTGTTGGACCACGCAGCTCTCAGAGGGTAGGGGCTGGTTAAAGCACATGTCATTCAAGTTGCTTTGAAACAGAGATCATGCCTTTTGGCCCTTGTCCACATTTCAGTATGCATTTTGGTTCAGCTCCTTTAGACTAAAGAAACTAGATGAACTTCACTTTTAATAAGGGCCACAGATAAATTTTCAAAGACTATAATTTAGGAGGTGGTGATTCATATTATAAAAAATTATTCATTATCTAAACTTTAAATGATAAATTCTTGAAGTACATTTGTGTTTTCTTCTAATGTATTAACTATTTCACCCCAAAAATAATAAGGAATTGAGAAGTTTTGTTAGGCACTTTGCTACTTGAGGATTAATGAGTGAGTATAAAAATTTCAGAAAAAAGTTAAGTCAGTGGTGCAGTACAGTTTGAATGATTACAATTTAATTTCCTCACAAATTTTTAGGAGAATCTTGTGGCTTACAAAATGTTAACCTGAATGGCATTTTAAATCATTCAGCATGATAAACAGTAAGCAGTTAGGAGAATTAGATTCTAGTCTCCACTCTGGTTATAAATCGACTTGGGCAAATTTCTTAGGTTATATTTATTTCATTACTTACAAAGCAATATCCAAAATCATTTCATTAAAAAAAAATATGAATTTAGATATAACTATTTTTTTTAATGTTTATCAGATATACAACCTTTTTTGGCTCAGGGCTACACTCTTCAATCATAGTGTTATTTCTTTGGGAAAGTCAGATTCAACTAAGATTATTTTGATTTATAGAATCTTCCCTTCTTTCATATTTTAGAGCATATTTTCATAGGACTATATCTTGCCCAAATATTAGAGAGAAATACATGAAGATATGAAGCAGAACAAAATAAGTTGCTGAGACAGCATGTAATGAAAATTTGTAGAACTGTAGTGAACGTGAAGAGTAGATTGACTGGAAAGCCAAACTGCTGCCTCGGAAGATTTTGGTCGAATGTAGAACTGACCTGCTGCAGGTGTGTAAGTGGCTTTAGTCGTTTGCTTGATTCTTAAAAGTGGAGACAGGGAAAGGAATAAGGTAAGTAGGAGTCAAAACAAAGGAGAGTGGGTGAGTTGACGAGAGCCTTTGCAATATAAACAACTGAACGTCACGTCCCTTTTAGGAGTGCTGAAGTAAGGAACAATAAGTGAAATAGGGAGCAGGAACGAGAGTGTCTTCAGAGTCATGATGAGTTCAGAAAGCTTGTAAAACTTTTGTTCTAATAGTTATTCCTCCGTTTCTATATCTTTCCATAAATTTGAGATGAAAAGAAACATTTTCTACTGAAAATCAATTTTCAATTACTGCTTGACCAGTAATACCCTGGAGTGGGGTTTACTGCTCTTCCTATGAAACGGGGAGGGCCTTGTTTGATGAAGGGGTTCCAGTGAACAATTTTTGCGCTGTGGCCATGTGTACGTCTGGCAGTTCTGGTCATAGCCTTCAGGAGGATTTCCTCCTGGGTGTAAGGTTGGGCATGCCTTCAAGGCAGGATAGCTTTAAAAAAAAAAAATAGTGAGTAGGGGGCACTCAACCAGATCCTGGATAAGTTAATATTCAGTCACAGCAAAAGGCAGTCAGTGGAGGTTTCCAAAGGCTTCAGTCTACAGTTTTTGTTTGTTTTTGTTTTGTCTTCCCTGGTAGGTGAAGAACATCTTGATTGCGCTTTTTCTCTCAGTAGTCATTGCTGAACTGTGCTCTAGTTACCACTGTTGCAGGTGAGAAATCTGATGCTAATCTGATTCTTTTTCCTCCATAGGTCCTCTGTTCGATTTGTTTGAATAGCTATATAATGTCCTCTTAATCTTTAGAGTCTCTGACTGCTGACTCTGAAAAGACTGCAGAGTAACTTGTAGGTGAAGCAAAGCCAACTCGATTGCCCACTGCAGTAAAGGAGACCATGACTTGACTGAGCGTTGCAGAGGATGGAGTACAGAGATGGGGAATTTGTGAGGTTTGTAGGGTCTGGTTTAGGCAGGTTGTTCAGTGCAAGGACATGGAATTAGAGAAAGGTTTTGATAAAATAATTTAAGACTGGTGGGCTGAGTAAGGGGAATTTACTCTAATAAGGATTACTTGAGCTATCGAGTGTTCAGATAAATGGGTTTCTGGAAAGTTCCTGAGACCAATAATAAAATTATTTGTAACTCCATCTTCCTGGGTAAGGGTTTCCTGAAATAGTAAAGTCATGTTAATGCACATAGGAAGATATGTGGTTTTGCAGATGATTTCCCTTCCCAGGTTAAATATTTTGCAAGCCCAGGCATGTGTCTGTTTTTCCTTCGTTAATGCTGCCTGAGCTTGTAGTGAGCCCTTTCAAGTCTAGAGAATTATCCCTTCTTTCAGCTCAGGGAGGTTTTCTTTGGTTTTGTCCCCTCCTTCCCTTCTAATTATTTCCTCTCTGTTCGTTCTTATTTGTCCTCCAGAGAAACCTGTTTTTTGCATGTTCTGTCTCCTGGTTATGTCTTCCATGTCTCTGTTATTTTTACTTATGGTGTCTCTTTGATCTTTCAGAACATTGAATGGGCTTTTAGTATTGAACATGCCCTTTTCCATTTTGTCTATCGAAATTTTAATTTTAGAAATCATTTATACCTGAAACTAAAAAATAAATAAATAAATAAATAAATAAATAAATAAATAAATAAATAAGAAAGAAAGAAAGAAAGAAAGAGAAAGAAATCATGCCTTTCAGTTTTAAAGAGACTTTTTTTTTTTTTTTTTTTATCTAATAGTATCTCCTCGAAAGACCCCATTGCCTTTTCCAAAACCATTACTTTCTCTTATAATGTTACTTTGTCTTTCAGTGGGTGCCTGTTTCTCAGGCAGGCTAAGAGGCCTCTTGGGCAGTGATAAATCATCAAGTACTGGGGGATTAAAAATGTGTATTTGCAGGCGCATGCATATGTGTGTTAATAATGGATGAATATGTGCCATCAAACCTGGGACCTATCAACTGAGTTATGGGGAGACTGCTTGATCCTCAAGAGTAGTTTAGCTCATCAGTACAGCGACCCTTGAGGCCTGGTGGTGTAAGTAGGATCTGACAGCTCCTCCAAGGATCAGCCACAACAGTGTCTTTCCAAGTAGAATCAACTTAGATTTCTGGCCAGTTCACTTGAGGGAGCTATAAAATCTGTGGTTAACCCAGGGGGCCCTTTGGCACATGGGGATTTTAAGAGCACACTCCCTAGGAGTTTTGAGAAAACTTAGACTTCAGACCTGTTCTCTAGCTCTCCCAGTGCAGCATGGGAGCATTTTGAAATATAGGTTCTAGAGCCAGACAGCCTAGATTTTAATGCTGGCTCTGCCATTTACTGCCTGTGTGCTCTTGGGAAAACTACTTAATCCATGGGATCCAATTATCTTCTTTCTAAAATGAGGAAAATAATAACACTTATTTTCTTGGTTGATGGGAGGATTAAATGAGTTTCACATTTACGGAAAGGTGCAGTACTCTTAGAACAGTGCCCAGCACATGGCAAATACTCCGAAGTTTTAGCTATTGTTATTTTCATCTCCAACTCATAGGGTTGCTGTGAGGATTAAGGAAGTCTATGTAAAGTACTAGTATGTGCCAATAAGCATTAATATTATTATTTTACAAAGTTCTGACTCATGTGACTGACATATTATGACACAGTAAAAAGATTAACAAAGCCTTGCTTTATCTTTAATTTAGAATGTCCCCTAAATTAAAATTTCATTAAAAAAAATCACATAATTTCAAAGTTGAAAGGGTGAGTGAATTGTAAACAGTGAAAACTCTTCTATAATATACCCTTCACCCATTGCTGCTACTGTTAACATTTGGCCACATAGGATTTATCATTATTTTTTTCTCTTACTGAACCATTTGTGAATAAGTTGAAAACATGAGACTTACTACCCCTGAATGCATTAGTGCAAAAAAAGAAATAATCATGGCACAACTATCAACATCAGGAAATTAGATACAGTTTGGTCATCTAACCAACAAACCTCATTCAAATTTTGACCCAATATTGTTCTTTAGAGCAAATTAACTCAATCCAGATTACTCATGGCATTTTGTTAACAGGCTGTTTGTCTCCTTCAATCCAGAACAGTAGTACTTTCATGGCCTTATTATTTTTGAAGAGACTAAGCCCGGTATTTTGCACAGTGTCCCTTAATTTGGGCTTGTCTGATATTTGCTCAATTTTAAATTTAAGTTCAATGTCTTTGGCAGGAAAAACGCAGAAGTGGTACTGTGTATGTTTTTGTTTTGTCCTTTCACTTGGTACATGATGTCAATTTATCTCACTACTGGAAAAATTAACTTTGGTTTGGTTACAGGTTTTTCCACTGTGCTGCCTTGTTCAGTGACCATACCTGCCCAGACACCTGTTTGGCCCAACCTCCAAACCCCAGATAACCACCTTGCTCAGACCTGAGTCTGCTCTCCATCTCTAACAAGTACTAAAGAAGACGAAGGGACCCTAGTGGCTTTTCAGTGGAATTTTTCAGTTGTTTAGGAAGGAGGGGAGAGAGGGAAGGACTGATTTCTTTAAGTGTTTGAGAGAGGAAAGTAAAAAAGTTTCTCTTTTATCCTTTGTAATTAATAGATATTTTGGGGAGAGATATTCTGAGACCTTGTAAATATCCCATTCCTCCTCTAAATTTTACCCACTCATTTTAGCATCACTGATGATTCTCGACTGAATCAGTTGTACGTATGACGATTGTTTTCTAATTCTTTTGTTCCTTCTACATTTATTAGTTGGCATTTTATTATAAAGAAGTGCTTTCTCTTATCTCTGTTTATTCATTTATTGTGTTTATTCAGGTGAACTCAAGGACTCCTCTCAGGGGGTTGTAATCGGACATTTTCATTTATTTTGACACTCAAATTGTCCTGGATTTGACCAGTAGGAGTCCCTTCAAGCCAGCTCCTGTGTTTTATTTATTTATTTATTTATTTTGAAAGGTTTCCATCATTCTTTGAGCACTCCATTCCTTTTTGGTATAAAAAAAATTATTTCAGGCTTTCTACTTCCCTATTTGAGCCTTTAATCAGTCTGTTTTCTAAGGAGTAGGGGATGATATTTAGAAACCAAAGATCTGGGCGCTAGGTGTGATTATTGCTATCGAGGTATCACTGCTCCCATGCCCTCTCAGTGGGGAGACCTAGAGGATTAGGGTGTGGGTGTCCACACGCCTACATTTATCTAAACATGTGTTCGCCCAAGACCTCCATGTCCACAGGGTTCATTCTCCTTTTCTCCTTTTCCGTATTTGTAACTCCCTTGTTTAACAGAAGAAACCTGGCTTCTATTGTTCTCAGCATATTTACTTATTGCTTAATTCCCCTGTATGTAACCAGTCTCCCGACACTGCCTGGGTGCTGCCTTGCTCAGCAGCCATACTTGCCCGGACACCTGTTTGGCTCAACCTCCAACCCACCAGATAACCACCTTGCTCAGACGTGAGTCTGCTCTCCATCTCTAACAAGTACTAAAGAAGATGAAGGGACCCTAGTGGCTTTTCAGTGGAATTTTCCCATTATTTAGGAAGGAGGGGAGAGAGGGAAGGACTGATTTCTCTAAGTGTTTGAGAGAGGAAAGTAAAAAATCATCATTTTTGTTGGGGCCATGTATTTTAAACCTAGTACCACTTTATGTACTGTGGAATCACAGCTGCGTGTATGGCTCAGTTATTATATGACACAGTTGTCATTGGATAGAAGATGGGTGATCTGCTCTATCCCGATATATTGTGTTTTGAGTGAGGGAGCTTATGTTTTCCTGCACTTTATTTACTTTCTTACAATTCCATTGTTCTTAAATGGATGCATTTTTCTGTCTTTTAAGGGGATGTTGTGCAAGATAAAATAAACTGCTTTTCCCAATCCTTAAAAAAAATTCTAGCAAAGTAAGGGCTTGATCATGATAACATGATGAAACAACACAGGAGTTGGGAACATGTGCTTGGTCTTTCCTACTAGGATTACCACTTGGGAAAAGAACCATTTGTACCAAGGGGGAATTTCTAGTTGAGGAAACCAAATATTTATTATGTTAACAAGGGAGACTCTTAAGAGTTCCAGCTAACAAGGCAGTACCCTGGTACATAGGGATAAGCTTTAGGATATGCCAGAAACAAGGGTGGGAGGAAGTGCGACAGTGCAGGGAAACTAAAGGTGGGTATGAAATAAGCTTTTCACTGGAAGTTTTTGAGGCTGTCCTATCGAACATACGTGTCTTACCTAGCTAACTTGTAACAGGAAGAAAGAAGTAACGGTGTGTTGGTGTATGCTTTGACTCTTCTTCATGGGGAATCTGCGTTTCTAGACTGAGAACAACTGAATGTTACCATTGATCTGATGATCTCTAGTTGTGTAGCTCTATTTAAAAAACTACCCAAATTTAGTGGCTTGAAACAGCAGCCATTTTATTACGTTTCAGGGTTTGTCGATCAGGACATCGAGCAAGGCTTGGCTGGGCAATTTTTCTCCGTGTGCTACTGATTGTGGACTTGTTGGTATTGATCAGGCAGTTGGGCTATTCCGGAGGGCCTAGGATGTCCTCATTCACAGGCCTGGCAACTTGACAGACATCTGAAAGGGTGGGCTCAGCTGAGCCCCACTCCTCCTTATGTAGTCTCAGGGTCCTTCCACAGGGTCTCTAGCAGGGTGGTTAGACTTCTTTCATGATGACTCAAGGTTCCAAGACCCCACGAGAAAACAGCCAGTTGTTTTAAAAGATATACTGGGCCTGGCTTAGCAACAACTTCTACAATGCTCTGTCAGAGAAAGCAGTCATAGGCTAGCCCAGAAGCAAGGAGAGGGGAATTTGACCTCTCGGTGGGGAAGAAAGTCAAAAAATTTGCAGCAAATTTTTGCTGCACCACACCTTGAAAAAAGTGGGAGATGAATGTGTTTTTAAAACTTTTACTTAAACCTTGTATATGAAATAGAATGTTTATTGTTTTTAGAATGAATTTATCATTGCTGATCTTAAACATAGTACATTTCAAGTTTTGAAATACAGTCTTTTCATCATTCAAATTAAAGTTCAAATGGTTATACTTTTAACTGAGGGATTATGTTTGTAAATCCTTGACTTAGCACATGTTCTCCTGTTCTGAAAGGTTTATGAGCTTTACAAATGTAAGCATTTAAATATCCTGAATAAAGCATGTTTATTAATGAATTCTCAAGATTTCATTTTCAGTGTATATAACCTACTTTTATTTTTACTTAAAAAATTTAAAGGAGGGTTGTGGTTGTGAAAATGTCTTACATTGTCCAATGTCTCAGTACTGATTTTACTGTCTGACCTGTGATGACTAGAATGGATGTGGTCGAGTTTCTGTTCACTTTATGTCACTTTTGTTACCGATGAAACGATTTTAGCTCAAAGGTTTAATTTCTAAAAACTTATAAGATAAATCAAATCAGATTTGCAGAAAAGTTGCAAAGACTAAGAGAATTCCTGAATAACCTTCACTCACCTTCCTCTAATGTTAATATCTTATGTAATCACGTTATAGCTGTCAAAACCAGGAAATTAACATTTTTATTTAAAAAATCTATGCTTTTCCAAAAGAAAGCAATTTTAGTGAGAAGCATGACATTATTTTTACATCTTCGCACATTAATTTCCGACTTGCTAGAAGCTAGCTGGATTCTCAGACCTGCGTTATGCACTCTCCACAAAGATGACCACCAACGATTCTTTCAGTCACTCATGTCATTCCTCCTACCAAGAGATGGAATGTATTTCCCTTCCCTTTCCATCTGGGCTGATCCTTTGACTTTGGCCAACATAGTATAGCAAGAGACGCTGTGCTAGTTCTGAGCCTTAAGAAACTGGGCAGCTTCTACTCTTGCTCTCTCAGAGCCCTCAGTCACCAGGTGATGAAGTCAGACTACCCTGCTGGACAGAGAGGATTTAGAGAGAGAGAGAGAGAGAGAGAGAGAGAGAGAGAGAGAGAGAGAGAGATTGACATTGACCAACCGAGACCCAGCCAGCCTCCAGATATCCCAGTCACCTCAGGTGAGATGTCAGTGTGTGAATGAAGCCATCTTGGGTACTTGAGCCCATGTGCACTTCTCCTGCCAACATCAGATAGAGCAGATATTAGTTGTTTCTTCCAAGCCCTGCCCAACTTACAGAATCCTGAGCAAATTGTGGTTGTTGCTTTAAGTCGAGTTTTGAGGTAATTGGTTGCACAGCAATAGATAACAGAAAACTTAAAGTCTGAGAAAAGTTTATCAGTGTGAAAAAAACGTTTATACATGAGAAATATAAGCAGCATCTTGAAAAATGAACACATTTTACTGTTTGTGACTAAATGAGGGCTTTCTTTACAGATTCCTCACCTAGAGGGTGAAAATCACTCTTAGTCGAAAACCATCAGATGATAGTTAACAATACTTGGTCTGAGAAGCAGTAGCATTGGTGCTTGAGAAATGTCTCCTTCATGCTTCTACTTTACCTTATCCTAATAGGCCTGAGCTTAAAAAAAAAAAAAAAAAAAAAAAAAAAAAAATTAAGGTGATTTATGTTGTCCCAGAAAACTTGGCATCTATTATGTTAAAAATGCCAGATAAAAATATAATGGATTTTAAAGGCACAACATTAAAGAATTATTTGAAGTCTTCATTTCCCCTTTGTGAAGGAGTAAACTTTTTGAAGGAGTTTGTCTTGAATGTAAGTTATTCTGTGCAGCTGGCAAAAACCTGCCTTTCTGGTTTGTAGTATCATGTTAATCGGCAAAGGTGTTATTACTCATTTGAAGAATTCTTTGTTCTGCTTGAAAGTCTCTCTGATGGTATTTTCTAATAAACTTGTTCTACTTGGGAGTCTTTCTCTATGTTTATAAGCCTCTTGTAGCTCTGTTCTTTCCAGAATGTTACTAGCATGTCTGTAATAAAAGTAATCTATTGCTGTTTGCTGAGAATTAAGTGTCATATAATTCACAATCCAGAAATATATTGCAGGAGTTTATTTACTCTAATTTGAAAAGTAAGTTAATATATTGTAACATTTAAATGAAGTTTTTCTGAATGGAGTTATAAAATAAAAAGCTGTTTCCTTTATTTTCTTCTTACCTGTTTCAAATCTAATCTCTTTTGTTTTCCTGATGATGTAAAACCAAATTCTTGTCAGATTTATTTTATGACATAAAGAAAACTGTACATCCTATAAGATTTGTATAAAACATTTATTATCAGACCCTTTTACTTTTTTGTATCTTGTAAATTTCAAATATAAGCTACTTCTTCCTTACACTACCTTTAGAGTCTGAGTCTGTTGGAATTATATGACAATGAAACAAAATCTGTTTCTTTTTTTTAATTAAAAGTAAACTAAGTAGCTTTCAATCAGCTATACGCTGAGGTTAGGATAACTGGAAACCCATCTTTCTCTTTGCTTTCACAGGTCTGATTGGTCAAGGTAAATGGAAATATTCATTAAGAGGCAGGAAGAAAGGTTTAATTCATAGGCCGCCATGTTTCCAGTACTGTCTCTCTTCCTTGTTTGTTGGCTCTTAGCATTAATTTGGTGAACTTTTAGGGTGTTCTTACGTGTGTAAATTATTGGACGGCATGGAAAGGAAATGGTGTTTAATGCTCAGTACCTCCTTTCAAAATGTCTAAATATTAGACAAGTTAAGAGAAAGAGAAAATGTCGTTAGTAAAGGCAGAATAGTGTAAGTCTCAGAGATGGGCAAAAATGACACTTTGTAGGTTCAATGGAGGCAGAGGTCATAATGAGGTTGAGGGGGGAAATGGCAGGTTTTGTGGAGAAGGTGGCATTAGAACTGGGTCTTGAAGGATATGTGGGGTTTTGATGATGACAGAGAACAGGGAAGATATTCCAGATAAAGAGAACAGTACAGGCAAGCCAAGGCCCAGGGAGACCTCATGAATTCCTGTCCTGATATTAGTGTTATCGCTCAACTCCCAGGTTTCATTAACGGAGGCCCATTAGGTGACGAAGACAATGTTTGAATTTATTCTTCTTCCAGAGAAATGCTCGGGCATGTTGCTAAGTGCTGTGGTCACAGTTGTATCTTTTTAGTAGCATCTTAGAAATTTCTCACTCTGGCAGAGATTTCTTCTATAATAGAAATGGTCAGAAAGAACTGGAGTGGTACTAAATGCAACCACATTTATGTCTTTCCTTTGTCAAGTGCTGAAAGAAGTAAAGTTAAGAGACAAGTTTTTCTTAAACTTCAAATGAGAGTAATCATCTGATTTGAAAATGAAGCCTGCGTCTCAGCACGTAGGGCTGGGACAAACTAGTGTTAAACAGCCTGTTAAGTCTGCCTGCCGAAGGGCTCTGGAAGAATTCAGATTAAAAAGTCTTAGAGTAACATTTTTTGGGGGAAACGGGAGTGTGAATTGTTTATATGTAAACATAGTCAACAAATTGGTAGCTCAACACCATAGTTCTATCTTGCTCTATACAGTTTCCTTACTTAACATCTCTTAGTGTTTGAACCAGATCCACAAAAGAACTACCTCCATGAGCCAAGAAGTAATGACTAGTTTCTACTTAGCATACTTTTTTTTTAAATGTATTTTTATACAAGTAAAATGTGTGCGTGGTAACTAGTCAAATGTACAGGAAAAACTTCTGATGAAAACCAAGTTCTTCCCTGTCTTCTAGAAACTTTCTAGAAGGGCTTCTTTTGGGTTCTGATGAGCCAATCAACTGCTTTGCCCATAGAGGTTCTTTGTATTACATTCTGGGTGCATCTTGCTCTCCTCTGGTTTCATTAGCGTGCTTCTTCCATCTTCTAGAGAGATTAATCATTTGCTGGCATGTAATTGGTACTCAATAAATATTTGAATGAATGAAGTCATGTTTCTTTTATAATATCCTTGATGGTACTTGCTTGTCCTTTTCTAGTAATAAATCCTGGAACTAGCCTGTTCTTTGCCCAGTGTACTTCTAGTTTGTTCTTTGGCTCTATTGTCCGTTCTCTGTCAGTTCTTAATTTCTTTATTCAAGGATGATTTCTTCCAAACCTGAAGACTTTCAACCTAAACTGCAAAATACAGCCCACAGGCAGTCTCTAGGAAGAACCCACATGAAAAATGAAATTATCTGTACCTGTAAAAGCAGAAGGCACAACAATGGAATACAAATTGGGGGAGGGGTGATTGGAAGGGGTTACTGAGGGGAAAACTGGCAGAAATGTGAGCTGGTGATATCCACCCTCCACCCCAGTAGCTAATTTACTGCCAGCATCCATGCTTTCTGAGTCTTGTCGTATTACAATGTGACACATGAGAATTAAGAGGTTTCTATGTATGTTTGCTTCAAGTAGTGACAGAAATATAGCATTTCTGAAGTTCATCTGGCTTTCCTCCAGATGCGTGTATAGACACACCCATAATATCCAGAAAGCTATAGAGGGAATCATGAAACATCATGTTTTCTCTTAGGTCAGCTCTGGAGTCATTGCGTAACACTGCATACTTTCCTTATGGTTTCTCTGTACAGGAAACAAATATGCTGAAGTATGACATTTGTAAAGAATTTTCAGCACTAGATTCTATATAAATGCAGCATTGTCACAGAGGATAGACAGACTACGTTCTGATATTTTTGGAATAATAGCTTTGGAAAAGGATGATTCCTTCTGTGCATGAAATTTTTGCTATTTCCATATACTTTCCAAACTACTAGCTGGTTTGCCAACCTTGCTTTTGTGTATATTTTTCATGAGATATAAAAAGAATATTATATCTTTTTTATACTTCATAATATGTATGAGAAAGCTAACATTTCTTGTGGAAGTAGAAGCAGAAAATATTTTTCGTAAAGACAACCTTGATATATATATTCATAAAATCTGCCCCATAAGGACAATTCATTCTACTTTTGTTCACAAAGCACTTCTTGATCTGCTTGCAATGGGAATTGTGTGGTTCTACCTGCTCTAGTTACCCTGTCTGTTCTTGTCTGTGGCTGACTAGGAGAATGGACCCAGGGCAGAGATTAGATCAAGATGGAATAGTAGCCTCATATGCCAGCCTCCCAGAAATATTTTGAAGTAACAGGAAAGATATGTGTGCATTTTTCCACAGCAGTCTGGAAAATAAGAAAGGCTAATCTCAGCTGGCCAGAAACTATATATAAAAAAAAATAAATTCCTGAGGCAAAAGGCAAATGTGAAACAATTGCAGATGAAAATCATACTCCAATACGTGGGCAGGAGAACTATGGAAGGAGATAGTGATGGAGTAAGGCTTGCTCTGAATTTAGTGGCTGTGGATTTATTGGCGTGAGAGAAGACCTAAGCAACCATCCGGGTGACGTCTGTAGAACTTGCAAAACACCCAGTGTTTTTTCAGTAAATGCTTTTCATGGTTACTTAGCAAGAGTCAGCTATTATTGTTTGTGGCCAAGAACTCTGCTTGATGCAACCATATTTCTATGATAAACTCTTTGTATTCATGATATTTTTAGCATACAGCTGTATGCTAAATTTACTATACTCTTACTCAGGATTTTTACTTGGGACCCTGCCATGGTTCTTGGACCCAAACACACATATTCACTGCTCTCGCAGGGCAAGGAGGCTGGTGGATTGCCTGGCTGTTCCTATTTAGTACTTCAAGAATGCTGGGAAACCCAGCTTAGGGATGGGTCACTGTTACTCCTTGTCACAATTGACTATCTCTGGATGAGCGAATTCTCAACTCTTCCTTCATCTTTGCATCACTTACTCAGGAGTCAAAATCCTTAGCTGAAACCAGGCTATGTGCCATGGCCCAGCTGCCAGGTGCTACAGAGTCTGGTTCCTGCCTCCACCAAGATGCATAGAGTGGGAAATCCTCTCCAAATAGGGAGGTGGCTTGATATTATACACCCAGAACAAAAGAACTAAAATGGGAAATTCTCCATTAAGACTATTTAACATCAGATACTCTTAATATAACTCAAATGAAAGAACAAAAATCTTGTAATCATCTCAGAGTCCCATAAAGAAATTGATAAAATTATCATTCATTGTTGATTAAAAATCAAAACAGAATAAAACAAAAAGAGCAAAAAGCAGGAATGAGAGGAACCTTCTCTTTGATAAAGGGTATATACAAAGAGCTGTATAGCAGCCATTATACTCAGTGGTGACATTTTTGAAGCAGTTCCCTTGAAGTCAATAAGAAGAGAAGGATGGATGTTCTCACAACTCTCTGTTGTTCTTTAATTGAGGCCCCAGCCAATGCAGTAAGAAAAACAAAGAAATATGGAGGAGGCGTTTTGGAGAAGAAGAACTGGAACACGTACTCTTTGTAGAAAATGTGATTATATGAAAAGATGCCACAAACTCATATCATTAATATGACTTTAGCAAGATGGCTAGGAAATAGAAAAAACAGTTGCTTACCAATACATTAGCAGTAGCCATTCAGAAAGAATAATATACCAATAAGGCTATAAAATATAAGAATAAGCCTGTATTAGTTTTCTATTACTGCACAACACATTTTCACAAATTAGTGGCTTAAATATACCCCCGTTTATTATCTCACCAGTCTATAAGTCAGAAGTCTAGGATGGCATGGCTGGGTTCGCTGCTCAGTCTCAAAAAGCTGAAATCAAGGTGTTGGTGGCTGGGCTTTTATCTGAGGGCTCTGGGGAGAGATCCACTCCCAGACTCTCACACTGTTATCATATCCCTGGCTGTAGAACTGAGGTGCCCATTTTCTTACTGGCTGTCAGCTAGGGCCCACTCTCAGCTCCTTGAGGCTGTTCTCATTGCTTTCTCAGATGGCCCCCTCCATCTTTCAAGTGGCAGGGACCTGTGCAGTTGTTCTCCTGCTTTGGATATCTTTTACTTTCCCTCTGACTTTCTCTTTTGCTGGAGAAAGTGTTTTGCTTGTAAAAACCCAAATGATTAGATCAGATCTTACGTCAATACTCTCCCTATATTAAGGCCAACTGTGACATAACATATCACAATCAGAGGAGTATTATTTCATCAAATTTACCGGTTCTAAGGATTACAGCAGGATGAATTTTTGGAGTGGGGGGGCATTTTGTAAATTGTGTCTGCCGCAAAGCCCAAGTAGAATTTTATAACACCTACTTGAAAAAAAAAGTATAAAATTTTTTTGATGGATGTAAAAGAAAACCCTATAGGTTTCACTTTGTAAATACATCATCCCCCCAAGTCTGTTAATTAAATTGAATTCCAGTCAGATTCCCAACAGTATTGTTTATTAAATTGGCAAATGGTTTTAAACTTCCCCTAGTAGAGAAAAATATCTAAGAATTGGCAAAGACAATTTTGAAAAAGAATGATGGATATCAACAAATTAAACTAAACTCATTAAAATCTTTGAGGATTGGTCCAGGAATAATCCATGGGCTAGAATGAGGGTTCATTTGGTAGATGATAACGTTGTTTCAAATCCAAACGGAAATGACAGCCTTTCTGGTAAATGGTGCAGTTGTCTATCCTTTGGAAACAAAGTAAGGCCCTTATCACAAGCACAAAAATAATTTCCAGATAGAGTGAAGAACTAAATATACTAAATTGTATTAGAAGTACTTAGTAGAATTTGCTGATAAACTTTGGGTTAGAGAATGCCTAACCCAAATGCTAGGAAATGCAGTTGATTACTAAGCACATGATGGAGGAATTACCCCTTACCGCATTTTTGTTCAATCAGATTGGAAAAATTTTGCTCAATCCAAATGTTGGCAAGGGTGTGAGGAAACATACTCTCATTGAATGAATTATAATGGTCTTTTTGGCAGTGCCTATTGTAATCATCCTTCGAATGAGTAATTTACTTCCAGATTTTTACCCCAGCTGAAGACATAGGTACATACGCACAACGAGGCATTTACTGGATGTGGCATTGTTCTGATGCCAACAACCTAAAGATCTATCGTAAAAGGGCTTTTTATTTATAAATCTAATGGGTTTTGAAAAAGGGACCAATTAAGTTTAACCAAGATAAGTTAAAGGAAAACAAAATACCTATGGGATTTGAAATAAGAATCATTTCTCCCAGTTGTGTGTTTTCTCACCTCTTATCACCCATTTAATTATTCATTTAATCAAAACATTTCCTTTACATTACAAATTCATTTTCTAAAAGTAGGACAGTATTGAGTGCTCACCATACAGGAGTAAGCGTGTAATGGGGATTCTCTGAGAGAAAATGCAACTGAACAAAGCCCTACTTCATTAACACAATGTGTGACCTCTTGGGGATTTCTTTCACTATCCTGTTGTATCTGCCAGTGATGGGACAAAAGAAAGGAAACATCTCTGTCTGTACATATACCATGGAAATGGATTATTTTCAAGATTAATGTGGTATGTGGAATAGTGCTTGCTGATTAAATGTTTATCTCATATGTGTGAATAATTGGTATTTAATAAATTAAATGATAATCATAATTTAAAGGATCTGTGTATGTAGTGGGAGGGGGGAGAAGAGAGATTAGAGTGTTAGATAGATGTCAGCATTTACAAAGCAGCCAAGGGAAACGTTTTCTTTATCTCTTTGCTTATGTGAAAGATAAAGTAAAAAATATCTTCACTGGGGCTTTTCAGAACATTAGCTTTGACATCTTTATGTGTTTATTAGTTGAGGATCGAATATAAAAGCTTTGGCTATTGTTATTTTGACTTTCTATATCTTCTGTATTTGTTGGAAGAGTAATGCTGTAAGGTGAAGATTTCTCTTTAAGGTGAATGGTGGGATTTTAACCAAAATAAGTGTTTTTTAATGAATTTATTAGATGCTCTTTATATAAAAGATTATCTTTATTGAAAGAATTCTGTCCTTAAAAAAAAAAAAGAATTTTGTCCTGAAGATAATTTACAATCCCATAAGGAAAGAAGTTTATATTAATTTAAAACCCACCACAATTTCAAGATTGCTTTCCAAGGCAATTTCTTTAATGCACTTTACTTAAAATCCTATTTTTCATTGTAATTGAGGCCAAATTTACAGAGGGAACTATGGGCTAATAAAATTGCTCCCGTTGTGAGCAAAGCTAATAAAAACTGAGAACTCTGACTGTGTCCCACTGAGGAAGACAAAACATCTTGTTAAAAAAAAATAATAACACTATGAATTATTTTTGCAGAAGTCAACGAAAGGCTCCGTTGTCCTTGACCACGTATTCCGTCACATAAACCTTGTGGAGATAGATTATTTTGGTCTGCGTTACTGTGACAGAAGCCATCAGACAGTGAGTACAATGACTTCGTATTAAATTGTTCTGCTTATAAAATTTAATTCTATCTCTGGCCGTTCCTGATGTGGTTTTAGGTGGTTAGTGTCCTTGAAAGTGAAAATGACTGAAAACCTTAAACATATTTTCCCTTGCTAATTTCTTTGCATTTTTTTTCTTCTCACCAAAAATCTGTAAAGTTGCAGTATTCACAACTCATATGGGTGTACTCCTCTTTGCAGATGACTTACCTGGTTTTCAGTTTTGCTACCATATCGTAGAAAGAACATTCCATCCATACTGTTAAAGAGGACTAAATAAACCACGTAATGTGTTAGGAAGCAAATGGTTGGTCTCTTGAAGTGAGAGATCTTGTTGCCTTTAAAAAAGTGAATGATTAAAGAGAAGAAATACATACAGTGTACAAAGTTGCCTACTTTTTAGAAGTTAGTCAAGGAATTGTAAAATAAAATAAGTAGGGGTTCTCATTCATGAGCTTGATGGTATAAGAATAATAAAGGTAACCGAGCTTTTTCTCTCTGATGTCAATTGTTCTCAAGGGCTTAACTCAGAACATCTTCCTGACTGGATGGTTAGAGTTGCTAAGAAACTCACCAGGTTGGTTAGTCTTGATTCCTATGGTTATAAAGCTGAAAAGCTGTTTCTTGATGATGAACAGAGGAAAGACTTTGTAGGTACAAAAGGGTATTTGTTAGTGACTTTTGTTTTAGTCTGAGAAAGTTCTTAACCTCAGGTAGACAGTCTTATTATGCAAAATGCTTGTGTCTACCTTGCAAATACCCTGTTAATGTTCCTTTTATTTTTCATTCTGCTTACCTCCTGTTGAAATAAAGCTTTCCTCCTCTTCCTTCATCAGTTCTTCTCCTAGCCTCCACTGGGGTTATCTGGGGTCTATTCAGTGAGGGACTTGATTCTCTGCCCAGGTCCCAGAAATGTGCTAGGATGAGAAGAGGCAGGCAAATGGAATGTTATTGATGGTGATAAGTTGTGATTTTTCTTGAGCTAGTTTCATTATGTGTTCTGTTTCATAGGAGGATTCGCAAAGTAGGAATAAAAAGTTGGGTGTGTTGGTTGGCTTTCCTCAGAGAGGAATAGCTTTCTAAGGGCAAACAGTCATTAATGCACATTTCAAAGGAAGAGAATGGGCATATTCAGAAGTTCACTGAATTCTATCCCATACAGGCCATAAGGCAATACAGCACAACTGTAAACCTATACTGAAAGATTAGATTGAAGGCTGTAGAAGATATCTTGCATTACATTCATAGTTTTGAAATAGCATTTTTCCTAACTGAAAAATAATACAGTTTTCTGATCTTATCTAGTATGTCAGACCTTGCCTGGAAAGATTGACTGTCTTGCTAAAATTATGTAGACCTTATCTGCCTTTTTTTATTTTTATTTTTTACTTTCCAAAAGGAAAAAAAATGTGGAACGCTAGAGAATTTCAAACAATGGCCTGTGTAGTTGCAAAAGAATTAGCAGTTGGTTTTGATAATTTATTCAAAGTTTTCAAGGGCTTTTGTTAAGACCCTAAAGTTTTCTTTTTCCTACCTTTATTCCTAAGGGCTGGCATTTGTGACAGTGTTTGTAATACGGGTGTTTTAGGAGAAAATAAATTACACAATTGGAAAGGAAAAGCCCTTAAGTCATGTTTTTTGATTAGGTGTCTAAATCACATGAAAAAAAGATTTTTTTTTACCTGCTAAATTTCTTTCTAGTAAACTCAGATAAAATAGAGGTGATTTCTAAACATTGCCTAATCTTTGCATGTTCACGTGTCTGATTGTTTTATGTTCTTTTAATTGTGGGAAGCTGTGAGAATAGGGTCATGAAAATTTACCTTAAGGTAACACTTTCACCAAAGCACACGGTTCTGGAGGGCTGATAGAGTACGTCTAGGTAGGAATATGTGATCCCATTCCTGACTCTCTTCTCTTGGGTACTGAGGCAGAACTTTGGGTCTCCCTCAGGAAAAGCTCAAGCAGACTTTTCATTCCAGGAGGGCAACCACCCAAGGCACAACTTTAAGTTTCTAGGGAAGTTATTGATAAACCCATATTCATATTTCCCTGTCTTCTCCATTAGTAGGAGCAGCCCTGTGTATCCCATAGTTACGTAGGGTAAATATCCCATAGTTACTTAAATAAGAATTTAAAGGACAGCCCGATGTTAGAATGACAAAGGGCACTGTGAAAAATCTTTGTCTTAAAATAGAGTAATGATTTCCATGAATACACCTGCATTACTGAACATCAGATTGGATTTTGTGTATTGCTTTGCTTTTTTTCATGCACCCAATAGTTTATTTTGAATGGGGAATTCCTGTGTAACAAGCTATAGTATAATTAAGATCTACATAGTGAAGGCTTTGAGTCCCTAAGAAGGACCACTTAGGTCAAATCTTGAGGCAAGTAAAAAGAGGAAGTGGGAGAAGGAGCCCTGGGGATAAAAGGGAATAAAGATGACAAGGAAAGCAGAGATGGCTCACTCGCATCAGTTGAAATCAGCCTTAGGCTCCCCTCCCATCAGCAACCCATCATGCCTTGGGGCTATGCCCCAAACTCTGGTGGTGGTGATGGGGGTGTTGAGGGGATGGGAGTGGGTAACCTGCCCCACTGCTAGTCAGCCAGTTATGGTCAAAGTATAAGCATGCAAAGTATAAGCAAGTGAGCTGGACTGTCTGAGATTTAGTGCGTGTTGTATGAGAAGAGAATTAGAGAATTAGAGAGCCACATGCCTGACGAACATGTTCCTCGGACAGGTGGACCTCACATGGCAGAGAATCTGTCTGCCGTAGAGGATCTAGACGTGTTATCATCATCACCCATCACCTTCATTGTCATCAAGGCACCAGGAACTGTTGAACATTTTCCAAATGTTGGCATTAAATGCTCAGAACACCTGTACAAGTTCAGTTTTATTATCCTACCATTAGAGATGAAGAAACAAAGCTAAAAAGGTTAAGCAACTTCCCTAAGGTCACATAGCCAACAAATATTTGGACCAGAATTCAAACTCAAGTCTTAATGTCTCCAAGACCTTTCAACCACTGTAATATCCTGACCGGAATGCATGTAAGATGAAAAGTTTTGCATACTAAGGATACGGATACCAAGGCATTCTCTCTTTCTATGCAATTTACACATTAATGTTTGTTGAGAGGAGTTAAATGCCATTTTACAATAAAGCGAACCTCTCAGATTGACCTTGTGGCAAGAGAGACCGTTTAGGCCTTTGTGTATGCATTCATGGGTTGGTCACCAGTTATTTAATGAACACCTAATACGTACAGGCCATGTGCTGCAGCTTTCTCTGTTTTGCACATAGTCTCAGGAATTCTTGGGAAAGGGAATTTACTGCCTGGAACATTAGGTGGAAAAATACAAATTTTATTAAGCTATATATATGAAACCATTCCTGGGAAGTTCATGTAACAAATGCATTGACTCAGGTGGCACTTATGTGTGAAGAGAAATTGCTAGCTAGATAGAAGTAAACCTTGTACAGCTGACTTGATTTGGAACACTCTGGGGACCATAATTTCTTCACTTCTCAGGTAGGGTCTGGAAAAGAACGTCTAGGGCGTAAAAACAGTTCTTCATGAAGACACGTTTGCTGAGACTGAATTAACACAGCGCTGCATGTGTTAACCCAGACTTACTTTTATCAAGCAGTTCTCTGAAAGATGTACCATGAAGTTCATACTTGCGATTCCTTTTCCCAAAGACAAACGTGAAATCATTTAGCCTGGGCACAGAGCCTACTTTCTGTTCTGCTCTGCTCTCTGTCATCAGGTTCTTTCTTGACCCAGCTCGTCTGAGCAGGCGATACAGCTCTTTGATGTCTTGGACTTACAGAAAATTTCCAGCCTCGAGTTAAGGTGGATGTGAGACAGCCTGTCATAGGGATTAAAAGAACACACGTAGGCGTCAGAGAGATCCAGATTTGTCTCGTGGTCCTACCACTTATTAGTCGTCAATATTTAAAATTCTCTTAAAGTACTGACCATTCGTCTAGAGCAGCAGAACTTCCAGAACAGTCTGTTCCCTCTGGTATATCCTAGAACTGCCTATCACCAGTTTACTTGCTCGCTCAGAAGGCTAATACCTTCCGTTCTCCTGGTGTACGGCCCAGCAGCTCAGCGTGGTGGATCTCTACTTTGAATGGGTACCAGCTCTTTCTATGCTTTGTGTCCTTATCCCCAGCACTTTACAAGGCAAAAGGGACTTTACAGATATAACTAAATTAAGGATTTTGTAATGAGGAAATTATCCTGGATTATCCAGTAAAAGCAGAGCTCAAAGGCATGCATTTACTGGAAGGGGGCCTTGATCCAAGGGATGCAGGCAATTCCTAGAAGCTGGGAGAGGCAAGGAAAGGTGTTCTCCTCTGGATCTTTCAGAAGAAACGCAGCTCTGCCTACACTTTGATTTTAGCCCAGTGTCTTAGTTCAGGCTGTGTAATGAATTACCATCGACCGTGTGGCTTAAACAAGGAACATTCACTTCTCATAGTTCTGGAGGTTGGAAGCCTGAGCTCAGGGTGCCAGCATGTTGGCTTCTGTACGATTCCTCTTCTAGGCGGTAGACAGCTAACTTCTTGTTATAATTTCACGTAGTAAAAAGAGAGCTAGCTAGCTTTCCGGCTTTTTCTTACGGGCACTAATCCCATACTTGAGGGCTCTACCCTCCTGACCTAATTAATTCCTGAAGGTCCCACCTCCAGATCCCATCTCATCAGGATGAGAGTTTCAGCACTGAACTTCGGGGAGACACAAACATTCATTCTGTTGCACCCACTGAGACCATTTTGGACTTCTGAAATTGTAAAATAATAAATTGCTGTTGTCACAGTAGCAAAAAGAAACTGATACCCATGGTTCCATGGGCGCATGTTTTCTTGCTTGCTCCGTGGAAATCTGAGGACTGGCTTGTTTGGCTTTACCACATTGGGCAGAAAGCCGAAGCACTGTTACTTCCCCTGGGTATCATGGCGTACGTCCTTCTGCAGATGCTCAGGATTTCTGTGGTTCAGGCTGCACGGACATCCCTAGACAGTGGTAAGGATTATTAGTTGAGGCTTCAAAATTATTTAGACTCCTTGTTATGAGAGAGGGATGGCGAGATCTATTAATGATAGATGGAGAATTGAAATGACAGTGCAGACTTCTTCACTTTTAAGAATTGGGTAAATTTGAAATGACTATGAGGCTAGGAGGACCATGAGCCACCCCTTTGGGGGTTCAGAAGTTATTATAAATGGAGTGACTGCTTTTGGAGTCACAAGATGGGTCTGAGTCCTGTATCTGCTCCTAATGAATCAAGTCACTTAATTTTTCTGAATCTTGAGAATCATAATGCTCCCCTTCCCCAACTGTCAGGATTGTTATAGCACCAAATTAGAGAACACATGAAAGCTTTTTGTAGATTATAAGGTGTTAAACATTTACCAGGCCTTTCCTCTTGAAACTAGGATGGAGGAAAATATTCCTGGTTATATATATATTTAAAGATGGAATAGAGGATAGAAAGAAACAGAGGGAAGAAGAGAGAAAATCAAATAAGTTCTGTACTCTTAAATACTTTGGAGATTTTTGCAGCTGAGCTTTGTTGATATTGAAAGCAGCAATAGGGATAAATGTGCTATCCCAATACAACTTCTGGTTTTGAAATTAGTTATAATCGCGTCTTGTTTTAATGTTAGCATTTGAGGCTCTTTTACAAATTACTCCTTCAAAAGCAGTCGTTCTATATAATTAAGCCTTTTCCCAGAATGTGAAATTCAACCTGGCTTTGAGAATCAGGCTGCTGGATCTGCGGCCCTGTGACTTTAGAAGTCAAAGAAGGAGGGAAACATGTGGCACAGAGATACAGCCAGCATGTACATAGGCTTTTCCTTTAATGAACTCTTCTTGTCTTCATCAAGACTGTGAAAACATAATGTAAATGGAGCCACTTTAAAATGGGCTTGGATCAGAGCTGCCATCCCAGCGGCTCTGCCTTGCATGGCTTCCTCCTCAAACTTTTGAAATGTTAAAAAGAGCAAAATAACCTCTGGACTGGGCCTAAACAGCGTTGTATCCCAAACAACTGTTTGTAAAGATAACACGAAACCAGATATTATGACTAATAGACTGAAAATTGAAAACATCCTTTAGAGTTAACATCACTGTTAGCTTAGCTGCACTTACAGACATGCCTGCCTTCGTTGATGTAATCGTTCCCCTCCCCCTCTCATATTAAATACCCCTTGCCTTTACCTGCTCATTGGAACACTCTTTGGGTTTCTGCTGGAATAAGTGCTTTCAGAATAGCTATACTTTGGATCTCAAATAAACTCTTGTTGCCTCTCACTTTGCCCTTTTATTTTTAAGTTAACAAACAATGAAAGCAATGATATGGTACCTTCCTGACTTCTTGACCCTCCACACAGACTTAGTTGCTTCTTACCCAGCTTCTCCTCTCCCCTCCTCTCCTCTCTCCTCCTCTCCTATCCCCTCCTCTCCCCTTCCTTTTCTTCCCCTCCCCTCCCCTCAGCTCCCCTCCCCACCCCTCAGCCCAAAAACCTCTTACCTGTATCTTTTCACCTCTCACTTCTATATCTTTAACCCTCTCTCCCTCTATTCTCTCTCCCATCAGAGTTTGGGCATGTTTAAGTCTCTCCTATTTAAAACCACTCTTCCCCCGCTCCCGTGCCCTCCTCTGTCTGCTGCGGTATTCACTCAGTGTGACACCTGAACTCCAGAAAGCCTCATCTAAATTCATTACCTCCACTTCTCAAATCTGATTTATTCCTAAACTTCTCACAGTTCAGCTTCGATACCTATCATACCACTGAAATCATCCTCAGAGGTCTCCAGTTGCTAAATCCAAGTGATACTTTCAGCTCTTATCTTTCTTGACCTTTCTGTTGCATTGACCCTCATCACTCACTCTTTGAAATCTTCTCATTTTGCTCTAAAGACAGCACATGCTCTTTGTTTGCCTCTTTTCAAGTTTTCTTCTGGTTATTCCTGTTCAGTCTTCTTTATGATCACTTCTCCTCTGCCGATTTCATAAAATGCTGATATTCACCAGGATTTTGTCCTTGATTCTCTTATGCTGCCACTGGGTGCAGGCTCACACGTTAAATACTATCTCTTTGGACACTGTCTCTGAAGTAATTTCCTTTAAAAATACAAGCTAAACTGTGTATATATTTGTATCTCCCTCTGCCCTCATTGCTCTGAGTCTTACTGAGCAAACACCATCCTCGTCCACGGAGCACTAACCACAGGCTCTTCCATGAGTAAAGGTGTTCTTCGTGTCCCAATGTATTGTATTTCGCGGTGTGAGTGAGAGTTGACATTCTGTAATTTTATGTTCTGGTAAACACCCATAATGACTGATGAGATGTGTGTAAATAATAACGTGAGTCTTCTTACGAAGAAGGAAAGGAAGTTTGTTGTGTTGGATTATTAACAAATTGGAACTTTTAGTCTTTGAAGCATCTTTGAGCATCTTGTGGGGTACAGAGGGCAAAGATCAGGAAGGAGAAAGCTTTTCTTCAGTAGCCCTTTAACTTTATGAAGAGTATCATGAACAATGCAGCAGCCTGGGAGGACTGACGACGACACATGAAGGAGATCTGGGGAAAAACTGTGGCTGGAGGCTTTTCAAGAGTCCAGGGGTCTGAAAGGGAGTGCCACAGCTCTAAAGCTCTCGTTTTCCTGCTGTTCAATCTGTGTCACTCTTCCTATGTAATTGGGTCTACTCCGTGGTTTAAATTACTAGTGAAAGGCTCAAATGACCCTAAAATTTGTATCTCCAACCCTGATGTCTCAAGAGGCATTATACTGTGTAAAGAATACAGGCTCTGGATCCAGCCTGTCTGGATTCAGACTCACTGTAGGACATGAGAGAGCCGTATGGCGATGGATGAGTCTCCTAACTTCTCTGTACCTTAGTTCCCCTATTTATGAATTGGCTTTGAGAATCAGGCTGCTGGATAGGGTAGTTGTACTTCAAGGGTAGTTGAGGGTTAAAGGAGTCTATATAAAACACTCTGTGGTCAGTGCAATGTAAGTGTTAGAGCTCTTACTCTGCACTTGGATGTCCCTCAGTTACCTCAAATGCAATGTATTCAAACTGGAGTTATCATGTCTCCTTCCAGATCTCCTCTTTTTCTTATGTTCTTGAGAGCAGTGATTTTCCAGAATATATTTTTTTTAAAAGGCAAGCTATGTACGTGTGTATAATTTTACATTGACAGTAAAAATTTTTACAGTAAAAATTTTATCATAATTTTAATTAAGTAGATGCAAATTTTTGGTTTATCATAAACACTGACATTGTAAACTCTGTCATATTACTCTAAAATGTATCCAATGAATCTATACATCATAGCAATCTTATACTCATCAACCTCTAAAAAAATATACCTGAACCAGCTTTTCATTAAGTCACAATATTTTTTTCCTTTTATCTCCTTAAACTTGTATTTCTATCTTACTTTCTTCATAAAATTTCCTCTTATTATATTTTTACTAAATGTATTTATGACAATATCATACATATAAATAGAAATTTTAAAAGTTTATATCCTGAGACCTTAAAGCTCTGCTTGTTATTGGGCTTTAAGAGTAATTATTACTATGGTTATCAGTATACAATTAATTAAAACAGCAAAATATTATGATTTTTTAATAATTATTAAACATAAAAAATATTTATTGGAAATGCGTCTCTTAATGAAATGAATGAGGCATTTTCTTCATTAGGCCCAGTACGCTTGGATGATTATAATATATTCCTGGAGTGAGATAGTGTCTCAGCAATAATTTTATTACTGTGTTTTTCATAGATATGAGCACTGAATAACTTAAATAGGTAACACAGGTTTCTTAGATAGGAAGATAGAAAATGAAGGAATTTTGATAAAGAAAGATCACTCAATTCCTTGAATTCTGAGTTACATGCCAAAAATTACAGAGATCTATCATCTAAAATTATTTTTAGTAATCTACCAGGTGCCTCAAATGCAATGTAGTTATCATATTCCCTTCTAAATCTGCTTTTTCTTTTTCTTTTATTTTATTTTATTGAGGTATAATTGACATATATTATATTACTTTCAGGTATACAACATAATGATTTCATATTTGTATTTTCCGCGAAATGATTACCACGTAAGTCTAGTTATCATCCGTCACCATATATAGTTACAATTTTTTTTTAATTAAAGTTTATTGGGGTAACAATTGTTAGTAAAGTTACATAGGTTTCAGGTGTACAATTCTGTAATACATCATCTATATGTCACATTGCATGTTCACCACCCAGAGCGTGTTCTCCTTCCATCACCATACATTTGATCCCCTTTACCCTCTTCTACCAACCCCCTCTCCCCTTACCCTCTGGTAACCACTAAACTCGTCTGTGTCTATGAGTTTTTGTTTCATTTGTTTGTCTTGTTCCTTTGTTGTTTTCAGTTTTATATACCTTATGATTTCACTGGTATATGGTATATAATTTTATTTTGATAATGAGAGCTCTTAAGGTTTATTCCCTTAGCAACTTTCAAATATGCAATACAGTATTATCAACTATAGTCACAATTCTGTACATTATGTTACTCATTTTATAACTTAAAGGTTGTCGTTTTGACTCCCTTCACCTCTTTTTCTTGTTCCTGAGAGATGTGATTGCTCAGACCACAAATTGGATCCTCTTTCAATTAATTGAAAGCAGTGAATTCAAAACCATCTCACTTGTAAATGATTTATTAATCATTGTATTCATTCAGTTTCACAATTTCTGGGAAATGTATTAAAAAGTGTTTTACCAAGATTTATCAAAGGAGTATTATGCTTTTTCTCTTCTTAGAGGCACGTGATTTAATTCAATTTAGTTGGAAAGGATTAGGAAAATTAAAAATTGTTAACTTTAGCATACATTTGCCAATACAAGATTTTTTATAACATGCTTGTCTCTAATTATATACTTTATATTTTCATCAGAATCTTGGAGCTGCAGATTTAGTTCATTCATTTTATGGAAAATGTCCAACGTATAACTCTTGGCAAAGCCATTCAGTCATCAAACCAGTCAGCCAAACCAGCTTGCTTTTCTCTCAGTTGTCAATTTAAATAAAAATGTTAACATGTGTTCTGTGAAAAGTACTTCACTTTGGAATTTTATTTCTGAGATGGACAGATAGATAAGGCACAGTGTTGTGTCACTTAGATAAGATAGGCTTATCAGGGCTTTGATTTGTTTTATTCTTATGGGACTCTTCCTCATGAGCCACGTATAGTTTGATTATAGCTGGAAGATGGAAGTTACAAGCTCATTAAATAAAAATCATAACTCCATTTGCTGCCCTAATGTATAATCTATCTGAATTCAAAACAGCCTAACTATGGGCCGAAGTACCTTGTTTCTGTCATGTTGCCTAGCCCTTACCAGAAGTAAGTTTATGGTAAGGAAAGACATAATTTATGGTGTCTTTATTAAAGGCAACTTGGCTAGGATTGGTATTTTAAAATTTTCCTATGTTTCTGCTCCTCGCATTTTTCACAACCTGGGGCCTTGTGCCACAGAGAGATTGAAGTGATGAGAGGTGCCTCTCCACTTGAACTTGGGAAAGGGAGATTGTGAAAGGAGGTTGCAGTGGAAAGGAGAACTGGCATCTTAACTTCAGGGCTATTGTTAGGTAGGTCAGTTTTAGAGAAGACTGTGCATGGACATTGAGGGCCTGGGAACAGTCTGTTGGCTGTGTACCTTTCAGGAAGTTTCCACATACATATGCCCAAGGTGCTTGCACCTCTGTTTGGATACCTGATTGTTCAAACTAGGGTGTCTTTTCTAACTCAGTCATCTTTCTTTCCCCTCATAGCTAACCAGGCACCCAGTTCTGTCAGTTCTACTTCTTAATAGCTGGAGGGACTATATAATTCACCATCCAGCCCAGGGTACTTTTGACAGTGAAAAGGGCCACTGCTAATAACTGAGCTAGGACAGCAGTCGTAAGAGGTCTTATGGTTGGTCACCTATTAACCTCCCTAGAATCAGTCTCCATCTCTGAATTCTACCTCCGGTGCCAGCACCTCGGCTTGCATTTCTGTAATAGCTTTCTGACTGGTGTTCCTGTCTTTGCTCTGGTTCCCTCGTGTTTTCCCCACTGCAGTTATAGTTTGTTTACAGAAAGGCAACTTGAATGATGCCTTTTCTGTGGCTTAAAATTTTTTAATGGATCCCTAAGGGAGAATCTGAATTCCTTAACATGGAGTACAAGGCACTTCAAGATAAGTGTCCCTTCTTTGCTCTTGAGCTTCCGCTCTTGCAGTGGAAGTCTTCTCTTCGGTCCTCCCACTCACGCTCCACCCAGCCCCACGCTCCAGGTACATTAGACCCACGCGTGAGTAGCTGCACGCCTTACTTAGCGCGTAGTGTCTCAGAGTGAGGGATGCTGCTCCCCCTGTCTGGACACCCTTCTGGTTCTCTTCCCTTCCTCATTTTTACCTGGTTAAGTCCTGCTCTTCCTTATCACGCAGGTCAGATGTCTCTGATGTCTCCTTCTTCCTGAAACTTCCTCGCACCCCCCAGAAATTCCCTAGGCTTACTCTCATCACATGTTACAAAATACTGCCTTGTATTTGCCTGTTAAGTAATGTCCCCCACTTGACTGGAAACTCCATGAGGGGAGGGTTTGTGCCTGTTTGTCACTCTGTTACCACCTTCTGTCACTGCCAGCTAAGTGATCTGTAACATTAGTGACGGAAAGAACTCTCACCGAGACAGCGTGGGCAGGCCAGACGAAGGTGAGACCACGATGAGAGCACGTCCCTTGCCTCTCCTTTCCGGTCTGGCTGCCGCTTCCTGGCTCTGATGTTCTGTGAATTAACTGCCTTGTTTCTCTTATTGAAAGGCTTTTCCTGTTCATATTTCACCTATGTGAAAAAAACAACAACAGAAAACAAAAAAAAAACTTTACTAAGATGTGAGAAAGTTAGGTTGGAAATGTGTAGGATTGTAAGGAATTACCGAAATACACTATTGTTAGGGTGTTGCTATTAGAATTCTTCTCTAGCGGTAGTGTAGTGTGTGGTAGGAGGTGGATAGGATTTGCGTTCAGGTCATGTCACTGGGAACTTTATGGTTGTGGATCCCATGATTTTTTTTTTTTAAATTGCTTTCAATAAACTGTATTTTTAATAAAACAGTGGATATTTCTATTTCTCTATAGTTGAACAGTTTCTATGAAGAAAGGGAGAGGTGACATTTTTCTGGGATCATTTTCTGTTTAAAGTGGTCTGATCTCTTCTGAGTGCAGACATGTGATGCATCGTGAGAATTCAGCAGCTGCCATGCTGGGAAGAACCCTGGGAGGTGCTGAGAGGGGAGCCTGCTCCACTGCCGCCCGCTGAGCTGCTGGGGCTAAGCGTGCTTTCCTCACTCAAGCACCTGGGGAGAAGAGCGTGCTTTCATTGTCCTTCACTTTCTTCGTTCTGTGTGGATTTTGACATGGATTCAAAAATGCTTTTGAAGGACCTGGGTTTGTTTAGCGTCAGCTCTGGGGCTCACCTTAAACTTAATCCTCTCCCTTTTTTTCCTCTTCCTTTTCCCTCTCAGATGGTTGATCACAATAGGCACAAATGTGTCTTCCATTGGTCATACATAATAAAATATTTTATCCTGTGGCTTTCATAAATTCGTCGTTTCCCAGGTTTAGGGAGGTGAGGGACTGAATTCTATCTTGCATAGAAAGTTTTTCTTCAAAAATGACACCTAGTGCCTTTTTCCACCAAAAATAGATTAAAAGGAGGAACAGTTGAAAATGATAAAGATTCAAATACTTTAAAACAAAACTGCCAGGAATGGGATAAATCTCACTATATATACATACCCACATATATTTATATATACAATTAAGTATGCAGATATGTTAAGTATTCTTGTCAATAAAACAAGTGTTCTGTGACCAGTTTCTGTGACCCACACCTTCTTAGTTGTATAAGTGTGTGACAGGAATATTGCTGATTCCCTTACTACAAACATTTTATTAGACTGCCCTTCTTTCTGTTTAAATCAGAATGAGCTAAAAGGATAGAATTTCAGACAGTTGATTGAATGGCTAATGGAAAGCAGTGGTTTTAGAGTTAATGACTGTGGACATTTTCTTGACTATCATAAGAAACTGTCTTTTTCTTTAATCTAGAGGTTTGATGGAAACCTCTAGTAAATTGACCTTTATTTAACCTTACTCTGAATCTTAAGAGGATTTTCTCCATGAATATAAAAAGAGATTTGATTGGGATGTGCCAGTAGCCTACTGATAAAATGCATTTTATGCATTATTTACTATTATTTTGTCTTGAATTTTATAGAATTTCCAATGTATTGTATGCACTAAAAGCTAAGGTGATTAGTTTGTCTATCTTTTGTCTGACCTGGTCCAGGAATTGTTCAAAGTTCGGAAGGTGAGGGACTTAATCACTTTAGTTTTTGGATTGTGATTTTTTTTTTAAGATTTTTTTCTTTTTTAATTGGGGAAGGGGAACAGGACTTTATTGGGGAACAGCGTGTACTTCCAGGACTTTTTTCCAAGTCAAGTTGTTGTCCTTTCAATCTTAGTTGTGGAGGGTGCTGTTCAGCTTCAAGTTGTTGTCCTTTCAGTCTTAGTTGTGGAGGGCGCAGCTCAGCTCCAGGTCCAGTTGCCGTTGCTAGTTGCAGGGGGCGCAGCCCACCATCCCTTGCGGGACTCGAGGCATTGAACTGGCAACCTTGTGGTTGAGAGAATGCGCTCCAACCAACTGAGCCATCCGGGAGCTCAGCGCAGCTCAGCTCAAGGTGCCGTGTTCAATCTTAGTTGCAGGGGGCGCTGCCCACCATCCCTTGCGGGACTCGAGGCATTGAACTGGCAACCTTGTGGTTGAGAGCCTACTGGCCCATATGGGAATTGAACTGGAATCGAACCGGCAGCCTTCGGAGTTAGGAGCATGGAGCTCTAACTGCCTGAGCCACCGGGCTGGCCCTGGATTGTGAATTTTGAAAGTTGCTCTATGAGTTAACAAAAGTATGCCCTTTAAAAGCTAGTAATATATGGAAGCGTGATTTCTTTCTTGCTACATATTCATCAGTTTTTTGGGTTGCAGGATACTTGATAGAGGATGTTTACTGAGGACATTTCTTGTTTAAAATGTGTTAGTGTTAAATCCTTACACTTATCAGTACTCCTGACCTGGGACTGTGAGGGGAGAAGAGCATCTGCTATTTCTCATCTCCATTCAATCATGCATCAAATATTTACTGGATGACCATTGTGTCTCAGGAACTACAGTGCAGTGGTCAACAAGAGATAAGGTCCCAGGTCTCAAAGAGTTTATAGTCCAGGGGAAAGACCGTGAATGTGTGTTCAAATATCAAATAGTGATTAGTGCTTTGAAAATAATATAAGATGGTGTGCCTAGGAGACTAGGCGGCTACTCCCATTGAGTGGTCAGAAAAAGCCTCTCTGAGATGATATTTAAACTGAGACTTGGATGGCAAGACGGGAAAGGATGGCAGGAAGAAGGAACAGCTGGTACAGTGGTACTAAGGCAGCGACAAATAAGAGGTTTTCTAGAACTGAAAGATCAGTGAACTTAGACATTAGTGAGAAAGACTGAAAAAAAGGCGGCTGTTAGGCAGGATCCACATTTTATAGGGCCCAGCAACCTAAGGGAGGCTACACATTTAGCCTATTAGGAGTTTCAAGCGGAGAAGTGATAGGATCTGATTGAGGAGCTGGATTTCGAGAGTGAGAAGTCACTAGTGCTGTTTGTGATCAGTGACACTTCAGAGGCCCAGTGGACATCCAAGTGGAGATGTTAGGTAAGTAGTTTGGGCTCCTGAGAAACTTGAGTCATGATTAGGAGTCCCTAGGTTTTTAAAGTCATGAGACTGGTCATCGAGGGAGATAAGGTCATTGAGGGAGAAAGAGACTGTAAGTGCAGAAGAGAAGAGGCAAGGCTGCCACATACAGCAGTGCTAACCATGGGATTTGAGAGCTCTTGAGTTTGGCACAGCTGGATGCTGAGCAGGGGGTCCAGGTCCTACTTACTTCATAGCCCGTTGGGTTGGCTTGGCTCCTCTGTGCCAAATTATATGGTTGACTAAAGCTATGTTTCTATTCAGTGACTAGAACAGAGTTTAAATAAACCCTAAGCCAATCATCTATGTGTTTTAATTACTACCGTTTCAAAGCATGTCGGATTTAAGATTTGATTGTAAGATGAAATAATGCTATAATCTATAAACAGTGATGCCTCATTTATCCAGGTGTTAGAAAGGTGTAGGTAGCAACTTCAGTTATCCAAAATGTAAATGAAACTTCATGAAAGAAAATTAAAGTCTCTTGAGCAGCAAAAAAAATATTTACAGTCCACTCACAGGATTCAGCACTTTTGTCATAGAATCTGTCATTCCTATGACCCTGTTTGTTTTCATTTTAGGAAGAAATCCAAACATACTGGTTAGTAGGTGCCCTGGCTCCTAAGCGATTAGGGGCAGGATATTAGATGCACTTAGAGGGCAGCCCCATTAGAGACTGTCACAGCTTGGCGGGAGGATCTGTGGGATCCTAGAGGATATAAGAGCGAATCCCTATTAGCCAATGTGGTCCCGTTCACAGAAAAAGCAACTCACGCACGGCATCTTTCTTTGTGATAAAACTAGCATATCTGGAATTCAGAAAGATATACAGAAAAGTTTATATATCTCTGTGGACTAAATGGGGAAAATGGTTAAATTAAAAGAGAGTTTAGTATAATTGATTACCCTTAAGCAGAGAGAACTGATTTTTGAATATCAGCTTGGAGGTTTCTAGGTATGTCCCAGGGCGTAAAATATTTATCCCAGTGCCCGGGATGAAGCCATAGAGGGCACGCTGAAGTTCACAGAGCACATAAACATAGGAGGAGGGGCAAGTAGGTTGAGTGAAAGAGTGGGGATCAAAGAGGTCTTGATGGATTGGGAAGTGTCCTGTTATTCATTGCTGTTTAACAAGCCACCTCAAAGTTTAGTGGCTTTAAATTATGGCAGCATAATTTTACTCATCAATTTGCCACTGGGATAGAGTTTGGCATGGACCGTTCATCTCTGCGCCATTTGGTCTCAGCTGGAGAGGCTCAAATGCTAGAAACTAGAGTCATGTGAAGTCTCCATCATTTGTCTGGTCGTGGATGTTGGCCCTGGGTGGGCCGAGGGTGGAGCGCCCACATGTGGACTTTACGTATTGTTGCTTGGCTTCCTCAGTTTGGTGGTTGGGTTCCCAGTGCAAGATCCAGAGGAAGATAGTGAGGGCAGGAGTGGCAAAAGCTCTGTCATGGTTTATGACCAAGTCTCAGAAACCAGACAGTGTTACTTCTGTATTCTGTGGATTTGAAGTGAAGAGAAGGCCAGTCCACATTTAAGTAGAGATTAGAGTATTCCATTTAATGGGAGGAATGTCAACTAATTTGTAGACCTTCTTTAAAACATGAGAGTCTTCCTTCCAGCCCAGAATTATTTATATTCTTCCTGCATATAAAATGTACCCACCCCTGCCAAGGCCTCCCAGAATCTCATTTATTAAGTCAGTGGATTCAGACTTGAGGTCGAAGATCACATCAAATCAGATTGTTTGGATATTGTTCTTCAAGTTTAACCCCGTAAGTATAATCCTCTTGATCTGAAGACCTGTGAATTAAGGTGGTAAGAAAGATATATCCACATTACCCACCTCCGACTACCATTTAACATACAGTGATGGGACACATGTAGGATAGAACAACTGGTACAGACACTTCCATTTAGTACAGGCAAAGTGGGAGGCACATAGCAGTTACTACTGCATAAAATGTCTGAAATCTAGCCAGGCACATCTCTTTGATTAGAGCTTGGTCTTACTGCTTAGAGATTGTTCACTTTGACAACTGGCTTTGCCGCCTGGGATTTGGCTTCTGTTGTCTGAGTTTTTCTTCCCTTTCTATGAAAAACAGTGTGTGTTTGCAGCTGAGTTAGTGCTCTCAGCCTGCTTGCTATTTGTCTGATGAAGATGGGGGTCCAAAGACTTCTTGTTAGTGTGAAGTGTCTCTGTTCCCTTCAGCCCAAGCAGATATAAATCTTCTTTAAAAAATTTGGTGGATCTCTTATGAATCAATTTATAATCAACTGTTTTACACAAAGGCAGTACCCACAGATTGCTTTGAAATCAGCTCTTCTGTACTGTCCAGGTAAGGATGTCCAAACCCGTGAAGAATTTGTATTACAGTTTTATTTGAGCCAAACTGACGACGACAGCTGCCAGCAACCTAGATCTCAAATGCTCCCAAGAATGTCGGTTTGCAGTTTATTTTATATGCATTTGAAATTAGGGAGGGAAAGTAAAGAAGATGGCCTGAAGGTGGGAAAAAGCAAGTTGAGGATTGGATTACAGGATAGTTAACAAGGTGATTGGCTTGCTTAAGGGTGGTTATTCCTCCAGGGGTACGAAACAAAGGATTACTCTGGCACTGCAAAGGTGTGCTAACCTAGAAGCACAAGAACAATGGACAGGGCTTGCTTAAGGCAAAGATAAACCTTTTACTAAAGAAGTTAGATGCCTGGGGCGTGACTACCCACCATGACCTGCCCAGTTAGGAACTGATGCTCAGGTCACCCTGTGAGGTTATTTTCACAGAACCCTTTTTCATCCGCAATATCTTAGGTTCCTTGTAGGGCTATTGTGAAACAGTGCCCTCAGATCCTTAGAAGACCTTTTGTAGTTTGAAAGTGTCTGAGGCATTATGTTAGATCTTTTTTGAGGACTTACGAGGAGTTTTACAGTTACATTTATGTTTTCCTGAGCACGCTGGATTCAGCCTTTGCCCAGAAGTCATTTCCTAATTGTAGCACCATTTGCCTCCTGATAAGTGTAGGGATGAGAAACCGCTGTTTTTAAATCCAGTAAGTTCTGGCTCTTTTATTTAACATTTAAAAAAAAAAGCTTATCTCTCTCCTCTTGCATTTCATTATAGGCAGCAAAAGAAGTCAATCTGCACTTTCAACAGTCTGCCTGCAAATCTCCTTATCTGGATCATCCAGTTCATTAGGTACACCTTTTATTTTTCCTGTTGCCATAGGCAACAACATTGCTACACTCTCTGCCTCCAGATACTAGTAAGGTCTTCTTTCTTCCACCTTGCAACAGCTTTCTCTTTGCTTTCCTTTAGCCCCTCCCCCCCACGCCTCCTTGAGGCCCTGAGGCTTCCACTAACACTCTCCTTAAGGCCCTGCTGTCTCATCCCAGGAACACAGAGTGGAGAGTGAAGGGAGTGGGGCCACATTATGTAGGGCCTTAAGAGACCATTATGGGGTCTTTGGATTTTACTTTGAGTTAGAAGGGAAACCACTGGAGGGTATTGAGTAAAAGAGTAAACTGATCTGACGTATGTTTTTAAAGAACTCCTCTCACTGCCAAGATAGTATACCCCTAACGGTTTTCATTAAAGGAGTTGTTTAAGATATCTAGATGAATGGGATGGCTTCCTTGCCCTGGGAATGGTGAGAATTTGTCAGATTCTGTTCATATTTCTAACAGAGCCGACACAATTTGCAGGTGGATAGAAGGGATAGATGATAGAGAGGTTTTGACCTGAGCCCATGGAAGAGTGATGTCCGTTTATGAGATGGGTAAGACTGCAGGAGAACAGGCTTTTCTGGGAGGGAGTAGAATCATCATTTCCCTTTTGAAAGTGTAAAGTTTGGGTTTCTCACAGGCATTTAAGTGGAGATGTCAAGTTGGCAGTTGGACTCGGGACAGTTCTGGTCTGGCTATGCAGCTGGGAGTTGCCGGTGTGTAGGGGGCATTTAAAGCCTGAGCCTTGATGTAAGATGTGAGCCTGGGGCAGTCTAGGCTTTCCTGGTTAGGGACATAATAAGCAGCCCACAAAGAAGGTTGTGAAGGTGTGGCCAGTGAAGTGGGAGGAGAAGCCAGAGGGAGTGGTGTCCCAGATACAAGGTGACAGATGCATTTCAAGAGAGTGGGTGAAGACTCTGCATTTATCATTAGATTTAGCAACAAGGGAGGTTACTGCAGTAGGCACTGAACTATGTTCTAAAGTGGGTTCAAAGAGGAAGAGAGGAGACGGAGTATAAAACAACTGTCCCCCCACCTCCAGAGATTTATTTTAAAATGAATACGTGAAATGGGCAGATATAGGGGTTAAAAGGTGTGTGTGTGGGCATATATATACATACATACACACACATATACATACATACATACATACATACATATACATATATATATATAAAAAAATTTTTTAATGGGAGAAATAAAGCCTTGTATTCTCCTAGGAATGATTCTGTAGAAAAAGAAAAACTTTGGTGCTGGAGGGAGAGCAGGAAGTTGCTGGGACCATGTTTCTGAATAGATGAGAAGGGACACTTGAGTGGAGCATGGACAATTCATTCATAGAAATAGAGAAGACAGGATACCAGCACAGATACAGGTAGGTTGGTAGATTTGGGGAGAAGGCATGTATGTTCTCTTCTGATTGCGTCAGTTTTCTCAGAGAAATAAGGAAGAGCAAACATAAGCAGAGGGTGAGAAAAGGGGAGGAGAAAGTGTGAGGGATTAACCAGGCGAGGGAAAGAACGAAGTATGGTAGGATTGTGGGTTTCCGGGGTTATTGATAATGAATTTAAAGTGAGCCCATTAATGGTTGTGCAATTTGTGTCTCCGCTTATGGTCAGCCTCTCAGATGCTGGCCTGCAGAAGCTGTGGGTGTTTTCCCAGTGTGTATGGTAGAGGCCAGAGTATACGGAGTGATTGAAGATGACTGCCCGTGAGTGACTATAATGAATAAAGGGGGAAGTGAGGACTTGGGTGGGGGACGGGGAGGGGGACCATGAAAAGGGAGTAGGATCACTGACTTGTGTGTCTTCGTGGAATCAGAACATGAGAAGGGAGTGAGCTGAGAACAGAGGACTTGGTAGTTCTGGGTAAGAATCTGGAAACTGAGGTTATGCATTCCTACTCACACAGTGCTCTGGAGAGTGGCTTGGCCTGAGCTTAACATACAAGTGGATTCAGTTCTTTGGATCTGCTGTTCTGTACTTTTGAGCAAGTTGTTTCAATACCCAGCGTTTCAGGTTCCTCGTTTGTAAAATGGCAGTTCCGACCTCATTAGAATTGTTAAGAGAATTAAGTGAGTAAATATGTGTAAAGTCTTCAACAGTGCCAGGCACCTGGTGAGCCTTTAATAAATGTTAGCTATTCCTGTCACTCTCGGTGTAACTCAGAGTGATGCCAGGGTCTGTGGGTGCAAACTGGGGCCAGTGACACTTCGTGAGGAGCCAGATGACCCAACAGTCATTCATTGGAATCCACTTTGGTTGAAAAATGGAGCCCAGTGACAATTCCTCCCCTTGCCTAGAGATGGCTCAATGACAGGCCCCTGTTGTTGTCCCTGCTGTGAGTTAGCTCTGGCATGGTGCCTGAGGTTCGAAAGCTTCTGAGATTCATACCAAGAAGCAAACTAAAACCACGTCCTGTAAGTGTTGCTTAGAGGACCTGAGATCTGTCTGCAGGGGGATTGGGGAAAGCACAAATGGCGGTCACCACAGTCTCGGGTTTCTTGGAACACGTGTAAATTATGTCAAGTCCTAGAACTCCCTAGGAATGAACTGTCGTTTCGTTTGTTGAGATCTCTGTGGCTCCATTGTCTCTTATAGACGGTCAACTCTCTTCATACTCCTTTAGATCAAGAGGTTGTTTTGTTATCTTGACAAAAACTATGTATGCTTTCAAGGTCTTTTCTTCGATCTGTAGGGAACATAATTAAATGTCATTGTAGCATTCTTAACGTCTCCAAAGGAGAATCAGCATTGTATCCACTGTGAAATAAGATGCAGCAAAGCTTTTATTATTTCATGCTGTCCTTGCTTTATCTACAAATTTTTAGGGCTTATTCTACTATTAGAACTTGAGGAGACTCCAAAAGAACAGTTGTCAAATGAAAGGTTCGACCCTGAATTTTGAAGGTTAGGATATTGATTTATTGGACAGTGTTAGAGTTTTAAAATTTTATTCTGAGACTGTTACCTAGGAAATTGATGAAATTAAGACATTATCAGCCAAGGTGAATGGAAGACGCTCAGGGCGTTTAGCCAAGTCTGTCAGAGTGTAAGAAGGAACTTGTGCCCATCTGTCATTCTCCCCGTGTTACATAAATGCTGTTATTAAGATTGATGGGACTGAAGAGATAAGGCCACCTAGCTGCTGGCCTCTTATACCCTGGCAAAGGGTCAGAGCCAAGGAGGCTTGTTTTTTTGAGTCTTCAGTGATTGGGTATTGGGGTTGCAGTTTGTTAACATTCTCCTTTGTTTGGAAGCCCGCCATAGATATCAGGATAAAAGAGCAGGGTCTGCTTCTGTTAATTATTATCTTATCTTCCTACAAAATGGGATTGGATCCACTTGTGAGGATATACTAGCTACAGGATATAATTTGGAAATTGGAGAAAGAGGGGGGGAGGGGAGAGGAAGAGTGATTGAGTGAAAGATTTTCCTAGAGAATGAACAGCTTGCATGTTGAGAGAGAATGAGAGAGAGAGGGCTCTCTCTCCTTGTGACTGTCTGGGTAGTAGGCTTCACACCAAAGTGCAGCTCGGAAAAGCCATTCTGTAGCCAGTGCCACAATTAATTGTGCTCAGCCCTCTGCTCCCCCCAGGTCTCCTGCCCAGGGCAGGCGGAAAGAGTGAATGGACCCCTTCTCTTTCTGGAAGTCTTCCACAGACACTGATTTCTTCGCTGAGTGTTTGTTAGCTGTTGAATAGCACTGATAGTACCCATCTGTAAAGAACCTGGAGCGTTATCTTCTGTGTTGTCACTTAAAAATGGACCTACTTGCTTTAAGAGCCTTTGAGCTGGTCGATAGCATTTTTGTAAAAATTTAAGGCTCTGTTTTCCATTTCTGTATTTTGGGGAAGTTTTTGATTCGTGAGCACACCATTCCAAGGTTATTTTCTTCAGTAATGCTTTCCTACACTCACGCTGCAGAGATAATTTTCTTTGTACATAATTTTTTAATCTCATACATACTCATCTTATACATATTATCATCCCACAGCACTGTATTGTAGTTATGCCTGTGTGTCTCCTGCTAGGCTCTGCGAGCCGCCGGTTAGGGGTAGATGTCAGTCATCTTTTGTTTTCCTACACTCACCAGGACAAAGTCTGAAATAACATATAAAGAACATGGATAAAGCATTCTGTAAATGTTGAGTTCTGGATATAGACCCTACAGCTAGTATACTGTGTTCATTGGCAAATTCTTGTGCCCTTTTTCTCACTGGTTATGAACAGCTGCCTGATGCGTTTCATGGTGATCAGATGTGCTATGTTTGATTGCTTGTTGGTAATGAGCGGTGACAAGTGCCTTCATAGTATGGCTGCTTTGATTCCAAGGTCATTTCTTTCTATTGGTTGAATGTTAGTGGGTTTTACATTTTAAGATGTTAGCTTATGAAACCTGGTGACTCGTGTTTATTATTATGTTCTGGGGCATTTATCATCATCTGACCTCTGTAACCCTTGGTTTCCATTTTGATCAAATGAGATTTGTGCATGGTGAGCGCTGGATTGATGCTTAGCATTTCTAGCATGCAGTGAGCTGATCAAACAGCCTTTGACTGAATCTTGAGTCTTCTTCTTTTTTTTTTTTTTTGGCTGCAAAATTGTAATTTCTAACTCATCTCAGAACCTTCATTATACTTTTTCACCTTACAAATCAGGTTGTTCTCAAGGAAAGAGATTTATTTTAAAAATGTACAGATTATCATTAATGTGAAAATCTTTAGTAGGTTAACCAGTCTTTCCTGTTATATTTAGTTACAAGTATCCTTTCTATTTTTCTTTACCTGGTTTTTTAATGAATGAAAAACATTCTGGAAGCAAAAATAAAAAAATGGTTTGAGGAATCTGTAAAGGTTGTTTTTTAGGGATGGTGATGTTAGAAAAAAGATTAAGAAGCTTTCTTTCAATTCCTGTTTCTTATTAGTTTCAAGATGAGAATATACAGAATAGTAAGACCAAGGGCCCTTTTCTTTGCCTTCCCTTGCCTTCACTTCTCCCTCCTCTCCCCTCCCCTCTTTCTTACTCTAAGCACTTAGAGTAAGTGTGGTGTAAGGGCTAAAATTAAGACCTAATATTACACATACCTTGACATCTGAGGGAAACTGAGGGAAACTGGGAAAACCTCCAATGGCTAAACTCCCTAAAGTGCTCTTATGGATAAAGTCCCCTTGACAAATAACCCTCCGAGACACCAGCTGGCTGACATCTTGATTTTTGCCTTGTGAAACTTGGGGCCAAGAAATCAACTGATCTGCCGAACTTGGAGATTATAAATGGTACTGCTGTAAGCCTCTAAGCATATGCTACTTAGTTATGGCAACAATAGAAATCTAACACAAGTGAGTATTTTAGTCCTTATTTTTTTCAACAACAGTTTATTCCTCACAGTTCTGAAAGCAAGTGTTTAAAAATGGTTAGTTGTGTATGTTTCCCTTGGTTTTATACTTTTTGAAAAACCCAAGGATTGTCAAACCATTTTATTCTACATGAGTGGCAAGAAGCTGTCCATCCGCCTAGTGTTTCCATTTCATGAGAAGCATCCATAGCTTTATGTACCTAGAGGAAAGAGTTGCTCTGTGTCCAATCCACGGCATAGCATTTGGATGGATTTTACTCTCGCTGGATGAATCAGTGTTTCCCTATGAACCATTATTTTAACACCACAGCCACATCTGTAGTCACCGTGGGCTCCAAAAGCAGTCCATTGATTACAGCCTCGGCTTCAGACATCTTTTTTATTTTAAAAGTGAATGATTTTAGACCTTCAAAAATTGAGAAATGATTAGGAGCAGAATAATAAACATCGCATTATAAGTTGCTACATATATATATATATATATATATATATATATATATATATATGTTACTTTACTTTTTTAAACAGTTAAAACACTGAAACTGTTCTATGAGTGACAGATAGTGAAGATTACGTATGGGGGGGCAAAAAAATGTATACACATGACTTGCATTCAGCTTTTGTTATTGGTATACATTGAGTATTACAGTTTTAATATAGTTTTTTTCCTTTTTTAAAATGTGTATACATTTTTTGGGCACCCTCTGTATATATACATGAATAGAGTTTAGTCTTGTACTAAAGCTTACAATAAAATGATTATGACATATATTTAGTATGAGTAATTGTCAATATATATAATTAGGGGTAAAAGGTAAGGGGATTGCAAAAAACGTTGTAATTAGTATTTGTAATTGTTGCTACTGTTGTGTAGCAGAGCAAGCATTTCCGTCCTTGATGGAGGGGCAGGGAAGGGGGAGCTGGGCAAGAAGCTTTCCCTGGACTCCTTTTCCGATTCCTGACCTAGGGGTGTCAGGGGAATGTGGGTGTTTTCAGCAGGGTGAACACAAGACTGCTGGGAGTGAAGTGGCTCAAGGTGACCCAGCCCCTGCCTCGCTGCTGTGAGAATCCCTTCTTCTTTCAGGAACACGCGAACGTGGACACTGGTTAGCTAGGTCCTTGCGATCTCGGACATTTGGCAGGACGGTGGGGGGTGAGGTGGGGCTCTGGACTCCCTTCAATTATGTGTCCTTCTGGGGAAACCAGGAGGACCCCTCTGTGCTTCTCCCCTGCTCTTCCCCCAGATGGAGATGAGGCTGAAGGCTTGTTTCTTTTTCTCTCCGTGATTTTATTTCACAAGGGTGAGATTTAAAGGGCGGCCTCTAAATTTTCCCATCACCATCTGCAATTGTGTTCATTAAATATTAGTTTGAGTGAATAAGCAAGTACCTCAGGCTGGCTAAAGGCACTTATTAAGATGACCCTTACACCTAAATAATAGTCATCACTAGCGTGTGTTACGTACTTAGTATGAGCCGGGGGCTGTGTTAAAGACTTTATATGAATTCACTTATTTAATCCTCACAGCAAGCCTAGTAGGAAGGATCAGTGATGTCTAGTAACTTGGTCCAAGTTACATGGTGATGACGAGGGGAGGACCAGGGCAGAATCCAGCGGGGTCAGCTCTGGGACTCGGACCGTCCTCAGCCACTGCACGGAGCTGCCTGTCCGGGATACTTAATGAGGATTTTATTTAATTTCTTCCTTACCTCTTGCAGCGACTCCTGTAAGGAATGGGGCTGGAAGTGAAGAGGGTGAGGACTTTTAGGGGGAGACATGGCTACTGGAGGGTTGTGATAGGGACTTTGGAAAGAGACTTGGGGCGCATTCTCTGTGGCCATTGTTTTCCCACCAAAAGCAGTAAGACGCTCATCAGCACTTTTTATGACTGATCGTATAATCAGTACGAGAATTCAACTGAGACCCCAGCAAGTGCTGTTTCTCTTCTCTGCTGTTCTCTGAACATTGACATCACCGTTTTCCTTTTAATGTCCTAGCCGCAGAAAGCTCTTCTGTTGTGTGTATGAGTATATGTGACACGTTAAATGCTTTACTTATTATTTAAATGTCATTTCAAAGAACACTTCGCAAATGTTCTTGAAGTAAAGGCCAATGGCAAGCAACTAATTTCTATACCTACGCTTTTCTTTCTCACACAGTATTGGCTGGATCCTGCAAAAACCCTTGCTGAACACAAAGAACTGATCAACAGTAGGTATTTAATTTTAACTTTGTTAAGGGGCGCCTTGAAAATGAGACACTGTCCATGATTAGTTGGGTGCAGAAATAGGCTTTAGTGCTACAGGGGAGAGTGCCAGTACCCAAGTACCCAAGTGCCAGCATACAGATGTGTGTGTGTCCATTTCCAGGTCTCTGCAAATTCGGATTAAATTTGAAAGATTCTGAGTGGATGTTAGTATTGAATTCTGCGTGGAGTATGCCTGCTCTTGACTTTAATCTGTAGTTTTTCTAGTTGCTTGTCTTTAAATTTTCACCTTAAAAGAGAATAGGCACCGAGGCCCTGATTTGGAAAAAGAGGTGGATATCCAACCTTTTAAAATACTCAAGTTTGTTGGGTTAAGGAGTGGTTTTGTCACACTATTCAGTTTCCTGAGTCGGTAATTAAGAAGTGCCCTTGTGGGGGCGGCTGGTTAGCTTAGTTGGTTAGATGCAGTGCTCTCAATAACAAAGTCGCCAGTTTGATCCCCACATGGGCCACTGTGAGCTGCACCCTCCACAACTACATTGAAACAACTACATGACTTGAAGCCGATGGGTTCTAGAAAAACACACTTAAATAATAAATTTTTTTAAAGTTTAAGAAAAAAAAAGTGCCCTTGTGACCTGAAAGATTTCTGTGACTTCAGAAAGGACCCATCTATTTTGCTTTTGGTTTTATTAATATGAATCATACTAGGTGAGTCAGTATAATTAAATTTATATTTATTAATTTCCATAACCCAAGTTTTTATAAATGCATGTGTGCACATGTACACACCCATACTCGCAGTCCTTAAGTATGCAAAAGAGTAGTTATTTTTAAAAGATTATCTTTTTACAAATTACAGTAAAATATATAATGTAAAGTGTATTATTTTAACCATCTTTGAGTGGACAATTTAGTGGCATTAAGTACATTTACATTGTTTTACAACCATCACCACTATCCATCTCCAAAACTTTTTCATTGTCCCAAACTGAAACTCTGCACTCATTAAACCATTTTGGTTTAATATGCAAATTATTACTAATAAGACCTAGTGATTCTTCTGGCCCTTATTATCCGCATTCTGAGTCTATACTTTCCATGTGTATCGGCTCGTTCCCTGCAGTAATATCGGTCCCGTGGCGCTTCACAGACCCCAAGGGCAGGAACATATAGTAAGAATAAAACATTGATATTACAATTGAAGAAAGATTAGGTAACTGAAGAATACATCGTTTTATATCTTATCTCTGAGATAGTTTGATAATTAATGAAGGAGAATGGCTTTCCTATCTCCAGTAGATTAGTCAGAAAGAATACGTGTAGAAATGGCAGAATACAAGTACTTGCTAGTCACCACGATTCTCATAGGTAAGTCTGGATGTATTTATCTCTCTGCTAATGGGAGACTGTTTTGTTTATTGTTTTTTTGTTATTATTGGAAGATTCTTTATTATCATTAAAAATGTTGAAATTAGTCTACACAAAAGGTAGATTAGAGGATTCCTAATTTCTGGCTTCTGTATTTTTTCATTTTTTTAAATTTATTGGGGTGACAATTGTTAGTAAAATTACATAGATTTCAGGTGTACAATCTGTATTACATCATCTATAAATCCCATTGTGTGTTCACCACCAAGAGTCAGTTCTCCTTCCATCACCATATATTTGATACCTATATTTTTTAATAAAGTAAAAGAATATTTACTTTACACAAGGATTTCTTAAGGGTAGAAAGGCATGGATTCAAGATAAGCATTTGCTTCATCAGTGCCTGATTTTTATAGTCAGTTTTAGAATACGAAGCCAAAAAATCTGGCTAGATATATACTTGCTCCGAAGTGTCCATTTCCATAGCCTTTTTGATTGAACTATAAAACAGTTGTGTATAGGATAGCATTTGCATACTCCGAAGGTATTATAATTGTTGCCCTGAGAGGCTGCATGGAACAGCCGCCAGAAAGCGCTGAACTCTGGGTATGGGCAAACTTGGTTCTCACTTTGTGATCTCTGTGTTCGTAGGCAGGTTGCTTCCCGCCTTCAAGCTTCACCTGCCTTGCATATGTTACCAGGGAGTTGACGAGAATCAAGTATTTAGGAAACATTTTTGTACTTTATCAAAAGTCACGATGCCTTATTATTTAGAACACAAGCCATTTTTATATACACATGGGAAATGGAGGGCTGATTTAGCCTGTACGTCTGTTAAGAAAATCAGCCCAAACCAAATGTTTTTAATTCTGTATTTTTCAAACTTCTGCATCACCTCTCATCGCTAAACGTGTTTGCAGTGGCTGGGCTTGGTCAGTAAGGTGTAATCTGTCATGTTCCAGAGAACAGAAGCAACTCTGCACTTGGGACAAGGCCCTGTTCCCTTTGGGAACTGTCTCGGCAGCATCTGTGCTCCTACCGCCCCCAGACGCCAATCCCAGTGGCCTGCGGGCACAGGCTGACCCATCTGCTCAGTAACAGAGCTTGATTGACAAAGACGGATCAGCAGAGGGTGGACTTCCAGGGGCTTCTAAATATTTAATAGTCTGTGCCTCCCTGACACCTCCGTGAAGGGGTAGAGGTGTATTTGGCCGAAATACAAACACAGTGATTAACTAAACATAGAAACCGAACATACGGAATCAACGCTCATGGTGAAAAATTATAACAAAGTTTCCTTGAACACTTAGTTTTTACAGAAGCTCTAGCATAAGAAGTGCCTGTATAGGAAGGCGTAGATGAGGGGAGAGAAGTGGGGGCCCTAGCCTTGGTTGTCTTCTGTGTACCAGGAGCAGGGCTTTGGGATTCTACAAACATAGCATGTGTGTGTCATAATAATAATAAAGAATGACATAGTTTGTATGTTATAAATGCATTTTGGATTTATTACCTTTGTGCTATTTATTGTCCTTTCCCCAACTTCTAAATTCATGACTTCATTTACTCCGTTAAAAATGAAAATAGAAATACTAAGGGCTACTTTATGTTGATTACACAGTAGCAGAGACTGGGGATCCCATGTGTAGGTGGAAGTATTTTTACTGAGGCGCATAGTTAATATTTTTTCTTTTTGATTTGTGTGGGAGACCTTCTGTTTAAGGAAAAATTAGAAACTAGGACTACTGATTGCTGCACTGGGTAACAAATCTGTTTTAAAGGTTTTAATGTATGATCCAGTTAACACACTGCTCAGAAGTATGCACTTTTTCAAACAGTGCAGGTTAGATTCATAGCTTCTGAAATCTTGTGTTCTAAATAATAAGGCATCTAGTGAAAGCATAAGATAATGTGATTGGTACCCAAGGGGCTTGTGTCCTCTCTCACAATATGAGTTTTTAATTATATTTGCCCATGTACGTACAATGCCAGGCTGTGTTTTATGTATGTATTTGGTATCGGTGCACGTAGTTCTTGGTTGTGTGGTAAATGACCGAAATCAGAAATGTCTTCTTAAATCTGTAAGAACACATCTTAGATTCAGAAAAGTTTAAGAATAAGACATATATTGACCGTAATCCTTCCACATAGTCTCACTGATGATATTTTTTGTTCTTAAATGGTAAGAGATATACATGGTAAGATACACGTAACATACTGATTTTGTTGAGAGAGTAGAATAAATGTTCTCACTGGGGAAAAAAAAGATAAATATGTGAGGGGATGGATGTGTTAGTTAACTTGATGGGGGAAATCCTTGCACAATGTACACGTATATCAAATCATCCTATTGCATCCTTGAAATATCTTACAATGTAATTTGTTGATTTACCTCAATAAAGCTGGAAAAAAAGTTTCCTGACCCTCTTCCCAAAGTTTGCCACTGTTAGTAATTTCTTATGTATTCTAAGGACAACAATATTTTAACAGGTAACTTTCTTTTTCACAAAAGGGATCGTATTTTTGCAGTCAGAAATGTAGATTGCTGATCTTTCCCCATCCTCACACAGAGTTCTCTCTCTGCCTATTTAAACAGTTGTGTGGTACCATATATATAATACATATTATATATCTCTATATATCCATATCTATATTATATATATATATATATATATATATATATATATATATATATATGTATCTCCTTTGCTTAACTGAAATGATCCACCTGCTGCTGAGCATTTAAGTTGTTTGCAGCTTTTCACAGTTACTTTTTTTGGGGGGGGCGGTACTTGGTGATGGATGGTTTTAAAATCATTTATTTTGTTTATGAATCATCTTCATTATGAAAAAATACATGTATGTTGTAAAAAATGGAAAAATTATAAATTAATAAAAATTGTGCATAACCTCACTAGCCAGAGATAAGAACCAGCAACGTTCTAGTGTATTTGGTCCTGTGTTTTTTCCTGTGTTTCCAAACACATAGACCCATATGCATATATAGATAATCTGCATAGTTGAAGATCTGTTACGTAACTGTTTCTTTGCCATTTTATATTTTCTTGTGTCTTGAGAAATTCTTGGTAAGTATTATTTTTAAACGACTTTATTGAGATAGCTTTAACGTAAAAATTATGTTTACTTAAGGTTATGTTTACTTAAGGTTTACAACTTGATGTTTTGATGTATGTGTACATTGTGAAATGATCAGCATAATCAAGCTGAATAACGTACCTGTCACCTCTGTACACCTGTTACCAGTGTGTGTGGGAGGAGGAGGCGTGAGGAGATTTAATTTAAGATTTGTCCTCTTAGCAAATTTCAAGTATACATTATAGTATCTTAACTATCATCACCATGTTATACATTAAATCCCCAGACATCATTCATCTTGCATAACCGAACCTTTGTACCCTTTGAGCGACATTTCATTTTGCCCTCCCCCAGCTCCTGGCAACCACCGTTCTACTCTGCATCTATGTTTGTGACTGTTGTAGCTTCCACGTGTAAGTGATGTCAGGCAGTATTTGTTTCTGTGTGTGTGTGTGTCTGGCTTATCTCACCTAGCATAATGTTCTCCGGGCTCAGCCATGTTGACTTAAATGGGATGGTCTCCTTCTTTATTATGGCTGAATAATATTCTTCTGTGTGTGTGTGTGTGTGTGTGTGTGTGTGTGTGTGTGTGTACACACCACATTTTCTTTATCCACTTTTTCACTGATGGACACTTAGGTTGCTTCCATATCTTGGGGATTGTGAGTAACGCTGCAGTGAAGTGGAGTGCAGATATCTCTTCAGGATCATGATTTTATTTCCTTTAGACAATATACCCAGAAGTGGGATTGCTAGATCATATGGTAGCTCTGTTTTTAATTTTTTGAGGATATTCCATACTGTCTTTCATAGTGGCTGCACCAATTTACAATCCCACCAGCAGTGTACAAGGTTTCCCTTTTCTCCACATCCTCACGGATACTTTTGTCTTTTTTGATAATAACCGTTCTTACAGGTGTGTGTGGTGATATCTCATTGTTGTTTTGATTTGCATTTCGCTGGTGATTTAGTGATGTTGGGCACCTTTTCGTGTATTTGTTGGCCATTTGTTTTTTAGAAAAATGTCTATTTAGGTCTTTGGCCCATTTTTTAAATTGGGTTATTTCTTTGTTGCTATTCAATTGAATGAGTTCCTCACATTATTTTGGCTATTAACTCCTTATCCAATATATGGTTTGCAAATATGTTTGGTGAGTGTAATATTTAATAGTTGTATAATAATAGACATTACTGTGACTCATTTATAATGTAAAATTTAATTAATTTCTATTTCTTATTTTAGCTGGACCTCCATATACTTTGTATTTTGGTATTAAATTCTATGCTGATGATCCATGTAAGCTTAAAGAAGAAATAACCAGGTACGGTATTGACTTGTCTTTTGAACAGTTCATGTATGGCATATACAAAAGGCTTTATTTAAAAACAAATGGAGGTCAAACATTTGGATGTATATCTACCTGCCTTTTGTAATGCATCTCCTGAGAGAGTTAAATTTAAACTAGTATTGCACGAGGCAGATCAATGTCTGATGAGAGATGCGTTTGAACAATGGCATGAACCTGGGTGACACGATGATAGATTTTGCATCTGCTGTGATGAGCTATTTCCGTATCATTATTGTGAAGCATGCATTCAGCCTTTGTAGTCATATAAAAGTAGCCATTTGAACAGCATAAAGAAAGGGTATTTTGATACTGTGTGTATATGTAAATATAAATTTGAAGAGCCAGTCATTTCTCTTTAATTGGTTGTAGCTTAACTATCAGCTGTCTAGGGGTTTCATTTATCGCTGTAGGAAATGAAAAATTGCTTTTAGTATTTTATGATGTATTACTTCACCTTCGTCATCAAATGTTTTATTTCAGTTAAGGCAGAATTTTCGGTTGGTGTTAATTCTGTTGTTAAATAGTCCATGCCAGCATTTGAAAATGGCTTATAAAGGGCAGATAAAAGCGTTACGTTTTCACTTATCCCACTTGTGACCTGACTGTACGTGGTAGCAAAAACAAAAGCATTTTTCCTAACTTAGTTCTAAGTGGTCAACTTTCCTAGTGAACCCCTATCATTGGTTCAAGTAAAACCTAATACATTATTTTTAAAAATGTAAAATCATATTTTTGGTAACTAAGGCAGTCTGTCGTTTGGTCCTATTCCATCATCTCATCTTTTGCCTTAGACTTTGTTTGTCTTGATTCTGAACTGCATGCAGAAGAGTGAGAAGGGGGTAGGCTAATTGGACCCTTTCCATTCCACTCGGAAGTGCTATAATTAGGCCTTATTTTTAGAACTGCTGATGCCTGCATTCATGTTTTCCATCGCCACATTGTTAGGGAACATTTGCAAAGCGAGGCTGCCCATCCGTTCAGGCTTTCCACAGCACACCTCTGTAGGAGAAGGGCCATTGTGTCGTGCAGTTGGTAAAGAGTGGGATTGTATCTATGTTAAAGTTTCATGAGTAGTCTTTGCAGTCAAGAGGGATTTCTGAGTCATGGGCTCATGGGGAAACTGAGTCCACATTACATAAAAGCTCATTTATATCTGTAACTCATTCGGGAATTGCAAGGGAACAACATTTTAGGAAAATACAAGAAGTCCTTCATTTAGAGGTTGTCAGTAACCTCTCTGTGCTTCAGTTTTTTCAGCTGTAAAATTGGAGATGTACATGTCTCGTGAGATTTGTGGAAGCATTCCTTGGAATAATGTATGTGAAGCTCTTATACAGTTGACTCTTGAACAACATGGATTTGAACTGCATGGGCCCACATATACGTGTTTTTTTCAATAAATACTATAAATGTATTTTCTCTTATGATTGTCTTAACAATTTTTTTCTCTAGCTTACTTTATTGTAAAAATATAGTATATAACACATATAACATACAAAATATGTGTTATCAGCAAGACTTCTGGTCAACAGTAAATTTTGAGGGAGTCGAAAGTTATACATGGAGTTTTAACAGTGCAGGGCATTGGAACCCCTAATATCTCACCCACGTTGTTCAAGGGCCAACTGTAGTTGATTGTGTAGTTGGTTGTAGTTGGTTGTGTAGTCGGTTGTGTTTGTCTCATAGTAAGTGCTTGATAAATGTTAGCACTTATTATTTCATTTTGTTCTTGTTCTGGCAGTCAGTGGAGTTGCATTTTAAATGAAGGTTAGGTTCCAAAAGATAAGTGATTTAGAGTTAAGAAGTAAGAAAAGAGCAGTGTTTTATAATGTATTATTTCACATCTGTGCATCAAATATTAATGATGAACCGAAATTTTCCTTCAGAGTCTACTAACAGCTCAGTAACAGAATACATGGATTTGTGTATTATGTACAACCCCACAAAATATTCAGTGCCACCTGTTTTTCTTCAAATATTAGACCAGGTCATGTAGTTAAGAACCAGATGACATAATTGGCTTACAAGTAGTGGCTGTGATGTACAATAATTTATTTGTATTGCCCAAAACATATGGCTGAATTTAGGTAAGTTAAATTTGTACTTCATGTGATACCACTATACACTATTTCCTGAAGATCAAGTCATTGATTTGTATGAATATGTTAACTTAAATGGATAGGTATAATGGACCTTAGAAAGGAAGTCCATTACGTTAGATAATTTTGGCAAAAGCAAAAAACGAAATGAAAAAAAAAAAATTTGCCCAATATATGCTATTAAGGGAAAAGTCTACTGAAGTCAGCATTTTCGAGCTGAGTATCTTGCTCAATTCTTTTGAAAATTTTTTTTGTCCTCTGTATTGGCTCTTAGCTTGTTTATAATTTTTTGATATGAAAAATTACTATGGTAAACATACTTATACCTCTTCTCCCATGTATATAGGTTTTTTGGTAATCATACTATTTCATACATATTGTAGAGCCCTCTTTTCACCATCACACCCATTTGTTTTATTCCTGCACAATATTCCATAATTTATTTAACTGTGGGATGGCTCTCCGGTTTCCTTCTTTTAAATTATAGATAATGCGGCATTGAATCTTCTCATGTATATATATGATCATATTAGGTACAGTATTCTAGAAGGATGCCATATTTAGGGGGGAAAAAAAACACCCAAAACTAGAGGTGAATGGGATACACAGGAAAATAAGGTTCCAGACCATGAGAAATGTAAGTGAAAGAATCATATCAACTTGGAGTATCTGTTATGTACCCTAATATATTTTCTGAAATAAAGTTGGGGGACTCCAAAGTTATATATCCTAACCTCCACCCTTATAGAACACTCCTGATATGTCAGCCCTCTTCTTTGTAAACATTTTAAAGATAAGAAACCTTACTGCCTCATAAAACAGTAGGAAATTCCATAAGAAATAAATTTCTGAACCTCTGTCATCAGTACTAGGTTTTCTCTCTAGGTCGATGCAGAATAAATCTAATCTCTCTTCTTCAGTCCTTTAAATAATTCATGACCTCATGACATTTGTTAATCTTATTTTCAATTCTGATTCAAAATATTATGACAGCCTTCCTTGTATTCCGTGTCATTCATAGCTCTGTATCTTCTGTAGATTTGATCCACGTAACACATATACTGGTTCAGAAGACAGGCTTTAGAGTCAGGCTGAGGTTTGCATCCTTGCCCTGCCACTCACTAGTTGTGTCATCTTGAGAAGAGAACCTGACCTTTTTAAAATCTGTTTTCTCATCTGTAAAGTTGAATTAAAGTGTTTCTTCAAAAAGATGACTGGAGGAATATGGAAGATAGTACATGCAAAATACTTACCATAAGGCAAACATGTAAGTGATTAGTAGATGGTAGGGGTTAGCTAAAATGGAAATGACACTTGTTTCACATTTTCAAATTATTGATTACAAAATTAGGGAGGAAAAGACCAACTTGGCGCCCTGGGATAGGTCTTCCAGTCAATCCTCTAATCAGAACTTCCTGGGTGTAGTTGTTCATTTAACTATGAACCATCCCACTACTGCCCTCTAGCCTGCATTTCTTGAATTTGTTTGAAAAGACAGAATTCACTCACTCACCTACCCTTCGTTGAATAACTACATGGAACACCATGTTTCAGTGGCCTGAGTACCAAAGAGATTCAGCAGTGACCACAGAGAGACGGGGTTTCAGTTCTCCCGAGAGGAGGACAGAGAGAATGTCCATTGCTTTGTTGACAGCCCCATCTGTGATGTCACTGAAATTTCCCTGAACTTTTAAGGTTCTAACAACTATTTCTAAAAAAGAAAATAATGCTAGTTCCAGATGACTTGTTCATAATGAACACTTTTTAGCTTCTAAAACAGGTCTTTGTTACTTAGTTTGTTTTGTAATATTTTATAGTATTTACTGGGGATTGACATTAAGCTCATCCATTATTATTATTTTGGTAATCCATGTTATTCACTTTGTGAAGATTAGCTTTAGCTTCTTTGCTAGTTGAGTGACCTTCAGTTACACATCCACTTCTGAAGTCTGTTTCTTTCTCTAAATGAAGATAATGGTCCTCAATCCTTCAGAGTTGAGGCAAGGGTCACATTCCAGTATGGATGCAAAAGAAATTTGTAAACTTCAAAGGACTGTACAACTGTAAGGTGATACTGTTGCTATTTGGTCTTGTATTTTAATCTTCAGTTTTAAACTTCTGAGGCAAAAGTGTTATTCCAGATCTTCATTGTTCCTGTCTCTTGAGAATTATTGGATGCTTCCTCGATTATTTTTCTTCTTAAGTCATACATGCCATTTCCCCCACCGTGTTCAATATCATGTTATTATTTAAACATTTCCCTCTGTCCCTCACATTTAAGTTAGTCTCCTGTCACATGCTGTGTTACTTCTCTGTGGGATGCTAAAAACAACCCTCCTCCCGTTTAGGTAAGTCCTCTCCTCTTAGATTCTTCAGTGTCACATTCAACTGGCACCGAAAATCAAGCTTCTACTTGTCCCCACATCTTTCAGTTTCCTCACCAGGGTCTCAGGTCACTGGGAGGTACACTTCAGGCTTCTTTGAGGTGAGCATTCCTGGCTGCTTTTGAGCACGGAATCTCAGGAGAACCTTCTGTTTTGGTTCCTGAAAGAACAGGGTCTCTCTCTTCCCCTTCTTTAAGCCAATCTCCGTTGCCCATTCTTCTGGCCTGATACTTGCTAAATTTGTTAATGGTCCACACTACTTAAGCATCCTTGCTGTCAGTTCAGCTCTTTTTATTGAACAGCAGATAAATGGAAAACTGTGAAGCCAATATTTCAAGCCCTTCATTTGTACTGGTTGTAGTGTTGAGATACGTGTGGATGGAAGGGGAGACAGAGCATTTCTCCCCTGCAGGCACACAGTCTAGCTTGGGAGACAGTGCATATACACCAGTATATTAATTTATATAAAAAAAATAACTGATAGATGCTTTATGAAGCCTCTGCTTTGCACCAGAATGTTTTCTGGAAAGCTTTCTTATTTTTTTTTTCTGGTTCTTAATGAAGAGTTTCTTTATGGTATTTTATTTTTTATTAGTTTCCGGTGTACAAAACAACATGGCGATTAGATATTTTTATACCTCACAAAAATATAACCCCATAAAGTCTATTACCCATCTGACACTGTACATAGTTATTATAGTATTATGGACTATATTCCCTATGCTGTATATATCTCCATGACTATTTTTTCAAAATTATAGTTGACACGCAATATTATATTCATTTCAGGTGTACAGCATGGTGGTTAGACAGTTATATCACTTATGAAGTGATCCCCCCGTTAAGTCTAGTACCCATCTGACATTATACATAGTTTTTACAATATCGTTGACTATATTCTTCATACTGTACTTTACATCCCCATGATTATTTTGTAACTACTAATTTGTACTTCTTAATCCCTTCACCTTTCTCACCCTGTCTCCCAACTCCCCTCCCATCTAGTAACCATCAGTTTGTTCTCTGTATCCACCATGTTTCCCGGATATTAAGACCTAACTGGAAAATAAGCCCTAGCATGATTTTTCAGGATGACATCCCCTGGACATAAGCCCTAATGCGTCTTTTGGAGCAAAAATTAATATAAGACCTGGTCTTATTTTCAGGGAAACTGGTATGAGTCTGTTTCTGTTTTGTTTGTTTGTTTATTCTGTTCTTTAGATTCCACCTATAAGTGAGCTCATATGGTATTTGTTGTTCTTAATCTGAGAAAGCTTCTTTATTGAAGTGGATCATTTTTAGTCAGCATTGTTTTCTCCCGCAGGGTACAGTATAACTAGGGTCACCATATAATTTATTGTCTAAACCCTGACATTTTGGAGAATGACGAGGAGAATTACTAATACTTAGGCATGTATCATAGACACAAACTAGAACTGTCCTAGGTTAATAGGAATGCAGATTCACCCTGATTAAAACCAGAGATAAACAAGGAGTCAAGCATCCAATCATAGCCTTAGTCAGAATGACATAGAAGGTGCGACCCGACAAATCTAAATCTGTAATTTAAATACAATATTAAGTTGTACTCTAAGTGCCATAAAATGGACAAAATAAGTTATATATAGTTAATTAAAATAGGACTGAACGTGTTTGTCTAGCATATAAAATATGATTTTACTGTATCATAAATTTGCCTTATATAAAACTAATACAATGCTTGTTGTCATAAAGAGTAATCAAATTCCTAATTAAAAATAGTTTACTTGTCATCTTCTATTTTAGTGGATTTTTTAATGCAGTGACATAAAGACGTGGTATCTTTAAAAGGTACACTGTTAGGGAAGTGTGAACACTTTTGTTTGTTTTTTTCTTTTTCTTCATGAATTTTTCATAGATAGTGGCTGTTCAGTTTTTTTCTATTTTCATCCATCTATATCTGTTGGTTCATACCCATCAAGACAACAACTATTTATTGAGTAGCTACTGTGTGCTGAGCCCTATACAGTGGAGATACAATCACCAGAACATTATGGATCCTTTTTTTTATATATATCTGTTTGTATCTGTTTCAGCTGTCTTTGTTTTTCATCGCCTTCTGTTTCTCTTTCCCTTTCTCTTTGAAGCAAACTCTTGTGGGTTTAGGTCCCTTGGTTTCTGTATTTGGCAAGGGATTTAACTGTTCAGTCAGATGTTATAAAAGTCTTAATAGAGCAAGACAAATATGCATCTGTGACCCATTTCCTAAAAAAAAAGTAGACTTCGGGAAAAGAAATTCCAAGTTAACAATAGGGAGAGTGGAGCTAAATGCACGTTTCCAGCAAGCAGTAGTACTTCTAGCAAAACGTCCATTTAGTTTATAAGCTTTTGCACTTAATTTCTGCCAATATCACTTTACTCTGCTTCAAGAGGAGCACAGGTGATTATAACTAAGTGGATATGAAATCCAAGACTAGCCTTCAGGGAAGCAAAGTTGTTAAGTAGATGGAGATGTGAATACAAGTTAAGGAGTGGTGGTGGTTGGGTAGTCTTTTTTTTTATTTTATTTTTTTTATTTTATTTTATTAAATTTATTGGGGTGACAATTGTTAGTAAAATTACATAGATTTCAGGTGTACAATTCTTATAGCAAGAGATGTGGCTCAAGAGATAAGCAAGAGTCTCCTAAGCCATCTTAGGGATCTTGAACTTTATCCTGAAGACAAAGGAAGTCTTTTAGTGGTTTTTTTTGTTTGTTTGTTTGTTTTAATCAAGGGACTGATGTGTCCTGTTTACTCTTTAAGAATCCTGTTTACCTCTCAGGAAGGTAGTTTGGAAGGGAGATAATTATGAATAATGACAGAGCAGTGAGGTTTTAGAAATCCAGTGGGTAGTGACCTGGACAGGAGATGGAGAGAAGTGTATACATTCTCATAACTAGCAGATTTAGTGATAGAGTGTGGGTGCCAGAGGTTACACATTATTCCTAGTTTTCTCTTAGTTGGGTGTCTGGAAAACTTTGGTGACATTTACGGAAATGGCCGGTGGGGAAACACAGGCTGTTAAGCAGATTTTCACTTAAGCCTGTGGGTGCAATCAAAGTTGATATCAGTCTTCTAGAAATTATCAGAGTAGCATCTGACATTTGGATTCCCTCGTTAGTCTTTGGTTGTGAGCATTTGGAGAAGATAAATTTATCACAGCTGATTTTTGTAATTCATTTCCTTTGCTTTTTCCTGCCCTTCCCAATGACATCAACAGTCACCTTGAAAAGAAAGAGAAATCACAAAGGACACCCTGAAGTGTGTATAAGGGTGGGGGTGGAGGAGGAGGAGAGAGAGAAAGTGAAAGTGAGAAAGTGATGGTGGTGGATCGTGTTGGGTGGCTGGTTCATTGTATTGGTTCATAACCTCTGGCCTCTCTCACCCCACTGGCAGAAAGGATGAATGGGGTGGGGCGGGGGTGGGGGTGGGGTGGGGGGAAGCTAGCTAAAGTTGCATAACACTCTCATTTAGAGAGGTGTAGGGTCAGATTTCCTAGATTCCAGTTCTGGTTCTATGTAACTAGCTGTAGTATTTTGGACAAGTTAACTTCATCTCTTTGTGTCTGTTAGTTTCTTCATCTGCAAAATGGAGGTTATAATAGTACTGGCCTCATTTTAAAGTCTTACATAAGTTATTGTATGTAAAATACTTGGGATGAGTTCCTATATTTGCAATGTTTAGAATGGTGGGTGGCACTATTATTATACCATGTTTCCTTTAGGCACGTGGAATGAGCACAGCTGCAGATAATGGGTGTGGTTTTAACGAGTGGGAGGATTGATGGAATTACACTGTCATGACCTTTTTGTCCTGCATCTGTGATTTTCCACCCTGTAGATAACACATGTCATATAGGTTGGGTCCTTGGAATTTCGTCCTGCCATTAAGCGCTTGTTGTCATAGAAGTGACAGTAATGAGAATGTTGAGAACAGCTTATACGTAACTTCTACATCAGCTTTATGAGGTATAGACACTTCACTGACCCAGTTTTACAGGTAGGAGACTGGCTGTTAGGTTAAGCCACCCACCAAAGCCACAGGCTAGAGAGTGCCAGAGCTGGGATGCAGTACAGCCAGCGTAAGTTGAGAGCCTGAATTATTTAGCCACTACCCTGTATTGCCTCTATAGAGTGTGTTTAAATAGTCCCTGTTTCCTCAACAGCTACCTCACGAAAGAGCAGAAAGTACTTTATTTTCATTCAAGGTGAAAGTTGTTTTCTTGAGTCTCAGGCTCTGAAGCTTCAGGTCTGGGTAGCGTCAGATGTCATTAATCTCTTTTTCCCCCGTTTCTTTTTTAGATATCAGTTTTTCTTGCAGGTGAAGCAAGATGTCCTTCAGGGCCGGCTGCCCTGCCCTGTCAACACTGCTGCTCAGCTGGGAGCATATGCCATCCAGTGTAGGTACCACTTAAGTAAATTTGCTTCAGATGTGGGAGGGAAATATTTGAATTTTTCTTTTTAAGTAGGTATATATGCTAAAATGTTTCTTATCAAATGACCTTTTGCTAAAACAAACAAAAAATTGAATTTAGTCCGAATTCAAGTTTTCGTTAGTGTTCCTCTAGAAGAGGTACAAATGAGGCCAGTTATACACATATGCCTTGTAGTAGGTCACGTGCAGTTTGAGTCACAGGAATAGCATTGATTCTTGATTAAGTGCAGGGTCTGAAAATCCTTTCTGCTCTACATTCCACATGACCATTGATTCCCCCAAGGCTGTTATGTCTCAGAGATCACATTGCTTCCAAGCAGCTGTTGTGAAGATGCTGTGTGGTTAGGTGCCAACGCCAGCTCACTGACTAGCACCCCTCAGTGTTTGGCATCAATATGGCGGCCGTGTGGGGCAGTACCAGGTTGCATTGTCAGTTTGGAGGCTGAGGTGGGGTGCAATGACACAGCATGTCCCCCTTGTCTTTGTGGCACTTGCAGGTCGGAAATAGTCTAGGAAAAATACCCTATGAAAAATGTCCCATCGATAAACTGGGTTGGGCTTGGAAGGTGGACTAATGTAGGGAGGAGAATTTTTATACACATAATGTAGTCAGCTTTTTGGTTTCATTTTGCTTCTTGTGTAAACTGTGATGGGGTTGTGTGCAACATTGTATTCTATTTCCATGACCATTATTTGGGACAAATACATATGCTCTATTTCTCGATGTCATTGTCTGAGAGGCTCTGTTGGGATCATGGTTGTTTATCATGGTTATATATACTCTAAATTCTGCTTACAGTATTTTTTCTCATATAAGCTGATAAGAATAATTGAAATAAAAATGGTGATAATTATAGTCTTTCAGAAAGGAAAAATACAGAACTTATGTTTAATAAGATTTTGTTTATACCATTTATATATGCTCCTCAGAGTTATTTTTTACTAAGATTATTTAATTATGTTATATATGAATATATTAATACGGCATTTGGAGGAAATGTTCCAGCGTGACATTTTCAGTCCTGTATTTTTAGGAATATTTTCCTAGAATGGAAAAAAGATTACATTTTTTTTTTCTTTTTAAGCTGAACTTGGAGATTATGACCCATATAAACATACTACGGGATATGTGTCAGAGTATCGGTTTGTTCCTGATCAGAAAGAAGAACTCGAAGAAGCCATCGAAAGAATTCATAAAACTCTAATGTAAGAATTACATTTTGTTAACTATAATCAACATGCTGTACATTAGATCCCCCAAATATCATCTTATATCTAGAAGTTTATACTCTCTGACCAGTATCTCCTCCATACCTCCCACCCTAGTCACCAGCCCATGATAACCACCATTCCAGTCTCTGTTTCTATGAGGTTGGCTTTTTTAGGTTCCACATACAAGTGATATCATATGGTGTTTGTCTTTCTCTGACTTCTTTCACCAAGCGTAATGCCCTCAAGGTCCACCCATATACTTGAAAGTAGCTAAGAAAGTAGATCTTAAATGTTCTCACCACCAGAAAGAAATGGTAATTATGGGACCTGATGGAGTTGTTAGCTAAACTATGGTGGTGATCGTTTTGCCATTTATAAATGTATTGTATGGTACACCTTAAACTTACACAAGATTTGTATGTCAATTATATCTCAGTAAAGCTAGAAAAACATAATGTTTGATATTACATCAACCACCATTTTTTGCTATTGGCAGGCTTAAGAAAAGTTTCTAGAATGCTAAATTCTTCACCTTTGCCTGGAACATTCTAGCATTCTTTCTCTTTTTAAAGTTTTTACTGCTTATACCATTAAAATGCTCATAGAAACCCCACACGATTTATAAAATATAAAGGAGAGTAAATCCCAATACCTAAAGTCAAGGTATTTTTGGCCTTTCAAATCTCTCTCTATGCATAGTTTCCCATAGAGAAAATCTATTACATATAGATTTATGTATGTATGATTTTACTTACATGGAATCATTCTGTATATACTATATTTTGCTGTCTATTTTTTCAGTTACCAGTACCTTGTGAAATTTATCTTTTTAACTAGAAATATATTTTATAACCACAAAAGCCCTAATGTATTCTGGATTTGCTGTATTGTAAGTTTGTAAATTCTTCACTGTTATAAGCAAAGTCCTATTCAGTCTAATAGCAACGGATCTGGAAATCATGATGACACCATTGTGGAGCCTCGGAGGGTATTATGTTAACACCACATGTACTTCTGAGAATATACCCGCCTCCTAGTAGATTTTCAATTAATGGCCTGCAGCATTGGAGTTATAATTTAATTATAGTTATTTTGGTTAAATCCTCCATACTGATTAACGTTGCTTTATTGTCTCTTATGTAACATTCCCTCTTGAATTTGCTTGTTTCCGATCTATTATAGTGAAGGAAAAAAAAAAAAGTAGAATTAATACGGTCAACAAAAAATGTTTGCCTGAAGGATGTACTTCAGTGAGTAGCAGCAGAAGTCAATTCCTGAATTGCAATCAGAGAAACTAGGCTCTCCATCTTGTATTAGCATTCACCAGAATGCTCTCCAGGCTGATTCTAGAGCCCTTCATTTTAAGGCTTTGCTGAAGTGGATGCTAAGAGAGTGCCTGTTACAACGTTAGGAAGGGCAGTGTGTTTGGCACATTCTGGGAATACTAATTCTAACAGAGGTTTCAAAGTACAGCTATATTTTTGAAATTATCAAAGAGTTTTGGGTACAGGGCCTTGTATATGTTTTATGTGATGGTGTTGACAGTGTGACTGTTATTTCTAAAAGAATAAAGCTTGATCAAGGTTTGGTAGCTTTCTTCTGTCTAACCTGTTATAAACGTTCTTCAGAGATTTCAAAAGTGTGGCTTATTACTGGGTTTTCCTGGGTCCTATGTCTGAAACATAAGAATGCATCAAAGCAGGATTTCTTAACTTAAAAAAATTCATAGCTCCTTGTGTTAACCATTAAAAATCTCTCTCCCTTTCTCTCTTGCACGCGTGCACACCTGTGCACACACACTCATCCGTAGACGTTCCTGGCATCCTCCATCTCACCCTTATTAGGAATGAATGCTGTGTTCTGTATAGTATCACCAATGAAGATTTTGGGTAGATTTCTATACTCTATTAAGAAAATGACTTTGTTTATTACAATTTCTAAATACTAACTAACGTATTTTCAAACTACTGTGCTCAGAAGATGCTGATGAGAACGCCAGTTGGGTGGTGGGGAGCCTATTCCCTTCCTCCTACCCACCGCTGCTCTCACCTTTTTCTCTGTGGGAGAGTCGCTGGTGCATGGAGACATTTTACTCTTTGTCAAGGGTAGGCTTTTTAAATATGAGTGCTTATAATCTCTTTGGGGGTTTCTGAAGCTGAGAACTTCTCACAGATGCTCGGACATTGGGATAGGCTATAATGAGCGATTCAGTAAATGAGATTAACTTAGTACCAGTATCACCTCAGAGTATAAAATTTTGTCATCAAGAAGGTCAGGGGCTTCTTGTCATCCAAAGACTTATGTTTGCATTAGCACAAAGGATTACTTATTATTTCAGTGAGTCTAGTGAAGATGGTTTCCATTCCCTGGAAGTGCAGTCGCTCTCAGTAAAGGAAGGCTCTTTGTGTTTGTGCTGCATGTAGGGGTCAGGCTCCTTCGGAAGCAGAGCTGAATTACTTGAGGACTGCCAAATCTCTGGAGATGTATGGCGTTGACCTCCATCCCGTCTATGTGAGTAACGTTTAATTAACACAGAGTATTTTCAGCTGATGACATTTTTCTTAGTGTCACTGAAATTCCCAAAGGAAAGCTGCTGTCCTGTTATTTAGTGAGCAGATGATACTTTTTTCATCGGTGCTTTTTGAACACAGCGAATCTCTTGCATGGATTAAGCCCTAATGAGTTTTGCATAAAAGTCTGTGATTATATTTCCATGTGTAGAAAACAATTCACTGGGCTTGAAAACACAATCTGGATAACAGCTCCAAAGGGCTTAGCTAAACGTCAGAGTAATTTACAATGGGTCTATAATTGATTGCATGAGGCAGAACACAGGAGGATTTTCCAAAAAATAGGTTTTGTGGCTGAAAAACATTCGTAAAATCATTTGCCAGGTACAGTAGGCTTTAGGCAACAGTACAGGTACAATTATTGGTAGTTCTATGTTGAATCTGAAGGTCTGTCAATATTATGATTCCTGCATATTGTCATTCTTGCTGCTGCATTAATAGAAATATTTTTGCAGATTTCCTTCAGTGGCTGATGGAAATTTGCGGAATATAGTCATTGAGAAATTATACTGAATCTGTGTTGAGTGTTCTGGATCTGGGTCTTAACCTTTGAGCCACTTCTCTAAGGTTACCAATTGATTATTCTATGCCAGTGAGATTCAAATATCATTGCCTTTGATTTTATGAGTTTAGTTAGCAAGAGTCATATTTGATTATTTGAGAGAATGAGCCAGGTACCTTATTCTTTACATGAAACGAAGTGCAGAAGATTATATGTAGACAGAGTGTTTGTCAATTGGATTATAGAACTCAATGTTTAAGGAACGCTGGTAAAACTTACTACAATGCAAAATAACTTACTCATATAATCATTTTGTAATATGTCTTTTGCTCATCAGAGTTTCCTAAAACAAGAAATCTTATTATTTATGAAGAGTTAGATGCATCCCTGTGTATACCATTAATTTGGCAATAAAAGTTACACATTTGGGGGAAACAGTAGTTCCCTGATATATTAGATTTCAATCTCATTAGATTATTAAATGTACTATACTACTGTCCTTCAAGAGCACTTCTAAAACTTTGTGGGATATTTATCTTTTTCCCTTTTAGCCAAGTTAATCTTGTTAGGTTCTCAGTTCTTTTAAAATTACGTGTTTTATGGGAAATGTAAAGAGAGAGTTTTCTGCAAAATGTTTCTGCATTTGTGTAATGTTTATTCTAATTCATAAACACTTTTTTTGTGGACCATGGAAAGTCATGGTAAGTGAACTAGATTCATTTGAATCGTCCATACATTCCTTTAAGATTGAATTTTTAGAACTGAAAGTGGGCAACAGCTGGAATTCTTCCAAAACTTATCAGTTGTCTTATGTTCTTTGGGAATATGACTCTGCAGTCTGTTGCTTGACCTTAGAGTAGAAATAAGACAAACATAAACATGCAGTTCTGTGCATGTCCTTGGTACACACTCTGTAACTTCTTCATTTCAAAATCCCATTTTTCTTAATTGAGATTTATCTTTTTCTTGTTTATCTTATTTAACTTCTTTTGGAAGTGAAGGATCTCCTGTCTTTACCAGAAGAGACTGTATTTTTAAAATTTTGAGCAGTCTTAAAATCACAAATGGAAGTAGGAAGGAGCAGGACAGAGACCTCAGAAAACCCAGTTGTATGCCTGCAGATGCTGCCTGAACTTTCTGAAGATGGTGGTGATGAGCCAGGTCGCATGACTGTCCACAGCAGAGAGGAAGAAGATCAAGATGAACCCTGGGAAGGGACCCTTGGTAGAAGGTCTCAATCCTTGGCTGTACAGGAGAATGACCTGGAGCATTTAGGGGTTTTGATACCTGAGCGTCTTCCATCCAGATTCTGATTTAACTGGTTTAGGTAGCACCCAGGCGTTAGCATTTTAAGTTTCATGGGTGATTCTGGTTAACATGCAGTGAGGGTTGAACGCCACTGTAGGAGGAACATGGGGTGAGTAGACCAGTTGCCTGACTGGTAGTCCAGGGTCTTTCAATAAACAAGTGACAAGCATGACTGTACTAAGAAAATTTTCTTAAGAACTCTGAAAAAAGGTGAGCAGCAAGTTAGCTCCCATCATTGCATAGCTGGCTTTCTAAGCTCATGTCTTTCAAAAACTGGATCCAATATGAATGCAACAAATTATGTTTGTATGGCCAATTAGAGTTTGACCAAGAGCATTTATGTGAATTAATCCATAGTTATAGGCGTATGTTTGCTTTTGCAGGGAGAAAATAAATCTGAGTATTTCTTAGGATTAACTCCAGTTGGTGTTGTTGTCTACAAGAATAAAAAACAAGTGGGGAAGTATTTCTGGTAAGTATAAGTTGAGGGCAGCATAGGTATTCAAGTTATACGCTGTACATATTGGGCTTATGGGACTTGTGTGTCAGTGAAAAGATTAGGAAAAGAAAACAGGTGCATTTCCAGTAGTTGATAAATATGAGTGAAACTGAGTATAAGGGTTTTCCAAGTGCATGTCAGAAAATATTTTCTCTGTAGATTTCAGGCACTATGATTCTGGACTCTTGTCATGGAAGCTGTGTGTAGTAGGATTTCCTACCCGTTCCAGTATGTGCTGGTGGGTTGTGGGCTCAGGGCTACTCTGAGTTCTAACTCTAAATGGGGAAGGATCTGAGAGAGACTGAGAGTCCTGTAGCACTATCCTGTGTCTGGGAAAGAAGCACTGCCAGGGCTGTGGGGGTTCCAAACTTGTCTGCATTTACTGGAGAAGCACAGGAGAAGGAGAACGGAGTTCTGTTTAGGAAGGTGTCCAAAGCAGAGGGGACGCTACAATGACTGCAGCAGTTTGTAAAGGGCTGGGATGAAGCAGTCTTTTTCCGCTGGATACTTCTCTGAATTTCTGAAAGGTTAATTCTTAAAAACAGCACCACCACCACCATCTGCTTTGTTTTTCTTTTCAGGCCTCGGATTACAAAGGTTCACTTCAAGGAGACACAGTTTGAACTCAGAGTACTGGGGAAAGATGTAAGTTGTTGTTTAGCACTCAGTTTAACTGAGAAGGGGCAGTCTTGTCCTTTCACTGATAACTAAAAAGACATTGTGAGGTACAACTTCTATGTTTTCTTCAGTGGCAACCACCCGGAGCTCGATGAATCAACACTCGCACACAACTTCTTCTCAAGGAAGGGACAGGGAAGTGAGTAGAAATGAATGAGTTGATAATGGAGAACTGTCATTTCAGTTTTAGCAAAAGGAAATAAACCTTTGTAGGGCAGAGGAGACAATAGGAGGAGATTGTTGTTATTAGTGTAATGTGCTCATTAGTACTGAATGTGAATGTAGGATTTGTCCTACAATCAGAAGGCTTCCTCTAATCTGTATGCAGCCTGCACACAGAATGAAAAGTGTCCTCATTTTGTTCCAAAGCAAATTAAACATGTAGGGAGTCACGCTTGTGCTATTTCCTTACTTGGGTGTGATAGATAAACCAGATGGGAAACTCTGGATGCTTTCAAGGGAGAGTGTAAGGCAAGAGTGCAAAAATGCTGCCCTTCGCTCTGCAACTTGGCAGTGTCCTCCGGGATTATTTGAAGGGGCACAGTATTTGTCAGAGCCTGCAGGTGCATTCATGCCTTGACAGGTAGCTTTTAGGAAACTGGGCAGAAGAAGGCAAGGATGTGAAAGCTTCCTTTTAAGCTACCTGTGAAAATAGTACTCCCTTCAGGTATGGTGACTGTCATCCATATTTATAGGGTAAATGAGTGACAATAGGATGTGGCAGAATCCACCCTTCTCTCTTTTTGATCCTTACTAACTTTATGTAGAACAGAACCTCAAGTGAATGGCATTGAATGGATGAGATATTGTTTTGTAAAAAAAGAGGTAAATGGGTCTGTATTTACGCATCCACAAGTGGAAGCGCAGGAACAGTGTGGCTGCGGTCACAGCTGGAAAGTGGCATCTGGCCCAGTGGCTCACATGTTGCAGGTACTCAGTAAATATCCATCAAATGATCAATAAACTGATCTACCAAGATTATGTACTGTCAGGTCCCCAAACCTGATACGACTGGGCTTCTTCTTCTAGGAAAAAATGCAGTGCTCCCTCCCTGAACTGTGCAACATGCTGCCATTTATTGATAAAATTAAAACTGAATTTTGAAATGAGTCTGAGGGGAAATGAGGGGGAAATTCCAGATTTTTAAGGGAATGGTAGTCCAAAACCTCAGTGTAGTTCTTAACAGTCTAGTTTGAAGGAAATCCAGTTTTTTCCCCAATACATACTTGGACGCATCAAGCTTAAAATATGTGCTACTATAAGATTAAATTAAAATCATCCAAAAAGTAGAATAACTCATTGCATAGAATGGTTATACAGTTTTCTCCCTATCCTGCCACTGATTTTGGATGACTTAATAATGCAAGGCAGAAGGTTTATCTAACACATTGAAAATAACGTTTCAAGTTTTTAATAAGAATATGGTAATGAAATGATACCATAATGGAAGTACTGCTATTATTCAAAGTCATTTTCTCCTTACATCTAAGTTATTTTTGTGAGTGAGGTCCTTTGGTGGATTACTTTTATGTTGTTATGTTAAAATGTCTCGTACTACTTCGAGATAAATATTTGGTCAAGTCCCAGCTAATTTGAATTTTCAACTTCTTAGATTTCTTCATAAATAGTTCATGAAAACAAAAAAATTTATATTATCATGTTATTTTTTTAATGGCGGTCTCCATGGTATGACCTGGTTTCTTACACACTCAGCTCAGTGCCAGTTCCTTCTGCAGCACTGAGAAGAAATGGATGTTTGGGTGCGGCCTGAGGCACCGAGTCTCCTGGGTCTTTAAGCCTTATGTCAGTGATAGTAAGGTGGCAAAGCAGGTCACACAACTCGGGCTTGAGTCAAAGGAATATAAAAAAAAAATTAAATAGCACATTAATTGAACCAAAGCAATTTGTTTCCTGAGCATTCCTGCTCTGTGGAGTCTTTCTTCTGTCTCTATCAGGTACCTCTCTGTGAGACAGTGATTTCCATAATGGTGGAATTAAGTCGATTATTGTGAAGGCCTAACTGTAATCATAGATAATATACAAAAGTCCCCTGAAACCTATCACCTGGAACAATAATCACAGTCAGTTTGAAAAATGGCTGAAATGCTTATTCTGCTGGTTTTCTGCTTGGCTGGTCTGGTCAGAGAGATTTAACGCGGTATGTTCAGGGCTGTTAGGGCCAAATTCAGAGATTCAGTTCCCAAGAGAACAGCGAAGTCCTACAGATAAAACATTGTCCTGGAGGCACACTATTCCACTAACACTATCCAATTCCACTTTTTAATGTTCAGTGTGTCCAACATAACACATTAGCATATCAATAAATACTGGGAACATATTAACATGTACTGTTTATCTATTCATGTTTTTCTGTGCATCCACAAATAACAATCTCATCTTTGTCAGATATAACCCTAAAGAGTTCAGTGATTCATTTTTGAGAGGGCAACAAATAGTTGTCTGCAACTAAATACTGGTTTTGTAAAAATTTATGTCTCTGACAGATTCAGAAGCTAATTATCATAAATACTTTTACGTATTATTTAAGCTTCAAAGTAGGTACTGTGGTTTAAATAATACCTCACAGAAAATCAAATGAGATCAGATGCATTCAGGGTGGTGTGGCCATAGACAGAAAATTAAAACTTTTAGTGAAAAATCTTATATAATGATTGTAGAAAATCTGGAAATTTTCTATAAAGAAGAAATTTAAAGAAGAAAATTAAAATTGCCTCTTAATGTAAAATTCGGAGATAATGATTATTATTTTGGTACAATCTCTTTCAGATTTTGCCCCATTACAGTGAATATATAATAAATGTATATATACATGTATGTACATCATCGCCATGTAGTTTTGTACACAGGTTTTTATAATTAATATCATGTTATAAGCATTTCTCTTCTTATTATATTGATTCATTATGTGCCTGCATCATATTTGATAATGTTTTACTTTTATTTTTATGTGTTTTCCCTTTTTTTCTTAATATTATGGATCATTTTTTTTTCTCCTGTTGTATCTTATAACTGGTTTTTGCTGGTAGAAGTGAAAGCTATGGAATTTTGTGTGTATCTCAAATCTGGCCATGTTGCTGAATTCTCGTGTTCTAGTCAAGAGTTCTTAATTTGATTCTCTTAAATTTCTATAGGTATATATCACTCGCAAATAAAAATAATGTATTCCCTCATTTCTGTTATTTATGTTTTGTATTTTATAGTGTTGGTCAGAACTTCTAGATGAGTGTTAAGTGATCTAGCAATACATAAGGCATTCTTGATTGGTTTGTGATTTTAATTAAAATACCACTATTGTTCTCACTTATGTATTAGCTCTTGGTTTTAAGAGTATGTGTTTATCACCACAGGTTTAAATGTTTTGAAGTTGTTATCAAATGGTTGATTCTCACTGAGTGCCTCAAGAGCAAAGATTGTTGCTTGTTCACTTATTCAACAACTAATGCTTGTTTCAAAAATCCAAGTGAGAGATGATAGTGGCCTGGACCAGGGTAGTAACCTTCCAAGTGCTGAGAAGCTGTTGGATTTAGCCGTTTGGTTTCATGAATGTGGGGAGGCATGAAATAGAGGAGTCCTGGTGACGTAAAGGTGTTTGGCTGGAAACGCAGGAAGAATGGAGCTGCCATCAAGTGAGGTGGGGAAGGCTGTGATTACAGTAGGCTAAGGAAGATCGGGAATCCCATTTTTAATACATTAAGTTTGAGATGTCTGTTAGACATCTAAATGGAGACATTTAATAAGTGGACTGCGTGAGTCTAGAGTTTGGGACCCAAATCTGGCAGAATATTCAAATTTGAGAATCACTGACATATCCTGGTATTAAAAGATTATGTGAGACTGTGATATGAAAAGACCTTCAGACTATGTGAGATCGCTAGGAGAATGAGTATAGATAAGAGAAGTGGAAGAACCCCCAAAGGAGGCAGACTGGAATGATCAAGGAGGTAGAAAGAACGCTAAGTGTCCTCAACTTTGCCAGGTAAAAATCATGTATTAAGTAAGTGTCAAATGATGCTGATATGTCAGGTAAGATAAGGACTGAGACTTGACCACTGACTTTAGGAAATGTAGGAAGTCATTGATAAAACTGGGTTTAGTAGATTGAAGAGTGCATTGTAACCCAGCAATTCCACTCTTAGCTCTGGGTACCCTAGAAAGTCACAAGAGACAGGTATGTTCATTGCAGCACTTATGTGAAAGTAAAATAAATAAATAAAAATAAACAAACAAGCAAATAAATAAATAATAACCTAGAAGTCCATTTATAGGAGATAAATACTGAAATTGGTGCATATTAGTTAAGAAAAAAACAGAAGAGGTAATAGGAATGGAATTGGAGATGGTGAGTGTAGACAACTCTTTTGAGGAATTTTTGCATAAAGCAGATCAAATAGGAAGATAGCTGGCAGGGGAAGTAGGACATGGGGAGATGCTTTTTCTGCTTGTTTTATTTTTAAAGTTGGAAGAAATAGTAGCACATTTATACTCTGATGAGAATGATCCAATACGTGGTGAAAACTTGATGATGTCAGGGAGAGAGAGAGAGAATTGCTGGAGTAATATTCCTTGAGTAGGTGATCAACGATGACATCCTGTGTATAAATGGAGGGATTGATCTTATAGTGCAGCCAGGACATTGATCTGTGGTTAGTAGGCAGGAAGACGGAGCATAGGAATGTAGATTAGGGTACGTGGGTAGTTCTCTTCTAATCAGGTCTGCTTTTTACTGTGAGACAACTAGGTAGCAAGGTCATCAGCTGAGACAGAGGTTGTGGAGGAGGTGTTGGGGGTCTGAAGGAAGAGGAATTATGAAATAGCAATTTGGGAGAGAAAATGGAAAGGGACATGTGGTATGATGATATCATATATAGCTCGGTAGTACAGAAAGTCAGGAATTTAAAGTACGCCCACTCATAGTGTGCTTTCCTCCAGCCACATTCATCAGCACTGGGGCAGGCACGAAGCAAGTAGAGCGTTGGTTTTGTTGAGAGAGTAGTACAAAGAGCTAGGAAGGCAAGTGAGTCAGGGGAGCAATTATAGTAATTTACCATGGCATTGAAACTGGATAGGGAGGTGAGTAAGGAGAACGAGAGGATGGCCAGGTCTGTGGGTGGAGGTCCTAGTGGTGTGGAAAGATTGTTGGGGGTGGAGTACAGGAGAGACTGAACTGGAGAGAGAGGGTGGTGGTCAGAAAATGAGGTGCGAGGCCTTGAGACTATGGAGGGGCTTCAGTTATTGTCAATGGAAAGAACTAGGGCAGTGGTTCTCAACTGGGGAGTTACCTCCCAAGTGCTGCCCCACTCCTGGGATATTTAGCAACATATAGAGAAGGATTTGCAGTTGTCTCAGTGCTAGGTGGGACAGGGATGCTACTGGCATCTAGAGAATATGCTGGTAAACATTTTGTAACATGTTGTAAATTGGCACAGGACAGTCCCCTACAAATGTCAATAGTGCTGAAGCTGAGAAACCCTGCTCTAGAGTTCTGAGCATGGGAGTGACTCGAGGGCAGAGGGAGGAAGACGGCATCGTGGGAGAAGAGAAGCTCAGGGAACAGAGAGGTCTGGTTGGTGGAGGGATCATTTATATATTGAAAGTTCTAATAATTAACACAACAGTGGTAGTGGAGAGAGTGACAGTGACTGCCATAACGGTGACAAGTGAGGGAGGTGACTGTAAAGATGACAGCCAATACAGATGGCAGGTGATGTAATCTGGTGAGCTTCAAAGCCGGAAGTTTTAGGGGAAGGAAGAGAATGGTCTGAAAGTGGCATTGGGGAACAAGGAGAATTCTCCCCTACTTTCAGGCCCAGTGATACAAGGATAGTAGGGACAAAGCACAGCCACCCCTTGAGAGGACTGCAGTTGGGACAGTGTCCTCAGGGGAGGGCCGGGTTTCTACTGGCACAAAAGGGGAAGGCCCGGTAAGAAAACGGACTGAGGAGCTAGGGGATTTTGCTGGTGATAGGCCATGAATTACAGAGGGAACGAAGGAAGGGTTCCAGGAGTTGTTAGCAGTGAGAGAAGGGGACAGGCTAGGGGACGTGCTGAGCATTATTTGGGGGTGACTGACATAGACAGGGAGCATAATGAGATTGGATCCAGTGGATTCACGCAGATGAAGGCGGAGAGGCTGTGAATGTCAGAAGGGAGTGAGGGCTGGTTTTCTGTCTGCCCGTCCACCCCGGTGATGGGGATAGAAGGCCTAAGGGTAGTGAGATGGTGCCGGTTCAGTCTTAGCTTTCTTGGGAGAGAGTCTTTCTTACCTGTAGGTCGGTCTTGACACTGGCTGATGGACTTTAGGACTCGTGGGGAAACTGGGTGCTACATCAAGCCCTGGGTTTCACCCACTGTGATCAGATTTGCTTTTCAGAAAAACCACTGGCTGCAGGGGGGACCATGGAGGTGAGAATAGAGGCAGGTAAGTTAGGAGGCTGTAGGCTGATCAAGGGGAGATGATGAGAGGGGAGTCACCACAGGATGGAGAGGAAGTGGGCAGGTTGGGGAGGTATTTGGAGGTAAAACTGCTTCTGATTAGTAGCAGATTGAATGTTTTTATGAAAAATAGGGAAGAATTTTGGGTCATACCCAAATTTCTTGGTTTCATCAACAGGGAGAGAGTGCAGTCTCCAGCAGTAGGCCCAGCCGTTGGCATGTACTAAGCACATTTGTTGAATCCATGAAAAAAATGAAAAAATGATGCTGTGATTACTTTTATGTATAATGCATCATGAAACTAACCTCAGGTAAACTTACCCAGTGTGACAGGATGTAGAACCAAAAGGTTCCTGGCAGCGGTGGCTGTGAGTAATTAGACCCACTTGGCCGAACACTCGGGCCTGCTTGGAGAAGAGTACACGGGAAGTAGGGATGGCCAGGAATTGTCACTGTGCCTCGGCAAGCCCGACAGGGCTCACTTACATAAGCAGGGCTCCTTTCACGTTGCAAAGGGAACTATAGATTTTTCAAAATACTTTTATTGGAAAATAATTGCAAATTTACAAAAAGTTGCAAAAATGAAAATATTATAAAAAACACAGTCACCTGTTCTGACTCACATTCACTTACTGTTAACATTTCATTTCCTTTTTCATTTATCTCTCCCTCTACACACACACACACACACACACACACACACACACACACACACGATTCTTTTCTGAAAGATTTGAGAGTAAGTTTCACTTGTCATATGTTTCTAAATACTTCAGTGTGTATTTCCTAAGAATAAGGATGTTCTCTGATGTAACCACAGTACAGTTATCAACTTAATGCATTTACGTTGATATAATACTTCTCTCATCTACTCTCTATATTCCAATTTTGTTGGTTGACCTAATAATGTCCTTTATAGCATTTTCCCCTCCAGGATAAAACCTAATTAGCCTCCTTTAATACGGAACATTTTCGTAGCATTTCTGTTCTTTATGACATTGACATGTTTGAAGAATACGGTTCTGCTCCACTTTTTAAAAATAGAAAGCTACTCATTTCATATATGTCTGTTGTTTCCTTGTGATTAGACTGAGGCAATGTGTTCTCAGCCAGAAAGCTGCATAGGTGAAGTTGTGTCCGTCTCTGGGTTAGCACATCTGGAGATGCGCGGCGACTTTCGTCAGTTAAGTTTGATCACCTAGTTATATAAAATGTTGCCCAGTTTTCCACTGTATCATTACTGGTTTTTTTTTCTCCTGTGCAACTAATAAGTAATCTGTGGGGAGATACTTTAATTCAATGCAAGCAGGATTAACTAGCATTCATCGAGACTTCTTGCCTAATCCAATCTTTTACAATGATGCTTGCAAAATGCTGATTTTCTGGCTCTCCCACTCCTTCCACATTCTCAGTCAGCCCTTAGCATTCCACGGTAAACAAGAGCCACACCTCTCTTCTATTTATTTATCAGTTATTGACTTATCAATTCCTCTTTTTTCAGTGGTTTATACTATATTACTCTACTTAACTCTTTGGTCAGTGCGAGTCCTTTTAATGTGGCTTCTGTGCCCTTTTGACCTGCCCCTATCTTTTTTTTGGTCACTTTCTTCCATTTTGGTATAATGTGGTGTTTCAAGTGCATCATGTACCCACCCTGCACCCACCCTGTTACCAGCCATTTCTCCAAAGAGTCCTAGTTCCTTTTAGTGGGGAGGGTTCAAGATCTGGGTGTTTGGTGTGGTCATTGTTACTGGTGTGACTTTCTTTCTTGGCCCTTTCAGTGGACAAAACTAGGGAATATATGCATACATATTCACATGCATGCAAATATATATCTGCACATATAAAAATGCTTATATACGTTTCAGAAATCACGAGTTCATACCATACCTCTAATTTCCACCCTTCCCCATGGGGTTCTTTCCTACCTCCCCTCATTTCATATTTGTATGTCCTTTCTTTGTGCATGAGAACTTTGGCTCCCAACAACAGAAACACATTTACTCATTTGCTCAGTTCTAAAATACATCTCAAATAATTTCAGAATTGCTTTGGCCAAACCACTAAACTGACAGTTGCTTCCAGTTTCACTCACATATACCACCTTGCCAAGACTGAGGGCATAAATAGTCAAATACCATGTTCAAAATGTACTTGTGTTGGCTTCCTTCCCACCTTCCCTATTACTGTGGTTATGGTATTCATTTAAGATCTAGTTATGTTTACTTGTTTCAGTTTGCTTTCAATTATAGGTCCCCCATTCATATCCTTATTTATTTGATTTTATTTTCAGAAGATGCAGAAGATTAACATGCTTCCCAAAGTAAAACTATACAAAAAGGCACACTTAGAGAAGTATCACTAACTCCCATATTCCTTCAGTCCTGTCCCCGCCCCCTTCCTTGTAGGTAACCAACTTCAGCATTTTATGGTTTATCCTCCCTGTGTTTCTATTTGTACAGTTAAGCAAATTAAAAAAATTTCCTTCTTTCTTGCCTAAAAGGTAGCATTCTCACCTCAAAGCTAGCATACTACATACGTATGTGCACTTTGCTTTATTTTCACTTAGTCATGCCTCCTGGAAATCCCACTTCTTGTTCTTTGTACAGCTGCATAGCAGTACTCCTTTGAGTGTATGTACCATAGTTTAGTCAACCAATCTCTTCTGCTGGGACATTTAGGTAGTATTCAGTTATACATTTTCCTTTGATCAACCTATTTCTATGTTGTTGGAGGGGTATCTTTGGGGTAAATTCCTAGGCGTGGGAATGCATGGTCAAAGAGTCAGGACATTGTTAGTTATTGGCATATTCTCTCCACCCAAAGTTTTTGTGGCAGTTTGCATTTCCACCTATGATGTACGAGCATCCCAGATGTAATATTTCCCCCCAGATATTCTTAATTATGGAGTTGCTAGTACGGTTTGGATCCTGATGCCACACGGCAGTTTGGTTTGGAGTCTCTTACGTTCAATGATGGACTGCTGGCCTTGTGGTCAAATAGCATGGTTTAAGTCCAGCTCTGTCACTTATCTAACTTTGTATAATCTGAACAACATTTAACCTACCTTTCCTTATCTATGAAGTGAGAATGAGTGTACCTGTCTTTTAGCGTTGTTGTGAGATTGAAAGCACCTCGTCCAACGTTGGATATGTACTAGGCATCCAGTACGAGTCTGAATCAGAACCGTCTCAACCTCGTGCTACTTAGAGCTACTGAAGTTTTACACAGCAAAGGACTCAGGGAGCGCCTTGTTGTTGACCAGTCTTGGCTACTGAGTAGCTTGGACTAAGGCAGGGAGGAGAGCCCAGGTCTCCCAGGTTCACGGACTTACCTTTGTTTCACTTACTGGTATGGTTTTTAATTTTCTCCATAATTAAAACACATAGGCTATTTGTTTGGAAGGGATTTTTAAATTCTGCTATATATTTTTTTAAAAATTAACAGTGTTAGTAGAACTTACTAGATACGCCTTCGTTTTAACAAGCTTAAATGACATTTGTTATGAAAATTTTTTAACGTTTATAAGACTGGGAATAAAGATTATTATTAAAAAACTTAAATCTGCAAGTATAATAGAGAAATGTTGACATACTAGTAAATGCTATAATTTCTCTAAAGAACAGATGAAGAAAACAGTAAAAACAATAACAAAAGCAAACTACCTGGAATTCTGGGTTTCTGTCTGAATTTTTTTCAAATAGGTTAGGTAGCAGAATAAGCTCAATATAATAGTTTTCAAAAATGATACAGATATTCTGTTTTGGCTCGTATTTTCTTTTTTTTGAATTTTGGGAGGAAAAGGAAAAAGAGGAGAAGCAACATAATCTAACACATCCTTTCCAACTCTATAATATGTTTTTCTGGACTAGAAGCAGTTATATATAATTATTCATCAAGCATTCAATTTTTTTATCTGTAAAAGAGGTAAAAAGGTTTTTCACATTTAGTATATATTTTGGAATATGACCCACATGGCTGGCAAGTGTACTGGAATATTTTTGCTGTTTTCGTTCTTTTACTGTAAACTATAACATATATGCAGCAATGGAAATTAATTTTATTCTCCAAGCGCTCTGCTGAAATGCACAGTGATTTTTAATTCAAACCATATTACATGTCTTTCAAAAAGAATTAAAAAAATAACGTGTGTGTGTGTGAGAGAGAGAGAGAGAGAGAGAGAGAGAGAGAGAGAGAGAGAGAGAGAAAATGAGAGAGAGTCGGGGTGTTTATGTGCAGTGTAATATTTTTTTAAACTAGAGTACTTAAAATATGCTTCCTTGAAAGAAAGTTCTTTGTTCATATAAGTCAGGGAAACACCAACTACCTTCCCAGATCTTGGAGATTCACACTATACTTTAGCACATTAAAAGATCTGGGTATTATTCCGTAATAAGAAAGGATAAAATGCTGCCATTTGTGACAACGTGAATGGATCTTGAGAGTATCATGCTAAGTGAAATAAAGCAGATGGAAAAGGACAAGAACCATGATTCCACTCATTTGTGGAATATAAAACAGGAAGCAGCAAACAGACAAACAAAACAAACCAACAAACTCATAGACACAGACAAGAAAATGGTGATTATCAGAGGGAAATGGGGCTGGGGAGAGGATGAGAGGGTAAAGAGGTCAAATTTATGATGATGGAAGGAGACTTGACTTTGGGTGGTGAGCACACAATCTGATGTACACATGATGTATTATAGAATTGTACACCCGAAACTTATATAATGTTATTAACCAATGTCAGCCCAATAACTTTAATTTTTTAAAAAAAGGATCTGAGTATTTAACCTAGTGTTTCCCAAACTTATTCACCATAGAACTCTTTTTTTTTCCCCGCCAATATCACAGAACACTAATGTTGTAGGAAATACTCTTTAGGGAGCAGGATGTAAAGAAAAAGTTTGAAAAAAATAAGATAATATTTTACTCAGTGTTTTATAATTCCCTTCTAACTTTCCATTCATAAAATAACAAGATTGGTATTTTTTTTTGTTGCAGGTCTCACTTTGAATTCTTTATCTGGGTTTGAAATCAGGATGCCTAGAAAAGAGAGCAGTGGGAAATATGGGGAAAGTCATTAAAACAAGCGTGCCTACTCTCATACATATACAAACATAGTTCAATTTTTAAAAATGCAGTTATGTCAACCTCACCATTTTTAAAGATAACATTTCTTAAAACAGTTAAAATTTTGTGATATCTCTTTGGTGTCTGTTTTCAGTTGAAGAATATATTTTTATACTTCCAACACTTGCCTTCCTTTACATTATTAGTAATTAGGTTATTTCAGTCTTTTGCTATCAGCCCTGATGGTTTTGGTATTTTCCCCCTAGTGCCTAAAGTAAGTTAATAATTGCCAAGTACGTGCACATCTTGTAGAGACTGAATGTTAAAAACAACAAAATCCCCCAATTCTTTAGATTTATAATCTCACTCTTTTAATCTGTCCTCTGTCTCTGTACATCATTGATAGGCAACCTCTGCCATAGGCTTTTCCAGTGTTTATAGCTGTTACATCTTATTATAGTCAAATACTAATCTCTTTTCCTCTTAAATATGTGACCTATGCGATGAACCTTAGGTTACTTCTAATGACCTTGGAAGTGGGACAAATTGTGTAACCATAGGATTGTGAAGATGTCCATCCTCATAATTTAGGGAGACTGTCCAGTCCTGGCTGCTTCCCACGACAGAAACGGAACTGGCCAGAGGGGCTGTGAGTGGCAAGGGGGGGAGGCAGGCTTGGGAGAGGCATGGAAGGTTGAGTGGACCCTGGGATAGTAAGTCACTTTGCAACTTTAAGTGTGAGCCCCTCCATGCCCTGTCAGGAATCTCAGTACACTTAGGAGAAGCCAGACTAAAGTAAATGTCTTTCATCAAGTTTGCAAAGAAACAGACAGCAAAACTGGGAAAAAGAGACTGAGAAGACTGACGAAGAGTTAGATTGACATGCCATCGATATGATACAGGTCCGGAATTCTTAATAGATGATGGAATTGGGGGTTGGAGCCAACTTTACCTAGAAATCCACAGTGTAGTGAAGTCCCGAAGTGATATCTGTGTTACGGGTGGTTTAAGCTTGATCAGATTATAAAATACAAAGAAATAGATTCAGACCATAGCTTTGCTTCTGACGTGAAATGACAAAAGCTATGAAGGTGTTTGAGTAACTTTGCCAAAAGCAAGCATTGGATGCTGGGATAAAGTATCTGCGCACTATGTTGGAATGAACTTAGCTCCTCATCTTTGAGCGTATGGAAATATGCTATTATCCATGTCTTTTTGGAAAAAGTTTAGTAGGTAGGAGAGTGATAGAAAGAAAGACGTTTGAAATACCACATCTGTTAAATTCATGCCAGCAGTCCTGTGAGTGGCAAAAACACACACGATTTATTCAGAATCCCTGGCTCCATTTTCAGTTATGTTAACCCTCCTTTTAATATTTGGATCACCCTGCTGACAATCAGATGGAGCAACAGGCAGCGCTGGTAAAGCGCTGTATATGCGGAGGATAAGTTTATATTTGTCCTTGGCACATGGCAGAAGTAAGTAGGGGGCCTGTGGGAAGGAAGCTCTTTTGTCCCTTTAACATATTTGTACCAAAGGAAACTTGAGAAAATCCAATTCTGACTGGATCTTAAATACCTTTTTTCCTTTCATGAAGTGATGATAGTTTAAAAAAATATGTTAAAAAGTAGCTATCCTGCGACCAGGTCTGTATTTGAAAAGCGAAAGTATGCCAACATTTTGTGGAAAATAAAGTGAAAATCAGTCCATGGAAAATTTGAGGAGATTTATTTTATTTTTAAGATTGAATGCTTTTTGTTTCTCTTCCACTTTTGGAAAACACTTTCTGAATTCATTGACTTTTCTTCCTCATCTCTAGTTTTGTCATCCCTATTCCTTTCATGAAAGTTCCTGAAGATTTCTTACCGTGAAATGCGGTAACCTCCTTTGAAACCCTGTTTGACCTTTCTGGGTCACTTGAGACTTGCACTCTCCTCCCAGCCTCCTGGTCCGTTTGACCTCTCTCTCTCCACCTTCACAGGAGCATCTCTGCTGTGATTCCACCTTTGTCCACTCTGTGCACTCTCCCTGAGCAATCTCTTTTACACTCAAGAGGGAAATTCTCTGTGTCAGCAGATACCATCTCATTCCTTAGCTCTGTTTACTGGCCCACTAGGCATGTTAATTCTCAGTTCCATGGGCACCTCAAAATCAAAATAGCCTGGGTTTATTGTTCATTCCCTCGCTATCCCCTCGTTTTCCCCCACTTGCTGTATTTTAATATTTAGCAGCACCCAAGCCAGAAATCTGGGAATTGTCCTACGTTCTTCCTCTACCTCACAAGATTTTGGAATTACAGGTTGTCTTGCTGTAACATGCATATATTGGCTCTGTTTTTAACACACTCTTTCATTTTTACAAATAAATTTCTAAATTGTGCAGTCTCATTCCAGATGGACTTAGGAGTAATTTCATACATATAAATGTTCTGTCCTTGTTAAATGTAGCAGGGTGGGGCGGGGATCATTTTGACAATTTGTGTTTATGAATACACAGAAACCTCATTCCTGGGGGCATTTCTGAATTTGAGATATGAGCTTGTTTTTTCTCTGAAACTAAATTAGCAAACATACAACTTCACAGAGCTTGTGGTTTATTGTTTTAGTACTTATGTTGTATTTTACTTAACTATTCGGTCACTTAAAAAACAATAAATAATATCTTCTGCACAGTTAGAATTACCCCTAATACTGCCTTTGTTTCTTAGGTGTTAAATATAGACTTAAGTAACCACTGGATTAAAATAATCGTTAAAATTTATTGTCTACCTATTATGTGACAATTTACATCTGTCATATCATTGAATTTAATTCACCCAATAAATTGACGCAGAATGGAGAAAGTCAGAATCAGACATTGTTTAATTTGCCCAGATTTCCCTGCTGTGCTGGTCATGCGCCCGAGTGAGCCTCTTGAGATAAGACATCAGTTTAAGTGTGGCCTGGACGTCCCTGAAAGCAATACAGTTAAGAACTGGATTTATAGGCATCTCCTTTTTTCTGGGGAGTTGATTTGCATACAAATCCTGTTTTGGTTCCCATTTATGACCAAAGAGTTTTTGGTCCTTCAGTGCCATCACCTTGTTTATCCATGACCATGGGGTGATGCGGAAGGAGGTGACGGCACTAAGATTTACATGAAGTTTATATTTTGTTATTTTAATTAACTGAAAGTGTTAAGGCACACTTCTAAAACCAGCTATAAAGATAACAGTCTTTCTGTTATGCGTTCATAATTTGTCTGTTTACTTGAATTTTTAGTACTTAGAGGATGGCTGTCATCTGAAAAACGTGAGGTCAATAATTCATGTTCTCTCTTTTTCTTTCTCAGTGCAATGAAACCTCGTTCTTTTTTGAAGCTCGAAGTAAAACTGCTTGCAAGCATCTTTGGAAGTGTAGCGTAGAACATCATACATTTTTTAGGTATGTGAACGTGAAAGTTTTGTTCATTGTTCCAATAAATGAAAATTGCATTTGTCTTCATAACAAGAATTCTGTTCTGTCTACAAGTAGAAATTTAGAAGTGTTTGTCTTTTATTTTTTCAGCCACCTAATTCTCTGGATCATAATACAGATATGTAGATACGCAAAACCACACAAACTCATAGGTATCTTCTTTGCTCATATTGTAAGAAGGGGTCAGGGACAATTTTTTTTGGTTTATGTAAAAGTGAAGCTTTGGTATTGGTGGAAATTAAGTGTTCTGCAGTGGACATACTAAATTTAAAATGCCTGTTAGCCATGTAAGTGGAGACATGGGTAGGTAGTTGGGCATACAAAGCTCACTGGAAAGACCAAGGTTAATATTTAAGTCGAAGGCGACGGGACGAGGTCCCTATGGAAAAAGTGAAGAGGGAGAAGCAGAAAGCCAAGGACTGAGCTGTGGGGCCCTCCCAGCATTTCAAGGACAGGAGGAGCCAGCCATGTAGTATGACAAGCAGTAACCAGGAGAGAGTGTGGGAAGATGGAAATGAGGGAGGAAAATGTCTTGCTGAGTAGGCAGCTGGCAGCTGCCTTGCTGCTGTGCTCCTAGTACGTCAAGAGGAGGGTAGAGAATTGACTGTTGGATTGTGGGGACACTTTGTTTATTTCACATCCTACGGTATAAAGGTAAAACTAAATGTTACCAGGTGGTACGTTAAGCTGTATCTTTTGGTGTTTTTAAATTTAAAACTAGGTTAATTCTTTCTCTTCTTCCTATTTGATTTGCATGGAAGAGTTTTTCCAAGTTGCATGATGTTGGAGAAGCATTCTTGTAAAATGACCAATGTCCTTTATAGAGTTTGTATTAGGAGAGGGATGTGGCCCCGAAAACCTGACACATGGCCTCCAGGTCCATGGGGCTGGGCCAAGGGGTTCCCCAGGGAAGGGTCTGGTGAAGGTACCCTGGAATGGGAAATACTAGAGAATATTGTACAAAGAAGAGTGAACCAACACATTAGATATGGTTAAATGCCATGAGAACCTTGACATGAGTAAATCAACATAGTGACAAAGTTCCCAGTATGATTTCAGGAGAGAAAGTAAGGTGATTCACATCTAAAGCTGCCTAGGGCAATGATGTATATAATAGTCTCCAGAAAGTATGAGTACTTTGATATTATACATATATAAAAGGCTAGAGTGCGGTTGTGTTTCAAATATTAGCTGAAAATAACTGATTATTATTTTCTGCCAATATGTAGACTAAATGAAATATTTTGACAAGCTGTTAAAACAGTGTTGTGCTATTATATTTTCTAACTAGCGTTTGCTCAAGTGTTGCATAAGAATCTGTATTTATGAGTCCTTATCTAATTTTCTTTCAAAAATGAATCAGACTGCCAGAAAATGAATCAAATTCATTGTCAAGAAAACTCAGCAAGTTTGGATCCATGAGTTACAAGCACCGGTATAGGTAAATGGCATTTTTTCCTTGGGGGAAAAGTGTGTAAATAAAACAATGTTTAATTCAGCTGTCCACATATGTGCACAGTAAAGTTTGTGGTTTAATTTTCTTCTTATTTTTCCACAGTGTCAATGATTTTCATGAGCATAATAGTTTATTAAAACGTTTTTGAAAAAAATGATTATCCAAGTTTAATTATACTTCATGTCTGTATTCACTACGTTAACATAGGACTTTTAGAATGTAGTAGAGCTTATTACTATCTTAGAAATTTAGTTTGATGCAAATATCACTTATTTCTAATCATGTTCTGATTATGAAACAAAATGGATATTTTGAATACTAGCTGATTGGCATTCTATAACATTCAATTGATCCCTACTGTAACACAGGTATACTTTATATTATGGCTCAAACCATGTTTTCTGCAGCATAAAGACTACATGTAGTAACGCTAGCAAATGTATCTAAACTTTATCCAGCATTTACGAAGTGCCGTGTATTGTGCTAAATGTTTTCCATTTGTTGCTTCATTTAATCATCACAGTTTTCTTAATATCGTCCTCATTACTGTGTGAGGAAACTAAGGCTCAAAGAGGCCAAGCCATTTCTCAAGGTAACCCAGCTAGGAAGCAGTAAAGTGGGGTCGACTACAGAGCCTGTGCGTTTAACCGGTAGGCACACGTTTGGCATGTTGCAGGATGTGCCTGATTCCTTAGGCAGCCAGGCAGGTGCTTGTGTCTTTTTCTAATACCAGCATTAAAAATAGGAGCCTTCCATGTTTTGAAAAAGAATTTGTTTTGTTTCTGTTAAGTGGAGAGCCTGTGATTGCAGGGCATGGAATTGGGTCTATAAAGATAAAAAGTTTCAGATCTAACCACCTGTCTTCAGAACAGTATCATTCAGCCAGTGAAGCAGGTCCCCGTCCTGTAAGACCCAAGCAGGCTGCAGAAATGCCGCCTAAGGGGGTGGTGGGACACTGTTCTGTTAGTTCCCCTGAAGACATCACTGAATGAGATGCTTACCTAAGAGACTTAGGAATAAAGTCCAGTCAAATGTTTGCAGAACAATGATATCCCGGACTTTAATTCCTTTATAGTCCGGCACTTTCTTTGTCTTTAATTGGAAACCAGAGATAATCAGAGTGATTAATATTAATGTTCAGTATATTAGTCTTTATATATTATGCAGATATTTGCTCATTTGATGACTTAAATAAAACTTAGATGTTATGGTATTACAAATGTTCTTGATATTGGTATGAAGGTATTCATTGATATCTAAAAATGTAACCTTCGTGGTGTCACGGTTCTCCCTTAGACAGTGATACAATTATCAGAAATTTAGGGAAAGAGTATTTACTTTTATATTGCGAAGAAGTGTGAATAGTCACTATTTGTGCTCTTCTCCCAACTGGGCCATAAAACATGTCCAGGGTGATAGAGAGAATGTGTAAATCTATCTCTTTTTCATTGAAATGGAGCTAGTGAAAAGGTATCTGTCTTACTGTTCCTACTATTAAAATTGTAATTATGCTGTTTAACATATGTTATGGTTGGTTTCCACACTTTCTCATACCTGATTTCTCAAATGTATTGAAATGCAAATGTTGTGGCTCCTGGGAATTATTATTAGAAAGTTATTGGATTTTGCATATTAAATATCATTTCTTCCAAGAAAGTAATTAAAGGTAACCTTTGCAGAATTGGAAGCTCCGCTAAATCTGTTCTAATTTCATTGCTGGTATTAACTGCCTCGTTAGTCTAATGAAACCTACATCTCCATGTCTGTATGTAGGAAACACTAACGTTATGCCATCTCTAGAAGAAACACGTTTCATCCCACTGCCCAGAGCTAGGCTTAATCAGGGGTGGGTCTCAGATAGCTGGGTGGTCGCCAGCACATGGACTGTAAATTGTCAAAAGAGGAAAAATAACCAGCCTTTAACAAACATCGTAGACCTGTTCCTTTCTTGAGACATTCTGTACATCTGGTGGAATGAAAGCAGGGCCCTGGAAACACAGAGGGCCCCTCCTTGACCCTGTAGGCTTTTAGAGGATGGGGTATAAAGAACAGTATAAAAAGTAGCTACAGTATTTGAATGGGGGTGTGTCTGTATTTGTGTGTACAATTGTGTATGTGTTTATAGTGGTGTGTGTGTACAGATGTATGTGATGTAGGAAGACAGTTCTATCTAGTCTTTCCTCTCTTTCCTGCATCTTTGGGCTTGCAGAATACTGAGGGGATTCCAGCATCTTTTAGAAAACCTTATCATTACTTGAGAAGGGAAAAATTAGACATTTTTAGTGATAAGTGTCAGCCAGTCCTTTCCAAAATTCTAAATTAAATTTCTGGAGAAAGACTGAGCTGAAATCTAACAATCTTAATCTTTTTTTTTATTATTGTTTTATTATCAGAGATCAGTAATCTGAAATAGAGATTGGTCAAATCTTTGATTAAATATTTTTTTGTACACTGATACCTCTTTTTTCAAGCCTTTTAAAAATTAACCTTGAAGTTTGTAGGGCACTCCTGGTTTTGATGAATGAATGAGTTGTGTAGAATTTATACTCCAGAAATGAGAATTGGGCCTGAGAACCCCTGCCCCTGGAAACCCAGATAATTTTCTTGTAGGACTTAAGTCACACACACTTTCCACGTTTCTTAAAGCGTGGAAGGGAGAACAAGTTCTCGTGACAACCTTCTTTGTGTCAGGTGCTTTCACATGTGTTACTTTATTTAATCCGCTCAGTGACCTGCCAAAGGAAATATCATATCCTCATTTATACAGATGAGAAACTTGAGCCCCACAAAAGTAATTGAACTAAAAGACCTTTAAGGAGTAACTGGCAAAGCTGGGATTTGAACCTAGGCATTTCCAGTCATGTTCTCTTCTCTCTACGCCATTGATTGCCGATTGTGCCCTTACTTTGAGGCTGAAGAGCTACTGACAGTGCCAGTCGGCATAGAATAGGAGTCTGTGTGCCCGAGTGTGGGGAGGGAGGAAAGTGGGTGATCATGGGAATAAATTGCTGTGCGGTCACTTCGGAGAGCCACCAGGCACTATAAATCTCTCTAGTAATCAAATACTTAACGCTACAGGGAAATAGTAAGAATACTGTACAAGAGTATTTCTGCTAGAAAATGGTAAGAACAAGTAGAAATATATTATAAATGATGAAAATAAGGCTCCAGGAGTTTCAAAAATAACCTGTTGATTATTTCTGTTAAAATCTGTTGATTGTAACCTGTTACAGTTGTAACAGAGCTATGTTTTTCAGACCGGGCTTGCAACTTCAGAGTGAGTGTTATGTTCCTTGTCCCACACATCCAGGCTGTGCTGTACGGACCGGCTGGAGGCCCGAAAGTGTCCCGGGGCCCATACAGCCTGTGGCAGATCAGTTTATGTTTCTGGACCATCATTTTATTAATTTTCTGACACGATTTTGTCATTTCTCCTTTATTTCTGAGAGCAAACCCATGAGGAAAAATTGAATAATAAAGTAAAATCTCATTGTAAAATGCCTCAGTGGTCCACAGAATGGGTTCTATTTTTAGGACAAATTTTTTTTCTTTATGCAGCAAAGTATACAATATCCAAGTATTATAACAGAGAAAGTCTGTTGTAAGTCTTATCTTCATACTCCAAACCATTTATAATAATGGAATTTTGCCCTCTCTATAGATTTTTTTTTTTTCTTTTAGCTTTTCAGGAGAGAGATGTTGCTATTCATGTTACCTTATGTACTAACTTTAAAAATACCATATAGTTAAATTTCAAGTGAAAGAAAACCTGTCACAGTTTGCTCCTCTCCCCTCCCCCGGTTCTCATGATCTGTTAAACATGAAGTACACTATAGATTTGACTTGACATCTTAATTCACGGTAGCTCATATCAAGTGTTGTCCCCGATTAGCCTGATTTGTATGACTGTTTCAAGCATTTAAAAAAAATTTTTCTAATAAAGATGGATGGAGTGGTGAGGAGGGGAAATTGTCACAGAAGCATGTAGGAGGTAAATTTTGCTTTGTAACTCTCATTTAATCTCTTTTGGAAGAGAGTCACCAATATTTATTCTGTAAATGTAGGAGGAATAGGATTTGGGGTCATTAAAAGGCTCTTTGTCTTCCCATCAATGGGACAAATAGAAATGCATTTCTTTTTTTCTTTTTTTCTTCTTTTTTAAGATTTTTTATTGGGGAAGGGGAACAGGACTTTATTGGGGAACAGTGTGTACTTCCAGGACTTTTTTCCAGTCAAGTTGTTGTCCTTTCAATCTTAGTTGTGGAGGATGCAGCTCCGCTCCAGGTCCAGTTGCCCATTGCTAGTTGCAGGGGGCGCAGCCCACCATCCCTTGCGGGAGTCGAACCGGCAACCTTGTGGTTGAGAGGACGCACTCCAACCAACTGAGCCATTCGGGAGCTCAGCAGCAGCTCAGCTCAAGGTGCCATGTTCAAGCTTAGTTGCAGGGGGCAGAGCCCACCATCACTTGTAGGACTCGAGGAATTGAACTGGCAACCTTCTGTTGAGAGCCCACTGGCCCATGTGGGAACCGAACTGGCAGCCTTTGTAGTTAGGAGCACTGAGCTCTAACCGCCTGAGCCACCTGGCCGGCCCCCAAAATGCATTTCTTCTTGTGCCTAAATGATGTTTAGGTGGAAAATTTGCCTAAAATATTGAGGTGAAAGCCAGGATCATTCTCTGGCTTAAATTCAGCAGCTGTGGAATACGTTTTCAGTGGGATGATCGTTCACTGAAATCCCGCAAATGAAATGACACAGTTCCTTGGGAAGATGAGTCCAGCCCAGAGAGAGCTAACCCTCCTGGATCCTCACAGGCTAGAGAAGCAGCACTGTGCACGGGTTTTAGGCCTGCTTTAAATCATCCTGGGCACTTGATCTGGCACAGGTGAGGTGGGCATTCTAAAGGGTTGATGGTGCCATAGCAAGGTTGAGAGTAGATCACACAGTGGTCCTGTAGGGGAGGCATTACAACTTGCTATGCAGGTAAAACGTGGGGCTTGTTGACCCATGTAATTTTGTTGACTGAGTATATTCAGCCTGCCATCATTTCTTTAGTATTTAGTTGTAGAGTTGGAAGTCAATCAGCATCCTCTATTTTTAGCCCATCATTCTGCTTAAATCTAAACCTGACTCCGCCTCTACTAAGCCCCTTTCCGCTGTTTCTTCTCCTGAGAGATATTCCTCCTGTCTAACTTAAATCCTTCCAATTAGAATTTAATATTTCCTTGGTTGGTGTTGCAGGGAGAATCGATTGAAAACCCATATATGCTTACAGCCTGTGTGAGTGTGTTTTTTTCTTCTTTCCATACTTTGCAGATATTCTGAATAAGCTGTTGTTTAATTTGGTAGCTGTGTGGTTTTACCTGTGTTAATCAAAACGTTGCATTTTTCAAGTGGCAGGACAGCATTGCAAATGAGTCGAGATCTTTCTATTCAACTTCCCCGGCCAGATCAGAATGTGGCAAGAAGTCGAAGCAAGACTTATCCTAAGAGAATAGCACAAACACAGTCTGCTGGTAAGTCATGGGTGTAAACTTGTGTTTCCTGTTAGGCTGGTGGTATAGGCTGTGCTCAGGTGGTGACTATAGTCCAATTGTATTTCTTTTTTATTGTTAATGCTAGAATTTTTGATTTGACAGTGAAAATGTCTAAGCAGTCAGAACTTATTCATAAGTAGGCAAGTAGTCAACTTGAATCCCCGTAACCTGCTTAATGACTACACTTCCATTTAGAAGAGACTAAACAAAATCTCAGCTGAGTAAGTGATTTCTTAAGTTGGATGTATCTGAGATCCGAATTGAAACAAACTCTTAGGAAGTCTTTTTTTAAAAAAAGGAGCATTGTTGACATAATTTGTATAGAATTCAGTTGGTGTTTTGTTATTGTTGGACTTTTATCGTGAACTGTAATATACGTATAGAAAAACGTATAAAATGTACATACAAATGCCAATCACATATAAATGTACATGTGTATACATATATATAATAAATATATATACACGCACACACGCGCACACACACAATTTAACATAGCCTGCAAGCTAAGAAGTCCCTTTTGTTTGTCTGCTCACATCTTCACTGTCTACTCTTTTGCCAACCAGAGAAAACCCCCTTTTGACTTTGTGATAATTTTTTCCTTATTTTTCTTTATAATTTTACTACTTATGTAGCCTTCCCTGAACAAGCTAATGTATTTTGTCTTTTTAACATTATATGCATGACTCATAGTATGTGTTCTTTTGTCTTGCTTCTTTCTATCCGTATTATGTGTAGTGTATATTAAAGTGCATTCATTTTTCTTGCTGTAAGTATTCTGTTGCCTGACAGTTTCTTTATCCATTCTACTGTTGATAGACATTTGGGTTATGTAGACTTTTTGTTTTTAATGCAGACTACTTCTTTGATAAAAGCACCTAATCAATCAGTTTTAATCCATGTTCAATGCTCAGAACTCACAGAATTTTACTGTAGAATGATATTACTGCCTTTGGTTGTGGCTTGCTTATAGAACACTCTCCACAGACTTTTCACGTATATTATCTCATTTGAGCCTCACAATAACCCTGTCGGGTAGGGTATGTTCCCATTTTTCAGATGAGGGAGACATTGTCCCAGCAGCTAGATAGAGGTGGGGCTGGGATGAGAGCCCCAGTCTCCTGGGTCTTTTTGCTGTAGTGTGTGAAGTAAATGGAATTTTTAATAACAATAATTATCATCTGAACCTTGCATGACAGTTGACATAGCATTATGACATCCTTTGTTTCATTTCATCCTCGAGCCAAGCTGATGAAGTAAATGTTTGAATTTGCTTTACCACCGCTGGCTGTGAGAATGTCACTTGACTTAGTGTTTCTAAAGTGAAATTAAATCTGATCCCCTCCTGTCACTGGGCTGAGAGGAAATTAAATTCTTTCTGATGGTTCTACAATGGCAAAAATAAGACATGATTTAATTTTGCAATAGATTACCTTGCCACATAAGTATTATTATTATCCCCCATTTGTCTGGTGAGGAAACTGAGATTTATAAAGTAATTTGGCCAAGATTACGTCAGAAGCAATGGCTTAGGACAAAAATTTTAGCCTTAATATTTACTATCTTTATCTTGATCTTTTGTATTTACCTTTGTATATGAGCAGTCTTAAATCCCATTTGGATCAAGTCCAGCAGAGTATAATCAATATGCAAACTTTCAAATCCTGTGCTATTTCTGAATCGCCATGCCTCATGAAATTATTCCGAGATCAACTGAGAATATCAAAAACATTCCTTGCTTCAAATTAACAATTGATTCCACTTGAGATGCAGGAATCATCACACATGCTTTTTATACAACCCTGCTCAGGTTGCTCTTTTTCTTCTCCTATACTCATAAAAATATCTGCCTCTGTAACACTTTTTTGTATGTGTGTGTGTAGGGGGGAGGCTCTCTTTGGAAGCCCAAATTCTAGAAGCTTTTAATTTAAGGACAAGGGTTTTTGGTTTTGTTTTGGTTTTTCTCATGGCTTATGCAGGTGCAGCCAAACGCAGTTTTCACAGAACAGTCTGGGACTGGACTGAGCCCTCACGTCCACCTCCTTCCTCCCACCCCACCCACTTGTGTTCTATTAAAACGCGCTCCCTCTTCGGTAAGGGAACAGTGTGTGGATAATGCACAGCCCCCACTTCTCGAGGTCAGCCTCTCAGCATCAGGTGGATCTTCTAAAAATGCAGCACGTGTTATGCTTTTATTATTTTATAAATACATGCTTGCTTTACACAGTTTAGGAAACTTATAACCTTCCCTTCTAAAAAGAAAAAAAGTAATTTCATATTCAATTCCATTCTCCTAGTACTAAACTATATTAGGTAGCCGTCTAGTCGTTTGTATATCTTTTCTGCAAACATTATATAGCAATGTTTTACAACCTACTTTTCTTATTTTAGAATATATAATGGATATGTTCTGATAAGTGTTTCAATGTTTCTGTATAGCACCATTTTAAGATCTGTATAATTTTCTCCTGCATAGATATATAGACGTGACATAATTTATTCAACCAATTTTTAGTTCTTGGATAATGAAGCTGCTTCAAATTTAGAGGCCTATAAATATAACTAAAGTGAATGTCCTTGTAGTGATAGCTTAAGGATTCATGCAAGTTTATTACATCTATCTTAACGGTGTATTTTCATCATCTGTATTCTAAAAAGAGGATTAGACAATGCTGTGTTTAAAAACTAAGACTTTGCTGTGCATACATTTCCCTTAGAGTTTGAATTACTTTCATCCTGACTTTTCAGGCCTGTATTCCACAAAACTGATGTATTCTGGGGACCCAGAAACGACCTTCCCCTTGACAGTGTGTGATTGTCTGGGTTACAGAAGGATCATTTCGCAGATGGCAATGCGGCAGTGTTGTCATGTACACATGAAGGATGTTGTGGGGCAGGAAGTAAGGTTATTCTGTTTCTTTAAACGTTGCATTTTCTTTTTCCTCTAATTCACATGTCCTCTGGTTTGAGCCTCCATTGAACCCAGTCTCACCCATCCTCCACTCTTACGACCGTGGTGGGGTTCTGATTTGGAGCAGAATATCTGAAGGGAAGCCCTCTCGTCTTCACCTTCAGCACTTACCACTTGGCCCCTTGTCCCATTGCACCAGGCCTCATGAAGCTCGACTGCTGGGGAGGGGTGGTGGTGAGCCCGGGGAGCCTCCTAGGTTTAGGGACAAGCTCTCCTGGAGAGACCACGCAGCCAGCCCCACTCTGAGGCTCTGCTGCCTGGAAGGGGGTGGGGGATGCTGGGAAGGGGGTGGGGGGGCTGGCCTGCAGGTCATTTGGTCACTGTAGCTCTCAGGTCTCTCCTTGTCCCCACCACCCCAGGAACCCCTTCTAGCTCTGTCACTTCTTCCTCCCACACTCTCAGCTTCAGAGCAGGCCAATTTCTCAGAAAAGCTCCCTGTTTCTGGAACCTCATGCATGAGTAGCTGGGCAGGAAAGGAACAATACCTCTCATTTTTTTAAAAAAATTATTTTTTACCGATCAAAGAGAAACAAAAGTATTACCTTGTTAAATTACTCTGCCACAAATACTTACATTTTTATTTAAAAATTTTGACAATTAGAATGGTAGCGAGCTGATTTCAAGACATAGGAAAAGTTTAATTAGATTGTACTGTATTTGGCAAAAATGGAATTGTGGTTCAAATATTAGGTTGGTGCAAAAGTAATCGTGGTTTAAAAGGTTAAAAATAATTGCAAAAACCACAATTACTTTTGCACCAACCTAATAGAAGGTAGATTTAAAAAAAAAACACAAAACTCCAATAAATCCAGCTATTCATTTTCATAGATTGAATTCTGCTGGTATTCTCTCTAAAATAAAATTTTGGAACTAGTTTCAGGAGTTCCTGACATAAATTCTCACCTCCCACTTAACATTTATATATAATAAAAAACAAGTTGTGATAGGAAGGAGACTTTTGCTCTTTGTTTATGTTATTCATTTCTAATGCATGGCTTGTTACTCTAGAAGATATTCTTTTATTTCTTTTGAAGTTAAAGAAATTCAGTCAAACGAGGTGACTCCACCCCTTAACCTGCGGCTCAGTTCTCTGCAAATTGAAAAAGCCTTTGTTTCACCTCTCAATCTGTAATAATAAATGCCCCGGTAGCTGAAAAGCCATTGTGTGTAGAATCCGCCAAGGTTAGGCCTTGGCACCTCTATGAGGAAGTGCATTCCAGAGTCAAGAGTCCTGCACCCAGCCTGCCTGCGGCCCCACCCAGAGGAGTTCAGCGCCAGGGCAAGCGGCCAGAGCATTCCTGCAAATCTAAATGGCATCTAAGGAGGGGTAAAGCGGGAGGGGAGAGGAGATGGCAGAAAGGGAAAGTGCATATTTGTACAGGCCTTTCTCTGACAAGGTCTTGGCAACTCCCGGGGGTGGGTTCTTGTCAGAAGACAGTGTCTGCTATAAGTAGGCAGTACAGACAGACTAGTTGGCTATAATCCATAACGAGCTGTAAGAAAAGTAATGGGTGAAGCCACTTGCCATGGATAAACAATGCTATGATTGTCTGGTCCAGCTTTTGTAGTTCTTATGGATATTGCACTGATGAACAGAGAAATAAATAGTTGTCTTCAGACCACTGAAAAGCAAGATCGGGGGACATTTTGGCATTCCCACTTGGAGTATGTGGAAGGTGCTGCAAGCACAATGCCTGCGGGGTCATGGAAATGACTTCTCAGTGATGATTCGTGCTCGTCTGCGAACAGACAGCTACTGCTCAGGCCCACGGCAGTTGTTTCTGTACAGGAGTGCACACGCAGTGTTGTCAAATCTTCCTGTGTTTTAAGGGAAGCATGACATTTGGATATTTATGTCAAGTTCCCAGAATTGTACATTATTGGCAATTGATTTCCTTTAAAGGAAAGTGTGTAAGTGCTAACTTGATGGCTTGAGGACTGTCTCTTCTGTGTGAATGACTGATCCACCTGCCCTGGGGTCACTGGGGGTTCCCCCAGCATCCCCCATGGGCATCACTAAATTGCATTCAATGCTCCATGACTCCTGTCATGAGAACTTTGTAGTTAGCAGCTCAGTTGGCCAACTCCGAGGGATGACGGTGTCACACAGCTCTGGACCCTGTATTAAATGATTTACATATGGATCACTGTCTGTTGGTAACCTGAGGTGGGTGTGGCCCAAAGCAGGAGAGACAGAGGAATGCTTTGACGTAGTGAAGTACCGTTTCACTTGATGCCTCTATACCTTTGGCTGCTGAGAAATTATACTGTCCATGAAGTAATAGTCATACGGAACACTTCTTCTAATTGGCACCTTGTGTCAGATGTGACGTCAGCAGAAGCCCACCTTGGCTTGCAATCAGAAATATATCTTTAAAAGTGTTTTTAAGGCAGATGAAAGCCAAGCTATGTGAGTAGACTGGCACATCAGACCGAGGACGTGTGCTCTAGTGAACAAACTACAGCTGATAAATCTGGGTTTTGCCTCAGGAGTCCATGTACTAACTGTGCAATGTTGTGAAGTTATTTAACCAGCTTACACCTGAATTTCTTCATCTGTCAAATAGGGATATTACCCCTGCATCACGATGGTTGATGTCATGGGAATACTTCTGACTTGGGCAAAGCACATATCGAGCACAAGTAGAGGTTTGGGACACTTTAGTTTCCTTCTCCTAAACCAAGAGGGTGTCTTTCTTTACATGGTGTAGACCAGTCTGTCAATCCACCTGTCAGTCTTTGAATTATATTTACCATACAGCATCAACCTCACAGAGAAAGGATAATATATGCAGGGGAGGTGTGGCCTTTTGACAGCGATGGGTGAAGTCATTCAAGTATAGTGAATGGGGCATCAGAAGGACATTGGGTACCCCTGCTTTATTCTAGGAGATTCAGTATAAACGGTATGAGGGAAGTGGGCAAGTCAGAGTGCCCTCTGTGTGTAGGTTTTTCGGCTCTCCCAGCAGATTTTGAGTCCCCAAGGGCAGCTGTTGGCAGGTGGTGGGTATGAGCAGCCCAGAGTTAGGGGTTGTCTTCTGTACTGTGTTCCTATTTCTCAGAGTAGCCTGTGCCGCCCATTTTTCTCCTCTGATTTGTACCCCCCACCCCATGCTCACTTCTCCCGAGCTTCTTTGGGATATTCTGTGGCTGTGAAGAGGGAAAAGCAAACTCCACACAGTGAGTTCATAATAATGATGAGACTGGGGGGTCATTTTAAGGTTCACCTAGTTAATTATTCCATCTTCCATGTAAGGTGGTTTTCCCTATTTGAGGTCATTAGCGGCGTGGCCTACCCGAGTGCATTTTTCATGTCAAGCAGACAATGGAAACAGAAGACAAAGAAAGGGCAGAGCTGACAGGGCTTGGAGACGGGAAGCAGAATTGTTGAACAAACAGACGTGGGGGTTCTGGGCCTGGGATTTCACAAGTTAAATCCTAACCTCACTTCTACCACGTGCGCAGGCCTGTTGCTGTGTCATCACAGAAATGGTAAACTGCCTAAGAATTTGCATTTGTGTTGGTCTGATTCTGCCATCCCACAATGTCTGCCCTGAAAGGCCAGGTCCCCTGAGGAGCTCCACGAGGAAGGGGAATGTAGTAAGCAGCTGTCATTGAGTGTCACTGTGTGCCTGCTACTGTACTGGGTACCCTCCAGGCAGTGTCTCACTTGTTTCTTTTAGAAACTGCTGTGACTCTCAATGTACAGGTGAAAAGACAGAGGCTGGAACTTGTCCAGGTCCCCAGAGCTGGAATTTGAACTCTCAGGTCAGTTAGAGTCCACAATGTTGAGAGGGAAACAAAGAACATGATAAATCTGTATGTGCCGATATGGAACGATCTCCAGCATACAGTACAAGAGAAAAAACAGCGGGGGGTGGCCCGCAGCATAGAATACACTTCCATTATATAAAAAGACAAAAATTAGGGGTGGGAGGATATGCGTACATATATACTTGCAGACAGGTTACGTAAGAAACTAGTAACATTAGTGGCTCTGGGAAGGGTGTTTGAAAGGGTGGAGATCAGTGGGAGAGAGATTTATTTTTACTATGTATTTTTTTAAGAGTATTTGCATTTTTACCGTGTCATACTTTTAAAAAGCCCTACAGATAATTGTCATGAATGCATTAAGTTCACAAAATGATTCCAAATGCACGTTCAGGTTTTCAATAAATATTCTTAAAAAGCTCAGAGCTGAGAACACTGATGTTATGCTAGGGAGGGTGCATCGTAATTCACGGAAAAAGTAATGGAACAATACAAGACGATTAATACAAATTTTCAATGTTAGGAATTGCTACTGCATTATAACAGATGCAAGGGTCATAAGACACATTCATACCTGTTCATTTTAATCCAGGCCTTAAAGTATAGCAGATTGTGTTGTAGGTCATTATGTCAGAGCATGCTTTGTTTCAAAAGAGGATGACTCATGGGGGAACCCAGAGCCCTTGGATTAGATGAAACAAAGGACAGTCGCTTTGTGTTGTACGTAGTGAGACTGAGGCCAAAGAGGTGAAATGATTTGCAAGTGTACCAAGTTCTGGAACCTGAGAATCACTAGGCACTGTGAGCAATGTCTGGAAAAAGACAGTGCCCTAATAGCTCTCAGACCCACTGGGTGCTTGATGGGTACTGAGCAGTATTTGTTTATCTTCCCTGGGACGGCTGGAGACAGGAAGGGAAGACATTTGTATAAATTTTCATATAAGGGAATTAGAACAACGCATTCTGACCAAGAGTTCTTATGAGGGTGGTTTTGGAGATGATTGCTAGAAAATTTAACAGAGTGTTAACTTTGTTTTAGAGGGAGTGTGCTTGTGACACTTCTCCTTCAAGGTGACAAATTAGAATTAGATAATCTACAGAGGCGTGGTCCACATCTGTGATCCCACTTTCTCTTCACCCTGACTGTAAGAATTCCTGCTAAGGGAGTCATAGATTGTCTCTTGACTGATTATATAAACTTTTGCTTTGAGAAGGCATGTGGTACAGCGGGAGGGAAAAAAAACAAAACGAAAACAAACTTGTACCTGATTTGAGTCGACTTGAATTGCTGTTCTAACTTGGCCACAGTCTGTAACACCTCATTCAGCATTCTGAGCTTTCGTCTCATTATCCGTAAAATAAAGGAATTGGGTACATAAACTTTAAAGATCCCTCTTCTTCCTATAAGTTTCTCTTCTTCTGTCTGGCTTACCGTCCCAGAGTGGAAAGGACCAAATATGGAGGGAAAAAAAGATTTTTAGGAAGCCTTATTTTATAGACTTGTGAAAAATATCTTGCCAGATCACAAAATATATTTTTGTCATTGGAAATACATGATAGTTTTGTATACAAAAGCAGGGATGGTTCTTTAAAACTTGAATTCAAATGAAACTCTTATTGACAAATTAGATGAAATGAATTGCAACAACTTTTGCATCAATATAGTTTTCAAATTATTCTTTTAGTCCAAGTTGACCAGATGAAACTGAAATTTTAGTTCTAATTAACGCCTAGTTAGGAATTAGTGCTTGTGGGGTACAAATAAAAAGAGACCTTTCAGGATGGGTTTTGCATGGCTTTGTCTCTACTTTGGACTTCTGTGTGAATGAACATAACCAGAGGCTAGTCTTCTCCAGAACTTACTAGAACTTTTAGAATCAGCAGTATGAATTGGCTCCACCTTGGCCGTCATTTGTGGTGTCAGTTCTTGAGGTTTTACCAGGATTTTACTAACTGTTCAGGCAAATTTCCCTGCGTTCTCACCCCTTTTTCTTCAGGGGTTCAAAGGTGTGTCTCTACCCTATTTGAGCTTCTCTTTTGACATAGATCTCTTAGGCAGATGGCACCTGAGGATTCCACACCTTTGTTTTACCGTCAGACTCAGGATTCATGTTGGTGATTTCTCCCCCAGCATTTTCTTCAGACTTTGAGGAATCTGGGATTGATTTCTATGGCACTGCTTACCTTACTTACTGGTTTCAGTGTGAAAAATATTCAGAGTTCCCGGGGCTCACGGTTTCTTTGGCACGGGTGGGGAGAGGAGGTGAAACAAGTGAAAGAGGGAGAAGCTACTGTCGCTGAGGAGCAGGGGCTTTGATCAGTGCTCTATGCTGATCTTGAGACCAAGGGTCCTACAGAGGTAAGAAGACAGCTTCTGTAACAGTGCCCCCTCCCCCACCCTCTTCTCTCCTGATATGAGAATGGGATCCCTGAGGAAACCCCCCAACCAATTTCCTTTTCCAGAGAAGCTGTAATTGGAGACCAGAGAATGAGTCACTCAGCTGGGGAGAGCCATGCCTTTCGGGGCGGCTAGGACAAAACTCCCTGTGAACATAGGAGCTGGTGTGCAGAGCAAGGAGAATAGACTCACTGAGTAACACTGAAGGATGGACCATGCGCCTAAAGAGGAGGATGGCGGAGGAGACTTAGCCATGAATTGCAGTCTCTGAGATCCTGCTGTGTCTTTAGGATGAATCCCTAATTTGAGCTGGTTTCCTTGCACCTCAACAGTGGATAACCTTACTTAATATAATCTTTTGGGAAGCCTGTGTAGAAGGTGGCTGGTTTTCTCATTTTACACCTGAGAACACCGAAGCTCAGAAACATTAAGTACTGATTCAAGCTGGTAAGAACAGCATCAGAATTTGAACTCAGGTCTTGGGAGGACACACATTTGGAAAGTAAATGCAAAATACTTTCCATTTAAAAGGGTGGGAGGCCTAGAATTCCTTGAACATACCAAATAATTTAGGTGTTTTTTTAAAGTGTCTTTCCCATTATTGTGGGATTTCTTTACTCCACTAGATCTACTTATTTCTTCAGATATTCTTGAGAAGACAGTATGTTCTGCTCATTTTAGAGGAGCAGCAAGTCAGTCTGCTTTTACATCAAGTCATTTTTTTTGTTTTTTAAAGAAAATGTCAGTGCTTTGGGACCTTTTACTTAGCACAGAGGGGAACTGGCAGTCACTGGTGGCTGCAAGGAGCGTTAGGTAGATCATATCAGGTGCACATTCCAGCCTCTTGTTCTTTGTTGTTGACACTTTTCTCTTCTGCCTTAAAGCTGATGTTTATTTTCATTCTGTGAAAGATTTATTAATATATGGCAACCCTGGTTAGGTTTTCTCTAAAAAGTTAATGTTTCCACTCTTCCTAGGAGTGTTTAGCATTCCATGCATAGCAACCAAAATTAGAAGAGCAAGCAAGACTAAAGGCCTATTGTATATTCAAGTTAAATGTCATAGTTTTAGTGAGTGACCGTAACTGACACTTTTTTCCCTTTCCCTTCTCATTCACCAAGAATTTATATTGAACACCTCTTTCACATAAGACCTGTGATATTGTGATTTATAATCAGAAATGTATGTTTGGTCTTCATCCTGGTTTCTAGTATCAGAGCTCCTAAAACTCTTGTAATGTTTTTTTTTTTTAATTAATTTATCTTTGTTTTGGAATTTTCTAAGTGATAAGAGCCACGAAGGTGAAAGGAGTGACTTTTGTTACTCATAGCAAGCTCCTTTAACCACACTGGAGTTTATGTTGATGAGGCGACTTTTGGAATGCCCTAAGGATGGGGGCTGGTTGCCAGGGGAACCAACTGAGTGATTAGAGGCATGGAACTTTCAGTCCCGCCCCATGATTTCCAGGAAGGGCCGAGAGGTTGGAGGCTGAATCAAGTATTACTGGCCAATGATTTAATCAATCATGTTTATGTAATGAAGCCTCCATAAAACCCCATAAGGTCAGGGTCCTGAGGGGTTGGTGAGTACGTGGAGAAGCAGGAAGGGTGGTGCTCTGGGAGAGACCACTGGAGTTCTGGCCCCCTTCCTGTGTGCCTCGCCCTAAGCATCTCTTCCATCTGGCTGTTGCTGAGTTATATCCTCTACTAAACCAGCAATCTAGTAAGTAAACTGCTTTCCTGAATTCTGTCAGCTGCTCGAGCAAATTAATCGAACCAGGGGGAGAGCGTCATGGAGGAACCTCTGATTTATAGCCAGTTGGTCAGAAGCACAGATAACAACCTGGACTTTTGATTGGTGTCTGAAGTGGGGATAGTCTTGTGGAACTGAGACCTTGACCCATGGGATCTGACACTGTATCCAGGTAGATAGTGTCAGAACTGATTTAAATTGGAGGACATGCAGTCAGTGTTTCCTGAGCATGGAACAATGGAGGAATTATTGGAAAAAACAGGCAGCAGAGACCCTATTCCATGGAGCACAGAAAAATGAATAAAACGTGCCTCCTGCTCTAGAGGAATTTAGTCATATAAAAATAAAACAACAGTTATTTAGCACTTACTAAATGCCAAGCACTGTGCTAAACACTTTCTGTAAATTATAGAATCCTCATATCACTATATAAGTAGATGGTGATAGCTCCAGTTTACAGATGAGAAAACTGAGGCGTGGAGGAGTTTAATAACTTGTCCAAGAATTGGAAGACCTGAGGAACAAATTTAGGTTTGTATGATTTTCAACCTTGTACGTTGTTAAGACGCTTTGTCAGACTGGAGAAGTGAAAGAAGTACTTCAATGTGGGCAGGATGTGACAAGAGTCATAGAGTGGAACACGGAAAGAGGTCTAAGTGTCCCGAAGGGTAATTTGCTTATGGCTAAAGGTAATCCATAATACTATTGTGAGGGAAGTGGTTTTTGAAGGACAGATGGATTAAGACAGAAGATATCAAGGTGGGGTATGCAACTCCTGATGGGGAAGGGGTGCAAGAGGGCTTTGTAAGGGTTATGTGGGAACAGGCAGTTTTGATTCAATCAATTTCTAGATTCTCTTTCCTGGAAGGAACCTGCCTGTGACACTAGACTTGCTGGTTCTTCTCTCCAGCTTGCCCTATCCCAATGGACCTTTTCCCATTTTCTAAAAGAAAGGCAGACCTTTTCCCCATCCGGAATCTCTTATACTGCTTTGTTCTTAAATGTTAAACCTCCTGGGTTGACGCTGGCCAAGTCAATGACCTTAATTATCAAGTGGCACATCCTTTTCAAAGTCATTTCTAATTTTGTCTTTCAACAAAATTGGAGGAGGACCCAACTGATTGTCACCTGATACAACACTCAAAATCATTTTAGATAATATATCACTACTTATAGAGTTATATACATCTACATGTAACTCTTAGAAGTTCTTTGGGACAATGGTGATATCTTCATAACAGAATACTTTACATAAACCTCTATTCAGGTGAACAAGGTTTCTCACCATTGAGCATCTATCAAAAAAAAAAAAAAAGGAACAGAATTGTTGCTAAACTGTTTCATTATAGCAGAAAATAATATTCTTGAATGGATATGATCCATTTAATCAGCGGGAAAACAAAACTCTCTTGTTTGTCTCATTAAGGGTTATTTTTTAACAAAAATTATGTTGTTTAATAATTATTTATCAGCATTAGTGTCATATACTAATATAATATTAATAATTGTAATGATAACTTATTTCAGAAGAAATTTTTAACACCTAGAGCTTTATGATCATGGGAAATAAAGTTTGATTTATTTCTATTTTTTGTCACAGGGAAGTAAAATAGGGTGACGAATAAGAACTTCCAAGCATAAAACATATTACTTCGGAATAAATTTTTGCAGAGGAGCTGAAATTGAAATGCAAATACAAGGAGAAAAAAGAGTGCTATGCAATCTCCAACTGCTAAACTCATTTCATGTACTTTTAAAATGGATGACTATGGGTATCAAATTTCTATGGTATTTTATTACATTGGATACATTTAAGAGAGTCATGAAGCAGTTTCATTTTAAAATGTCAATATTTACTATACACTGCAAATGACACCCTTTTGTATTATTTAAACTTTTGATGAAAAATGTTAGATACTATCTTAGAAACATGCACTGAGGTATATAGTTTTTCAAATTATTTTAGTGAGTGAGTACTTGGGTAAAATAGTTTGAAGAACACCGAGTTAAGGCCTCCTAGATAGAAGCTCAAATATGGAAGAAAAAAAAAAAAATTTCCCAATATTGTCTTAGTTAAATAAGCCTTTTAAAAGCAATCATATATACAATTATATATATTTTGTATTTATATGTACTTTATATACTACTACAATTGCATCAAAAAAAACCAAAAACACAACAGAACCCTCTAAAGCAGTGGAGTAGCACACTCCTGTGAAACAGAAACAACTTTCGCCCAGATATGGCACTGTCTACCTGCCCTAGACCAAGTGAGCATAAATTGCTTGAGAGAAGATGGCTAGAGGTTTGCTGTAAGGATGCTCTGAATTGTGTGGCCTTGTTGAAGAGGTTGGGGAAGTGCAGGAGTACTACCAGGATAGGATGTAAGCGTTTATTTAATTCTCTTCCCTCACACTGTGTCCTCATATCACAGGAGGAAAAACTTGGTATCTAAGTGATTTGCCACACGTCCTACTTCCAGCCAGCCATTCACAGATGGGTGTTGCCATTGGGTCTAAGAGGGCTGGAAGGAACGATGGGCGTCTCTCTGCTGTTTCCGCACCTGGCAGCCCCTCCGGCATACACAGGTGTAGACTACAAGTTGGTCAGATGGTAGAACCCTTTCATTCTACTCTGAGCGTCTTAAGGGGGTGAGGAAATGCCTTTCCAGGCTCAGAAGTGCCTTTCTTGTTTTTGAACCTGGCATTCTGTCCCACACCTGTGAGTACTCCTAACTCAGTGGGTATGCCTCTATAGCTCTGGTGGAGGGCAGCCGATGAACTGCCTTCATTTCCCCCTGACTTACTCCCAAGCTGATCAGTTTGGTCATGAGGAAAGCAGATCCAGGAGAGTGTTGGGTTGGAGAAGAAGAAATTGGAAGCAGACAACAAGGGAAGGGATTGTTTATGCATAAATATATTTTCCTAGCTTCTTTCTCATCTACACTCATTCTTTATAATCTACCCTCTAGCTTTTTAGCAGACTGCCTTGTTTGCTCCTGCAGTTGACATGTAGCCAAATCAGTGTTTTCAAAGTCTGTGTATTTGTGATAATAAGCCAACTGTGCTTAAATACCATCCTTGGGACTTTTGAATGCAGAAACTCTCAAGAAAAGTGGGGGTCTGGCTGTCTTTTTAGTGTGAGTGGGCTGATGTCAGGCATTTGAATTTTAAAGAATTAGACATTGTACTCAGAAATGCCTCTATTTCCAACTTATGTTCTGAAATTCAGTTTTGTTTTACATAATTTAATGAGTATTCTGCCAAGTATAAAACCTTTCATGATGATAGAGAAGAGAAAAAAGAGGAAAAAAAATTACACACACACACACATATACATATATAGTTTTCTTGGTCATTTTACTTTTGATCATAATTTGTGGTGTTAGAAAAATATTTGTTTTAATTTGCTGATTTGCTGTACTATCTGCCATTTTTCTCATAGTACTCAGTCTAAGGGCAGGGCAGTCTGAAACCAAAGCAAAGTGACTTTGTACTGTCAGTGTGAGAAATAGAGTTAAAATGTATTTCCATTTGTTAGCTCATTCTAAATTCATGAATATCACGTTTCTTCTGAGAAGTCGTACTGGGTTAGATCATATAAAATTAGATTGGCTTTACTAAAACCTAATAATATGTTGTATTGGGAGTTGTTATAATCTGTCCTGGTTATTTATCTTAAGCATTAGATAGAGTTTATTTATTTATTTATTTAAGTTTAGAGAAGAGAAGATATAGATTAAGTGGCATAAAAATTAGCCTAAATGTTTGTAAATTTATCATATTTGAGTGTTCTTAAAGTGAAATTATGTATTGTAATATTGCTTTTCTAATCGGCTACTAGTCCTTTAGACCATATAACAAAATAAGGCATTTTTTTCCTTGCAAATATATATGCTTTTTCATTTAAATATCATATATTTACCTTCCATGTCTGTTCTGTAAGTTAAAAATCACTGGCAACATTTAAGTCACATCAAAGGTTTAATTTAGGTTGACAGATATCAAACTGAACTACAAATTTTGTGACACTCATCATACTGTTTAAATGCAAAGTGTTTTTATAATTGAAAATCCATGTATATTCATCACCAAATCTTGACATCACAGAGATGACTTTTAAGAATTGCCCCCAGATCAAGTAGCTAAATAGCTCCTGGGAGAGTTCACCCTGTTTCTGACGGCCACTTTTCCTGCACTGAAGGTGAGGGTCACGTAAGATGAGGGCACGCAAATGTGAACAGAGCCACGCCACACAAAAGCCTGGCAGTGGTCTGAGGCACACAGGCTGGAAGCATGTGCGTATAGGGTGCTAAAAAAAGAAAAAAAATGAGACCATGGAAGATTGGACACTGGCACTGCAGTACTGTCTCAGCTATAGGGAACTGTGTGGGCCCATATTAAGCTGTAGTGTCTAACATTCCAGAAAAGGAAAAAAAAAATCACAGGTCATGAGCTAGATATGGTTCCTTAATAACCGATAGCAGTCCCTGGATAAAATAATTCTTCCAAATGTGACCAGCCTCTTGAAATAAAGCCCTTTGTGTTTTTAATAGGAGCAATATGTGAAATGATTTGGATGCTCTTAATTCTAAGTGGTCTTGCTACACTTAAATATTTTGACTAAAATAACATACAGATTTACGTAGGAGCCTTAAAAGCGTTATGTCAAGAGCTGATCTTTGTTACAGGTCATCTGTGGCTGTCATTTGAAAGAGCAGCGTGCTATAGCACAAGGTTGTTTAGAAAGCTCTACAAAGTAGCCCAGTCCTGTAGGATACGGCCCAGGTCCTCATTTCCCGTATTACCACATCCAGATATTTTTGGTCTTAGTTTTGACACTTTTTAAACATAATTATCCAGAATTTTCCCTGCTAGCGGGAAAAATAGTAGAAACAGAAATACAGCCGTTATAACAATGGACCTTCATTGAGTTCATGCCACGGAGAAAACACTGTGCTGGCAGTCATGGGGAGAGGGGCACAGTGATGTGTCTCCTTTTATTAAGATTTTGAGACCTTATTATAAAATAAATAAGTCATGGGGATATAATGTACAGCATGGTGACTGTAGTTGACAATACTGGATTGCTTATTTGAAAGTTGCTAAGAGAGGAGAGTTCTCATCACAAGAAAAAAGTTTTGTAATTATGTATGGTGACAGATATGAACTAGATTTGTGGTGGTGATAATTTCACAATATGTACAAATGTCAAACCATTATGTTGTTAATATAATGTTATATGTAAATTATACCTCATTAAAAAGATTTTGAAGCCTTATTAACTTCTATTAAAAATTTAAAAATTAATAATTTTATTTTGTATACTATAAATATTTTATGAAATGAATACATAGTAATTTCTGTTTCTAGATATTTTAAATGGAAAGCAACTGTTTGGCTTTATCTAAAAGAAAGAGTTGCCCCAAATGGAATGATTTGTGTAATGTAGGAAAATTGCCCTCAGTGTTTTATTTCTTGAAGTGGAGAGTGATTAAATAGCCATTCACTTTATAATAGTTTGTTACACTGTTTGCATACGTATGATATATTCTTTTCTGGTGGCCTATTATAATTTACAATGAAAAAGGAATGGGGAAAAAAGATTTCTCCAACCTCCAAATAGCTCCTGGAGCGGTGCCTGAAATTCCATTGTTATCACTTAATTATTTTAGTTAATATTTGGCTTCTCCTTTTCCTCTTTAACATGGAACTGCTCTGTGGCCAGTAATACATGAAGACATGAGTCCTTTACTGTTTAGGGTTTGTCAGATCACCTCTTCTCTATAACCCAAGAATCTGAGCTAATGTAGAAGGAATGATTCTGGAAGGTCGTAGATGATGAGGAGAGAAAAAGTTAGTAGTCAGCAAAACTGGGAAGTTAGTAAACCTAAATAATGTATAACCTATATTTCTCACCTTTGCATATTTCAATAATGAACAAATAACCTATCTTTACTGAATTGCTTAGCCTTCTTCTCAAATGGTAGTATAATAAAATTTCACTAATTATGTGTTCCCAGTAAGTTATTGCTTTTAAGTAGCTTCCCACCTGTAAGTCTGTTTTCCTAGTAAGGCCTTTAAAACCCAGGCTTGTCCAGTTCACAAGTTATAATAGAGTAGGGGAATACCTATAACCAGATTTTTAGTTAGTAGTCCACTGTCTTCAGTATAAAAGAACCATGAATTAGACTGTGTTACAGGCAATACCTTATCTCATTTATGCTGTGTATGTGAGAATTATAACTGTTGTGTTAGTAAAATAGTTCTGACAGTTGAACAATTTGTTTTGAAGAAGCTGGCTGTTTTGTTTGTTGAGTGTCTCAGAGAGAACATGCACATGATTTTCTTTCTCCCTTGAAGTCTTTTAGAAAACAATCCATCTAGTGTTTCCTTCTTAAAAATTATGATTTGGATATTGTGAATAACCAAATATTGGTTTCTTTAAGAAACTGTATTCACATATATAGTTGGAAATTTTTCTATTTTAAAATATTGCTCAGTTGTTTGTCTACCTGTTCACTAATTTTGGGGGGAAGATTTGGATGGAAGGAAAGTAGGTGAAAATGATTCAGCAACCTTACTTTCCCCAAGATGGTTAGTTGTTAGACTAAGAAAAGACTAGTCAGTCTAAAGAGATGGGGATTGGAGCAAACCCAGGCTTATTCTTCAGAAAGTTACACAGGGCTTTGGTTAATGTGATGCTTTCCTCCGTGCTTCAATTGGTGTTAATGGCACTGGGTATTGGTCTGTCTGCTGTGCTTCCTCCTCCCCCAGCTTGGGAATAAATATTAGCCCTAGCTACATGGAAGTCCCTTTCATTTATATTATGAATTAATAATACCCACTGAGAACAATGCCACATTAAAAAAAACACATTAGGTATAATTAAAAATATTAACATTGGGGTATACCTGCTGTCTGGGGCACACGTGAATTCATCCCTCCCACCACTGCCCCAGGGCCATACCACACAGAGTTTTCCACATTTGAGAAGCAGCTCCATCTCAAATCTGTGCCTGGAATTCTGGGAATCTGTCCTAATGATTTTATTAATGGTTGTGGTGAAATCGACAGTGACTGGCTACTGCTACTGTCTGATGGCACAGGGGGTAGTTCAAGGGAATTGGTTGCGTCCCATTTGTAATGAAATTTCCCGGTGAAATTTCCCATAGACTCCAGTGTGATTGTTTTCTAATGCCTGGATTCTGAGTGTTGTTCTAGCATGAGCTGGAATTAATGCCACATGTATCTTTAGTCTCACCTTTGCATTTCAGGATTACAAAATAGGAACCAAAATCAGATATTGAATCCACATCAGATTCTTTAACATAATAGTTTTTTGGACCTCTTCTTTGAAACCACTGTTTTCTGTGTCCAGGGTGTATTCATTAATATTTATCTTTCCTGATGGGTATCCTAACATGCCTGCAGACTGCTCCAGAGGGGGTGGGGGTGCTCAGTGTTTCTCTTGTCTTTCAGGCTCAGTTGCCCTGGAGAGAAAAAATTATCCTCTTAGTTGTCTATGGGATGTTCTTTTCATTGGACATTCTTTTTGCTTGTCTTCTAAAGAGTCTGATTCTCCCCGTGGGCCCTTAATTTAGACAGACTTTTTAAGTATTTGAGGGTGGAACACAGAGGGCACATGTGTTGTGGTGGTTTAGATGTAAGTCTCTGGAGCCACACTGCTGGGTTTCAAAACTGCTGCCCCCCCCCCCCCCGCCCCGCTCCCCTCACCCCTTCCACCTCGTGAGCTATGGGACCTTGGGAAAGGCCCATCTTTTTTTAATCTTTAAAAATGGGGATAATGTTAGTATTTACTTCATAGGATTGTTTTGCGGATTACATGAGTAAATAGACATGAAGTGCTTGGAATAGCACCTCATACATAATAAGTGCCCAATAAATATTAGCTTTTATTAGTATTACAAATTCATCTCATGACTCGAAAACTATCAGTGGCTAGTGCTGATTACACGTTGGATTGAAGGACTCAAACTGTGGATATACCCCTGCAAGGTGCTTCTCTGAGGTGGACACACAGGCGTTGGAAAAGAGTTCATTGAAAAAGGACTTCAGGCGCCCCCTTGATGGTTTCCCCTGCACCTCCCAGAGTGAGGTGCGTGGTACTTAAGAAGAGTCATCAGCCGTGCCCACACATGGTCCCTGAAGGCATGTCAGCCTCTGTTCTGAGAATGGGATCCAGACTTCCTGGATGGGCCTAGCCCCTTCACTAATCTTTATTTGGAGCATGATTTGCTGGTGGCTCCCTCTGCTGGTCCACCTAGCATATATGCAAATCTGTGGGCTAACTGCTTTTAAAAAGTCAGTTTTTGGCTTTTATATATATTTGCATAAACACATTGGAACACGCTGTGTGCATAGGTGATACAAATCATATCTATATTACTCTTTTATTTTGCCATCTGTATAATGCGTTGGAATATTTTCATAGTTTCAGGTGTGAAACATTCTTTTGTTTGTTTTAGAATGGGCGCTAGCATAGCAAGCCAAGAAATGGCAACTTCTTTACAATATAGTTATCAATTATTATGTTTTACATTTCAAGATATAGCACTAAATATCTTAGAATCTTGTTTTGACAGTCTCAAGTAAAGCACGTCCATGATGTCGGGTGTTAGTTAATTCTCAAAATCTCAAAAGGTCCCATTTTAAAGTTGTGTCATAGCCTAGACCCCCTACGCTAATGAGGACAGAGGGTTTTACAGGTCACAATATAGCACCTCAGATTTATTGTTCAATTCATTATTGATTGAATGATAACTTATGAATATGATGTGCTGTGACATCCCTAAAATTGCATTTTAAAATAACTTTTTTGCTTCTTTCTGTTTTCCTATCACTGTCTCCTCCTTCCTTCGTCTTTCCTTCTTCCTCTTTGCTACTAGGATCAAACAGCCTAAATCGGGTAACTGCAAACATGGAAAATGGAGAAAACGAAGGAACAACTAAAATTATTGCACCTTCACCAGTAAAAAGGTCAGTCAGTTCCCTGAAGGCACATCACACGATATGCTGTCACAAAGACGATTGTTCCATTGGGCAAGGTTAAGAATCTTTTCCCTTTGATAATTAACTAATACTCTTGATCAACATAGTCTGGGGGCCATAGGATCCTATAAAATGCCAGTGAATTACAAAACATCAGGACCTACCTCTCTCATTGGAAGGAAATGTTCCTGTTGTCAGAACATAGTGAACTGAAAGATAGCCGGTGCCCTGCGTTCTTGGAAGCCAAGTGAAAATTCAGTGTGATTTCTTACAATAGCATGGTGTAATGGATTAACTCAGAGGGACCTATGAAATAAAGTAGATGATACTCATGTTTAATGTACTGTGTTCATTACAGCGGTGCACTGAGCTGTGGCCCTGGAAAGAGGGTTTATAGCATTTAGAGGCGCAGGGCTTCAGAAGTCAGTGATTGCATATGTATGAAGAGTTGTCATGATCCTTTGCATCAATTTTCCCAGCACCCTTCCCCAGCAGAAAGACCTTCTCTTAATATATTACATGGATTGTTTCCCTGAAAGATCAGCCTTGTTCTCTAAGACACTATTTCCGTGTCATTTTTTCCTATCTCCAATTATGTTCGTGGAATAGCATTTTAGATGTACAATGAGCAGCTTTCATCCGCTCACTTTCTCTCTAGAGATTGCTCCACACACAGCATGGAGAAGTCCGAGCTGTCAGAAATACGTGACCTTGAAAGACTCCTTAGATCATCTACTCCATCTTTTGTTAGTAAATTACGGTGTCTTCATTTGGCTGGATTGTGATTACTTGGAGGAATAGAGTTTATAATTTCTCAGCAAAATAATTCGAAGATGCGAGGAGTCTCAGAGTTGCAGTGTTTTCCCCCAGGGTTTTGACTACATTCTCTTTTGCTTAGTTCCAGAACACTCCCTGTACATAGTCTCTTTTTGGAATGCCAAGTTCTTTGTCTTTACATACACGTCAGCTTACTGTGCCTCCCTTCGTCAGCCTCACAGCTGTGGGCAGAGTCAGCTAATCTGTATGTACAGGGTGTGTTATGGTAAGTCCAACATAAGAACAGTAATCTTCCATGAAATTCAGATCCCAAGCTTCTTAGAATGTATAGAAGCAGTTCAGTCTCCTTTGTAACTGCATCCTTGCCAACTGGACTGATATCTGAAGGGCTGCCAGAATTTTCCCACTCAGGCTCTAGATGAGAAATAGCTTACGGAGTCAATGCAGGTAATTTGCTGCCCCGGATTTAATTGTTCTTTAACTTGCGCCTACTCTCGTCCTAATTCCCTTTCATCTCGCTATTCCATTTCCCAGTCTCTTTTCTTTCTGATTAAACACACTGAGACACGCAAGTGTGCGGACACTTTTTACTGTTGTATTAAATATCTACCATGTTTATTACTTTTCCTCATTTCAAAAGTAAGCTTTTACTTTGGAAATTTGATATTCCAAAGATTTTTAACCTTTATAAAAACAGCATATTGTTCATATTGTGAAACCTACTACTATCTACTAATACTATGAGTTACGTGCTTTTGTCAAATATATTTTTTAACCTTATATTCCTGTATGATTATAATATGCTAGGGTACAAGTTTATTTTCATTTTTTGAAAGAACCTTATTAGCTTTTTCTCTCTCCTCTTTCTTGGCTGTTAGAACTCTGCTGTGACCGCGTTCAGAGGACAATTATGTAGCGGATTCCTCAAAAAGCCAGGGTTAAAAGTGGATTAGGAGTTAAGTAGTGCTAGTATCTTTTTCCAAAACTGAGACTACGGGGGAAATGAGAGGTGACACCCTTCCCCACCCCCATTGGTGACGAAGGCTTCTAATGAGTCCCTTCCTGGTGGCTCCCTTGTGTTTCTAAAACAGTTTGTTGTGATTGAATAACAACTCAGTTATATCTACCTACATTCTTCGGGCAGAAAGACGATACTGGGTCAGGAAATAGCATTTGAAAGTCATTCTGATTTGGAAGGATGATGCCAAGATACGGTGGAAACTGGGGGCAGGGGAAGGTCAGTGTGGGTCGCCTTCACCTGCCCAGAGCTGACTGACCTGCACAGACTGAGACCCAAGTCCAGAGCAAGAGGGTCTCTGACCACTGCTGAAAAGGGAGCCAGCCTCACCAGCCTGGACACCCCAGCTTTCTTTCTTTGTCAACTTTCTTCTTTCCTTGCCTTAACGGTTGCTCTCACTTCCTGTCCTGCAGGTGGATTCTCTTAAAAGTTTCGAAACAGTGGATGACCTGGCTTCTGTTGCTTTAAAGCAGTAAAATTAGAAAGAAAGAGGGAGGGAAAAGTCTCAAAAATACTTGCTGGAGACGTGTATTTTTTTTAAGCATCCACTTCTTATTCTTTTTGGAATGGAATGAGTCATAGATATAAATAAAACACACACATTTGTAGTCATTTGTTAAATAATTTTACTGAAGAAATTAGTATGTAACTTTTATTTTCTAGCTAACTTGTTTTTCATACTTCTTTTATTTTTTTAATTAAAGCTTTAAGAAATCAAAGAATGAAAACAGCCCTGATACCCAAAGAAGCAAATCTCATGCACCGTGGGAAGAAAATGGCCCCCAGAGGTAAAGAGAAGCATTGTTTTTCTAAAGGAGAATAGAAAAGGGGTTAGCATTGTGCCTCTGTCAAATAATGGAATCCAACTGCTTTGCGGCTGGTCATGCCTAGCTCTGGACAAGGCAGTCAGATTCCTAAATCAGCGTGACCGGGAACTCCTGAAGTAGAAATCAACAGGATGTGTCCTAATATGAAACTCTCTGTTGGAAAGACAGAAAGGAGAACTAGTATATATTAAGGAACTGCTTTGGAACGTCATTGAGATGGTTTAGAGAAAGATATATTTCTGAAAACTCTAAATGAAATATACTAATGATAATTTCTCTAATTTCATAGTTCTTACAAAAACTTTAGTTGTAAAGCTAAGTAGATAAATAGTGATTCTAGAAGACCTTTGTTCCATATATACAGAGGGTGCCAAAAAATGTGTACACATTTTAAGAAAGGAAAAAATTGTATTAAATTGTAATGCAGAGGATAACGCTAGCATCCATTTGATTACCACCATCTTTTGAATGAACATCATACTACACATTGCTACTGTAAAACATCTCTTAAAATGTGTTTTTGGGCACCCCCCCGGTATATATAGTTTAGTTTCTTTTGTTCATAACTACCAAACCAAGGACAGACCTGCATTGTAACTTACTGGCTATATAGTTATAGTGGTTTCAGGTATGATCACCCAGGGGTTCAAATTCTAGCTTTACCACTTTCCAGCTACTTTGCTTGGGCTGCTTAATTACACATTCTGTATTTCTGTTTTCTTTTTTTTTTTTTTAAATGGGCCTAATAATTGTACTGCAGTGCTTAGGGTTGATATGAAGATTAACTAAGATAATGAATACAAGGCTTTCAGCTGGGCTCGCACCTGACATGTGGTAGGTTTATCATAAAGGCAATTTGTTATTATTGTTGCTATTATTTGTGTCTGCTTGTTTCTTACTGTTGAAGGTTCAAGCCATTCTTGCAAAATAGGAACTTTTATGATTTGTTTTACCAGCTCTTACCTCTTTTTTCTTTTAATGTATCTTGTCAGCAAAAAGAACTGTGTGCCCCTGACCCAGTATTCCCTTGCAAGTACCAACTGTATAGTTATGACCACTTTCCTAGAAGCATCATGCTTAGGGTTAGGGCCTTTGCTCCTCTAGGACCTCTGTAGGCGTTATTGACCATTCCTCTTCCATTCCAGTGGACTCTACAATTCTCCCAATGACCGTACAAAATCCCCCAAGTTTCCCTACATGCGCCGCCGAAACCCCTCCTGTGGGAGCGACAATGACTCTGTACAGCCAACCAGGAGAAGGTAAGCTGAGCACCACCCATCTGCTTTTAGTTTTCTATAGAAGCTCTGAGTCCCACTCACTTTTTCTCACAGGTTATTCTCATAATATCATGGCTGTTTGTGTCCCCAAGTAAACAGAAAGCTCATGGTCTTGGAGCTAAAATAAGCTAGGGATCCTGAAGCATTTCTCTTAAACAGTGAAGGTTTCAGAGAATCATTTCAGGAATATTGACAACTGGCTTTCTGTATTGTAATTAAGACTGATAAGTTAAAAATATGTATACAAATGTATTTTAACAATATATATTATATACAAAGGGTGCCAAAAAGATGTATGCACATTTTAAGGAAGGAAAAAACTGTATTAAAATTGTAATACATACTCAATATTTACCAATAACGAAAGATGAATACAAGTTACATTTGACTTCTGCAATTATAAGAGGTGCTCAAAGTGGTTACCATCGGCGCCCAGACCCTTCTGATTACGGTGAACATTGTTTGGTAGACTTCTATGGTGAGCGTGTAAAGTATTCAAACACCACAGCAGAAGAAGCAGGATTTGTTGCTGTGCAAGGATCTTCCCTTGTGCACATCACACACAGTATCGTGTGTCTCCGACTTAATCACGAATGCGTGCAATTGTTAGGCGTGTTGGAGGTTCTATTGCGTACTCACGCCTCCATTGTTGTACTTCCACAACGTTCTCGAATTTCAAATACCACTTCAAAATGGTCTTGCAACTCCTCAAAGACAACTGTGCTTCCGCCATTTTCTTTGACTGTCCTGCCTGTCACATGGTGACACTAGCATTCATTTGATTAATGCCATCTTTTGAGTGAACATCATACTACACATTGCTACCGTAATCCAATTCAACTTCAAAAAGTAATACATAGATAACATCTCTTAAAATGTGTATATTTTTTTCGGCATTCCCCTCCCCGCCGTAGTATGTGTAATACATATAACATAGCATATATTATATTAATGATGCATATTAATGTATAAAAGATATTAAATGTTTTGACCTGAGAAGACAAAACCATGTTTATAGATGATTCTTAGCTGAGGTGACGTACTCGCGCTCTAGACTGATATTATTGCATCACTGTGAGTAAAACCCCTTTCAAAGCACAGAGAAAATGAATCCCATTTTTACTCAGCACATCACATTGTTTGCGTGATTATTATATTTGTGTGTGTGAGTGAGTGTGTGTGTGTGTGTGTGTGTGTGTGTGTGTGTGTACGTACGTACATGTACTTAATTTTTTTTAAAGTCTATATTTAGAAGTTTTGGACTCTTTGCAAAGCAGGCTGCTCTAAGTGACATATCCAAGAGAAGAAGACCTAGAAATGACTTACCAGTGAAATTCATTTCATTCTTACATGATGGGGGCTTACATTCTTACAGAATGTTTTACTTTGGCTACCTACATAAGTAGTGTTTTGTAAGTGACATTTATGACAATCTCTGGTCCTGTTCTCAGATAACAATCAAGATTCTTTTTATATACACTGTGGATCTGGGAGGCAGAAGCCCTTCTCTCTTCTATGCCCTCGTTTATACTTACTTGCTGGTCCATTCCTGTTTGACTCCTACTTCTGCCATTTTCCCCAGAATCTTACTCCCCACCTTTCTCAAACCAGGTGCAACTTCACGGAAGTTCTTTGACAGTTAAGAAGAAAAAGGTCTATATCACCTTCACCTAGTAGAACTGAAAAGGGGGAGATAAATCATGACCAACAGTCATGAGACAGAACAGTGGAATAATAGTTGGTATTTGTCCTGTCCCAAGTACTGAGCAAATTGCTTGCTATATAATATTATCTCATTTGATCCTTATACCCTGTTTCCCCAAAAATAAGACCTAGCTGGACAATCAGCTCTAATGTGTCTTTTGGAGCAAAAATTAATATAAGACCCAGTATTATATTATATTATATTATATTATATTATATTATATTACATTACATTACATTACATTACATTACATTACATTACATTACATTACATTACATTATATAAGACCCGGTCTTATAGTAAAATAAGACCGGGTCTTATATTAATTTTTGTTCCAAAAGTCTCATTAGAGCTGATTGTCCGGCTAGATCTTATTTTCAGGGAAACATGGTAATCATCATGCAAATCAGCATTTGTATCATTTAGTCAGCAGGCATTTTTAGCAGAGAGGGATTAATGCAGGGAATTTCGGTGCACAAATGTGAGTAGGATTGGAGGAACAAAAGACAGGAAGTGGTGCAACTCTGAGATCTGGATACTGTACTGACCTTGGGCTGGAGAAATAAAAGCAGAGAAGAGGCTGATCCCCAGATATCCAGAGCTGCTTCTGCCTTTGAGCTGGCCCTCATGCGCCTGTGCTTACTGATGACATTGCTTTTGGCACCAGCACTGTAGGAACGACTCTTGGCTCCCACTGCTGGAGGTACCACCACCATAGCTAACGCTGTGGACCCCCCCACTTCTCAGGTGTGCAGTATGGATGCCACAGCTACTGCCAGAAGCACAATTGCTTCCCCTCTTCTCCTGCCTTAAATCTCACCTGAGTGACTCTAAGTGGAACTCAGTTGGCAAAAGAGTCCAGAAAAATGTAATTTTCAGGTATCTAGTCTTGGCAGTCCCAGGAAGGTGATAGATGGGTTGGGATGGGTCTAAGTACCGATGGAAAGTGCCTGGCCCAGCATGGTCATCTCACTTTAACAGCTGAGAAAACTGAGGCTCGAGTACATGATGGTAACTGTCCTTTGTAACACATCTGGGATTTGGATTCAGGTCTGTACATCTGAAAAAGGCAGAGATAATGAACCTCATTTAAATAAGGCAGGGGGAAAGATTTTCTGCCCTCCTCTGCTGTGAAGGAGAGGTTCAGCTTGGACAACACTACTAGGAAATGTTTTAAAGTGCATTTGTGTGTACATGTGTGTTGTGGGGGGAGGGTGGGTAGGGACAATCAATAAATATATTAAGAATTTAGCACTTTATGATTATTGTTAGATAGGATTTTTACAGTTTTTCAAACTTAATTATTAATGTATTTTGTCGTCATTCCCTAAATAAAGTAATAACGTTGAATAGATGGTCATTTTGATTTTAATATATTAAAAAATGAATTTATCAAGTTTTGCTAAAAAGTACCAAAATTTACATTATTATTTTTTTTTTCAAACTAAATGCTTGAAATAGTTTGGAGCATATACATTCTCAAATCCAGACTTAATGGCTTCTATGTTGAGATACATTTTCTGTTGGCTCCCTGTGAAATACAGAGAAGTAATTGTGTTGAGTGGTTACAGGATCCTTTCATTGGCACCATCCAGGAGAAAGACCATTTTGATTTTGGTCTGAGCAGCCACAGAGCCTTCTGTCTGGTTCTGTGTGTCACTTGAAAGGTCTCTTATTCGGCATGTGTGTTTTGAGGAGTCTAGCCATTGCTGTGGAAGAGCTAAAGCTCATTATTTGTTTCTTGTCACTATAAACAGCTTATAAATAAACGTCTCTGTCCTTGTCAGTCTTGTTTTATCTTCACACATATTTACCTTGCCCTGGGCACAAATCCCTACGTAGATGGATTAACTCTGACACTTAAAACTGAGATTTGTCGTCAGCATGGAAGAATCTCAAGGACGTTAAATTTAATAATAGGAAATTCTATTTTGTAATGGATGCCAGGATAACATGTTTTGCAAAAGATATCAAGATTTCACATTTTGCCAGTTGTTTGTCATTAGATAGATACATCTGTCAAATTCTGGCAGAATCTAGAACATTGGTCCTTAACCTTTTTGGGTGATAGAATTCATTCCTTGAGGTGGGGAGGGCTACATAATAAGATACACATACAAACTCCATGTAATTTTCAAGGTTCATGGAGACCCTGAAGCCTACTTGTTTAAGCATTCCTGTTCTGGAAAAAGAAAGACAGCATACTTTCTGGCAGTATAATTTATTTTCATCCTCACTCATCTTTACACTGAAAAATATTTATTGAGTGCCTACTTTATGCGACTCTGTGAAATAGCACTAGAGAAAGTCTCTGCCCTTTGGGAGCTTACAATTTGTTAGAGAAGAAATATACAAATCACAAAAATGCATGTACAGTTATGACTTTTATATGTTCTTGAAGGAGAGTTATACTTAGGGGGATTTTAAAAAATTATGAAAACCTAACATGCATACAGAAAATTACACATGAGAATAACTGCTTGATGATTTTTTACCATCCAAACACCTGTGTAACCAGCACTATTATGGGAAGTTTTGCCGAGCTGCTGAGTCAAGGAGGTTGGGGAGGGTTCCCTGAGGCTGGATGCTGGAGCTGGAATCTGAGACAAGAGCAGGCAGAGAGAGGTAGCGAGGCTAGCCTCTGTAGAGGCCTTGGGATGGATGGGAGAGGGGAGAATTCATGAAAATGATAAAAGGCCAGTGTTGCTCAAGCATTGAGAGTGAATAGAAAAGTGTTAGAAATAAGCCCAGAGAGAAAGATGGGGCTCGACCTCATTACACACCTGAGCCTTGTTGAGGATTTTGGTCATTAGACAAGTCGTTTTTAGAAAGGGTGATAACAAGGTCACGTTTATAGTGTTAAGATGATACTTACTGTTCCATGGAGAAAAGGTAGAAGAGGATGGAAACAGACCATGGAGCCGGCTATCATATGAGTCCTGGCAAAAGAGAATGGGAGCTAGAGCCAAAGTGGTGATATGGAAGTGAGTGATTTCAAGACCTATCGGGAGGTAAAATCAATAGGGCTAGAAGGGTCAGTATGATGGTGAAGGAGCAACAGATGTCAAGAATGAAATTTAGGCTTGTACAGTTTCATGAATTAAAGTGCGATGCTCTGAAATAAGAATCACCAGGACTTTAAAGGTTTGAAAGGGACAACTGTTTGGGTTTGGGTTATGTTGAATTTGTGGTACCTTTGAGAAGTTCAAGTGTAGGAGTCACAAGGATTGTTGGATATAAGTCAGGAGCTGGATTAGCTGTCTGGACTGAAATACAAATTTCTTAAAGATGTTAAATGAAATATGAAATAGAGATGGGGCTGTTTAGATAGATAGTTTAGATAGAATGCAAAGACAAAGACAGAGCTGTGAGAAACTCTAGCATTTATCTGGCTTAGTTGAAGAGGATTAGCTTTGTAAAAAAGAGAAATTGTGGCCATAGGGAAAAAAATCAAGAGAGTGAAAAATCTGCTTACTAAACGGTTCCCTTCTCTCTTCATTCCCAGAAAGCTAGAAGCCAGGCTTGTAGCTCCCAGGCATGAGATTAGGGAATCTCATTGTAAGAAATGGACAGATACAAGAGGAAAAACCTACAGATACCAACTTTCAAAGGATCCTCAAATGAAATGGTTGAAACTACCCACACTGCTTTGCTCCACATGACAGTGGAGCCATCTGTTAACATGCTTGCCATCCAGAAGTTTCTGTGTTTCTTTATGCCTAATGCTTAAATATGAAGAGAGAGCTGTAATCCCTGTCATTTGAGGATAACTTCGGTTTGGAAAGCTAAAGACTGAAACAAATATTTAGGAATTTTGTATGTGTGGGTGGGGGACTCATAGGAAATAGAGACTATATAAGAAACAAAGAAAAAAATGTTTAAAGTATAATTATCATCTTTGGAACAATGAAAAATTTGATATCAAAAGTGAAGGCTAAGAGTTCTTAGACTTTCGATTAATGAGGCAGAATTTAAAATAATCAGTAGAAGGGTTGGAAGATAAAGTTAAGGAAACCTTCCCCAAAGTAGAACAAAAACAAAACAAGTATATGGAAATAAGGATAAAAAATTTTCAAACCTGGATATCAAACATTCAATGAATGAAATTTCTAAGGCAAAACCCCCAGAAAATGCAGGAGAGGAAACTATTACAGAAATAATACAAGAAAATATTCCAAAACTGAATGATCCAACTTTATAGAGAACCCACTAAGCTAAGTTTAGCATAATAGATTGAAAAATTAGATCCATACCAACATCCATTATAATTAAATTTCAAAACATTACAGATTAAGAAAGAATTTTTAAAACTTGGAGTGGGGGAGAAATAGGGGGGAAAAAAGAGAGAAAGAAAAAAGCCCATGCACAAATGGTGACAAGTCAGAATTGTGGCATTGAACTGCTTAACAGCAATATCAGAGAGAAAAATAAAAATGAAGCATTGACTTCAAAATGCTGAAGGAAGATTATTTTGAATTTAGGATTTTTATGCCCAGATAAATTATATGTATAGAATAAATAGATTTTCAAAAATTCCAGCTCTCAAAAAATGTTCCTGCCATGCATATTTTCCCTGTTAACAACTGGAAGTTACGTTCCACCAAAACTGCAACAAGAAGCCATGAGACCTGGAAATATGGTATTCATCATATAAAGAAGTAAAACGAATTCCCTGGGTCATGGTGAAGGGAGCTAATTAAAGTGACATCTGTCAAAGCACTAGACAAGAGACCATCCAGATGAGAGCCTGCGGGCAGAGGGCTTCAGGAGGGATGTAAATGGAACTTGTAAATTATTTGAGTATTCATCCATCTCGGGAGGGGTTTTGCAGCTGTCTCAGAGAGTTTGGACGAAGAATTAGTAATAAGCACAAAGAAAACTAAGCAACCAACAGCTACATAGAAAACTAAGCAATTTTCATCTCTAAGAGAATTGTAAAACCTGTGCAAGAATAGAATTGTATTTCTTGAACACTATATAGATTATCTGTGAACAATATTTAATAGTTGTGTTTATACTAAATAGTTATCCAGAAATGTGGTGTAAGGACAGAGACATATCAAGTCATTTATTTGATGTAAGTGTACTGAAGAAATGGGGGAATGTAAGTTATGATGGTGGCTTTAAGGAGCCGTTTGTGCCCTGACCAGAGTGTGAAGGCACATATAATAAAGAGGAAGGGAATGGAGACAAGGGGCTTAGACACCGTGGAGTTTGGCTTTGAATTATAAAGGACAGACTGGGCAGGAGATGAAGGGGATGTGTGGAGTCAAGTAGGGGCGTGTGTGTGTGTGTGTGTGTGTGTGTGTGTTTAAATAGGAGAGACTTGAGAATGTGAAAAGCTGGTAACAGAATTTTCTATGAGGACAAGTTGACTATATGAGAGGTAGGAGGGTACTTAATGAAAGTCATTGAGAAGACCAGAGGTGATGGGACCTTCATAGCACAGGCAGAGGGACTGACCTTAGTTGTAAGGACAGATCTGTAAATAACAGAGACGGAGATGCTGGTAAATTTTATTTTGGGTGCCAGGAAAATGAAAGAATTACCATCTGATGGCCACTTTTTCTTTGGAAGGAGAAAACAGTCATCTGCTGAAGCAGAGGTACAGTGTATCAGAGGGCTGCAAAGTGAAAAGAGTTTAAAACTGCTTTGCAGCAATAGAGTACCTAGATCAGAGAAGGGTGGTAGGATTGCTGGGCCATGTTGTGGGTCCACTGTGGCTTATGAACATGAATTTCTAGTGTAACTAATATGCTTTTTGTGTAACTCTGTCTGGTACTGCTCAGCCAGCTGTTGAGGGCCAGCTCAGAAACCTGGATAGTTGGATTCAGCCATGCGTGGGGTCTTGCCAAAAATACTGAACACAAACCAGAGAGTTGGAGGAAGTTTTGAGTACCGGCATGCATGCTACTGAGATGACAGGAATCTACAGTGAGTCAGGGAGGGAAAGGAGAAAGGTGAGGAGCTGATGGAAAGTTGCAAGGTCCATAGACAAGTAGTATTCTGGAGGTGAAAGGAAGATGGAATGGAAGTGGTTGCATAAGCAATAATAGTAATAGCTAACATACATTGAGTGCTTAGAATGGGCCAGGTCCTATTCTATGCATTTTAAATGTATAATTCATTTTATCCTCCTAAGAACCGTTTGTGGGAGGTTCTAGTAAAACTGAGAAGTACTGTGTTTCACTCACACAACTCTTCAGGAGAGGAGAAGGGGTTCATGGTCAGGCTGTTTGGCTCCAGAGCCTGCACATTTAGCCAGAAGGCCATGTTGAAGCTTTTTGAAGGTGAACAGGAGTGGCAAGCAGGAAGGAGAGGAGATTGTGGTGAGAAAGCAGAGTGTTTGGAGGTGGTTCCTGATGGTGGTAACGTCTAGAGTGTGACCATGATGCGGGTTGCTGCATGATGGTGAGTTTATTAGGAAAAAGGAGAAGGACTGGGCGGCCAGGGAGGAAAGGGCATCCGAATGAGAGCTGACATCAAGTTACAGCAGAACGCGGCTGGTGAATCGCAGACCTAGGAACTGCAGAGTAACGCCATCATTGGGTGAATGGAATTGAACAGACATGGTGCGCATTGTTATTTGTAGACTGCTTGCAGCCGCCACTAGATTGCTGGCTTCTTGAGGCCAGTTGGTGTTAGGTTATATTTCTGGGCCTGGCATGTATGTGTGACTTAAATGTTTGGTGAACAAATGAATACATAACAGATATGCATTAACTGAAGTGGAACTTGTTTTGGTATGCTTTTTAAAAGCCAGTTGATAATTTTCATTTTCTTGAATGTCTTCCTTGTTTGTTTTTTTGTTTTTTGTTTTTCCCTATAGGAAAGTCCATAACAGTGGTGAAGACTCGGATCTAAAGCAAAGGAGGAGGTAAAAAAAAAAAAAAAAAAAAAAGACCCAAAATTGGAACAGGAGAGTCAGGGAGAGGGAGGAAGGATTAGCAGATTAGCATAGCTCAGAGTTGAGGCAAGAGTAGGGCATTTTTTTCTTTGTTTTATTACTGGCTACTTTCAGAGTATTATAAAATTCTTTTTTCACTTTCTAATACCAGTTTTGGCTTCATCTGGTTCTCAGTCTTCCATTCTGTAGCATCCTTACCATTTTCTTTTTTTCTGCTCCTTTGTATCTTAGAGGAGCTATCTCGGTTATTAATTGCTACATTAAAACCACCCCCAAATTTGGTGGCTTTTAAAGCAATAACAACCATATATCTCTTTTATAATTCTGTTGATTGAACAGGCAGTTCTTTAACTGGTCTTGCTAGTATCAGATAAAGCTGCATTCAGATGGTGGCTGAGATTGGATTAGTCAAGACCTTTCTCCATCATGTTTGGTGTCTTGGCAGAGTGGCTGGGGGCCTGGGGCCTCCCTCTCTCCATGGCTAGCCTAGGCTTCTTTATATGGTGGCTGGGAGGAAGCAGCTCTCAGCCCTGTTAAGAGATAGTCCAGGAACTGGCAGAGTATCCCTTCCACCTCATTCTATTGATAAAAATCAGCCATAGGACCAGGGCAAATTCAAGGGAAGGGAAATAAACTGTACTTCTCTCGATGTGGGGTGGGGGGTTGACAGTGTGACAGGATTTTGTGTCCATGTTTAGTCCACCCTGTGGGCTTATTGCTTTGTCATGTCAGACTTCTGTTGGAAGTGCTTGATGTTGTGGTCCTTTCCGGGAGTATGGAGACATTTACCTGAATCTCCTTTCATGTTTCTTTAGACTCTTCCAGATGTCTGGCTGAATTATGAAATAGTGACTGGGGGAGGGATAATATGTATGCTCAGATTAGTAATTGTACTATCAAATTCATTCCAAAGAACCGACATGAACCTTTCTGAAATGTTTCATTTATCATAAATGTGGGTTTTTCTTTTTCTCTCATTTTGTCTTCAGGTCGCGCTCACGCTGTAACACAAGCAGTGGTAGTGAATCAGAAAATTCTAATAGAGAACACCGGAAAAAGAGAAACAGGTAATATTGGAATATTATAGTTAACTGGAACTCCAAAATCAGACGCTGCTGTTGGTGGTAAAAGCTGGGTGTCCTAATTTATTTTTAAGCCCGATTTTCTCATCTGTGTTTAAGAAGGAATCTGGCAGTACTTTGAAGTATTTTAGGAAACCTCAGCTCTTTGAACTGAGTTTCTTATCTTTATAATAAGATGATTAAACAACTCGACAATGAGGTTCCTTCTTGTTAATTAAAAAAAAGAGATAATCTGTATTTAGGTGCAACGTGTATTGAATTTGTCTAAGGGTGGTAAGAAATTTTACTGCTGGTAGAGGGCTTTCTCCCTGAAGTGTCTTTTAACATGACATTACTATATTTTACTCAACCAAAAACAAGAGACTCATTGTTTCATAGATTCCACAGTTTCAACTTCATGTATAGGTCCATGCAAATATGTATTTATATTCATGTCTGGCACACACCATTAGGTAGGGAAATGTAGTCAGTTGTTCATATCTTTAAGACTCATTTTTAAGAGCTTGTAAATAACATCATTTGATATGGGATCAGTATTAGTTTTATCTTTTTAAAAAAATTTTAAGTGCGTTTTTCCAGGACCCATCAGCTCCAAGTCAAGTAGTTGTTTTAGTCTAGTTGTGGAGGGCGCAGCTCACAGTGGCCCATATGGGGATCGAACTGTCAACCTTGTTATTAAGAGCACCGCGCTCTAACCAACTGAGCTAACCGGCCTCCCCAGTATTAGTTATGTCTTAATACATTAATCAGTTCTCCCTGGTTACAAAATACTTGAAAACAAGTGTTCACATAGTGAAAAAGCACCAGGTTGGGAGTGAGAGGGATTTGGTTGCTGGTTGGACCAGTTTCTAATCCAGTGGTTCTACCCCGAGGGCAATTTTGTCCTCCCCCTCCACCCCCCAAGGATATTTGATATTGTTTTGAGACACTTGTGGTTGTTACACTTGGGTGGGGGGATCGCTACTGGCCAGGGATGCTGCTAAACATCCTACAATGCATAGGCCAGCCCCCCACAACAAAGAAGTATCTGGTCCAAAAATATGTCAGTGGTGTTACTGTTGGAAACCTGCTCTTACCTGATGTGGAACTCTGACCTCTTTGCTTTTCCTTTTCTGGGTCGTCTTTTTCTCTTCTGTAAAATGAGGAAGTTGGATGAGATAATCTTCAAGGTCCTTCTTTCGTGCTTGGAGCCCTTGTGCTTGGCACACACTGAATCAGCCTCCCTCTCTAACTACAAAGCCTGTGTAATAATAGCCCAGACAGCATTGTGACAGTGGACCATTTTCTTAGGAAGCTTTGTCTGTGGAGCCTTCTTAGGGGCTGGATTCACACTACATAGAGGTGTGTTATGACACTCTTCTCAAGGCAATTATTTCAGTTTCTTCATCTGTAAAAACCCAAGTGTGGAGGGCAGCTCTCCCTGAGTGCCCTCTTCCTGCTCTAAAAGTCAGTATCTGCACAAACAATGCAAAACAAACAACCAATCCCCCCCATCTGTACTTATTGATCAAGCCAGTATCTTAACAAATATTTTTCTGTTTGGCTTGGTGTATTCTAAATTGTGCTCATAGGTACTCTGGTCTCAACTTCTCAGAAGGTGGCCTGTTTAAACAATGTCTTTGGCGGGGTGGGGGGGGGAGGGGTGTGCCCGTGGTGACATTTGCTGTTCAAAATGAAACACTTTGTCAAGGTTGCCAACAAATCCTTCAATAGCTCATTACTGATCTAGTTGCATTGGCTTCAGGATTCCTTGTATGTGTTTTCTCCCTCAATAGTTTCACCCCTACCCCTCCCCGTGAACATTTTCTAAGGTTGGATTTCTTTGTATTGTATAAATAGTATGTGTTAGAATGATGGTGGTTCTGAATGTTTAAATGCTAATGCATTTTGTAAGGCTATTAACGAGAAATCACTTTCCAAATACACTCTGACACAAAGGCTTTCAGACTCATTTATTTTTACCTGCAGAAATATTGCTCTAGGGTTTCATAAGTTGCCTGTGTCTGCAGAAGGTAAGGTCTAGAGTCTAGCTCTTAGGGGCATAGCAAAAAGTGAGCAGAGGAAGAAATATGTATGTCTTCCAGTTCCAGTCCTCACTCCTGAAAATTCTCGTGCAGCAGGCAACAGTGAGTGCAGGTAGAGGCTGCAAACACATGACTGCCTCTGGGTGCCACTTGGCTATTATGCCATGCTGCCACTAACCCCTCCACCTCATTATTAGCCTTTTAAACTTTGCCAGAACCCACTCATTCTGCATCAGGATGCCTAGGTCTGAATATATAAACTGTAGCCCTGCTACATGTCCCAATGTCTTCTGTCTGTGATCAGGGGGTGTCTCCTGATATTTGACTTACTCCTTGTGCAAAAGCCTCTGTTTTTAGGAGGCTGAGAGAATGCATCTCTTCAACTTCATCTGTCCTCCCTTATGTCAGCGACAATGTGACCGAGGCAAGGTCTCCACAGCATCCTCTGTGCTTTCATTGAAGGACTCTTGTAACTGTAGAATGGGACAAGCTGCATCTTGAACATGCTAATGTTCTACTTCCTGCCAGCAGGCCTCTAAATTCAGCCCTGGATGCTTCATCACTTTCAAAACCAGAGCCTGCACACCACACAGCCTGCTTGCCCATCTCCCGTTGGGACCTGGAGCCTGAGGCAGAGGGGTAAAGACTGTGCAGATTTGCTTTTCAAACTCTGTTTTGAAGCCTATGATGTGTCTGTCCAGTGGAACTCTGGACAGTCAGATGGGTTTACTTTCTGGGGATTACATGAGGTCTTGAGGATGTTGTTCTCTTTGCCACTCCTCCTGCTGAATTGTGTTTTTTTCCCCCCAAACATAAGGACATCTTTCCTGTTAAGTTTCAGCCACTCTGTAGAAATACTCTTTTCACAAAGTCTACCCACTGGAGCTTAAGTGGCTTTGCCATTGTCATGGATAACAATTTAAACACCTCTCACTTTGTTTGAGGGGAAGCAAAAGGTAAAGCAACGTTTACAAATCAACTTTATCTGAAGCAGTAGCTGTGGCTTCTAACAACCATTAAAAACAAAGTCATAATCCACATCAAGTCTGGAAGGCTAATATTATAGAAACAAGGGTTCTGGAATAGTTTCAGTTTTCGAGAAGTGTCACTGTAGATAAGGATCCCTCTCTCACCTTTGTGTCCAGACCTGTTGAGGTGACATGTCTGAGGGTTCCTTGGTCAGTTGTGCATTAACTATAGGGTTTTATTCTACATGGTTTCCTCCAACACCAGTAGACCTCAGCCTCCTCCTATTCGGGGGGTATTGGTTTATGTCTTTGTTTACCCCTTTCTACTTTAGTTGTTCTTTCTTTACTATTTTCATCATCTGGATGAGTATCCTACAGTTTTCTAAATTTTGATATTTGAGATCTAGTCATCAAAATGGCGGCGTGAGGTGAGCCTCTGTAAAGCTCCCCTGGAATTTACAACGAATCGAACAACAATAACTTCACAAAGGACACCCTGCACAGCAGACAGGCAAGATGAAGAGGCCCACTACTGAATTCACCTAAAGGTGGGCGAATTGCGCGATCGGGGAGGAGGGAAGGGAGAAGTACGGAGACGGAGCCGCGCGGGCGCAGGACGCAGACCTATCTCAGTGCTCCGAGCTCACTGCTTCCCGGAACCACCACAGCTGCGGGAGAGGGAAGAACTCGGACTGCTAGGGCTCCGCTTATGGCCCACAGGGCTGAGTGGACAGCATATAACACGGCTGAACCCAACGCTCACGGCAGAGACCTTGGAGCAAAGACTGAGGGAAGAAGGCTGAAAACGGTGGTTTAAGCCCTCACTGCCGAGCAGAGAACGGAAGCCTTAGGCACTGAGACTAGCCGCACCCTCCCGACCCTCCCAGAGCTTGCCCCACCCACACCTGCCCGGTGCTAGAAGCAGAACAGTAGCTGTGTCAGATCAAAAGAACAGAATATTTGCTGTTCTGAGAACTGTGGACCACAGACACAGATTCGCAGCCCAACTAGTTCTGGCAAAGGGAGGGAGCTGTGGAAGCAGGACCGGCTGTGGTGGTGGTCCCACCATTGCTCTGGGCCACCTCTCACAACTCACCCTGCCCCTGACCCCACCTATCTGGGCGGATCCCTGCAGGAGTAAACAGAACTGCTGAAACATATGGGCTCTGAATCTGGAGCTGGAAGAGCTTCGGAACTTCAAAAGCTCTCCACATACCCACCGGGACACTGCGCCCTGTGACCCAGGCGAACTATGAACAGAGGAGAAACCCGTCTCCCAGGGAATCCCCCCATTGTGTGAGAAGCTGGAATAGTGCAGAGAAATCATAGCACTACCCTGTGAGAGAGAAAAAAAGACTGCAGTCGGAGAGAAAATAAAACATTCTACCAACAAGTACTAGAAAACAAAAGAAAGACCTCTTCCTATCAACCTGTTGCAAAATCCACTCCTGCAGATGTCTAGGAGAGAAATAATAAATCCGTAATTGCCATGAATAACCAAAGCAACAAGACAGCTCAGAAAGAAAGTGAAAAGTCTCCAGAAAAGGAACTTCAAGATATGGAAATATGTGACTTAAACAACAGAGAACTCAAGATTGCAGTTCTGATATTTGAGAAGAGAGTTTTTTACTCTCTTTTTATAAAAAGCTGGAAGCTAGAGCACAGTTTCTTGTTACAACATCTAAGATGACAGAAAGTCCTTATTTCCCCCTTAGCACGCTACTCTGCTTATGTCCCCATCTTCTCGATTCTCTGGACTCCCTTTTTAATCTATCACATTATTTTTCCTTACCCAGGTCCTTTCTCTTTTTTCCCCCTAGCTTCTTTCCTACTCCTTCCTTTCTTTAGCCTTTTCTGAATTCCATCTATACTTAAAAGAAGTCAATGATGTGTCAAAAAAACAAAAGCAAAAAAAGATGAATACAGTGAAGTGGGTCAGGATCTTGCTTCTGCCATGTACTGATATATTTCACCGTGAGCAACGCTTTTAACCAATTTAAATCTGAATTTTCTCATTTTTAAAGTGGGGTGTAATATGACCTATTTGTTCAATGACTTACTGTAAAGATCAAATGAAATATAAGAGGTGAGAGCACTTTTGTGTATAAAACCACACAGTATGAGATCTAATTTTGTAGTTACTGCCACTTCTTTTTGCCTGTCCCACCTATCTTCCATCCCCTTTCCAGCTTTTTCCACTTTTTTTTTTTGTTCTGTCTTCCATTCTTCCACCTTCCCTACCTTTACACATTTGTATTTTTAGACCAGTCATTTTTATCCTCTGATTCATGGATAGGTTTTAGGGGTCTCATAACCCCATGAAATTGTTTGTGAACTTCTGTGTTTCCAAGTGTTCAGTTTTATGGTGATAGGGTCTGTAGCTTTTATCAGGTTCTTAAGTGGGTATCTGTGTGACCCCCCCCAAAAAAAAAGTTACGGTTATTATTTAAATAGTGAAGGAACAGATTGATATTGGGAAATGAAATTGGTAATTCAGTTCACTGGTAGGTTTAAAAACTAAAATGCTTAAATTTTCTGTAGAGATCATTTTGCTATACCGATTTCTGGAAGTTGGTTCAATTAAATTCATTAGATTGGGAACCTACCAAGTGCAAGGAGTATGAAGTTAATGATCTATATGAATATTATTAGACTGTATTAGTTTCCACTAGTTAGAATTTTGAATCTTGTACCTAAGATCAGAAGGATCAGCCAGCTTGTCTCTAGAAGTTTGATTAAATTCGTGGCCTATGGGCCATGCTACCTTTCACAGACCAGTTGTCCCTGAAAATACCTGGAGCTTAATAAAACATTCTTCACATTCAAAGAAACCAGTCTGTGAAACATCCTTTGTGCTATTGATGAAAATCAGCAGTCCTTTGAGCATTCACCAGGGAGAATCTGTGGATTACTCAGTCATTAGCTTTGATGTGTGGCTAGGCTTTTAGGATTTTGAAGTGGGAGATTTGGAGGGAGTGGGGGCAGTGACTCAGAGAAGCAGTATGGTGTTTTTTCGCATAAGCATAAAAGTGAAGGTAACTCTGGAGCTTGGCCAGGATTAAGAGAGTTAAGAGAAATGAGAGAATCTGGGGTAAGAGCAGGACAAGAGTAAATTGGCAACAGGAGACTGGACCTTTCCCTAATTCTGGGATGTTTGCATCACAGATACATGAGTTATGTGAGGCTGTGTGTGTGCCCATGTGTGCCCATGCCAGGGCAATAGACCACGGAACAAAGAAGTAGGGAGCCTACGCTAGGAAGTTGCATTTGACCCTGCTTTGAAGAGCTCTGTGTCTAGGAGGTTTGTAAATATCCAGGAGATAATGGATGTGCTTTGAAAAGCAGAAAGTGCTCACGCATAGGCAGGTACTCTTAGCTTCATGAGAACAGTCAGCACTGCTCCTTGTTAGCTGAAGTCCCTTTTGTATCTGTAAAAGGGGGCCCAGCTCCCTTTAACAAAAAGGATGTCAGTGTTTCTAACATGAATTGGCGCTGCCACAAATGTTGTTTGTTTCCTTCTGCCTTGTAGATGTCTTGTAGAATCTGTATCTGCATAATGGATTAAGATGGTTTTAAATATGTTAAATATGTTCTGCAAGGTCTTAAAAATTATTTTTCTTAAAAAAAAATAAAAAGAAGAAACTGTCCTCTGTGGCACTGCAACTAGCAGGGACAAAACATCTAAATAGGGCAAATCTAGGTGATCATGATTTTGGTAGGGTTTTGTTGTTGTTAGAGTGGTTTAAAAAAAAAAAAAAAATGAAACAACTTTATTGTTCCCATGCCCTAGGCTAAAAAAGTGTGTTTTGGGTGATAGCAAGCTTAAACCAGTGGGGGCGTTTCTTCCAGATAGCCTGAAAATAGGTAACTGTTTTCTTGCAAACATTCTTGCCCTGCTTCTGATTTAGGTAAGGGCTGCAAACTAGGTGAAAATTGTGGGTCTGGAGAGAGCAGTTCATACAGAGCCAATGGAAACAGATAATGTTCACCATGCTACAGATTGCAAGGGTTTCTAATTTCCACTTTAGTAAATCATCTCAAGATTTAGACATTTGATATGGATGATTTAGGGCTTCCAGAGCATAATCAAAGTTGACAAAGATAACTGGAAGTGCAAAGCTGCAGCAACTGAGGAGTGCCAGGAGATTACTGAGTGAGAGCGAAGCATGTTGAAAAATTAGGAAAACAGAAGGGGAGTTTGAAAGGGAAATTGCACCAAAGGTAGCCAATTTTGTAGGGAGAGCATAAAGAGTAAGTGGAAGAGACAGAAGCTACCTTTAAGAGCAAATAAGAATAATTTATTGATGGACGGGGAAGGCTGGGAAAAGCAAATGAATTTTTTGCCTGCTGGTCTTCAGGGAGTATGTTGACAGATGCCTGGAACCAACATAAATTTCCCTAGGGAAGAAAAACTACTGAAAAAGAAAAAAAAAGAAAGATTGGTTTATAGCAGGTGATCCAAAAATGAGTGCAGTTGATGAGAAACACAAGTCTACAATCAGTTGGGACCTGCAGGCTTAATATTAGCAATGGAGTGACTATATGAAGCAATTGTCTGGAAAGCTGTGCTATAGCTGAAGAGTAGAGGTTTGTTTCAGTGTGTCTTTTTTTTTTTTTTTTTTTTTTTAATTTTATTGGGGAATATTAGGGGGCAGTGTGTTTCTCCAGGGCCCCATAAGCTCCAAGTTGTTGTCCTTCAATCTAGTTGTGGAGCGTATAGTTCAGCTCCAAGTCCAGTCACCGTTTTCAATCTTTAGTTGCAGGGGGCGCATCCCACCATCCCATGCGGGAATTGAACTGGCGCTCTAACCAACTGAGCCATCCGGCCACCCTGTTTCAATGTGTCTTAACTGGCTTGCAAATAAAATCCAAATAGAAAAAACATGGCTTTTGAAAGTTGCAAAGGATCTTCACAGTAATTCGGTGGATGAAAAAACTTTGGTCAGAGGCCTGACCAAAGAAGATAAGCAAGTTGCCCAGCTAATAGCAGAGTTGGGGCCAGGCGGAGCTCAGGAGGGTTGTGGTTGGCTCAGATCATCTTGAAGCTTCATTATGCATTTGCTCTGTAAGGTGTCTCAGGTTCAGCATTAACCATGGTGTTGATCTCCGTGAATGAGAAGTGAATTGAGAACCGGTATAAAGGAAGGTCCTATTAGGAACAAAACTGCCTGGGTAAAAGGTAGAAGGCAAAGAAAAGCCCACAGGGATTTGTGTAAGAATTCATTTAATTTGAAGGATTCTGCAGAAGAGACAGAACTATAATTGGGAAGGCAGGAAAGAAGAGACTAGGAGTGGTCATTATCTTCATTATTGTTACCGTACGATTATATGGCATTTCATCTTCAAAACCTTTTGCAAACTTTAATTAAGTGTCAAATGCAGTTAAAATCTAAATTGCATGCATAGTCTGGAAAGGTTTGGTGGGCGATGGAGGAAATATATTAGAATTCTCCTTTCTGAAACATCATTGAAATATATTCTATTCTGAAGCAACCCTCTTCTATATATGTTAAAAAGCAAAAGTTGTGTTATGATTAAGCTTCCTACCTCAACTATTAACTCTCCATTGTTGTAGATGAGGAAATAAACAAAATGTGATAAGATATATGGTTATTACATGTAAGGATACAGGAAAGAGACATTTAGCATTTTTGAGGTTCACTTTAAATGCAGTGTTAGAAAATGAATTTATCCCCAACATAATTTTTACAATGGACCCATTTTTCCCCCTTGCGACTTCCTTGACTGTGACGTGAGAACACATTTTGACTTTTTAAAAGGTCCATATAATGCTTGCAGTGTTTCTGTTCTTCTTAATGTAAATCCCAACATCAAAATTAAAGTATAGCAGGAAAGAAGCAAAAACAACACTTGTATATCCCACACCTAAGGCTAAATGGGACTTAGAAAGCAGAAGCATTAGAGGAGACATCGTTTACATCTGAAGATTTCTATTCACTCATACATACACAGTCAACTCCTGCCTCCTAAGCACCTGTGTGTTACAATATTCTTCTAGGGCTTATATTTTTCCTTTCCGCGTAGCACCTGTATTTTCTGGAGCAATTCATCGATGGAAGAAATTACACTTTCGTTCTTGTAATGAGGGACCATTAACTCAAGGCCTTTTGTAAGGGTGTAATTTCAAACGTCATTACTGACTAAGGCAGCCACACAACCATCACTCAGGCAGATGTGCTTCTGTTGTGACTCTCCAATGAGCCTTGCATTTTTAATGCACCTTGTTAGATTATTTATGAAACAGTATCACCATCAGAGGGCATCTGTCTTTGAAACATGTGGGTTGCAGGATATTAACTGACAGCGTTTCACGACCCTCACTTTAGACTGTTAGCCAAAAGTTAAAGGTACACGCCATAGTCTGAAATGCTTTCTGGTGTAGCTCTTATTACTAGCAAGCTCCAGGAACTCTGTGTGCTCATGTCTCAGGAGTTTTCATTTCTTACCATCAGGGTCAAGTTTGAGTATGAAGGTAACCTGCTAAATTCCACGGCAGAGAATGCACATACATGAATTGTGCTTCCTTTTAAACATCTGTCCTCCAGGGAAAGTGTATTTGCCTAAGTCAGGCCTCACTCAGCCTTGCTCATAGGTTTGCTCTCTCTGAAATATTTAACGATGCTGATTTCCTGATTAAAAAATTAACATTGCGAAATTTAGTCCTCCCATGAACTATGCAGTGATTTATTTCAGAATGAAAGCAATAGTCTAAAAGTCTTGTCAACAAAAAACCATCCAGCCTAAAAGAAAGCCTAGAAGAGTTTATTTGAGCCAAACTGACGACAGTTGCCGGGAAGCAAAGTCTCGACAGATTGAGAAAATGCACCAGAAAATGGCCGTTTTGCAACTTATTTTATACATTAGAATCAAAGGAAGAAGGTCACATGAAATCCACTGGTTGTAGATTAACGGGGTGGGAGAAAGCAAAACGGGGAAATTTCTGGAATTGCATAAAAAGCAAAACAGAGAGACACACACTTTTACATTGGTGGGTACAGGATAGTGAATAGCATTTTACAGCACATAGAGATCGTATTTGGGGAACAAGATAACAATGAGGGATTTTGTAATTTCCTGCTCTGGTGTGGTGGGTTGTGCACCCTGGTGGATTGGGAAACGGATTATTCTTACGTTCCAAGGGTATGTTATCTTAGATGTAAAAAGATGACAGACAGGCTCACTTAAGGTAAAGATTGACCTTTGTCAAGGAAGCCACAGGCCAGGGATGTGACTTCCTGCCATGGCCCATCTTAGTTAGGAATTTTTTTGTTCATGCCATCCTACGTGGTTATTTTCAGTCTCTTGAGCTTGTGAGGTTTAACATGTGGCCCCTTTTCTGTCTACAGACTCCAGGTTAGGAGTTAGAAGACCTGGGTTTTATGTCTGTCCCTGGGCAGTGCGAGGTGTGGGTGCCTGAGGCAGGGGAGATGCCTCCTTGCTAGCCTGATATTTTCCCGTTGACTATTTCTTCCTAACTTTGGATCCCTCAGTCCGAGAGTGTCCAGGATTGCTCAGAGGGCTGTCACAGGATGCATAGGGTGGTTCAGAGGTGTAGGTTCTCTCTGAAAATACATGTGTGTATGTGTGTGTATATGCACACACATACACACATGCACATGGCATTTTCAAATGGGAGTGTTTGTTTCAAAGAATGGTCAATATTTACTACCTCAAATAGTATACCTTCTTGTATTTTGATTCTGCTATTCCTAATATTAAGATTCATAGCAGTATATGTTAAATTTTAACTTCCTCTGTACATGCCATGAGAGAGGGAACTATGTTATTGAGTCTGTTTAACAAGGCATGACTATATCCTGTTCATTTTTCGAATAGATTATTAGAAATGAAAGCGTTAGCAAGGAAATATACACAGTTCAAAGACTTGAAGTGTGTTACAGATAATTTTTTACTTAACACAATTCCTCTTTAATCTAGACAGGCTTAAATCGTTTTTTCCTCATAAAGTGCTGTTCTTTTTAACTTGAATTTGCCTTCCGTTGTCTCTAAGTTATATGTGAAATGAATATTTGCCACCTGTCTCCTGGCTTGCGTGTATAAGTAAATCCAGACATCCACGCCACAGTCTCTACTGAGTGCCGTAACAAGGCAACCAAAAGACATCTGTTCAGGGAGAGAAGTGACTCCAAATTTGCCTGTTCTTTTCATTTTTGTTTTGAAGCAGTTATGCTCCTACAGTCACAGTAGTGGGATGATGACCTTGCGATTTCCTGCTGCACTCCACACCCAGGGAGCATCAGCATGTGAAATGAACTCGCTGGAGCTGTTTGCTGAAGGGCTTACACAAATTAAAAGTTAAATATTCACGTTAACAGGTGTTTGCTTTTTGCAAGGAATACTCATGGCTTCCAGTTTTGGTACAGTGCATTCCAGACAGTATGTGCACATTAATTAAGCACTTGCTTTAATTAAGTACTTGCTTCCCCTCTGTCTTGGAACACCTCATCCTCCTTGTTAGAAAGACTTGATGCAGCGAAAGTCCAAAACTCCTGCACTGTTTGGGATGGGTTTTGTTAGGTACTTTCATGTTCTGAATTGGTTGCCATTACTTAGAAATTGGAAGAGTTCAATTAAAAAACCCAGATTTGTGGATCATCTTTTTAAAAATGAGATTTGGTAACATTATCCTGTGACCTCACCTGGCAGGTGCCTATACTCCCCAGTTCCCTCCCACTTGGATTTCCTGTCCCCTCGTATTCAATCCCTGCTTGGCCCTTGGCCACACTGAGTGCTCAGCCGTCATTCCCCTTCAGCCTGTGAGCAGCCATAGCCAGAATGCCGCATGCCTCGTCAGCTGCTCAGGCGTGATGCCACCAAATTGATCTTTGGGCTTCTAGTTTTCTATCTTAAAAACTGGGAATTATATCCGGCACCTGTTGTCCATGAAAATCTTTACAATTAGTGTGACTTTTTTACAAGAGTATTTCGATGTAAAATTATTTATTGCTGTTTTAATTAGCACGTTTTAAAAAAAAAAAGATTTTGTTTCATGATTTAAGATTGTCCCTATAGTAGACACTACTGTTTTTTTTTAGCCAGAACTTAAAACTATGTTTTAAATGAGTTTCTGTTTGACACATCATTTTCTTAGAAAATTTTAAGCTAACAGGAGAAGTCTGAAAATAACTAATACATACTCACATATTTATGTATAGTATAAGTATTATGTATACTTATGTATATGTGTGTATATACTTATGGATCCGTATGTACTTATTAATCCATTTAATCCATTCTTAGCTTTCAGTGATTATAAAATTGCTTCTTCTTAAATAGCTTTTCATTTCTTAATAACTTTTACATAACTTATTTGATGACTTCTTAATATCATTTAAAAGCCACTTTAGGATGAACCGAAAAGCAAAGTATTACATGTGTGGATGTTAACTTTAGATGAATGGCCTTTCTTTTCAGAATACGGCAGGAGAACGATATGGTTGATTCAGCGCCTCAGTGGGAAGCTGTATTAAGGAGACAAAAGGAAAAAAACCAGGCGGACCCTAACAACAGGCGATCCAGACACAGATCTCGCTCGTACGTGGACTCTTTTTGTACCTTAATTCAAAACACTGAGCTGGAAGTAGCGTGTGAATTCTAGGGCAAATTGGCTGTCTCTTTGAGGCTTCCTAAAGTGATTTAGTTCAACCATGATTACCCCATTGTTTATTTGTCATATTTACCTTCTTATATTTGTGCCATTTATTAACTATATCTGAAGATGTAGAAGTTGGAGCATAGCCAAGCCAAAATGTCATCAGAAAACAAGGCTATCAAAATCATGTTTTGTTTTGTTTTTAAACAAAAGCATACATTCGACTGAAAAAGTAGGAATCGTTTCCTTTGTTCTGGAGCCTGGCTTTTGGTGAAATACCTGCTGCTTCTCTCAGTTGGAGTCCGCAGGATTCTCTAAAGTCTTGTTCCCGAGTGAACCAGATGTGAATATCTTCCCATCAAATTACCATTTGTGAGCAGTAGTCAGTGAGTGATTCATTATACCCCAAGGGTGGGATTTGCTTGCTCCTTCTGTTGCTAGGCAATGCCATGTGTGAGCACAATTACCCCACAATGATGAAATTGCCAGTCCCCCAAATTGATTTTTTTTAGAGCTGATAAAGTTTATATGAGGTGTTTTTTTTTTTTAATGTGTGCCTTGCCCAGATTTAGACTCTCACCTACCCCACTTCCCAAAACATCCCTTTTCCAAGTGAGCTGGGACCAACTACCCATCCCTTTGTGATCCTGGGCAGTCAGATGAGTGGTGCTGCTTACTAGTGGAAGGAGGGCTTAGTGTCTCAGACAGGGAGGCGGAAGGGTGCTGGTAGTAGATTTGGAGACAGACTATATAGGTAGGTGGTAGCTCTGAAGGAGCCAGGCAGAGGGTGCTAACTCTTTTAACAGGCCAGGGGAGGACTCTGCAGGGTACACCCCAGGACCAGGCCTGACTCTAAGAGATGCTTCTCAGTCTTAGCTACTTACTTTTTAATTAGAAATTAACCCAGAATATATATATATATATATATATATATATATATATATATATATATATAGTAATCCGTAGTATCTCATATGAGTGATGTCTGTTTCCTTTGTAATAGAAAATTTGCAAGTACACTAAGCAGTATACAGTAAGTCTTCACGTAACATTATTGATAGATCCTGTGACTTGTACCACAGGCTAATTGATGTAGAGTTAAGTTCCTCGGGCACTTCATGAACATTATAACGAAAACGATGCTATTCGAGGACCTGCTGTCTACTCTTACAGATTTATTCATTCATAATGTTTTTGTGCTGGAACCGAATTAAAACGGTCAGTTTAAAGCAGAAGTGAATAAAAAGCTTCCTTTGTCTTTAATACTATCTCTTCCCAACTCCATTAAAAACAGAGGTTTAGGTCTGGATGAATCAAGACAAGACCTCCCAGAAGATACCCTAATGAAAAGGCACTGAGCCCTAGGATCAGGCCTCGGCAGAGTCATGGGTAAACCTTTTGTACCCAGGCTTTTACCTGTCCATGTTCCATGTGGAATCTTATTCTATAAGGGACTTGTAAGACACAAGGTCTGGTGGCTTCCTATTATTAAATCATAAAATAGCATTCAGTTTGTTAAATCATTCCTAAAGCACTCTAAATTCAATTTAATGCCAGTAGTAAATCTCATTTATTAAAAAAAGGGAAAAATAAAATAAAATTAGGAGAAATCCTATATAGAGATTTTTAGGAAGTCAAAAAAGATTATTGGAGGTAATACTAAATAAATGAAACAATTCATTTATAAGTAAAATTGGTAAGCAGAAGAATGTCGTCGCGTATTATAGTTACTACAATCCAATTATATTATAGGACAATTATTTGTAGATGAACCTAGGAATTTAATCATTTTAGTGGAGGGATCTGAGAATCATTTAACAGCCTAAACTTTTTTTATTTTTAATTGAGGGTAAGATGAGATGAAATTTACATACAATGAAATGCTCTCATCTTGATTGTACAATTCAGAAAAATTTGACAAATGTTTACATAGTGTATCCATGATGCTAATCAAGATGTAGAATAAAAAAGTTCTCTCATATTCCTCCTACCCAGTCCCCAAAACACATAGGCAACCACTGTTCTGATTTCCATTGTCGTAGATCAGCTAGTGTTTGTCTCTTATTGCGCTTCATATAAATGTAATTATACCATATATGCTCTTCTAAAATCTGGCTTCTTTCATTCAACATGTTCTTGAGATTAAGCCATGTTGTGTATATATCAATGCTTATTGAAAATTTTTGATTAATAATTCATTGTATGAATATACCAAATGTCTGTTCTCCTCTTAATGGACATTTGGCTTGTTTTCAGGCTTTGCTGTTGTGTTAAAAGTTGCTATCGACATTCTGTACAGGTGTATTTGTGGAGTATGTTATCTTTTGCCTTGGGTAAATACCTGGGAGTGGAATTGCTGGGTTAGAGGATAATTGCATATTTAATTTTGTAAGAAACTACCAAAATGATTTCCAAAAAATTTGTTTCATTTCATAACGCCACTAGCAATGTGTATAGGAGTTCCAGTTCTGCCTCATTTTTACCAATATTTGGTTTTATCTGTCTTGTTACTTTTAGATAGTCTAATAGGTTTGAAGTGGTATTGCACTGTGGTTTTAATTAGCATTTCCTTGATGACTAATGTTAACCACATTTTCCTGTACTTATTGGTTACTTGTATATCTTCATGTTTAAAGTCTCTGTTCAAGTTTTTGCCCATTTTTAATTGGGTTGTTTGTCTTTTTTATTATTTATTTATAGGATTGTTTTTTTTTTTTTTCTGGATATAAGCTTTTTTTCAGATATGTGTATTATTGTGAATCTTTTCTCCTGGCTGTGGTTTGCTTTTTCATGTTCTTAACATTGTTTTTTGTTGAGCACACATTTTAAATTTTGATGAAGACCACTATATCATTTTTTTATTTATAGTTAAGGGGTTTTTGTTGCATAGTAAGGAATGTTTGCCTATACTAAAGTCACAAAGATATTCTCATATTTTTTTCTAGCAACTGTATAGATTTTGCTCTTATATTTAGGTCTGTGATCCATCTAAAATTAATTGTTCTCTATGTATAAGGTAGAGGTAGATATTTAGAAGTGTTTTCCATGTGTTTATCTGGTTATTTCAGTACCATTCACTGAAATGCCCTCAGGGCCTTTGTTGAAAATCAGTTGGTTGCTTATATGTGGACCAATTTTGTTTCATTGATCTGTCTATCCCTAAGCTACTGTGTTGTCTTGGTTACTGTAGTTTTATAATAAGACTAGAATCAGGCAGTGTAAATTCTCCAACTTTGTCTTCTTTTTCAAGACTGTTTTTAGCTATTAGGTACTTGGCAGTTCTATGAAAATTTTTGAATCAACTTTAGTTGTTACAAAAAAAGACTATAGTCTGTAGATTAGGATTACGTTGAATCTCTAGATCAATTTTGAGAAAATTAATGTCTTATTCATCCATTTATTTGTCTTTAACTTCTGTCAGCAATGTTTCATAGTTTTCAGTAGAGTTATTGCATTTATTTTGTTAAATTTAATCCTAAATATCTAATAGTTTTAATGGTGTTGAATTGTACATTTAAATGTTTCCAATTGTTTTTTAGTACATAGAAAAGCAAATTGTTTTTTCAATACTGATTTTTGTATCTTGCCATCTGACAACCTTGTTAAATTAACTTATTAGTTCTAGTAGCTTGCGTTTTTCTTTTTCTTTTTTTCCCCCCGCAATTTCTTAGAATTTTTTATATTTACAAGCATATTGTTTGTGAACAGAGATAGCTTTTTTGTGTTGTTGTTTCAAATATTTTTGCCTTTTATTTCTTTTTTTTTCCTCCCTTAGTGTACTGGCTAGATCCTCAGTACAGAGTGTTGAATTACAGTGTTGAATAGAAGTGGGAAGAAAGATATCTATGCCTTGTTCTCATTGTTAGGGAAAGCATTTGGTATGTCACATTAAGTCTGAAGCTAGCTGTAAGACTGAGGAAGGTCCCTTCCATCCTAATATATTGAGAGGTTTTTATCATTAGTGAGTTTTGAATTTTGTTATAAGCTTTCTCTGCATCTATTTAGATGAGTGTATTTTTTTTATTATTATTATTATTCAGTTAGCAAAAGAATTACATTGATTCAGTTTTGAATGATACATCCTTGCATTCCTGGGATAAGGTGCTCCTGGTCCTAATATGTTATTCTTTTTGCATATTACTAGATTCTGTTTGATATGTTTTGTTAAGATTTTCTATATTCGTGAGAAATATTGGTCTGTAATTTTCTTGTAGTGTCTTGTCAGGTTTTTGGTAACAGGATTATACTGGTTGCTTAAAATTATTTGGGAAATGTTCCTTTTTCCTCATTTTCTGAAAGAGTTCATGTAAAGTTAGCATTATTTTTCCTTAAATATAATTCACAAGTGAAACCATTTCTGCCTAGAATTTTCTTTGTGGGAAGTTTTAACTTAAAAAACTCAATTTCTTTAACAGATATTAGGCTATTCAGATTTTCTGCTTGTTATGTGTAAGTTTAGGTAATATATGTTTTTAAAAGAATTTGTTCATTTTATGTTAGTTGTCAAATCTGTTAGCAAAATTTTATTCACAGTAATTCTCTACTATCTTTTTAACATCTGTTGTTATATCATCTTTCATTCATGATGTTGATAATTTCTGTTTTCTCTTCTTTTTTTCTTAATCTATTTCTTCAGAGAAGCAATTTGGGGTTTTGTTGATTGTCTCTGTTATCTGTTGTCTATTTCATTGATTTCCACTCTTTATTACTTCTTTCCCTCTGTTTTGTCTCTTATTTGCTTTTCTTTTCTCACCTTCTTAAGGTGATACTAATTTTAAACCTCTTCTTTTTAAAAATAACTATAAAGTTGCGTTTCTTCTAAGCCCTGCTTTAACAATATCTCACATATTTTGATAATCATTGTTTTCATTGTCTTGCAGTTCAAAATAATTTTTAGTTTAATTGTTATTTCTTTGCGCATGGATTTTTTTTTTTTTTAGTAGGTGTTTAATTTCCAAATATTTGGGGTTTTGCTAGATATCTTATTACTATTTATTTCTAATTTAATTCCATTGTGGTTAAAAAAGTTTGTAAGATTTTAATCCTTTGAAATTTATTGAGACTTGTTTTAAGACCTAGCGTGTGGTCTTTAATGATAAATGATCTTGTGGGCCTAAAAAGAATGAGTATTCTCAGTCACTGTGTGTCATTTATAAATGCCAAGTAGATCTAGTTAGCAGATCACGTTGTCTTCTAATTTCTTTGTCTACACTTCAATCATTGAGAGGGATGTTAAAATTTCCAATGATTGTGGATTGGTCTGTTTTACCCTTTAGTTCTGCCAGTTTTTGCTTCAAGTTATTTTGAAGCTCCAGTATTAAGTGCATACATATTTTTTTTCGTCATTCTGATGAATTGACCCTTTGAAATATCCTCTTTATTCTGGTGTTTTGCTCTGTGTCTACTACACACTCATATATACATATACCTTCCTCATTCTAACTGTTTACATGGAGTATATATTATTTTAAACCTTTTACTTCAAGCCTGAGTATGTCTTTATATTTAAAGCCTATTTCTTGCAGATGGCATATAGTTAGTGGTATTTTTTGCTTTTTTTTTTTTCCAATCCAGTCTGACCAGCTCTACCTTTAAATGGAATGACTTACAATTAATGTAATTATTAATATTTTGGGGCTTAAGTCTACCATCTTGCTCTTTTTTCCTGTTTATTGTATCTGTTTTTTGTTGGTTTGTTTCTTGTACTGTATTTTGTGTTAATTGAATATTTTTTGGTACTCCATTTTACTTTTCCTATTGACAGCTTACCTATATTTTTAAAAATTATTTTTTTATTTAGTGATTTCTCTATGGCTTATAGTATAATTCCTTAATTTATCACAATCTGTTTAGGATTAATATAACTTTACATAAAATTTATAAACCTTGGAAAAATATAGTTCCATTTATCCCCCCTTTTTGTCCTTTGTGCTATTTCCATGTACTTTATTTTTGCATGTTAGTAACCCCACATTAGAATGTTATTATCTTTGTTACAACAATAAGTTGTTTTAAAAAATCAAGAAAAGAGGAAAAAAAATTATAGTTAATGTAGTGGGCAGTAAATAGCCCACTAGATATGCCCATGTCTTAATCTCCATAATTTATAAATATTTTGTTAGATGGCAAAAGGGAATTAAGGTTTCAGGTGGAATTAAGATTGATAATAAATCAATCTGCCAGGGAGATTATTCTGAACTATCCAAGTAGGCTCAGAGTTCTTAGAAGTGGAAAAAGGAACAGATGAGGAAGTAGGAATGGTTCAATTAGAGAAGAACTTAACCTGCTCTTACTGGCTTTGAAGATGGAAGAAGGGGCCATGAGCTACAGAATGGAGGCAGCCTCTAAAAGTTGGAAGAGGCAAAGGAAATGGATTCACCTAGCCTGGAGCCTCCAGAAAGGAACACAGCCCTGACAACACGTAGATTTTAGTTCAGTGAGACCTGTGTTAGATTTCTGACCTACAGATTTTTAAGATAATAAATTTGTGTTGTTTTAAGCCACTAAATTTATGGTAGTTTGTTATAGCAACAATAGAAAATGAATACAGTTACCCACATAACTCCTGTTACCAGAGTGTCCTATTTCTTCCTCTAGATCAAATATTCCAGTTTCCTTCCTTTAGCATTTCTTGTAGTACAAGTCTGCATAGGATAAATTCAGTCTTATTTTGCATAAAAAAATGTCTTTATTTTACCCTGATTCGTAACAGATATTTTCACCAGCTATAGAATTCTGGATTGATAGTTTTTCTGTCACGCTTTCGAGAGATTGTTCTGTAGCCTTATGTTCTCTGTCATTTCTGATAAAAAAGCAGCCTTTGTTCTATGTGAGCTGCATGGAATGTCTTTTTGTTTCATAGTAGCTTTTATGATTTTTTTCTTTAGTTTTGAGCTGGTTTGGCTAAGTGTGAATTTCTTTATCTTTTGTTGTTTTTGTAATTTGGTGTTTTTCACCAAATATGGGGAATTTGGGGCCATTATTTTTCAAATTCTTTTTTATGACCTATTCTCTCTTGCTCTCCTTTTAGGGATCTAATTACATATATGTTAGACCATTTGCTCTTATCCCACAAACAACTGAGGTTCTGTTCATTTTTAAAATTCATTGTTTCCTTTTTCTCAAGTTTTCTCATTTCTGTTGACCTGTTTTCAACTCCATTAACCCTTTATTCCTACCCCCCATATAGTCTAACGTTCTATTAAACCCACTCAGTGGACTTTGTGCTTTTCTGTTCTAGAATTCCAGTTTTTTCTTTTTGTACTTTCCATTTCTCAGCTGATTTCCCATCTATTTATTCTGTCAATATTTTCCTTTATATTGCACATATTTATACAAGATGTTTTAAAGCTCTTGTTAGTGAATTCACACATCTGGGTCTTTCACAATCTGTTTCTATTGACTACATTTATTTTTTTCCCTAGATTATGTTATATCTTCTTGCCTCTCTGCATGTACAGTAATTTTTTTATTATATGCTGGAAATTTTAGATGATATGTTTGTAGGTCTGGATTATGTTTTCTTCCTTTAGAGTGTCAAATTTTGTTCTGGCTGGCAGCTCAATGACTGTCGGGTCCTCATGATTTTTTTTTTTTTTTAACTTTTATTTATTTTAAGTGTTTTTTTCCAGGACCTGTCAGTTCCAAGTCAAGTAGTTGTTTCAATCTAGTTGTGGAGAGCACAGCTCACAACAGCCCATGTGGGGAATAAAACTGGCAACCTTGTTGTTAAGAGCACTGCCTGGCTGCCCCCTCATGATCTTATTTTTTATGCTTCGTTCTCCACTTTCATAGGGTGGGACTTTTTAGATTTTTTTCATTTAGCCTTTGCTCCAGGGGTGTTCCTTATTCCTAAAGATTGGCCTTTTGGATTGGCTAGTTGAATGCACAGTGCTCAGCATGGCTTCTTCACTGTGACTGCAACAAAACTTTGTCTCCTGCCACTTGACGCTCTGGGGTATCTCTGTTCAGCTCTCAGCCTTGCGGTAGCCGCTCTCTGTTAGGCCTCACTGAGTCTCATCTCACTCTGCTTATGTATAGATTACGTGCAGTAAATGTTCTCAGCCAAAGCCTTACAGAAGACCCCATGCAGACTTCTGGTTCCCTTTTTCTTTTGCACTGTAAATTTCAGCCTCATCCACAGTGTCAACTTCTGATCTCTGCCTCCTCAGCCCTGTAACACTTACCTCTTGAGCTCCACCTCCCTGCACCACACTGCAAAAGTGTCCCCAGGCAGAAAACTGGAGCAAATAGGTGATCACCTTGTGCTTCCCTTCCCTTAAAGATCACAGGCTTATGCTGACTGTTGCTCAATGTCTGAAAACCAGTTGCTCTGTATATTTTGTTTTATTTTATAGTCTTGAGGATGGGAGGGTTGGTCTGATACCAATTATTCCTTTGTGGCCAGAAGCAGAAGTTCTGGAATACTCCTTTGAGGTAGACAAATATCTTTAAATTGGGTATTGTGTCTATCAGATCAACTGAAATAAGAAAAGAAACTAACAGTATTTTAAATTTTAATCTTATCTATATGATTAAAATATCAGATCAGAGATAAAGGATTGTCTCATGTAGTTGTAAGAAAAGAACCCTTTTAAGAGTTTGATGTGTGTCCCATTCTGGAATTTAGTTTTAAAGCAAACCATAAAAACATTTAGCAAATGTTAGGGTTGACTTTGTAACTGGACTTGATTGATTAACTTTATAACTGATATGGCCAGTGCAGTTTAAAAAATTATATTATTTAAGGGCAGGGGAAAACATCTATTTGAAGAGTAATTCATTCTGAAGTTGCTTTGGCTGCTTGGTAAGAAGCAGACTGAGAAAGAAAGGAAGCAGGAAAAGCAATTAGAAAACATTTGTTGTGGTCCAGGTGTGAGAAATGGTTTTAGCTCAGAAAAAATGGTGGTGGTAGAAATGAAGAGAAGTGGATAAATACACATTTTGGAAGTAGAGCTGACAGGTTCATAATGTGAGGTATCATGGATGAATTTTAGCTTTGGGCTGATGGATGGAGTGAGTAGCTATGCTGTTTTACTGAGAATGGGGTGAGCTGGGCCAAGGATATGTGGGGATAGAGTATGAACATTTTTGTTTTGTTGAGAAACCAAGTGGGCAATCAAATGAAAATTTCAAGTAGGCAACTGGGGTAAAAGTGTTATAACTATGAAACATAATGAATCACTTTATATAGGACAAGCTAGTCATATTACCCAAAGCAATATATAGATTTAATGCAATCCCCATCAAAATTCCAATGGCATTTTTCACATAAATAGAACAAAAATCAACACATTTGTATGAAACCACAAAGCACCTAATAATCCTGAGAATAACCAAAATAATCCTGAGAAAAAATAAGAAAGCCAGAGGTGTCAAACTCCATGACTTCCAATTATACTACAAAGTGACAATAATCAAAACAGCATGGTATTGGCAGAAAAACACACACACAGACCAATGGAACAGAACTGAAAGCCCAGAAATAAATCTACGTATATATGAGCAAATAATTTTTGACAAAGGAGCCAAAAACATACAATGGAGAAAAGAAAGTCTCTTCAATAAATAGTATTGGGAAAATTGGAAAGCCACATGCAAAAGAATGAAACTAGACTTTTATCTGTCACCCTACACAAAAATTAATCCAAAATGGGTCAAAGACCTAAAAAAATAAAATACATGAAAAAAAACATAGGAACTAAACTTATGGACCTCGGTCTTCGAGAAGATTTTATGAATTTGACCCACAAAGGGAAGTAAAAGCAAAAATAAGTGAATGGCACTATATCAAACAAAAAAATCTTTTGCACAGCCAAAGAAACCATCAACAAAACAAAAAGCCAACCAAAAGAATGGGAGAAAATATTTGTAAATAATACCTTTAATTAAGGGTTAATATACAAAATATATAAAGAACTCATACAACTCAACAACAACAAAAACAAACAGTCCTATTAAAAAAATGGACAGAGTACCTGAACAGACACTTCTCCCAACAAGACATACAAATGGCCAACATATATATGAAAAATGCTCAACTTCACTAGTTATTAGGGAAATGCAAATCAAAACCACCATGAGATACCACCTCACACCTGTTAGAATGGCTGTTCTCAACAAGACAAGTAATAACAAGTGTTGGAGAGGTTATGGAGTAAAAGGAACCGTCATACACTACTGGTAGGAATGTAAATTGGTACAGCCACTGTGGAAAACAGTATGAAGATTCCTCAAAAAATTAAAAATACCATTACCATATGACCAAATAATCCCTCTTCTGGATATCTACCCCCCAAAATTCTTAAAACATTTATCTGCAAAGGTATGTTCATTGCAGCATTATTTATGGTGGCCAAGACATGGAAACAACCAAAGTGTCCTTCAATAGGTGATTGGATAAAAAAGATGTGGTACCTACATATATACAATGAAATATTACTCAGCCATAAGAAAAGATGAAATACTGCCATTTGTGGTAACATGGATGGATCTTCAGATTATCAAGCTAAGCAAAATAAGTTAGATGGAAAAAAACAAGAACCATATGATTTCACTCATATGTGGGATATAAACAGAAAGCACCAAATGAACAAATAAAACAAACAGAAACAGCCTCGTAGACACAGACAACAGTATGGTAGTTACCAGAAGGTCGGGGAGGTATGGGGAAGTAGAAGATGGCAGAGGGGTTCAAATATATGGTGATAGGAGACTTGAATTTGGATGATACACACATAGTGCAATATACATATGATGTATTATAGAATTGTACACTTGAAACTTATATAATGTATTGACCAATGTCACCCCAATAAATTTAATACTTTTTTTAAAAAAAAAAGGAAATATCTTCTGGCTGCTATGGTTAGGACTCTGTCTACATTCTGCCTCCCAAAGTTAGTTTGTTACCTCATCTCCACAAAATTCCAGTGTCATCTCTATAACACAGATAATACCATCCTCCTGTGATTTTGCTGAACATTATGTCACATCACGTATATCAATTACTTGTGACATCATAAACACTTGCAATTACTATAATTAGTAAGTTCTCCAGATCTTGGTTAATCTCTAGAAACATACAAGGTATTTGATTTTTTATTCCCCTTGAGATGAGGAGAGAGGTGAGATGTAAAGAGAGTATGGTGGGGCCAACCTACATAAAAGTTAGAATTTGGTTCTATGAGAATTTAGAAACCACTAGGAACCATTACAGCTTTTTTAAAAGATAGAAATATGGGTAGAGTAGTATCTGAAGTAATTTAAATTGTTCTTCAGATATGTTTATAAGTATATTTGTCATTTCAGATATACAGTTACTCCCATACAGTACTCCTGTCTTATCCGTGGTTTTGCTTTTAACAAAACCACGGGATTAACCATGGTCTGAAAATAATAAATGGAAAATTCCAGCAATAAACAATTCATAAGTCTTAAATTGTGCACCAGTCTGAGTAGAGTGATGAAATCGCATGCTGTCCCACTCCATCGTGCCCGGGATGTGAATCCTCCCTTTGTCCAGCGTGTCCACACTGTATATGCTGACGTGCCCATTGCTCATTTAGTAGCCATCATGGTTATCAGTTTCACTGTCATGGGATGGCAGGGCTTGTCTTCAAGTAATCCTTATTTTACTTAATAATGGCCCCAAAGCGCAAGAGTAGTAATGCCAGCAATTCGGATATGCCAAAGAGGAGTCATAAAGTGCTTCCTTTAAGTGAAAAGATGAGTAGAGTGCAAGAAGGTATTTTGAGAGAGAGAGGAGGGAGAGACCACATTCACATAACTTTTATTACTATGTATTGTTATAATTTTTCCATTGTAAGTTATTGTTAATTTCTTACTGTGCCTAATTTATAAGTTTCACTTTGTCATACATATGGATGTATAGGAAAAAACACTATAGGGTTTGGCACTATGTAGTTTCAGGTGTCTGCTAGGTGTCTTGTAATGTATACCCTGCAGATAGGGGGGTCCATGGTATACTTGAATTCCTACTGCAGTATCTATAAATTGCCTTTGTGGAGGTACCCACTGAGGGGTTAGCAGGTTATGATACATCATCCAAACGTGATTCATTCATTCTGTTTTTTAAATCCCCAATGAAAACTAGAAAATCATATTTATTATTAAATACCAGAGACATACAGTAGTACAAAATGCAAAACCCCTCTCTCCTCAAACTTACTAAACTGAAGTATGATTGGACCACATCTTGTAAAACATTGAGAAGTATCGGGCTATCTAGTACATTTTTCAGCTGCATTGCCATGACATTCATATTTACTTGTCATTAGAAAACTTTGATGAAACTACTATTCTACATGGGTGAACCCTTACTATCGGGTTATTTGGAAGCAGCTTTAAAGCTAAATAAAACAATAAATAGTTCAACTAGTGTGTGCGAGAGGGCTCAGGCTCCCTCTGGTGGCAATAATGTCTTACTGTTTTTATTGAAAAAAATATCATCGGGGTGAAGTGATGTTCCCAGTTAAACACCAAACAGAAGTCTGGTGCCTTAGATAAAGATGTAGCACGAAGCCTGTGGAAGTGACTCCAGAGCGCTCGGGTTGCTTGGTTCCATGGCCTCCTAATCCTTCTTTAATTCTGAGTGATGCGAGGGAAGGAGTTGAAGATTAAGACATCTCCTAATCGTACCTGTTCTGACCACTCAGGAATATGATGAGGAATTACTGGGATATTTATTAAGTGCTTTGAATTCTTTAAATAACGATGTTTTGTGAACTTACATTTTTCTTAGTAACGTATTTTCAACTCTAAGCTTCCTTTCAGAGCAGTGGTCAGTAGTAAGATCACAAAAATAGTAAGTCAGATGCTGCCATATTTATTATTTTATTTGTAGTATAATATAGTATACAAAATATATATTATACTATAATATATAGAATGTATAGGATATAGTATAATATTTCTAGGTAATATAATTGGAGTGTTTGGAGGATATAGAATAATACTATATGCAATGATGGAGTTTTAACCCTTTGTAGATTTATGAAATGGTCTAATTTTAGGGTTTTGGAAGAAAGGAAAATGATTTGTGAATGATGTCTCATCAAACTAATTTCTCTGAAAATTGAATATTGGCTATTTCTATAAGGTGTGAATGAGGGATGCTTTTGAAGATTATTGGACTGCTCTGTATTTTTTATACATGTACCTATGGACAACTCAGAGTTCTATTTGGGAACTTATTTGGGAACTTATTTGGGAAGTTCAAATAAAACATCTGCATAATTAAGGGCCTTTTAATTAAGAAAAATGGCTGTTAAAGTTCCACAGCTTTCTAAATCCACAAAATGATGTTGAGTTGCGGATCATGAATTCATCTTAAATTACTGATTAAATGTGTGCAGATGTAAGCATAAAAATAACGCATTCCTCATTAGCACATGTTTACATTTGTTAAATCACAGGTGGTCTAGCAATTGGAGGAAATTAACTTTTTTTTTCTTTTAAAGCTTTGGAACTTTTCCCTGCCTTAAAGCTGTTTGAAACTGCTGGCCACTTCAGAACTCTATTTAAATATATGACTATTATAGTGCTATAGAACTTAAACATATAGATTAAATTTTTGAGTCTTTTAGGACCAACATTTATGGCTGATGTTCTCATTCAGGTTAAGATAACATTTCTGCTAATTCTTCCGAGATGGGAATGAAAGGCATTTCCCGTGGAATTGTAGCAATAGTAATTTTATTTTATTTTTTTTTAAACATGAAAATACCCTTATGTTTTTTCCTTTTCTGATAAGGTAAGAAATTATCTTAGTTTTTAAAAAAATCAGAAAAGATAAGTAATTATAAATAAGGAAATAAAATTACCTGCGATTCCAGCACTCAGAAGTATCCACTGCTAATGCTTTTTAATATTTGCACGTTTAATATGTTGTCTTGTGAATCAGACCAGCCAAATGTAGGAAAGGTGGATTCCATACAGGAAGTCCTACCAAGGAAGCATTTCTTAAGATTTTTTAAGCATACAATTTTATTCTGATAGCCAAATCTATTAACAATATCATGATTTATATGTCTGAGACCAAGGCTTCATCCTCTCCCCCTCATCTTTCGTGTTTTGACTCCTTTTGAGTTGCTTAGAAGTCTTCACAGACAGATTTTATTTCCACATAGGAAAAAACTAGTCAATTAAATTGCTAGAAAGTAGCTTATTGTATTCTGTGGGCTCAGAAGGCCCAACCAGAATGCCTTGTGGTGCCTTTATTAACTGAGAAAAATGAAAGCAATCATAATATCTTATGTTGAAAGTGATATTGAGCCCCCAAATGCGGATACTGATTATGAATGTAAAACTCCACAGGACAGAGACTGTCAGTGGCTTTGCTTAGCTCCAGGCCATTTAATTGCTAGGGTTTGGGTCCTTTCTTTGGACCTACTGTTATTAGATCTCAGTTCTTGTGAAAGGACTGATGAAACCTTATCATTTTCACACTAGGAAAAAGACATTCTGTGGCAACAGTTGCAGTGCTAATAGAATTCTAGCATTTATTGCTGTTATGGGGAGTGTGAAACAGGAACGCTGACTTTGAATTTCTCATTCTAGGAAGCTGAAAGTAGTGGTGGAACTACTTTCTACTCAAGTCGTTCTTGGAGAGAGATTTGTGGGTGTGTACATAGGGATGAGAAGGGCATATGGAGGGTGACAGCATGGGCCAGCGATAGGTTTCAGCATTTGTGGGCCCAGGCTTTGGCCCAGAAACATATTGTCAGATGTAACATGAAAGGTGGGTCAGTGGCACACAATCTGCCAGTCTGAGCTATCCCACTGTTTCTTTTCCCCTTGTGGTTGCTATTTCTACTTAGGTGATTACAGATCATACGAATAGAATCAGGAGGAGTTCTTCTTTTGCTTTTACTTATAAATACTTAGAAGAACCAGAAACAGAAGCCTTGAATTATTCTTCATTGTAATACCACCATTGGAGGGTGGGTAAATTTGCCCCTGCAGTTCTAAGCTCTGTCATCAAATGAAGCCCCAGTTACAGCTGCTTTTTATATGACCTTTCTTCAGTGGTGCTAGCAGATAAATCATCCTGATGTCTTTATACTAACCATCCCACCTCAGCTCCCCTGCCCAGTCCTTCCTTGTCGTTTCTCAGCTGGCAAATAAGAACCTCACAGTCTGAAAACTTAGAGTTGTAGCCCTGCTACAGTTAGCTATGAGATTGTTAGATGAAGCACATTTGCCGAGATGAGCAGTGTTTTCTCTATTTATAGGAGAAGCCCTGATATCCAAGCAAAAGAAGAGTTATGGAAACATATTCAGTGAGTACTGGTTTTTCTCCTCACTGTTTTAAAACCCATGTGGTTTTAAGGCATTTACAAGGAAGGCCACTGACAGTAAGAGGCTGCCTAGGGCTGAAGCCTGTCAAATAGTCTTTGTTGTCATCCTTATGTACACATGGCACTCACAGTGGTGGCACCTTACCACGCCAGCAGCCCTCTCCTAAGACCCCTTAGCCTCACCTGTAAATGGGCTTCAGACAGACCAATAGTTTACAAATAAATACCAAGGAAAACAGATTCAGAAGAAAAAAGATACCTCCTACAGGGGAGAGAAGGGACATTTTTGTAGGGGAATTGGGGACTGATGGGGAGCCGTCTACGTTCCGGATATAGAAAACTTGGAAGAAGGTAGAAGAAGAGTTACAGAAAAGGTTTTCTTCCCATTTTTTCTTGAGTACATTTCAGTTTTTAAATCTGTGTTCCTGGCTTATGTTTCTGTTAATTTTGCAAACATTGTGTTTTGGGACAGGTTGTGGAAGGTATTAGTAGTTATACCAGCATCACAACTGTAATTTTCTTGCTCGTTCCCTTCTAGGAAGGAACTTGTGGATCCATCTGGATTGTCAGAAGAACAATTAAAAGAGATTCCATACACTAAAGTGGAGTGAGTATGTCTTTGAAAATCTTTTCACAGAAGTTTTATTAGTGCTTATAAGTGAGTAATTCCTTCTAACTCTTCAGTGGTGTTCCAAGCAGTGCGTACATTTGTCTTTACATTTTATCTAAAATTCAAAACAACTATAGGGAAAGAAGCTTTAAAAGGGTGTATTAAAGCTAATCATTCTCCTGTGCTACAATCACTGTTATCTCCTATTAACTGTCTATTTGTATATGGTAGTTACAAAGGGGCTTTTAATGATTGATGTTAGTTTTAAAATACAATTGTTGTTTTTTTTAGTTATTTATTGCTTGGTAACAAAGTTTCATTTTAGTCGTTATTTAGCACCAAGAGAATTACGTGGACCACAAAACCCTGTCATAAAGCCCAACCCAATCCCTATCACAGAACTAGCACATTGAACATGCTTCCTGAAAGCATAGGGATTCCTAATCACCACTCAGTGTAGGATGCAGTAGAAGATGACCTGTGTACTCTGTTTTCTGCTGTGCTATGATTGGTTAAGAGAAGTAGGAGCTGCTTTGTTTCCCTTCTGTAACTCATACTTCCTTCCCACTCTGGTCATGTTGCAGGGTGGTATACATCCTCCCAACCTTCACCCCCAACCCTCTCATCTTTAGGCTGAAGATGGACTTCTCAATGACAGGCTAGTTAGTAGCTAGGACAATGACCAACTTTTTCTGGTAGGAATGCCATTTTGTCTGCCTTGTGGATTTTTTTCTTTCACTCTACTGGAAAGAATTCAACTGTAGGGAATAATTTCATTACAATTTAGTGGTTTAAAAATATACATAGAGGGCGGCCAGTTAGCTCAGTTGGTTAGAGTGCTGTGCTCTTAACAACAAGGTGGCTGGTTCGATCCCCACATGGGCCACTGTGAGCTGCACCCTCCACAACTAGACTGAAACAACTACTTGACTTGGAGCTGATTAGATCCTGGAAAAACACAATTAAAATAAATAAAGTTTAAAACAAACAAACAACAACAACACACACACACACAAATACTATAGAGAGTTTCATTTTCATGTATGGTCGAAGGAGCATTTCTCTATTGTTAACTTGTGAAATTTAAGCCACATAGGATTTCCAAACCCAGAGGGGTCAAGTTCTTTTTAAAGCTCTCAAAGTCATTATTAGTCCCTTGTGGAATCAATATTAAAGAATTATCCTGTTCTGACTTATGGTTGTTCAGGACTCAAGGTGACCCAATCCGCATCAGGCATTCTCATTCGCCGCGAAGTTACCGCCAGTATCGCCGGTCCCAGTGTTCAGATGGAGAGCGATCTGTTCTCTCAGAAGTGAAGTAAGTACCAAACCTGAGTACATCATCACCCTCGTGGCTTCAGAACCATACAATCCAATAGAACTTCCTCCAATGATGGAAATATCTGTGGTTATTAAATATTGGAAGTGTAGCTAGTGTGACCAAGAAGCTAAAAATTGAATACTATTAACTTTAATTAATTTAAATTGAAGTAGCCATGTGTGGCTACCATATTGGATAGCGCAGATCTAGACCATACTTAGTCTGAGTCATGGCACTTCTGGGCTATGCACTGAAACGTGTAGAAGAAAAAAGTACATGAGCTATTCTATTGTGAATGATGCAGCCATATTGGAGAGAAGCTTGCATAATAGCATATTACAGTAGTTTGCATCTTTGTGTTATTTTTACTTGTGAGGAAACTGACCTTATCTTGTTTGACACTATAGATACTATATTTTAAATAATATGTTAATGAAATAATTCGTCATCCATTTGTAAAAGTACTATAATCTTAGAAGTTCATGTGCTTTGTATTGCTGTGTACGAACGTTAAATATTAAACTCTGAATTAAGGCTCAAACTTTGATAAACGTTAATAACTTGGGAGACAGCCTAGCCCAGTGGAGAGAAATATGGGCCAGGTTTTGTTTATTTTTTTTGTTTTTAAAAGGTAGGTAATGGCTATCTATAGTTCCATAGATTTATAAAAAAGCATAAATGGCCAATAAATGTTTCTTCAGAAACAAATCCAACAGCCATTTATACAACATATTACAGTAAAAAAAAGCATATGGGAACCATACCTAGGTTTTATTCTTGGTTCTTCTATTTATTTGCTCTGATTTAGGGCAAATTACTGAACCTATCCGACTTAATTCAAAAACACTTGTTAAAAGTATCTCTGTGGAAAGCCCTGTGGTGGGCACTATTAGGAACACAAAATATATAAGACGTGCTTTCCATGCTGTCGCCCTCTTCCAGCTCAAATTGTGATTCTCAAATTGAATTTTAAAACTCACTCTCTGCAGTTCAAAAACGGATCTCGTACCTCCCCTGCCCGTGACCCGTTCTTCAGATGCTCAGGGCTCTGGCGGCTCCACCGTTCATCAGGTTGGTAATAGTCGAGTTTTAAGAAGGTGTGTGACTGATGACACTTTTCTGGAAGTTCTTTTGGGAGGTAGAGAAATGAATCCTTAACTTTACTCTGAGGCTCTCCATTTTAAAAGAACTTGTACAAAACGTGGAAGGAGAAGGAAAGAGGAGGGTTGCATGACCAAGACAGGGCATGACCTGGGACGAGTTATGTTAGCAGTGAGAGCTAGAGATAGTGCGAGGTCTGAAGTGATCTGAGGCTTGGGGAAAAGCCAAGGATAACAGAGATCATAAGATGGTTTGGAGCCAGAATAAACAAACAATGCCTTCACTAATTTAAAACAAATACTTTCAGATATTTTTTTGAGCCAGAGAAACAAGGAGAAAGTGGCAGGTTCACAGGGGGCAGACCTTCTATTGTTAACTGATGGCAGGCAGAATTACTCAAATCCTGTTTTACTTCTGTCTTCTCCCTCAAAGAGAATTACTGTTGTTGTGGAAATGTTCTAAAAATCTGGTTAAGAGGGAGTTCAAGGACATGGGCAGACATCTAGCTGCTGTAACAAAATCAATTTAACGCTCACCTGAATTAGATGGATATTATCAGGGGAGCACTGTCGCAAGTATTTCAGCAAGGCATTTGATAGCACTTCTCATGGTGTATTTTTTTAAAAAGAAAAAAATGTAGGCTGTATAAGATCATTGGATAGATTTATGTCTAGTTAAACAACTGCTGTCAAAACGAAGTTGATGTTTATAGTGGATCAAGTTAATGTTTCCAATGGATCAGTGTTAGCCTGTTGTTTGCAGTGCTGTGGTTTTCAGTCTTGTCGACCCCTTTGAAAAGCCAATTATAATTACTATCTCTGTCCCATAAAAATACATCTAAGCACATATACAGTTTTGTATATAAATTCTAGGAGTTCATGGACAGCCTAAGAATCCATTCTGTGCTGCCCTCTGTCCTGATGCGTTTTTGCCAATGACTTGAGCAAGGACAGAAAAAGCCTGTGTTAATTTAGGGTAGGTTCCCTAGAAACAGATTCTGAGATGGAGATTTGCATGGAGGAAGTTGATTATTGGAAAGCACTTTTAGGATGAACACACGTGTTGGGGAACGAAGGGGTTTGTGTAGAGCCACGGGTTGAACTGTGGAGTATAGTCCCAGTAAGAGGCATCCAGCCTCCACTGGGAGCTCTGGAGCTGAGATGGCCCTTCTGACTCATCCCACCTGGAGTCACCGGGGTTGGGCTTTACATACTGACACTCACGAGGCTGCAGTCATTGGATAAAGGGTGCCCCCCCGCAAGAGGCATGATTGGGCAAGGGGGCTTCCTTCAGCTGAGGGCAGTTCCTGCAGAGGGGCTCAGTTTTGAGTGGTGTAGCAGCCATCCCTCTCAGCAGCTAGGGGAATGAATGCCTGTCAGGAAGGAAGATCAGGGTGGTGAACCCCAACTTCCACTGCACTCTGCATGTTCATAAATCTGGGAGAGCTAATAGGTTGTCTAAACAGACAATTTGTTTCCAGTCAATAGTATTCATATTAGTAGTTAGGGCTTTGCATTGAGACTGCCCTACATTATTTCTGCTTGTCTCCACATACTGCTTCCGTTACTTTGAGCAAAGTATTGAATTTCTAAGCCTCAATTTCTATGCAATGTAGATAATGACCTACCTCTTAGTGTTACTGTGAGGATTAATAAGCAGTTATCTTTCCAGAATTTTTTTTCCCCCGCTATTAAATTTAAGGTGGTTTTAATATAATTAGGAATTTTACTTTATTGTATTTTTGCTTTTCCAATTACTCCCTAATTAATAACCATCACTTAGGAATCTCATAAAACTTCAATTATTCACATTAAATGTTGAAAGAATAACTTTCACTTTGCCATATACAAGAACAGCTAACATACATCATCTGATCAATGGCACTAACTCCAGGCTTGTCACTGGGAGACCTTTGATTCTGAACTCGACAAATAGCTAAGGAGCACATCTAAGGAGTGACAGGCATTGGTCTGGGCAAGTCCGCACACGACAGCCTGTGGACTAAATCTAGTCTGCTGCGAGTTTCTGTATAGTCAGGAGCTAATAATGGTTTTTACACTTTTAGAGTTTTTTAAAAAAGGGGTATGTGACGGACAGGAGGAGGTAGTCCACAATCCGGCCCTTTAAGCAAAATGTTTGCTGACTCCTGCCCTAGACACACAACACATGAAAGTGGCAGGCAAAACAATATAAAAAATTAGGTCAGAGTTAGAAAATCAACAGGGGACCATTCTTTGGTAAATAGGGTGGTCAGAGGCCATCTTAGAAAGTGACATATAAAGCTGAAACTTTGCAGGTAAGACGGAGCCAGCCAGTGAGAGTGGGTGGAAGGCTGACTTAAGCAGAGGGGAAAGCATGGGGAAAATTGCAGAGGCCAGACAGGGCCTGGGTGTTAGAGGAGCTGAAAGACCAGTGTGGTCTGAGCGTAGTAAGGAGGACAGATAACTCAGGGCCATAGATGCCATGCATGGGAAGAGTTTGGATTTTATTCTAAGCGCCAAAAGGAAACCACTGATCCAGTTGCCATTTGGAAAAGGGAGTCGAGTAACACATGGAAACAGGAAAATTGCATTTCCTGTTATACCACAGTGCCCGAGTTCTGGCCATGGCCTGGCCCACCTCTACCTCACCTTGCCTTTTCATGCAGAAGGCTGGTTCAAGTGGGGTGGACTAGGGACTTTGATTCACTTATATCCTTAAGGTTCGCAGGCAGAGGGGACAGTCAGTCCTAGACAAACTCAAGAGAAGGTGTAATGTTTGTTTCAAATAACCTCCCAGATCCTTACTGGCGATACTTCTGATACATTATTTCTCTCTTCGCCAGTGCTGACTCACACGCACTGGTGTCCTCCTACCTCTCTGGTGGTTTAGAAATCTTCCATCCCAGACAGATGTCTCACGTTCCAAAGTTATCTTGATTCATACTCCCTATGCTTAGAATTGTTCCATCAGTGCTTCTTTGAATGTCAGTAAAACAAATTAAGCCAGCCGTAGGAACAGATGAATGGTAACTTCTTAAAGGGTGATTTATTTTTAGCCCAAATCTCAAAATAGAATTGTGGACAATGTAGCTCATTTTGTGTGGGGATCTACTTTGGAGGAAGTAAATCTGCTTGTTAGCCTGATCTGACAGGCTAGACTATTTGTAGGAGGTAAGAGCAGGAAGGTTAAGTGGAGAAGGCTGTGTAAGTCACTGTTAATGTCCTTCACAGGGCCTCCACCTGGGGTGGCTGGGAGATGGACATGACCCAGTTCCAGAAGTCCTGGCTGTGGGGCCTGGGCTCTGGTAGCTCAGCTCTCATTTCTCCATGATGGGGCCCCACCCAGCTGACAGGGAGCTCTAGCCCCAAGTGATGGGGGCTTCATTCAGTGACTACTGAAAATATAACCAGGGGAGATTACAAATTATCCACAACCCTATTGTTTTCACCTTTCTGCCTCTCCTTGGAAAGCGGGAGGCCTGAGAGCCTGGTTTAGGCATGACTACAAAGAAGATGACAACTGGGAGAATGGATATTTATGCCTAATCTTCATGAATAAAATTTCTATGTATGTTGGAATGAATTTTATATTTAAAATTTAAACAATCTTCATATTGTTTATCATAGTTAAATATTTAAATAGAGGGACTATTTGAACAGCTTTTGATAAGGACATTTCTTAAGTAATTTTGTAACTTGATGTCTTAAGTGTAAGACAATCTTAATTTGATAAATAAAACTGACTTGGCTGTATGTTCTTCTCTGCATCTTACTTTTTCTCAAATATTTTCTTCTAGAGAAGAAATGGGTCTAAAGATAGCCTGATTGAAGAAAAATCTCAGACATCTACAAGCAATCTGGCTGGAAAACATACAGCAAAAACAATAAAAACCATCCAAGCTTCACGCCTCAAAATAGAGACTTGATCCCAGTGAAGGGCTTGGGCCGGGGGTGGGAAGGGTGTTGTGTGCCACCTACTTTGAAACTGTGAATTATTAAAGTATCTTGGACCTTCAAGTGTTTCTTCAGAAGAAAAATGATCAAGTCTGTTGCTTCTTTTAAAGGTTTAACTACGGCCTATTTGTGCTGAAGGGACTTTTTATTTGGTAACTGGAAGGATAGTTGTCTTGTAAAAATTCATTCACTCGATGCCATTATTTTTCTTCCTGGAAACTGAGGATCTAGTGTCTACAACCAAAACCAGATGCTTCTGATCAGTTATGGAACCCTGGACTGCAGCTGGCTAGCTGTGCAATATACCAAGGGGGATGCAAATGTTCTTCCCAACTCTAGGTGGGTCTCAGCCTGTGCACAGACGCACGAGGGCTGAGGTCACATCACTTTCAGACTGCAGATATTAATATAAATGTTCTTTGTAATACTGTATTTTGTGGCATTAAGTTCCACTGGTTATTTACAAATGTAAAAAGCTTTTCGTTTGAAAGTGTTGCTTTTAATTTCTAGTGTCCTTGTCTTTTGTTGTCAGAAAAAAGGTTATGTGTGGATTTCGGTTGACCTCACCTTATCAATTCATACCACCCTCAACCTCAAATGGTCCCTCCAGCCTGCCTGGCTCTCTGCCCCCCAAGGACTATTTCAGACCTTTCCTCTCTGACTTACAAGCACAAATCCTTCCCCAGCTACCATCACTCTCCTATTCCAAGTTTCTTGAAAAGATTATCTGTAGCCAGTGTCCTCAATTCATCTCTAATATGATCTCCTCCAGGGCTCCAGGAAAGCAGACCTCACTACAATCACCTTCACGTCACCAAATCACAAGGCCCAAGGCTGACTTTTAGGCTGCCTCGCAACATTTCGTGCTTCTTTAATGTTGTGCTTGCCATGTAATTTCTGTCATCCTCATCCTCCTTTGCAGTTTATCCTAGCCTACACCTCACTAGGTACTAGTTTCTCAAACCTCACTTTGGCCCTCTTCTCTGCCGCAGGTTGTTCTTTAATGCCCACGTACTTAGCTTGGACTAGACTAGTGTTCTACCAAGAGACCAATTAGTTTAAAATGCTGCTCCCCAGCTGGATTTAGGGACATTACGCTTATGTGCAGGTCTACACACCTAACATCATTTTGGATCCCTCTCCTATTACCAAGTCCTGTCAGCTTTGCCCTCTATAGCTTAATTATCCCTTTACTAATTTTACATTGATCCAAGGTAGTCATGTCTTGCCTAGACAATTAGTTGCCTCCAATTGGCCCACTTGTACTCATTTTCTTGCAGATGTGATCAGATTTCTCCTTGTTTTAAATATAGCTCTACGTGGTCTGACATCTTACCTGTTCAGCCTCAATTTTTAAGACTCCCAGCTTCCTAATGGCCTCCTACCATGCCTCATTAAGCAAACTCTTGGTCTAAATCAGGGCATTAGAGTGAAAGCAGCTACAGCCATCACAAATCTGGACTTAGGGTCATATCATTTTCTAGCTCAAGGCCTCTGTACATGCCACTCGCCCAATGTCGGCTTGTAGAAATGACACCCTTGGTCTCAACTCTGCTTTCTCAGGTTTCTGACTTGCTCAGACTCTATCTTGCATAGGATTTGTTTCACAAAATTTTACATTTGTGATGACATTTCCTCCATTCACATGTAAGATTCCAAAGGGGGGAACTATTTTGCTCACCACTGTGTCCCCAGCTCCTAGTTCAGTGCTTTCAATAAATTTTTTCAATGCCTGAACACATTATCTTTCTTTGCAAAGTGAAGGCTGGAGGTATGCAAAAAAAAGCAGTGACAACGTAAAATGACATACATGACCTAGAAACAAATAGTCTAATTGAGTTCATCATGAGGCACTGGAAGAAAACATATTTCTCTTTGGGCTTAGCACAAGCCTGTATTTCATAAGCCTATCAGTGACTGATAGCACTGAATATTAAACTTAACTGCTGCGATTTAACAATTTTGAAGTTGCTGGGTGAGGAGGAAGAAACCCTTCCTTTGATCTCTCATGGAAAGAATGCTATCGTCTGGCAGACACAACACACAAACCGCCAAGAAGCATATTTAAGTATTTATTCATAGACCCACGGTTTTAAATTATCTTTACGGACTGTCCAAACGGAGTTTCAATACTCAGACTCCTGAACATTTTGAATGATCCAAGCAACTTGTGTGAAGATCAAGTTTTCAAATTCTTCACCAAGGACATCCTAAAAGGAAAAAAACACGCAATCTGACAAGCAAGTACTTACATGTATCGTACACCTTAAGAACTTCATAGTAAACTCCACACACACTTCTGCATTGCATTAAGTTTTGCGTTTCTGAACTCAGATTTAAATGTCAACATAAGTGCCTCCTGAGATGGCAAGTGGTTTTTAAATTAAGCTACTCCACATAGAACCATCCTAAGATTTCAAAAATAAGCTGGAACACGCTATCCATTTGCTGTAAACTTCACTTTGTTAATCACAGATGTAGCAGCACTAATGATCCATTAATACCTACTTTAAAATAATACCCACCAGAGAAGGCACCCCAGAAATAACTGCTTTTAGACAGAACTTCAATAACATCGCCCTACCTTAGGTCACCTTCGTGCTCCCAGGTGTTCAGCTAGCAGCATCCATCTGCTTCAAGCATCCATCTTTCACCTGAACAAAAATTAGTTAAGTCGTTGAGAGAAACTATACACAACCTCGGCTGACACAAGATCCCACGTGCAGATTAATGAAAAAAGCACAAGCTGTTACTTCTGCAGCTCCTACACCAAAGATAACAACTTCAAGGGCAGGAAAGGGCTGCAAAGTGTTTTAGTTTGCGCCTTTTTTGACACCACATTCACTAGTTTCCAAAAGTGAATGGGCAACACAAAGGCGACATGGAGATTGTGTAAGAACTACTGTGTCTATAGCACGAAGCCTACATCAACTGGCAGACGAACGGTTCTCTCGATTAGAGCTGGAAGGGGAATGTATTAAGCCCAGCTCTAGATTTTTTTCCAATTGAAAATGCGACAAGGTAATGAAAACTGATACACAACGTGTTTTAAATGGTTAAAATCTTAAAACTTCAATGCAACTCGTATTGTTTGCACTAACATGAAAACTCACCTGCCAAGTTCTGCACCTCGAACAGCTGTCAGGATTTAAATCTTAAATGGCACTTTATTTCACGCTGCTGCAGGGTAGGCACACAGGTAGTTATACAGTCAGGCCTTTCCCTTCACACGAAAGAAATCCTTATATTAAAAGCTTCTTGGCATTCGGTCGATGACCAATAAACTTAAATGCACTCAAACCGATCGCCCCAATTCCTGGCGTGGGAACGCAGACTGCGGGCCGCTTCGGGGCCTCCTGAGGTACCACGGACGCCCTGGACGAGGTCAGGCCAGGCCGCCGCGCTGCACGCGTTCACCCAGGGACCTCGGACGCCCCGGGCCGCAGCGGGCACGTCACCAGGCTCAGGGCGGCCGCGCGACCATGTCCTGCGCTAAGATCGATGGAAGCCACGCGGCCGCCCTCCAAGCCACCGGTCATCCCGGAACCCCCGAAACTGTACATCGCGGCGGGAGCGCGGAGGTAAGAAAGGCCGCGCGACCCTCCCACAATGCTTTTCTATCACTGGGAGAACCCACTGTCCGCAGGCCGCGGGGAGAACGGGCTGTACCATCGGCCACCGCGCTCGGGAGACGCCGCCGTGTGGCGGGAGGGCGAAGTGCCCAGTGATTGGCGGTGGGGCTAAAGCGGAAGAGGACCGAGGAGGGAGGTTACGCCCCTTTGCCCCCTTTCCTTTGTGTCCCCAGGTCTTTCGGCGGTAAAGGAGGTTTTTTCCATCCTATGTGGATCTCCAACCACCCCTCCTCCCAATGTCAAGGCTGAGCTGCGCGTGTAACCCAAAGGACTTGAGACCTCGTGTTCTGGGGAGGACAGACGGAGCTCACAGTCTCCAGCTGAGGAAGAGTAAGGTCATTCATTCAAAAATATTTATTGAGTACTTACATGCTTCGGGCTCTGTCCTCAATGCCTGGGAATCAGGTATGAATGAAACAGACAAGGATACTGTCTGACACTCTAGTTGGGCGAGAAAGACACTAAACGGGTAACACATGGGCACTGAGTCCAGATAGTGTAAGCGCCAAGAATGAAACAAAAGAGGGTAACCTGATAGAGCAGTGCAGTCCTGTAGATAGATAGTGCGAACCACGAATATAGTTTAAATTTTTTGAAATGTCCTTTCAAAAAGAGTAAAAGAAACAAATTAACAGTCACTCAACACGTGCTAAATTTTGTCATTTCAACATATAATCAGTGTAAAATGATTAATGATATATTTTGCATTCTTTTATTCCTCCTAACTCTTAGAAGTCTGGTGTATATTTTATACTTCCAGCACATTTCATTCAGATTAGTCACAATTCAAGTGCTAAAAAGCAGGGCTGACCAATGTGTTGAGAGCAGCCAGAGGAGTGAAGAGTGACCGAAAATGCAGCAGAAGAGACACGCAGGGGCAAATCAGACGGGGCTTTGTACTTGTGGTAAGGAGTTGGGATTTTATGTTGAGATTTTAGAATTGGTTAATTATTACCGCAGAAAGAATGCAGAGATTGTTATTGGCTTTTTGCTGATAACCGTAATTCGTAATTCACTGAAGGGCTAGAGACTGCAGTGAGGCAGTTAACATAGGTTAACAACGAGCTGTCCTTGCTCCTCTAAGTCCTGGCAGAGACTCATCCAAAGACCACATCCCAGCACTTTTCTTTGTTTCTTTGAAGCTTACCGCTAAAAAAAAAAAGAGGAAATAAGAAAAAGAAAATTCAAGCTCGTAGTCCAGTGGTCAGCACACAAGGGCTAGCCTGAATAATAATAACATCAACCTGGGGACAATAGGCACAATGTCCCTACAGAAAAGTAACTGTATAATGATCACAAGAAAGTAAAGAACTCTAAGACCTTCATTAGGAAGTCACTTTAACATCTAGGGGAGACAAAGTTTGGGGAAGGAGGATGACACCCCCAAGAGTGTCATTTACAGACACTGAAGGATATAGTGTGGGATTATAACGAACATTCATTTTGTCTTCTTGCTAGGGAAAATCAGGGAGAGGAATTTTCCTTAGGCTAGAGCAGCCAGCAGACCTAGGTTTAATTAAATCCATCTCTGACACTGTTCCCTTAGGTAAATAACCACCTCTCTGAGCCCACGTTTCCCCCTTTACGGCACAATAACTACACCCATGAACCACATAGGTTAGTTTAAAAAATTAAGAAAAGTTTGTGGAATCATCTAGCGCTGCGCAGTACATAGTGATATCCAATAAATGACTCCACATGAGCTAGGCTTTTCCTTTCCTTCACTGCCACCCAGATATGCAAATTTCTTGGATTGAGTTCTTAAGGAAGGGGGCATATGCTGTTATTTTCCTTTGAATTCCCACCTTCCTCTTTTCTATTCTCCCCTTTATGTAGCTTTCCTAAACTCTGGGTGATTCAGGAGTAGATACAGGGGTGACATTTGTTTCAATTATTGGATTAGTGTTGGTGTCAGGAAATCATTTCTAAATTCTTCATTTTCCTGGAAATCAATTCTAAATTCTTCAATTTTCCTATCTGCGTCAACCTCACACATCCTGGTAAGGAAAACCCAATAATTAAGCAAAGGCAAGCAGAAAGGACACGAGAAAAAAGGGGCTGTCTTCCACCTAGTCTCCCCTGCACCCTTGCTGGCTGGGGCTGCGGCGTTATGTACAAGCTACGTACTGTATTAGTGCAAACATGTTTCCCTGTGTGGTAGGCAGATGGTCTCCCAAAGATGTCCATATCCTAATCCCCGGAACCTGTGAATATGTTTCATTACATAGTAAAAGGTGCATCGGAAATGTGATTAATGTTAGGGACCATGATATTAGAAGATAAAATCGCTAAGGAAGTCAGGATACTTAGAGGCGTGGCAGAAGAGGAGGCAGGAGAGGGACCCAATCTTCCTTGCTAGCTTTGAAGATGGAGGAAGAAGAGCTTTGCGTACTGACAGCCTCCTCTGGAAGCTGGGAATGTCCCTCAGGGACAGGCAGCAAGGAAACAGGGATTTCATTTCTACAAATGCATGGAACTGGATCCTGCCAACCACCTAAATGAGCATAGAAGCAGATTTTCCCTTAGAGTTTCCAGAAAGAACACAGTCCTTTTGATGCCTTGGTTTTAGCTCAGTGAGACCCATGACAGACTTCACACCTACAGAGCTGTGATAATAGACTTGTGTTATTTTAAGCCACTAGGTTTGTGTTAATTTGTTATGGCAGCAAGAGAACACTAATACACTCTATAAAGGATGGAGAGTGAGAAGTGAGGTGTTTTCTTACCCTCCTCCTTCTCCCACTAATATTGTCAGCAGGACCATATGTGAGATTTTGTAGATAAGCTGTGAACATTTCAGTTTAAGTACTTAATCCACATGGGGTTGACTTTTGTTTTTGGTGGGTGCCAAGGACCCAATTTAATAACCAACTGATATTAAATAACTTTAATGCCTTTTATAATTCGTAGATTTGGGGAGGTTTTCTCCCTAAACAATCATATCATCTGTAGAAGCTTTCTTTCTTCCTTTGTAATTTTTACACCTCTTACGCGTGTCCGTGTGTGTGAGAGGCCAGGCTAGGACCTCTAGAACACTGCTGAATAGAGTGGGAGACATCGTGTCTTGTTCATGACTTCAAAGGAATGCTCTTAAACTTTTAGCATGTGTGTATGATGCAAATGGTATTCTTTTGCCTTTTCTGTTGTTTGTTTATTGGGTTAGGTTTCTTTCTATTTATGTTTCTAGGTTTTTTTTAATCATAAATCTATGTTGACTTTTATTAAATGTCTTTTCTGCCTTTATTGAAATAAGCATAGGGTTTTTCATGTAATTTATTAAGGAGGTGATAGCATTAATACATTTTCTAATGTTGAACCAATCTTACATTTCTGGAAGAAACCAAACGTGTCATTGAAAAATATTTTTTGTTTGGAATTATTGCATTTATGTTTATGGATCAGAGGGGACTGTGGTTATCTTTCTCATATCATCTTTCATAGTTTTGAGGTGAAAATTGTAAAGATATCTACTTAACACTAGTAGTTCGTTTCTGAAAATCACATGTTCTGTGCAAAAACATTAACTGGGAGACTATTTCCCTTTATTTTAAGTGGTAAAATTACAATGAGTTACTTGTTAACCCAACCCAATTTCATAAAATATAACTAAATTATAGTAAACAAACCTTTATTAAATAACAAACTATCAGTTGAGGCTGTAAATATTCAAAACCTTGCTTCCTGATTGCCAGTCAATATAGTTCTTAACAAATAGTTGCTTTGTTAGCAGTAACATATTCTCTTTCATTGTTATTTCCTTTCTGCTTGCTTTGCTTCCTTCTCCACTAAGTTCTTTAACACTTTCTCAATGTTTTTGGTTCTCATTCTACAAAACTGGAGAAAAAAAAAGGGCAATATGAAATGTGAAAGGCACTGTGGAAATGTGTCAGAGAATGATTCACACTGTGGATGATACTTTAATGTTTGTTTTATCACCAGTAGCATTTGTGTGGAAAATCCCCATCATTGATATTCAGTACACTTTTTGATTTGCTGACGCATGATGCGGACGTTTTACTAATTGTGTTTCTAATGCATTCTAAGGCATTCCCCACACCTGTTTGTTTTTGTTTTTTTTCCTGGTTGTTGTTATTGGTAAAAATGTTGTAGTGAGTTTTGGGGACCTAAACATAATTTTCCTACATAAATACCAGTTGAAATGTTGTTTTGAGAGATATATGTATTGTATGATGTTGGATGTTAAATACAAGAGGTAATTTACTGGAAAACATTAATCAGGAAAATGGTCTGTGGTATATGCCTGTACTGGCTTGGTGAAATTAGTTGGAGAGCTTTTCCTCTATTTCTCTTCTCTGAAAAATTTAATATAATGTCAAAAAAATTTGTTTTTTTCACTTTTAAAATAAACTTCACTTTTAAAACTATCTGGGTCTAGTATTTTCTTTGTGGGAGGGTGTCATGCAGGGTGTTATGCGGGGTCGCTGGTCCCGCTCCCCGCATAAGAATGCAGGATATTGTGAAGCCAAAAAGGAACACCCACAGAGCCATAGTTAGGGGAGTCATAACACCATATTCTCACTGGTGGCTGGGTTGGAGACACAGGAAGCAGGAGCCACACGATCTGCAACCTGCGGTCTGCTTCTCTGCCAACCAACCCCACTTGCTAGCTACAATCCGCCGTGCTAACTGCAATCCCTGCTTGCCAGCTCAGCCACCATCCGCTGCTAGCGTACCCATGGCAGTTATATATCACTGGTTACAGCTGATGGCCAACTAGCCACAGCTGATGGCCATCTGATCACAGTTGATGGCCATTTACTACCTGAGCCAGCACCTTTCTGCGTGAGGCTGAAAGCCTGGAAACTGCACTCCTCTGTCCCCACAGAGGATTTTAAACTACTGATTCCATTTCTTTCATTCAGATGTTTTCTTCAGTTAGTTTTGGTAAGTCATCTTTCCTAAGAATGTGTCCATTTCCACCATGTTTTTAAAGTTGTTGGCAGAAAGTTGTTCATTATTGTCAGTTTTTCCCTCTCACACCAACCAATTCTCTGATTCTTTAACATGAACTGGGTGTCCAATAATTCAATTCTGACACTAATTCCTGGAGTTATCTTCAGACCCCACAAGTTAAGGACTCAGTCCCACAAGTCTGTCTTCCATTTCATTTGCCGGCTACAATGGGGTGCCCACGCTACCCAGACTTCTACCAGCTGACTACAAATTTGGGCGTTCTCATGACCCTCTCCCCACGCTCAGGTTTGATAATTCACTAAAATGACTTACAAAACTCAGGAAAACATTTTAGTTACTACTACCAGTTTATTACAGAGGGTGCAACTCAGGACCAACCAAATGGAAGAGATGCATAGGGCAAGGTATGAGGTGGGCGTTGGCCACAGAGATTCTATGCCTTCTGTGGGCTTGCCACCCTCCCAGCAGTTGGATGTGTTAACCAGCCCAGAAGCCCTCTGAACCTTAATGTTTACAAGTTTTTATGGACATTCCGTTATACAGACACAGGTGATTAAATCATTGACTATTGGTAATTGAACAAAATCTCTAGCTTCTCTTCCCTTCCCAGAGATGGAGGGAGGGGGTGGGTAGGGCTGAAAGTTTCAACTCTCTAATCACCTGGTTGGCTTCCCTGACAAGCAGCCCCATCTTGAATCTACCAAGGGGGCCACCAAGAGTCACTTTATTGACATAAACTCAGATATGATTGAAAGGGGCTTGTCATGAATAACAAAAGATGCTCCTTTCATTTAGGAAAGCCAAGGGTTTTAGGAGCTCTGTGCCAGAAACCAAGGATAAAGATTAAATATCTATCTATATTTTATCATAACTATATTATCTGATTATGTTTGCATTTTTTATTTATTTCAGATCTTTCTCATTTCTTATATAGGTATTTATTGCTGTGAACTACCCTCTTACAACACTTTTTGCTGAATCGCATAAATGTGGGTGTGTTGTATTTCCATTTTCATTTGTCTCACGATTTTTTTGAGTTATCTTTTGGTTTCTTCCTTGACCATTGGTTGTTCAGTAGCATGTTGTTTAATCTCCACACATTAAGTGAATTTTTCAGTTTTCTTCTTGTAATTGATTTCTCGTTTCATATCTTATGGTTGGAAAAGATGCTTGATATGATTCCAACCTTCTTAAATTTGTTAAGACTGGTTTTGTAGCCTAGCACATGATCTCACATGGAGAATGTTCCATGTGTGCTTGAGAAGCACGTGTATTCTCTGCTTTTGGATGGAATGTTCTATAAATGTCTGTTAGGTTCACCAGGCGTGGGGTTTATGGCGAGATTGTTTCTCAGCCTCTCCTACCTGTTTTGATGTGTGATTTTATCCCCATTTTCCCAATGTGTAGAAGTCACTTAGGTAATTTTGGATTTTTTTCAGATGGACTCGTTCCATGTGTATCTGTAAACTTGGAGTATCATGGGAGGAGGTGAGGCCAAGAGTCTCTTACGTTGCCATCTTGAACCAGATCCTAACAGTGAGTTTCTAACGTTAATTATTAGAAATTATTTTTCTATGATTTCTCTTTGGTTGTTTTTCAGAGATGTAGGTTATTTGTGCTAGTATCTTTTGTCCCTTTGTTATGTCCGCTCTCTTATTTCTCAAAATATATTAAACACACTCATTTGATATTCTATGGGTCAAAACTTGGCAGAGTCTAACTGTTTCAACTCACTGTCACTAGTCGGTTTTCTCATAGGTTTGTGATTATTATTTTTTTTAGCTGTGAACATATGTTCTTTCGAAGTTAAATTGTGGTAACCATTTGGGTCTGTTCTTCTGGAAAGGATTTGTTTGGTATTGCGGTGACTCGGGGCACCGCTGACCTGGGAGCACTGTCAGTCCGTCGTGTCTGCCCCACATAGGATAGGATGTACCCCATCCTACATGACACAGGGCTGGTGTTCTTAATTTTCAAAGGAAACTTTTCTTCCCTGTTTTATCCTTCTTCATAAAAATATGTAGGCTTATTATCTCTATTGTTTCTCTGTAGGGTGCTACCCTCTCCCATTCACTTACTGTGACGATGTTACCTTTCAGGGCATACAACTTTGTACGTGGGTCATTAGTCCTGCCTCCCACCTCACTCAGGCCTCCTGTCTTATCTCCTAACTCCCATACGGCCCTCTGGAGCCTAAGCTCTCAGGCACCTGAGGTAGGTACCGTGTTTTCCCGAAAATAAGACCTAGCTGGATCATCAGCTCTAATGCGTCTTTTGGAGCAAAAATTAATATAAGGCCCCATATTATATTATATTATATTATATTATATTATATTATATTATATTATATTATATTATATTATATTGTATTATATTAACCTGGTATTATATTATGTTATATTATATTTATTATATATTATATTATATTAAGACCCAGTCTTCTATTACAGTAAAATAAGACCGGGTCTTATATTAATTTTTGCTCCAAAGGACGCATTAAAGCTGAGGTCCGGCTAGGTCTTATTTTCAGGGAAACATGGTAGATGTTCCAGGTAAATGCCAGCTCTAGAACTTGCTTTGGGTTCATACTATCCTTTATTTGTGGCCCCTGACGACTTCCCCTGTTTTTCAACCAAATCAGTCATGCATTTAGAACAATATTTTATCCAGCATGTTTAGTTATTCTGAATTAGGGGGACTTCTCTGCATATCTCTCCTGCCATATTGCAAGCACATTTGAGTTGCTTCATCAATTTGTTCTTGAAAAACCACCCAGTTTAAGAAGATCAGAAGGGCCTATCACTAATCCTGAGTTTTCTAATAACATTTGTGTAAAGACTACTGCTCTTCCCCAAATAATTTATAATTTAGAGTAATTCTCACAAAGTCTCTTCCTTAAAGCAACTTGGTCAAATTCTTTAGGAACCTAACAAAATTATTCTGAAGTTCATTTGGAATAAGAAAATGATGAGAATAGCCAGAACCATTTAGAAAAAGAAGAGTAAAGATGGAGGACTAACTCCTTCTGTAATACTAAATATTAAACATAGTCTAATATTAAATATTAAAACATACCAAACTTTATAAGATAACTAAATCAATATGATAATGACACAGGCACCACCTATCAATGCAATGGAAGATATAATTCATTAACAGTTCTTATTATATGTTAAATTTTAACCTCCCAAATCAGCAGAGAAGGGAGGGCTTACCCCACACATGTTGCTTGCAAGAGTAACTTATATTGAAAGAGGAGAGTTTTACTTGGTATAAAGCAAAACAAGGCCTATGTAGTTTAAAGAATTAAGTGGGGGAAAAAATCAAATGATAGAAAGGTTAAGTAAAAATATTTGATTGTAGAAAGGGCTTCCTAAACTTAAAATCAATGGCTGTTTCTGGAAAATGGCAAGAAAGTGGTTGCAATAAATGATGAGATAATAGAGAGACTTACTTTTTAACCATAAGAAAGCATTACCTTTCAAAATAATAAATAAAATTTGTATTAAAAATAAATGAAAGGAGTAAGAAAATAATTGATCTTGATTTGGCGAAATTTTACACTTTTCTGGTTTTAATAATTAAAGAGAAGTTCCATGTATCAATTGGCCAAATTCTTATAATAAATATAATTATAACAAACATAATCCTTAGTAATAAAATATTCATGTTAATCCATATGAGCACTGAGAACCCAGTAGAACCAAACACAGAAAGAGATGTTTCACAAAGGAGAAACATGAATTCTAAAACATACCAAGAAGTATTAATACCTTAAGGAATTCTATGAAAAATGTTTTTGTAACACTACTCATTTGTAATAATACTATTCGACCCCTAAATTTCCAATTTGGTTTTCTGATAGTTAGATGTGGATTTTTTTTTTTTTTTTAACTAAAAGCTAGGCAGGTCTGTGTTTAGAGAGACCTTTCTTTCTTTCATTTTGTTCTTATTTTGGGGTGTGATTGGGCCTAAATTTTTTTCTTACAGGTTTTTCATTATGAATTTACTAATCATTATGCTTAATGTGTTCATATATAAATGATGTGTTTGAATAAGAAGTGGTTCATCTGAACTTGGTGAATATGGGTATTATGTGAAATATCTTCTGCACCCCCATTTAAAAGATCTTACGGGAAGTATTGACTTATCAATGACTGTGACACTGCAGAGACTGTTAAATGAATGTTAATTCAAGAAATCCCTTAACTGTCTGATGTTAGTACCAGCAAGAAACCACCAGGTGGCAGTACAAGCCAAGCACAAAACCCACACTATAGTTTGTAGGTTGCACATTCAGTTACACTTTCACTGGAGTGAAGTTAGCAATCGAATATCCACAGTTGAGTAGAATCACCCCACCTCGCCAGGTGTTTTTTAAACCTGGTTTTATACTAATTTTTCAGAGAAGAGGTTGATTTTTTTTTTTTTTTTTAAATCTGGTCAAGTCGCATAGGAAGGACATGTTTTAATATGTTACTTGGAGTAACCCAAAAGAACATCTTATGTATTCCAGCCCAGACAAGAATGAAACGTCTTTGAATGGTAAGATTCCCTGTGCCCCAGAACTTCATGTTCTAAGCCAATCAGGAAAATAAAGCTGCTGCTTTAGTCAGGAGCCAGTCTGCCAGGAAATATACATAGCAAGTGGGGTTGAATTATAAATAGACATTTCTTTTGTGGGTTAGACAGCTAAATCTGTCTTCATTTTTTGTGAAGTCAGGTATGACTTGATTGCAGTGCTTAGTCACATATCTTCAAATAAATGGTTGCTATATAAAAATATGATTTTTTTTTGTTTTTATGACTAAATATATGTGGCATGTGTTTCATGTCTATACATTTCCAAGGGTATTTTTAGAAACATCTGTTTCCATATCGGTAACATAGCTCTTTCCCGGTGGAGGAGTCTTTCTTTATAGGAGCAGCAGTGTTGGAGGATGTCCTGGGAGACAAGTGCTCCAGTGGGGCGCAGAAGAGCTCAAAGAGCACAGAACCCCAAACTGGGGTTTCTAATGAGGGACTCTGCTTGTATTAATGTTATATTTGTTTTCAGCCACTGAAGAGAATTCCCAGCTGCTCCATTAGAGATGTGAAGTCTCTCAGCTGAATAAATGAAATCCCTGAATACTGAGATAACTTGAAACTGAGCACACAGAACCGCTGTCAGGAATCAGTGAGAAATCATGGAGAGCCCAAGAAGGCCTAAAAGATGGGAGAAGTTTCAGGATTCTGATCCTTCAAACTTTCAAAAAGGGGCGAGGGAGGTCAACAAATCCTGGTCCAAAATAATGATCATGGTCTCAGTGCTGTAATATTCTATCAAATAAAGGATGGATGAGTCCTTAGAAGCAGCATCACTTATTCATGAGAAGTCAGAATCGTTTCAACGCCCATCGCAGCAAACTTTCTTTTTTTACAAGGTGTCCAGACCTCCAGACCTAGGAAGGGTGGAGGACGGTGAAATCTGAGTTTAAACAAGGCATCTGGCAAGATCTCATATTACGCCTCTGGCTGAACTGAGATGTGTCAATGTGCATATTGATATTAGTTGCATAGCTACCAAGGTGGTGCTGTTTAATAGGTTGGTATCAATTGGAGGAATGTTTGGTGATTTGGATGAAGATGTTGAATTCACTCTCATAAAATTTGAGATGATATGACATTAAAGAGAATAAATTAAATGGTCCAATCAGAGTTCTAAAATCTTAGGCTAGTTGAACCTGGTAAGTGTTAGAAGAATGATTTTAAAGAGAACATATGTAAAGGCCATGACTTGCGTCCTGAAATCAACAGCATGTACACAGGGTAGGTCATATCTTAGCTGTGGCCTGCCTGGAAGGCTTAAAGGAATGTAGTTGGCCGTGACTGTAGTATAAACCAGCTGTGTACCATGGCTGTCAGCAGAGTAAATGTTCACTTAGATTTCATTAGTCAGAAGGTGTGGTCTGGTGAAGGAGAGAGATGTCCCCTCTTCTATGGGTTCAGCCCCCCTCTCTTCAATTCTAGGTGCTACACCTCAGGTGGGGCATAGGAAGGAAGGCCAGGGACCACTCACAAAAGAAACATGCAAGATAACAAGAGCATTGAATGAAATCTTATCATTTGCAATAACATGGATGGACCTAGAGGGTATTAAGTGAAATAAGTCAGACTGAGAAAGACAGATACCATATGATCTCACTTATGTGTGGAATCTAAAGAACAGAATAAATGAGTGAACAAAACAGAAATAGACTCAGAGATATGGAAAAAAAACCTGTTGGTTGCTAGATGGGAGAGGGGAGGGGATGGGGGAGAAGGTGAAGGGATTAGAAATAGCAAATTAGTAGACACAAATAGTCATGGGGATATGAAATACAGAATGGGGAATATAATCAACAGGTTTGTAAAGATTAGGTAGGGTGCCAGATGGGCACTGGACTTTTCAAGGGGGTCACTTCATAGGCTGTATAGATGCCTGACCAATGTGCTGTAAAACTGAAGCTGAAGTAGAATAATATTGTATGTCAACTATAAGAAAAAAAATATATATATATAGTCACGGGAGGTGGAATATAGCATAAGAAAGATAGTCAATGGTATTGTAACAGCTATATAAGATGTCAGAGGAGTAGTAGCTTGGGGGGGTTATCACTTTGTGAGCGTTATAAATGTCTAACTATTATGTTGCTTTGTACACCTGAAACTAATAATAATAAAAAAGATCAATAGAAGCTGTGTTATAAAGGGAAGGGCTGACAGAATAGGGTATTAGAAAATGCAGAGTCAGAGGATGGAGTGACACTGGCTTCACATATTTGGAGCTCTGTCATGTGAGAGAGGGATTACACTTGTTCTGTGTGATCTCAAGGGATCAAATTAAGACCAAGGGTGTGGAAACCTTAAAGAGACAGTTTTGAGTTTCACATAATGACTTTCTGATGGTTGGAAGCAATCCCAGGTGGGAACAAACTGTTTCAAGAGATGGTGATTTTTCCATAATTAGGGTGTCCACGCACGGATGGGGAAGAACTTGGAAATATCTTAGCAACCGATAGATAGTGGAATTTAAAAGTCCTTCCAATTCTAAAGGTTTATGGTTATTTTATTAATCCATTATTAAACTAACGAATGTTTAAGAAAAGGCATCTTTGAAAGTTTCTCAATATTAGTTTATCCCAATGGTCCTAATACATGTTGGTTTTTCTTTTCAGTGTCTTTAGTCAGCAAAGGCAGTACCAGGATTTTAAATGGGACCTTTATTCCTATTGTCTCTGACTATATAGTCAGAGCCCCCGTGCCAGGATAAACACAATAGGTGCCAAATATTTCCAAATCCTAAAGGGGTTACCTAAGCAGGTGTGTTACATGATTGGCAACCAGTTCTGCCTGTATTGGCCCATTGCTCACCTCTGGGGTTGGAGTTGAAGAGTTGGTGATGAAGGCTGTGAGAGCGAGTCTTCGGTGTGCTGCAAGATACCTACCCTCCCAAGGGTAACAGCTGGGAGAACCTGAGTTTGGGAGACTCAAGAACGGTGATGCCCACCAACAGAGACTGGCCGGAGCCACCCATGCCTGGCAATAGCTCCAAGGAGAGAGAGGGCTTTGGTGGGAACAGTCTCCATCACCACGGAAGGGGTGTGGCAGAGGTGTGTTTCCCCTAAACCCAAACTGGGGTTACCTTAAAGGGGACCTCTCCCAACAGGGTTGCCTGGAGGTTTGGACTGCCAGCAATCGGGCTGATGGAGGAGACTATTAATAGGGCATGAGTGGAAGCTGATGAGAAGCGAGTGGGAGATGGAAACAGAGCCGGGCTCTCTAGGTTCACATCCTGCCTGTCACTGCTGCTTATTCAGTGTGTGATCATGGGCAGAGGTGGAGCAAGACAGGGAGAAGTAGAAGAACCTGACTCCGTACCCCTGCTGGCATCTTAGGAAGATAGCTCAGAGGAGCCAATTAAAATTAGATAAGATTTTGGAATTTTGTTAGCAAAGAGACTTTAAAAATTACCAAATAAGACTATTGTTGCCAGTTAAAGGGACAGAGAGAGCTATGGGACCCTCGCAAGTTTCCATTTAAGGGTAGAAAAGGAGTTCAGAGCAGGTTTGAGGAGACAGTTGGAAGAAAGAATAAAGCTGCTTTCTGCTTGCACCCTGTGCAAACCAGCTTAATAAACAGATAAACCAGCTACAACTGTGAGCGGAAATTTCAGGGCCATGGATGGATGGATTTTAGATGTGGTTTTGTCACCAAATAGCCGTGTCAATAGCAGGTCACCTTACCTCGTTGGGTCCTAAGTTGCTTCACCTAGTTTCTTGTAGCTTTGTAGTTCTGTTTCCATTTCACCTCTCACACACACACACACACACACACACAATTTAGTTTTATAAGTATAGCCACATTTTTTTCCAGAAAAGTTCTAGTTAACTGAACCTCCACGTTTTCTTTCTATTTGCATACTGATTGTGTTTTGTGCCTAAATGTAGTGTTAAGGTTATTCTTTGTGTTTCTCTCTGCTAAACTTTATATAGATAAGCTTTAGTAAGATTTGGCATTTTGAGCACAGGTATTTTAAGAGTCTTACCGATGTTAATTCTGCTGATTCAGTCTACATGTGGTTTTTACATTTTATAGATAAAGTCACAGGCAAAGTAAATTCAAAAGGTAAAAGGAATGGTCAAGTAAACACAATTAAATATTAAAGAATTCCTCAGACCTCTTGGAATTCATGAGATAATTCTGCGTTTTTTACTCATGTGTGCAGTGAAAAATAGGCTTAGTTTGTCCTTCAATTTTATGTCTCTTCAGAGCACTGCTGTCTAAGGTAATATAATTATCTGTAAATTCCTGTTAAGAGTCTCTGACCTGCCCTGGAAAGGATTGGCACAGACAAATTATTTCTTTAACTAGCTTAGCTATTTAAAATTATGCCGTAAGGTGTGCATTTCAGTTCAAATAAAAAATGAGACACTGATTAGCACGTCATAAAATAGACAGAATGAGTGGGCAACATACATCTTAATCTGCTCAGTTCTTTGCTGGAATTCCTAATTTCTGGATTGATCTCTTGAGCAATAGCATTAGTTTGTTATAAATGACACTAGATTGTGTAATTATTAATTTTCACTTTTATAGGACATTCAGTCTTTGCAGTGATATTGAGTGAAGGGTTTTCACAGGTTAGCACTGTACTGGGATTGCATATTTATACATATGGCATCTACTGTGTCACACACTGAACAGCAGTAGCAACGATTACAGTACCCGTGGCCCCAAAGCCTGTCACTTGAGATGTCTTTGCTATTTTCATCCAATTTAGATTTGAATGATCTTGGAGTTTTCTTTTCTCTCCACAATCCTATGATTCAGCTCACAAGAGACATCATCTTTAAAGCTTAGGTATAAACTCGGCCGTGGCAACTGAAGCCTCTAAAATCTCAGTATCTACCAAAAGCCCTGTTAGAATGCAACTGGAATATTTATATGTTGGTAAGAGAATGGAAAGTCAAGTATAATAAAGTGCCTTCCCTTAAAAATGCACATGTATTAGTTTAATTTCCTTTATGTTCCCAGCGCTGCTTTATATCATGGTGGTTAAGAGGAGTATAAGGAGTGATTATATAGAGAGAAGAAAGCAAAGAACCCAGAATTTTATTTCTGAGGGCAGCTTATTTTCTGCCTGACTGGACTGTAGACTCCAAGTCCAAAGATCTAGTCCAGTGATAATGAGGGGCAATTGTACATGTAATGAATTGGAGGGTGGCAACAGCAGAATTTATTATTCTAGGTCTGGTAGTCTCATTTTTACAACCCTGCACATTTCTTCTCCTTCCCTAATTCTTTAGTGCAGGTTCTCTTCCTCTCTTTACACAGGGATCAGCACATGACCTAACGAACAGGGTCAGAGAGTCCTAGCCACCCGGCCATTGTGATTGGTTTAGATACGACACATGACCCAAGCTGGGCCAATGAGAGCCCTTGTCTAGGACTTGCCTGTAGGAGAGTCAATAGGCAAAAGTGCTTTTGCTTCGGTGTTCCTGGAACGGGAAGGATAGCTGAGGACTTTATCATCCCGTGGAGTCAGCCTGTCTGCAACCATCAGAATGAGGCCTGCGCAAAGAAAGGCAGAGAGGAAAGGAGAGAAGTGGTGATGTTTGAGGACTGGATCTCGTTCTGTCGGCTGTCAGCTCTCATAAACCACTCCTTTTTTTCTTTTGTATAAATTGATTTGTATTTCTGTCATCTGTATCCTAATACAGACTTCAAACAGAAATATTAGAAAAAGCTCTTTGATGAAATATTACTTCATATACATAAAAATACAGATGATTTTGATATGATGGTAATACAAATAACCAATTTATCGAGCATCTGCTAGGTACTAAGCACTATAGTAAGTATATTGATTTCTTTTTTTTTTTTTTTCATTTAACCTTCACAACAACCTGTAATCAGTTCACTATTGCTGGGTAACTAACTGTCCCAAATCTTAGGGACTTGAAGCAATAAGAATTTATTTAACCAAGTCTGTGGCTTGGTTGGGTGATTCTTCTGGTTTAGACCAGGCTCAGCTGGTCTTAAATGGGCTTGCTTATGAGTCTGCAGTAAGTTGTCAGGTTTCTGGGGATTTACTAGTTTCGGATGGCCTCTCTCATAGGTCTGGATTTGGTGGTCTTTTCAGCTAGGCCCACAGGGATGACTGGACACTGTGTCTCTGGCTGGCTTGCCCAGGCTTGTTCAGTGGACCTTGCAGGGTTCCAGGAGAGTGAGTGGAGACACGAAGTCCTCCCAAGGCTCAGGGCAGACACATGTACTTTGCTCCTTCTGCTTGTTGCATCCTCCTGGCCAGAGTTCAAGGCCAGCGCTGATTCAGGACATGAGGAAATAGTGTCCACTTTTAATGGGAGGAGCTGAAAGTCAAAGGAAATGGATATAGGGAGGCATGAAAAAAATGAGAGCACAACTAATTTACCAAAAAAAGGTATTATGTGCATACACTTTAAAAGTTAAGAAATTTACTCCAGGTCACATGGCTACTAAGCAGCAGAGACAGGATTTGAGCCTTAATTGTCTGACTGAAAATCTTACTCTTTCAACATTTCTCTCTAGATTTGCTGATTGATCTATGCAGTCCAGATGTCGCAACTTAATTAGTTTCTGAAGTCTTATTCTTAGATCACTTTTGAATGATTTCTAAGTTATTATGAAGAGTTCTTCATTATAATAATGGTATTAACTTTCTGTGAATAGGTTATTCTTGAGCTACACATACAAGCATTTTTATTCATATTCGTATCCACAACAAAATGTTCGTATTGTCATGTTTGTATCACAGGCTAGATTTGAAAGACCAGATGTTATTTTAGGAGAATAGATAAAATAACTTGTAGTATCTAGTAAGTTCTTAAATGATACTTTAGAGTGGAAAAACCATGAGTTCAGGCAAATGGGAAGCTGGGAGGTGGTGAAGATCCATAAATTGGGAGGAAGTCTGTCCATAAACAGAAGCAAGAGGCCGTGGACCTCAGTCCTGTGGGATTCTAAGGAAAGTAGTAGTGACAGTGGCTGTCATTTAAGGTGAGGGATCTCATAGCCCAGTGTGAACAGCTCCATGCATATTCCAGAGACAGCCCTCCCCAAGTCTCCTCAAAGGGATAGAACATGGGGAACAGAGACAATGCACACAGAGCCCGGTATTGCAAGACCCAGCTGCCCCACGTTGTGCCTCTACCAAAATAATTTAGCTCAAACCCTCCTTGCACGCCTCACTTAGAAGTCTGAGTGTTATCATTATTCCTCTAGAACAGTCCTTAGGGTGTTGGTGGGAGGAAGTGGTCATGTAGGCAATTTTATCTCGTGAAATTGAATAATTAAAATGCGGGATTGCTGTGAAGAAAGGACGATCGGGAGGGCATAGAAAGAAACAGATGGTGGAAAACGAAAGAATACAAATGGCAGGAACTGAATGAAGAAGGGCTTCTAACACCAGGCGAGTAGACTGAACACTTGGGAATATCTCAGAGATCATTTGGTTTGAGGTGGGATGACTAGGACTCAGGTTTGGGATATATGTAGGGATGAGAGAAGGGGATGTTCAAATGGTTCAAATGAGACGGGAAGAGGTGAAGGAGGACATCTATGGATGGTGAGGAAAGCAGATGGTTTTATGATTTACAAACTGGTTACTAGGGGAAAAGGTGATATATATAGTTTTCAAACATCATGGATCTTATATCTTCACCTTCTTTTCACTATATTGGTAAATGTGCCACATTAAACACCAAAAGGATTCTGATTTTAGAATCTGGTGGTCAGGAAAAGATGGGTTATGAGAAGAAGTGTAGTGTGTTCTCTTTAGAGGGAGCAAGACAGGAATCACACTCCCTGAGGAGCTTCCTAAATGACTTGTTTTAAGAAGATTTGTGCGGAAGCACAGAGAACATTGGAATGGAGAATCAAGTGCCCCTCTTTTCTGTCAATTTTCATCTGTATTCTGGCATTGGATGACTCGGGAAAGAGAGGGTGGCCGTTCTGCCTCCAGCCTAAGTCAGAGAAGTTTGGCCTACAGTTAAGGCTGGATCCCAGGGCTTTGGGACCTGACATTCCTGTACTCCATGTCTGTGAGTTTTTTTTTCTGAATGTGACTGTCATCTGACAGCAGACCCTTTTCCCTATACCAAAAAGGTGCAGAGTTCTAACCACAAGTGAGAATTATGAACAAGGCTGAAATCACTTCTCAGGCATGAACCATTTGAGACAATAGATCCCATTTTATAATATTAAAGAAAATAACCTGAAGAAATTAAAAGAAAATAGGTAATGACCATTTAATAGGAATGTGTCTCAGAAAGGAGACCAGAACAGTTCAAGTAGGACAACTCCACATAATCATTTCAAGCTTTTAAATCACAGGTTTGACCTGTGGGGATGCCTTAGTTGATGAATACAGAGGAAGGAGCAGTCATTGGGATCATTTATCTTGCACTTGTTCAAAGCACTGAATAAATTAGAGCAAATTTTGTAAAGTTTGAAATTTTACTGTGATGTGACAAGCATGCAAAGAAAATCAAACAGTTGTTGAATCTGCAAATAATATTTTTTTTCTCAGTGATTGACCGACCCTTTTCTTCTAAATCTGTAATAAAAAGGGGAGGGAAAGTAACCAAACATGAAATGATTTCAGATTCTTTACCTCCAAGTTCCGGTTGAAGATATTGGAAGGTCGGGACACTTTTCCATCTTTGGTGACTTAGACATGCTTACAAAACCAAAATATAATCCAAGTGTCTTCTAGAGTGTTGTCATTAATCTAAGTGTTATTCTTTAGAAACGTATAGGTAACCACCACCACCAATTTTGCTGTCTATAAAGGGATGTCTGTCTTGTGGATGCTTTTTACTGTTTCAGTCTCTGAATTTTATGTCATAAGCCAACTTTGTTTGAGTATGTTAACTATTTTTTTAAATACACTTTTTATTTTGGAATAATTTTACATGTACAGAAAATTTGCCAAGAAAGTATAGCAAGTTCCCATATATGCTTCACCCATCTTCCCCTAATGTTAACATCTACAGTGGGTTGAATGGTGGCCCCAAAATACAGAAGGTGACAAAAACACATATACACATTTTAAGAAAGGAAAAAGTTAAAATTGTAATACTCAATATATACCAATAACAAAAGATGAATACAAGTCACGTTTGACTTCAGCAATTACAAGAGGTGCTCAAAGTGGTTACCATCAGCGTCCAGACACTTCTGATTACAGCGAACTACTGCTTGTGCAACGTTGACCAATGTTGCTTGACAGTTGCCAAACCATTTGTTCCCCCGCGCTCTTCCCAGGATTTCACAATGGAGTGCCTCAGCAAACTGAGACCCAATGGAGAGATATCAGAAAAGCTCCTTTGAGGGGAAGTCTCAGCAAACTGAGACCCGATGCAATTATATCAGTCCCTCCCCTTCAATGGATTCCTTGGAGATGTGCGTGTGTGTGAAGGCAAAGTTCAGGCTGGAACACAATGGGAACTTTTGGAAAGACAGCCAACAGGCTACTAACATACAGATCTTGAGATTAACAATCATTACCTCTTTAGAAGTTTACCAATAAAAACTACACATTGGCCCGATTCAGGGTTCAGTCCCTGAGCCTGTTCCCCTTGGCCCGTGCTTGCACTCTATTACTGGCCTCTGTCTTTTCTTAACCCTGTGCTGCCCTTCTCCCTCCTCACAACCCACATCATGCCAGGCGTGACAGACCAAAGTGTCCACTTGTATACATTTTTATGGCACCCTTGGTATATGTCCACACCCTAGCCCTGGAATCTGTGAATGTGACCTTATTTGGAAAAAAGAATCTTTGCAGATGTAATGAAATTAAGAATCTTGAGATGAAATTATTCTGGATTATCTGAGTGGACCTTAAATCTGATAACAAACGTCCTTATAAAAACACACACAGGAGAGACACACAGGGAGAAAAGGAGAAGGCTTTTTTGTTTTTGGTTTTTTACTGATGTCCATTTTGTGTTGTAGGATCCAATCCAGGATACCACGCAGCATTAGTTGTCATGTCTCCATGGTCTCCTCTGGGCTGTGACAGTTTTCCAGTTTTTCCTCGTTTTTCATGACCTTGGTGGTCTCGCACAGTACTGGTCATATATTTTGCAGAATATCCCCCTCTGTGGGTTTGTTTGCTATTTTTCCCATGATGAGACTGGGTTATGAGTTCTGGGGAAGAATACCATAGAGGTGCAGTGCCGCTCATCACGTCATAAATGGTGTCTAGATCCACATGATTTATCTCTGCTGATGTTGATCACTTAGATACGGGAGAGTTTCCCAGATTTCTCCACGGTAAAGTCACTATTTTCCCTTTCTGCACTCTATTCTTTGGAAGCAAGTCTTTTGGTCCAGCCAACACTCAAGGAGGAGGGAAAGTAGCTATACCTCCTTGGAGTTGGGGTGGGGAGTGTGTATTATTTGAAATTTTTCTGTAATAAATAGGTCTTTCTTCCTCTCTTCAATTATTTTTTTATATCAGTATCAGTGTATATTTATTATATATTTATTTTATCATCCAATTTTACTTTATGATCTAACACATTATTTTGTTGCCCAAATTGTTCTAGCTTTTATGCTTCTTCTATTTGTTTTTATTACATTGTATGATATTGGTTTAAGTTTTCTTTGTGTCCCGCTGTCTATTAGTTATCTATTGCTGCATGACAAATTACCCCCAAACTCATTGGCTTAAAACAATAGACATTATTATCTCATAGTTTCTATGGGTCAGGCATCTGGGTGTGGCTTAGCTGGGTGCCTCTGGTCCCTCCCAAGGCTGCAATCAGGGTGACATTTGGAGCTGTAATCTTTTCAAACCTCCACTGGGACGGGTCTACTTCCCCAGGCTCACCTACATGGTGTTGGTAGCCCTCCTTGTATGGAAGTCTTTGGTGGCTGTTGGGTGGCGATATCAGTTCCTACGTGGCAAGAAACAATCATAGAACAGCTCACAACATGGCAGCTGGCGTCCCTCAGATCAAGAGAGGCAGAGAGGGTGCCCAATACAGAAATCACAGTCTTTTTGTAACCTATTCTTGCAAGTGACAAACTATTGCTTTTGCCATTTTGTGTTTGTGTTTACAAGTGAGTCACTATTCTAGCCAACTCAAGGAGGGTTGGTGGGTTATAGATGGACATGGTTACAAGGAGTAGGAATCACTGGGGATCATTTTAGAGGCTGCCCACCACACCCAGTAGTCCACCGTTCTATCCATTCACTCCAGTTAATTAGAATGGACAGAGGGAGAGGAGGAGGAGGAGGAGGAAGCTTTGAAAAACAAAACCACAGATGGATGAAATGTTTTGCTTGCGGTAACTTTTGACATAATGTCACAAACTACATTGTGTCTATTATTATTGGTCATTTATATGTGTATTTATTCATTCACTTAGGAGTGTATGATAGCTGCAAGCCAAGTATGACATTTCTGACCCCAGGATGTGGTCTACCTGAGATTTTTGGAAAACTTGTTGCTGTTGTTGTTAATTAGATAGCACCTGTGCACTATAGGCTATGTAGCCCCAACCACCTGAGCGTCACTTCTACCAGGTGTCATGTGAACAGTAGTGGAACAATTAGTAATTCTAATTGAAGCTGAATGTAGTTATTCATAATCTTGAGTTGTTCATATTGAATTCCATAAAAATTGTATTATGAAATTGGGAAGTTACGAAGAATTACTAGAAAAGGATAATAAAGTAATTTCTCCATTTGTATTCAACTCATTTTTAAATTATGTCCATCTACCTTTAAATAAAACTGTTTCTTCTTGTTAAAAAAATAATTCATGCTCCTTGCCTAACACTTAAAAAAAACGAAAAGCCCAAAGGAAAACAACTAAATCTGCTCCAAATTATATACTATAGTGTTAACATTTTGATGCATACAATTTCCAAATTATTTTTATATATTTTTATGTATACATATATTTAACACCATTGGTATCAAATTTGTGGAATCCTTAGAAATATGTTCTGAATATTTTCCTAAGTAAATCATTATTTTAATGAGGACCCACTTGACTTGCCATTATTATCACTGAAAATTCCTACACATGTGAGTTTCTGCTTTGTGGACACCTTTGTACTCATCCAATAAACATATATTGATTTCTTAATATTGGCCCAGGACCTTGTTGCTGGCACAGTGACAGGGAGGCTGGCACAGGGGGGAGCAGCAGGCAGGAATTTGGAAAAGCTCAGTTTGTGGTCCCGCTCTGCTACTAATTGGCTCATGTTTTTGGACAAATGAAAACCAGTCATTAACATATATACAGCACATAGAACATTCACTATGTGCTAGCTACTGCTCAAAGCCTTTTACTTATACTCTCGTGTTTAATCATAACACCTCAGTGAGGCAGACACTGTTATAACCACACTCATTTTATAGAGGAAAAGATACAGGCCAGAGAGATTAAGGAATTTTCCCGAGAGCACATAGCTATTATAGAGCCAGGATTTAACCCTGGAAGCTGGTAGCTGATTCCAGAGCTTATGTTCTTAGCCATTGCTCTATACTTTGAAAGGGACTGTGAACACTTCAGCTCTCTGGGCCTTAGTTTCCTCATTGGCAAAAGGTATGTAGAAGGTGAGGATGAGGAGTAATGTCTGTATACTGTAGGATAAATTTTCTTTGCAGGGATGTAAATAATTCAGGAGAAGAATATGGTTGAATAATATCTCTGATATTTATTATTGTATTATTTTTGGCACTTCCTTCCTCTCTCCGTTGGAGCAGATGGTCAGCTCTGAGCTCATCACCTCAGGGAAGGGAAGTGACAGTGTAGAAAGCGCCTCGCCAGAATTACGTTCCAAAACCTTAAGTCCTTAGGGAACTAAGTATTTTAGGTGTGGACAAAATATTTAGAAGAAGTAGGAGGAAGAGAACAGGGCTTCCCCCAGGATGTGAGAAGGATTTCCTGGGTTGGAGGGTAAGAAGGGAAACCAGTTGAGCCTCAAAGATGGCCTCCAAGCCCTGGTGCCTGGGTACGGTCCTAGAGGAACTGCTGTGGGGCAAGTAGGGCCAGAAGCAGCTTCTCATGTTTCCTATGCACCAGCGGCCTTGAAGCAGCAGCAGTTTCCCACACTGGGATGTGCAGACTCCACTGTCCTAACATGTGGGTCTCCACATTTTCTCTGTTCTTTACGTGGAGCAGTCTCCAAGTCCTTTTCCAGTCAGATCACTCTCTCTGCTTCTTTTTCTATGCCAGGCCAGAGGAGGTAGAGGTGTTCTGTGCTTGAATACCATGCTAGGACACAGACATCTGTGTGAGACTGTCTATGGCCCACCTTGCTCGATGAATCTCAATCTGTTTTAGGCCTGACACCTCTCTGAAGTCTCATTCTAATACCAGGTCCTGAGACCTTCAGGTTCTTATGTTCATACTCATCAACTCTCTTTGGCAGAAGCCATAATAAGCCTGAGAAACCAAGGATTGTATAAAAAAGAAAAAAAGTTTTATAAAAACCCAAAGGTTTACACTTTCTCATACATATGTTGGAAATTCTCTGTGGTTCAACCTCTCCCCGCCTCATGAACTCGTGACAATCAATGATGATCAGAGGTCCGTAGGTCACTTTCGCTGAGGTAAACGCAAATCGTTTTCATCATAACAGCACTTTGGGCATTCCAAGTGAGTTTCTGGAGACAAAGAACTTAGGCCTTGAGAAGTAGACAAGTTTCTCCTACAATATGATATCAAGAAATGTAATAGCAAGTCCCTGCTACAGACCCTCAAATCACATCAGTCTCTTCTTCTGAATTTAGTATGGCCATGGTCTGTCTGCACTAGCTTGTCATACAAAGGAGAGACACATTATTCAGGGGGGTGATCATAAAATCAGCACTTAAGGCAAAAATTAACAATGAAAATTACCTTAAAACTTTCCTAAGTCTTCAGTTGCTCTCCGTATGAAGTGGATGCCTTGTGTTTGGGGACAGTGTTGTATTTTAAAAAGTTCCTTTGCATTCTGGAATCACATTCAGTGTGGCGAGGTGCTCACACTATGAGGGGTACATCAAGGGAAGAGCACTTTACATCTCTCGGATTCATCTTTCTTAAATTTTATTTTATGATTTTATTCATACAACATGTTCAGAATCTCAGATTAATCTTAATTGGGGATGTAAATGGAATGTGGAACAAAGGTGTACACATTATTATATTATTATAATTCTCCCTCTTTTGATAGAGTAAGAACAGAACTATATTAGACACAGTTGTTGGTACTAAGAAACATGCAGGAACTTGATCTTAAGGGATATCCAGTTCCACTCCTGAGACAGTTAAATAATAATATAAGAAATAAGTGGCAGTATAGAGGTCTCTTAGATTTGGATCATTCACTGTGACTTCATTCTTAGGTTTCATGTACTGGAAGTATATCTACCAATACTCCAGGTCTCCATGACCCCATGTTATATGGAACAGAACAGAGTTGGTCCTTGGTGACGGTCCTAGAGCATCTCCTTGCATCTCATTGGATCTGATTAGTTCACATGGCCATTCTAAACTCATCATCGTCACAAAGAGTAGGAGGATGGTAAGAGATGCAAGCTAGAATATTGTTCTTTGATTGATTATTCTTTAATTCTTGCACACAGGGGTAGAGTTAACTCCACTATAAGCACTTGGGCAGAATGAGGAAGAAGTTGGTGTCCCAGAGGAAAGTTGGGGTTAATGCAATCTGGAAAAAGGTAAATGGATACTGGGGAGAGAAATGAGATTCTTAAAAACGTTAAAAATGTTGGAAATTTATGGGCAGAAGAGTGATATTGCATAGGATGCTTAGACAATGTTATAAGCGAGGTAGGATGGAAGGGAGACATCAGATCAAAGAAGCAAAAGGCTAAACTGGATGGGATTAAATTCAAGGGTCAAGGGAGAATTGCACCCTGGGTCATGCCTGGGAATCACATGGATGAAGCATAGAATTCAGAGGTAGGCAATGAGGAATGACTGAACTTCTGCATACCTATTTGAATTTTGGTGCAAAGTTGTTTTGTATTCATCTGTCAGTCCTAGGCCCTTTCCCTTCTGGAGTGTTTGCAAAGTGCCTGAGACCTTATGGGTCACTCAGGGGAATAGCTGTCATCTAGGTGAAGGGTTTCACTTTACTTAAGTATGATTAAAAACAATTTCCAATGATTATTAATGGAGTGAAAGTGATTGTACCTTCTCATTCTTTCTTTCTGTCTCTCCCCCAACCCCTCTTTCTCAACCTGCTTAGGGTAACTTTGAAAACAGTGTAGAACAAGGGCAAAATCAGTTCCCCAAAAGATCACTGGAGTTTTCTTCTATGTTTTTGTAACACAAAAATGAGATTAATTGGAAAGTGGCAAGATTGAAGATATGTTTCAATTGCTTTAAGCAAAGGCCAGCTTTAATATAGAACATTTGTATCCTTTATTCTGAAAACAATTACGAGCTGACTTACTCATATATATATTACAGAATTCATTTGCTACTTAAAACCATGAAATTATCCAATTGAGTTTCTACATTTCTCTTTTAAAAACTTGTAAAAGACAAAAACAAGAACATGTAACATTTTATATATTATCATGTTAATTTCTTAGCAAGGTCTATATTATTATTGCATTTAGAAATATATGTTATTATTGTGTTGGAATTGGCAGCAACTTAGACTGAGGCCTTTTATTAAAAAAAATAAGAATGGAAACTTCTTTTCCATGAGAGTATGGGTTAGCCTTGCTTTGTTTTGAAGATCTAATAGCTGCCATATGTTACGCCTATTAAATGAATGATGTAATTTAGGCTGCATGTTGTCCTGCCAACTGCTCCATGCTGCCTCCTCACTTTTAGTGCATATTACTCCAATACGTCCATATATCACCCAGCAGTGTTAGTCCTTGGGCCCTTAACCCCATCCATCACCTACATAGGCTCTATCTCCTTCCCTCCAGAATTGAAACTAATGAAAAATAATGGTAAAGCTTGGCAAAGCGTGTGCTTGCAGAATAATAATCAGCCCAATATTCTGGCTCATGGATAGAAAACCAAATGGAGGGTTGATGCTTAAGACAAAAGCATGATGTACAATTAAGAAAATTCAATCTTCTCCAGGACACAAGAGACAGAAAAGTGCTTTCTCTTCTGTGAAACATTAGGTGGTGCATTTCTCTACCCTAGTGAGCAGGATGATGCAATGAGAATGATCAGAACAAAACTAAAGTCACTGATTGTATGTTGTATTCCCTTAGCTTGTGCCACGTCTTATAGCTCCTGTCGAGAAAGATAAAAGTTCAATCTGAGTATCTCAGATATTTATGCATCTATAACTTACATATTTTCCATTTTATAATGGGGAAACAGAGGGCCAAATTTCTTAATGACTTGTTTCAAGTTGCCTTTTATGTATCAGTGTTGATTAGAAGGAAATTTATAGGTATTAAAAATTACATTGGGAAAATCCATTATCAATGATTCTATAAATTTAACTGAAATCTATTTCTTACCAGCCAAAATTGCACTGTGCTACAATTACCTTGGGACTGTTTTTATTACCATTTTCCAGTGAGTAAGTCAGTGAGACTTTTTTAAGCATTGTAAAGGAATCCCCAAATTTGCCACAGTGTAGCTTGAAAGACTTATATCTTTGTATTCTATCTTATGTATTCATGTGTTAGAACTACTGATTGTAACTCAACACCCTACTATACTTTTAATATGGCAGATTTCTCTTGATAATTTGTATCTTCATATATTTCAGAGTTCTCTGTTTTTTATTCTTGTTGTTAAATTAGGATTGGAGAGATAGTTTTTCTTTTTTTAATTTACACCTTTTGCAGGTCCAGCAGGACCTAAAATTAATCCTTTCCTTTATGGGGAGTGCATTAACAGTTGTATTCTTATGTAACCTGTTGGCTCCCATTTGTCACTTTAATGAGCTTCCCCATTTCCTACTGTTTGACAATCTGTCCTTTTGGCATCTTAAAACTTCCTGCACTATCCCTCCTTTGGTAAATGTATTGGTTTGCTAGGGCTGCCATAATGAAGTACACCAAGACTGAGTGTCTTAAACAACAGAAATTTATTTTCTTACAGTTCTGAAGACTAGAAGTCCAAGATGAACGTGTCAGCAGGACTGGTTCCTTCTGAGGGACATGAGGAAAGGATGTTCTAGGTTCTCTTTGGCTGGTGGATAGTCGTCTTCTCCCTGTGTCTTCACATTGTCTTTCCTCTGTACGTGTCTGTGTCTAAATTTCCTCTTCTTATAAGGACATCAGTCATATGGATTAGAATCCACCCTAATGACCTCATTTTAACTTAATTACCTCTGTAAAGACTCTACCTCCAAATACATATGGTCACATTCTGAGGTAGTGTGAGTTCCTCAACATAAGAATTTTGGGGAGGCACAGTTCAGCCCATACCCGTGGGAAAGAAGAGCACAGAGATATTTAATGCCACCTGGCATTTCAAGGGTTTTGAATGGATCTCAAAAATATGAATTTTAGTTATCAGTTAAGACACATATTGGTATGTTGCATAGTTCTATTAGCCTTCTAGCAGTCAGAATGCTAACCTGGTAGGACTTAACCCCCATACATGTCAAGAAAACAATGCAATCTGAGTTAGCAGGTGTGGGACGTAGAGATTCTAAAACAGAAATGCAGAAAGAGATCCTTTAGAGATTTACGTACCAAATAGTAACAGAAATTAGATATTATTTTTAGTCATGTAGGGGTATTTTCATTAAGGTTACACCACACCCATAAACTAACACTCACCCACCTCAAAATTTCAACATGGCATTGTATTGAATATGTGCTTATTTCATGAGAGTCCACAGTGTAATTTCTCTATTGTCTTCAAGTCTGTAAATGTAGGAAGAGATCTCTAAATAATTATAAAAGATTGTGTAATGATCCCAAAATAGCCAAATAGCCTATTTCTTTGGAGTCATTATAAAAAATAGTACTATATAAAGAATCATATATTACTATTAGGTTGGTGCAAAAGTAACTGCGGTTTAAAAGGTTAAAACTAATTGCAAAAACCGCAATTGCACCAACCTAATAGAAGGTGGAAAAGATCGGAAGCTCTGTGAATAGCTTTTGACTGCTAATGCCATCATTTCCTCCTCTGAATCAGAAGTTGTGATTGAAGTAGAGATCTGCATGTTTTTTCATCATGATCTAGTGACAATGGCTTAGGGAAAGGTTGGTGGGTTGTTAAATTCTGGAGATGGAAGTTAGTCAGGGAGTTGATCCTGCAGTCTTTTACTAGATCAAAGCTATGTCTGCTCGCTGGGTTTCCAGCTTAATTCTGAGGACAACCCAGGGAGTAAAGCCCTATATCAGGGGAGAAGAGAGTAGAGGGAGCTATCCCAGCCTCTTCCTCCATGGAAAGTGACTTGGCCTTTTAAATTGTCACTCTGGGTTAAAGATGCCAGATCACATTTGTTATGAGCTGGATCTACTTCTCCTGTAGTGGTCACATTCAGAGGAGGGTACAAGGAGGGAAATGGAGGCACTAAATAGCTCCACTCAGCTGCTTCTACCAAAGGTTCTCAAAAAGGCTGGCATGTCATATATTCCAATTTAAAATGCTCCTTAAAAAAGCATACATTTCTGCATGCTGCCCGTTTTGCTTCAGTTGTTTCTGGATAAGGATTACATTACACTGGAGTATGTTTAGCAGGGTCTTAGAATTTCCTATATTAATCTGCTTGTTGTTCTTTAGAAGTCACATTTTTGGAGCTACATATAAAATAGGGTGAGTTTACTTTAGAAACAATGGAGATTGCTGTCAAGTGTTTTCTAAGCAGTATTTTCTTGAGCTATTATAAAGGGCAGCGCTCACTAATATGCTTAAGTGTAGAAATTGCTGTCTCACTAATGGATAAAAACTGGACAGCTTATCCCTTTTCTCAGAAAGTATTAGTGATTTCCTGTGGGGGGAAAAAGTTGGAGAAAACCCTTCCTACACTCTCTCCCAGTTTCCCATGTTATTTTCTGTGGCCTAAAGAGATATGCATCCTGTTCTCCTTTCCCAATTTATCATTTCCTCTCTTATCCTCAATCCCCACACACCCACAGGGACCAATTCTCACTTGTACTGTTTTTGTTGTGAATTTCATTTATTTCTATAATCCTTCAAAATGACTCAAAAAAGGGGATGTATATGTATTCTTAGAGGTGTCATCTCACTTGTTTTTAAATTATAACACCAAATGGAATTTTAATCAAGTTTCTTAGCTCAGTTAAATAAAAAGTTTAGGTACAAAGCAAGAGTTATAGCTACTATTTTCAATAATGGTGAAAATATTATGGTTGTAAATGATAATTCTTTATCTTGTAGGCTAGGGAGTAGAATAATCTAAAGCCTCTCACTTGTCAGTTTTGTCCATGACATGAATAGATCAATTCAATGTGTACATTTTTCAAATTCTCAAGAGTCTTCATTCAAGGGAGGGGCTGGACTCATTATGTGTGTGTACTGTCAGTCCTTGCTAAAATGGTGGACGTCCTAGACTCTTGTATTCACATTTGTGGCCATTTTTTTCTTTTTTCCTTTTAAAATCAGATTAGGCATATGCTAGAGTCAGTGGCTGTGTTAAGCTACACAGTTTGAGAGGAAAATTGGTAGTATTTGGAAAGCATTTTTAATGAAAGCCTGTTTATTTTTTGGAGCAGGTACTAAATGGATTAGTCAGAAAGTGGTTGGAAAAATAGGCATTTATTCCTCTGGGTACTTATGTGAGGGCAGAGCGCTGAAAGCAAAATATTTACAGGCACGTTGATTGATCTGGGAGCCAGTTGGAAAGTATTGCTAAGGATAGACTTGTTTTGATAAATGGTAACCATCGCCAAGATGGCAAAAACATGAGAAAGAGAGGGGCCCATACTTCTTTCCTTTTTGTAGGGCCAATCAATTCCACTTTATATTTCAACCAACTAAGCCATTCAAAGAGAGGATTCCAAAGAGATCTACAAGTACATTTTAAAAAAGAAAGGGACAATCATTTTATAAGCAAGTGCTTGTAGTGTCTTCACTGGTCAGGAAGTCAGAGAATATCCCTAAGTGAGCTAAATTATCAATTAGTTTTGCCACCTATGTAAAAAGGCTTAACCTGGTAAAGAGCCATTTCCTCAGAGAGATGAGGAAAAGGACATAAATTATGTCACATAGAGGCTTTTGAAAAGTAGGCGAACCTAGTGTAATCCATCAGAAATTTATTAATAATTTATTGGACTCAAGGTTTATTTGTCATTTCTTGTCTTCAAATGAGCTAAGGATTCACAATGTTGTTTGGACTGTGAGAAGAATTTATTCGAACTCTGACATGTCAAACTAGTCTCATCATTCCAATAAAACAATGTTTTAGGCAAAAAATGCAGAGAAAAATGGGACTGGGCAGAGAGCTGGATCACACAGACAAAGCCCTGGAGACCACCAGGAAGACAAAAGGAGCGACTGCAGGTTAGTGCAGGGCAGCCTGACAGCTAAGGAAGGAGGCTTGGACTGGCATGGGAGACGCTTTTCCTTACTCGAGGGCTTAGAGAAGGGTTAAGATCCCAGGCTTGGAACCATAAGTGTTTAAGTCTGATGCAAAATCAGTACATGATACACTGAACCTGGGCAATCTGAATATTTGAGGGATAGGTGTAGAAAGCCCCAGAATAAGAACAAACTGCAGAAACACTACACTGATTTGGGACAAAAAGGGGGTGACTATGCATCCAAAACCTGACAATGAAATAAAGAAGCCAAGCTACCAGATCTAATGGTGGTACAAGCTATGTCTGTGTCCAATACGACTCTGAATCAGGAGATGAATCCGGCATCAGTCTCACCATATGTGGCATGCAGCCATCGCCCACACTTAGCTCAGAAGGAGTCCAGAAAAGGGGTGTGGAAACTGTAGCCCTCATTGTCTTCAGGCTTCCTGGAATCTGGGGCCATGGCCACTTGGTTAGCATTCTTAAAACTGGAATTTTGACAGGATTATATTTGTTAAGCCTTGTCAGTTTTCACCCATAGTGAAAAACTATTAGAAAGAAAAAAGGTGTCATTTGCTTGTTTCAGAAACAGGCAGTATGGGAAAAGCAGAATGGAAGATGGCACCTGTGTTGGCCTTTATGGGGAATCACTGGACAGCAGTGTCTACAGCAGTGATTCTCAATGTGGGGGTGAGGTGTTTTGCCCCAGAAGAACATTTGACAATATCTGGAGATATTTTTGATCGTTAGGACTGTAGGAGAGCATACTATGGACATCTAATGGGGAGAGGCCAGGGATGCTGCTAAACATTCTGCAATGCACCCCAAAAATTGTTGGGTTCAACATGAAAATAGTGCAGAAGTTAAGAATCCCTGGTCTAGAGGCAAGTAAATGGTCCAGCTGAAAACAAGAGAAGGGAAGGGGTCTCCCCACCAGGCCTGGTACAGGAAAGGGGTGAAGACCCTGTGGATGGGAAACTGCTAGAGAGCAAATAATGTCCGCAGGGTGGGAGTGGGATGAGGTGGAATGGATTGGGGAGTATTTAGAGAAATGTTCTTCATTCCTTAACAAATCTATCTAGATGAGAAGCTAACATCTGTTGCTTTAGAGGGGGAGTTAATTTTCTCTGTTTGTTTTCTGGAGGGATCTGTGGTCAAAGCCCTTCTTGCCTACATACTCTCACTTTTCAATGTCTTCAGAGCCAGAAGGAGGAGATAAGATCTACTTTCTCTTTTCGGTCTCCTTTCCCTTGAGAAAAATCTTCCCTTGACATTGCTCCTTCCTCAAACTATCATTTGATTCTCTACTTTCTTTAATGGCCACCGAGTGGTTTCTGCTCAGTGCCTCCATTTTCTTCTCACACACAACCCATCCTTCCTACTATTTGACTGAGTTTATGCGGTTAACGTTCATCCGTGCTTCCACTTTGCTCTACCCAGCATCATTTATCTTATTTTATTTTTATTAAATTTATTGGGGTGATACGGATTAGAAAAATTATAGGCTTCAAGTATACAATTCTATAATACATCATCCATCTGTTGCAGTGTGTGTTCACCAACCAGTCAGTTCTCCTTCCATCACCATGTATTTGACCCCCTTTTTATCCTCTTCTACCACGCCCCTCCCCCCTTAACCTCTGGCAACCACTAAACTGTTGTCTGTGTCTATGAGTTTTTGTCTTGTTCATTTGTTGCTTTCAGTTTTATATCCCATATATGAGGGACGTCATATGGTTCTCTACTTTTTTATGTCTCACTTATTTCACTTAGCATGATAATCTCCAACTCCATCCACATTGTCTCAAATGGTAGTATTTCATCTTTCCTTATGGCTGAGTAATATTCCATTGTATATACACACCACATCTTTTTTTTTTTTTAATCCAGTCATCTATTGCAGGACACTTTGGTTGTTTCCATGTCTCGGCCACCGTGAATAATGATGCAATGAATGTAAGGGTACATATCATATATCTTTACACATAAATGTTTTCAGATTTTTGAGATAGATACCCAGAAGAGGGATTGCTGGGTTCTATGATAATTCTATTCTTAATTTTTTGAGGAATCTTCATACTGTTTTCCATAGTGGCTGTGCCAATTTACATTCCCACCAGCAGTGTATGAGGGTTCCTTTTTGTCCACAACCTCTCCAACACTTGTTATTACTTGTCTTGCTAATAATAGCTGTTCTAACAGGTGTGAGGTGGTATCTTATTGTGGTTTTGATTTTTATTTCCTTAATAGTTAGTGAAGTTGAACATCTTTTCATATATCTCTTGGCCATTTGTACATCTTCTTGGGAGAAGTGTTTGTTCAGGTTCTCTGCCCATTTTTACTTTGGATTGTTTTTGTTGGAGAGTTGTATGTGTTCTTTATATATTTTGGATTGTAGCCCTTTATAGGAGGTGTTGTTTGTGAATATCTTCTTCCATTCGGTTGGCTGTCTGTTTTGTTGATGGTTTCTATTGCTGTGCAGAATATTTTTAGTTTGATGTAGTCCCATTTGTTTATTTCTTGCTTTACTTCCCTTGCCTTGAGGTCAAGTTCATGAAATCATCTCTGAACCCAATGTCCATAAGCATAGTACCTATGCTTTCTTCTATGCAATTTATTGATTCAGGTCTTATGTTTAGGTTTTGATCCATTTTGAGTTATTTTGGTACATGGTGACAGATAGCAGTCTAGTTTTGTTCTTTAGCATGTGGCTTTCCAATTTTTCGAGCACCATTTATTGAAGAGGCTTTCTTTTCTCCATTATATGTTTTTGGCTCCTTTGTCAAAAATTATCTGCCCATACTTATGTGGGTTAATTTTTGGGGTCACTATTCTATTCCATTGGTCTGTGTGTCTGTTTTTGTACTAATACCATTCTGCTTTGATTACTGTCACTTTGTAGTATAAATTGAAGTGGGGAGTGTGATACCTCCAGGCTTGTTCTTTTTTTGTCAAAGTTGCTTTGGCTATTCAGGCGCTTTTGTGATTCCATACAAATCTGATGATTTTTTGTTCTGTTTCTTTAAAAAATATCATTGGGGTTTTGATGGGGATTGCATTAAATTTGTACATTGTTTTGGTAATATGGCCATTTTAACTATGTTGATTCTTCCAATCCATGAACATGGAATATCTTTCCATTTCTTTGTGTCTTTTTCTATTTTTTTAAATAATGTTTTATAGTTTTCAGTGTATGGAGCCTTCCCATCCTTTGTGAAGTTTATTCCTAGGTATTTCATTCTTTTTGTTGCAATTGCAAAAGGAATTTCTTTTTTCATTTATTTTTCTGAAATTTCATTGTTAGTATATAGGAAAGCAATGGATTTTTTTTTTTTTTACATTGATTTTGTATCCCACAGCTTTACTGTATCTGTTTATTGTTTCTAATGGGTTTTTTTAGTGGAGTCTTTCAGGTTTTCTATATAAAGAATCATGTTATCTGCAAAAAATGACTATTTAACTTCTTCATTCCCAATTTGGATGACTTTTATTTCTTTCTCTTGCCTGATTGCTCTGGCTAGGACTTCCAAAACTCTCTTGAATAATAGTGTGGTGGAGGGCATCCCTGTCACGTTCCTGATCTTAGAGGAAAAAGCTTCCAGTTTTCACAATTAAGTATGATATTAGCTGAGAGTTTGTTATGTATGGCCTTTATTATATTGAGATACTTTCTGTCTATACCCATTTTATTAACTGTTTTAGTCATAAATGGATGTTGTATCTTGTCAACATCTTGTTGCATTTATTGATATGATCATGTGATTTTTATTTTTAATTTTTTAATGTGGTGTGTCACATTGATTGATTTATGTACAAGGATGGTATGAACCATCCTTGTGCCCCTGGAATGAACCCCACTTGATCGTGATATGTAATCTTTTTAATGGATTGTTGTATTTGATTTGCTAATATTTTGTTTAGGATTTTTGCGTCTGTATTCATCAGAAATATTGGTCTGTAGTTTTCTCTTTTTGTGTTTTCCTTACCATATTTTGATATCAGGGTAATGTTGGCCTCCTAAAATGAGTTAGGAAATATTGCCACTTCTTCAATTTTTTGGACGAGTTTGAGGACAGGTATTAAATCCTCTTTGAATGTTTGGTAGAATTTAGTAGTGAAGTCATCTCATCTGGTCCTGGACTTTTGCTTTTGGGGAGGTTTTGGATGATTGTTTCAATTTCCTTACTGTTGATCGGCCTATTTAGATTTTCCAGTTCTTCGTGATTCAGTCTAGGAAGGTTATATATTTCTAAGAACTTGTCCATTTCTTCTAGGTTATTGAATTTGGTGGCATATAGTACTCTTGTATTATCTTTTGTATTTCTGTGGTATCCATTGTGACTTCACCTCTTTCATTTCTTATTTGTTTGTGTCTGTGTCTTGTCTTTATTTTTCCTTAGTGAATTTAGCCAGTGGTTTGTTAATTTTATTAATCTTTATGAAGAAACAGCTCTTTGTTGCATTAATTTTTTTCTATTGTCTTCTTTTTCTCTATTTCATGTAATTCTGCTCTAATTTTTATTATTTCCTTCCTTCTGCTGACCTTGGGTTTCATTTAATCTTATTTTTCTAGTACTTTGGGATGTAATGTTCCATTTTTTATTTGGCATTTTTCTTATTTCTTGAGATAAGCCTGTAATGATATAAATTTCCCTCTTAATACTGCTTTTGCTGCATCCCAATAATTTTGATATGATGCGTTCTCATTCTCATTTGTTTCTATGTATCTTTTGATATCCCCTTTATTTTTTCTTTGACCCAATCGTTCTTTAGTAGGATGTTGTTTAATCTTCACATATTTGTGTTTTGTCCCACTTTCTTTTTGCAGTTGATCTCCAATTTCAAAGCATTGTGGTCGGAGAATTTGCTTGGTATGATATCAGTCTTCTTAAATTTCCTGAAGCTAGTTTTGTGTCCCAACAGATGGTCTATCCTTGAGAATGTTCCATGTGCACTAGAAAAATATATGTAGTCTGGTGTTCTAGGATGAAATTCTCTGTAAGTGTCAATTACGGCCATTTGGTCTAATGTGTCATTTAAGGCTGATATTTCCTTACTGATTTTCTGTTTGGGTGATCTATCCATAGCTGTCAATGGCGTATTTAGGTCCCCTGCTATTGTGTTTTTATCATTTTCTCCCTTTAGTTCTGTTAATAGTTGCTTAATATATTTTGGCGCTCCCTGATTAGAAGCATATATATTGGTAATTGTTATGCCTTCTTGTTGTATTGTACCGTTTATCATTATGAAATGTTCATTTTTGTCTGTTGTTACCTTTTTTATCCTGAAGTCTATTTCATCACATACAAGTATGGCCTGATTTTCTCTGCATGCCATTTGCTTGCAGCATCATTTTCCACCCTTTCACTTTGAAAAGAGATGTGTCTCTTGTAGGCAGCATATGGTTGGATTTTGTTTTTTGATTCAGTCTGCTATTTTCTGCCTTTTTATTGGTGAGTTCAGTCCATTTACATTTAAGAGGATTATTGATATATGAGGATTTCCTATAGCCATTTTATCTTTGTTTTCTCCTAACTCGGTGTCTCCATTTTTTCTTTGCGTTTCTGTCTGTTATTTTAGTTTGGCGGTATTCTATGATTTTTTTTTTCCCCCTATGTTTCCTCTTTTGTTATGTTATGTGTCTCTGTTCTGGATATTTTTTTTTTTTTTGAATGGTTACCATTAAGTTTATGTAAAAGTGTGTTTCATATATACAGTAGTCCTTTTTCTTCAGCATGAATCTTATCTTCATTCCCCATTGCAAATTCAGACCTTTACCCTCTGCTCTTTTATATTTTTGTTGTCACAAATTATCCCTGTTTATGCTATGAGTTCATTTCTAAGTTGCAGTAGCAAATCGTCTTCTTCGTTTTCTTTTTTTTAAAAATGTTTTTATTTCCTTTACCCTTTATGTTATGCTTAGGTATATAGTGCCCTATACTGTGTAGGGATTTCCATTTCCTATTTCTGTCTGTCTGTTAGTAGTCTTACTCATAGTTTTGTATTTTTTTGTCTTTTGGTTTCAAGTAGAATTACCTCCTTAACAATTTCCTGTAATGCAAGCCTTGTGGTACAAAATTCCCTCAGCTTCTGTATATCTCAAAAGGTCATTATTACTCCTTAATATTTAAAACATAACTTTGCTAGATATACGAGTATTATTCTTGACTGGTAATTTCTGTCTTTCAATATTTTGAATATTTGATTCCACTTCCTCCTGGCTTATAGAGTTTCTGCAAAAAATCTGATGATAATCTAATGGGCTTTCTTTTGTAGATTACTGTCTTCTTTTCCCTGGCTGCCTTGAGAATTTTTTCTTTGTTATTAATTTTTGACAGTTTCAATATAATGTGCCTTGGAGAAAGCTTTTTAGGATTGTGGTAATTAGGTATTACCTGTTTGCTCCTTGGATTTGAGGACCCAGTTCTTTCTATAGGTTTGGGAAGTTCTCGTTGACTATTTGAATAAGCTCTCTGTACCCTTCTCTCTCTCTTGCCTCCTTCTGATATACTCATTATTCTTATATAGCTCTGTCTGATGAAGTCAGACAGTTCTTGTAGAGTTCTTTCTTTTCTTTTAACTCTCAAGTCTCTCTTCTTCCATTTGTGTCATTTCCAGATTTCTAACTTCGATGTCACTGATTCTTTCCTCCATCTGGTCAGCTCTATTTTCTAAGTTTGCTATTTAATTCTTCATCTCTTTTATTGAGTTCTTCAGCTCCAAATTTTCTATTTAGTACTTTTAAAAAATTTCAATCTCTTTGATAAAGTATATTTTGTTCATTGATTTTATTTATGATTCCATTAAACTGCCTCTCTGTGTTTTCTTGCATCTTGTTGAGTTTTTTCAGAACAGCAATTTTGAATTCCCTATCATTTAAGTTGCATATATCCATGTTTATTTTCTGGAGATTTTCCTTTTTTTTTTTCTTCTGAGCTGCCTTGTTGGTTATTCATTATAATTGATAGATTATTTCTCTTTCTGGGCATCTACAAAAATGAATTTTGCAGCCGGTTGATATGAGTAGGTCTTTCTTTTGTTTTCCAGCAGGTAGCACTGGGGAGTTTTATTTTCTTTTGCCCAGTTCCAGCTTCTTTTGGTGGAATATTTCCTGGAAAGTTGAGCATCACCTCTGTGACCAGGTCCCGAAGGTCAAAGGATATCACCCCCATGGGAGGATGTGTTAGACAATTGAGTTCTGAACCCCTGAAATCCCAGTGCTGCCCCTGTAGCCAGATGCAGAGTTGTGTGCCTCAGTAGCCCAGGGTATCCCCGCTGGGATCATCCACGAAAGGTGGCGGCATGGTGGGCTGGGTGAGGTGACGGGTGTGTTTCTGTCTTTGTTTTCCTGCAAATAATGGCAACTGCCAGACCACAGCTTCTTTGACCCTATATCTCTTCCTTTGTTGCTGGAATTAGTCGTAGTGTAGGTCTGCCACTCAGGAACTGTCTCTCCAGTTCTCAGGGCTGTATATATTCTGCTGTTTAACTTGACATTGCTACGTGTTTTTTTTCTAGTACTTTCTGCTAGTACAGGAGTGTGCCTGGGAGGCGAGCTGTGGGTGGGTTCTGGGAGGCAGCCAGGCTCCATGGCTTTGTTTTCCACCTGGCAGTGAGGGCTGTTAGATGAAAGCTGTCACATTCCTGTGTTTGGTCTTTGCCCCAGGGTCTCTGCCCCAATCACTGGGTTCAGCCTTGTTATATTCTGATCTCTTAGGCTGGAACACTGGGAGCCACAGGAAGTGCACCTGTCGTCTCAGTCCTCCTCTCTCCCCGGACCACAATGAGCTCCGGGCTGCCTCTGCAGCCGTGTCTCTGCATTTCCCCTTTTTCTCCTCCCCTGTTCACCCCGATTCACCCACCTTCAGATGTTTCGATGTGTGGATCTCTCAGACATTTTTGTGTGTTGCACAGGGAATCATTTGTTGAATTATAGCTGTTCAACTTGCAACTTCAAGTGGAGAGGTCACAGTGGGGACCCCTCACACCGCCATGCTTCTGACATTACCTCGTTACCCAGCATCATTTAAATAGTCCTTATTCCACTTGTTTCTCTCTGGTGTTTAACACTATTGTCTACACATTTTTTTTTCTTGAAATTCTTTCTTTCCTTTGGTTATCTACACCTTTCTGGTCTCTCTTTTTCACTTCAAAATCCTTCTCTTACCCCTTTTCTAGTTTAGTGCCTACTCCTGGTCTTCACAACTGTCTTCTGTCCTTCTTTAATATATTTCGCTTGTGATGTCTTCTCACACTCCTCCATCAACTCACTCTGGATAGTTCTTTTGTCTTAAATTGCCAGACCCAGGGCAAAACTCCTCTGACCTATACGTCTCTTGCTTCTTACGTGACTGGCTTTCCTTGTCTCCACTGAATCAGATTTGCTTCAAGACTTTGAATTTCTGCTCCAGTGGGACAGTTCATTTTTCCCCAGTAAGTGAGCAACCATTAGCCACGAAGTTACTTATCCACCAAGGTTCCAGTTTACTGACCCTATACCTGCCTCATTTTACCATACAAATACACTGTAGATGAATTTCCAGTTTAACTAGCTTGGCTTTCACAGTCTCCCACTAATGTGCTAAGCTTAGAACTCTTATAACTTGATTCTTTTCCCTTTCATTTAAGTCTTGCTATGCTTTCTCCTAGGTAATATTAGTATTTATGAGGCAAGAGTCTCTACTTCCTTGGGTCCAAGAGTGGAAGCTTGAAAATGTCTGGCTCTGAAGTATAGAGAAGCCAGTGAGCAAAAATGGGGGAGGGGGGGTAAGGAGGCGTTTTGGAACTTTTAAAATCACATGATGCAGGCAATTGCCACACTGTAAGCTTGACTCTGGCATATTTAATGCATTTTGTGTTTAAATCTTCCTGCTTCATATGGCAATTACCATCCTACAGAGCAAGAACAGTGGGGTCTTGAGAGCTTGTCAACAAGAGTAAAAGAAAAGGATATGAGTTGGAAAGAAGTAGAAGGAAATTAAACTGACTTCCAGGGTTTCCCTGTACTAGCTATCATTCAAATAATTTAATAAGTCTCATGTGCTTTACTTTAAATACAGTTTTGAAAATTTGCATGAAATGAATTCTGCAAATAAAGTGCAAATATTCAGCAAATATTTCAAACTTACTATTTAAAATTCACTCTGGTAAATTTGATTAGGTTGCAAAGAGTGCTTTAAAATAATGACTTTCATTTCATAGAAGCTATATCTTCCAATACCAGGTTTGTTTGAATTTATTCCAAATTTGATTTCATAACCACATGTCCAAGAAAATAATTTCTATTCTGCCACTGGTCAATATCTATGTTAAAATGGCTTGCCTGAAGCTGGCCCAAAGAGAATTTAAAAATCTGATCTTTTTTCTGCTTGCTTTTCTCAGTTTTGAAAGCCAGGATGAGCAATTTAGGCTAAAATAGTACTCTGTAGCCCAAATCAAACAAACTATACCAAATCCTTTGCAGATTTTTCACTTCTTTTTGTGCTGTTACATTTCATTCTTTAATGTCATCCAACTCTTCTTTTCTACTCTGAAAAAATAAAGTTATTGGGATTTATTTAGTTTTATATTTCTAAATGTAAGTAGGGGAAATTAGTGAGGATAATGGGGAAGGTGTGGTATTGTATTTAGGTTACACTAGGTAGACATTTAACTCAATGTTTGATTAATTCATAAAGGAAGATATGAACAAGGTCTGAAATTCATGTAATTCAGAAACATACAATTTCTATATTTTTCTACCATTTTAACTGTATTTCCTAAAACATTACTTATGAGAGAAAAGTCAAGCTAGAAATTACAAGTCATAGACAGCAATGGGTATTCCTTAAAGTTGGCAGAAAAGTTCAGTAAAGATATCTAAGACACTCATAGTAATTCAGTTTAATTAAAATTTTAATTCATGAACTTCAGACTATGTCCTGTTGTTTCTGTGGGTTGATATTTGGCAGAAAAAAACCCCACCACATTTCACCCAACAATGAGAAAAATTAGAGGGTTTTTTGTTTGATTTGTTTGTTTTTTGTTTTGTGGCAGATCGCTGTTGGAGATAACATTTTATCCATCTCGAAAAGTGCTATTTATAAGGTAGGTGAAATTCTATTACTGCCAGTTTATGGAAGCATGAATTTCATAACAGTGAAAGCAAAGCTGAATGCAACCAGTAGGTAGCCCTGTTTCTGATTGTTTTCATCTTGAGAAACATCAACGAAGTATAATTTTGGTATTTTACTTAGAAATTTTACTAATTTACTGAGAAATATGCTGTGAGTAGGTAAAGTCCACAGAATACAGCATCAAGGCTTGAAATAAATCACCAGGGCCCAAGGAACAAGTGAAAAGGTAATTTCCACATTGCATTCTAAATCATCAAGATTTGTTTATCCTATATTTTTAAATTAATATGATATTAGCAAAGCTTCAGTTTCATAATAGAAATATCAGCTCATAGACATGGACAGTAGTTTAGTGGTGCCAAAGGGTAACTGAAGTGGGGGTGATCGTAAAAGAGGGTAAATGGGATCAAATATATGGTGATGGAAGGAGAACTGACTGGGTGGTGAACACACAATGTAATATATAGATGATGTATTACAGAATTGTACTATGTAATTTTACTAACCATTGTCACCCCAATAAATGTTAATTAAAGAGAAAAAAGAGATATTAGTTATTCTCACAAGGGATTTTGTTTTCTTTTAAATTCTTAAGATTTTATTTAAGCAAAAATCAATTGGAATCGATCAGTGTCAAATCAGAAGTGGTTTCCGTTCTCCCTTTTTTCCCTTTTTCTAAGGTGAAAAATTCAACCATCAGTTTCATAACTGTCTCGTTTAGGTCCACGTGAAGGAATCTATGGGTAATTGTTTGCCAAATGGTGTGATGGATTTCCACATTTCTCTCCCACACAGTCAGTCCATTCTTCCTTATGCAACCCCAAATAATCTTTAAAAAGTTTTAATCAGGTCAAATCATCTTGCTTAAAAATGCCATTGGACTGTAAACTATAAAGACCTTGACATTTTTGAAGAGTATACGCCAGTATTTTATTTTACTTTTTGGTTGAATGTCCCTCACTTTACAAGTCTGACATTTCCTCATCATTAAATTCCATTTATGCAATTTTGGCAGGAATATCACACAGTTGCTTTTTCTGCTCAGTGTATCACATCAGGAAGCATACAGTGTCAGTTTGTCCCATTATTAGTAATGTTAAATTGAATCACTTGGTTAAGGCCGTGTCTCTCAGTTTTCTCTGTTGTAAAGTACCTATTTTTCCCCCTTTGTAATTAGTATGTACTTTTTGGGAAGATGCATTGAAATTATGCAAATATCATGTTTCTCAGCAAAATTTCTTCTAATTAGTTTAGTACCCATTGTTGATTCATGCCTGATTCAATTATTAGTATCATGGTTGCCACTTTTAATTCCATCATTCCTTTTATATTTATTTTATATAAACATATTGCTATATATTTCCCTCCTCCCTCTTTTTTCTTTTTCATTCTTTTTTTTTTTTTGGTGTGTGTGTGTGTGTTTCTTTTTCTCTTTCATTAGCATGGACACATGGATTGTTATTTTATTCAATGAGATAAAACTCATTACTATCATTATTTATTTTGATGCTCAATTTGATGCAGTTTGGCCAGTAAGAACTGTTAAGTTGCCCTGTGTCCTTTTGATACAAAGTCACTATTTTTTTAAATGACTTTTATTTCCTGGCATAATATTTGGCAGATGGATCTAGAACGTGATCAGACTCAGGTCCAGTACCTTTGGCAAGACTCTAATTGGTGTGGAAAAACCATAAGTCTGGTTGTCTCTATTGTGATGTGAGCAGTCTGTATCTCTTAATTCATTGAGTTCACAAAATAATGATTACCCAGGGGTATAGTACATAATAGAAAGGTAGGATTGAAATAATGAATGAGTTCCCTATCAATATCTGAAAGTGACCAATGACTACTTTTTGATGTTGTTCAACTTACGGATTTAAATATATGTGGTGGATTTCAATTGCAATTATCTTTGTTGAAGCTCAACTTATACATCTTTGGCAGGTGGGAGCCTCTTCAAGTTGATTCCTGGGGTTTCTTTTTTTTTCTTTTTTTTTTTTACATAACCATAATAATTTTTGATGGCTTCCTCCCTTCTGGCATGAAAAGATGTTCCAGATTTATTTTATGTATTTCCTCCCCAGATTTGGAATCAGTCCTGTTTCTGAGACAGTCTCTCTCTCTCTTTTTAAATTAAAGTTTATTGGGGTGACAATTGTTAGTAAAGTTACATAGATTTCAGGGGTATAATTCTGTAATACATCATCTGTATCTCACATTGTGTGTTCACCACCCAGAGTCAGTTCTCTTTCCATCACCATATATTGGATCTCCTTTACACTTATCTACCAGCCCCCTCTCCCCCTTACCCTCTGGTAACCACTAAATTATTTTCTGTGAGACAGTGTCTCTTGATCTTTTAAAGAATTGTTACCCCCCAAGAGAAAAAATTACATTAAATTAAAATTATATTAATATATCCTTAACAAAGGAAATCAAATATTAAGGAATAAAATTTTTGTGTGTGTGTAGAATTGAGCTTTAGAAAACCACAGACCATTGTAATGTAGGATTTTTTTCATCTCCCCAAAGCCAATTTCCTCCCCATTATGGGACACTGTTGCCTTACTGAGGGCACACTCCGAGAAACCTGGGTTTATTTTAGTGCAAATGATATTTCAAGACCAATCTGAGCACTAGGGATACCCCAGTACTACTTAACATCTTCTTTATTCTACCTGCATCTCCTTTCTTCCACACTGTGAATCCCATAGTTATTCCCTTGCTTTATTGTACATTGTACAATAACAAACTCATAATAGCAATGCTACTGCTATTACCACCGATATCATTACTCCAAACAGTTAAAAATTTGCTCTGCATATGTTCTCCTTATTCTCCCTCCCGCTTCCCTCCTTTTTCAATGATTCTGCTGTCTATGTTGTTTGAGCTTACAATCATTAAGTACTATACTATCTCTCTTAATACTCATTTAGTTCTACATGAAACTATTTCATGCTTACCCTCATATCTTATGGTAATCTCTCTCTGGTCATTCAGGTTGTCTGAAGCTTGTTCTCCAGTGGAATCCTCAGGAAGGCTCATGGGAACAATAGTCCCTAAGGTTTTGCACATTGATGTCAATATGTGCTCTTTACACTTGAAAGTCAGTTTGGATTGGATAAAATCCTTGGCTCACATTTTCTGTCTTAGAAGTCTTAACTATCTATGTTACCTCATTTTCTTGTGGCACAAAACAGTGCCTAAAGATGACAATTAGATGAAAATCTATTTTCCTTCCTTTATGTCATTTGCTCATTTTTAAAAATGCTCAAAGGAAATTTCTCTTTTTCTTTAAAGTCCAACCATTTTACTGGTATATGTCTTGGTATTGGTAATTATGAATCTCAATATGTAGTTCCAAGAAAAACTTTCAGGGACGTTTTATTGAATTTGTAGTTTTTAACAAATATTCTCAAACCTTGCTTGGGTTTTCACAGAGACTCCTGTTTTCTGTGTTGGATCTTTGTCTATGTGCGGTATTTACTCCTTTTCTCTTAAATCCTTTTTAAACTCTGTCTTCATTTCTTTTTTATTTTTGTCTTCATTCCTTTTTAATATTTAATTTAATACTTCTTTTCACCTTATAAATCTTATAAGGCATTATGTATTATGTTTATTTGCTTTTCTGCTCTAGACTTCTAGTTTATTCTTCATTACTGAAATGTTGTTATTTTTAAAAATTTATTTCTAATTCTTTTGTGAGTGGGGAAAAAGGGATATAAAACTTTTGCCTATGTTATAGGCTGTCTACTAGGATTTAGGGATACTACTTAGAATCATATTTAGACACAATCACGGTTGCTCAACTCAGACTTACGGAATTTTCAATATCTGCATTTTGTATTTCCATTGACTTGTAGTTGTTTCTTATTAATATATTCAAAACCATCTAAAATCATGAGACTGAGGCCCTGAAAAGTCCAATGTCTGTGCAGTGATAATGACTAGATCTTACATTGATTCTATTGAATAATGTCATAGAAACCAAATTTATAAAAAGACAAACTTAAACTTTGAGACCACAAGTCTATACCAGTAAGTGTGCTTTGCTTGCATATAAGAAAACTGAGGTAGAGAATACAGCAAATGTAATGATTTATGTACCTGGAAGTCCTGAGTTAGGGCAGATTTAAGGTTGGTTTCATTCACCAACTCAAAAATGGCATCACGTACTCATTTTCCCACCATTTTCCTATTCTATCTTGGTTCCATCTTTATTTCATTGTTGAGAGCTGAAAAGCACATTGAGACACTATAAAATATTACAGCATGATTGCCAACTACTCCCAGGATTACAGGCTTCTTCATCTAAATCCAGGGAGAGAGGAAGAGAGCTGGCTTCTCATAGCTTTCTCAGAAATGCACACATCAATTATTAGTATTATTTTGCTATGTTTTAAAAATAGGGATTTTTCTAACACCATTATTTTTTCTACTATTATTAGTTGGCATTCTACTGTCAAAAATGTTTTTCCATCCTCTCCTTCCCTCCCTTCCTCCCTCCCACCTTCCCTTGCATCATTTATTTCAACATGAAATCATAGATTCTTATTTTATCCAATGGATTATAATATGGTGATTATATAACTTATTTTTAATGCTAAAAATGTTCTAATTTTTATTGTATTTTGAGCACTTCTTACTTTCTGAAACAAGACATTCCACGTTCATCTTGTGTTTCCCCTACTCTAACACTCAGATCAACCATTTCTCCCAAGAGTCCTGTTTCCTTGAGTGGAAAATTGTATTTACAAACAAGATCTGGGTGCCAGATATGCTCATTGTTACTGGTGTGTCATTGAATCTAGGTTCTCCTAGAGGCTGAGCTAGGAAATACATATACACATACACAACACAATACTTCTTAAAATATGATTACATCCTAACAAAAGATTTCAGGGCAGATTTGCCATTTAATTGTAGTTGAAAATGAGAGACAATTTGTTGATCCTTATGGTTCTAGTTTGGTAAAATGTATGTAAAGAGAGCCATTGAATACCTTTAATCAAGGACAGGATTTGAATCCTTTGAATGATGTGTCTATGCTTCAGTAACACAAGAAATAACCAGTTTGTGACCTAAACAGATCACTAAAGACCTAAAGAGTGTATCTGAACTTTCAATATTTATAACAAAGCCTTGCGTATAGCCATATATCTATGTATCAGTTTTGGTATGTTCCTATGAAACAGATTTGGAAATGTTATGCCAATTTTACAGATGGGAAATCAGAGAAGACCCTCAGGGTCTTAGTTATAGCCTTATTAGGACATGTCTTTTGATTATTAGTTTAATTTTTGTTCCATAGTCTCCATTGCTTTGTAATCAGTGCAGTTTGCTAGGGCAACCCCACCATTTTAAGCAATGAGTACATTTTACACTCTGTCTTATGGTGGCTGCCATTGTTCTGCCTCACTAGTCTTTCAGAGATTAATTAGTATCCAAAGTTTAAAAAAAAAATATCCAATCCTGAAATTTAGGGGATTTGAGTCCCCCTCATACGTACCTCAATAGTACTTGTCAAGCCTCAGGTCTTCTGTATGGAGTTAGGAATATTTCTTTGTTTGCTTTCCAAGGAAAGACCATGGGTACTCATCAAACTAACTTATAATTGTGTGTTGCAATTATTTTCACCTGTAAGAAATGGTTGGCATCAAGTCACAGGAAATGCTCTGTGACACTGGAATTTGTGCAGAGGTCGGGCATCTGGTTCTGTGGACATGGCATAGATGGGTATTAATTCATCACAGACCCATAGGCTTCCTTTTTGAGGGAACTTAAAATACTTTAAATTCACATGGACTCTTCTTTCAATGAAGGAGCAATTCAGGGTAAAATTGTGGGAGAATTTCTTCACTCCCTATGGAGTGGGTTTAGGCAGCCCACCTAGAGTGAAGTTGTCTTACTGTATAAAAGGGAAATTATTTTTCAAAGCTTTGTGTTCAGATTTTAAAATTTATTCAACTGAAGCCTTTTAAGTAAAAACAGAAAGTAAATAGATGGGAGCAGATGAGAGAGAGATCCAGGAAGCATAAGGAATAGTAGGTATTTATAGCTTTTTAAAATAAAAGTAAATCTGTAAAACACTTGAATACTCTTAAAACACTTTAAACTACTTTACTGTCAACATTATATTTCAGTGAGATTGACCCAGGAATCTTCTTAAGTTCTGTATTCAAAAGAAGAAGGAAAACATACTTGAATCATAGTTGCATTGTGGGTTAACTGAATTCACTTACGGTGACTCTTCTTTGTTTAGTAAGTGTACATTATCTTTACCAGGTATTATTCACAAGGTGCTTTTAGAAGTGGAGGTCTGGCATTTTTATATTTTATCCCTTTTTGGTTTTGGTCTGTAGTGAGTGAGAAGAACTGATTGAATTTTATACGGAACTCAGAGCAATTTGTTATACTTTATTCTTTTCATTGTATATATGAGGCATCTTTCTCATGTGGCCACTGCATCGAATAACTTGATGGTTCTATCTATGACCTTTCTTAAATTGAAAACATTGATTAGTGATTTTCCGGAAGAATTCTGCCTGGTCATTTAAACTTGGGCTTAGAAAAAGTAAGGCATATATATATATAGGGAATTTTTCTACCAAATAGTGTTATTTAGAAAATTTAGTATTCTCAAAAGTCTTTTGATTTCATAACTTGTTTTTATTCAAAACAGAAGATCTTGAAGTAATGAGGCTCTAGGAGGTCTTTCATGACTAATTGGATGGAAGTGCTTCTGTCCTCAACGGCACGCCCTTAACCTGCCATCATTCACTGCGGGATAGAATGTGGACTTACCCTTTGGTTTCTGGTGTTCAGTGGATGTTCTTGTAATGCTTAATATTTATGCATCAACTATGCTGACATTTGGTATCAAGAGATAGTCTTTCTTTTTAACTTTCTTTAAATAAGAATTTGCTAAAAGAAAGTACAGAATGAAGATAAAAATATTGATGGTGTCTATTTTTAGAGAAGAAAGTCTTTCACAGAAAAATAATATTTAACTTTAAAAGTTAAAGTTATAGATTTTGTAATATAGACATTTTATAATATGGACAAATTGTTAACCATGACACTGACACTGATTTTTTTTTCTTTAAATGAGTTATCAATTCAGAAAAGAGTGAACTTCATTTAGTTTTATCTATTTGAATTCTATACATGGAATCATTCTGTGTACTTCTGTATCTTGCTTCTACTGTTCAATGATATGTTTTTGAGTTTCTTCTCTATTTATGCTCTTAGTATACAGCTTCCTTATTGCCACTGCTATGGACATTGCAGATTACAAATATACAAGTTTATTTATCTGTTCCACTATTGATGGATATTTGGATTGCTTTCAATTTTCTGTTGTTACAAATACTATTGCTGTGAATACCGAGGTCTGACAATTAAGTTTGTGAAATTGTTGGAATGATGTTGCTAACCTTTTTTGATATCAAAGGGATTATTCCTTGTGAATTTGTACCAACTGGACAAACAGTTAACCAAGTTTACTATTTAGAAGTGCTGGAAAGGCTGCGTCAAAAAGTTAGACGACCTGAACTTTTAGCCAACAATTCATGGCTCTTGCATCACGACAATGCACCAGCTCACACGGCACTGTCTTTGAGGGAGTTTTTAGCCAGTAAACAAATAACTGTATTGGAACACCCTCCCTACTCACCTGATCTGCCCCCCAATGACTTCTTTCTTTATCCAAGGATAAAGGAAATATTAAAAGGAAGACATTAGATAACAGTCAGGACATCAAGGGTAATATGGTGACAGCTCTGATGGCCAGTCCAGAAAAAGAGTTCCAAAATTCTTTGAAGGGTGGACTAGGCCCTGGCATCGGTGCATAGCTTCCCAAGGGGAGTACTTCAAAGGTGACTGTAGTGATATTCAGCAATGAGGGAAGTATAGCTTTTTTCTAGGATGAGTTTGCAAACTTAATTGTCCGACCTCGTATTCTTATACAAATTTTATTGATATATAATTTACATACCATAAAGTTCACTCATTTGAAGTGTACATATAGTTCAATGGCTTTTATTGTATTTAGAAAATTGTGAAACTATCACCAAAATCTAATTAGAACATTGCCATAAAGAAACCCTGTACTCATTAATAGTCACTCCCCACCCCTGCTTCATATCTCAGTCTCTGGCAACCACTAATCTACTTTCTATCTCTATAGATTTGCCTTTTCTGGACATTTTATATAAATGGAATTAATAGTATGTCATATGTGGCCTTTTGTATCTGGCTTCTTTCATCTAACATAATGTTTTCAAGGTTTATCTTTATTGTGTGTGTCAGTACTTCATTCCGTTTTATTGGCAAATAGTGTTGTATTGTATGGATAGGCCACATTTTGTTTATCCTTTCATCAGTTGATGAACATTTGTGCTGTTTCCACTATTCATGTACAAGTTTTTGTGTGGACATACATTTTCATAAGTTTCACATAGATACCTAGGAGTGAAATTGCTGGGTTATATAGTAACTCTATGTATGATATTTTGAGGTACTGCCAGACTGTTTTCCAGAGCGACACTATCATTTTACATTCCCAATAGCAATATGCGAAAGTTTTAATTTCTCCACATCCTTGCCTTGTTACTGTATGTCTTTTTGGTAATAATCATCCTACTGGTGTGAACTGATATCTCATTATGCTTTTGATTTGCATTTCCCTAATGACTAATGATTTTGAACATCTTTCCATGTGCTTATTGGCTATTCACATATCTCTCTGGAGAAAGCAGGTATATTCAAACCCTTTTCCCATTTTAAAATTTGACTCTGTCTTTTTTTATTGTTGACTTGTAAGAATTCTTTATATATTCTGGATACAAACCCCTTATAAGTATATGATTTGCAAATGTTTTCTCCCATTCTGTGGGTTGTTACTTTACTTCTTGATGGTGTCCTTCAAATCATAAGCTTTTTTAATTTTGATGAAGTTCAATTTATCAGTTATTCTTTCATTGCTTGTGCTTTTAGTGTCAGATCTAAGAAACCATTGCCTAATTGAAAGTCCCAAAGATTTATGCCTTGGTTTTATCTATTTTATCTAACAGCTTTTATAGTTCTAGCTCTTACCTTTAGGTCTTTGATCCATTTTTTAGTGGTGTGAGAGGGTCAAAATTCATTCTTTTGCATGTAGATATTTAGTTGTCCCAGCTTCATTTGTTGCAAAGCTATTCTTTCCCCACTGAATTGTCTTGGTATTTTTTGTTTAAACCAATTGATCACAAATTTCAGGGTTTATTTCTGGACTCTTAACTGTATTTCATTGACCTACTGTTGTGCCAGTAGCACCCTGTCTTGATTGCTGTACCTTTGTAGTAAGTTTTGAAATCAGGGAGTAAGTATGTCTTTTATTTTTTCCATTAAATATGATAACATTTATTTGATCTCAAAAGTTTTACAAACTAATAGTATAAAATTAAAAAATATAATAGCTAAAGAAAAATTAATATCACTCATAATATTACCAACTAGAATGAGTATTTGGTCTCTTTTCAGGCAGCATTATGATTTTAATTTTCAGTTGATACACATGCAATGTGATGAGCAGTGACTATATTTTTCTTCCAAGATAATCTTCTTGATGTTCTTGTGTAATATTTAAATTTTTATATTTTAATAAGTTAGATATAACTGAGACACATAAATGGCAATTAATGACAAAGTGAGTTTTATTTTTTTATTTTATTTGAAGTTTATTGGGGGGACAGTAGTTAGTAAATTTACATAGGTTTCAAGTGTACAATTCTGTAATATATCATCTATATATCACAGTGTGTGTTCACCACCTAGAGAAAGTGAGTTTTCTATGTGCAACTTATTTTTATAGTTTTCAATTCTGTTTGTAAGGGGAGACAGTTTATTTTCTAATGTAATGTGGAGTTTTTACTGAGCTGAAGTGTGATTGCTTTGTGTTATGTAGTTATCTTTATTTTTAATAAGCTCTTACATACTATTACATAATTTTTATTATATTCATAATCAAAGTTATTAGAGTTTGACACCTAGAAGAGCTTTATGAAAACTCTGTGAAAACCAGTGGTTACTCAGTTAAAAACAACAAAAAAGTCAGAAAAATTATGAAACATAAGTAGATTCAAATAGAGTCAACTGGATTCTAAATATAGACAAACATCAGCATACTCTTATTTCCCCAAAGAGAACTGCCTTTCAGAAAAGTGAAAATAGAACATTTTGTTTATGTGTGATCTATTCTTAACTCAAAGCTATGGAGTTTTAATACTTATGTGAGAACCTGTGACTCTCCAGGACTTTGATAGAGTCACTTTAAAATAATTCCATTGGGTGGGAGATCATCCCTCAGAATGTGGGACCACAAGAGCACAGAGCACTGATGATGAAAAATCAGTGATATTGGTGAATTGCTGAAGTGTAGGGAAAGCTGAATTATAGGACAAGAACAGTATACTCTGAATTAATACAGCAAAGATACAAGTTCCTCATACATAGAGGAAAAAAAGACTCAAAATAAAGTTATCCTTAATTGATGAAATGCTAAAACCAAGGGTCATTCTTTCTTTCTTATCATCACATATTATATTTATCATTGAGTCTTATGGACTCTTGTGTACTTTCAAATATATCTTTAATCTTTCTACTTTTCTCCATCTGTAGAGTCCTACCCTCATCCTCGCTGTATCATCTCAACTCTATACATGTCTCCTGGCATCTACTCTTGCAAACTTCTAATTCATTCTTCATGCAGTGGACAGACCTTTTAAAAACATAAATTGGGTCATGCTATTTCCCCATTAAAAACCCTTCAATGTTTTCTTGTTGCACTTTTATAAAAACCTTCAAATCATCAAGGAAGTGGCTGACATGCTCAGCGAAGAAATATGTGTATTAAGAAAGAGCCAATATAGAAACAATATAGAAATGTTAAAAAAATTAATATGCCAAGTAAAGAGTGAGTGAAATAATAGAAACTTAGCCTCAATTCTGATGTCAACTAGTTATACAGGCCAACTCACTATTTTTTTGGACTAAAATATTTAATGTGTGTTCAGTTCCAAAACTCTAAGGAGTTATGTTTTGTCTTTTATGATGCTGAACAATTAAAGGGAAATATGTCAAGATTTCTGAATACATATCTTTAGTTTGCATAGTGCTACATAATTTAAAAAGCATACGGGAATTATCCCATATGATGCGCTTAATTTCTTCCTGCCTCTTCTTCTTCCAGATTTAAGCAGAACAAGAATAATTGAGTTTTCCAAGATTTCCTTTTCATCATCCCATTTTTCCTGTTCTAAAAAATGCCACATAATATCTTTGGGATAGGATAATGCAACCTCTAAAAAAAAAAATATTTTCCATTTTCAGTTGAGTTGGGGAAATAAAAACTTAGAGATACCAATACTTGCTAGTCAAGGTAAATGATGAAGAATTTTGCTATGTATAATCTAGTTTGAATACTTCTATGAGTAGATTCATGAACATAGGTGAAAATTATGTTATATTTATTTTCATTCCTAGAATATTCATACAATATAACTTGAAATATACCAAATGGTCTGAATAATTATTCTGAAAATTCTTCTAATACAATTAACAAATTAAAATGTGTTATCATTAAGATGTGTACCTTGTAGAGTGGCATGTCTGGAATTCACATAAAGGAAAGTGAAAATCTAGAGGAAATAAAATTGAGAAAGCTCAGTAATAAATTGTCATCATGCACATGTAATATTCTGTTATATTTCTAATAACCTCTAAGCCATAATTTTCTAATGGAGTGAAATAACTCTGTCAGAAGCAAAATCAATACTTTCAAAACACACTAATGTTCTGTGAAATTAGAAATTGACCTTTTTTCCTTTCTTTTCTTCTTGTAAAGAATAAATACAAGTGGGTTTAGATATTTGGAGTGTATATAACATTTGAAATACAAATCTCTTGATTATATCTCCTAAAAATAATTTTAAATGTTATATGTCTTCTTCCTTACTGATAGCAGATTAAAAATATAAATAAAAACTTGACTCTACAAAATATGGTTACTAATCGGTTAAGACAATTATTGTTTTAATATTTGCCAGTATATGTTGCTCAAATTACAACTTGAACAGAAATGACATATTTCAAGACTAAACACTTTACTTATCAATTAAAAGGTAACACTATTATTTCCCTCGATGCTTTTGCTTTAAAATTCATACTATTACTAACTTGGAGTGAGTATGCATATGAGATCTACTGTATGATATGTTTCTTTTCCCCCCACAAGGAACAAATTGTTGATTATAAATCAAGCTGCTATACCAGCTTTATGAACTAGATATGAAAACATTTTAGACTTTAAGATATTTTGGATACATTCTTGTTGAGATTGTTGAGTTAATTTATCCGACTCATACTTATTTTTACTCTGTTCAATCCATTTGGACAGTTATTGTTCTAGCTGGGGTTGTTTGAAGGGAAAGGTGGGTGTTCCACATAACATAATACAGGAATTTCTAACTAGTTCCTTGGTATCTACCTGCAGAGTGACTATTGGGTTAGCACATATTCAAGATATTTGCTATGCTGCAGTTTTTATCACTATGTTCATTTCCATATTTGCTGCCATCTGGGCAGTGTAGTGTATGATTAAGGGCATGGGCTCTGGAGTCTAAATGGGTTCAAATCCTACTTCCACCAGTTACTACTGTGTTTCCCTGAAAATAAGACTTAGCTGGACCATTAGCTCTAATGCGTCTTTTGGAGCAAAAATTAATATAAAACCCGGAATTATATTATATTATATTATATTATATTATATTATATTATATTATATTATATTATATTATATTATATTATATTATAGACCAGGTCTTATATTATAGTAAAATAATACCAGGTCTCATATTAATTTTTGCTCCAAAAAATGCATTAGAACTGATGGTCCGGCTAGGTATTACCATTGGGAAAGCACAGTAGTAATGTGACCTTGGACAAAGTATTAACTTATCTGTATCTGGGGCACAACTTTTTCATTGGTAAGGTAGAGATTAAAAAGTTCCTGTGAAGAAAGAAAAAAGGATCCAGTTATCCCACTTCTTTGTATTTATCTGAAGAAACCCAAAATGCTACTTCAAGGGGATGTGTGTGCTTCCCCTTGTTTACAATGCAGCATTGTTTACAATGGCCAAGATGTAGAGGCAGCCTGGGTGACCATCAATGGATGAATGGATAAAGAGTAGGTGGTACATATATACAATGGGATATTGCTCGGCCATGGAAGGGAATAGGTTCTTGCCATCTGCATCAGTATGGATGGACCTGGAGGGTGTTGTGCTGAGTGGAGTATGTCAGACAGAGAAAGACAGATGCAATGTGATTTCACTTAAATGTGGAATCTAAAGAACAAAATAAAACCTAAACAAACTCATAGATACAGAGAATCTATTTTTGACGGTTGCCAGATGAGAGTGGGTTTGAGGGGGTGGGTGAATAATGGGAAGGGATTAAGAAGTACAAATTGGTTGTTACAAACTAGTCATGGGGACGTAGGTTGTAGCATAAGGAATATAATCAATAACATTGTAATAACTATATATGGTGTGAGATGGGTACTAGATTTATTGGGGTGATAGATGAAAGAAGGTTTGGGGGACAGGGTGAAAAAGGTGAAGGGATTAGAAGTACAAATTGGTAGTTACAAAACAGTCATGGGGATGTAGAGTAAAGCATAAGGAATATAGTCAATAATATTGTGATAGCGTGATAAGGTGTTCGTTGCTGGATTTATCACCGTGATCACTTCTTTAAGTATATAAATGTTGAGTAATATGGTGTACACCTGAAACTGATACAATATTGCATATTAGCTATATTTGAATAAAAATCTTTAAAAAAAAAAAGTTCCTGTGAGTCTTTTGAGAAGATAAAATGAGATGCTGCATGAAATGCAGTTAGAGCTATTCCCAGTGGGTAATAAAGCACAGGTTTCAGAAGTTTGTTCCCTATATTTTCTCAGTTTTCTCTACTCTTAGGTAATGTTAGCTTTGGGAAAATGAAAGGAAATACATTCTCCCCAAGATTATGGAATTGGTGCCTGATATCTGCCTTGACTCTCAGGAACACCAGCGTCGGGCTATTTCATGAAGTGAATAGAGGTTAAGAGAAGGATGGAAGATGTGTAATGCAGAGCTAGGAATGTTCAATCCAGAGAAGGAACTGTTATCACTCACTGTCTCAGTGCATAGACCAATGAGGAGGAGTCTTTAGGGAAGCATCGTTGTGAGCCTGACATTTCTCCTACTCTGGTTCTTATCTGGTTCATCTTCTGCTTTAATTTAGGATGCTTTATCTTTCCTTCCTTCCTTCCTTCCTTCCTTCCTTCCTTCCTTCCTTCCTTCCTTCCTTCCTTCCTTCCTTCTTCTCTCCCTCCCTCCCTTCCTCCTTCCCTCCCTCCCTCCCTCCCTCTCTCTCTCTCTCTCTCTCTCTCTCTCTCCCTCTCTCTCTCTCTAATTAAAGCTTATTGGGGTGACAATGGTTAGTAAAGTTACACAGGTTTCAGGTGTACAATGCTGTAATACATCATCTATATCTCACATTGTGAGTTCACCACCCAGAGTCAGTTCTCCTTCCATCACCATATATTTGACCCCCTTTACCTTCATCTACCACCCCCTGCCCACCCTTACCCTCTGGTAACCACTTAACTATTATCTCTGTCTATGAGTTTTTGTTTCTTTATTTGTTTGTCTTGTTCTTTTGTTATTTTCAGTTTTATATCCCACATATCAGTGAAATCATATGGTTCTGAACCTTTTCTGTCTGAGCTTTATACTTTCATTCTACTTTGTTGTTGTTTTTTTCTTACCACTGAAAGTTTACACGTTAGCTGATAATTAGAGGTTTTACAATTGTGAAATTGTAGGTTCCCTTAATCAGAATTCTTATGTCAATGGATCTACTTGAAATCAGATTTTCTTTGGGGAATGGCATTTTCTACAGCAGTGCTTCTGTGTTATTGTCATTTCCTTTGTGCTGTAGGCAATGACTGTCAATGCCGAGAAAGATGCTATTGGCAGAAAGTATGAGATGATGACTTTACATGGAACTTAAAAGAAAGTGTGTCACTGTAGAATATTTGGACATTTAACCACTTTATAAAAAATGTCGTATAGTTTAAAAATTAACAAATGAGGCCACAGCAGGAGGGAGATATGAGATACAGACCAGTAAACATGGTCAACCCAACAGTGCTCACAAAGCACTTTGTTAAAAACCTGAGTGTACACATCCCATTATATTATCAGTGTTGTCATATCTTTTACCTCAAGAAGATTTAGGGTTCCTTGTAGGCAGTTATATAATGTTATTTGAGTTTGGATTTGCAATGTTAGTACATGTGTGCTGAATGGAGGAATGAATAATGAGCAGACTTAGGTCAATTTGTCACATGTAGCTGTGATGAAAATGTATGCCTGTGATGTGCTAAGTCACGAGTGAGTAGAGTCTTACCCAGTGGTCCAGACTGTTCACGTGGAGAGCCCTGGTGCTACTTACAACTTCCCTGAAACAACAGTAGATCTATGTTGAGGAGTAAGGCCACGATTTCATGCATAGCGATCCAAGTGACTGCTCTGTAGACTAGAATCAGGGCTTTTCATGAGTTGCTGCTTTAAAATCAATTTTTATTTTAATTAAAGTGAAATATGTACAGAGTTTTACAACTAATTGATTCTAAATACCCATACTAAAGTAAATTAGTATTCAAAAATAGTTTATTCCCAGCATCCTCAACCGAGTCTTTCCTTACTGGGCCACAGAACGCTTTAAATTCTAAACTCGGTAATGTCATATTTTGTCCATGTAACTGTCTTTATAGGCCAATAACATGTGGATGGAAGTGATATGTGTCACTTCTGAGTAGAGACTTTAAAGCCGTTATGTGGTTCTGCCATCATTCTTTTCCTTCTGCTACAAAATGGGCGTTTCCCAGGTAGGGGCTACTCCTTCAGCCCTGATCCTGTAATGAAGATGTGGAGAAGACACAATGGTGAGCATGAATGGGAACCCCATTCATGTGGTTTGAATGGGAACCCAATTCATGTGATTCTCAGCCACTCAGATTTTAGGGTCATTTGTTACAGTAGTGTTATTTAGCTAAGCTGTCTGAGCCAATGACTTATAATTAAAGTGATCATATAATTTACTGTCAAACCTAGATACTGCTGAGAGTTAAAGGAGGTTTTGTGACCAATTTGTGTAAATTGGTACTGTCCCAGCAACCACAGGTCGTATGATCATCCTACAGAATGATGCATGGGGTCATTCTGGACTTTTCTTTGACATTCTTACTCTCCTTTGTTGAAGCCACTTTGTCGGAGCCTAAAATGCATGAATTTCTCTTTCTTGACTCTCTTGTTTGCTGAAGCAGATCTTTCAGAAGGGTGCGTGGGGAGATTCATTTTTAAAAACCTCTTTCGTGTCTAAAGTGTCTCTATTTTATCTTCACACGTAATTGATATTTTGGCTTGGAACAGGATTATAACTAGGAAAAATATTTTTCCCCTTAGATTTTGAAGCATTGCTCCACTGTCTTCTAGCATTCAGTACTGCGGTTGTGTAATTTGATGCAACTCTGATTCCCATTCTTTTGTATCGACAGGGTTTATCTCTCTGGGTCTTTTAGGGTCTCATTATCCCTGACATTCTGAAATTTTGTAATGATGAATATTCTTTCATTGCTCTAGTCACTTGGTCGACCCCTTCAAATGTAGACTCTTTTTTCTTTCAGTTATGGAAAATGTCTTATATTACTTTTTCGAACTATTTCTCTCCACTAACCTCCCTGCTTTCTAATATTTTAGTATTATTATTCATGAGCTATCCTAGATCAAATCTAGAAGGATTTTATTTTTAACCTCTATCATATTTTCTATGTATTTATTTTTTTGTTTTTCTTTCTTGGTGATGTCTTCTGTTTTAACTTGCAACCATTTGATTGATTTCTTTATTTTGGATGTTTTATGATGGTTAATTTCCAGAAGCTTTTTCTTCTCCTCTGAGCATTGTGTAGCTTCCTCCTATTGTTTTATGAATGTAATATCTATTCTTACCTCACTGAGGATATTATTTATAATTTATTTGACATTTTCTCTGCTTTTGCTTTGTTTCTGTCTCTTTATGTTTTTGACAACTCTTTGTCTTTATTTTTTTCTTTCATGTTGGAGGCAGGTTTAGCAGAAAAGGATTAACTTGGCAAGCCTGGGTTGCTTAAATCCTGTGCATTTCAAAGAAAGGCCTGTCTTCAGGACTGGCCCTTGGATGGCTGCTAGAAGATAAATTCTGAGCCATTGGATTCTGAATTCTGCCTCATAAGATTGATTTTGTATGCCTGAGGCCTTGGGCCACACTATACCTGTTTGATCCGATAGTGTATGCTAACTGTGATTTATGGTGAAAGCCTGGTTTTACTCTGGGGAAGGAGGCTGAAGTCTGAGTGGCTGAGATCAATCATATAGGTACTACCTGCCTACGTGACTGACCCCCAATAAAACCCTTGGATACCAAGGCTCAAGTGAGCTTCCCTTTTGGCAAGCAACACTTATCATGTGTCACATATCATTGCTAGAATTAAATGCATCTCTATATGACTCCACTGGGAGGTGACAAATGGAAGCTTGTGCCTGGTTTTTCTTGGACTTTGTCCATGTGCTGATTCTAATCTATATCCTTTCATTGTAATAAAATATAACCATGAGTATAACAGCTTTTCTAGTCCTATGAGCCCTAGTGAATCATTGAGCCTAAGGGTGGTTGGAAACCCTCAACACAAAGGTGATTTTTAATTAACTCTTCATATTTTTAAGTAAAGGACTAAATGCACAATGGATTTTCAGAACATGAAGACAGGGTTTATTCATTATATTATAGGACAATGGTTCACAAAGTGTTGTTCAAGGACCCTTGAGATCTCAGAAACCATTGTAGGAAGTTCATAACCTTAAAAATATTTTCATATTAATACCAGATTTTATTTGCCTTTTCACTGTGTTGACATTTGCACTGTCAACATATTGCAAAATTTTGATGGATGAAACTGCTAAAGACTTTGCCATGAACAAAGGAAGTGGCAACAAGCTATACCAATATTCTTCATCACCACGCTCTGTTGTAAAATATATGCTGGTTTCATTTAAGGGTAACCTTGGTGAAGCTGTAAAGCTTAGGAATAGAGTACACATCTTTTAATATTTGGTAATATTTGGTGAGTATGCCTACAGCAGTTTTGCTGCATACTGTAACACAATGGCTGTATCAAAGAAAAGCTCTAGTGCAATTATTTGAGTTGAGAGTTGAATTCACCGTATTTTTTTTTTCATGGAAACCATTTTTACTTGAAAAAATGACAGATAAACTATGGTTATTTACACTTGGGCATTTGGCACACACTTTCTTGAAAATGAATAAAGTGAACCCATCACTTTAAGAAAAACAACTGTCAATGTTTAGTGACAGTGATAAAATTCAAGCTTTCAAGAAAAACCAGAAGTTTGGAAAACTTGTATTGGTCATTGACGGCTTCCCAATACTTACAGAATATTCTGATGAGATCAGTGGTAATATTAACAAATGTAGTTTTTTTATATTATACAATGTTGTGTCAATATTTGGAAGATGTATATAAATCAGTGAGCAAAGATTTTTCAAATGATAAATGCATGATGTCACAAAATTATGCATGGGTAAAATATACATTAAAAGTGCAGAAGAGACCAATGGACTTCAATGTAACAGAGGACCAAAAGTTCACTGATAATGGTTTCAGATTCTGCCTTGCAACTAACCTTTAAGAAACTACTGTTTTTCAAGTGGTGATGTAGTTTAAATCCACAATTATCTGAAAAGGCTTTTAAAATACTCTTCCTTTTTGCAACTATATATTGGTGTGAGGCTGCATTTTCTTCATATATTTCAACCAAAACAACACGTTGCAACAGGTTAAATGCAGAAGCAGATATTAGAACCCAGTTGTATTTTGTAATGACAGACATTAAAGAGTTTGTCAAAAATACCACTAAAATTTCCATGAAAACTTTTTTGTTTTGGATAATATAGTTATTTTCAAAAAATACATTATTTATTTTATGTAGTGGGTTTCTCATTGTTATCTTGAAACAAATTAATAACTTTTTGGGGGGTTAATTCTGGGTCTTTTTTCAAAATATTTTTAATTAAAAATATAGCTAACATACAATATTATATGAGTTTCAGGAGTACACCATAGTTGTTCAACATTTATATACCTAAAGAAGTGATCGCCATGATAAGTCCAGCAACCATTTGACACCATACCTGTCACAGTATTATTGACTATATTCCCTATGCTGTATGTTACATCCCATAACTTATTTGTTTTATACCTGGAAATTTGGACCACTAATTGCCCTTCACCTCCCTCCACCCTTTTAATTTTTCAATTACAGTTGACATTCAATATTATTTTATATTAATTTCAGGGGTACAGCATAGTAGTTAGACATTTATATAATTTAAGAAGTGATCCCCCTGACACTAGTCTAGTATCCACCTGGCACTATACATAGTTATTACCATATTATTGACTAGATTTCCTAAGCTTTACTTTACATCCCCATGACTATTTTGTAACTACCATTTTGTACTTCTTCATCCCTTCATCTTTTTCACCTGTCCCCAACCCCCTCCCACCTACCACCCCAACAAATCTAGTACCCATCTGATCCATACATAGTTATTACAATATTATTGACTATATTCCTTATGCTGTACCCTACATCCCCATGACTACTTTGTAACAACCAATTTGTACTTCTTAATCCCTTCCCTTTTTACACCCACAGCTCCAACCCCTCCCATTTGTTCTCTGTATCTGTGAGTCTGTTTCTGTTTTGTTTGTTTGTTTCATTCTTTAGATTCCACTTTTAAGTAAAATCACGTTGCATCCGTCTTTCTCTGACATACTCCACTCAGCACAACACCCTCCAGGTCCATCCATGCCACAGCAGATGGCAAGAACACATTCCCTTCCATGGCCGAGTAATATTCCACTGAATATACGTACCACCTCCTCTTTATCTAGTCTTTCATTGACGGAAACCCAGGCTGCCTCCACATCTTGGCCATTGTAAACAATGCTGCAATGAACATATGGATACACACGTCTTCTTGAAGTAGCATTTTGGGTTTCTTTGGATAAATACCCATGAGTGGGATTACTGGGTCCTTCTCTGTCTCTTGTTTAGCCTTTGTTTAAAGGTCTATTTTGTCTGGTATAAGTATGGCTACTCCAGCTTTTTTGTTTGTTTCCATCTTCATGAACTATCTTTTTCCATCTCTTTACTTCACATCTCTGTGTATGTCTTTCAATCTGTACTGATTCTCTTGTAGGCAACATATGTAAGGGTTTTGTTTTCTTATCCATTCAGCTGTCTTATGTCTTTTGATTGGATAATTTAATCCATTGAAATTAATTTTTGATATATATGTAGCTCCTGTCATTTTATTATTCATAATTTTGATCTTCATTTTTTTTCTTATCCTAAAGAAGTCCCTCTAACATCCCATGTAATACTGGTTTAGTGATGATGAACTCCTTTAGCGTTTTCTTGTCTGGGAAGCTCTTTACCTGACCTTATATTTTAAATGATAGCCTTGCTGGATAGAGTAACCAAGGTTGTATGTCCTCATTTTTCATCACTGTGACTATTTCCTGCCAATCCCTTCTGGCCTGCAAAGTTTCTGTTGAGAAATCAGCCAACAATCTTATGGGGACTCCCTTATAACTTACTAGTTGCCTTTCTCTTGCTGCTTTTAGTATTATCTCTTTGTCTTTGACCTTTGCCATTTTAATTATAATGTGTCTTCATGTGGGCCTGTTTGGGTTCATCTTGTTTGGGACTCTGCACTTCCTGGGCTTGTATGTCTATTTCCTTGGCCAGGTTAGGGAAGTTTTCAGTCATTATTTCTTCAACTAGGTTCTTCTTGTTTTCTCTCTTCTCCTTCTAGTACCTCTATGATGCAAATGTTGTTAGGCTTGATGTTGTCCCAGACGTCTCTTAAACTATCCTCATTTTTTTGGATGCTTTTGTTTCTTTCTTTCTTTTTTTTCTGTTCTGATTGGGTGTTTTCCGCGACTTTGTCTTCCAAATAGCTGATTTCATCTGCTGCTTCATCTAGTCTGCTGGTGATTTCTCCTAGTGCATTCTTCATTTCAGTTTTTGTACTCTTCACTTTTGCCTCATTCTTCTTTATGGTTTCTATGTCTTTTTTTATGCTTGCTATCTTTTTATTGAAGTTCTCACTAAGTTCCTTGAGCATCTTTACAACCGTTGATTTGAACTTTGTCTATGGTAGGTTGCTTGCCTCTACTTTATTTAGTTCTTTTTCTGGAGTTTTCTCCTGTTCCTTTATTTGAAACAGATTTCTTTGTTTCTTCCTTCATTTTATCTGCCTCCCTTTATTTGTTTCTATCTATGAGGTAGATCTGCTATGTCTCCCAGTCTTGGCCAGGTGGCCCTATGTAGTAGGTGCCCTGTGGGGCCCTGGCACAGTCTCCTTGGTCACCTGCTGCAGGTGCTCTCTGAGTGTCCCTTGTGTGGGTTGTGTGTGCCCCTTGTTATAGTTGAGCCTTGATTGCTAATTGGCTTATCAACAGGTGGGATTGACCCTCAGGCTGGGTTTGGCCATGTCCACAACTTATGGGCTGCTGTGCAGGGGGCTTACCCCAGTGAGTGGGATTCATTCTAGTGGGCTCTGGTGCCTGTTGAGACCACCCTTTGTGTATGTTGCTTGTGGGGCTAATTGGGCGGTACTCTGCTGTGGTCTGAAGCCAGTCTCCAGGTATATTGGTTCTGGAGACACTTGGGAGGGGCTCTGGTGCAGGCCTAGGTCACCCACTGCTTGTGACCAGGTGGGAACTACTTGGTAGGAGCTATAAAATGATCTACAGCTTTTCATTGCCTGTGCTAAACATGGAGGCACATGGGAGAGGCCATGCTGCAAACATAGGATGGCTGCCACCAGTACGGGGCCTGAGGTAGCTCTGCAAAAAGCCAGGACACCCCAAGGCCTGCTGCTATCTGCTGTCTCCCTTAAAGTTCAGCCCCTGATAAATCTCATGCAGTATATGAGTTGAGTGAGGCAGGGTCTCAAGGAGTCACTAGAGTGGGAAGAGTTGGTTTCACCAGATTAATATAGATTCTGGTTTGGTGCCACTGCTGGGCCTGGAACTACTCAGCAAAAGTCTCAGAGCATACCAAGGCCAATCATAGCCTGCCTGGGGCCCATAGACTCTGATTGTTTTCTAAGAAAGAGTGCAGTGTGGGTGGGACTGGCTGCTCACTGAGAAAGTGTTTCCAGAGTTGGGGAAGTTGGGTGGAGCAGGGTCTTAGGGAGTTAGCAGGGTGGAGCAGCAGAGGCCAATCAGATTTAGATTTGGCCTTGGTGGGGCGGGGTCAACACAGGAAAGATGGCAGCTGCCTGCCCAGCTACACAGGAGAAGGAACCCATACAGGGAAAATAGCAACTGTCCTCCAGCCCTGGACTCTAAGCCACACCCCTCAGTCTGCTCCCCATATGTCTCTGATGCTCCCCAATTCACCTCCCCCCGCTGGAGCCCAAGGTGACTGCCTGCAAGCAAGTGAGTCTGCATATGGTCCACTTAAGAGGATGTCTAGGTTTCCCCACAGCCTTCCGTCCCACCTGCATGGTTGGAATCCCCACTGTTTTTCACAGCCAGATTATGTGGGGGCTCCTTCCCGGCACCAGTACTCCAGGCTCGGGAGCCTGGAGTGGGAGTGGTGCTGGGTCCTTTGCTCCTCTGGGGGGAACCTCCATGGCCAAGGTATCCTTTCCTGTTTTCAACTGATACATGGGAGGTTTGGGACAAGCCCGGTTTTTATCTCCGCCCCTCCTACCAGTTTCGATGTGGCTTCTTTATATTCTTAGTTATAAAACTTCTGTTTAGCCAGACTTCAGATGATTCTCCAGGTTGATTGTTTTAGAATTTTGTTGTAATTTTAATGTGTTCACAGAAGAATGGTGTTTATCTACTCCGCTATCTTGGATCTCCTAATTCTGGGTCTTCTCAAATCAATAACTTTAAAAGAAAGTTTCTAAAACGATAACATTTTATAGCTATGGTTTGCATGAACAAGAGTTCTTTGGAGTCTCCAATAATTTTTATGAGTTTAAGGAAGTGCTAATACCAAAAAAATTTGAGAACTGCTGTTGTAGGGCTTAAGGGAAGCTCTGGTCTTTTCAATGGGATGCCCTCAAATGTTGTTATCTGTAGGTGCATTTTTTTCCTGAAATTGTTCTGTTTCTTCCAGAGAGGAATCCGTCAGTACCCAGACTAGGCTATATGGTGGTATCGTGCGGGAGACCCTGTTCGCTGCACCATTTGTCATGCAGGGCGTCCGGCGGGGTCTCTGCTCCCGCTCCCCACATAAGAACGCAGGACATGGTGAGGCCCAAAAGGAACACCCACAGAGACATAGATGAGGGAGTCATACCATTATATTCTCGCTGGCGGCATCCGCCTCTCTGCAATCCACTCTTGCTAGCCCAGCCACCACCTCCTCGCTAGCCCCCATTTTCTGCTAGCGTAGCCACGGCAGTTATATTAGTGGCCAATGGCTCACTGGTTACAGCTGACGGCCAACTAGCCACAGCTGATGGCCATCCAATCACAGTTGATGGCCATTTACTACCTGAGCCAGCACCTTTCTATGTGAGGCCGAGAGCCTGGAAACTGCTTTTTGGGGGTCTGTCCCCACATGTGGCATTTTGGGGTTGGGTCAGAGGAAGGAGTTTGCAAGTCACTTAGTTCACTGTGTAAACTTTGAGTTTATTCCCTAGTTTTTGTCGTGTGCCATATTCCCCTCCTCTATTGTATCTGATGGCCATGGCTCTGAGGCCTTTCTGACTTTATTTTTCCAGAGAATAACCTCTACTTCCCTGTTGGTTGGGAGAGAGAAACGAGGTAGAGGCAGCAGCTCCCTCCCCCCTTTTTATATTGTTCTTTTCCTCTTTTCTGTTCTTTCTCCATTGCTCCATCTACTTTAATCCTCTAAAAAGTTGTGCTTTTTTTAGATGCTGTTGATTCCTTGATATTGTTTTAGGCATGTGGTAGGCCTAATTTGCCCCCTCAAAAGATATCTGTGTCCTAATCTCTGGAAACTGTGTTCCCTTATGTTGCAAAGAAACAAAGAAAGACTAGACAGGTGCAATTAAGTTAAAGATCTTGAAACGGGAGCATAGCCTGGATATCCAGGTGGGCCCTATATGCAATCACAAGTATCCTTATAAGAAGGAGGAGAGGGAGATTTGTTACAGGCAGAAGAGCAGAAGGAAATGTAATTCTGGAGGCAGAGAGTAGAGTGATGCAGCCACCAGAAATGGGAGGAGGTAAGGAACGGCTTTTTTTCTAGAGTCTCTAGAGGCCCTGCTGACATCTTGATTTTTGCCCAATAATATTGATTTCAGAGTTCTAGCCTCTAGAATTGTGAGGGAATTAATTTATTTAATTTTAAGACACCAAGTTTGTGCTAATTTGTTACCACAAACAGCAGCTTCAGGGAACTAATGCAGGCATAGTTTTTTGTTTTTTATTTTGTGTGTTTGGGTGTGTTTTTTCTTTTTCATCTTTCCACATCACTTTAGGGGGTTTTATGGGGTAAGCTAGTGTGGGGGCAGAGCCCCAAAAAAGCAGTTTCCAGGCTCTCGGCCTCACATAGACAGGTGCTGGCTCAGGTAGTAAATGGCCAACTGTGATTGCGTGGCCATCAGCTGTGGCTAGTTGGCCGTCAGCTGTAACCAGTGAGCCATTGGCCACTAATATAACTGCTGTGGCTATGCTAGGAGAGAGAGGAAAGAGAGGAGAGGAGAGAAGAATGGGGGCTGGCAAGAAGATGGCGGCTGGGCTGGCGAGCGTGGATGGCGGTTTGCGGACGGTGTGGATCCAGCCTCCAGTGAGAGTATAGTGCCGCCAGAGAGAATATAGTGGTATGACTCCCCTACCTATGGCTCCGTGGGTGTTCCTTGTTGGCCTCACCATATCCTGCGTTCTTGTGTGGGGAGCGGGAGCAGAGACCCTGCAGGCCTCCCCGCCTGACAAATGGCGCAGCGAGCAGGGTCTCCCGCACGACAGCTAGTAAATGCATGTGGTCTGTATATGCTAGGTGTACTCAGAAGCTTTTCATTGAGTTTCTAATTACAATAAAGATGAGGCAAGGAAGGGAGAATGGAAATTTTCCCAGAATATAAATTTTCCTGATGCTTTAGAGTGACTCATATGTCTCAGAAGTGGGCGCGGGGGGGAAGGGGAGTGTGCCTAGATTTCAACCACTTCCTTTTTGGATTTTCAAGAAAGGAAACACGTTCAAATGGCTGTAACTTATCTGGAATATTTTAAAAGAGCCACTGACAAACACGAAAACTTTATCCAGCACTAGAACTTGGAAGAGCTTGGAATACCACCAGGTTGGGGGTGGGGGTTGAGGGATGAATTATATTTCTCTTTTTACACTATTGCCCTGGTGTGGGAACTTCTACAACTGTTCTTTTGAACCATATGATTTATTTCTACATGATTCTTTTGGGAGCCTCCACGTGGTTTAAATAAAGGAAGAGGTATTGCTGCTTTCCCATTCCCCCTATCCCCCCATTTGGTGTTAGTGATTCCTCACTCTTATGTTGTCTGCATATGTGCATATGAGCCAAAGATCACAAAAAGCTGAAAGGGAACACAGGTCATGGAAAGTGAGAGCTGCAGCGGCACGGGGGAAGGCATGGTATGGCCGGTGGAGAGACTGAAGGATGAAAGTGGTCCCTGGAAGCTGTGTCTTTCTTTGACAGACAGCTAATATTTAGATAGCACTCATGAAGTATAAAACATGGTACCACAGCCTATTTTAGAGGAACGGGTAACTTTCACCCTTTCCTTGCCCTTATAGGAGTAATCACAATACACAAGAAATTATAATGCATTAGCAAGATATGTACCTGAAGGAATAATTTCCAAGTTCCTTGTATTCCTGGAAATAAACAAGAATTAAAGCAAAAAGTTTAACATCTAGAATTTACAACATTAAAACCTATAAAAAGACTTATTCAAATTTTCTTGATACATTATTAAGGAAATAAATCTCAGAATTTTTAACAAAATTGGGACTCAGATATTTTCTACAAATTAGATCTCTTTGCTTTACATGACTAGAGTTGCTTGGGAATTTTTACTGATAGATATAGACCTTTAAAAATAATGATGAATAAGAGATGACTAATAAAACCTAAATTGACAGGGTAAGCCAAATAAACAGAATTATATTAGACAGAAGTAAGAAAATGGCCATGTTAGGCAGCATGCCCACTGGGCTGTAATTAGGTCTAATGCTGCTTCTAGTGCTTCACATGGTCCTGGTGGTCGGTGAAAGTTTAAAACACAATCAGAAACATATGCTGCAGTAATAAATTTTACTTGTATTGCACAGAAGCATGCCTATACAAATTACTTCTACTAATTCAGTAAACCACTTCCCCCAAACAAATGAGTTTCCTTACCCAATATGTCCCAGTTTCTTGACAACATTGAAAGAACTACCTAATATCAAGAAATGCATAATTGAATTTCTTGAACATTTATTGAATATTGGATAAACTGATTAGTGGTCATGATAAAAGTAGGGATGGAAGATTAGAAAATACAGGGTGGAGGGGGCATGGATGAATAATGTATGGAGTCATGAGGACATAAGTTAATAGAAGGCTAGAGTACTAAATCCTGGACTTAGAGAATTCAGTTTCTTCTATTGCTTGCCCATTAATATCTTAAGTTTATGGGTGTGTGTGTGTGTGTGTGTGTGTATAAAGGAGGGATGGAGGAAGACGGAGAGAGACAGCAATAGAAAGCAAAGTAATATAATTTTAAAGGAAAAGAGATGAAAGCAACACAAAGGCATGAATATTAAAATGGCATAAGAAATGACAATAGTTTAAAAAAAATGGCAACCACAAAGGACCTCAAGTTTGTGTCCAATATACTAGAATCATTCAGAAAAGAGGTATATATGGGGCCACTTGAACATAAGACGTGAACATATCTGTGGCTGCAGAGGTACAGAAGTATCCCTGAGGCTGGGGAGAGGCATGTATTTTCTGAGGTCTTGATGGAGCTGGCATCATGTGATGTAATGAGTGATACTCTCAACAGAATCCTTCTGTGGTTGCAATGAGGATACATTTCTGAGTGTCGTTGACTATCTAGGCCTCAATGGCTCCACACCCAACAACAATTTAGCAAATCATTCCTACCAGAGGATGTTACACTACAAACCATATACAGCTGGATGGAAGACACAGTTTGCGTTGAGGCAGAAGTGCTTGGGGAAGGAATGAGTAGACACAGCTGAGCTTGCCCTACCTTTATGGCCTCTGTGCTTCTTCAGTGCTTGAGAGTCAAGAAGTGAGTAAATACATTTATGTACGTGGAGAAGGAAATGATTTTCTGCATGAAAGCAAGAAAATTGGAAAAGACAGAAGTTCATTCATTATACACACGTAAGCAGCCTATAACTTCCTCTTTCTTCATTAATTATTCCAGATATTTACCTAGAGTAGGTTCTTCTTCCTCTGGGTGAGTGGGTAGTCCTACAACCACAGGCTCATAGAGTATGGATAAAATACAAATACATTATAATGATCCTTTCTGTCTTCCCTGAACAAGACCCAGTGGGGTCCATCTAGAGCCACCCACATTGCACAACTCCAGAAGGCATCATTTAGATGGAATTTGATGCGACTGTTTGAGGGCACCTGGGATTGTGCTACCTAGAAGTGCTAGGAGGTCCTTTTGCCAAAGAGCAGATGTAGGGGTTACAGTCCTCCCCCACTTCAGGCAGGAGAGAATGCACATTGACAGAAGAGAGGTGGTGGTGCTTGCCCAAGTAAGCTGAGTCCTTTTTTGTCAAGAGAAGAGCTCGCACTTCCATGAGTGGGAAATAGAGATACAACAGCAGCACAGACCAGGGGCCGGCCCAGTTGCTATAGGTTCTGTTGGACTAATGGTTGTTGGACCCGCCTGTAAATATAATTTTCAAATAGTAGAAAGTGTACAAATATAAATACCTGTCAACAATTTCACTCAACTCATCAATTAGTGAAGGAACCAGGAAGATGGAAGGCTTATTCCAAGAGCATTTGGAGAAACTAGACGTTTATAGGAAATTCAGTAAGAGAATGTTAGAATGAGGTTGCTGAATTAGATTGGAAACTGGTTAAAGGCCTAAAAGGCATTAAACTGTAACATGGGGTTACTTTTTTCCTACCAGATAGAAATCATTTGGATGAAATCCTGCGATATTCCTTGTACAGAATTAATTGGGTGCAATGCTGACTCATCAGGAGGGGCCAGGCATCCTAACCACAGTAGAGCTGATGTAGGGTTGGGTTTTTCGTATTAGTTATTAATTTTATCCCCAAAGCATACACAAAGTATTCTGGATAAGACAGAGATTTCTTAAACCCATCAGCCCCTCTTGCCCCAGAACTCACCTCTGGGGTGATGTGATAAAAGTCAGGCCAAATGACCTACTTGAGTGGCTGGACACTTCATAAAGTGAGAGACAAGGAAAATGATTTTTCTTTGATTATAATGGGAAGGAGGCAGCTGTCCCTCTCCCCTCCTGAAAAGGTCTCCTTGGAAACATGATGGGCTTGAATCCTTACTCAAACCCTCTGATTTATAAATAAAATCTACCCAGGAGCCAGAATGCCCTGTGTATCTTGGCTTGTACTACCAAGAGATGTCTCCAGCTTCTGGGCCTTATTCCTCCTTGAAATGTACATACTTAGGAAGATAACACTCCAGTCTGGGCTGTACCCATTTGGGTTTTTTTTTTTTTTTTTTTGCATCAGGGCAATTAATTAGCTCCTTTATTAAGAGAAACAAATGGTTGCAAATCTAATCCTTATGGTATGTGAAAAATGTTTCTCAGAGAAATGAAAGCAACCTTTCCCCCCCCCCTTTAAGATTTGTCTGTCTTTATATTGTACGAATTCCTGGGTCTCAGGAGGCCAGGGCTTTTGCAGGAGCAAATACTGTAGGCCAGTGGTTCTTAAAATGTGGTCCCTGGACTGGCAGCATCAGCCTCACTGGGAAATTTTTTTTATTTTTATTGGGGTGACAATTGTTAGTAAAATTACTTAGATTTCAGGTGTACAATGCTGTATCACATCATCTATAAATCCCATTGTGTGTTCACCACCCAGAGTCTCCTTCCATCACCATATATTCGATCCCCCTTACCCTCATCTCCCACCCCCCACCCCCCTTACCCTCTGGTAACCACTAAACTATTGTCTGTGTCTATGAGTTTCTGTTTCTGAAATTTTTAATAATGCAAACTTTCAAACGTTAACATTACAACAGACATAACTGAATCAGAGACTCAGGGGTGGGTCCAGCAATCTGTTTAATGAGCTCTCCAGGTGATTCTGATAAAGGCCATCCATTCTGAGACCCACTCTGTGTGCCATGCCCCAGGAGCCAGTCCCAATATTCCTTGATTTCCTACCACTAGCTGCTTGTCCTCTATCACGCACTGTCAGTCCATCATTAATCACTACATCTATCTGCTGCCATGATAGGGGCCACTCTGGCTATAGTGAGTTTGGTAGTAACCCAAAGAGCAAATTTGTATGTAGGAAGCATGTTAGTATGATGAGAAGGTTATGAGATTCCTGTTTGTCAAGAGTTTTAAAAATTAGATGAACAAACACCTCTTTTGGAGGATTTAAATATGAACACCTGAGCAGCAGGGGGTGGCGGGCCCAAATGAATGAATGTTTTCACTTTCCTTAAGGCAAACAGCATTTGGAAGACCAAGTAATAAAATAATTTCCCGATTGAGGAGTAACTTCCCAGCAGGAGCATCTCCATGCAGATGCAGACATTCAGAATATTTTGTTTTATATTTATCACTAGTACACTTAAGAAACAATAATGACAACTTTTACATGCTTCATAAACGTTTATGTGCTTTTAATTGGTTAGGATTCTGGTGTCATCTATCTCTCTTGATACCAGAATTGTATAAGGAGTTCTGTGGTGTCTGCCACTTGCCTTCTGGTACCCACACAAAAGTGACGTCAGAATTCCCTTTATCTATAAACAGTGTATTCTCTTACACAAAAGTGGGTTATCAGATGGAACTCTAGGGGCCTAAGAGAAACTACCCATTTGCTCAGGCAATCTGTCCTTCTGGAAAATTAGTAAATGATATCAGACCATATAAAATTCCATTTCTGAAATTGCCAAATGAGATTCCATTCCAGCTTTATGAAGCTACACAAACAAAACATGTGGGATTGATCACAAACGTTTCCAAAATTCTTGTTCTATTTCCATGAACATAAATCTCATTTGCTTGCCTTTCATGACAAACATCATAACAATTAATCCACAACAAAGAAGAAACACAACAAGGAAGAAACACATAGGAAGGAAAATATAATTACCAACATGGGTGTTTCTGTGTTGCAGCATTGATGTTGAGCCAGGAGCAAATGTACATTTAAAAAAAAAAAAAAAGAGAGAGAAAAAGGGACCTAAGTTCAGACAACACTATGTTACTTAAAATTAAAGAGGGAATAATCTAGGTTAGTATAAATACTGACATATGAGCCATAACTGCTTCAGACATAGAGACTATTTCCTTATTTCTTGAAATACGTGAGTATCACTCACTTTCATAAAGCAGGATTGTTTTTATGGACTGCTGAATTATTCCTCACAGTACTATACTCTGTGTTGCTTCTGAGATTGGTTTGGAAGGAGTAGTCATTACTTTAAAAATTGTCAGTGTGTATCTAGCATCCTGTGGCCATTGTGTTGAAGCTCTCAAAAGACGTTTGAAAACAAATATCAAAATATATGCAAAGTACACAAGTCCCCCCTCCCCCTTCCTCTTGAGGGCTTGCTTTGGGGAGGGAGACAGCAAAAACCGAAACCATTCCTTTAGAGGGCATTTCTCTGTATGATGACTCAAGTAGTTGTCATTTCTCCCATCCACTTTCCAGTTCTGGTATCCATTGTCCTTTGATTTTTGAGACTGTTCGACACACCAAGTCCTGGAGAATCACTTTAGCTCTACAGGTTAAGGGGGCTGTTTGTTTGGCTCCATAGGCCCAAGCAAGAATAAATGCTGGGACATTCTCTACTGAACTCTTGAGTAGAGAGAAGTGGTCTGGCCATATCTCCTTCAAAACAAAGTCAATTAGAAACATCTCTGTGTACCATGACCTTGCTGAGTGGGGTGGTACTTACTGTGGCATGGTGCTTTAAATGCAAACCCATCCACACTATCTCCAAAAGGGAAAGCAAAACAAGGGTTGGCCGTCTTTCCCATTATGTATGTACTTGTAACTGCTGTGGAGTGATAGTCACTGAGTGATATTCTCACTCAGTCCATTCTGGCCTAGATCTGGTCCTAGGGCCCTGGGGTTTTCTGCTGAAGGTCTTCCTTTTTATCCAGGCCTGGAATCATTCCTTGTTGGATGATGCCATTGTAAACTGTGTGTGTGTGTGTGTGTTTCCTCTTTCCATGATTTTGGCTGAGGATTTAGATGTAGTCCTTCGTACTCCTTCGCTTTCTGTACCCGAAAAACAGAACCCGCAATGTTTTTCATTTCATTGGTTTAACAACTAATCATCACAAGGGGGGAAAGAAATGGGATAATAACATGAGCAAACTCCAGGAAGTTACAAGTGTTTAAGAAATCAGTTTCTCGGTTCCTATAAGTCATTTCATACTCCTCTATTTTTCTCGTTTCCCACCTTGGAAACCAATTCCACAATGGCAAAAGTGTGTATCTACAAGTCTTGACACAGCAAAGGAACAAAAGATGTTGGCTACAGAATACATTTTACTAAAAACAAGCTCAGCCCACGCCTGGAGGGGACACAAATTTGGTTATAAAATGAATTTTTTAAAAATTAAGTCTCCATGTAGTAAGGTTTCTTAATTAAAACAGAGACTGGAAAATAGAAAACAAAATCCATTTCTCATTGAAACAGCGCAGAACGTCATCTTGCTTCGTAGCTGAAATAAAGGGCCAAGGTGATGGCGGAGGGTGTCTTTGTAGACCTCAGTACCATCAGAACTAAGGTTTACAAATCCCACATTCTATACTGCCCCAAGAAAATCAGATGCACGTCTTCTTGTCTACTCCACTGTCCTCTGACTTCTGTAATTGTGGGCTCATGCACTGTAACTATCTATACCTCCTCTCCAGCTAGTACAGTCTCGATAGCTTCCACAAATATGTTGCTCTGTGACTGCTTAGCGCTGAGCAATATGTCCCAAGCCTAATATTGTGCCCTTAGGAAGGAAAGTAATAATGCTAACTATAAAATTAACTATAGCACAGTAAACCATCCACACTTTATGGTTCTAAGTTTTTATTCTTGGCAGTAGAAATTTGCTTGGTAGTTAATTTTACATCAGGCTGCAACCCAAGAGTTTGTATCTGACAGCTTTGAACAGAGAAAATGAGTATTTTTAAAAGAGCCTGGCAGCTATTGTAGTTTGGGGCTACAAATGAATGGTGAGTAAAATCTACACTATTCTATAATTTTGTTGCAACCATCCGCTCCTGATATGAAAAGAAAAGTGGGCATTACATCTAGAACACATTTACCATGTACCCTAGTTCTATTGGTAGGATGCCAGCAGGAAGCAACTTCATTTCATTATTTATTTTTACCTTGTTCTTGAGCCTTTTCTGTCTGATCTCCCTTCTCCACCCCAGGAAACCAGCTTGGGTAGATCTCCTAGTTTTCTAGTCATATTGTGGAATTAGAGACAGTATCATTTTCAGACATTAGAAAGTTCAGTCTTGCCTAAAGCCAAGTGTCTGTCTCTTACCCAATAAAAACTTTCCCCTTTTTAGCTTTCTCCTGACCCAGGCTTGGAAACACACAGTAGGCAAGAGGAGCTAATTTCCCTGTTGTTTACACTTTCTGGGTTTTCCACATCTTCAGCCCTATCCTCAGGTTGTTTCTGGTTCTTCTGGGGTGAAGATTAGAAAGAGGACTGAGAGGGAACGAGGTATGTGTGTCTGAACAGATCAAGCTGGTGTTGGTGCTTCTGCACGTCAGCTGCCCAAATGCTTTTCCTCTCATAGGCCACTCTGGCGAGTTCTTAGGAAGCTTCACCACAGGAAAATTTCCATCTTCAGTTCCGTGGTGCGGGTGATTTTTTTTTTTTTTTTTTTTTCTGATGCTTTTAGACTTTAGGGCCAGCCGCTGGTGGTTCACTGCAACCTCTTTCTGGAGAATTTGGTTCCCTGCAGGCAGAGCTCTTGTCTGGCATTGGTGGATGTGTACCTGCTCCAACCCAGGGCTCTTCTCACCCACAGTCAGGGCCAGCTGACAACTTCAGTTGAGAGTCTTAAACCAAGTTCTGTGACCCCTGGTTCGGGGCAAGTAATAAATTTCTCCCAAGATTTCCTTCCCCTGCGCTCTGGTTCAGGGCTGTGCTGGAGCCCTTGGAGCCTCTTGACCTGGCACCATTGTCCTCTCCCCTTTGCTCTCACCCTTTTTCATAGATCGGTGGGAAGAAGGTGGTTGTGGGTGGGTGACAGGTGGCTATGGAGCCAATGTGATGATGAGTTCAGCATAAATGGTCTGACAGCTCAGTTTAGATAGTTGAACTTGTAACACCCAGTGTCTTTAGCTTTGGGACCTAAGCTGAGGCTTCTAGGCAACAGGGAAAGATGTAGTTAAAAATATTTTCCATGTAGAACAACTTCCATTTTTATCTCATTTTTATGGGGGGGAGGGGGAGCCCTACCTACACATTAACCCCAAATTTTCCAAGACATATAAGTAAAAAGGTGATTATTTTAGTCACCAAAGCATACACACAACTTAAATCCTTTAAGTTATAAATTCTAGTCTTAACTAAGAGTTCATTTAAAAATTGTTAATTATTTGACTGAGGCTAGAGAAGTAAATAAATTTATAGCTTGTCTGAAGAGCCATGCCTAGGGAGATCAATAAGAAACTTTAAAAAATCTCTGGAGTAGGGTGAAACATAAGTCAATGGAAATACAATGCAATTTTTTTAAATGGCCCAATTTTCAGAAAAACCCTATATGTCATATACAGGTAGATCCAGATAGCGTTTTCTCCCAAGCAGCATGCTGTGGTTGAAAACAAACAAAAACAAAAAACAACAAAAAACACAAACACTGAACTATGCAATCGCCATGCCTTACCATGCAGTCTAATGTAGTCAGCCATTCATTGTCCATCACCATCATCCTTTTAAAATTCTTGATATAGCACTTACCACTCTGTGTTTCATTCCCCCAGCCCTACCCCAAGGAAGACTACAAATTCCTTAAGAGGAGGTCCATCTTGTCCAATAGAGTTTTGCCAAAGAGCAGAATGGTGATTGGCACATGGAGGTGTTCAGTGAGTATTTGTTAGATGAACAAATGGAGTTAACTCTGTCCGTAATAAGACTTTTGTTGACATATTCATCAAAACTTTATGGAGTGCTTACCACATTCGGTACTGTGCTAAAGGTTCAAAATGAATAAACCACAATCCCTGCACCCAGAGAGAAAAACATTTACACAAATGATGACAATATGTGGAGATATGTGACTTTAGGCAAGTCAGTTTTTCCTCTCTGGGCCTTAGTTTTCTCTGGTATAAAATAAAAATATCAAGCCAGATGATCTTAATAATTTTTCCCATCTTATGTAATATGTATTAAGTGCATGATATGCACACATAAACATTTCTTATTTGGTGTTCATTTGAAATCAGACTTCCACTTCAGGAAATGAGCCAGGAACTGGGAATGGGCTGGTTGTTGGTTTGTAATCAGCATGTAGCCGGGGCCCCAAGACTGTGACATCACCAAGTTGTGGATGTTTCAAGAAAACCAGTCTCTAGTTTGAATTTAGATATAATCCCATCCAGGTGGAAATCAAATGGAAGCAAGCTCCATAATAAGTAAAATACAACGATAAATCCAAATATGTATAGGAAAAGAAATTGGAGTTTTTTGGCCAGCATTTATGTGGTAATTCTTGTTTGTCTTTTATAAGTATACAAGAAATATGTGAGTCTGATCAACATAAAAGTGTAGAACAAAAAGTAAAAGGCCTTCTTCATTACTATTTCCCACTTCTTGTCCTGAGTTGAGGGTTTCCTGTGTGGCCTTCCAGATATTTTTTATTTACATGTATGTACAAGTGAAAATAAGAGTTTTTTGGGGAGTATTAAATTGTATATGCTGTTCTGATATTTTCCTTTTCCCCACAACAAACATATTTTGGGAATCCGCATAGGTAAAGAGATCCATCTCGTTCTTCTTATCTATGGCTTTATATCCATAAAATGGTTTTATAATTAGTCATTTTCCTATTGAGGGGTATTTAGGTAATTTGCCATTGTTCAACTTTTGAAACAATGTTTCAGTGATATTTATACGTGTATATTGTGCACATTTCTGAAGAATGGATATCTTGAAGTGGTCAAAGGGTAGGTACCTTTAAAATTTTGGAAGATACTATTCTATGAGTCTTTAAAACGTGGCACTAATCTACATCCCACTGCTGGATATAACAGTACTCATTTGCTCACACTCCTGCCAATGCTGGATATTTTCAATCTTTTATATTTGGGGTTTAAAATTCAATCCTATTTTTCTGTTAAGTTGTGTTCAATTTGGATTCTCCTGATACTTAGCAAGGTTAAATGTTTTTCCATGTATTTATTGTCTATTTATATAACTCCTGTTATGATTTTCCGTTTTTTATTGCGATCGTTATGTTTTTCTTATTGATTTTTTAGAAGTTCTTACTATTGTATTGGTATTGATCCTTTATATATTACATACATTCCTTCCAATTTGTCACTTATTTTTAACTTTACACATACTACCTGCTAATCAAAAGTGATGTAGAAGGGAAGAGTGGTTCAAATGGTCTTGTTTAGTATGACAACATATTCTGGGTTCATCTTGAATATTTATGTCCCTAGATCTGGAATCAACCATTTCTCTAGAGCAGTTTTAGAAACAATAAAACTGAGTGCTGTTTTATAGCTCCTTCTTACTCTTTGTATTTCTTTTTTTTAAAAATCATTTTATAGTAAAATAAAGCATAGCTAGAGAAAACCACGTAAAACAAATACATAGTTAAGGAATTCCTACAGTCATCCCAGGTCAAGAAACACATCTGCCTCCCATGTGACTAGATCCTGTCATAATCACCTTCCAACAAAAAATAACCATTATACTAACATTACCACGTTGTTGCGTATTAAAACGTTTATCACTAGTGTGCATCTGTAGACACTAGTTTAGTCATATCCACTTTTGAAAACATTAGATATGTCTTTCAAAATTTTTAATCCCCACATCCCCTCTTCAGTCCTTTCTTTTCCTTACCACTTCATCTGTTGAAAGACCTGAGTTCTTTGACCTGTAGAATTTCCCACAGTCTGGATGCTGCTGATTGCACACTCATGGTGCAGTTCAGCCTGTTTCTTGTCTCTGTTTCCTGCAAACTGACAGCCGGATCCAGAGCTTGGTGAGAAATCTGGTTCAATCTCCTTGATAGGACTATAGGTGGTGATGTGCTTGTCACCAGGAAGTATATAATATTTGGTTGTCTTGTTTTTTTGTTTTTTTTTTTCTCTGATGATAATAACAACTGGTGCTTATGCCTATATCCACTAATATGTTGGAGGTTGCCAAATGACAATATTCTATGACTTCTTTTCCATTTATTAGCTGAAATTCTTTAAAGAGATGCTTCCCCTCATCTACTATTTTGTTATCCAGTGATGCATTTCATATAGTAGCGCAAGCCTTAATACTTGATTCTTTCCATTTACTCAGCATTTTTTCAGATAAAGATTTTGCTTCCTATCATCTTCCAAAGGTATCCAATTAATTTTAAAATTATGAACTAATGAATTTAAATATATTTGATGACTTTCAATCTATTGTAATTAGTCTCCCTATTAAAGTCCCAATTTTCCTAATTTTGGCCATTGAGAGGCTCTGCAAACTGGTTTTTGTGTTCTTTGACAAGACTCTAGTCCTAGATCACATCCTTCTTATTTGTTATGGGTATTAGTTTTCTATGGCTGCTACAACAAATGGCCACAAACTTGGTGGCTTAAAACAACACACATTTATTTTCTTACAGTTCTGGAGGTCAGAAATCTAAAATCTGTTTTACTAGACCCAAATCAAAATGTCATCAGGGCCATTCTCCCTCCAGTGGCTCTTTTGGAGAACCTGGTTCTTCCATTTTCCAGCTTTTCGAGGATTTCCTTGTATCCCACAGCTCATGTCCTCTTCCTTTATCTTCAAACCCAGCAGTGTATCTATCATCTTGCTTCAGTTTGCACTTTGCCGCCTTCTGTGTCCAACCTTCCTCTTACAAGGACATTTATAATTATGTTCAGGGCCCTCATGGAAAATCTAGGATAATCTCCTCACTTCAAACATTTTAACCTAATTCCACCTGCGAAGTCCCTATTGCCATATAAGGTAACATTCATAGGTTCCAGGGATTGAGACTAGATATCTTTGGAGGCCATTATTCAACCCACCATAGTATGACAAAATATTTTGGGGTCGTCTTGTATGTTTCTTGCTTAGACCTAGAATCAACCATTTCTCTAAGTACCTCTAATTTCTTTAAGTATTTCAAGATAACAACCTGGGACCATAGAGGCACATTGCTATGAAATTGGTCATTGTTTCTAGGCCTTTTCAGGGGACAGAATTTATTCTGATACTTCCAATTCAAATTGAAATTCAATACTTTAGAGCTTTTACTTGACATCTTCTAGAATACATCTGAATCGCCTGTCTCCAACACTGAATTCTTAAGGACTAAATCTTAAGGTATAACGGAAAATAAAATTAGAACATCTCATATTCCATACACAATAATCTCAGGATGATAATTCTAATGCTACCACTTCCAATATGATAGCTGGAAAGAATGAATTATTCCCTTTAATTCTTATTTAGTCATAATTCTATGAGCAAGTATATACATATTTAATGTTTATCAATAATCTTTATGTGGATGTCTTTCTAGACATTTAGACTATATAAAATTCTTCTGTAGGACAGAGTCATGGAAATAATCTTTCTTGAATTCATTTATGCTGATAACGGCTTGGGTATGATCCCTATACTTATAAAGCAGTTTTACTAGATACAATAACTATGCTTGCACCTTCTTTCCTTGAATAACGTATACTCTTTTTCCTTCTGGTATAGGGCATTGCTGTTGAAAATGTGTATATAATCTACATTTCCCCTTAAAAGTTTTATCTTTTTTTGCCTAGACACTCAAATATTTTTTTCTTTAAAGTATAGTAATTTTATAAAATTACTATACTTTATAAAATATACTATTATAAAATGCTTTCCAGTTCTTGTTGCTGTTTTCAAATGGTCTGGTCTGGCTTCCCAGGGGATACCTGTGCACTATTTCGTTCTTTCATTTTTCAGTCCCATCAGACACCTCATTGCTTCCCTCTGTCTTCTCCCACACAGACACTGACATCATGTAAATCCTAAGGATGTTGTTAGTCTATTGTTACCTGCTTGTATTGGGGGATTTGTGGGGCAATTTTGTCAACTGGTTCTGTTGCAAAAGTTGGTTTGTTCTCCCATCTAGTTTATTGCAGTTTTTACGTGAAGATTCTTTACAAAAGTATTTTACTATATAAACATGAAGTGATAGCCCTGGTGAAATAACAAATTGGATTCTTTTATAAATAATATATTATGTTATTCTTCTCTTTTTAAAATCAAGTGTGATTAAATGGCAAAAATAATGTTAGATACTTTATTCCCCAACTCAATAGCCAGAACGAACCAATGCATAAACGTTTCTTTTATTAAGTCTGATCGGTCATAAAATTCTGTAGGATGTCAAATTAATTTTATGTATTCCAATACTTACTTCCCTATATCACTTATTATTTTACCTTTATCCACCCTCAGAACTTCAAGACAACAGTACAAATACAAAAACATAATTTTATCATTTACACCTTGAAGTAATGATACAGTAGTCATATTTAGTTATGTTTAATTTTTTCATATATCTACTATTCGATATCACTTGCTATGTAATATCAGAGCTGTATTATAAAAATAAAATTAAAGATAATTTCGTAAGAGCGTTGCCTTGTTAATTTATAAACAATTTTTTTTTTATGAGAGATGAAATTTAAAGACTGTCTTATGAGTGAACACACTAAATGACTAATGTATAGTCCAACTTGTGGAAAATCCAGTGCATACTATTCCATTTGCCACAAAATTGACATAAACAGTGGATGCTTAGCCACTCTGAGGGGTCTCAAGTCAATTGCTAAGGTTTAAAAAACATAGGAAAATCAAGGTGTGGAATTTTGCCAAGTTGTGGAATTTTAGTCTGTTTTCTGATTTCTTGGAAGGTGTTGGGTATTACTTTCTAAAATAATGTGATATAAATAAGCAAACCCATTATTTCTGTTCTTTGTGTGGATTGTTTAGCCCTATAGTTCATTATTTCCTGAGTCTTGAGAAAACGTATGTATTTTAAGAACAGTGAAATGATGGTGGTAGATATTGGCCATTGTCCCAAGTGTGTGATAGAAATTGATAGTTTTGTTTGTTTGTTTGTTTTTAGAAGATTTGTTCCTCTAAAATTACATGTTCTGTTTTTACATGTACTAATCCACAGACTAATTAACAGAGTTGAAGTTTGGAAGGTGATAAGAAAGATAAGATTGTATAAATATTCAGATATGAAACTTTCTCAGTGTTTGCTAGACTCCTCTTAGAAATGCCATTCCTCAAGACTGTATCAGGCCAGCTGCTTCCAGCTATCTCGCAGGAAATCCGCTGATTCTGGCCCTTTTACCCACTGACCGTTCCTGATGTGCATGGTGAATGGCTTTCGCTCCCAGCCCTGCTGTCTTTCTGGGTTAGCTCAGTGATAACTCCAGCTGCTGGGAAGATGGTTCTGTCAACAGAACATTATGTTCAGCATGGCTCGATGTGTATGGCTCCCTTTCTTCCCCTCAGGACAGTGAATTCACAGTGCACACTCCTTGCCTTAGCTTTCTGCTACCTGCTAAAGTGGCCCAGCATGTGTTCTGTGTGAGGAACTAAGTGTGTGTGTGTGTGTGTGTGTGTGTACTTGTCTACATATCTGTATATAGGCATTTATGTACATCTACATAAATGTGTGTGTGCGTGTGTGTGTGTGTGTGTGTGTGTGTGTGTGTGTATATATATATATATATATATATATATATATGCAAAATACCCATGTAGTTTCCCATCATGTAGGGAAAATCGCACTGCAATTCACTGCTAATTTCATCTGCATGGCCTCTGTTTATTTCAGGCACAATTGTTTATCATCATTAATCTTTTGGTACAGTAAGCAACAGGCTAGCTGAATCAGCTAGGGTCCCAAAAGGAAATACATGACGTTTACAAATTAGGATATTCGATGAGGGATTAATTACAAATTTGTGAGTGATGTATAGGGGACTCACAAAGATAGTGTAGGAACCCAGAGCTCGTAATAGTGAAGCTGCTGCTGTCCTTAGGCTGGAAGTGACAAGGGGAGGGGAGGTTACAGAAAGCCAGAAGGATGAAATAGGGCACATTGCCTTGAGAGACCAATGCCTCTTTTTTGAGGGGCACAGCTAGGCTGAGGTGACTTTCCAAGGAGGGAATTAGGGGAATAATACCCTGACCATATTCTTTTCCTTTTTTACTTTATTTTCTGCTTGAGCAACTCTGTTGGCTGACCTCAACCAGCACTCAAAATGCATGAGAGTCTGCCGGGTAAGAGCAGGGTGGAAAGAGAAAAAAATGGATCTGCATTAAGCAAATAGAAAATATCTAGTACACTAGCTAATTGTCTCATTAGAATAGCACTGTCTCAGGCTAAGCATGTATTCTGATGTTTTATGATACATCTTGCGGCTTATAAACATGTCATGTTGACTTAATATCTCGTTCCCAATACTAAAATAGAAAACACTCTTCTTATATATATGCTGCTAACTTGATAAGGATGAATTTATATTTTTATCTCTATCTTCTTCCCCCTTTAAATATTACTCATTAAAAAATAAAAGTGTTTGGAAATAAAAGGCAAATTGAAAAACACAGTTATTAGTTTATGTGAATTAGCTATAAAATTCTTTGTAACCACCTATTTATTTCTATGCTTGTTTATTTGCATAGGCAGCTATGTCATGAGCTTTATTCTAGATTCGAAATGATAATACTAAGCCCCCAACTCCTCTTTGCTGGCCCTAATGATGACATCAACAAGATCTTTCATCTATACCATGATAGTTAAATATATGTGTCAGTCAAGACAGGTTGAGTTATACAGAGGTAACAGATCCCTCAAATCTCAGTGGCTTAAATCAAGAATGCACCCAATGAATGCAGACTGGTGCAGCCGTTTTGGAAGGCAGTGTGGAGGTTCCTCAAAAAATTACGAATAGCATTACCATATGACCCAGCAATCCCTCTCCTGGGTATCTACCCAAAAAATCTGAAAACATTTATACATAAAGACATGTGTGCTCCAATGTTCGTTGCAGCTTTGTTTACGGTGGCCAAGATATGGAAACAACCAAAATGTCCTTCGATAGATGAATGGATAAAGAAATTGTGGTATATATACACAATGGAATACTATTCGGCGGTAAGAAAAGATGATATAGGAACATTTGTGACAACTTGGGTGGATCTTGAGAGTGTAATGCTGAGCGAAATAAGTCAGAAAAAGCAGAGAACCATGTGATTTCACTGATATGTGGTATATAAACCAAAAACAACAAAAGAACAAGACAAACAAATGAGAAACAGAAACTCATAGACACAGACAATAGTTTAGTGGTTGCCAGAGGGTAAGGGGGATGGGGGGTGGGAGATGAGGGTAAGGGGGATCAAATATATGATGATGGAAAGAGAACTGACTCTGGGTGGTGAAGAACACATAAGGGATTTATAGATGATGTAATACAGAATTGTACACCTGAAATCTATGTAATTTTACTAACAATTGTCACCCCAATAAATTAAAACAAAAACAAAAACGAAAAACAAAAAGAATGCACCCAATGAGGTCCAGTAGTGGGTCTCTGCCTTTCACAATCATTCAGGGACCTGTGATGGAGAATGAGCCACCACCTCATGATGCTGCCATTTTATAAGGTGTTTATATGCTAAAAACAGCAGGTGGAGAGCTCTGGAGAGTCTTATGCCAGTAATTCAATATTCCTGCTTGCCTGAAAGAGGCACCTAGCACTTCCGCTCATAACATTGACCAGAACTGGTTATTAGGCCCTGCCTGGTCACCAGGGTGCCTGGAAGGGCAGTGTTCTATATCCAGGAGGGAGACCTGCATATTAGCACTGATAATGTCTACCGCAGTATGAAATTCGTTTGGTCCTAAATTGAATGAGATCAAGGCATCTTTTGAATTAGTTACTCCTCTTTTGTACATTTTTTGTTGATACTCAGCCATGATCTGTCTCTAATTTTAACCCTTGAATACCTGATACCAGTATTTTTTTCTTTCCCAGGTCAGCTGTGGCGGAGTTTTGCTCACAGAGGAATCCTCGTTTTGCATTTTGGATCTGTGTTAAGCTGATCGCATACTTCACTTAAAGATCAATGGAGAAGCAGAGTACAAAACACAAAGACTACTTTCTTCTAAATGCATAAGTGAGGTTTGAATTGAAATGACTGAAGTACAGTTATCTAGTAACTATGAGAGATGTCATCCAGAAGATGAGAAAGGAATGAAGAAGCAAGCTGTTGCCTTTCTTCATGGAGGACACTGAAGGTATGCATGTGTCCATCCAACACAAACACTCCTAAGCTATTTCCAAGTGACAGAAATTGGGTTGGTATTGCTTTCAGTTTCTGTGAGTGCTCTTTATGCTTACCAGTGGGAAGAAAAAAGAAATCCCTTGGGGAACTTTGGCATAATTGTCTTTGCTATAGTTTATATATTGATTGGGAGAGTTGGTTACTAGAGAATGATTTTCCAAGTTCCTTTCCTCATTTTTATCATTGCCTATGCTGTGAATATATAAATATGTAGAAGCAGACAAATGAATAAGTATAGATTGTTTATTATGTGGAAGTCAATATTGAATTGAATTTTTATCGTACTGAACACATGCTAGGAAAGAGTCAAAAATTTTAGTTCAAAAAGTGAAAACCCTCCTCTTCACTCTGCTGAGCAAGGATAACAATTCCTCAGAGGCCTTTTGCTGATAAGACATTTCCAAAGTATTAATAAGGAGCAGGCTTGTCCAAATAGGTTCTTTGATTTTTAGATTTATTGGAAACATAACAAACAATCTTGATATGAATAAGGTTCTGTTGCTTCCTCAACAGAATTCTTAGATTGCTGACTTGGCAAAGCACAATCATTTTCATTCCTTTCAGATCATTGTTTATACAACTCAGCACTAGCTTTCCAACGTTTCTTGCCTAATGGCTCTTAAAATCAACAGTTTGAGCCCTTTGGGGAGATAGATTGTGTCAGCGTTGGGTGTTAAGGAGTAAATCTTTGATGACCATTCCATTTGCCTCTATATTTGTAGTGCATGAACAGAGGGAATGTAATGGTCAGAACTAGGATGGAAATCAGAGATTGTATCTATGGGGGTTCTAGATATGTACTTGGCAGAAAATACGGTACGATAGCAAAGAAATCAACTTAGAAGAAACGCTCTTTAAGCTTGCTTGCATTTTCATTTTACTTTGAAATATATGATTATTTCAAAAGCAATATATTCTTGTTATTTAAAAAAATTAAATGCTATGCAAATATTTACAATTAGGTGAAATTCCTCTATGATCTCACCACCCTCCAGAGGAATTGTAACTAACAATTTGTGAATATTCTTCCAGAGTTTGTTTCTTAATTTTTATGGGATGCTCTCCTCATCCCCTTTCTCTTTTGGCTTCCTTCCCTTTTCCTTCTCTTCTTCCTCTCCCCTCTATGCATCTTTCTTCTCCCCTTCCTTTTCCTCTTCTTATTCCTCTTCCCAATGGCCTTCCTTCTAATTCTCTCACTCCTCTTCCTTCTGTTTCTGTACTGTAGATTAGTGCATGTGATATTGAGGGATCTAAGATTGTGAACTTTTTAAAATTTTAGTAGATTGCCAATAAATATTTTGCCAATCAATATGCTGATTGCTTTGCCAAATAAAATTGTATTAAGCCACACCTCTCCAGACACTCATCAATATTGACTAGTATGAATCATTATTAATCCTGTTTTAAGTTAAATTTATTTAATTGTTAGGTTTAGCTTCTTTTTGTAAGTTTATTGGCCCGTGGTATTTCTTCTATGAGTTGCCTGTTCATGTACATTTTTCCCCTATTGGGTTATTTGTCTTTTTAAATACTGATTTTAATTTATAATGAATATATATTAATATGTATTGGGGATATTAGATTTTTGTCTTTTCTGTGTATTGTCTGTTTTTCTCCAATAGCTTCTGTTTTCTTAATTTTGTTATGCTATATTTTGCCTTGCAAAGCTTTCAAATGTTTATGTGAACCTATCTATCCATAATTTATTTTATTATATCTAGGTTTCATAATATGCTTAGAAATGCCTCATGCATTCTAAGTCTGTAACAAATATTTACCTTTGTTTATTTTAGTTTCTTTGTGAATTTACTTTCTGGCTTTGTATATAACTTTTTCATCTTTCTGGAATTTATTTTGTAACAAGATATAAAGCATGGATTCAATTTATTTTCCAAATTGCTATCCTTTTCCAAATGGCTGGCTCATTGTACAACCTACTTCTGTCAATAGTTCATTTTCCCCTCCACTGATTTGAAATACCATCGTTATCAAATACTACATTTCAGTATAGTTGGGTCAATTTAGTTGCATTAATTCTGGCTGTCTATTTCTGTGCTGATCCTGGGATGTTTTTATTACTGTAGCTTTAATATATTTGAATATTTAAGAGGCCTTCCACTTTCCTTTGCTTAAATTATGGACCTAATTTTAAAAGTACAGTGAGGATATTGATTTTTATAACATTGAATTTATAGAGTCACTTGAGGAAAAACATACCTCTAAACTATTGAGTCTTTCTATCCAAAAATAAAATGAAACTAGTTTTTAAAGCCTTCTTTTATGTCCCTTAGTCAAGTTTTATACTCTTTTTCTTATAGGAGCTCTGTACTTCTGATTAACTTTTCCTGGGGTGTTTTGTATTTTTTGTGTCAATTATAAATATATGTTTTTTCCACTATGTTTCATAATGAAATAGGAAGATGCTGATTTTTGTATATTAATTATGGATCCAGCTAAATGCTGAATACTGTTTTTTCTAGTACTTTTTCAGTTGCTTACATTTGTCTCTCTGGAAAACCAATCATATTTCTGTAAACAGTAATGACATTACCTTCCGTTTTTTTTCTTTTTTTTTTTTGATACTTCTAAAATTACTATGGTGCTGTGTTTTTATTCTTCCAGAGCAAAGTAAAGCGTTGGTAATATTAGGCATCTTCTCACCCTGCTTCTTACTTTAATACTTATGCTTCTAGTGTTTCAACATTAAGCATGATGCTGGCCATTGTGTTCTATATGCTATTATGGCAATTAAATAACTATAAATTTGTATTTTATTGAAATTTTAAAACATCAAGAATTAAGGATTTTAAAACCAATTTTTATAACAAATAAATTTTAGCAAATGCATTTTTGCTGTCTATTTAAATGACTACATGGTGAATATTATTAATAGAATTCTTAATTTTCATCCATCCCTGTCTTCTAGGGATGACAAAAACCGGTGAAATATATATTGATGTGTATAAACTTTTTAAATATATATATTTATATATAAATGTATATTATATATAAATACATGAAATATATTATATATAAAAATCTCTATATATAATATATATAAGTATATATATTTAAAGCTGCTTTTATGGGATTATGGTGGCAATGATATGCAAATTTTATAAATAATCTGGGAAGCATTTCTCTGTTTTATCATGTGCTCCAGTATAGTTTAAATAACATGAGAATTTTATTGCTTGGGGATTTGGAACAATTAATTTGTGAAAGTGTTAGGGTTTGATGGCATTTAAGGAAGTAGTTCTATAAGATTAAAATAATCATAGACTATATTAAATAATCTGTCAACTTCTTCATAGGCCCATGGTATGATTTTTGTAATACATTTTTAATTTGGACTTGAGTTGTCCATTTTATTCCTGGTTTAAAGATTTATTAGCTTAACATTGTACAAATATTTATTTATAATTCCCTTAATTTATGGCATATTTGTGTTTTTCCCTCATTCTCATTCTTAATTTGGTGCATACTGAATTATTTTAAAGTATGTAAGTATCAAGTTATTTATTATATTATTTAGGAGTTACCTCCGGGGTTATTGATTCTAGTGCATTTTATTTTCTAATTCATTAATCTTGAGCCAGAGGATGGACTCCAACTTGGCTCTATATTACAGGGTTAAAAACCCCAGGGGAGGCATTCCCTGACCTAGATACAGTTCGGGGTTTGCTCCTGACTTAAGGTGGGGAAGAGGCTCTGCCTTGAACCTTAGTAGAATTGGGATACTAGGGGAGTTTATCGTTACTTCATGTGAACAAACCCCACTCTTCATCACTGATAATCCAGGTAGAAGGCCTAGTGGTGGATAGGCTCATTGTCTGTGACCTGACCTTCTTGATTCCTGATAATTGGGGATAGGGTCACAAATGGGGACACTTGATCTGCTATTTGTTAAAGTGTAGATGGGATCTCCATCATGTTTACACGGGCATTGTTTAAATTGTTTCCTTAAAACCTAGGTGAAAGGTAAAATTGTGTGTGTGTGTGTGTGTGTGTGTGTGTGTGTGTGTGTGGTAGTGATGCATGAGCTAGGCCATCAAGCAGCAAATAACTTTACTTCAGGTATGTTGTTTCTAAACACTTTCCAGATCTGATGAATTATCTGCCTTGAGACACGTCTCACTCTGGAAGTTTGTGTGTGGGTAAGGGGTTGGGGTCGTATATGGGAAAAGAGACTGCCTTCTAAATTCATTGGTTTTAAAGATTATAATGATGTATTATCCTATTTAGGTTCACACAAAATGAACATGCCATAGTGCATGGTAACTTCTTCAAACTTGCTTCTTTGTTTTTCCTTGGACATGAAAATATGACTCAAGTGGATTTTCTTTTTCTTTCTCCGTGGTTCAACTTGACCATTGGTGTTTTCCTTTTCTACCTAAGGGATGCTATCTTTCCTCATTAAAACAAACACATCAACAACAAACAAAAACACTCTGCTCAAGATTATGAAGATGGATTTCAGTTCTACGTATTCTATGGTTGGATCCAAGTTTCATTGTACATGGAAGAATAGATATAATTGTATAGACGTGTAGTATAGACAGTGATAATACTAGTTCCCTAGTATCATTATTGATGAGATTTTGGTATCTAACTCAGTTTCATTTTATTTATTTTAATAAATTTCAAGGAGGGTCCTTATGCATATGTGCTCTCTTGGTGCCATCTTCTTGTAAGTCCTTGTTTGTATCTCTTGTTCTTAACTAGACACCTGAGTGTTATGGTTTCAAAAGCTTTCATTTATAAGTCACTAGAGTATGTGTTGATGAAAATATGCTAATATCAACAAAAAGAACGAATCACTAGGTGACACTGATGCCTGCACATATCCATGTTACTCATATTTTTTAATGACTTGAGGATGACGTTCAAAACCTTTTGGTACATAGCATCCCAAATACTGAACTGATTTTAAATATTTTCAAAACATATTGAGGTTAAAATATTTGGGTTGTATTAGTCTTCTGTTGCTGTGTAACAGGCAGATTTAGTGGCTCATAACCACACCTGTGTAATAGCTTACCAGACTACTGTAGGTTAGAGGTCTGGCCAGGCATGCCTAGGTTCTCTGCTCAGATTATCACAATGCTGAAATCAAGGTGTTGGCTTGAATGAATTCTTTCTCATCTGGAGATGCTGAAAAAAATATATATATATTTTTAAAACATTCTTGTTGGGAGAATTCAGTTGCTTGCAGTTGTTGGACTGAGGTCGCCTTTTCCTTGTTGGCTCTTAGCTGGGGACTGCTCTTAGGTCCTTCAGGCTACCTACATTCCATGCCAGGTAAATCCTTTCATTTTCAAAGCTGGGGTGGTAGGCTGAATAATGCTCTCTTCCCTGCGAAAGCGCTCCATGCCCCAATCCTCAAAACCTGTGAATATGTTACCTTACATGACAAAACGGACTTTGCAGATGTGAGTAAATTAAGGGTCTTGAGATGGGAGATTTTTCTGGATTGTCTGGATGGGCCTGATGTAATCACAAGAGTCCTAGTAAGGGAGAAGACAGAAGCAGAGACTGAAGTGACACAACCAGGAGCCAATGAATGCTGCTGCCTCTAGAAGCTGGAAGAGCAAGTACAAATTCTCCATTGGAGCCTCCAGAAGGAACTGGCCCTGCTGACACTTTTAAGCCCATAAGGCTCATTTTAGGTTTCTAACCCCCAGAACTGTAAGGGGATATATTTGCATTGCTTTAAACCACTAAATTTGTCATTATTTATTAAAACAGTGTTAAGAAATGAATACAGCCAGCAATGGGGACTTTCTACCTCATTGAATCTCACACTTTGAAACTCTCTAACTTCCTCTTCTGAGACCAATGGGAGAAAACTCTGCTTTTAAAGTGTTCATATGATTAAGTCCAGTTCACCCGTATAATCTCCCTAATTTAAGGTCAACCAATTTAGGACCTTAATTACATCTTCAGAATCCCTTTACAGTAGTACTTAGATTATTATTTGATTAAATAACTAGGAGAAGACATGTGTGCTCCAGGTGCCAGGAATCCTGAGGGGCTATCTTAGAGTTCTACCTACCACAGAGATTAAAAGCATTAAAAATGTTTTGGAAGTTATTTAAATATTTAAAATAATATTGACTTGAAATTTACTTGGTCTTATGGATATTAGAAATTCATCAATGGCTTTTTAGGTTTTTAGACGTATTTAGAAGTTCACTGGATTTCTGAATTTACACAGCAAAAGATTTCACATATCAATTTATACAACAGTCAAATTGATAGTATCCTCTTCTCTTAAACACTTTCTTTTCCTGCTTTCTTGAAGTTTTCTGCTTGATCCCAAGGCTACTGCTTTGCAACGCATGGCTATGCAAGGAAAGGTTTCCATGGCTCCACTGTAGTTTAGTCAAAGGACACATGCAGTAAATGTACTTTGGAGATTATCTCTGGAGTTTTTCTTGACTACCGTTTCCCCCAGGGCAGAGTCAGGATTCCTTGATGTTTTTCTGCTCTAGTCAGTACATGAGGTTCTCAGAGTTCCTTCAACCTGTAATCTCCCACTTCCTTGATTTATTTAAGTTTCTAGTCAAGTACATAGTGTATGGTTGATGATTATTGAATGAATGAGTGAATAAATAAATAGTTTCTGGCTATTCCTTTTGTGGTTATTGAAGAGTGTGTTTTGGTCTTTGCACGGTCATGTTTAACTCTTAGTTGTCTCAAACAAGTAGAATACCACAGCTCTTTGCCTCCCTCTATTGCTTATCTAACCTCAACTATCTTTTTTTCTAATTATCATAAAGATTAAATTTCTTCTTTTGTGTTTTTAAATAAACATTGCTCCATTTTTTTATTTATGTATTATTTCGTATATTTTTCCTATTCAAATGGACTTTTTAAAAATAATTACTTTTATTTTTCAGTTATAGTTCACATACAATATTATATTAGTTTCAGGTGTACAACATAGTGATTAGACATTTATATAACTTGCAAAGTGATTACCCTGATAAATCTAGTACCCATCTGACACCATACATAGGGATTACAATATTATGGACTACATTCCCTATGCTGTACTTTACATTCCCATGACTATTTTGTAACTGCCAATTTGTACTTCTTAATCCCTTCCCCCTTTTTATCCATCCCCCCAAACCCGCCTGCAATCTGGAAACCATCAAAATGTTCTCTGTCTGAGTTCTTGTTTTGTTTATTTAGTTTTTTAGATTCTACATATAAGTGAAATAATAAGGTATTTCTTTGTCTAACTTATTTTGCTTAGCATAATACCCTCTAGGTCCATCATGTTGTTGCAGGTGGCAAGAATTGTTTTTTTTTATGGCCGTAATATCCCAGTGCACATATGTACCACTTCTTTGTCCTTTCATCTATTGATGGACACTTAGGTTGCTTCCATATCTTCGCTATTGTAAATAATGCTGCAAAGAACATATGCATACATATGTCTTTTCTAATTAGTGTTCTGGGTTTCTTCAAATACAGATGAGTACCCAGAGTGGAATTACTGGGTCCTTCTTTGTCTCTTGTTAGAACTTTTGTTTTCCGGTCTATTTTGTCAGGTATAAGTATTGTTACCCCAGCTTTTTCTTTCATTTCCACTTTTATGAAATATATTTTTCCATCCTTTTATTTTTAATCCATGTGTGTCTTTTGATCTCAAGTGAGTGTCTGGTACGCAGCATATGTAAGGATGTTGTTTTCTTATCCATTCATCCACCCTATAGTTTTTGATTGAAGCCTTTAATCCATTTGCATTTGAAGTAATTGTTGATAAATAGTTATTGCCATTTTACTATTCATATTTTTCATCTTTTTTTCCCTTCTTTTTCTTAAGTCCTTTTAACAGTTCTTGTAATACTGGTTTGGTGGTGATGAACTCCTTTAGCTTTTTTTGTCTGGGAAGCTCTTTATCTGTTCTTCGATTCTAAATGAGAGACTTGCTGCGTACAGTAAACTTGGTTGTAGGTCCTTGCTTTTCATCACTTTGACTATTTCGTACAAATTCCTTGTGGCCTGCAAAGTTTCAGTTAATAAATCAGCTGATAGTCGTATGGGAGCCCCCTTGTCGGTAACTAACTGCTTTTCTCTTGCTGTTTTTAAGATCCTTTTTCTTGTCTTTAAACTTTGGCATTTTAATTATGATGTGTCTTGGTGTTGGCCTCTTTTAGTGTGCTTATTTGGGACTCTGAACTCCCTGCAAGCAGGCAACCACAGTGTTTATCTACTCTGCCATCTTTACTGGACCCCTCAAATGCACTTCTGTGAGTGGCAGAGTGTCCAATGAGAGGAAAAATACCTTCATTAGATGTTTCATCGTAGTTTGTAAACAATGTTTATCTGATGAACTAGGATATTATTAGGAAAAAGAAACCTTGTGTCCTATGATAGTTAAAACTGAATTACATTTAAGAGATTCAATGTTTTTATAAACATCTTAATATTCACTGTATAGTGTTTCAATTTTTAATTTTCCTTCTGGACAAATGGAGAAGCACAGGTTATTAGGTTGGTGCAAAATTAATTGCAGTTTAAAAGGTTAAAAATAATTGCAAAAACCACAATTACTTTTGCACCAACCTAATAAAAGAAAACATCACACTCATACAACTCAACAAAAAAGAAACATTCCAATTAAAAAATGGACCTGCACAGATACTTCTACCAAGAAGACATACAAATGGTCGACAGATGTATGAAAAAATGCTCACCTTCTCTAGCTATTAGGGAAATGCAAATCAAAACTGCAATGAGATATCACCTCACACCTGTTAGAATAGCTATTGTCAATAAGGCAAGTATGAGTATTATCAACAAGACAAGTAATAACAAGTGTTGGACAGGCTGTGGAGAAAAAGAACCCTCACACACTGCTGGTAGAAAGGTGAATTGGTATAACCACTATGGAAAGAATATGGAGGTTCCTTAAAAAATTAAGAATAGAATTACCAAATGACCCAGAAATCCCTCTTCTGAGTATCTACCCCAAAAATATGAAAACATTTATCTGTAAAGATATATGCACATGTACCCCTGTGTTCATTGTAGCATTATTTACGGTGGCCAAGACATGGAAACAACTGAAGGGTCCTTTGATCGATGATTGGGTAAAGATGTGGTACATATATACAGCGGAGTATTAGTCAGTCATAAGAAAAGATGAAATACTGCCATTTGTGACAACACGGATGGATCTTGAGATTATCATGCTAAGTGAAATAAATCAGACAGAAAAAGTCAAAAACCATATGACTTCACTCATATGTGGGATATAAAACTGAAAGCAACAAATGAACAAGACAAAGAAAAGTTCTCAGACACAGACAGCTCTTTAGCGGAGGATAAGGGAGAAGGGAATGCTGAAAGAGGGAAAAGGGGGTCAAATGTGATGGAAGGAGCTTTGATTTTGGGTGGTGAGCACATAATGTAGTATATAGATGATGTTATAGAAACCTATATAATTTTACTAACCAATGTCACCCCAATAAACTAATACAAAATTTTTTAAAAAGAATGACATCATAAGGTTTTCTGAATGTGCCAAATACTTTCCCTATAATCTTTTAGAAGATCATAAAGAAAATTACACAAATAAAGGTGACATTGCTTTATGAGCCTTGCCTAGGGTCTGAAAATGTAATAATTAGGAATAGAAATACCTGAAATGGAAGAATATAGAAGGATATTTACTTGAATTGCATGCCTTTTGCCATGCCACAGGAGATACTGCTTTGATGGGGTATTTAAGAACATTTTCATTTATATAAAACCTAATTTTGCTAATCTGTGAAAAGAAAATGCCCAAATTAGTGGTTTATTTGCTTTCATCAAGATGTTTAATGTAACCTGATTATATCAGCATATATGCAGCAAATATTTTAGTTTCTATATTTCTTAACATCCCAGTGATACATTCTTGCAGATCTTTCCAGTTATACTAATAAATAAAAGTTAGATCATAAAATTAAAATTTCCATTTTACACAGTTGACAATTCTTAATACAAAATCTATAACTGAATAAGGAAATATAGAGATAAAACTAATTTATTATTGATGTTTAACAAAGTATTTTTAAAAAATCATATTTTGTGGGAGAATTCTGAGTGAGTTTATTTCATTGTATATGTTGTGTTAATCAGCTATCGTGTTTCCCCGAAAATAGAGCCGAACAATCAGCTCTAATGCGTCTTATAGAGCAAAAATTAATATAAAACCTTGTCTTATTTTACTATAAGACAGGGTCTTCATAATGTAATGTAATGTAATATAATATAATACTGGGTCTTATATTAATTTTTGCTCCAAAAGATGCATTAGAGCTGATTGTCTGGTTAGGTCTTATTTTTGGGGAAACAGAATATTACCACAGTAATGCTGCTAAAAACTCTAAAACTTCATAATTTACAATAATATGAAATTATTCTCATGCTCAGAGGTCTATATTTGACAGTTTGATCTAGTCTAGAACAATTGGGCAACTCTTCTTCAGGCTGCTGGTTTAGGTTCTTTCTGCTTTATTTCTTTCACTGCTTCCATACCAGTGTCTGCTCAGAGCACATTCTTATAGCAGAAAGCAGAAACACAAGTGTCAAACTTAACTGTGCAAACACATTTAAGACCTCTACACCCATTGTACTCTAAGGTTCCATTCGCCAATATCAGTCATGTGGCCAAGCCCTGAATCCATTGGGATTGGGAATACATTGTACCCATGGAGAGGTAGGGAAGGGTAGAAGGAGTGAGTACTATCGAGCAGTAATCCAAACTATCTTGTGTGTGTTAGTTGTTATGATAAATGCATATAAGATTGGAAGGATCCCTATCGGTGACATCATACACAGATACACTATACACTATCCCTTCTTCTGTCCATTGCATCTGATAAGGTTGTTATTTAGGACCTGGGATAAACTTTTTTAGGACCCAAGATAAACTTCGATGTATTTAAGCAGTTGTTTGCTTCATTTTGGTTGTTTATTTTCATATATACAAGGTCATGACAATTAAGTTTATGAACTTGTTGCAATGACGTTGCTAACCATTTTTGTAATCAGAGGGATTATTCATTATGAATTTGTACTGACTGGACAAACAGTTAACCAGGTTTACTATTTGGAAGTACTGAAAAGGCTGCGTGAAAAACTTAGATGACCTGAACTTTTCCCCATCAATTTATGGCTCTTGCATCACGACAATGCACCAACTGACATGGCACTGTCTGTGACAGTTTTTTAACCAGTAAACAAATAGCTGTATTGGAACACCCTCCCTACTCACGTGATCTGGCCTCTAATGACTTCTTTCCAAAGATAAAGGAAATGTTGAAAGGAAGACATTTTGATGATATTCAGGACATCAAGCGCGATAATATATATATATATATATATATATATATATATATATATATATATATATATCTATCTATATCTATATCTATATCTATATATCTATATATCTATATATCTATATATCTATATATCTATATATCTATATATATATCTGTGTACGTATATTTGGTGGATCAATAGAGTACAATTATGACTTTTTCCTCTTATGTTTTTCTGAAGAATAAATGAATCTCTGGCAAGAGAGAAGATATGGAAAAATGGATGCTCCACCAAACAGCTGTACCAGGGCAGAGGCCATATCTTTCTCTGTGTGCTGCACGCAATGTTTTGCTTTTAATAAATATTCAAGTGACTAATTACCACCTTGCAAGAAGGTCCTCTTATGTCCCAGCTCTATCTCTGTGTAATTTTGTATTAATACATGAAGCCCCTTAGAATACAAGCAATATTTTCTTTATTATGGTAAAATGCATATATCATAAAATTGACCATATTAACCATTTTAAAGTGTACGATGTGGTGGCATTAAGTATACTCACAATGTTGTGCAACCAGTACAACATCTAGTTCCAGTACTTTTTCATCACCTCAAATGGAAATTTTGTCCCGATTAAGAAGTTACTTTTTGTCCCTTGTCACCAAATCCCCTGGAAACTACTAATCTATCTTCCATCTCTATGGATTTGCCTACTCTGGACATTTCATACAAATGGAATCAGACATAGATTTTTGTGTCTAGCTTCTTTCATTTAACATAATGTTTCTGAGGTTTATCTGTGGTATGTAGCATGAGTCAGTATTTCATTCCGTTTTATGGCTGAATAATGTCCCATTGTATGACTATACCACCTTGTATCCATTCATCAGGCATGGAATTTAGGCAACTAATATTTCATATATATGTTGATTGACTTTAGATACCATATGATGTCCAAAAAATCAAAAATCTCAGAGGTCTTATTTATTTTCTCCTGTGGAATATATTGGTGAAGAGGAATTCTTTTGCAGAACTTAGTCGGAAAAGAGGCGAAAACTGGAAGACTTTCCAGGAAAATAATATCAATACAGTGTATAGTGAGTTCCCACTGCCCAATTGAACTATGATAATGTGTTGTTTGTTGTTGTTGTTTTTTGAGTTCAGTCTAGCTTACTCTGATCAGATACCATAGTCATGTGACAGCAATTTGCTAGGAAGCCAGGAATCAGCAGCTGGTTATTTTAATTGTGACTTTAATCTTGCATCTCTTCCTTATTTGCTGTGACACATGCCTTTTCTTTTATAAAATAATACTACCCAAATGGTACTTTCCCACTTCTCCTGCTTTCTATGCCAATGACACAGGTGCTTGCAGCCACCTCCTGATCGCCAACAATGTTTAAAGCTTAGATCATGTGAGATTCTCATTTAAGATTTAAAAATACTTCCCTCCCTGAAGGGTCATTACCCAGTTAGAATCTGAAAGGGGCTGCATGACTCTTTTCTGATTCAGAGTCCGAGAGGAGTATGATGGAATTAATTTAAAAGATTGGGAAAGTAAGATTTATGAGTAAAATGAGAGTAATTGGCATAATGTAACCTGGAGAAATGAAGACTGAAATCTTTAATACATGAAGGACTATTATATAGAGGAGGATGAATGGTTTTGCTCTGTCTTTCATGAGACTGGAATAAGAGGAAATGGATTTAAGCTATAGCAGGCAGATTTAGATTAGATATGAAAAGCTTTCTAACTCTAGGGAATGTGAGGCATTTTATCAGTGTCCTTGCTAAACCTCCCCCCCCAAAAGAATTTAAGGAAAAGAAAGAGGAAGTGAGGAATTATTTATATCGTTAACATTGTTTATTAAGAGATGTCCCTAAATACCCTTCCTGGCGACTATTTAGAGAAGGAAAGATACCGGGCTGTCTGGGGATGGTCTCAAGCCCCTGGAGAAAATAGGGGGCACCAATCTGTTATGTTTCTCCGTTACTGAAGTGTTTTGCATGAAGCTTTGCACACAGTATTCCCTTGACGAAATTTAGTGAAATGACTAAGCTCCTCTTTTTCTTTTTTTTTTAAATTTATTGGGGTGACAATTGTTAGTAAAATTACATAGATTTCAGGTGTACAATTCTGTATTACATTATCTATAAATCCCATTGTGTGTTCACCACCCAGAGTCAGTTCTCCTTCTATCACCATATATTTGATCCCCCTTACCCTCATCTCCCACACCCCACCCCCCTTACCCTCTGGTTAACCTCCTCTTCTTAAAGATGAGAAAACTGAGGTAGCATAGTAACTGTCTGCCCTAAGAGCTAGCAGGTAGCTGCTATTAAGATCAAATTCACAGTTATTTAAGACAAAATGTAGATGTGAGACAGAAAATTGATTTCTACCTGTTTTGTGCCTACAACACTGGGTGAACAACCGAGCTGTGGACTCAGGTACACACTCTCCCTCCTATACCCTTGGTGCCTGGGCGGTTTCTGGGTCAAGTTTAGTACTCTATGGCTATTGGTTAAGTTGAGTCAGTGACCTGATTCTACTGAGTGATATATACCCAATATTGAGCAGTTTCTTTCAAAATGATTAAAAATGATGTATTTGGTAATTATTCATTGAGTTCCTACAGCACATGAGGCATTCTGGTAAGTACTAGTAGAGACAGTGCAAAAGATTGAAAAATGTCTGTGAAATAATGTAGAGATAAGCTATTCATTTTTTTGAAGGCATTTGGTAATATTAAGGATAAATATCGGGAGATGGGGGAAAAACCCAACAGGAGCAGTTTTATGTTTTCTCTGAAGGTATCAGGGTGCAGGCTTTAAATTCTATATCTGTTCGCTCCGTGGTGGCTTCTTCCTCTTCTCTTTTTATCAGTCCAGGTGGGCAGATCTGGTCTCCACCCCTTCACTGTATACTGCTTCCAGCATGTGCTTGCCATATCACCAATTCCTAGACAGCCTTATAACTTACATTTTCACTTTCCTGATTCTTCAGATGTCAGGATTTCTAGGGTCCCGAATGGAGAATAGTCAGAATGGCATTTGAAGGCCTGCTGTGGTGATATGGGGTGGGCGGGGCACAGGTGGAGGGGGCACAGAGGTTCTCAGGCTAGTGCCTTGACCCTAAATTTGAGATGACCTATCAAGAATCTTGTTGTACCTTGTACAACAGGAGTACAATGATAAGAATTAAACTCTACCATGGACTGAGGAAAACTATCAAGTAACACAAACAGCAGGCACTGAGAAATTAAGGGAAAATTTTGTTAAAAAATACTAGTTCCGGAAAATATGTAAATTGTCAATTATGCATAATCACCATATAGCATAATAACAATGACTCATTAAATGTCAGATTAACTTTGCATATATTTAATTTAATTTCAATCTAAACTATTCATATAGCTTAGTTTTCAAAATTTCTTGCATTTGTAGCATGGTTGACTGTTCAGAGCATACAAAGCTATAGGATGATACGCACCCGTGGGGTACCCACTTACATAATTATATTCTTTGGTCTCTGTTTCATAAGTAATTCTGATTAAAATTTTGCTTTTTTTTTTTTTTTCTGTTGAAATGGAAACAGTATTTCAATGATATTTCTAAATGGCAAGAGTTAACATATTGTTATAATTGCAGTAGTTGCCTTTTCTAAAAAAAAAATATTTGTTTTCAGGGCTAGCTAGTTTTAGCATAATAAGTTGTTCCTAACATTAATGGAGAAGAAATTTAACCACATTGTTTTAATTTTGGCAATTTCAGGATTTCTAGGGTCTATCTACAGCTTCCCCAGCAAAAACTACTTAGAGAATATTGGATTTTCCACTCATCAAATACTTTGTTCAAGCATAACTTTTTTTTTGAAATGAGATTTAACCAAAAGATGATCAAAGGAAGACTCTTTCTTGGCCATCCCTCATCCTTGGTCAGGCACTGTTTTTGACTTTGATAAAATAGTATTAAATCGTATTTTGATTTTAAGATTGGAAAATTAATGTAGGCACTAAGGGGATCAAATAAAACAAAACAAAGTAAACTTTTACAATTAAGGAAAGACAAAAAAGCAGTCCATGGCTTGGCTGTCAGATAAGCCTACACTGACCCACTTAATGCAATTTCTTTAACCCACTAGTCTCTATTGTCTGGGTTGAGCTGTGATTCTTTATCTGTAACCAATTTGATTTCTTTCCCCTTGTCCTTGAAGGAGGTTTTCGAGATTCTTGGCAGCCTCCTGAACCGCAGTGGAATCAAAGACTTTTATGTATTTGAATTCTTAATTGTAAACATTGTGACAAGCATTGGCAAACTGGGGTTTGGCAGAGATGGTGTGATATCATAGAAAAGAATTTTCTTTGTTTTATTTAAAAGTGGCTTCCAAGTTTTTCCGCAGTAAGTCTGGCTTTTATCTCCAGCTCTAAGAGAGCCCTTCACCAGATGTCAGAGCCAAGACATTATCTACGACTTCTAAGGACTTCACCCAGGTTGACCTGGATTACTCCCCTTCAGGAATTGAATGCAAACTTCTTAAATAACACTCCATTTCTCCAGGCCAACGTTCTGTTCTTTCCTTCCATTTATCTTGCCCTAGCTATCCTCAACCTTTGTCTTAGGCAGTCCTTTCTCTTCTCAATTCCCTTAGCATGAAAGTGAATCTCAAACACTGTCATCTCCTTAAAACATTTTCAAAAAGAGGTATTGATTCCCAACCTGATTTCATCTTCTATAAACAGGCAAGTTACAGATTGCTAAATCTGATGTCAATTAGTTGCAAAATCCTGAAACAGCATATTAAACAAGTAGGTGTGTTAGCACTTAGGAAAAAAAGTCAGTGGCACATGATGAGAGTCTGCATGAATTTCCTAAGAGCAAATGGCAAACCAGTTTGTCCCTTAGATAGTTCCCTGCATTGGGAGGTCAGAGAAACTTGAGAGAGCGTTTTGATTCCAGCAAAATGAAGTAGTTGATCAAGATGGTGTCATGGACAAGATGAAGGAAACAGAGCTTGGTGAAATGGCTACATCGGGCAGAACACGTCTAGCTATTTAGTGAAATTATATAATTTAGAAGGTGATCTTTAGAGGTATGCTGCAAGCCTCTAGATTTATCATTTGAATGAGCCATGGAAAACCCTTTTCTCTTTTTCTGTTTGATTTTCAAAACCCTGCTTCAGAATGACTTTCTAATGGGAGTCTTCTGTCACCCCCAGTTTGACTTAGAGGTGTCTCCTGGGTACTGCTGTAGTTGTTTTCCATTCTCCTTACCATGTTGTTTTCTGATTCCTTATCGCTCTGTTTCTTGAGGTCAAACACCAATCTTATTTGACTTTTACCCCACAGCATCTGGCACTTAGTATCCATCAGTAACAGTTTTTTGAATAGGTGAAAGAATGAGTGATTTAATGCCATGTTTATCATTACTTACTCTCATTGACACAAAAACTAGGTCATATAATTAGTAACAGAATTAAAATTCAGGAAGAATTGAATTGGTGAAAAATGGCTCCAACTGAAATGGTGAAGTTCAGTATCTTCACTCCATTGATCCTACCAATCAGCTTTTACTGTCTCTGACCCCCTTGCTGTTCTCTGTTGCCTCGTCACCAAGCTTAATTTCATGGTTGATCATTATAATTATTCCTCTGCCCGTCTCTGACCTTGTCCTTTACAAAACCACAACTCTGGATAAATCCAACTCTCTATATGCCTCCAAGGATAAACATGGATAAAGAAAAGCCCACCACCCTGCTGACTCAACTCACTTTTAATTCATTACCACCAACCAGAAGTGGGCCCTTGATGCTGCCACCTCATTCTATATGTCCTTTTATATGTCCATTTCCCCTCCAACTCTTTCAGATGGTTATTTCAGACTTTGTTTCCTGTCTGCTCAAATGCTATCACCTCCTCCCCATTCTTTTAGCTGATAACCTTCCTTCCTTTTCATTAAAAAAAAAAAAAATGTAAGCAACCTAATGAAAACTTCCTCATCACCCATCACCCCCTCTGCACACACATACTTTATCTTCCTTTCTGTTCCTAGAGAGATAAACTGTTTATGACCCAACATATACCCACCGTAAGCACTGAATCCCACCCCTCTCGTTTACCCAAGAAAACCATTCCAGGAATTCTGGAATTTCTTACAATATCTTTTTTCTTTTCACTCTTACTAGGTCACATTCCCAAGCATATACATATACCATTATTTCTCTTACCTTAAAAAACTTTATGTAGACCTTACTTCTGCCTCAGTTCTTTGCAGCAAAACTCCTCTACGAAGGGGTTGTTTGATGTTTCTAATTTCCCCTCCATTCTCTATTAAACCCGCTCTAATCAGGATTTTGCATCCATAGTTCTTTTAACACTACTCTTCCTCCTCATCTCACTTGATTTTTCAGCATCCGTTGGCACTGTTGATTACCTCTTCCTTTCTCATTGATATGTTTTCTTTGGCTTCCAGGATGCCGTACTAGTTTGGTTTTTCTACTACTTTATTGGCTACTCATTTTCAGTCTCTCTCTCTCTCTCTCTCTCTCTCTCTCTCTCTCTCTCTCTCTCTCTCTCTCTCTCTCTGTCTGTTTTTCTTCCTCCTCTTCTCTGCAGCCTCCTCTTCTCCATCAGCCCCAGAAGTAGGGTATACTCCTTGGGTTTCTTCTCTCTCTGCATTCCTTGCCTTGATGATCATCTAGTTTCATGGCTTTAAAACTCATCTATATACTGATGATCCCAAATTTACACATCTAGTTCAGATCTTTCCCAAATGCCGCTTCTTACAAAGTCTAGAAATGATCCCTCTGCCCCAAATCTGCTCCATCTAACAGTGTTCCCCATCTCAATTAATGACTCTTTATCCTTGCAGTTTTTCAGGCCAAAAACCTTGGTGTTATCTCTCTTTCCCTCACAGTCCATATCCAGTCCCTCCAGAAAGCATATTGAGACTACTTTCAAAACATATCCAAAATCGCATCACATCTCATCACCTTTACTATTACCACCCTAGACGCATCTACTACTATCTCTAGCCTGGATTACACAATAAACTCTTCATGGTCTCCCGGCTCTTACTTTTGGCGCCTTCAGTCTATGCTGAACATAGCAGCCTATGCTCAGAACGCTGCCACATTTCATTTGGAGTAAAAGGCAGAACCTTATAGGGGCCACAAGACCCTACATGCTCTGCCCCTCATTTCTCTACTGCTACTTCATGCCATCTTTGCTTACTCTGCTGCAGTCACAATGACCGCCTTGCTATTGTTCAAACACATCAGTCACATTCCCAGCTTAGGGTCTGAGTTGGCTGTTCTCTCTGCCTGGAACACTCATCCTCCAGATGCCTGCATGCCTCATTCTGTCACCTTCTGCTCAAATGTCACCTTCTCAGTAGGTCTACTCTGGCACACTATTAAATATTAACAATTGCACCCCAGCACCCCAAACCCTAGCACTTCTGATCCTACTCTATTCTTTTTTTCTTGTACGTAATACTTGTTATTTTCCAGCATACTATTTTATTTACTTATTTATCAAATTTATTATTTGTTTTCTTTCTCCCTTTCCAGAATATAAGTTCCATGAAGGCAGAGTGTTTTGTTTTGTTTGCTGATGCATCTCAACTAGATATGTCAGCATATTGTAGGCATCTAATAAATGTTGGTTGAATGAATAAACAAATATTTTAAAACACTTCACAATTACATAATGGAAGAGTTGTGACTTATCATTTGCTTGTGAGAAAAAAAGAAATATTCTCAGATGTAAATACAATGTACTGTTATCCTCTCATTACTAAACAAGTTAAGCATTAGATTGTATTAAGAGTAAAGGGAGTTAATCACTTTTCCACTTGTTCTACAAATATTTATTAAGTACCTCTTATACACTAGTAACTGTCATAGGGTCTGGAACTGCAGCAGTGAACAAAACAGATAAAAATCCTTGACCTCACAGAATTTCATTCTAGTGTACTTTATTATACATGTCTTTATCTAGTGTAATACACTATATTCTATATGGGCTGTGCCAGACCAATCATATTGCATTTCCTTTGGTCATTACTCTTTGAATAATATATCACACTGGTTAGGAGCAGGAGCTTTGGAATCAGAGTGACAAAGATTTGAATCTCGGCTCAGCCAACTATTATGTTTAACTTAGGCAAATTACTTAACCTTTCTGAGTCCCAGTTTCTCCATCAATAAAGTGTGCCTACTAATACCTACAGTAAAAGATTATTTACTTAGACTGTCAGGGCCTGACCCATTCCAGATTAATATTTGATACTTTAGATAGCTTAACTGCAAAAGAAGACAATGATTTACGAAAGACATTTTAGTCTGACACTTTTGGTGTGTACTGTGAGATATCACGTATGGTAAGAAATAAACAAATTTAAAATGCGTAGATGTCTTATAAAATATTGTTTTTCTTAAGTAGCATGCAAATCACTTTAAAAATGTATTGCATATCTATGGGTGTTTTGCATTGGATGAAAGTATTTGTTTGCCTATAAAAGGAAAATATATATAACATAAAAGGAAAATATATATCACATAACATCTAAATATTTGATGATGTAAACCTTATATATAATTAATATATTTTGCCTACCAAAGTTTTACTGCAAAAGCCAAATTTATAAACTGTACTCATTTCCTTAAAAAATGGTAAAAATAATCATCTAGTAATTTTTTTAAACACAAAATTTATTTTAAAAATATGGAATTTGTTGCTAATCTGCAGAAGGAGGTTCGGGAAGATCTTGAATCATTATGATTTGCTGCTTTCTGTAGCAGCTAGAGGAGAGGAGGATACAATAGGGAGAAGAGCAGGCAGGGGCCTCTGCTCGCTTGTGCCATCTTTCACTTTCAAGGTTTTCTTCCAACCTATACTTCTCGAGTAACTTCTGCTCACCAGTAAATAAATTTTGTTTCATGGGATCTATGAAATTTTCACAGTATCAAAGAGCCTCATCCGAACCATTTTCTAACCATTCTTTGTAATCCAGACCATTTTGTCCGTTTCGTCATCACCTGCTGGTTGTTGGCAGCCGTGGAGACCACACCACCTCTTAGCACACACAGCATATTGGAGCAAAATGACCTTCTGTTATTACATAGTGTTTCTAAAGCTGGATGATCATAAGGAAAAAAACCTCTTTTTAAAGAATAAATCAGTTATTTGAATGCTTACAGTATTTAAATTATCAGATAAATTAAGTTCTATTGTACCACATACAATTGCTTTAAGGAGTTCAGTAAGTAGTAATGTATAAGTATTTGTCTTCGGGCCTGCCCCTGCCCATATTTGGGAGTGTACTCTTTTTCTTTACTTCAATACATCTACTGCTTGCTTGGCAAAAAAAAAGAAAGAGAAAAAAGTAAAGAAAAGAGAGGAGGGGAGAGGGGAGAGGGGAGAGGGGAGAGGGGAGAGGGGGGAAGGAAGGAAGGAAGGAAGGAAGGAAGGAAGGAAGGAAGGAAGGAAGGAAGGAAGGAAGAAAAGAAATAGTAATGTATATAAAGAATTTAAAACAATACATGGCACAGGTTAATTGCTTAATACCGTGTTTCCCCAAAAATAAGACCTAGCCAGACAACCAGCTCTAAGGCGCCCTTTGGAGCAAAAATTAATATAAGACCTGGTCTTATTTTACTATAATATAAGACCGGGTGTTATATAATGTAATATAATATAAGAGCAGGTCTTACGTTAATTTTTGCTCCAAAGGGCGCCTTAGAGCTGATTGTCCGGCTAGGTCTTATTTTTAGGGAAACACTGTAAAAGACTTCAATTATTGTACAATAAATTGGTATATGTTTAGAGAACTCCCAGGATTGTGTAGGGGTTCAGCATCATGTGAGGAATTTTTGAAAAAATAATATGCTTAACTATGTGCATATAGTTGTATATTCATACCCCTTTAGAGCTCTCCCTGTACATTATCTGCATTAGCTGATAAGTTCCTAGGTGACAAGAACCATGACAATTTAACTTGCTTTTTTCCAATCTGTAATCAAGCACTGGGAATATTGTGGGCACATTCTGTTTGCATGAGATAAAGATAATTGAATATTTTCCTTTCCACTGAAGGAGACTGGGAGTTTCCAATGATTCCTGGAAATCTTTAAATTAGGATTAATGGTTTTCTATGCAGAGAATTGTATCTCTGTTGCATGGATTGATGTTAGACAAAGTCAGGGATCTACATTGTTCATTCATTTATTCGATTTGTCATTTTCAAATCATTTAGTAAACATTTGAGCATTTCTCACTCCTTATTAAGTATGAGTGGGGAATTAGATTAAAAAGAACTTTTATGCTGTATTATTAATGTGAAATACGAGTATATTTGTACTGAAAGACTATTCAGATGTGAGACATCTAGGGCTGGGGCAGTTAGCCTATTTGATCCAAGGAAGGACACTAGATTATACCATAAACTTTTATCTTGAATATCCTTACATACAAATGCATGATTGTATTAGTCAAGGTTTTTTAGTTCATGGAATAGAAAACCCAGTCCAGACTGGCTTCAGCAAGAAAGGGAACTCATCTGCTCATACGTCTGGAAAGTCCAGGCTGTTTCTTCTTTGAGCACTTCTGGAGCCAATTTATTGATAGAATCAGAACCAAATCATCCTTTTAATCTTGGCGCTACATCCCTCTGGAAGGTGGCTTCCCTCTCAAGTGGGCTTTCTCTTTGGGCTATCTCTTAACAGCTCAGACTTTTATCTTCCATGTAGCAGAAAGGAAAGAATTTCTTAACCTAGTGCCCATGGCCAAAGGCCTGGAACTACTGGTGTGGTCATGTTTGCTTTGCTTAACCGATTACTGTGCTTGGGGGCAGGGGGACAAGGTTCTGATTGGCCCTCAAGGATCAAATGCCCATCCCTAGACCTGGGGATGGAGTTTGTTCCATCTGAACCAGTTGGTCTGAGTTTCGTAAGAACTACTACCCGGGAGCATTAGTTGAAGAAGAGGAAATATGTGATGTGCAGTCATACAAAGATACACAGCAAAGATCCCTGTGACCAGTGTAGAACTGTTGAAACTGACAAGATTGGTAACAGAGAAAAGAAAGTGCTTCAGATTAACTTTCATCTTATGTCTTTTACCATTTACATCAGTGATCAGGCACCCTATCTAGAAACACTACCACCATGCTTTTGCTTTCTTTAATTGTATTATGAAACATTCCCCCTGTTTTTTAGTGCTTTAGGCCAAATACGTTAATTCACATCGTAAGGATTATCCCATTTGCAAATTATTTATGTTGATCCAAAGTCTCTTGCCAGAAACTCCAGATAGGCAGGGACGTTATGTGAACACCTACAGTGAAGAATGTGCATCTAAAGATTCTTATTCTCTTTGTATTACTTCATGTGTGACTACCCATAACATGCATTTACAGAGAAGGAATTTTCCAGTTTTTGTAGTATCCATGTTCCAAATTTCCCTCTCGAAACTAAGACACTTTATTAAAAATAACAACTCCAAGAGCAATAGCAATACACCAAAACACTCCACCTACCTTTGAAGATATATTGTGAAGATATTTGCTTGTTTTCAGAGGGTAAGAAGTGTGTACTTGGGCTCAATGTTATTTAGGAATCCCCTGGATGCATTACAGGCCCCTTCTCTCTACCAGACACTGGGAATTTACAACCTCATATAATCATCACAAAGCCAAGCAAGGCAGATCTGCCCCATCTTCCACATTTTTCAAATGTCTGAGCACTCTTGACTGTCTGTTTACATGTAAAAGAGAAGCATCAAAATGCTTTTTGGAATTGATATATTTGGCTGGAGATTACAAACGGTTGGATAGCATCAAGATGGTCAGCAGGCTTTTCCGTCCAGATGTGAGTTTCTGTAGATTTTTATTCTGGAACAATTCTCAGAAAGAGGATCTTCTAACTTCGTGCCTGGAGGGTATAACATTAGCTTTTAGCATACTAAATCTGGGAAGACAGAGGGGCACTGTTTATGACGCATATAAAATTTAATCCTCCAGTTTTCTGCAAGGCACCACATCCCACTTTCCTCTGCACTTGGTGTCCCAATCTGGAGCCCTGTGGTTCAGTATTTTACTGGTGGTAGGAGAGTTGCCTGATTACAGAGGTGGGGACCTGAAGTTCTCACTGCTCCTTACACAGAATTTCCAACTGGCTTCCATAATGGCTTCTGCCTCCATTTTCTGAGACGTCCAGGATTCTGAGGATCTGAATGGTTTGCTTCTCATTCATATCATGTTCTTGTAGATTTAATCTTCCTTCTGCCTGCTAATTCATTTACCATTTCTCTATCTACTCTCTGCTTTCATAAATTTGGTTAAGGGTTATAGTGATCTCCTAGTTGCACTGAAGTTAAAGTTTTTGTTTCTGTCTTTTTGTTATATATGTTTTTTTAGAGTAATATTTAAAAGAAGAGGACAAAAATATTTTTACTATTTTGAAGCCAGATGTCATCTACCTTATAACTCTCCTGATCTCAGTTTCCTTGTCTGTAAAATGAGGTAGATGGCTTCTAATGAAATTCTATTATTATTATTTTCACATTTATATAAGTGTGTGTGTGTGTGTGTGTGTGTGTGTGTGTGTGTGTGTCTTTTAAATTTCTAGTTCATTGACTTAGGACAAAATTTTCCTGTCAAGGAGTTCCAAAAATTAAAACATCCTATATGTTAATTAATGTTATCTCAGGTGTATGAGTGCAAGTTCAAGTGTATCAACTATGATGTTATAGGGTATCGCATATAATAGTGATTAGTTAATTGAAGCATATTTTAAAAATGGGACATCTTCCAAGCAGACCAAACCATAAAAAAAGAAATTTGATGGTTTACTAACTGCTGTAGCATAAAATCCTTGTAGCTTTGAAAAAAAGTGACTTTCCAAAATGCAATAAATCTAAACCTAATCTTCGGTGATACAATTACTTGGTTTTAAAATAGATCAAAAATACTTACCTTATTGGGAACTCTAACATCTTTATTTTCTAGGTGAGCCATTTATTCTATTAGGATTCATCTGCTAACTCACGAACTGAACTGGAGAATTAATGATTTTGGAAAACTAGTTTTAAAATTTCTATGCTCTTCCATTGTTAAATCTTGGGACATAACAGGTCCACTTTGGGAATTCACTCTAATTAAGCCAATTACAAATAATACAATTTAAAATAAATTTCAACCCATATTTGGGATTTGAGTGTCACACATTACTCTGATGCATAAGTCCAAAGGAAATTTTTCTAATTCATGCATTTCTATCCTCCATTCCCTCTCCCTTTCTCCATTTCTCCCTTTGTCTCCTAAATGCCTTTAGTTCTATTTTGTCACTAAGTAGAAGTTTCTACATGTCTGGACACAGGCCAAAGGTGAATGCCAAGTAAACTCAGTCCTCTTTGAGGATTAATGATGGGGTTTCTACCCAGCATGCCCTAGGTTTACTGTGTTCAAGTTTTGCCAAGATAAACCTCTGGGCAGCCCAGTACTTGTTTGGAAGAGGACTTGAGAAAAGTTTACTCATTTGTGGGGTTGATTTTTTGACAGGTCAGCAGAAAACTGCTTTTTTAATCCATATTAGTATATTTAAGTAAGACTCAGGAAATAGAGTATTAGCTTTGGCAGCAAGTTTGGACAACAGCAAAGGCAGGGAGTTCTTGGGAAAGCCACCAATAAGGATATGTATCTCTGGGAAAAAATATCCCATGAACCCATAGAGAAGCCAGTTTTCTACCATGTTTCCCCAAAAATAAATCAGCTCTAATGCATCTTTTGGAGCAAAAATTAATATAAGACCCGGTATTATATTTACATTATATTATATTACATTATATTATGTTACTCGGTATTATATATATTAAATTACATTACATTACATTACATTACATTACATTATATTATATTAATTATATTATATTAATTATATTATATTAATTATATTATATTAATTATATAATATTAATTATATATTATACTATATATTATATTATATTATATTATATTTATACTAAGTAATATAAGACTGTGTCTTATATTAATTTTTGTTCCAGAAGACGCATTAGAACTAATTGTCCGGCTCTGTCTTATTTTCGGGGGAAAACGGTAGTAATGTGGACATCAAGTATCAATTGTTTCTAAACACACTTGGATAGAGAAAGAAATATTTGGCCCTGGCTTAGGTTCATCATATGACCGTGATCTCCAACAGTAACAATATCAACAAAACCATGGGTTCCCAGAAAACCCTTCTGGAACCATCAGTGAAAACCTGGGAATAGAAGGGTAACTGGGCATTGAATTACCATGCAAAAGGGATGAAGGAATAAAAATTGGAGTTCAGGTGCAGAATGACTATTACCAACAGCTAAAAGAAAAAGAAGGCAATGAAAAAGTTTAAAAATGTTTCAAATGGACGTCTGCTGCTGTATGCAGTGTCATCTAAAAGACAGGCCAGCTAAATCTGGTCATGTTTTGAAGTCCCAATGGCTTGTATATCTCAGGAGTGACCAGGCCCTACGAATCTGACTCATGCTTACCACAATATTGCATGACTAAGGCAGACACAAGAATGATGATCAGTCTATTAACAAAGGAAAATATAACTACTCTGTGGCCTGGGCGTACATGTGGGAGCATGATCAACACAAACCGCCATAAGAAGCTTCATCATAGTGAGAAACCATTGAGGAAATACCATGATTTCAGGCATGAACTTTGTATCATCAGTCTGTTCTTTCCCCAAAGTTAAACAACTTAGGAATCAGAGTTTCTTCGTGATCCTGGACTCAGAGCACACGGACATTAAATAAACTCAATGTGCAGTGGCACCAGTCCAAGGATATGTGATGCCTCTATCTCTTGAGAGGGGTGGATTTGCCAGATGGGCCAGGGTAGTCACAGTCTGACGGCCGTAGCTTATAAGATCCAGCTCAGCAGTAGAACAGCTTTGCAATTGGAGTGGAATAAGTATAGCAATTTCCTTTTCAATTTACTTGGATTTTCAGAACATCATCCTTAAATCTACCTCTAAGGATGATTCTGAAGCATCATCCTTAAATCTACCTCTATTTGATAATTGAGTGCTTCTGGGAGCAGCTTTACTTCACGGATTATGGTCATCCACTCTTACTCTTCAGTATTCATCTATCTCTTTCTTCGACCAACCAAGCTGGAGAATTAAGTGGCAATAGAATAGACATTACCACCCATGTGTTTCAAATCTTCACTGATGTCACAACATTGGCTAGTCCTCAGAATTACAGTATGGCTTTTGGTGGAATATTGTGGTAGGGAGAGGTGTTCCAGAATATCTCATTTGTTACTTATTCCTAAATTCCTTACTCTTTGAATCAGAAAGCTATTATGGGGGGCTCTGTGATTGATTACGGATATGAGTTCTTCAGCTCCCTAGTTTGTAATTGCAAATAATCACATAATAGATTCAGGGTCCTCTTGGACCCATTTATGAGGTTGTCAACACTCCATTTTTAACTTGAATCCCATATACCCTCATTCTGACCAACAGACTACAGTGATATTCTGGGTCCCTGGGAATTAGTGTTAGATCAGGGCCAGACTGCAGTAGTACAACAAGTTTGAGTATCACATTCCCTAGTGTAAAGGTGTCCCAGTTAATGCTGTAGGTTTCTGTGTAGATGGATAAAATAAGAATAGATAACATTTATTGAGCACTTATTATCCATCAGGCACTGTTCTAGTATTTATTTCTAAATGTTCTAAATCTTGGTTTCTCCTTTACCAAATATCCAAAAGCTTTGTCATAAAGAATAATTGTTGGGCCCACCCAGGGCACATAGAGGGGAAGGGAAAGTATTCCTGTATTGTGAGGGGAGAATTTCCTTCAATAAGAAATAGGTCTGGAGGCTAGATAGCCAAAAGTAAAACAAAACAAACATAGAGACCTAGTAAATGTCTACTACATACATACAGGTCCACCTCAATCCTTTAACTGCTGCGTGGTATTCCACTGATTTGATTTCCCACAGTTTATTCACTATTCCTCCATCAACAAACATAGTTTCCCTATTTATTGCTACTTCAAATAATACTTCATAAGTATTTTTATATGTCTCTGAGCACACTGGGTAAAAATTTTTCTAGGATTTACACCAAAAAAGAGTTTCATTATCAAGTTTGCATTTTGCCTCTACGTTGAAACGGCTAAGTCCACATCCCTTCCCAATTAAAGAGATGATTCAAAATAAGTATAGTTATGAGCTATGATAAGCAGAGGCAGAGAGCGTTTCGGGAAAACCCAGTGAATGGTAAATGGAACTCCTCCAAGCTAGAAAACAAACAAGAAGCAAACAAGCAAACAACAGCAACAAAAAGCAACACTTTGACCAACAATCTTGTCCTAATAATGAAAATCAACCTCTATATAGATACCAGAAAATTGGGGGGGGGGGGGGACTAGCATAGACAATTTGTATCCCCTAGAATCTGAGTAGGGACAGTTAAAATTTTAGAATAGGCTCCCACTTTTAAAAGAGAGATTTTAAAAATAACTATCTAAGGCAAATATATATAGCATATGGTTTTATATATCCAATGCCCTCATCCTCCTTTTTTCCCCTCTGTGTTTACAGGAAAACATTGTGTTTATTTCTGACATTCGGGAAAGCTGTTTCAGCCCCAGTGTTGATTGATAGCAGTAGATACAAGGATTAATAAAAGAGATGTGTTCAGTGAGTCACCAGCATATGAGCGAATAACAAGTTACACCCCAAGGTAAATAAAGTGGGTCCCAGCATCACCCCTTAGGGTTTTGAAGCTGTGATTGAAAGTCAGAAGGGAGAGATATGTGTTTGCCAAGAAACATCAATGCCTCTGACTTCTTTTAACCTTAGACTGCTTGGTGGCATTTCCAAACAGCTGATGAAGTCTGGTGGGGAGACTATAAAGCTAAAATCAAAAACCCTATTGAACTGGATTTGCACTAGCTTTTTATTTTAAATGCATGGATGTTTCATAGTGAAAAATTCGAAATGGAAGAGGTTAGTATGAAGTGATAGGCCAGTACTCACTCATATCTGGGCAGGTCTGCCCAACTTTTCAGTAAGGGTCAAAAACCCAGGAATTTCATGTTACTCATATTCCTACTCATATCCTACTCATGATATTCCTCCAACAAACAAACAAACAACCTGAAAACAAGCCAAACACCTCAATGAATAATACTATATTAACAGTGAGAATCAAACTATATGTAGATACCAGAAAACTGAAAAAATGTTAGGATGGACAATATGATTGATTTGATATCCCATATCACAACAATACCACAAATACTGTGTCATGTTTTCCAGTAAAGGAGCTTCATACATAATCAACTGTGACTTCATCTTAAATAATCCTAGATTATCTGTTCACTTTGCAATTACAAATGTTTCTCTAATTTGTTGATGAATCTGTTGGCTATCCTTTAGATATTTTTATTGTTAGTATGAGTTAGTAAGGGTCAAATGCGAGCACCCATCTGTCTCCTTCAAGTTGCACTGCTTCTTTGCTGGTCAAGAATCTCTAAAGTCCCTTCCTACATCTAGTATGAGCTCTTGTTGAGCTTGATATTTAATTTAGTTATGTGGCCTCTGGTGAACTTATTTATGTGGAATTAAGTGGTAAAGCTTTCCTTCCCATTCACTATGGCTCTCTTAAAAAAGAAAAAGAAAAAGAAAAAAAAAAACTTAGCAACAATATATAGCATGTGCTATGGGATAAATTGTGTCCCCTGAAAAATTCACATGCCGAAGTCCTAACCTCCAGGACCTCAGAATGTGCCATATTTGGAGATAGAGTCTTTACAGAGGTAATTCAGTTAAATTAAGGCCATTAGGGTGGGCCCTAATCCAGTATGACTAGTGTCCTTATAATTAGAGAAAATTTGGACACAGACAGGTACAGAGAGAAGGCAGCCCTAGCAAACAAATACAGCACAGATCCTTTATTCCCCAGACTTTCCTGCCTGAAACTCCTCACTTATTTTTAGATTTATTTGTCCAATACATTTTCATACACCAATGAAAGGTCATAACCTAATTGTTTCCCTTTCCAAACTCGACATGATATGGCACACACAATCCACACAAGAAAATGTTTTAAGCTTAGGCCGTCAGAATGAATCAATGGTCTTTGCATATGGTTTATGTATCATTTTAACACTACCAAATACCTGGCTCTCTGGAATTAAAGGCGGGTTTTACCTACATTGCATATATACTATAGGATCTTTCACTACCATGAGCTTTGGCTTTCTTCAGATTCTTTTCTACTTTAATGGTGGCTTGCTATTAATCCATATTTTTTTTGGGGGGGGTGTGGGGGGCGGTACAATGACATGGCTGATTTAAGATAATCTATAAATTCACAATTTTTGGCACCATCAATATAGCTCTATTTTCATCTGGTGTTTAGAAATGCTTTCAACTTACTTTCATGGCCTTTTGGCCTGCTGGTTAATTTTCTTTTCTTTTTTCTTTTTTTTTTTTTTTTAAGATTTTTATTGGGGAAGGGGAACAGGACTTTATTGGGGAACAGTGTGTACTTCCAGGACTTTTTTCCAAGTCAAGTTGTTGTCCTTTCAATCTTAGTTGTGGAGGGTGCCGTTCAGCTTCAAATTGTTGTCCTTTCAGTCTTAGTTGTGGAGGGCACAGCTCAGCTCCAGGTCCAGTTGCTGTTGCTAGTTGCAGGGGGCGCAGCCCACCATCCCTCGCGGGAGTCGAACCGGCAACCTTGTGGTTGAGAGGATGCGCTCCAACCAACTGAGCCATCTGGCAGCTCAGTGGCAGCTCAGCTCAAGGTGCCGTGTTCCATCTTAGTTGCAGGGGGCGCTGCCCACCATCCCTGGTGGGACTTGAGGAATTGAACTGGAAACCTTGTGGTTGAGGGCCCACTGGCCCATGTGGAAATTGAACCGGCAGCCTTCGGAGTTAGGAGCATGGAGCTCCAACCACTTGAGCCACCAGGCCTGCCCTGGCCTGCTAGTTAATTTTATAGTTTGTTACTCTAGGCAATTTGGACAACTTACCATTTACTATAAATGTTCTTTGATTTTCTCCCTTCACACTTTTATCCATGTAGCGTGTCATCTCCCATCAGCTCAAGACCAATTTGAATATATGAGTGCATGACAGACAAGTTCTTGCCACAGGTCAGGTTTTGTGCCCTATTTACCCTCTAGATGTGAATTGGAGATAGGATAAGGAGATTCTAAAGCCCTTAGTTTTGAGTTTACATCATACCTAGATGATATGTGCACTTATGATTAATGTTGGAATGAACACATAGAATTAGCATGTGACTGAATGAATGATTGCTGATTTTTTACTCTCAGCAGATGGGAAATAGTAAGTACCTGAGTGACATTTACAAATAGAAAATAATGTGATTTCAAAATGCAATCTTCAAGGGAGGAATCATGTATTAATAGGAGCAATTAATAGGAGGTTGTAATCCTCTGCCAGTGGTTCTGTGCTTTGGCAAGAAACAGTTCCTTGTAATTAGTAAGTACAGATGTTATAACTATAACCATCCAAGACACTGAGGATTAATGTAGATTTCACAATACCTTTTAGGCATCATTCCTGTTATAAACTTATATGACACATTAGGCCACAATGATGGATTCACGCTAGGTTTCCCTGAGACAAAAAATTTTGAAAATGATAGAAACTGTTTGATGTAGTTGAATGGTGTGTTTTATCAACTCTAACAATGTTCCTCTTCACCAAAGAAAATACCTTGTCAGCTAGAATGGCTTTTCTTGAAAAAGAAAATAAAAAAAAGAATGGCTAACTATAAGTCATCTATTTATGCTTTCATGAAGAAACAGATGTCATTAGCCCATGAGTTTTGTGGGGTTTTTCGGTTTCTTGTGTATTTTAGGAGTTATGTAGTTTAATATTTGTGTTTGTGCCTTCCTGTGGTTGAATGTGTTAGTGGTTTAATGTAGCAGGAATTTAAGAGAAGTTATTGTAGGAGGAGATTGGAGTGAACACACATCTAAATTTCCTCTTATCTAGAATCACTTATATGGCTGAAAAAAGAAATATATATATATATATATATATATATATATATATATATATATATATATATGTATATATTTCAGAACAATGTCAGAAAAGGAGGAAGAATATCAGCAGGCAGAAAATTATGAGAAATTTTGCAAATTAGGAAGGATGCAATTCTGAAACCCTCGAAGCTCAGAGTGACGTACTGTAGAGGAGAGGGAGGTGAAGGAATAGCCATCTAAGTGACTAAACAGGAGCTAATATCTGAGCAACAGAATGGTTCAGTCCTTTCACTTCCCCATTATACTAAATGACAGGCACAAGTGGAATCCAATGTCAAGATAAGTCTGAAAATTATCAAAATTAATCCTTTAGGGGTCCGAGTGAGAAGAGCAGATCATGTGGTGACTTGAGACCCACACAGGCACAGAAGGGAAAAAGGAGGACAGTATGCTCTGCCAAGGGGGTTCAAGCTCTGAAGTGCTCCTCGGCCAAAGTACACATTTTTCTAGGTTGGCAAGGGGTAGAGGAAATGGGGACCTTGCCTGTGTGCCAGTCCATGCCCACGGAGCCATAAGGAATGTTGTCCAGTTGACCCACCCTAACCATTTATGTAAAAACTAAAAGCAGTCATTTCAATCAAAGTTGAAGCCCAGTGGAACATTATGACTGTATCACTGCAGAAATAACCCATGCCAGCTATTAATGGACAATCACATATCACCAGATCGTGGATGAAAACCAATAAAAGGAACAAGATGAACTAATGGGAACCACGGATCCAAGGCTATAAAAAAAATAATTCAAGGAATAGATGAAAACAATAAAAAATACTTAAAATATCTTTAGAGAGAGTCAAGTAGCTATTATACATTAAAAGAGAAACAGAGATAGAGGAGGGAGGGGAAGGAAGAGACTCTGTAAAGATGAGTAATTCTGTAAAGAGAACACAAGTTTGCTCTAGAAATGAAAAAAGAATACCTCGTTGGCAAAATAGAAAAAAAATCAAGTGCAAGGGATGAAAAGCAGAGTTAACGTTGCTGAAGGCTGAATTAGGATTCTGAACAGTAAAATACTCCAAAATCTGCAGGGAAAAAAAGAGAGAGAGAGTAATGGGAAAAAAATAATTGAAACACAAGAATTTTAATCCATGATGTTAAACACCCACTTAACAGGAGTTTCAGAAAAAAAGAGAACATAGAACATAAAAAACATGAAAAAGAGTCGGAGGAATTTCCCTAGACCTGAAAGTTTTGAGTCAGATTACATTCCTACACCCTAATGAAATTTCTGGCCTCCACATTTTAAAGCTTCCAGAAAGAAAATCAATCAGTCAACCAATCAGTAAAACAGATGGCTGAGAAAGGAGTACCGGTCAAATTGTAATCAGACTTCTAGTCAGCGACAGTGAATGCTGGCGAAATGGTTTAAGGGGGCTTTTTCTGTCTGTGAGCAGGTGGAGTGCTCCCTTCTTTTGGTGCCCACTTAAAATAATTTTATTTCAGCCCTTCCCCAAAACGTACTGGTCATCAGCCACCTGGAAACCTTTTGAAAAGTGCAGACCCATAAACCCCATTTCAAGAGATGTGGGTTTATTATCAGGTTGGTGCAAAAGTAATTGCGGTTTAAAAGGTTAAACATACTTGCAAAAAAACCGCAATCACTTTTGCACGGACCCAATAGCTCCAGGGTGTGGTGTGGGAATTTGTATTCTAAAAAGCTCCTCAGTTGGGAAATAATTGGCTTAGTCCCTAGACACCGATGACTCAACTCTATTAGCTGTATGGTGCACGTGGGGCTCTCCTCTGTGGACTTGGGCTCCAACCTAGGACTCATTCCTCCTCATTCTAAACCACAATGCTGACTAAGTGTGCTCTGTCTTGAGGTCATATGTGTCTCAGATGGCCAGAACCCAGGCGACAATAATATTCGTGGTTTCTGCTTTATTTTAGACTAAACATGTCCTAGATGACAAACTAACAAAAGATGTAAAATATTTTTGTAACTCTAACTCTATGAGAACCTGTTATCATTCATTTCTGACCCACCAATTGTTGTTTGAAGGCTTACGTTTCACAATTAGGGTAAAGAATTTGGCAAGAGTTTTGCAGTCAAACTGCATCTGTTCCATTCATGTGGATTTCATTGGGATTCAATTAAATTTAAAACTAAAGATGTGTTAGATAATACTATAGAAAAATATTTTATTCATAGAGAAGATCCCAGTGTTGCCTTTTAATGCTATCAAATTTGTTATTAAGAGAGAACATCTTATGCTGACGACATCATCACAAGTCACACTAAGTAAAGAAGCAGCTTCTAGAATATGGTATGTGACACAGGCACTGAGCAGTAGGGTCAGAGACACACAGGAAATCAACAATCCATAATCTTAGCAGCCTCTGCATGCTGTGGGTGATTGAATCCACCATTCTCCTTGCATATTTAAAGATAGAGAATACAGATGCTATCCAGAGAGCCACCAAGAGAACATATACCATTCCTGTAGTCGAATGCTGCGTATTAGATGGTGTGAAAGAACTCAGTGATTTTTAATTTTTTTACCTCAAAGAATTATTGTGAGGATTAGGACAGAAAATGTGTGTGTGTGTGTGTGTGAAAGTGCACTGTTAATTCCAAACACTAATCAAATAGGAAGCATTTATGTTAGCATTATTTTTATGATTATTGAAGCACTGATGGACTTTTGAAGGCGCCTGCCTATCCTGTTTGAATTTATTTTCTTATTACACTCTAATAATGACGTAGGTCCATCAAAAACTTTGATTGCATTTTTTCATGGTGGCTCCTTTTTCACCCTCTGCCTTCCCTCCAGTGTGCTTCTTTGTCCCCTTCCTCTAGTTTTCTGTTAAAACTCCTGACTTTTTTTCAATATTAAAAGACAAGAAAAAGTGTACAGAAGTTGAAACATTTACATCAATCAGTTTTCTGAGTAACTGTTATTCGTTATGGCTGAACGAAGCCTCACTGTCATGAGTTTATGTGAGTCCTGTCCAGCTGGCAGCACCTCCTCTTGAAGGTTCAGAAAGCAATTCAATTTCTTTGATATACCTAATAGTTACATTTTTTTATTTTCATTTTCTAATCAGAAAAGAGGAGTAAAATAAAATTTGGCTTCAAGGAAATCTCTTTGTTCAGCTAAGCATGTGTTGGAATTTCCAGAAGATTATACTCCTCTCAGGTCCAATAAGTTAGAGGGCAATTTTGATTACAGTGTCTGGTACTTGTGGTGAATGTGATTAAAAACTGATTAAAGGCCTATCAAAATATGCAATTGAGATACAGGCTATAATTTTAGGAGTTAATAAAAATCATGACCTCAATGTTTCTGAATTTCCTTTGAAGTTAAAGAACATTTATTTAACCCGAGAAAATCAAAACATTAGATCATGTGGTAATTGCAAAGACATCCTGATGATCAGCCAGCTTCTAATGAGTCTGCGTCCAGGAGAGAAGAGACCTCAGTAATTCTACTTTAACCTTTATGTATTTATGATATTTGTTTACATGTTAAGAGACCAGTATGACATACGAGCTCTGACAATTAATTTTGTGAACTTGTTGTAATGCTATTGCTAACCTTTTTGATATCAGAGGGATCACACGTTATGAATTTGTACCAACAGACAGACAGTTAACCAATTTTACTATTTGGAAATGCTGAAAAGGCTGCATGGAAAAGTTAGAGGACCTGAGCTTTTTGCCAACAATCCATGGCTCTTGCATCACGACAATGCACCAGCTCACACGGCACTGTCTGGGAGGGAGTTTTTAGCCAGTAAACAAATAGCTGTATTGGAACACCCTCCCTACTCACCTGATCTGGCCCCCAATCACTTCTTTCTTTACCTGAAGATAAATGAAATATAGAAAGGAAGACATTTTGATGACATTCAGGACATAAAGGGTAATAGGACGACAGCTCTGATGGCCAGTCCAGAAAGAGTTCCAAAATTGCTTTGAAAGGTGGACTAGGTGCTGGCGTGGGTGCATAGCTTCCCAAGGGGAGTACTTCAAAGGTGACCATAGTGATATTCAGCAACGAGGTATGTAGCACTTTTTCTAGGATGAGTTTGCGAACTTAGTTGTCCAACCTCGTATTCCTTTTTCTTTTCCTTAAATTGAAGTCACATTGAGTACCATCAGTACAATATAGGAATAGAATACTGATTCTATCAGGAAAAAAGGTGACATTTACTTGGACTTGATTTAGAGAATAATTTATGTACATTCTAAGAAAAGGGCAGGAGATGTTAAGTTTTCCTAATAAATTTCAAGTTAGATCAACGTATTTATTGGCCCATCACCAAGTGATAAATTTTGTATTCATCATGTATATACTTTTTCTGAGATTTCTGATTATGTTTTTATTATAGTTAAGTGAAAACTATTAAAAAATAGTCTGGTCACATATTATAGGTAACGAGTGGTCACCCTGTCCTCCCTCTTAGACATCTTGTTATCTGAAACCTTGTATTTGAAAAATGTCTGGAACTGGCAACATTATTGATGTGCAACTCACTTCCTGTATTTTCAAAAATTTGTCAGAAGTAGATCTGATGTTCATATAAGTATGTTAGGAGTTTTTAAACTCTAGGACCATGTTCTTTTTTTGTTCCTCTTATCATAAGAGTCTTTACTATGTGGAAACAGTTATGAATACAATATCACATTTATTTATGAGACAATAGCAAGGTTACACTATTGCTAAATAAAAATATGCAAAGACTGAAAATTTGAAATAGGCATTGCCACATTTTTGACAAGACTGGCACTTTTGTTTCTATTTTTTTATTGTAGAAAAACGTTTCTAGGGAACCTCAAGTGAAACAAAATTAGAAATAGAATCACCTTTTAGAGCATATGGAGTAAATATAGTTACTTATTTGAACTCTTAAGAAACAATCATATTCTGCTTTGTATATTATTATTTTCAACATATCATATCCCTTAGATTCCATGCTCTTTGAGGGTACATATACCTTCCCCAGTGTGCAGCCATATCCTTGGCATATAGGTGCATTGTTATTAGATATATGAAGGATAACTCATATTTGTACTTTACATTTATGTCACCAAGCCCCAAATCAGTCTACTCTATTGGAGGAAAAAAACTTATAAAGTATAATTCAAGGCAGTGTGAATGAAATACTTTATTTATGATATAAGAAAAATGATGATGAAACCTAAAATAAGAGTAGTAATATAAATTTGGGGGTAGAGGAAGGAAATTGGGAAACCTTCACAAAAAGAAGCCACACTAAGCCTGAGTCTTTAAGGATCCAGAGCATTTCCACAGGCTAAGAACAAGGTAAAGGAAACATGAATTTCCAACCTAGAAGCTGGAAAAAACATTACCTGTATGGGGGCTAAAAATCTGTCCCATAAATCTGGAGCTTATCTTCCGAGAGGGGAGCAGTCAGGAGCCGCTGTGGGAGCGTATGGAGTCTGGAAAGTGTGCTGTCGTTGCCGTCATCACAGCTGAGGTCTCCCTTTCACCTGTAACACACAGTTGGAATCCCTGACACGACACACACAAGCCTTCCTCCACTTGCACCAATTCCTTTCTCTTTTCCCTTTATGGCACACTGGGTTCCACTTACGTAGCTCTTCACTCCATTCTTCATGTTCTCACATTTCCCTCTGATTTTGAATATTTTATTTTATTTCTATGCCACATGTATCTTCCCCTTATCTCTGGTTTCTGAAGATCTACTCAGTTTTAAAAAATCCAACTCAGATGTTATCTCCTTTATGGATGTGGTCCTACTCACACCTCACCTATACACCTCCCAACCCCCCAGCTGCGGGCTGGATCTCATCTCTCCCTCCCCTGCCACCCAGAGCAAGAGATTTATCAATCACTCTTTTATATAATGAATCATATGACACTGCGCATCTATCAGAATGGCTAAAGTGAAAAATAGTGACAATACAAAATGCCGGCAAGAATGCTGAGGAATTTGATCACTCATGTATCGCTGGTGGGAATGTAAAATGATAGAGTCATTCTGGAAAACAGTTTGGCAGTCTCTTAAAAAAAATCTAAACATTAAACTACCATATGACCCAGCAATTGTACTCCTGGGCATTGATCCCAGAGAAATGAAAATGTATGCTCACATAAAAACGTGTACATAAATGTTCATTTTGAAATAGCCAAAAGCTGGAATCAGCCATGATGTCTCAACAGGGGAGGGGGATGGAGAGACGTGGGTGTGGTTATAAAAGGGCAATAAAACCCTTGTAGTGATGAAATTGTTCATGATGTTTATTGTGGTGGTGGGTGTAGGCACCTGCATGAGCAATAAAATTGCCTAGAATTAAAAACACTCACACACAAATGAATACAAGTAAAACTGGGGAAATCTGATTAAGATGGGAGGATTGTATCAATGTAATTAATTCCCTGGTTTGATGTACTATAGTTTTACAAAGTGTTACCACCGGAGGAAATGGAACAACCTGTACATGAGAACTCTTTGTAGTTATGTCTTACAATGGCATGTGAACCTACAATGAAATTAAAAACAAAAAACACAAAACACACCTGATTACATGGGATTGAAAATTGGCTTAATTGGCCATATACCTGAGGGAAAATACAGTGACATATATCTTTGCTCTCCTAACCCCTAGTATGGTGACAACATATTATAGGTGCCCAATAAATTATTACTGAAAGAATTAATTTTGGGGACAAAGGAGAGTGAGGAGTCAAAGATGGCTGACATTTCTATTCTGAAGTACTGGGAAGATAGTGATACCTGTAATTAAAATAAGAGACATGAGTACAAGGTACAGATTTAAGTTGAAGTAGATAAGGACCCTTTTGCTCTCACTCTCTAACTCGCTCATTTTCTTTTCTTCATATATTGAATTTGAAATTTCAGTGAGATATCCAAATAGAAATATCTAGCAGTCAGCTTCACAAATTTCTATACGCTCTAGTGTTGTGATTAAACAACAAATATTGTAGGTGTGACTGTTTAAGATTATATGTACCTCAATACATTTCTTGAAAAAGAATTCACTGAGCTTTTGTAATCCATTTTCTAGTTTGTAATACTGGATATTCAACCTGACAACCTCAAATTAAAATAGAGTTTATCACCACGTTCTGAATAATCTTCTCATTTTATAACTGTAATCTGTGTTTTGGCAATAATCTTGATCCAGAGTTGAAATACTTAACTCTTTGTCAGGGAGTTTATTAGACATTTTTCTTTCAATCTAAGGAATTAGGTATCACTTTTAATTAAAGATCAATTATAAATGGACATAATGTTTTCCATGCAATCATAATATTAATGGGTGAATATAAATCCAGTTATATATACTGTAGTTATATATCACTTTTGACATCACTTTGTAGTAAACTGTTGACTGTAAAGCTAGGGTACAGGTTTTTGTATCACAGCTCTAGAAAGGAACTTCAATAATCAACTAGTTTGATGATCATAGCAATCATAACAATCTTGAACAGTGGTCAATATTATTCTTGACAATCTCTAGACTTTTATATTAAATACACATCTTCAGTCAATTCTTGAGCTTTATCATTTGATTGTTGAAAGGAGTTTTTTCCTTATGTCCAAATGAAATGCCTTCTATTGGCAGAGACTGTTGTATTCGTCTTCATGCTTCTGCAGTCCCCTAATTGTGTCAGGCAACAAGGCTGATACCCTATTATGTGTGTCAATGGCTAAATAAATTGCTGTAATTTCATCCTATTTTCTCATGTCTAGGCCTTTAAGGAAAAGCACAGCATAAAATCCTTCCTGATCATGAAAATAATAATTAAGTCAGATCTTAATCTTCTCTTCTCCAACTAAAGTAACTGGAATTAATTTAACCTTTACTTATAGAATTTAATTTCCTTTCCTAATTAATCACCCTCACCGTTCTCCTTTGAATCTGCTTTAGCCTTCACATATCCTTTAAAAATTTGTCACCTTTTGGACACTCTATTCCAATAAGGACCTCATTAATTTACAATACATCAGCGCGATTACTTGGTGGCTTATGCACATTATTCATTTGTTTTCCGGGTTTTCTTTGGCCATACTACCCTGTGACTGTTTCTGTCACATTGTAGGCTTTTGATAAATATTTGTTGAATGACTGAATTTGTTTAAGGTTTAGTCATGTTAATAGATCTTTCTCTTTGAGAAAAGGGTACCAAGCTGTGTTACTGTCTGGTCCAATATCCTACAGATGTACTTGCAAACAGCTCTTTCTGCTTTTCCTGAAAGGGCAAAGAAAACATCCAGTTGACAGCCATAGTCTGTCAGAATTGCACCTCTCTAATGGCGGTGAACGCGTTTATTCTAGGCTGGGCTTACCTACCTGATCCTATCTTTATATTAATACCTTCTTCAGAAGAACCTTATGAGGTTGGATTCCTGGTAGGCCTATTACATCAAGCCTGTGGATAAGATGAAGCACATCTGAATTCTAGCAGTGAATGCTGGGCTTTCTCTGACACCTTTGTGCCATATTATGATATCATATTACCTTTTTTTTTCCCCCCCCAAAGGTATTACTTAGATTTTTAAATTTACTGAAAAGCAGGAATTATGTTTCACTCACCTTGGGCCTTGTGTAATGACTTGCACATAGTAGGCACTCAAGTATTTGTTGAACTAAAGGCAGAATGAATGACATTTTCAGTTTATGATAGTTTAAGGTAGGTGTCATATTTAATTTTTGTAATAATAGCAAACAATAAATATTTTGCCCTTTGATTTAAGCTGGTATTTTTATGCTATTGATACAGCAAATTTGGCAAATGTTATTGTTTTAGCATTCCTGGGTTCTATTGAATTTACAATCTGTCATGCGACCAAATAAATGTTTAGTATTTTCCCAGTGTTTTCTAAAGTGGGAATTGACCCATAGGGAGATCATGGGTTGTTCCCAGGAAGTCACAGAGACTTTGTCCCCAGTAGTCTGAATGGCTGCTTGGGGAAGAGGCAGTGAACTATGTGTGACCCAGCATTCTCCACCTACTGCCTCCCCTTGGGCACTTCCTCCTTTCAGATTTGATGTGATACTAACCGGGAGACCAGAGCTACTGCAGAATCAGTGAGATGAAATTGAACTTATTTTTCTGTGGACAGTTGCTCTGAGTCATGGAAAACCCAGGGGAGTTCACAGGATGAAAAAGTTTAAGAAGTCCTGAGGTGACCTCAGGCTGATGCTAATTGAATTCCCTTGACAAAGGATCTTAAACGATGTGGAGCAGTTACTGTTTTTAAGTGAGTGCAGGGAAAACAATTTTCCCAGGGTGTTTCATTGGAGACCAAAAGGTCACTCAGATTCTGCGGTTACCAGTCATGTAACCAGATTAAGTAAGGACTCAATCCAAACGTTCTGAAATTAGAAGACTTGGGTTTGTCCTGTTTAATTGTATTACTCTTTTTAGCTGAAAACAGTGTGATTTCACTTAACCATCAAAACTTAAAATATGTAGACTAAAACATTCAAATTTCTATTGTCTTTAACAGAAAAAGTTCAGGATAATTTTATACAGCTACAGTCTGTTAGCAATTGGCAGCACAATGATTGATGTTTGTTGCATCCCAGGGTTCGGAGTTTACCTTTCTCTGTAGTAAACACATCTCACAGAACAACCTCACCCAGGCTCAGGATTTCCACCCAACCCCATTGATAGGGTTTTCTTCAGACATATTCAATCTATGCCTATTCCCTGGGGAAGTTATAATTCTCAAAAATTTCCTATAAAGAACTCTTTTTTGAAGTCTAGACTGATAGGTGTTTTTAGACTCTTCAACCTTGAAATAACAAAGACACTTGACACTCATTATGCCCAATACTATACTCATTATACCTTCAGCACGCCTTTCTTTCCTATATTCCTGCCTCCCTTGACACTCTTCATGTCCTGTGATCTCCATGTGCATTTTCTTCCCCCTCTGAAGTTCATGACCCTCTACTCTTAGAGTTGTTGCCAATAAACTTTCTGGGTGCTTCTCCTCATTCATTGAGCATTCTGGGTGGATTCTTGCTCACAGTTTCTTCCCCCTTAGTCCCACAATCTATCTGAATTACTTCAGTGTCTGTGTATATGAGTGTGGCAAATACCATTGGTTGCCTACCTATAAGCCGTCAGTCATTCTGACTTCTTCCCAGACTAATGAACTCTGTTTTTGTTCATGTGAAAACATGCTCAACAGAGGAAATGAACCATGATTAGTCTAACTAGTGGTCCTCATTCCTGGTAACCTATTAGAATCTTCTTGAGTGTTAAAGAAAGATGCCACTACTAGGAACCACCTCAGAGATTCTGATATAATTGACTTTAGATGGGGCACAGATATTTGTGGTTGCTAATTTGCTGATTACTCTGCAGGTGATTTTTAAAAAAATTATTAAATTTCTTGGGGTGACGTTGGTTAGTAAAATTATATAGGTACAATTCTAGTGTACAATTCTATAATACATCGTTTACCTATTGCACTGTGTGTTCACCATCCAGAGTTAGTTCTCCTTCCATCACCATATATTTCACCCCCTTTACCCTCTTCTACCACCCCTCTCCCTCCTTACCCTCTGGTAACCACTAAACTATTGTCTGTGTCTATGAGTTTTTATTTGTTTGTTTGTCTTGTTTGTTGCTTTCAGTTTTATACACCACATATGAGTGAAATCATTTGGTTTTTCTGTCTTATTTCACTTAGTATGATAATCTCAAGATTCATCCATGTTTTCACAAATGGCAGTATTTTATCTTTTCTATGGCCAAGTAATATCCCATTGTATATATATACCACATCTTCTTTATCCAATCATCTATCAAAGGGCACTTTCGTTGTTTCCATCTCTTGGCCACTGTGAATAATGCCTCTGCAGGTAATTTTAATATGCAACCATGGCTCTAAACTCATCATAGCAATCTCAGTTCCCTTTGTGATCAGTTTAAGGCTATGCAAGCGGCCCAATTTCTATTACAGCTTTCTGGGAAAGTTTTGCTTTCATGATAAGAATAATTTCATAAGAAAAAAATGTCTTTTGCCCTCTACTTTCCTTCCATTTTGGATGCTGTCCTATGAGGATACTTGTAGCTATTGTAGTCAACTGGAAACTCTGGAGTGGTAAGCCAACCTGCTGAGGATGGCAGAGTGGAAGAGGGTAAAGATCCTGAATCTCCAAGGTCATTGTTGAATCTGTGAACCAGTAGGTTCATAGGAAAGCAACAAATAAATATCCTTCTGTTAAGACCACTATCTGTCAAGTCAGTTGTTGAAAGCACACTTATGGTGGAATACGCCATCCATCCTTCTAGACCATGTATCAAAACACTTTTTCTGTAAAGGGCCAGATGGTAAATCTTTTAGGCTTTGTGGGCCATACAGTGTCTGTTGCAACTACTCAATTTTAGCACAAAAGCAGCCACAGACAATATATATACAAATGAATGTGGCTATATTCCAATAAAGTATTATTTACACAAATAAGCAGACAACCAGATTTGACCTTTGGGCTATAATTTGGGACCCCTGTCCTAGATCATTGTTAAGAAGTGTCAGGATATCAGCTTCTAGAGGGCTAACTACATCTTTACTATTAGGGTCAAGATAAGATTAGCTTCCTCTTGTGGGGCATTATCAAAAATGACTGCAGAATTGGAAATTGAGTATAGGGCAGGCAAACAGAAGTGTATTGCCTGGACTCAAAAGGTAAGAGAGAGGATATGTGGAGGCAAGGACCTTGGACAAGATTCCCATAGTGGTTTTAGATGGTCATTTGTAATTCCAGAAGTTTTTGTGTCATGGGAGTAGAATGAGACATTACTTCCATTAACAAAAGTTTTATGGGATTTCCTGAAGCTTTAAGATTTATTTTGATTCAGAACTTCAACATTTGTTATTTGGAAAGAGAGCAATGTACTGGGATATATTAAATGATGGTGTGAGGACTAAAGGACTAGCTGGGATGCTGATTTGGCAGGCTGGGACTCTGTGGGTCCCCAATTGAATGGACAGATTTTTCTTCCTGCAGTAATTTTGTAGAATGGGACAGTTTTTGCCATGAGATCTAGTCTTTCTTTCAAAGAGGCATCAGCTGGCGTTAACATGCCAATGCACACATGTTTTGGGGGTAGTCTGATAGATGCTTCCTGACTCACACAAAGAGCTTTTGCTGGGATATGGTGGAGGTACTCATGTCTGTGCTGTGAATTTCCCTTCTGAGGTTTCTAGCCAAATAGAGAGACTCATTAGGGCCCATAGGAAAAGAAAAGGAGCCTGTTCTTCAGGTCCATAACCCCCCCCACACACACACACACACAACTGTCCAGGGAAATTGGGTAGTATTGCTTTTCTCCCTCATTTTCCCTTTAAGGCTACCATTACTTGTTTAAATATAAATTAATTTGTATAAAAATCATGGAAGCACAACGGTTACCTTTAGAGAGAGGGAATAGGAGGCTTAGATAGATAGTCTGGGAGTCACACCTTCTCAGTTTCTCTCCCAATATCTCTTCATCACTGGTAAAATAAGAACACTGGACACACTGCAGATCACACAAGTGCCTCCAGGAACTAGGCCAAAACAAAATGTGTGAAGGGAGGACTGGGGACTGGGGTAAACTGGAGAATGTATGTCTGTTAAAAAAACACTCAAATTCACATTTTAAAAGCACTGGGCTAAGAAAAATCCCTCTGTAGGCTGAATATATCCTGTGGACCTTCACTTTGCAACACCTGAATGATTGCCAATACTTCAATTCTAACATTTCTGTGTGAATTTTTCAAAGTAAGTTAAACATTCAGGGGAGCCCATTAACACTCTGAGTTCATAGGTGATATGTGCCTGAATTAGTCTACTTGGGCTGACATAACAAAATACCACAGCTGGGTGGTTTGAACAATAAAAAATAATTTTGTCACAGTTCTGGAGGCTAAAAGTCCAAGATCAAGGTGCCAGTAGAGTTGGTTTCTGGTGAAACCTCTCTTCTTTCATGTTGGCCCATGCAAGAACCTTACATTTAAAACTGGGACTATAAAATGCCAGATACTTGCTTTGCTAGCGTCCCTTGCAGCTAGGGATGACTTAAACACATTTCTAATACGGCGTGAGGGGAAACAGGACTGATTTCTTGCCTCATATGTAGAGAAAAATGTACAGGTAGTGTTCCTGTCCTTTCCTTCCTCACTTTGGGTGCAATTGGGTGAGGGAGTGTTCCTGTCTTACAGTCACGGGGCAATAGGCTGGAGGAAAGAAGCCAACACAATGGAAAGGTTAGTGCAGAAAGATGGAAAGAGGCTATACCTATAATAACATTATTGAGCTATTGAACAAATACTAGTCCTGCCCAACTTTAGGTTTTCATGTGAAGCAAAGCAAAACAAAACAAAACAAAAAAACCCTTTATTTAGTCTACTTTCTGTTGGTGTATTCTGCCAGTTGCATCCCAAAACATCCTAACTAATGCACTCAGTAAGAACTGTTCCAGCAGGGTGGTAGGGATGGGAAGTGATATTACTGTTGAGGTCCAGTTAAACTGCATGTGAAGCAGAGAGACAATGACTTGGCTGGGAAGGGAGTCAGAGAAAGATTAAGCTTAGAACTCTTTTCTATATGGCAGGATATGTGGGGATTCAGGGTGTAAAATCTGGATTCAGAAAGATATTGGCTCAGATCCCAATTCTATCATTTGTTAATTGTGAACAGTTATTAAATGTCTCTAAACCTCTCTTTTCTCACTTGTAAAATGGGGATTAAAGTGGAGCATACTCAGCATTGTTGCAAGAGCTTAAGTGAGGTCACATAGGTGAAGCTCATAGCACAGGGCCTAGCAAGAGTTTAATACATGTTAGGTCTGATTAATTCCATTACTGATCATTAGCCTTTTTTATCTGCTACTGTATATCTCCCCCTGGATTGCCCATAGTTACCTCAAACTCCTGGTGCCTGTTCTCCCTCTCCCTCCCACCATATGCTCTTCATTTCTGCTAACTAGGAAAATGTCTTGGGTGTAGCAGAGAGACATGTGGCATGCTGTGTAAAACTGGATGTTTGGGCTTGGCTAGATTGAATTCACAGAGTAGTGTGCTATATGCTGTCTGGTTTTCCGAGGAAGCCAGAAAAAGCTGATCTCATCCTACTAATTGAATTTGCTGACACTCTTATCATTTCCTTTTACAATTCTTATGGTCCAGAATGTTGCCAGCTCCTTCTGATAGAAGGAATGACTTTTCTAGGCAGTGCAATCATGCTATTTATCAAAGGAAACACTGGACAATCAGAATAGACTTCAGAACTGCATCTTGAGCCATCTGGCTGACTCTTGGCAAGAAAATGTATCCTCTAGAGCCTGCGCTTTATCCCCAAGCACTAACAGCATTGGAATGAAAGGAGTTGGAAGTATTCAGTTTTGGTATGTGAAGAATAACTTATTGTTTATGCATATGAAGGGGTATTTTTCAAGGAAGAAAGCACTTATAGGATGTTTAGTTCCTGCCTCACTGACCTCTTCATTTTAACGTTGCTCTTTTTACTTGTGGATGTTTTTACTCTGTGTTTATGAATACCAACACAGAGTAAAAACAATGTAATAAATGCAATTTCATTTATTCATTATTTACTGAAGGCCTGTTATGATCCCCGCACTATTTTAGGTGCTGAGATACAGTGAGGTTCCTGCTCGGTTGAAGCTGAGCCCTGGCCTTGGGGTACATGGTAGGACAGACTTGGGTTAATGGCACTGGGGTGTGGCAAAGAGGGATGTTCCAGGAAACAAATGGCAAAATTGTTCCAAGGGGGACACTGGATATAGAACCTACATTATTTAAAGTGTCAAGGATGCCATAAAACAAATAACCAATTTTTCTATCGTGCTTCTGACTATGCTTTTTCACTATGTGTGTGTTATGTACCATTGAAACAGCTCCAACTTTTGGTGACCCTATGAATGAGTGATGTCCCCAGTGTCCTGTCCTCAGCAGCCCTGCTCAGCTCCTGCAGACTCACCCCTATGACTTCTTTCGTGGAGTCAGCCCATCCTCATATTTGGTCTTCCTCTTTGCCTGCTGCCTTCTATTTCCCCAGCATCATTGTGTTTTTTTTCTGAAGAACCCTGATTAATCATGAACTGCCCAAAGCAGGACAGCTTTTGTTTTGTCATTTTTGCCTCCAGTGATGTTTCGGGTTTAATTTGCTCTAGGCCCCACTTGTTTCTTTCTGGAGGTCCAGGATATCTGCAGAGCTCTCCTCCAACACCATATTTCAAACGAATCATTTTTTCCCCCTATCAGCATTCTTCACTGTCCAACTTTTGCATCTGTACATAATAATTGGGAATACAAGGGTGTGAATGATCTTAGCCTTGGTCTCTAATGATGTATCTTTGCTCTCGGTGATCTTTCCTAATTCTTCCATTGCTGCCCTTCCTAGTCTCAGCCTTCTTTTGGTTTCTTGGCTGCAGTCTCTATTTGAATTTATGACTGAACCAAGGTGAGCAAAAGCTTTAACAATTTCAGTGGCTTCATTGTCTCTGTTAAAGTTGTGTATTTGTTCTGTAGTTATGATTTTTATCTATTTTTTTAACTATAGCATTGAAATGTTTAAAGCTCCTATTTAAGTCAGAAGCCTTTACACAATCTTTTCTGAATGAAGGCAGTAATGATTCCTTATAATATGGTTTATTATATGAAATTAGTAAAATCCTAAGTCTCAAAACATAATATACACCATAAAATCCTGATATAACATAGTTAATTTATACTCTGAGGGTTAATTTAGTTCCCCTCAGTTATTATAGAAAGCTATCACTCAAACCAGAAAAAAAAGAGCAGCTTAATTTGTGAAAGAGTTTATAACTTCCTTGGTTAAACTAAGACAGAAAAGCAGGGGGATGGAATGTGGATATGGTAAAACACTGGCATAGAATACAAAGCAGCAGTGAGTCCTTGAGATACATGCATTGCATCCTATAAATTACAGGTGAAATTAACTATTTGAGAGTAAGAATAACAGGAAGGAATCAATTCTATTTCAGGTTAGCATTTTGAGTGAGGTTTTAAGTATTGGTAATTCCAAGTGAAGAAACACAAAATGTGCCATTTTAGTATGAATCTCCATGTGTATTGATACTCTTTCTGCACGTAACGTGTATATTTTCAGCACAACCATTTTCCTTGTCAAATGCTTTTCTTAGAACAACATCTCTTCCGAAACTACCCTGCATCTCTTGCATTCACCCCCAGGTTTCCTGAAGGAGTGTCTGTGTTAATCACCTAGCCAGTCAGCACCCTTTTCAGGATTTAGAAATGGGAACAAAGCCCGTTGTTCCCCTCTTGTTCTGAATTGCTGAGGCTGTAAGAGGTGGTACTGAGGTCAGTGTTAGCATCCACGTTTCTTACCAGAGGAGATGAAGCACGAGCTCAGAGGAAGACAGACAACAAGTGTCCTTGTTTCCAGTTGTTCCCAAGTTCAATGCCAGATTTTCGTTCTCAAATTGTGCAAGACCTCTGCTATCCTGATTTTCCCTTTTTGATTAAAGTAGTTCAAGTTGGGTTTCTATCACATGCAGCTAAACAGTCCCTGACTAATGCAGTCATCCTCACTCCTGCCCTATAGGAGCCCTTCAATTAATTCAGATTCTTCCCTCGACTTCCTAAACTCCACTTGTGATCCTTGCTCCACACCTCTGTGTTGGGCCCTCCACCATTCTCTCCCCTACGGAAGTGCAGTGCTTACTAACATCTAGCCCAAGGTCCACAGGCCCTACACATCTTTCCCTGACTACGGGGGCATTCTCTCTATCCTCAGAACTTACGTAAACTTTGTTCTCAATACTCGTATATGCTCACTGGCACTTTCCTTTTCTCCAAACCATACTGTAAACTCCTTGAGTGCCGAAGCAATATATCCTATCTTTGTGTCTCTCCAGTGCCTGAAACATTGTAGGTGCGTGGTTTTGATAAAGAGGGTGTTGTTGCCAACTATTATCTTATAGAGGTATGATTATCTTGAAAATATAGTTTAAATGGAAAACGAACTTAAATATAATGAATTCATGTTAGCCGAGTAATTATTTTAGGATTAGGTTAAATTAAATAGCAATAGTTCTTAGAGATGAGTTTCATACAGAGTTTTATATAGTTTATTGTATGATATATGCACACTGTGTTTGGCAAGGAGGATGTATTTTGGGAAATCGGGCCGCTAACCATGTCACACAAAGTTGCTATAGCACAGCTGTCAAGACCATGCATTCCTGGCTTTTCATATTGACAATACCTCTTCTATTCTCTTCAGGTGACTTGAAGCCATGACATGCTTCTGGCCCAGTTTTCTTCCTGTTGTTTTTCAAACAATAGCAGGTCAATTATCCCAGACTACAGAGATATTTGTGATGCCATTCTAATGTCACCGTGTTTCTACCAATCTCTGAATTGCCTGCTGAGTCTCACCCTGTGTTTCCACATCTATTTCTTTGAGGGCAACATTAGCTGCCTTACGATTTGTATGAATATTGCATCCAGCGTGATATTTTCCTTGCTTTCTTTGGGGCAAGTCCAACTCTATTACTTTCAAACATTTTGTTAACTATTAGGAGTAAAACTCTTGACCAGACCCAAAAATAGTTGGCAGAAATAAAAACTGAGGAAAGGGGACGCCCTGCAGAACATGTTAGCCGTAGGAAAGCAGGACAATGCACTGAGACGTAGGGTTTTTGCAGTATGTGTCTCAATTCTTATTGGCTGAGTATTTGCAAGTGTAGGTAGCACTCAGAGCATGGGGAAAATGTTCAATAATAGAGAATTGAAATGGAGTATATACATATATTGATATATGTATGTATGATTTGGGAAAATATTTCATAAACGAATTGCTTTATAACAAATTGGGTAAATAGCATTAAACCCGGTAACTTGAATAGGAAAAGGAGAAATTAAATGTAAAAATGTACTCAATGACTTATAAATATGCCTTTTTTGCTAAACACAAATGAAGGATTCAAAAGTCAAGACTCGGATTTAGGCTTGGGAAAAGAAATAAAAGGAGAGAGGTCCTTAAAAGTGAGAAACTAGATCATGAAAATAAGAGACCATGCCACGATACCAAGGCAGTTGTAAGCTGGATCTGGGATGACTGTTATACCAGTTAATGCAGACTACAAGGTGAGTGTGACCTCTGGATGAGCAGTGCAGGGGAATGTGTAAATGTTAGAAAGCGTTGGGATCCAGGGCTTGCCAGACCAGCCAGAGATTTGTTGGAGTTGCTTTCCCAGGGTGCGAGACTTTGAAAACCCTGACAAGCATCCATCCAGTTCAAATGACTTAAAAATAGCTTTAGTTAACTCAGAAATATGGAAGATCTATTTTTCCTCAAAAAAGCTCATGCCTACCAATATTGCATGTGGATAAGAGCTAGCAGGCCATCACAGGTCCATTGGATTTCATCTTAATAAGAAAAGAAGCTTCAAATATTAATTAAAAAAAAAAAAAAAAAAAAGAGGTAGCAACTTTGCCATGCAGGGAAAATTATAAATTAAGATTTCAGCTTCTGGCACTGTGAGATCAGAGGAAATGCTAAGAACTGTATTTTGGAGAAATGAGCACAGTAAAATAAAGAGGAAAGAAGTCTCTCTTCCTGTTATGCTCCTGAGATGACAGCATCACATTGTCACATCCCATGTAGTTCCTAGCAGCATCAAGGCTTCTCTCCCCACCTGGGCCAGTCTCATTGGGCAGTTGCATACGGTTCTCCCAGAAGGGGCCCCATTCTTGGTTTAATGCTCTGCTCTTGTCATTTGGACATTATTAATAATTTGACCTTTGAACTTATATTTTGTAAGTGGAGTCCACTGGGTCAAGGCACATATGTGTGAGCAGAGGAGCTACTCCAGGGGTGTACACTGGTGAGCACAGGGGCGCCAGGCAGCAGTGTACACACAGCATCACACTGCTCCCACGCACAGGCCTGGGGTGCTCCAGTATTCTGTGGGATCCCTGAGGGAGTGACAGGGCCTGGGACCGGGGTCTAGATTGTCACTAATTTTAAGATCTGAAACACTCAGACTGAAACCATCATTTTGACATTGATGTTAGAAGAGGAGGCCCATGTGTGTGAGCGGATAGGTTTATTTTACTTGATGTCTGGGGAACACAAAATAAACTCAAATAAAAAAATGAATTTAGGACCACACATTTTAGATCTAAGGATTAGATTTATTTTACAATTTATTGTTAGGCTTTTACTTATTACAGTTGAAAAATTACTCTTGGAAAATGCCTACCAAATCTACATTGTACACAACTTAGCAAAAAGACCTTGCAGAGCAGATTTAGGAAAAGGAAACATTTTTAAGATTTTATAAAGCATGCAATGGAAAAAGGATTTTATTTTCCTTCCAATTTATTTATTGTTTTATTTTTCAATTAGAGTAGCAAACAACATTAGTTTCAGGTGTATAACAGTGATTAGACATTTATATATAACATATGAGGTGATCACCCCAATAGATGTAGTACCCATGTAACATAACATAGTTATTATAATATTATTGACTATAAATCTTATGCTATATTTTACATGCCCATGACAATTTTGTAACTGCCAATTTGTATTTCTTAATTGCTTCCCCCTTTTTACTCACACCCCAAAACCATTCCCAGATGGCAGTCATCAAAACGTTCTCTGTATCTATGAGTTTGTTTCTGTTTTGTTTGTTTATTACGTTCTTTAGATTCCACTTATAAGTGAAATCACATGGCATTTGTCTTCCTCTGGCTGACTTAGGCCATTCAGTTTAGTACCCTCTGGGTTCACCCATGTTGTTGCAGATGGCAAGATTTCATTCTTTTTTATGGCTGAGTAATATTTCTTTGTATATATGAACTACCTCTTCTTTACCCATTCATCCATTGATAGACACACAGGTTGCTCTACATCTTGGCTATTGTAAATAATACTGCAATCAACATGTGGATGTGGCTGTCACTTCACAGTATTGGTTTAGGTTTCTTCAGAGAAATACCCAGAAGTGGGATTACTACTTTGTCTCCTATTATATGGCCTTTGTTTTCCAGTCTGTTTTGTCTGGTATAAGTATTGCTACTCTAGCCTTTTTTTTTTTTTTTCACTTCCATTTTCATGAAATGTCTTTTTCCGTCCCTTTACTTTCAGTCTGTATATGTCTTTCGATCTGAGATGAGTGTCTTGTAGGCAACATATATAAGGGTATTGTTTTCTTACCCACCCTATGTTTTTTTATTGGAGCATTTAATTCATTTACAGTTAAAGTAATTGTTGATACATGTGTAGTTATTGCCATCTTATTATTCATATTTTCGATCTTTATTTTTCTTAACAAAGTTCTTTTAACATTTGTTGTAATACTGGTTTGGTGGTAATGAACTTTTTTAGTTTTTTCTTTGTTGGGAAGCTCTTTATCTGTCCTTGTATTATAAATGATAGTCTTGCTGGGTAATCTTGGTTGTAGGTTCTCACTTTTCATGACTTTGAAGGCAATCCCTTCTTGCCTGTGAATCTGATAATTTTACAGGAGCTCTCTTTTAGGTAACTAACTGTTTTTCTCTTGCCACTTTTAAGATTCTCTCTTTGTTTTTAACATTTGATATTTTAATTGTTGTGGGTCTTGGTGTTGGCCTCTTTGATTTCATCTTGATTGGGACTCTCTGTCCTTCCTGGGCTTGTATGTCTATTTTCTTCACCAGGTTAGGGATGTTTTCCATCATTATTTCTTCAAACAGGTTTTCAATTTCTTGCTCTCTCTCTTCTCCTTCTGATACCCCAATGATACAAACGTTGGTATGCTTGATGTTGTCTCAGAAGCCCCTTAAACTCGCCTCAGTTTTGTTTTTTTTTCTTTTTGCTGTTCTGATTGGGTGTTTTCTGCTACCTTAACTTCTAAGTCACTAATTTGATCCTCTGTTTCATCAATGTACTGTTGATTCCATCTAATGTATTCTTTATTTCAGTTATTGTATTCTTCATGTCTGACTGTGTTTTCTATCTTCATTTTAATGTTTCCTGTCTCTTTGTTAAAGTTCTCACTGAGTTCATTTACTCTTCCCCTGAATTCACTGAGCATGCTCATAACCAGTGTTTTGAATTCTACATATGATAGATTGCTTACTTCCATGTTGTTTAGTTCTTTTTCTGTAGCTTTGTTATGGTCTTTCATTTGGATCATGTTTCTTTGTCTCCCCATTTTGGCCATCTTCCTGTGTTTGTTTCTATGTATTATGTATGGCTGTTATGTCTCCCAGTCTTAGTAAAGTGGTCTTATGTAGTATGTGTCCTGTGGGGCCCACTGGTGCAGTCTCCCTGGTCATCTGAGCCAGGTACTCCAGGTGTGTCCTTTATGTGGATTGTGTGTTCCCTCCTATTGTAGTTGAGACTTGGTTGCTCTTTGCATGTCAGTGGTAGGAATTGACTCTTGGGCTGATTGGTTGTGAGGACTGGCTGTGACTATAGTAAAAGAGCTGTTGTTCATGGCTGACTCTATGGAGGGCTGACTCACTTTATTGGGGCTCTGGTGCCTGCCCAGTCTGCCCTTTGGATGTGTTGCCTATGGAGGCAGATAAGTGGTGCTCTGACTTGGTCTGAAGACAACCAACAGGAATACTGGCCTCAGCCTCCTGTGAGTGGCCCGACTACAGGCCAAGTTCAGCTGCAGCCTGTGCCCTGCCCGGGACCACGTGACATGAGCCATAGAGCAATCTGCAGATGGCAGCCACCTATGCTGGGCTTGGAGGTTCCTGGGAGAGGCCAAGCCTTGACCCAAGGCTGGCTGCCACCAATGCTGGGCTTAGGGCTGCTTAGCAAGAGGTATGGGGCACACCGAGGCCAGCTGCTGCTTGTTTGGGTTTTTGAACCTTTTAGAAATTTTAGGGAGGTCTGAAGCTACGATACACTGTTTGCATGGAAAAGCCACTGAAAGCAGCTTGGATGGTTCCACAAGTTGGGTTGAGCAGGGTCTCAGGGGATCACCAGGGCAGGGCCAATGTAAGGCATTAGCTAGGTTGATAGAGACTCAAATATTGCAGATGCCTGTGTCTGCATGCTGGGAGGTGACAGGGCTCAACAAAGAAATAATGGATTCTGCCAGCACTTCTGTCTGATAAAGATGTTCCTCCAGCCCTTACCCTGAGCCCGACAATTCAGTTCTTTCTTGTATGTTCCTGGCAGCTTTCAAGCTGCTGCCCTGGAGCTAGAGCTCAGAACAAGTGAGTCCATCAGTAAGTCTGTTCATGGGGGCTTTAAGAGGAGCACCTGACACTGCAGCTGGCCTCTGTCTCACTCAGCCACAGTCTTTGTTGGTTTTCACAGCCAGAAGTTGTGGGGACTTCTCTTGTTTGCTCTGGAACCCTGGGCTTGGGAGTCTGATGTGGGGCTGGGACGCTTCACTCCTTGGCGGAACCTTCGCAGCTGAGATATCCCTCCTGATTTTCAACTGCCACATGTGGATGTAGGACCAGCTTGTTCTCTGTCTCTGCCCCTCCTACCAGTCTCGAGGTGGCTTCTTCTGCATGTCATTTGTAGAACTTATTGCTACACTTCAGGCAGTTCTCAGTGATGGTTGTTCTGTAGTTTACTTGTAATTTTGATTTGGTCATGAGAGGAAGCAAGCACAGCATTTACCTATACTGCCATCTTGATTGGAAATCTCAAGAGAATTTTCCCTATAATTCTATTATCAGGTTTTGTACCAAATGAGTGTGGAAATACAAATTTTCTCTAATAAAACTTTGTTCAGAGACAGAAAGAGTTTTGCTTCATAATTTTTGAGGATTGAGCAACTTTCCATCACTAATCCCTATCCTTCCCAATTCACCACTATCAAAGATTTACCCGATGACCCCCAGTTTTCTGGGTTACTCCACATTGTAGAATCTCAGAGGTCAGAAATACCTAACAGTCATTCATTCTGATCACCTCTCCAGGACTTGATTCCAACCTGCAGCATGTACAAACCTGGTCCAGTTTAGTAATAGAGAATTTATTGTCTCCCATGGCAATTTTCACTGTTAGGAAGAAAATCCAAATTTATCTCTTCGTATATTTTACCCATTGTATGTTCAACTTGAAGGCTGCTTCTACATGACACCTATTTAAATATTTAAAGAGAACAATGAATCCACCTTCTTTTTTCAGGCTAAGTATCATCAGTTCCTTTACCATTATGGTTGTAGGGGACAGATGAACATTTATCTTCTTTATTATAGCTACTGTATGTCTATTAATAAAACCCAAGGTCATATTAGTTTCTTTTTTGGAGAGTCACATGTTGACTTATATTAAGCTGGTAATTGAATAAAATATTTATGCCTTTTCCATAAATGGTTCTGTGATATCACCATCTCCCTGTCTTGTGCTTTTGCAGTTTGGTTTTTGAATTGGTTGAATTTCATCTTCTTTTGTTCCATCCAGTGTTCTGACCTCCTAGCTTTTTGTCTCCTGTTTCTGTCATTCACCACATTTGCTTTCCTTCTCAGCATCATGATCTGCAAACGTGAGGAATACGAGTTTCATATTGTTTACCATGTGGTGGGACAGGCAACATTCTGTGCTTCACCACTGGGAATTTCTTTTTACGCTGGCAATCACCCATTAACCAGTACTTGATGGTCACTTTTCTAGTTGCAAATCCTCTTAAATGTCCTACTATCTGTTCACATTTCTCTAACTTAATTACAAAGAAGTTATGGAAGACTTTGTTAAATTTCTTTACACTATTTGGCTGCATTGGATCTACAACATTTCTCTAAGTTCTTTAACTCTATCAGAACAAAAATAACAATAAATTTTAAGAACTTGACTTATTGTACATCAAAATTTTTACTTATCCACCTGGGGTGGGACAGTGGGTTGATGGTGGTGAGCATATTGTGAAGGACCTTGAAAATCATGCTAAGGGGTTATAACTTTGTTTTGCAGACACTAGGGGACTCCTGAACAAAGAAGCAACATAATTGTATCTAAGCGTGATGCTTAGGGCTGCCCAGATACCAAGAGAAGCTGTAATCCAGAGGATCTGAGAAACTAAGGATGTGAAGTCGGGTGGCTGGCATGTACAGTGTGCATGATACAGCAAGAAGGGAATTCTGAAGCTGATGCCATCCGTTTTTGGTCAGGGCACATTTTCCTAGCTGAAGTGATAGTCCCGAGACATTGCTAAATAAAGCACATTTAAAATCAAAGTTGCTTCAGGACTTCATTATATTGAGCCAAAATATTACTCCTTGCAGCTGCCTCCTACTTGTCCTGCTTCTCTCCTTTTGAGCAACTTTTAAAGTTGATTTATTCCTCTTTCTATGTAACAGCTTCTTAAATATTTTAAAATACTGCCCATGTTACTTTTATTCAGTCCAAATATTTCAATTTCTGTGCTAGAAATATTACTGACTTAGCATTATCTGAAATAAGAGAATAACTCTTTTATGCAATGGACTATACTGGAAAATGTAAATTCAGTTTTCTTATTGTGTTAAGTTTATTCCTAGGTATTTTATTCATTTTGTTGCAGTTGCAAAAGGAATTTTTTTTTCATTCCTTTTTCTGAAATCTCATTATTAGTATATAGGAACACAATGGATTTTTGTACATTGATTTTGTGTCCTGCATCTTTACTATATTCTTTGATTGTTTCTAATAGTTTTTGTGGTGGAATCTTTGGGGTATTCTGTATAAAGAATCATGTCATCTGCAAAAAGTGACACGTCTTCATTCCCAATTTAGATGCCTTTTGTCTCTTTCTCTTGCCTGATTGCTTTGGCTAGGACTTCCAATGCTATGTTGAATAACAGTGGTAGGGGGCACCCCTGTCATGTTCCTGATCTTAGAGGAAAAGCTTTCAGTTTTCACCACTAAGTATGATATTAGCTGTGGGTTTGTCATATATAGCCTTTATTATGTTGCGATACTTTCCTCCTACACCCATTTTTTTTGTGTTTTAATCATAAATGGATGCTGTATCTTGTCAAATGCTTTTTCTGCATCTATTGATATAATCATATGATTTTTATCCTTTATTTTGTTTACGTGGTGCATCATATCGATTGGTTTGTGTATTTTGAACCATCCTTGTATCCCTGAAATGAACCCCACTTGATCATGGCATATAATCTTTTAATGTGTTGTTATATTCAATTTGCTAGTTTTTTTTTATTGTTTTTTTTTATGACTTTTGTATCTATGTTCATCAGAGGTATTGGTCTGTAGTTTTTTTGTGTGTGTTATCCTTGCCAGGTTTTGGTATCAGGGTAATGTTGGCTGCATAAAATGAGTTAGGATATGCTGCCACTTCTTCAGTTTTTTGGAAGAGTTTGAGGAGGACAGGTATTAAATCCTCTTCGAATGTTTGGTAGAATTCACTACTAAAGTCTGGACTTCTGCTTTTGGGAAGGCTTTGGATGATTGTTTCAGTTTCTTTACTATTGATCAGGGTATTTAGATGTTCCCATTCTTTGTGATTCAGTCTAGGAGGTTATACATTTCTAAGCACTTGTCCATTTTTTCTAGGTTATTGAATTTGGTGGCATATAGTCCTTCATGGTATTCTTTGGGATTCATTTGTTTTTTTCTTTTTCTAGTTATTTATTTATTTTTATTAAAGTTTATTGGGGTGACAATTGTTAGTAATGTTACATAGGTTTCAGTTGTACAATTCTGTAACACATCATCTATATATCACATTGTGTGTTCACCACCCAGAGTCAGTTCTCCTTCCATCAACATATATTTGATCACCTTTACCCTCATTTACCACCCCTCCCCCCTTACCCTCTACTAACCACTAATCTATTGTTTATGTCTATGAGATATAATGTTAGGTTATTGATTTGGGATTTTTCTTATTTCTTAAGATAGGCCTATAATAATTTAAATTTCACTCTTAATACTGCTTTCACCACATCCCAATAATGTTGATACAATCTATTTTCAATCTCATTTGTTTCTACTCATATTTACTCATTGATTTTATTTCTGAGTTCATTAAACTGCCTATCTGAGTTTCTTTACATCTTATTGAGTTTTTTTCAGAACTGCAATCTTGACTTCTCTGCCATTTAAGTCACATATTTCCATGTCTTTATATTTATATTCTGGAGGTTTTTCATTTTTTTTCTGGGCTGCCGTGTTATCTTGGTTATTCATTGTAATTAATGGATTATTTCTTTTCCTGGGCATCTATGAGAGTGAACTCTGCAACAGGTTGATACAAAGAGGTCTTTAATTTGCTTTCCAGTAGGTAGCACTGGAGCATTTTATTTTGTTTTTCCCTGTTCTGGCTTCTAATGTGGTGAGAGATTTCCTGGTGAAGAAGGCGTCCCCTCTGTGACCAGGTTGCCTCGTCTCAGGGCCCCACCCCAATGGAAGCATGTGGTGGGTGATGGGGTTCTGAGACCCTGAATCCCAGTGCTGCCCCTGAGCCAGATGCAGAGCTGTGTGCCTCAGTATCTCTAGTTGCAATCAGCTGGGAAAGGTGTGGGCTGGGTGGGCTGAAAGAACCTGCTGCTGGTGTATTTGTGGCTTTGTTCTCCTCCAAGTAATGGCAACTGCCAGACCACAGCTGCCTTGCCCCTATATCTCTTCCCTTGTCACTGGCCATTAGCCACAGTGTACATCTACTACTCTGGAACTTTCTCTCCAGTTCTCAGGGCTGTAGATATGCTGCTCTGTAACCCAACACTGCTTCTGTTTTACTGGGGCCTGCTGCTAGCACTGGGAACATGTGGGGGAGGCAAGGTCTGGGAGGTTGGGGAAAGGCAGCCAGGCTCTGTGGCTTTGTTTTCTTACTGGCAGTGAGGGCTGTTAGACCACAGTTGTCACACTTCAGTTTTTGGTCTTTGACCTCAGGTCATTGCCCCATCACTGAGTTCAGCTGTGTTATATGCTGATCTCTCAGGAAGGGTTGCTGGGGTCACAGAGAGTGCACCTACAGTCTCAATCCTCCCCTCTCCTGGGACCACAGTGAGCTCCAGGCTGTGTCCTCTGTACTTCTTCCTTCCCTCCTTCCCGTTTGCCCCGATTTGCCCACCTTCAGATGTTTCAGTGGGCGGATCTCTCAGACATGTTTGTATATTGCGTGGGGAATCATTTTTTGGATTATACCTGTTCAACTTGTTGTAACTTCAAGGGGAGAGATCAGGGAGCACCCCTCATGCCATCGTGTTTCTAACTTCAATTTTTATATTTTAGTCTTATTTTTTTGTGCCAGTAAGTTTCACTATGAAAAAAAAAAATCCCTCCAAAGTATCTTTTTTAAGATTAAGAAAACCCAGATTTTTAAAAAAAAGATGTGAAAGACATCTCTCTCATTTTTTTTGCTTCCAAACCAAGATTTTCATGAAAGAAAATCTCCATTAATTCAACTTTTTGGAAAATGGAAAAATTATGATTAATTGAAGTTTTTTGCTTGAATTTTTTTTTGTTTTGTTTTAGCCTTTAATGTTGAAAATAGTTTTCTTACATAGTATATTAAGAGGGGAATACTTAAATTCTTTTCATTTCACGAACTTTTTAGTAGATTTCTGCTGTTGTCCCACTTATCCATGATGGAAACATTTAAAAAGCAACCTGGTTTTTCATGAATTATCCTTTACCAAAGCAGTAAGAGACAACCATGAGGCAGGTTGAAGCAGGTGCAGGAGGTGAGAAAGAGAAAGTTCTCTTCATGTCTGGGCTGGAGCCAAGGAACTATGGGAGTTTAAGGTGAGATTACAAAAGTGAAGAGTTAACCACTGATGGATGATGAGCCTGGTGTTAGGATGAGAATTTAAGCTTTGACTTCACAGATGAAACAGAAACCACAGAAATTCTTTAGGTGACAGGGAGTGAATTACAATGTCAGAAAAAAAGTGAATCTGCGTGCTCATGAGGCAGAAGATCAGCTGGGAATTTGCTGTAAACTAGAAGTGAGATGTTTGTTAAAGCATGCATTTTGATTTTGGTGAAGATAGTGACCAGGAAAGAAAATTGTAGAGAAAGAAGTTGTTGGATGCAGGAGAGAGAAGTAATTCTATGTATATTAATGGTGCATGGCCGCCTGGTGTCTCGGAGTAGTTCTACATTCCCATCTACTTGATCAGACATTCTCCACCTGGTCCCATTGACATTTTGGGCTGGATAACGCTTTATGGGAGTGTGTGTGTGTGTGTGTGTGGGGGGGGGGGGGGTGTCCTGTGCTTTGTAGGATATTTAGCAGCAGCCAGTGGCTTCTTCCCACTAGAATATAATAGTACCCTCCCCTGAGGTATGATAAACAAAAATGTCTCCAGATGTTGCCAAATGTCCCCTGGGGGGCAAGGTTGCCTCCTTGAGAACCACTGCTCTAGACCCTTCCTTGAGCATAGCCACCCGGCTGCGTCCAGCCCCTGGAGAGGCTGTGTTTGCAGTCAACATTGTTTTCCCTGCTCTGTGAACTACCACCTCTGACTTGTGACTGTCAGACAGGAAGAAATAGGTTGGAAAAAGGAAGAAAGAAGACAGCACTGTTAAGTTTTCTTAGTTTTTGAAAACAGTAAATGTTTTATGTAAATTAAAGTAGGATTTACTTTATTATAATTATAAGGATTTTCTTGCCCTTATTTTCTTTTCAGTTCTTTCCTTTTGTCCATGTTTTCGGCTTATACTCCTTCTTTCATTATTTGAATTTCGCCTTTTTATTCTGCATTGATGTTATCCTAATCATATATATCTATATATCTACATATACCTATGTATGTCTATATAGGTGTATTTACTACAAATCATATTTCGAAGCAGGAGAGGTATTAGTAAATAACAGCAAAAAAATCTTATTAGCACTATATCACTTCTGTTAGCAGTTATCTTAACGCCATATTTTTTTTTAAATCACAATTTCAAATTCAATACCAATCATTTCAAGCATATACAACCTAATTTAAAAAACTAAGTGTAGATTAAAAGCAAAATTGATTACAAAGCAGTGGTGAGTTGAAGCCATTATCTTTTATACTTTTAAATTTTATTTTAATCAATAGGTATCATTCGCCAGGGAACTATAATTTTCTGGTCTTTCACCATCTTTGTTAATCTCCTGATAATGGCTGATTTCTTAAAAGAAATTCCTTCTGTAGTGGAATTAGCATTAATTCCTTGTCCTTCCCCACTGAGTGTTTAATGATTCTCATTTCTTTGAGGCATGCTTTTCCTAAGAGATCTGAATCCTTAATATTTCTTGTACATTGAGGGACAAAGGTCTGCTAGACTGTAATGTGCCTGCTTGGCTGTAGCATTTCCAGGTATGGCCACGGACCATCATCAATGGGTCTTTTAGGAGGATCACCCATACACAGCTTGTCTGGGGTCTATTAACCAGGCTGCAGTCTGTGCTCCCATTTCCTAACTGCCCACCCTCCTCATTTACAGAACACTGATTTTTTTCAAGAAAACCCGGTCCTACTTAGAAGACCTATCAACCAATTGTAATGTTTGGGACTTACTTCAATCTCAATTCAAACAAACTCTTTACACACACACACACACACACACACACACACACACACACACACACTTATGAGATAATTGGAAATATCTGAATACCAACAGGATATTTCTAGATATTAGGAAATTGTTACTCTTTTAAGATGTGATCATTGCATTGTGGTGTTTGTTTTGTTTTTATTTTATTTTCTGAGTATCTTTTAAAGATGCATACTGATATATTTACAGATGAAATGACATGACAACTGGATTTACTTCAATATAGTCTGGAGGAGGGGATAGAGAGGTGAATGCAATATAGATAAAAGGAGATAGGTCATGAGTTATTTGCGGAGATGGATGATGGGTACATGGGATGGGGTTTATTTTTGATTCATGTTCTTCTCTCTACTTATGTATATGTTAAAATTTTTATTTTGCACAATAAAAACTGTACATCATTATATTTAACAATAGCAAAAGTTAAGGGAAAAAGATGACAAATACAACCTCTTCCCCATGGTTAGTACTTAGGGAAGGGTCCGCTCTCCATCCTGTGAGGGTGTATATTGACTATCTTGGTTGCCTTAGACAAGTTTTTTATCCCTTTTCAATGACTGATTTAGGCAGAGAATATTAGGTAATTCTTACCTGTGAGATGAGAAAGAGTTTGCTGGGGACTCCAGGGAAAGGTTCTCTTATATGTAACAGAAACATTGGAGGAGATGGCCTCTTCTTCTGGGTCTTGTGATTGTATGTGATGTCTGGAACTATCGCAGCTATCTTGTGACTATGAGGGTCTAGCCTGAGAACAAAGTAGAAGAGAAGCTCAGGATGGCAAAACAGAAAAGGATATTTTCCAGATCCTTGATAACATTATTGAGCACTGAAACAACTCTGAATTTTCCTTATGTTTAGATTTCTTATTATATAAAATAGTAAATGTTCTTATTGTTTAAGCCATTTTAAGTTAGAGTTACATTTTATTTCCTGCTGAAAGCATCTCTGAAGACTAGGTGCACACTCTACAACACAGAAATTATGCTCGGTACAGGTATATACCCTAAAGAAACGGTTGCACATGTAAGCCAGGAGACGTGTTCAAGAATGTTCATGACAGTATTTTTGATAATAGCACCAAACTGGACACATCCAGTTGTCTATCAACAGTCAAATAGATGAATGAAATATGATATATTCACACAGTGGACTGTGGTACAGCACTGAAATGAACAAACTGTAGCTCTATACATCAGTCCAGTTGAAACTCACAAATGCACATTGAAAGAAAAACGTCAAGACATAAAAGTTTACATATAATGATGTGATTCCATTACATAAACAAAACTGAAAATATGTTTGGGGATACATATCTAAGTAATGAAAGTATGAAGTAGGTAAGTGAATAGCCATCACCCAAGTGAGAGAGTGGTTTCCTGTGGAGGGAGGAGGAAGACACAATGAGAAGGGTGTCATAGGAGGGGCATGTTAGAGTTTCCAAGGGACTAACAGTATTCTAGTTCTTTACCTGGACAGTGGTTTCACAAGTGCTTGCTTTATTGATTTAAAAAACAAAACAAAAAACGTACATTTGTTTGCTTTGCTCTTTTATATGTATCTATGATACTTTAATTGATTTTTTGAAAAAGTCTTTACCAGTGCAGGCAGTGTTGTGTTGTTAAAAAAGAACTGGATATGAAGTGAAAAAAAAAAAAAAAAGGAAACCAAGATTGCTACTCACCTTGCTTTGAGCATGTCACTGCAAAGGCTCAGTGTTTGTTTCTGTAAAATGGGGGAATTGAATCTTACTGTAATTTTCTATTTTTCCAAAAGATATCACTTCATTCTGCCTTTTCTTTCTTTTTCAAACTTACTAGATATTGGCCTTCAGTACAAACTATAGAAAACTTATGAATTTGAGCTGAGACATAAAAACTTCTGTGGTAAATACAACTATGAAAGCAGCAGGGCCATTGGAAAGCCGTGAAACACATCTCTGGGCAGAGCCTCAGGAAAGAGGTTCAGTCTTGTTTCACTGACGACCTTCAATTCTCAAACTGCTCTCTGTATCTCTTTTCATTCTGAACTGAGTTTTGTTGGTCTATTTTCAAATCTCTTGTTCCGAGCTTTCTTGGTGGAATAATATTTTTGTATAAGGCTAGTAGCTTATGCCTCAGAGAGTTTCTCTGAGATGCTGTCACTCTGAATTGCTACCAATATCTGAGATTCATTGAGTATTTAGGGAAACATTTATTCAAAAAGAAAGAAAAAAGTACTTGACCATATCTTCCGTGATGCTGGTCTCCTCTTGTAGATAAAATAGTAGAGTTTAGGACTATAGAATGTGAGGAATATTCCGTGTGTGTCAGTTTTACTATGTGAATTATTTATCTTTGGCTCATCCAGCTATATCAGTGATTTCTTTTTTACTGATACAAGTTTAGGATAATCTCTTCTTAGTTAAGATAATGAGTGAAGGGGTTTTATCAGGCAAATAGAGTTAGGAAAAGAACTATAGGTGGTTAAAAACAAGGTTTGGTCATCACTGGTCAAAGCCAGGACAAAAAAGTCATGGTGTTGGAATGAAAAGAGCACGGAACTATTGAGGATTCCTGAGCTTTGTCCTTATGGAGGCTGCTAGAGAGCAAATCGTGCCACTTCCTCTCAGGGATTTGCCTCTTCCTTGACTGGAGCCTTAAGTTAAAGAAAGCAGGGCCTTCATTTCTAAAAGACCATCTCAGTTTCTCTCCCCTTCTTTTTAGAATTTTAGCTAATTGCTCACTGACACTCTCTTTAGCACTCTTGTTAGAATTCTACGTGTTTTCAAAATCCATGTGGAACACAAACAGAGACGTGAACTCTTCTGTTCATTAAGCCCTTATTACTCCAAATTGTTACTTCACCTGTTTATGATATTGCTCTGTCCCAAAAACCATTCAAATTTGGAACTTCTAGTTTATAGAATCAGGAGAGATTAAGAAATTAACAGTATTTGATGATTCCTGAAGTGCAGCATTTGCCACTAGAAGAAATTATAGGAAGGAAGTATAGGACTACCTTAAAATCATTCATGTAGGGTAAGTAAAAGACAGCATTTTTCACTGTAGAAATATGATAGAATTTATAATCCTAAAATACCATATAAAACCCTTTAAAGTTAAGTTGAATGAACACAAAATGTTATAGATGAAATTAGAGTATTTCAAAGCATATTTTTACCATTTAAAGCAAACCTTAAGAATTGTCTCCTATCAAATATTATTTCATTCTGCTGTCAGATTAAGAAAGCTCTTCTAGCTGGACCACAGATCAATAGTGCAATTGCTTTCTTATGGACAAAAATACAGCATTCAGTTGTTGATTATTAACATTTGTTTTCCTTTTTAAACTTAAATCCAGTGGGTCTAGACCTTCAGTCTCATTTGATTCTCTACATTCTTCCCTATTCAGGTCATCTAGTACTGTACTCATGTGCTATCATATTTAAATAGACGTGGGGTTTTTGACCCATTCCCTGGATTATTTTTCACAGTGATAATGGATTTATAATAATCCATCTCTCTCTAGTGCCATGCCCTTGTGAACAATGGCACACATTTTTAAAAGGCCTTACTGTGGAATTAAATCAAGCTAAATGATTTATATGCCTCACGTCCTCAACATTCATCCACTGAATGTGTTAGAGTGAGTGATTAGTTCAATAGTTACAGTATGAAAGGTTCAGCCTGTGACTTTGACCTGCTTTACACAGCTGAGGTATGAAGTAAAACAGTGATACTCAGACTTTGGGATGCCAGAGATCATTGAAATTGCAGGGGGAAAAAGGGGGAGGGAGATATACACAGTTTTGTCATCTTTTGATTTTGCTAGGTGTGAATAAAAAACCCCATCGCTACCATTATTATTAAGAGTCACCATAATTTATAATAGAATGAGCATTTTTATACTAAAAAGGTTATAAGGACAATCTCAGAATTTAAAATATTAAATTAACAGTTTTATTGAAATTTGACTTTTTTGCTTCTTCATTTGGTCCATGTCTTTGGTCCAGTGAAGAACATGTCTTAGACTGGCATCTATCCATGGACCATCATTTTGGTATTTTCTATTTCAAACATTTTATTTTTATTTCATGGAAAAAGAAACACAAAAAACCCTGGTTATAATATACATGAAGCTGATATAAGAAGCCCCTTATGATTCACAATATATACAGTTTGAAAAATATTGCTCTACTGTATATATGCAAAAGTGTGAGTGCTGAGTTGTAAGCTATATGAACTTTCAATTTTAAAAGAAATGATGCTAAATTGCTCTTCAGTGTTCAAATTAGTTAATATTTCCACTGGTATCATAGGAGAATACAATTATTCCTACTTCTTTGCTAACTCATGACATTTGAGGTCTTAAGAATTCTTGTCAATACTATAGTTTAAAAATGGTATATTGTTTTAATTTGATTTTGTGAAGTTTTGCAAAAAGATATATTTTGAGTGCTAAATTTCCTTTATATCTAATCCAATTACTCTCCAACCCTGTTTGCATTTTAGTTATGTTTAAATTATCTTTTATTTTAAATTTATTTAGTGTGCAGATGGAAAAGTCCATACACACACACACACACACACACACACACACACGCACACGCACACAGCCTGATGATGTTTTAAAAAGTGTAATCATCAGAAGAAAGAATTTCCCCAGCACTCATAGACCCCGATACACCCTTTTCCAATTACTACCCACCTACCCCTTCCTCAAAGGTAACCACTATTCTGATTTCAAACACCGTACGCTAGTTTTGCCTGCTTTTAAATTTAACACAAAGGAACTTACACAGTAAGTGAGAGTATAGTTTGATGTTCAGCCTTTATGTATTTTATTTCATCAAATTTGTTTATCTGACCTTAATGCTCTTTTTGGTGACTTGCTTAAGAAAACTTTTTTCATCTGCAACTCATATTATCTTTTAGTAGGTTTGCAGTTTTAATTTCCACATTATTTCCCCAACCCATCTTGTTTTTGTCTTGTATGAAGTAGGAGTATGATTTTTTCTTTCTGAAAAGCAAAGTGTACCGAAACTGCATTGAATAGTGTCCTTCCCCAGTGATTTGTGACATACCATAGGACTATCCGTTCTGTCCAGTTACTGTATTTGTATATTCTTGTGAAAATAAAGTTTTTAATTATTTTTAATGTTGATATGTCTAACACAAAGTTCTCTCCTAACATAGTCCTTAAATATTTTTTCTTGATATTCATACAGCTTTCCAAAGAGAATTTTATAATCAGTTTGTCAAGTTCTTTGCAAATTCTTTTAAGTATTTTTGATTGAAACTGCATTAAATTTATAAATTATTTAGGGAGAGAAATAACATTTTTTAAAAATGTTGAATCTTATCCATGAACATCATTTGTTTTTCTAATAGCTGATTTCTCGTTTATACCTTCAGTAATAGCTTTGTGCATATTTCAGCAAGCTTAAAAATCTCTTTTGTATTTTATATTAGGCTTAATTCTATGCTTATGAGTTTTTGATATTTTGAATGAGTTTTTTTTACCAATTTCTAATCAGTTGTTAAGTATAGAAATCAATATCAGTGTTTGAATAAAAATTTTGAATCCAGCTTCTTTGCTGAATTACCTTAGTTATAAAACGTTGCATTTTGCTTTTCTTGGATTTTTTATGTAGTCAATTTTATCATCTGTAAATAATGACAGTTTTGTTTCTTCTTTTCACATCTTTATGTCTCATTTATTTTTCTTATAGCATTGGATAGGCTAGGTAGCCAAAGTTTTATGGATAAAGAAAATTAGCTTTATGTAAATTAGAAAACCTGTAGTATTAGAATTTGTCACATGTTTTGATTCTGAACAGTTTGCAAGACTTTTATATGTAGAACATAATAGAGTATATCACATTACTTATATGAGTAAAAATGTTTCCTCAATTCTACACATAAATTTTACGACATCGCGAAAAATATCTCATTATTCTTGCTTTCATGAGAATGCTTCTAGAGTTTGTCATTACATGTTTGCTGTTAGTTTTTAAGAGCTCCATTTATGGAAATTCTCTTTTATCACCACTTTGCTGGGCTTTTTCTCTTTCTTTGAATCATGGATAAGTATTGTTGTATTTTTATCAATTATTTTTTAATCTATTGAGGTAATCATTTTAAATTTTAATGTCATCAAATGTATAGATCTCTTCCTTTATGCTTTTCTTGAGAATTTTTAAATCTGTATTTTTCCTTAATGAATTTACCTTGATAAGTTTTCTAATGATAAACTATACTCCTAAGCCTACTTAGCCCTGTTGTATTTTGTGGATAAATATACATGCATAAATATATATATGTACATATGTATATATACATATATATGCACATATGTATATATGAAATTAGACTTGCTCAGCTAATATTTTATTTAAAATTTTTGCATCCACGTTCATAAGTGAGATTTGCCTATAATATTATTTTCTTGTTTTGGTTTGACATAAACATTATACTAACATCATAAAATAAATTAGATAGCACTTTTCCTTTTTCCATTATCTGGAAGAATTTATATAAGGATTATCTCTGCTTTTAAGTTTGATAAAACTATATAGTTCTGGCTTTGTGAGAAGGTGTATAATGCTTGTTCAATTTCTTTAATATATATTGAGCCATTGAGATTTTTTAAATCCCATGTGGGTCAATATTGGTAATTCAACATTTCCTACAAAATTTCCCATTTTATAACATTTAAAATTTGGCATTAATTGCTGAAGGTACCTACATTACTTTGTCAAATCACAATTATATGTGATATTGCCCTTTTTCACATTTAATTTGTATGCCCCCCCATTGTTATTCATTGGAAGTAACCTCTTTTTTTCCTCTTTGGGAAATGGAAGATTTATCTTTAATGTTGATGTTCTGCAATATGACTACACTATGTTAGTATAGTTAATTCTCATTTACAAAATAAAGACTCATATTTTTCTTCACTTCTAGAAAATTTTCAACCATCAGTTTGTTGACTATTGCCTCTCCCCAATTTTACTACCTTTTTTCTAGAATGCTCTTTGGATGTATTTTAGATTTTTTCATACTCTCGTTCATGGCTTATAATTAAAAAAAAAAAAAATTCCAAGTCAATTTACTTTTCTCTCTTTCACTGTGAAAAATGTCCTTAAGTTTCTCTTCAGATTTATTAATTCTATTTTCTATTGCTTTAATCTAATACTAAAGTCTATTGAGCTTTTTAGTATCAATGTACTATTTCATAACTTTCAGTTTTTGTTTCACAAAAAGAATTTCTTTATGTCCTTGAAGACTTTAAATGTACTCATTTTAAAATTCCTTTCTCCTTGTCTTATTTCTTTGTCGTGAATGATGTCTATTATTTCCTTGATGTAGATATTCCCATACGTTTTGTCATTCCCACCCGTGAGCTCAGTTTCTTGAGGCATCTTTATCTTCTCTCTGAGCTCCCTTGTGTGTACCCTGGTGTGTGGAGGTTTCCTTTTGCATCCTGTGGGGGTTGGGGGAGTGGGGGGTGTCTTACTGTTGCTGGGAAAGTTTTTATGTTTGGCTATAGATAGTTTTTGGATTTAGATAGCATAACTATGACTCAGAATCATGTGACACAAACCCAAGATTCTGGAATCACAAAGGAAACTATTTCCAGCCATGACTTAAGTGGATGATTTGCCTCCCAGGTCCTGTTCTCTCATAGGAAGCCCAACTTTGTTTTTTCACCACAGGGGTGGGATTTGTAACTCAAACTCTCACCCTCAAGTTGGTGTTGAAATCCAGACCCTAGAGCTCTTTACTCCCGGACCTGGCTTCTATACTGTAAGTTGCCAGCTCAAAATCACTACAATTCTGGCACCTGGGTGTTTCTCATTATTCCTTTCATCCAGGCTATGTACATAAAAATAAGTGTAGTTTAATATATTTTATTTAGTATTTCTAATTATTTGAATGGAAGTGAGGATTTCAGTGTGTGCTTTAAATGTCATCTTGACTTGCAAATCTCCACAGTATTCCTCTTATACAGACACAGAAATAAATTACTTACACATCTCTACATAAGTAGAAGTATGTTTCTTACCACAAATCTTGTAACTGAATACCTTCAATCTATTAACTCTAGGTAATTTATGGCCAAATTTGTTGCTTACTTCTAACACCTATAAATACAGAATCCTAGGTGGCCTGCATTTGTGTGAGATTTTTATTTTTTCTGACGCTTGACTATTAATTTTATACTTCTGCATTGTATGAATATTTACAAAATTTCTCAATTTTTTGGTAGAATATGTGGCATGTAAATAAAATACTTAAGTATTATCATCTGCTAATTTATATCTGTTAACCATAATAGATTATGACCTGAATATCTACAGACTGGATAGTTCCTAGATTTTAGCTGGTGTTCTAAATGCTGGTTGAGTGAAGGAACGAATCCCTGAGAGCATGACTTTCACTATAACCCTTTACTTATTCTTCCCTCTCCCTCTATATGTCAGGAAGGTAAAGCATAAGTCTGATTGTTGAGGAGACTATCGGTGCATGTGAGGTTACATTCTCCTTTCTAAAGCAAACAAAAAAATCCAGGCTTACTGTCAAATTCACTGAGACTTCTTCCTCATGTATTTTCATTTTAAAATCAATTTGTTCTTTGTGATTTATTCAAAAAATGGGTTTGTTTTTTTTTTCCAGAAAATTTTGATGTACTCAAGCACTATCGTAGGCCTTGAGTACACACAAATATGAACAAGACACAATCCTTGTCTCAAGGACCTTCCAGTTTAGTGGCTGGAGGAACACATGCTGGCAGATATTTTAAGCTCCATTGAGAATCTGCGCCAGCAGATATGGCCCACTCAGAGGCCTCAGAGTGGGCACAGATGGCTGTGGCTGGGGGAGGAAGACAGTCACACCCAAGTCACTGTACAGGAAAGGGTCAAATGGGGCAAGCCCAAGACAGAGTGCAAGGGGATAAAGTCTTCGTGTTAGAAACTGGTTGCTCCCAAGTCCCTGAATAGAGAGTTCAGAGTTGCAAAGGCAAGAGTTGAAAACTGAGGCTAGATTTAAAGTCAAGAAATAAAAACAGTTATTTTGACAAGTTCTAGAAGGCAAACATAGGGTGTCGAGATCAGCAAGATTCCACAGGGTATGCAAAGTAGAGGCTGGAGCAAATTCTTAGAAACAATAATGCAACCACTGCTGTCTTTTTGTCTGGACATCTTCGTGTATTACATGCTGTTATGAACTGAATTGTGCCCCTGCAAAATTCCTATATTGAAGCTGTAACCCCCAGTGTTACTGTGTTGGGAGATGGGACCTTTAAGGAGGTGATTAAGATTTATTGAAGTTTTAAGGGTGGGACTCTAATCCAATAGGACTGGTATCTTTACAAGAGGAAGAGACGCCAGGGATGTGAGCGCAAACAGAAGAAAGGTCATCTGAGGACACAGAGAAGAGGCAGCTGTTTGCAAGCCAAAGAGAAGGGCAGGAAACCAAACCTGTTGATACCTTGATCTTGGACTTATCGCCTTTCAGGACTGTGAGAAGATAAATTTCTGTTGTTTAAGTCACTCAGTCTGTGGCATTTTGTTATGGCAGCCTGAGCAGACTAATACACATACTCTCTTTTTCTTCTTCAAAGAATTCTAGTCTGCTTCTCACATTCAATTTGTCCTTATATAATTTGCAATATTTGCACTTAGTCTTTCTATGGTTACCTTATTCATCAAAATGTATTTTTCGAAAAGGTATTGTACATCCTGTTCTTTCCCTCTCTCTGCTCCTAGCAGAAGGTGGGTACAGCATGGTCTGAGGGCCAGGCCCAGACAATTCAGCCACTCAGCTTCTAGATCTGTGCAGACACTGTAGGCGTTTAACTGCTCACAGCTTCCCTGTAACATGAAGGAAATCTGTCAATTTCCATTTTACAAAGTTATTATTTCTTGCTTTGCATTTCTGTTCTCTACTTTTCTTTATCCCTTTATTTTTTTCTCCCTTTGTCTTCCTCAATATATATTTGTAAGCTGAGAAGAAAATGTTTTTCTCCAATCTTACAATGGACACTTTGAAGTATAGAGAAGTTGTCATTTGTTAGAGCATGTCATTTAAATGACCCTAAAATGCATCTATTTGGGATTTTTTAAAAATGCCATTCTTTGAGAGTTTTGGGAGGTAAGGAAAAAAAAAAAAATCAAACCAAAACATATCACCACTAAAGCCATGATAACATTGACAACCTTTGCCAAACCAAGAACACATGTACAGTGAAACAGTTTCTTTCCCCATTCAGATAATTATTTCACATAAATAGATTGTTAGTAATGAACTAGGCAAAACATAGAAATGTCTGTTTTTCTGACCCAGATCGGTGATCTGCATCTCTGTAACTTTTATTTATTACTTCCAGCTCTTCCTCTGCTCTGGATCTGGGCACAAAATGTGAAATCCCTCTTCTATCTGACAGTTCTTCCAGTAGCAGAGGTTGATCACATGATGCATCAAATGTGACCGTAGAGCCCATATATTCCCATCTTGGCCAAAAAATGTCATGAGAGACTTAATCATGTGCCTAGCTGAAAGTTAGATGTCAATTCACTTTAGTTAAATTGAAGTTAGTGAGATGTGCAGGTCCCTAGAGAATAATGTCGCAATTTCTTTGCTGGCATATACCTCACTCTCTGGCCCTAATCCATCCAAATCTTGCTGCCACTTCCACAGGTACTTGTGCTTGTGCTTCAGGTCGTGAGGCCGGAACTTCCTGATGCCTAGCAGCGATCATTTCAAAATATTTCCCCTAAACATGCCATGTGTTTCCACATTGCTGTGCTTTTGTATATGTTGGTCGTTCTACCTCGACTATTCTTCTCCCTTTTCACAGTTAGTCTTCAAAACCCAGCTCAAATCCTCAGCAAAATATTCCTTGACTCCCCCAGCCAGAGTTCATTGCTCCCTGCTCCCCACTCTGGACATGCAGTTCGAATCTTCCTCCTTTCCACTCTGTAATGTGACTTAAATATCTGTAAGTTTTTTTGAGGGCAGTGACCATGTATTCTTGAATTTTTGTATTCCCAGTACTTAAATTCATTTATTGAGTTGGCCCATGATAACTGCTCATGGGACACATGACACCTTGAGAATGAAAGCACGCTCAGATAAAGCTTAAAAGCCAGAAAATTTTGGAAGACAGCTAGTCCGATAGAAAAAAAGACAATAATAGAGGAGGTTGGCAGTAATGCAGGAGAAAAACCTTTGGGAACGGAACTACCAGACTCAGGTGATTCTGTACCCATCGCTGGAAGAAGGAATTGTTATGTATGTGTTCAAAAGGTAACTCGTTGAATCAGCCCCAAGCTGTATCATGGCCAGGCCATGTCTACTGCAGAGTGGCCTCCCAGCACACCAGCAGCTGCTTGCACTTTGCCACTCTGGGAGGCTGGGACTTCACAGGGCTTTGTGCTGTGCTGCCCTGAATTGTTCACCCCCGGGGTGGTAAGTCCCTGCCTCCTGTCCTCTAATTATTAGCACATGTACCTGTTCTGTGACAGCCCGACCTGTGCGGCATTGTGGTGCAATTAGGCTCTTCGTTATCTAGCCTGCCTTTTATTAAATAGCCCTCTTCAACTTCCACTCATGCTAGTTTTCTCTTATTTCATCGTGATTTCTTCTCTTTACTCCCTCAAATGACGTTTTCCCTTTTCTTTTCACTCCCTTTGTCCCTCATTAAATTCACTTAGATCAACAGCCTTTACTATAAAACCAAGGCATAATTTGGGATTTCAGTACTCTGGGATGTTCCAATAACTGCCACTTATGAAATTCTTGACCATCCGCTGCTACCTCCTTGCCTCATTTAACTACCCAAATTGTACAAATATTTACAAGGAGGAGAATTTCCTTTACTATGACCAATTAAATAAATGAAACAATAATCTAGACTCTTGTAAATCAACACTTGTGTTCCAGAATAATATCACAGGCCCTGGGAAAATTAAAAAAAAAAAAAAACAAAAAAAGAAAACCTAACTGATTTTCTTCCATCAAAGAACATGATCAAAACCTGATAATCCCAGAAGTAGCTAGATGGGAAGGATCACCCTTAGTGGAGCCCAAAGCACAAATGAATCTTTCCTTATTTTACCATATTCTCACTTCTGTCTAGTTGGCAGGCTTTATGGTAGGTGGTAGAAACTGTCCTTAGGTGATGCCATGTGGAGACCAGGTGTCCACACTTAAAACTAGGACTCTTCTCTTTTTTCTTCTCTCTACTCAAGAAAAGCCTCTGGGACTATGATTAGTAGTACAATTTGTGAAGGTAAGGAGTAGGAAGTTGTATTCAACAGGCAGCAAACTAAGAGCTGTAGAAGAATTTGATACACCTGATCCAGACTGACAGATCCTAACAGATAGTGTGCCTAGGGTAGTGGTGTCAGGTGTCATGAAAGAAAATGGGAAGTAGGGTCTGGGGAGGAGAAGTTCTTTGTGGATCCAAATGGGGAGGTATTCTTTGGCACTTTTGTGCGTTAGCCTGACCTTATACCATTGCTCTACCATTTCAGTTATTACCCTGACACATGTGGTATACCTCACAAATATGGATATGAATCATTGTAACAACTCCAGCGTATTTGAAATAAAACCATAAAATAAATGGATGGAATTTGAACATTTTTGAGATTTCAAGGGCTGGTGAGGATGAGGAACAATGAGATTTGAATTACTTTTACATTATTTTTTTAAATTAAAGTTTGTGGGGTGACAATGGTTAGTAATATTACTAGGTTTCAGGTGTACCATTCTGTAATACATAATTGTATATCAAATTGTGTGTTCACCACCCAGAGTCAGTTCTCATTCCATCACCATATATTTGATCCCGTTTACCCTCATCTACCACCCCACCCCCCCTTACCCTTTAGTAACCACTAAACTATTGTCTGTGTCTGAATTTTTGTATCTTTGTTTGTTTTGTTCCTTTGTTGTTTTCAGTTTTGTATCCCACGTATCATATGGTTCTTGACTTTTTTGTCTGACTTATTTCGCTCAGCATAACAATCTCAAAATCTACCTGTGTTGTCGCAAATGGCACTATTTCATTTTTTCTTATGGCAGAATACTATTCCATTGTGTCTATATACCACATATTTTTTATCCAGTAATCTATTGAAGGACACTTTAGTTGTTTCCATGTCTTGGCCACTGTAAATAAAGCTACAATGGACATAGGAGGACATATACCTTTACAGATAAATGTTTTCAGATTTTTCGGGTATATATCCAGGAGAGGAATTGATGGGTCATATGGTAATTCTATTCTTAATTTTTTGAGGAACCCCCACATTGCCTTCCATAGCTATTTTTACATTAGTGAATAGAGTATAAATTAGTACATTACTTTGAAGAGCATTTGGCAACATTTGGGAAAAATGAATACTTACGTTGCCTTTGACACAAACCTGTCACTCTTTAGTTTATACCCTAAAGTAGGGGTTTGTGAACTGAAAAAGTTTTAGAAAATGAAAAGCCCATATAATAAATATTTTCAGCTTTACAAGCCATACATTGTCTGTGACAATTACTCAATTTTGTCACTGTAGTATGAAAACAGGCATAGGCAATATATAAACAAATGAGTACGGTTGTGTTCCAATAAAACTTTATTTACACAAAGAGATGGCGGGCCAGGTTGGGCCAACAAGTATAGTTTGCTGACTCCTGCCCTATAGCTCAATCTTATACACAATGATAAATGTATAAGAATGTTCATAACAGCATTGTTGGTAATAGAAAAAATTAGAAACAATCTACAGTCCATCACTGGAAGAATGAATTGTTATATACATGTCCCGTGAAGTGCTATAGTTGAATAAATGAATAAATAAGAGTACTCTAAATCCTTGTGGATAAATCTCACAAACATGATGTTCAAGCAAGAAGGATGCATATGGTATAATACAATTTATTTAAAGTTTTAAAACATGCAAAACAAGTATATATACTGTTTTGAGATACACGCATAGGTAGTAAAAGTATAGAGACATTTATGAGAAAGACAAACACCAAATTTAGGGTAGTAATAACCTCTGGCAGAGAGTAAGGATAGTGTTGTCCGGGAGGGGCACACAGGGGACTCAAATTGCAATTTAATGTTTTATTTCTTAAACTCATGGAGAATAAATAAATGGTGGCTAAATGAATGCTCATTATTCTGTATTCTAGACCTGTTTGTATGCCTCAAATATCTTAAGATTAAAATAATTTCTAGGGTTTTAATTTTGAATGCGTTTGCATTGGGCCCCAGGTTTTGACCTATTGTTGATACACAACTGCAATTACCTTGAATCTTACTGTCTTATTCAAAGGTGTGGCCCACACAGTGCATAATGGGTCCTGTGTGATAGCACATTTAACATAAGAACACTTGTATTGGATAACGAAAAGCTTTCAGTAGCCTTGGTCTTCCATCAACACTGTTATTAGTGATAGATGTGATAGGTTGCTATGGAAAATTGCTGGTTGAGCGAATCAAGGGTTATCAGGATTCTGTTTTGTTTTTCATTTATTTGTCTTTAGAAACTTGACCATTACTCCAGGTTCTTGTCCAGATTCTGTGGTTTCATTGTTCTCTGTTTTTCCTTTTGTTTGAACATTCTAGTACGAGATTTAGCAACAAGTTTTGTCCTTTATTTCACATCTGAGCTGGACAAGTTTAGATCACCAAGTAATCCAAGTTAGGTGACTTTCTTGTTCTCCAAAGAGGATGAGAGAAATTGGAAATGCCTTCCACATGGGGAATTGATTAAGTTCAGATTTTTCCCACACTGGAAAGATGCTGACTTGGATTCATAGTCATGATATGAGTCAGCTGCAGCTGGGAACATATCGTCCACTTACAGTGATCTGTTCCATGCTTGGGAAAGGTGACAAACTGACAGGGCAGGAGAGAGAAGTGTTGGATTTGTTTTAGTGTTTAGGAATTTTTTCCATGAAGACATGCCTTGGACTACCACTCACTTTTGTATGGCCCTTAGGCACAGCTGTCTGGGAAAGACTCTTGTTTTGGTCTCTACTGGGCATATAGGACAAATGGTCTTTGAACTTGATAGAATTGAATTCTCCAGGAAAGATTCTAACCTACTGATTATTGACATACAAGCAAATACCACCAGGGCAGCTCGGTCATGTGCAGCCTATCAGGGCACAGTTGAGTGACAACAAAGGCTGGAAACATACCGTTTGTATGGTTGTTCTAAAAAAGTGAGAATTCATTTCAGTGGGAATTGGCCAGCAGTTATCCAGCACACTGCATTCTATTTTTTCCACAGTTGTTCACTGCCATACATTTCTGATCCAAAATGCAAAGTTGTCCAAAAAATGTGGAACACATTGACCTAATATTCCCACTAGGGAAATAGCATTACAGGAAAGATGAAATTATTAGATTAAGTCTTCTGTGGGAAAATAAATATTCCTGGGTTTATAGGGATGATTAGTTCTCTACCTTACTCTACAGTAATTTATCTTCAGGATTTAAAATTTGGGACTAACAAATATGTTTTCCAACAAATGTAACTTTGACGTTCAAAGAATTAAATATGACTCTATGATGACATTACATAATTGATAATGTAAATGATAAAATTAAAAACACTTTCAAAGTTGATAAACAGCCCTATATAATGTAATTCAATATCACCCCTCATTTACCATTTCACATTTCTTATTAATAATACTAATGTAGACAATTTAGTTTAGTTCTTTTTTTAAAGATTTTATTTATAATATAGCTAACAGACAACATTATATTAATTTCAGGGGTACACCATAGTTATTCAACATTTATATACCTAAAGAAATGATCACCATGATGTCCAGTAACCATCTGATATCGTGTCACACTATCACATTATAATCACCTACTGTATTTTCTATGCTGAACATTACATCCCTATGATTTGTCTGTTTTATACCTGGAAATTTGGACCTTTTATTCTCCTTCACCTTTTTTCCCTTTTTTTAATTTTTCAGTTACAGTTGACATTCAATATTATTTTACATTAATTTCAGTTTTACATCATAGTGGTTAGACATTTATATAATTTAAAAAGTGATCCCCCTGACTAGTCTGATATGTACCTGGCACTATACATAATTATTACCTATATTTCCTATTCTTTACTTTACAGCCCCATGACTATTTTGTAACTACCAATTTGTACCTCTTAATCCCTTCCATCTGTCACCTAGTAAATCTAGTACCCACTTGACACCATACATAGTTATTTCAATATTATTGATTATATTCCTTATGCTGTATTCTACATCTTCATGACTACTGTGTGTCAAACAATTTGTACTTCTTAATTCCTTCTCCTAGTTCAATTCTTAATTGAAAGAATCTGAATTAATGAGATCTGAAATAAAGAAGTTTTTCTCTATCAAGTTTGATAGTTAGGATCTCCAAAGACAATGTTTTAATTAATTTTAACAAGGCATTTTAAGATAGCTCTGGTGTGCAGACAACTATGAAATATTTTGTAGAACGGAATACAAAAACAGGGACTTCTATAGTTACATATTGTTTCTTTGAATTTATAGCTTTTAAAATGTTGAAGTTATTGTTATTGAGAGCATTTAAACTATAAACTGTGCTTCTGGATTTTACAAATAGCCACTGTACTAGAAGAATTAAAGTTTATTAGCTAAATTAAGTTGTAGAAAAAAGTTTGGAATAATAGTGAGGAAACTAGCATTTTCTTATTTTTGTTTCTTATAAGAAATTTTATATGTTTCTTGGTTGTTTGGTTTTGGTTTCCCAACTCGTTGACTATAAAACTCTAGAAGATGTATGACTGGAAGGAGAAGCAGAGATAATTTGGGAGGAAGCTGTGGCTATTCTTGAGGTTGAGGTGGGGTCAACAGGAGTTTATTTTTAAGTTGTAGAGGAGAGTAAAGAGGAAAAACAGTCCTTGGTCACAGTTATTGGTTCAGAGGGCACAAGGTCCAAGATGAACCAATCAGAGTTAATGATAGAAATTCATATCAGAATGGGCTTGCTAAACCGGTTTAGATCTTTTACATTATTTTTTTTTACAGAAACCCTGAGAAAAAAGCAGATACTAAGAAAAATGGGATTGTAAAATAGAAAGCGTCCTACTGATATCATGTAGAACCCTGGATCCAACTATCCTGAAGCCAGATTCGGCTCTTACATTCCTAGTTATATGTGTCAACCATTTCATTTTTATGGTTACCTTATTTAGACATTGGTAACTGTTTGCAGCAAAATTACCCTTTTTAAAATTCTCCTCTCTCCTTCCATTTCTTCTTTCCGTTTTTATTTTTCTTTCCTTCTCTTTTTATCCTTTTTTTCTCTTCCTTGTCTCCTTACTTTAAAGGCCCTTCATCAGAAACTACAGCAAATAGAATCAGATCATACAGGGCCTTGAAAATTAGGATAACAGTGTTGAACTTTATAATTTATACCCTAAAGTTTTTATTTTGGAAATAAATAGCATGATAAAAGTTGTACATTAGGATGAACTCCAGTAGAAATGCATAATAAACATAGGAGAATGAAGAGTACATACATGAAGAGCAATTAGGTTGTTGTCCAAATCTACAAGAAAGATTTCTTGCCTTAGAGTATTTATCTACTAGTATAGAGATGTAGGGAAAGACACAATTATTAAAATCTTTAAGAGAAACATGGGTGGAAATTGTTAACTAATTAAAGAGGGATAAATGACACTTAAAGATGAATCTGAGGTTTTAAGTATATATGATTGGGACTTGGATGGAACAAAGGATTACTATGAATAGAGAAATGGGGGAGGTAAAGTAGTTGAAGCCTGCAGGAGGTTGTAGGTTGAATTTTGTTCTTACTGAATTTGAGTAGGGCCTTGAAGAAACAGGTTTGAAACTCAGAAGCATCAATGCTAAAAATATCAGTTTGGAAGTCATCCTAATCAAAGTGATCTTTGATGTGGGCCAAAAATGAGTCAAGGAAAGCAATCAAGATAAGAACAGATATCCAAGAATTTAGCTGTGAGAAACAAATGCAATTAGAAGGAGAAAGGAGAAAGAGGAATGAGAAAATAGGAGAGAGATGTCAGAGTTCAAAAGAGTAGGAAGAAATCTAAAAATTCTATGGCTAAACCAAGGATAATTCAAATTTCAAGATAGAAAAATTGGTGGTCTCAAATATTTCAGCAATAAAAGGTAATTGTTAACTAATTAAAGAGGGATAGCTCATCCAATCTAGTAAGAAGACTTTTGGAAGTCATCATAAGTTAAAATAAAATCTCATCAGAATTTATTTTGATGAGATTTGATGACACTGAAATCTCATCAAAATTAATTCTAAGTAGAATAGAATAAAATAAACAAATAGAAAAACTGTAGGCGTGGGGGCGGGGGAGATGCCATAACACATAATATTTCTGTTTCTTGAAATATTTACTAAAATATTTGTAGCCCAAGGAGATTGATTTCAATGATGTGGTACAGAATGTCATCAGATGATTAAATGCAAAACAATAATCTTTTACTTCATGAACATAACTGAAGTTTTAAAATGATGTTTCATCTTCCCCTCAATTTGGCCAAGTTACTAGCTCCAAACTATAAACATCAATACAAAAAAGAAAACAAAGAAAACTAGGAGACAAAATTGAATATGTATCAGATTCCCTGATAGAGGAAACATTTGTAAGCTTAGAAGTCATAGGAAAAAAAAAATCATAGAAGAAAGCTCATTAGACTTGATTACATAAAAATAATAAATTTATGAATACAAAAAACACAAGTTGCTTAATAGGAAAATACGTGTAGGAAAATATGACAGAGTTAATCAGTTTTCAAAAGAGCTATGGAAAATTCCCAAGAAATGAATACTCAAGGCAGAAGTGAAGTATGGCCCATTTGCCTATCTCCTCTACTTTATCCTCCAGTTAGATTCTAAGCTTCATGAGAACAGAGCCCATTTCTGTGTTGTTTACTTTTACAACCCAGCATTTAACACATTTTGTCCTGAGATGGATGGGGACGGTGATGCTAGTTCTTCAGATAGGAACACGAAAAAAGGAGAGGGTTCGGTGTGAAGATGAATTCAGATTGCCTATGCTGGCTTTGTGGTGTAGTGGAACATGCAACTTGAGATGGTCAGTGCACATGTATAATCTAAGGGTTCTGGGGGAAATTTCAAGCTAGAGGAATGGCTTTGAGAATAATAAGCATATGCAATCTTCATCACCCAGGGGAAAGTATGTAGATTGAGAAAGGTCTGGGGAAAGAATGCTCAGGAAACCCAGTGTTTAAGAGAAAGGCAGAAGAAACAAAGAAAATCAGTACACTATGTTCCCATGGGAGTTTGAGGAAGAGAATATTTTAGGGAGTAGGGTGTATTTCACAAAGGAAGAATAGCTGGGGCATAGTACATGTTTTAAAAATGTTAGTTCTTATTATTATTGAAGAGAGATTAATGGTAGGGTGCTTTATTAATGTGGTATTGAATGCACCAAGGGACAGAATGGAGACGGAAAGGGGCAATCATTTGTCAAAGCTGCATAGAAAGCTGAACATGTAAACTTGGTGTGTTGTTATATGGTAGCACACACTATGCAATGAATAAAACTCACCTGCAATGCAATTAAATGCAGATGTAGTACGATGCAGCCACGACAACAGGAAAAGCAACAGAGCCGATTTTAGAGTCTGTTTTTCACCCACACCAAGGCTCTGAGCAATGACTCCAATTACATGTGACCATGACTCTCACTTATCAGATGGGAATACAAATGTCATGAGATTTTCTTAAGTGAGAAAATTCAGAATACCAACAATTGAAGCAAATCTGAACTATTTTTGTTTTATTGTTACTTAGTGTCATCCTCAATTAAAATATTAAATGATATTAAACATTTTATGGTGCCAGAGTTAAAATGTATTAAAATAGCTATTAAATACTGGCAAAAGTTTTTCCTAAGATGATTACCATAAGAAAATAGAGAGAATATCTTTTGTGAGGCTAGGTTAATATAATTATTTTTATGAGAATAAGATTATGTTTTATAGAATTGATTCCTGAGACAGGTACTCTTATCACAAAAGCAAAAAAGTAAAAATTAGTTTTGCTATTCTACAAAATGTTGGCCTGACTGTACCAATAATCAAATTCTGAATCCCTACATGGTGTAGACTAAGCACTAATGAGTATATTATTGTGTTGATATAAAAGTTAAATATGTTCAGGAAGGAAGACATAACTAAACAGGATAGGATCTATGTAGGAGATAACAGAATTTAAAGATTTACATTTCAGTGGTTGGATTCTGTTAGATCAACGTTATAAATTAGTTGTAAGATATGTATGCTGTGCTCTGGGCTAAAAACACTCAGAAATGGGCTATCAATCCCATTACTAGATGTCCTGTCTTAAAATGCTAATATCAGCCTTGTATTCATTAATTATAAAAGTGTTGTGGGCTGAATTGTGTACCCCTAAATTCATATGTTGAAGTCCTAACTCCTAGTACAAAAGAAGGTGATTGTATTTACAGGTGGGGTGTTTAAAGAGTTAATTAATTTAAAATGAGGCCATTAGAGTGGGTCGTGATGTAATGTTACTGGTGTCTGTATGAGAAAAGGAGATTGGAACACAGACACACATAGAGGGAAGGCCAGGTGTAGACACAGTGTGAAGATGATCATCTATAAGCCCAGAGAGAAAGCACAAAAGACATCAACCCTGCTGACACCTTCCTCTTGGACTTCCAGCCTCCAAATCTGAGGTACTGTGTTATAGCAGCCCTAGGTAACTAATACAAAAAGGGATGATGCTGAGCTTTCACTCAAGGTATTAAACTCCAGATTATAACAAGATAATTCAACAACTAGGAAATATGTCTGATAATTCCCAGATGATTTTTACTGATTTCCTCCTTCACAATTTGTAGTCACTTTGGGAAAGGGAAGTTTGATGTCCACTTATTTCCTTGTAAACCAAAGGTTGCTGGGATCTGTAGTAATTCTGTTGATTTTCCCAGCAGCAACCTTGAGGAAGGAATCAGAGTTTGCTGCATACCCCCCCAAAAGAAATGCATTTCACAACATATAAGTATACCTTGTGGATTTTACTGAAGATATCTTGCAAGACAGCGGAGAAGTTTTGCATCACACAACACTCAGCAAATTCCCATTAATCATTTTGTTTCTCCACTGACCATCCGTTTCTCCCCCGGATAGCTCCTGATTCCTCTCCACACACTCTTTTATGTAGAGTTACTTAGTTTTATCTCAGCCCTTTTAATCTTTGAGACCAGCTGACATGCAGGGCTATCAAAACATTTACCCTATGTAGTGCATAACTCGTTAGAGAGGAATTTTTCTCTATTAAGCAAAATAAGATTTTTTTTTTCTCCGTAGTATTATGTTTCTGAGAAATAAACATTTGCCGCTCAGAGCAAGTCTCTTACTGTGGGTGAGATAAAATGAGCTCTCTGTGGTACCTACGTCTCTTCAGACACAACCCATCTGTGCTAGAAAGAATAATGACCCACAAATATGTCCATGTCCGAATCCCTGGGCCCTGTGAATGTTGCCTTATATGGAAAAAGAGACTGGGCAGATGTGATTAAGTTAAAGATCTGGAGATGGCAGATTACCCTGGAAAATCACAAGGAGAAGGTGATGTGGTGACGGAAACACAGATGGGAGTGTCATGTTTTGAAGTTGGAGGAAGGGGACCCAAGCCAAGAATTCCAGGTGACGAAAGCAAGGAAACAGATTCTCCTTTCTGTGCCTTCAGAAAGAACCAGCCCTGTGGGCACCTTGTCTTTAGCTCAGAAAAACTGATTTTGGACTTCTGGTCTCCAGAACTATAAGAGAATACACTTGTCTTATTTTTAGCCATGTAATTTGTTATAGCAGCAATGGTAAACTAATACACCATCCCGTCTCCTCTCCCTCTTCTGTGGGACTCACTTGCCCCAGTTCACCAAGCAGGAGTCCTTCTGCATCAGTCAAAACATAATGGCTCTTGGATTTGTAGAAATAATGAGTAGCGGTTGGTACAAACATGTCTACAGAAGATTGGGCGTAAATCTCTACCAGAGTGTGTAACAAAGAATTAATGTTGTCCAAAGAGAGGTTTGACTTCTGCCCCTGGCTCCTGGGAGGTGACTTCTAAGCTCTTGGAATGCCCTTCCTGATAAAAGTGTTTTTGTTCATTGGGGTTCCTAGACCATGGCAGATAGTCTATGGGAACATGTGATTTATGGTAGGGGCCCTGGGCTGCACAATAAGGAAGTTCACTACATCTACGTAACTGAACCCCAGTCAAAACTCTGGTTACTAGTGCTTAGATGAGCTTCCCTGATTGGCAATACTCTGTATTGTCTGTATTGTCACATATCATTACGGGGAGTACTAGGCAATGTCTGCACAACTCTACTGAGAAAGGACAACTGGAGGAGTATGTGTAGAAGTCTCTTGACCCCTGCCCTATGTGCTTCTTCCCTTGGCTGCTTTTTAATCTGTATCCTTTCACTATAATAAACTATCACCAGGAGTATACCAGTTTTTCTGAGTTCTCTGAGATAAATACCATATGATCTCAGTATGGTTTTTGCTTTATTTTATCTTTTATCCCTGTCCTTCAAGTAAATTTTGGTTTTGGCATCCCACAGTCCTCTTTCTGCTATGGTATATTAGATATCTTTATTCATCACAAAAGACTGGAAGCCTTAAATCAATTTTTCAACTTATGTAACAAGTAAATCTACCTTGGAGGAGTAGTTTTGTTTTGAAAACCTATTGCACTGTGCTTCGAGAGTGGCCAGCAATGAGAATTCTTCTCGGGATGCATTAATTCAGATTTAGATATACAGTTGATTCTCATTATTTGTTGTAGTTCTGTTCTATAAGGTTGCTGCACACACTGAATTAGTGAAGACTGAACCATTGCCCCAGGGCAAATACAGGGTTAGTTTCCTATAAACCTCTGGACTCGAAATTTTATCAACTGATGAATACTTAACTTTGTTTTAAGCGTGCTTATGTTTAAAGACACCGTATCTAATATACCGGAACTTTAGCCAACAGCACTATAACTCGTGCCTGAAAGAAACTTGTATAATGCATGTATTTTCTCCCTAGCACGTACCCAGGAGGACTACATAGCATTTCCGCACTACTCTTAGGGACCATTTTAAATGGTGAAATCACCAACAAAAAGCACAAAAATGTGGAAAATGTGCACTAAATAGATCATGAAAAGGACACTTGTTTACAGTATGAGAGCTGAAACAAGAAGGCAAAACATTGCCTGGTTTGACCTCAGCTGGGAACTGGCATGTGGGACAACTCAAATGTTTTGCTCTCTGTGTTTGCCCACTAATCACTGCAGAAGTGCTGTGAGTATAGATTTTGGGGGTTACAAGTAAACTCTAGCAAGTAGGCAAAGTCACAAAAACTGAATCTACAAATAATGAGGATTGACTGTATCATCTGGGAGAAATGCTGATTGCTCTAAGGAGAAATGCTGATTGCTCTAATCTTTCAAAGGAAATCGGTACTTTGCTTATGATGTTCATGTCTCTGTCGGAAATGAGAGCGCCTTATATTTTTCCTACCTCATCATTCCGTGGGGAGCAAGGCCAGGATCTCCGTCCATTTAGTCTGCCTCATGCAGCAATATGTGCGGTGGGAAGTCGTCAGTCTTGGTGAGGAATTTGGTGTTCCACTTGGAGGATGTGAGGACCCACGCATGCTTTGCAGTAATCAAAGTACTGGGGTAGTTGTGAGGAAAGAGGTAGAGAAGGAAAGAAACCAAGCATGAGAGGGTAGTTTCTAGATACTAGGGAAGAAGGAGGAGGAAGAAGAAGGAAGGAAGAAAGAGGGGAAGTAGCTGAGTGTTTCCCAGATAGATTATGAGTAAGACAGTAAGATGGAAGATTCTGTGGTGATGGACAGATTCAGGCTAATTTGCAGCTATTGTAAGGCTTGACAGCAGAATTACTTCGTGTTTGTGTGGCTTTTTTGTTTTTTGGTGGTTTTTTTTTTTTTTTTTTTTTGTAGTAAAGAGCCTACTTCTTCACATTTGTTATAGAGAGCTCATCATCTTTGCTGAGATTCTGAGAGTATTGTTAGAGCGCATGGATGATCTCTGAACCGATGACTGCAGCAGACTGAGCCTTCAATCGGGACCAGTAGTAACTGTAGCTAGTATTCACTGAAGGCTTTTTATTCTCTAAGTTCTGTTCTAAGCCCTTTACATATTTGAGGCACTTAAACCTTACAATAGGATTTGTTAAAATTAAATATATTGGGGTGACACTGGTTAATAAAATTATACAGGTTTCAAGTGTACATGTCTACAATACATCATCTATATATTGCATTGTGTTCACCACCCAGTGTGTTCTTCTTCCATCACTATATATTTGACCCCCTTTACCCTCTCCTACCTACCTCCATCCTTATCTTCTGGTAACCACTAAACTGTTGTCGGTGTCTATGACTTTTTGTTTGTTTGTCTTGTTCATTTGTTGCTTTCAGTTTTATATCCCACATATGAGTGAAGTCATATGGCTCTTGACATTTTCTGTCTCACTTTTTTTTGCTTAGCATGATAATCTCAAGATCCATCCATGTTGTTGCACATGGCAGTATTTCATCTTTTCTTATGGCTGGGTAATATTCCATTGTATATATGTACCACATCTTCTTTATCCAATCATCTATCGAAGGACACTTCAGATGTTTCCATGTCTTGGCCACTGTGAATAATGCTGCAATGAACATCAGGGTACCTTTATCTTTACATATAAATGTTTTCAGATTTTGGGGGTAGATACCCAGAAGAGGGATGGCTAGGTTGTATTGTAGTTCTGTGCTTAATTTTTTGAGGAACCTCCACACTGCCTTCCATAGCGGCTGCACCAGTCTACATTCCTACGAACAGCGTATGAGGGTTCCTTTTTCTCCACAGCCTCTCCAACACTTGTTATTACTTGTCTTGTTACTAATAGCCATTTCAACAGGTGTGAGGTGGTGTCTTGTTGTAGTTTTGATTTGCATTTCCCTAATAGCTAGTAAAGTTGAGCAATTTTCATTTATCTGTTGGTCATTTGTATGTCTTCTTGGGAGAAGTGTCTGTTCAGTTTCTCCGCCCATTTTTTAATTGGATTGTTTGTTTTCTTATTGTTGAGTTGCAAGAGTTCTGTATATATTTTGGATATTAGCCCCTTATCAGAGGTGTTCTTTGCAAATACCTTCTCTCATTTGATTTGTTGTCTCTTTATTTTGTTGATGGTTTCCTTTGATGTGCAGAAGCTTTTTAGTTTAGCAAAAATAAAATTCATTTATTTTTCCTTTTACTTCCCTGGCCTTTGAGGTCAAATTCATAAAATCTTCTCTAAGACCAAGGTCCACAGCTTAGTACCTATTTATTCTTCTATGCAATTTATTGTTTCAAATCTTATATGTAGATCTTTGATCCATTTTGAATTAATTTTGATGTATGGTGACAGATAGCAGTGTAGTTTCATTCTTTTACATGTGGGTTTCCAATTTTCCCAGCACCGTTTATTGAATGCTTTTGGCTCCTTTGTATGCCTTTGGCTCCTTTGTTGAAAATTATTTGCCCACATATATGTGAGTTTATTTCTGGGTTCTCAATTCTAGCCCATTGGTCTATGTGTCTTTTTCTGCCAATCTCATGATGTGTTTTTTATTTTATTATTATTATTTTTTAAGGAGGGCACAGTGGCCCATACAGGGACCAAACTGGCAACTTTGGTGTTATTAGCACCAAGCTCTAACCAACTAAACTACCTGGCTACCGGCTACCATGATGTTTTGATTATTGTCACTTTGTAGTATAATTTGAAGTAGGCAGTGTGATACCTCTGGTCTTGTTCTTTTTTCTCAGGATTGCTATTGCTTTGACTATTCAGGGTCTTTTGTGATTCCATACAGATCTGATGATTTTTTTTGTTGTTCTATTTCTTTAAAATATGCCATTGAGATTTTGATGGGGATTGCATTAAATCTGTATATTGCCTTAGGTAATATGGCCATTTTAATTATGTTGATTTCTTTCAATCCATGAACATGGAATAACTTTCCATTTCTTAGTGTCTTCTTGAATTTCTTTCAATAATGTCTCGTAGTTTTCATTGTGTACGTCCTTCAACATCCTCTAAGTTTATTCCTAGGTATTTTATTATTTTTGTTGCAATTGCAAAAGGAATTTATTTTCTTTTTTATCCTGAAATTTTATTGTTAGTGTACAGGAAAGTAATGGATTTTTTTACATTGATTTTGTATCCTGTAACTTTACTGTATTTGTTCACTGTTTGCTAATAGATTTTGGTGGAGTCTTCAGGGTTTTCTATATAAAGAATCATGTCATCTACAAAAAGTAACAATTTGACTTCTTCATTCTCACTTTGGATGCCTTTTATTTCTTTCTCTTGCCTGATTGTTCTGGCTAGGACTTCCACTACTATGTTGAATAACAGTAGTCAGAGAGTGCATCCTTTTCTTGTTCCTGACCTTAAAGGAAAAGCTTTCAGTTTTTCACCACTAAGTATGATATTAGCTGAGGCTTTTTCGTATATGACCTTTATTATTTTGAGGTACTTTCCCTCTATTCCTTTTTCATTAAGTGTTTTAATCATAAATGGATGTTGTATCTTGCCAAATGCTTTTTCTGCATCTATTGATAATGATCATATGATTTTTGTCCTTTATTTTGTTTATGTGATGTATCACATTGATTAATTTGTATATGTTGAACCATGCTTGTGCCCCTGGAATGAACCCCACTTGATTGTGATGTATAATTTTTTTAATGTATTGTTGTATTCAGTTTGCGAGTATTTTGTTTAGGATTTTTGCATCTGTATTCATCAGAGATACTGGTCTGCAGTCTCCTTTTTTAGTGTTATCCTTACCAAGTACAAGAGTAAGGTTAGCCTCATAAAATGAGTTAGGAAGTATTGCTTCTTCTTCAATCGTTTGGAATAGTTTGAGGAGGACAGGTGTTCAATCATCTTTGAATGCTTGGTAAATTTACTAGTGAAACCATCTGGTCCTGGACTTTTGCTTTTTGGGAGGTTTTGCATGATTGTTTCAATTTCCTTACTGTTGATCAGGGTATTTAGATGTTCCAGTTCTTTGTGATTCAGTCTAGAAAGGTTATACATTGCTAAGCACTTGTCTATTTCTTCTAGGTTATTGAATTTGGTTGCATATAGTCCTTCATAATATTCTTGTATGATCCTTTGTTACAGTAGGACTTTGAGGTAGAAATTGTATCATCCTCAGTTTGTAGACAAGATTAGGCATAAGTTAGGGAACTTGCTCTAAAGGTCATACCTTGAGTAAAGTGATAGACCGAAGACTCAAAGAAGGCCATGTGCTCACACAGCCCCTCCCCTTAACCACGATGCCGTACTGCTCTTTCTCGAGGAAGAAAGGAACTTAATTTTTTTTTTAATTCAAATTTCACTTGTTTGAATGTTAAGATTCATCTTTAAAATTGAGCTAAAAGGTACACAATCTATTATGAAATAAAATGAAAATGGGACACCATTATTGACAGTACATGTTCACAGTGTAGACTTGGGCAGTTTTTGTTTATAAAATGTTTGTTTACACAGTAGTATTTAGTAATCTGGTGATGCATCTGATGATCCTCTTTCAGAGCAATAGGAGAACTGGGAGAGGAACCTCAGGATCAGTTTGTCAAAATCTTTGTATCCCAGACAAGGAATAAGGGCAAAGGAGTGGAGAGCCCAGTGAGGTGTGTAGTAGGTGGGCAGAAGTCCAGTGTCCTAGGGGAGGGTGGCCAAGGTGGAATGTGTTCCTTCAAGAACTCAGAGGCAGAAGCCAAGGTCACTGGTAATCTAAGAAGGGCTGGGTGGACACAGGGCCAGGGAAACCGCTGTGAGACAGCTGAGTCAGAAAGGAGCCAAAGACAGAGGGGCAGATAGATACGGAGGATAGATTGCATGAGCAAGACAGTGTAGCCAGAAATGGGTGTAGAGGTCAGAACAAGGAGTACTTTGAAAAGGCAGACTAAGAAGTTGAAGTGAGATCAAAAGTCAAAGGTCGGCCTTGGCCAACTTAAGTCTGAAACACATGATGAATCGGAGCCCTGGACTCTTTGGCCCAGTGACCCTGTAAGGGATGTGGGTGAGAGGCTGGGGCCAAACCAGACGGAGAACTACTTGCTAGGACAGAAGGAGGACATGGAGCACAAGGATGGAAAGTAGCGAAGCAAGAAAAATACATTTTAAATATTTCTAGATAGAGCTAGAGATATAGGAGTGAATTATCCTTTTAGGGAGGAAATAGATGGGTCCCTTCAGTTACCCAAGTGTTCTACTTTATAGTTTACATGGTTGCTTTGTCTTTAACCAGCACTATGTCTCTTTAAACTTTGTTGCTTTTGGGGGAGACAGGATGTTTAATATTTCTTTCTTCTGTATGCAGTTACATAGCTGTATCTTAAGCTGATGCTTGTTGCTGGGGTAATACATGATTTTGGAGGGGAGATGGGAATAAATGTCGAGAGCTTCACATAGGAACTTAGTAATGAAAAAGATGAGTAGGGATGATCTTTATGTTGGGGAAGAGATCATAAAAAGCATTTGAAAGACTTAAACAACTTTGATTTATCCACTCAATGAATTGAGGTTGAACACTTACTACATTCAGGACTCTGCTAACTGTTGGAGTTACTCCAAAGAGAAAGACAAGACCCCTGGACTCCTGGAGGTTACGTTTATCTGCTAAGTTTGCTCAGTATGTCCTCGTCTAGCTTTGGGTGTCATTTACTACTGAAAACCTCAGGATGTACTAAAGTTTGATTTTTAAGCCCTGCTCTGATGTTGGTAAGACCCTTATTTATTTGTTTGTTTGTTTATTAGGACTATTATCCTCTGAAAGTGAAAGGTGCTGTTCTCCTGAAGGGAGTGGACATTGCTATTGTCAATTATCATATATATCTATGATGCCTCTCTGTAGGGCATTACATTTGAGACAAAGCTAGGACGGCAGAGTGGAAATGGCCTCTGTACAGGGTTGACTAGTGACTTCTCATCCCCTCAAATTGATGTCATTCCCAGAACCTCAGATGTGATCTTATTTGGAAATAAGGTCGTTGTAGATGCATTTGCTTAAGTTAAAATGGTCATACCACTTAATCCAATATGACCATTGCCTTTATGAGAAGAGAGGAAGAGGTACAGAGATGTAGACAGATGTGGAGGACAATGCCACAGAAGATGAAGACAAAGGCAGAGGTTGGAGTGATGTGTCTGCAAGTCACAAGGTGCCAAGGATTGCCAGCAACAACAGGAGCTAGGAAGAGGCAAGGGAGAACTCTCCTGTAGAAACTTCAGAGAGAGCATGGCCCTGCTGATACCTTGATTTCAGACTTCCAGCCTCCAGAACTATAAGAGAATAAATTTCTGTCGTTTTAAGCCATTCTGTTTGTGCTACTTTGTTATAGCAGCCTTAGGACACCAAGGCAGCCTCCTATTCACAAATGTTATTCACAGGTGGCTGAAACACACTGTTAAAATGATAGAAAGGGGATTGTATTCTTTTATTCTAAGAATCACATTTTACATTTCTGAAAAAGGGGTCGACATTACAGTTGTAGTCTATATTTTTTATGTAATCGTTGCAGGAAGAGTCTCACCTGAAACAAAGTATGCCCTCATTTTCCCTCCATATTTAAAGTTAATTTTTATTTTATTCCAACCGGATGGAAGAAACTTAATCTTGATCAAGCTGCCTTTATTCCCCCATGCCTCAGAATTTATAGCTATATTTTGAAATACATGTGTAGTCAGTATTATGGCGTGGAAGTAGGAAAAGCTACGTTTTTTTCTGGCACCATCTTTCCTTGCTAGGTACATCCATTCTCCCCTCTGGGCCTCTGTCCTTGGTCCCTGGGGGTCAATGTTGAGATTTCTTTGTTCCTTTGCTCCTGGCCCTCCAAGTCTATTGTTGCTCTCTGCCAAGTTCAAGCTGTGCTGGGGTGTGGAGATTTCCGGGATGTTCTCTAAGGTCCTATTTTCTACACACACTGAACAGCTACTCTCTCCCTTAGGGCTTGAGGATTGCCTAGAATTATTATTTTTTTTTATCTCTGCTTTCTGATGTCACCTCCCTCCCGTGTGGTTATGAACACAGCCTGACTGCTCTGAGTGCAAGCTCGGGAAGGGGGAGGTGGGGAAATATTGGGGGGTGAGAATGACCAGTTAGTGTTTAAAAACTACTGTATATCCACAGTTCTCTTCTAGAAAAATCATTACTAAACCTACCAAAAAATATGACGAAAGTGCTCTTCCTTTTCTAGGTGGCCCTCTCATGTCCTCCTCTGACCCACCACACCACGAGTTAGATCTCCATCCAGAATGTGGTCCTGCAGGCAAAGCAGCACCTGACCGCGTATGTGGGTGATATGAGTCCATTCTCCAGCCTCTCCAAAGTTATGTAGGTAAGTCTGGCTGAAGTTACTGCCTCCATCGTCTGGGGTTGCTGCTTGGTCTCCCAGGACAGTTCTGTTATCTCCAGGTTGCTCAGCCACCTGTGCTGGCAGAACTTTCCACCTGGGATAAATGTCTGTTGGGCCTCACATAACAGATGCTGAGCAAGTCATTGCTTAAAGCAGTAGGCGACGTGGGCTGGTTCCTCACACGGATCTGCAGCCACAGCTTCTTCCTTGTGAGAGTGGAGAAGTCTCTGAGCTGCTCAGGTCTGGCTCCAGGGGGGAAACAGGCGGAGGCAGCCTCGGTCTTTGCAGGTCATTGTGGCTCCACTCAATGGACCCTCTCTGGTTTCTGAGATCATTTAAGTCCTCACTAGCATCTAGACTAGTAGCTTTATGAGCAAAGTCTACCATGTATTGTCCATCTTTCCCTTAAGCAAAGCACAAAAGAATGGTGTAAGTACCCTCAATTTCTTAGAAATTCTGGGACTGAGCAATAACCTTCATGGATTTGTGATTTTAGGAAATGAGATGTTAGGAAAGCTATAGATGAGATCTCTCTCATGTTAGGGGGGAAAAAAGGAAATCGAACAATTGGGGGCTGATGGATTGTGGGGAGAATTCAGTTCTTGACCCACGTGGTAATATTCTCAGTAAAGGATTATAGTTATGCAGTTAATGGGTTAACTAACAGAAGGAGCCAGGAAGGCGTCCAAACAGATTTACCAGCCATTAGGGAGGGCCAAGTGTCTTGTTATACCATCAGAATTCTGTCCTTTTGAAATCTGACCACTCAACGATTGCTCCATAATTGCTCTCTTTTCTTTTTGGGGATCCCTTTTTTAGATACAAAATTCTTAAATGACAGCATATCTCATTTGTACTAAGGGAACCAAGAAAGCACATTTGTGTCCTCACTTGAACCAGAGTTGAAAAAGCAGTCTCCCTTCCTGGGTGGTGGCAGGGTGACAGCATTAGTAATCAAAGCTAGAGAGCCATTGGGGGGGGGGGGGGGGAACTGGGGCTCCTCGTATACCCACTTGCATATTTTTGTTTCCATAGATCCCACTTCTGCTGAAGTCATAAAGGGTTGGTGGTTTGATTTTAAGAGGCAGTGAAATTCCTTCTAAGTTATAATACTAAAGAGAAGGCAGAGGTATTCTGGGCATGTCAGAATTGGCCCAGCCCCAGGCCAGCAGCGTTTACCTTACGGGACCTTGTCTGGTTACGGCAAGTCCTAATCAACTGATGCGAATGATCTTCCTACTCACTCAGGAGTGTGAGGCTTAGCTTACTTGGCTTTGGGGCTTAGCAGAAGGATAAAATCTGGGACTGGCACTGCCAGTCAACAGGGCTTGGCTTCCCTGGCAGTCCTGGCTGCACGGTTGGTAAATAATTTGACCTTCTGGCTGGCATGGGCATGGTAATGTGGGATCTCATACACCAGAGAGCAGTATTTCAGAAATCTGTATTAAAAGCTTTTTCCCTATACCAAATATTTGAGAGGAAATGCTCTCCCAAAATATTAAAATAAACATTTTAAAAGGAGGGGGAAATTTTTGTTGTTTGGTAGGAAAGAAGAAACAAATCTGAAAGTTTGGATTTGGAGAAAAGTGCTAATCTTCTTGAATAAATGTGCGTGGATCCTATTTTGCTACAATTTGGGCATCTCTAAGCCTAAACTTAGATACTTGGAATTACTCAGAGAATGATGCTTCGGTGTCTCTGTAGGATGGCTATGTTATTTTGAGTATAGTGTTGAATTATTTTGATCATTCATGCTAATATATTCATTCAGTGTATTGTGATGAGCTCTTTCTCCTCCACACTCATGTTTCCCTCTGTTCTGAATAACATTTATGTCCCAAGAAATGCTTATAGGAAGTTTTATTGGGGGCAAGGAGCATGGAGTCACCCCAAATTTGAGAAATTCTGGGTTAAATAAAAATTAAATTTCTTTTCAGAAAGATTTCTCCAAAGTCTTTAATATGTTCTCTCTATATTTTAATTTCTACCTCCCCCTGACCTTTTTGGGTAGATATCTGTTAATATTGTTCAGGATACTTTTCCTGTAAGAACCTTTGGGAAACACTATTTGATTCTAAGAAGACAGTGCGATGCAATTGGTTTAATCATAACCAGAAAGATTTCAGCAGTTGGTTGTGAAAATAAAGCCCCAGAACAACTATTATCTCCTTTTTCAGAAGGCCTTATGAGAAAGACATGTATTTGTCTCAGATAACATTATACAGTCTTCTAAAGAAGGAGGAAAATGAACCAGAGGACCCATGGAGGACCCTGCCATTCTTTTGGTTTTAGGAAGCAGTTTTTTTTTAGAACATTTTATCAAATAATATACCTCCGCATGAAAAGGATAGAGAACCAAATCTTAGAAAGTGTGTCTATCTACTGTTGAATAACAAATTCACCAACACATAGTAGGTTAACAATAAATATATATCACCACTGCATAGTTTCTACAAGTCAGGAATTCAGGAGTGGTTTAGCTTGAATGGTAGGGCTGAGTCGCTCATGACATTGCGGTCAGGATGTGGGCTGCAGTATTCTTAAGCCCTGACAAAGGTGAAGGTCTGCTTCCAGTATGGCCTGTGGCCTGCATGTCTGTGACCTCAGCTCCTCACCAGGTGTGCCTCTCTTTCGGCTGTGTGAATGTCCTCATGACCTGACAGCTAGCTTCACCCACCACGAGTGATCCAAGCAAGTGAGTGAAGAAGACACCATCCTCTTTCAAGACTTAGTCTCTGAAATTGTATACTGTCTCTTCTGCATTATTCTCTTTGAGAAGTGAGTCACTAAGTCCAGCTCACACTCAAGGGAGGATATTTAGGCATCACCAGTTATAAGAAAGAGAATCAAAGAATTGTTAACATATTTTAAAGCCACCACAGGTTTAAATAATGATAGGAGAAGAAGGGGCCAGGTCGGGCAGTATCTGGATTAATTAGTTCAGCATCTCAATGCCATCATCAAGGATCTGAGTTCTTTCCATCTTCTGTTCTGCGCGATTGGTACCTTGGCTTTGTGCTCAAGTTAGCTCCTAACATAGATGCAAAATGACTGTTCAAGTACCATGCCCAGTCACAACAATATCCAACAGGACAAATGGATTGTGTCTTCCTTGTGACATGAGCTTTGAGTAAGGAGCCCTTTCCTGGGAACCCTCAGTGGTTTCCCGTCTTGACTCCCTTATCAGAGCTGCGTCACATATTCAAGACTAAGCTAATCACAGGCAAGAGGAGTGGGGCTGCCATGAATGACTTCCATAGGTCAAGGTGTATTCCTGAGCAAGGGAAAGGACACCTGTCCTGAGGTAGACGCTGAAACAAATTAGAGTTTCCTTTACAGGGAAGAGAGAGAAATGGATACTGGGTTGACAGTACACAACTAGCTGTGGTCCTTGGCCTACTTCCATAATGGTCTTCCAGTCACTGTGCCATGTGTACCAGGCAATGTCCCCCCTTTTGTAGAACATAAAAGTTTACACTTCAAGCAGAAGATTCAGTCTTGGGGGCCCCTCAGTAGCTTCTGCCATAAAACTCATTCGGGTTAAAAGATGTAAAAAAATTTGAGAAAATGTAATTTGAGAATACATCTTTAACAATATTTGGTGGTGGTGGAAGACAGAGTTTAGAGATTAAACTAAATTCACCACTTACATAGGAACCATGATAACACCTAGGGTGAGAAGAAGGGGGCTGCATTTCTTCTTATGTGGTGTTAATAGCAGATAGACTGAAATTTGTCATTTGTCCTAATGGGAGCCTAACATTTAAACACAAATCTTGAGCTGTGTATTAAATGGCCTGGTGTTGAACTGGTTGTCTTACATTTTATTTCCCCTCTGTCTCACACCCTCTGCTCCATGCTCTTGCTACAGTAAATCAGAGCCTGCATAAGGCAGGCGATCGAGGGCCGTATGTCTCATTGCCTCTTTATGCTCTTGAGACCTGCAGAGCTATGCAGAGTGACCTCAGCATTGTTCACCCAAAGTATATCTCCCTGGTACTTTGTCATGTCTGGGTTTCACTATTGTTTTAGGCATTTCCTGGCATTTTTACAATTGCTGGATAATTGCCTGAAGACAAATTCAGGGGAATAGAGGGGCGGGGGGGAAAAGCAAAAATAATCTGCCGAATTTTGGAAGAAAGCTAAACTTGCTTAGTCCAAAGGAATTTAGTTAGGTGCTTTGCACTTAAATAGGTTTTTATTCATTCATTCATTCACTCACTCATTCACTCACTCATTTAGCTGTGAGTCTATCTGCAGGCTTCAGTTTCCTATCGTGCAGGGGCCAAGTGAATGATTGGGAGTGGAAAATAGTATTTGTCAGACAGGAATTGCCTTGACAAATTGAGTAACATAGGAGTTCCAGTACAGAGAATTAATTCCTTAAGGATTTTGCCTGCCCTGAAGATGTGTAAAGGTCGCTGTGCAGATTTCTCATTTCCTATGGAATGCTGTGCCAGTCCTGCACATGTTCAGAGAAAGAAAGGAAGATATCTTTTTAAAGTCAACTTGACAATAATTTGGAAATCTAGTTAAAATGTTTGTAGCCAGCACAAGCTCCTTAGAGCTTGTGTAAGGAAAAGGCCTTACCTGGAGGCCAGTCCGCTGCAGAGGTGATTTACCGAGGTGTTGGCTTCCGAGGCCCAGGGGCTGTGCATGGGCATGCATGAAACTCTGGCTCAGTGACTCCCCAACCCACTGGCCTGTTTAAAACACTTTGGCCAAATTTCTTAGTTAAGGAATTTGCCTTATTTGGCAAAATATCTTCATGTTTCCTCTTTTTGGATTATATATTTAAGTAGCATAGCTCTTTACAAAATATTCATATAATTTCACAATTAAATGCAATATTTTGCCAATATTAATCTGAAACTTAAGGCATTGTAGGCCCCCCTAAGAGTAAAGCTACTAACAAAGCCAGTAGAAATAAATGTGTAATCTAAAACTATTAGCACCATTTGCTAAATGATCCTTTTCCTTTTGTTGTGGAGGAGAGAACAGTGTTACCTACTCTATCATATTGACCTTGATTGGCTCAAACTCTAGATAGAAAACATATGTAATTATTATATATATATATATATATCTTAATGAAAAGTATGCATACAATGACATAAAGAGTACCAAGTTAGATATGCTCTATAATAGTTTTGTTTTCAAACTGGGACACACATACCCCAGGGGGTACATAAAGATTTTCCAGTGAGTATGTAAGTTGGGATTATTTTAAGGAATAGACTTCCATTCTTTAACTTCTAACTGTATTCTGTCCTAAATTGGCCACTCAAGAATGTGCCTGTGGTCTGTGGACATTCTTTTACCATCTCCCCCTGTATGATTTCCTTTTTCCCACTTCACTCATCCTAAATTTGATTCTGATGCCTTGCTCAGGACTTAACCATCAAAGTACCAAAGGGACAATTTGAGACTTCACAGCTCATAAGGGAGCGACCTTTTGACCATTTTAACTATTTAAATTTATGGTAAAAATTCTAGACAAAAACTTAAAAATCTGTTGGATGAAGATAGTTTGCAAAATTCTTTTAGGGGATGTATGTGCAAAAATATTTGAAGACGACTGCTCTAGAATGCCATATGATGTCAAAGTGGGGAGGAATAGGAACAACCCATAGCACAATTGCCAAGGAAGCAAGCCCCTGGCATTCACCCCTCTGTGTCTCTCTGCCTTTCTCCTGGAGCTTTCCTCATAGAGATTTCTGGTCAGGCTTCCACAGTCTAGGACCCCCAAAACTCCAGACCTTTTGTCAATTCTCTGCTGTGTTTTCCATTCTGGGTTTCATTCCCTTGGAGCCCTGACCTCTAAGAGCAGGAATCAAATCATTCAACTCATTTTTTTTAAAGACTCCATGCGCTTTTATAATGAACATTGGTATTTTCTTTTCTGACTGCCCATCATGTGGTTTGGAAATTTTCCCATCTTTTGGATCTAGATTGGATGCTAACCCCATCTCCCATGATAAAACACGAACACTCCCGATGGTCCCTTTATTAACTCCACATAGTAATAGACATTACTTGTAAGCACTTAACAAGTAGTAACTCCTTTAATCCTCAAACAACCCTTTGAAGAGGGTACCACTATTACCAAGTTGATGCATTTGAGGAAACAGAAGCACAGAGAGAGAAAGTAACTTGCTTATGGTCACACAGCAAGTAATTGGCATAGACAAGATTTGAATCCAAGGACTTTGACTCCAGAGTCTAAGCTCTAAGTCACCATGCAATGGCACATGGCCCGAGTTCAGGTTGTCAGATACAGTCCCTGCAGATGTCTATTCAAGAGCTGGTGCTTCAGAGAAGCAGTGACAGGAGACTCTATCGAGGACGGGGGAGTGGCACTGCAGCTGCTGTGTGGACTTTCCCAGGGCAGTAATGGCAGTGCTGGTCAGTGATAGTGACTGGGGTCCAGGGCTGGCTTGGGGTGCCCAGCCGTATACAGTACAGCTCGAAGTGCCAGCAGGGCAGCTGTGGACTGCTGCTGGGTGTGACTGATTGTGGCTCTGGATGTGCACCTCTCTACTTGGTTCTCTCTCCCTCCTGGTAGTCCTGAGAAAGCCTATCTATCATCTATCTATCTATCTATCTATCTATCTATCTATCTATCTATCTATCATCTATCATCATCTATCATCTATCATCTATCTATTGTCTGTGATCTATCTATCATCTATCATCTATCTATCTATCTGATATAACTATAAACTCTCTATATAGTTATACTTATAACTGTCCACTGTATATAATACATAGCTCCTATATATTATAGCAGCCAGAAGGGACTCCTGTTGCTTGCAGCTAAGGATCTTGATATGAGGTCTGAAGGTCAGGATGGGTGCTTCTTCATGTTTGTCTCTTTCTTGGCTTCCAGCATAAAAGCCCTGCATGGAGCAGGTGCTCAAAACACATTTGTTACATGAATAATGAGCTGATGCACAACAAGGTGTTAGCGGATGATAATGACTTATAGGGACAATGCTTCTTGTAATATTAGCATTTAGATGCAAGCCCTTAATGTCCCAAGGCACTGGTTGTAACCCATTAATGGGCCCTGAAATCAATTTAGTTGGTTGCTGCTAGCATTTTTAAAAAATGAAATAAACTCAATTATAATAGATAATAATGAAAAACAGAGTGCATCACGGGTAGGGAAAAAAGTACTGTTTCACAAAATATTTGTTTTCATTGTATTTATGTATCACATGTATGTATGTGTTGGGTTGTGGTGTTACTGAGAGCCACAAATGTTTAGAAACTATGGCCATAGGGTAGATGTGACTAATGGTCAGTGTGTCACATCTCCTGGCAGAATAGCAGAGGGAAGAATTGGGAAAGAGGTTTCTGAATTGTTTCCATGACTGCCTGCACCACGGAACACGAGGCAGACCCAAGAAACACAAGACTAGTCACTCACACTGTTGTTAGGTAGAAAGAGAAGACCACAATTCACATTAACCCTCTCACCCACTCCCCCTTTAAACGCATATCTTTTTTAGGTGAGATAGATTATTTCTCAATCATTCTTTCAAGAATCCAAGGTAGTTCCACCTCTGTGGAATCTCTTCTAAACTTGCTTATCCTCTGCTACCCGTTAGTCTTTTGTAGTAACAACACCATCTCTATCCTCAGAGCCAGAGATGGGAAAACAGGTAGAACTGGGGAACTGCCCCTTTTCCCTTGTGAAGTAAGACAGCCTGTTTCAGCACCCATCCCTCCTCCCCCACCCTATTATCCTGTTAGTTCCTTCTTTTGGCTTCTAGTTCTATGTCTCTCCTGGTTGTTTAGCGTCCTCATCTTAACCTTTGTCATATAGTGCCCTGAACTACAGAATCCTTGCCCTGTTCATCTAGGAAGATGTCTATTTGAATCTTCTTAAATTTCCTTTTCTCCTGTCAAAATTTACCATTTACCTGTCCTGCATTCTAGTTAAGCAAGGTCATTTTTTCCTAAGAGACATCTTGATGCCTTTGCCCACTAGTCTGTGGTACTAGATTAAAGACAATGTGCTAGTTATCCATCTCCTGAAAACACCTGCAAATTTTAAGACAAATATTTTTATAAGACTCCGTCAATAACGAGGCAGTGTGGTATAGTAGCAAGAGTGAAGTCCCGGATTGGGAATTAAAGTGACATTTGATCAAATCAACTCCATCTCTCCCTCTTATTTCCTATGAGATCATTCATAGTTGCTTAACCTCTGAAGCTGCCTACCCTACCTTTGCACAACTGTAAAATGGGATACTAACCTTTCCCTTCCATATTTTTGAGCCTATTTAATTAAAAATTATAAAGAGTACCAGGGTTAGTGGCTGATATACAGAACATATCTTATATATTGTAGCTGATGCATTGACAACATTATGAATCAGATAAGTGACTCAAAGTAATGCTGGTAATTTCAGTGAACAAATATTTCTTAGACACTCTGTACAGAAGGAAAGAAATGAAAGTGGCATCTCTTAAATTGGATTCTACTTCACCTATGCGCGACAGCAGCTCTTGTTTCGTCTCGTCATCCGCCAGCCAATTACCTATTCATTTTTTAACTCTTTATGTATTTACTATGTGCAAAAGGATGGACTACGTACTCTGAAGGATACAAAGATACATGGTACATAGTCCCATGTTGGCTTATAATTGATTGTGGTACAAAGAACAAAAAGTCTTAATGTATCTTGGATGTTGGAAAGTCAAAGAGAATATCTCAGTCCTCTCTGAACTCTGTCTGTGAAAGTTCAGAGTTAAAAAAGAGAGGCAAATCTGTGTCTTTCAGGGAAGTTGAGGAAGAGATTGTTTTCAGATACACAGAAAGAACAGATTATGTGTCAAGCTCCAGAGGTAGTGTCAGTATATGGACACAATAGATAGGCAGCAGACCAGCAGTCAAGGACGTCGGGAGACTAGGGGAAGGAGCAAGGTGCTGAGATAAGGAAATCCATGTCCACTGGACATGTGGCCAGGCAGACCGTAGCCCGTCTTGTCCGGGTGGGCTCAGTGACTCCTGGGAGTTATACCAGACTGGATGAGGGAGTCAGAGAGAAGAGCATGATGAATGGAAGGAAAAGGCTAGAGAGAGTTGCCATAGCAACTTGTACCAGTTCATAAGCTGGGAAGAAAAATTAAAGTGGCCCAAAACAGTGCAAGGACTGCTCTAGCTTAAATATTGGATATCACAGCATAAAAATGTAGCCTCAGAGAAGCGAAGTGTACTAGATTCACATTTTTAGAAGGTAGATGGTGCAGTGCTTGCCACCTGAACTCTAGAGGCAGAAAGACATTATATTTTGTCCTTGCCACTTATCATTGTGTACCTTTGGACAAATTACTTAGCCTCCCAACAACTTAGCTATGACATCTGTGAAATGAGGGCAAAAACTAGGATTTGCATATGGGATGGTTCTGGACACTAAATGAAAAGCCGTGTGTATACGGCTCAGCACAGTGCTTGGCACATAGTGGGCAGGTAATGAGTTGTTTTGGGTTTGGATTCTGTGTGTCTGCCTACAAGTCTCCTTGAGATTATGCAACCTGTCATATGGTTGTGCCTAACTTTATGTCTTTAGCTGGTCATAAAAATAAATTTTAGACACTATGACCAAAGACAAAAAAAAGTCAAGTTGAGCCTAAAGAATAGTAGCACAGTTATGAGTCATTTAAACACTTTGACATCTCCTTTTCTCTCCAATTTGTGAATTATTTATGGGGTCTGTGCTTTTGGGAAAAAGTCCAAACATATCTCCAGCTCACTCAGGCTCTTGGAGGGTCCCCCTAAGGCCTAGAAGGATTTTTGCCACATAGTAGGTGCTCCGTCAGGGTTTTTCTTGATGAATGGCATTGGAAATGTGGATGATACCAATGCAGATATTTAGTATTTGTTGTATTGAATTGGCAAATAGGTAGTGTTTCTGAGAAAACGTAAGTAAAAAATACAAAATAAGGAAAGTATTAGGTTGGTGCAAAAGTAATTACAGTTTAAAAAGCTAAAAATAATTGGGAAAACCGCAATTATTTTTGCACCAACCTAGTACACAGGTCATTTATTCATTAATTTACTCAGAAAATTTACTGAGCAGCTATGATGTGGCAGACACTGCTACGTGCACTGGAGATATTCAGAGCAGTGGGTGCAGGGTGATTTCTAGAATACTTAACAGCCAGTGTCGTTTGTCAGAAGTGACACTGGTGGTGGTAGAGCAGTAGCCTGGAGGTTCTCCACCAGGTTTTCTGCCTCTGCCAGGTGATGGAACTCTGAAGCCTCAGGACCAAGAAGGGGCTGGGGTGGCAGGAAACCATTTGGAGATGCACAACAGTAGCTATATGGACTAGTCAAAAATGATAATTTAATATTTGGAAACCTGTGTTTTAAAACGCTGGGTATACTAATGCATTCTGACAGTGAACAAGACAGACCAGGTCCCTTCCTCAAAGGGCTTTCCTTTTTGGGAGTTACTTTCTTGACAATAGAGGGCTTATCTCCTGGGAGAACTTTGAGTCTCTTGCAGTCACAGAGGCCAAGTTCCTTAACTCCATAGCCCAGGGCCTTGGTGGTGTCAAATAACACCATGCCTAAACCCGTGCTTGGCAAGCATTTTTATCCTTAGCATCTTTCTTGTTGTTTGAATCTTATCTTAGATATCACTTATAATTTACTGTATGTTTCTTCTCATGGAGAAAGCCAATCGTGATAAGTACGTAGGTCTTTCTGAGTTGTTCAGTTTTCAAGGTCTTTTTGGTTCTGAGGACACTGCTACCCATCCTGCATCATAAAGACAGCAGCCAATTAATTCTCACACATTGACCCTCTGTGATGTCCCCAGTGAGAATTCTCATTATGGAAGAAAAGAAAGATGATTTGAATTACCCTTTAGAGAAGTAAGTGACAAGTTTTTTATTCAATCTATATTTATAAAAATTTTAAAAAATGACTCCATGTCAGAGACCAATGAATGTTATTCTTTGGGATCCAGAATGAAAATTCAGGGATGTATATGGATCATCAGAAGTGCAGCTGGTTAAACCAGGGTATAATCAGTATAAATTTGGCTGAGGGTATTTGAATTTAAGGAAATGGGAAAGATAACATCACTCTAGTCCACAGAAAATTCAGTAATTTATATTCTCTTGCAAATGTGCATTTTATGATAACTGTAAATTATATGGTGCCTGCCTGAGACTTACTAATCAAGTCAGTCTTATACATGGGGGGAAAAGAAATCAAAAATAAAGCTGTGGCCCAGGCATTTTTCATAACTGCCTACTTAATCCATGAAAGGAGAAATTTATGGTTAGAATTGCAAGGATGATAATGCCGTGGTGGCAGAGTAATGTGTATCCAATTGTGCCTCCCATGTTCATTGCAAAACTGTCAGATGACTTGTTACTGCTAGATCCTTATCTAGTAGTGATAGGAAAAAGCTAAGAAAATACAGCCAGGTGTTGAGGCTCTGGGAGGAATTTTGTATTAGGAAATGAAAACTTGGACATGTGCATGGGATACATTTAGTATGCAACCCACTGCAAAAGGATAAATGGGGATTTGCACAAAAATATTTTCTTCCCATAACCTCAGTTCAGATATCTCTGTTCTCTTTTTGGTGGTTTTAGATCATGAAGACTTAGAAACTCCTTGGGCTAGAAGTAGGTTTGCTTCATAAGGGGAGAGCAAATTTACCACGCCTGTCCATTCCCCAATGATATCTTGAGCTATTAAATACAGTGATAGAGAAGCTGATCGCATTTCACTTTGTGAATGCATAAAATAGCTCTCTTTAATGCACAGATCCTCCTCAGCTAACAATGGGGTTATATCCCGATAAACTCATTGTAAGCTGGAAATGCGTTTAATACACCCAACCTTCCAAATGTCATAGCTCGATCTATCCTACCTTAAACATACTCAGCACACTTACGTTAGACTACAGTTGGGCAATTATCTGTTTCATCTCAAGAGTAATTGCCTTCTTCTTCTCACCAGAGTCAGAAGACAGAGATGGGAGTTTTGTAGGCATCGTGGGGGTGGAAAAACACAAACAATATCCAAAAACCACTGGCAACGCAAGACATTGTAGAGTATCAGTTGTTTGTCCTTGTGACCACGTGGCTTACTGGGAACTGCCTCTAGCTGAGGCTTGTTACCACTGTTCAGCAGCAGGAGAGAGTACTGTGCTGAATGTTGTTGGCCCAGGAAAAGATCAAAATTCAAAATAGGGTTTCTACTGAATGCATATCACGTTTGCACCGCAATAGAGTCGAAAAATCGTAAGTCAAACCATTGTAAGTGAGGGTCCATCTGTATACTAAATCCTTTAATTAAACATCATCAATATAAAAATTGATGCTAAAGTTGAATGAGCTGATGGATGTGAGTCCCCAGCACAAGGGTCTGTTTAAAATTCAGACTTTTCATGGTAACAAATAAAACCCATTGGTGATGTTTTTTAAAAAAATTAATTAATTAATTAATTAAATTAAATACTCATAATAAAACCAAGCCCAAATGTGAAAATTAGCGTTTTATTTTTTGTTCTGCATTGAATAAAAACTCAGGAAACTCAGCTCTCTGCTCATCTTTTTGCATCATCTTAGTTTTTCACAGCAATTTGTCTTTCTCTGTATGTATGTGAGGGGTGGGGGGTTACAAATACTACTATTTTTAAATCCATATTACTTACTGACAAAGGGCAAGTAAATATTTTACAGATAAGAACAGACACTACGCACTTAATAATTTTTTAAGAGAAGTTTTAAGAAAAGATTTTTCAGTTCTTTGTTTTTAAAGTATAGGCTTTTCATACTATATATGTTAAGAGATTAATTAGTAGATGTGTTAGTTTAATTATTTGTCCTAAACAGTATAAGTATTTCCCTATTTATAGAAGTAGGTATACTAAATGATTTTCCTGTCCTCTCCTTTTCTCCTTCCCCACCTGCCACCCTTGATCTTTCCCTTCCTCCCTTCCTTATTTCCTTTTTTATCAAACAGGTATTCATTATGTAAGATTCAGTAGTCTAGACATTATGAGTCTAAGACACATGGACCAGATGGAAATGTAATAACTAATATTTACTTAAATGCTTAATAGATTTTGGTTATTGCAATTATAGAGACTAAAACATGTTTCTGTTAAATCACAGAGTTCATTACCTACAGATAGGGAAGACTAAATTGTATGTTAATTTCCTTAGACTTCTTTGTACTTCTGTGGCATTTAACTTTGCAATTTAATTGATCCTTTAAGTTAAATTATAATACTTCTCTGCCTACAACTCTCCAGTGGCTCAGTATTTCACTCCAATAAAAGCCGAAATTTCCTACATAATCTGTCATGTTGCCTTCTGAATTCATATTCTACCACTCTCTCCCAAGGTTATAGAATGTAGCTAAAGTTGTACTTTGAGTAAAATTCATAAACTTGAATTCCTTCAATATTAACAAGAATTTTAATTGTTAATTAAGCATGCAATTCAAGAAACAACAGAAGTAATCAAGCAAATTTTACTTATCTTTGATTAGTGGGAATGTAGATAATTTATATTCTTTGTACTTTTACATGTATGTCATTTTCCACCGTATCATACATTAGTTTTGAAATCAGTAAAAAAATAATTTCTCTGTGCAGAATGAAAATTTTAGGTTAGAAAAGGAAGACTATTCATAATGGAGAACAAAGTTAGAGTAAACCCACAAAAGCAAGGAAAAGGAGAAGAATATAATTCAAGTTTTATAATCTGTTTCACTATTTTAGTCATAATAGGATTGAAGTAATTAGGGAAAAGTTAGAATGCCAGCAAAGAAGTCTCAGGAAGATGTTAGTTAGGACAGAGACAAGCCAAGAAAGCAAAAAGAAAGATAGCATGTTTCACACAGAAGGGAGCCATATGAATTTTATCAAGCATGGAAAAATTTGATTACAGAGAAGGAACATAGGAAAATATGCCTGGTTTGAGAACCAGCTCAGATCCTTTTTAGGAAAAAGTCAAAAAAGAATTTACTTTTGGTGTCATGTAGTTGAATTACATTGTGGAATGGACTGGCACAGTACTTTCTACTCTTTCAGTACTGGATTAGTTGTCAAAACATTTGTGTTCTAATTCTTTTCCTAACATTTACCAACTGTAAGACCACGGGCAAATCATTTAATCTAGTTGAAAAACAGTTTCCTTCTTTTAAAATAGGCATACAAATATCTGCCTTCCCTATGTCACAGAATTGTGGTAAAAATAAAATTTATCAGCATAGGAAGTGCTTTGAAAACTACAATGTGTTATTTAAATATAAAGTTTTATTATTAACGGTAGTATATGCTGACATCAATGAGAACCAAGTTTGAATCTAATGGAATGATACCTGTGTTCCAAAACCAATAGTATCATCAGCAATTTAATAATACTAAGTGAAACATACAATGATAAAATGTGTTGAATATTGAAAGAATAGATGGTATTTAATTGTGGGTTCCTGGGCTCTCTGAAACTAAGAATAAGGAATCATATTGTGACCCAAACATGTTCTATTGGTTTTTCTCCCTGCCTCTGCCCCATCCATTGCCTAATAGGTTTGCATTCAATTTTGCATTATACGAAAACCTTGAAAAGTGCATGGTGGTTTTTGTTCAAGATTTTTCAGTGGAAAATAAAGTACATAGGTCGGTCTATATGTTAATTGAAATTAAATGAGGCTTACCTTTGTCAAATGTAAGGAGGAAATCAGAGGTTATGGGAGTCAAGCCATGAAATATGTGTTATTCCTCAATAAATGAGCAGATACTCTGGTTTCAATGGTTGGTGGCTGTTGCCCTCTTCTGTGTTGATTACCTATATAAACATAAATTTCTGGATAGTAGTTGTTTCTATATTGTATATGCTGGTGAATTCATAGAAATTCATAGAATTCATAGAAACCTCAAGACTGAAGTACCCAGCTGGTACTGGTAACCTGTGGGACTTCACCTGGACGTTTCAAAGGTATCGGAAACTTAACATACCTGAAACAGAATTCTTGATTTTCCCCTCTAAAATCTGTTCTTCCCCTAGTCTTCCCATATTAGTAAATGACCACCATTTACTCCATTTTTAAGCCAAAACTTAGTTATAAACCTTGATTCTTCAGTTGGCCCCCACTCCTAGAATGTATTGTGATCACTGTGATTTAGCTCCACTGCTGTGGCTCTAGTCCAAGCCACCATCATCGTGCACACAGATTTCTCAGTAGCCTCCCACCAGTCTCCCTGCTTTCTCTTATGCTGCCCTGTCCCAAAATCTATTTTCTGCTTAGCAGCTAAGGTGGTCTTTTTGAAAATATAAAAGATACCATGTCACTCTCTTTATTAAAACACTACTATAGCTTTCTATCACAATTGTAATAAAATCTAAACTCCTTACTGTGAGCTATATAGCAGGGCCGATATTTATCCAGGATGCACTGGTATAGCTTTATGGGTTATATAGAGGCAGAGCCCACCCTGATCACCTGGTTCTCATGCCGCAAGAGTTATTAAATATTTTGCCTGTTACTTCTATGTCCTGACATGAGCTAGCAGTTCTCAGCTGGAGATTCTCGAATGTTCCCAGGGACAATGGCGATATCTGGAGACATTTTTGGTTGTAACAACTAGGGACTGCTAACTGGTACCTATTGGGGAGAGGCCAGGAACAAGGCTAAACATCCTATAGAACAAAACAGGCCCCTGAAACACAGAATTAGATGGCCCCAAATGTCAGTAATGCCCAAGGTGAGACATGCTGAGCTAAGACTTTTCCCTCTGCCTGCCTCATCGGTACCACTCTCTCCCTCCCTCATCATGCGCCACTGCCTTCTTGCTCTGTTTGGCAAATTACTACTACCTGAAGGTTTCTTCCATCATGTCATATGTTTAATTTTTTTTCATAGCACTGACACTATTTGATATTACTTTATTTAGCGATTTGTTTCTTCTCTGCCACTCCCATCTATAACGTAAGCTGCATTGAGAGAAGGAAATGTTTCTCTGCCCTTACGTGGAGAGCAGTGCCTTATTATTTGCTCTATTTCTCTGTCCCCTCCCTATCTCTCCCCCACACAAACCCAGCCTCACTTATTTTTCACTACCACCAATTCCTGAGCTCCACTCTATCCTCAATCTCTAGTGGGTGTAGTAAGATTTAGGGATAAGATGAGCATATCTGTTCCACACATTATTGGGTAATAAAAATCGTCAAAAGTGTACTGATTTGCTTTTAGTCCTCATCAGATTGTCTCTGAATTAAAATAACTGCATCTTCAACAACCCTAGCATCAGAAGCATAAAATAGCTTCAAAAGGCATGACAGCCAAAGCCATTCCCCAGAGCCTGCCACTTAGATGGTATTGTAAGAGCTGTTCTCACAGATTGTTTGCCTAGACATCCCCTGCTTAACTTGAGTTGTGACTTTCCTGGTGATTAAACGTCTTTCAATGTTGTTGCAGATCTGATTACAATTAATTGTGATAACTGTATAAATATTGTGATGACTCTGCACTTCATGTGAACGGCCTCCCCATCCTGGCCTTGAGGTTACCCCACTCTGGTCATAAGCTAAAGGCCCACACCCGTAGGGCTGTCTCCCCTTCTGTATCAACAGTCATGGTCCCACTGCCTGAAAATAAGTCATTCAGGCAGCCTGGATTATCAGTACAGTCAAGAGGTGGGCCAAGTTCTGTGTTTCTCTGAATCAGTAGTTTCACTAGGTTAATATGTCTTTGGAATTAGAGAATCATGTTTCAACACAGAAGAGCCTGTGTTTTTGGAAAGCTGCTGGTTTCCCATTTGGTTTGAATCTAAAGGATCAAATTTCTAGGAAAATCCGAACTGAATTCCAAAATCCCTCCATATTTAATTTTGTTCCAGCAGGACCTCAAACCAAAGGGGGAAAAAAAAGAAAGAAAGAAAAGAAAAGGAAGACACCATTTCCTTTTATTTATTTCCTTTTCCTAAAATTTTATTTAAAAGTAAAATTTTATTTGGCCTTAATTTTCTATTTTTGTGTTCTAAACTGAGTGCATAGGTCTCTTGTTATAAATAGTCTTTATTTTGCTTTAGAAACATGGAATAAAGTTTCATTAGAAACCTTTTTAAATGACAGTTGAATGCCACTTTGAGATAGTGCCCAGTGATATCAGAGAAGAAAGAAAAGGCACTTTAAGGATTTTGTCTTTGATCAATGAAACAGCTGTACTGTTTCTGTTCTTAAAGGTCATTATTTTCCTTAATCAGCTTGCTGCGTACGTAGACTACCACCATCTCTGTATTGCCCAAGTTAATGTTTTTGTGTTATTTCCCTATTTAGTTCTGACCATTTATATAGTAATTGCAATTAAAGCAGAAAGCTGTCCTGATGACTGGACAGAAATTATTTGCAGCTGCTGGGCTTTTTACCCTTTGTTTTGTTTTCCTGGGATTTGGAGGGTATCTTCATCTAGACAGGAAGATCTGGCTGCAACTGTCATACAACAAAGCAAACCCTCTGACTGAGCTGGACTTCCTGTGTAACATCATGAGACCTGCTGCTGGTATGTCAGTGGCAAACATGGGGAATCAATAATGTTGTTTTTCCACTGGAGTTCTAGATTTTTCTCTAATTTAATGCTTGGTTCGGTTCATCAGTGTTTTCCTTTCACATAGTAGAAGGTTCATATTGCTGATGGGCTTGACTTTTGTTAGTAGATCTACTAACCCTCAGATCCTAAGAAACCCAAGTCTTCATGGGGTTTGTGAAACCCCAGACCAGTGTCTTGAATGGTTGCCCTGTGGCAGCTGCTCTTCAGAGGTTCTCCTTCTGTTTTCTGAGTGTTTTTCTTAATACATCCAGAAGAGAAAGTCAGGTTTTTGAATAAATAACATTGTAGGCAATCTGCATGTTAAAGTCAACCTCCATTTCCTTCAGGCATCCTCTTCCTATTTGTGGTTTTCTTTTCTTCTTCTTCTTTTTTTTTTTTTTTCCAGAAAAAAGCAAGTTGATTTTTTTTCAATGCATCACAACCCTTCTTTTTCTTATTTTTTAATCTAAGTGATATATGTACAATGATGAAAATATAAAATTATTTAAACTTGTTTATAATGAAAAGTTAAAGTGCATCTTCAAGTAATTTCTTGGTATAAATATGACGGATCATCTTGATGTTATAGTGCACTGATCCATTCCCTTCTAGTGCATTCTGAAATATGGCTTCTCCCCTTTTGCATCCAGTCCACTCCATTCAATGTATTTTTCAATAGGACTCCAGGAACCAAATTAAATTAGTGATTTAAATGTGTGTCCTCTATTATATTTGTTTCTCTTCTTCCCTAATCCCTACTCTCATTCCTTTCCATTTGTCTCTTTCCTAGCGGTACCCCCAGTAATGTATTGATAAGAACTTAAAATATACACGTAATTTTTTTATAATATGCACTGTTGTGTTTTAGTCTTTAATTTACACAAATGATATTGTGCTTTCTCATTGTGTTTCTATTTTTCTCACTAAGTCTCAATAATTTTCTTTCACTTTTCTATTAAGTTGGTGTAAAGGTAATTGTGGTTTAAAAGGTTAAAAATAATTGCAAACACCGCAATTACTTTTGCACCAACCTAATACTGCTGCTCAATGTGTCACAGAATACATTCACTCCTCTTTAATCTCCCATCCCCATAAATTTCTCCCAGCTCCCCACTTCCATAATGACCACTGTGTACATGTGCAAAGACCATCCATGCACACGTGCCCTACAGACCTAAGTGAGAATGTATCTGACATGTATCCCAGGAGTGTGATAAGCCATACACGTTGTTCCATTTTCTTTCATATATTTGCTGAAATTCACTCATAATCACTATCCCATTCTTGTTCTTGCTATTATAAGTTTATTCATTTTTAAAAAATTTTTATTGGGGAATATTGGGGAACAGTGTGTTTTTCCAGGACCCATCAGCTACAAGTCAAATCGTTGTTTTCAATCTACCATGTTTCTCCGAAAATAAGACCTACCCCAAAAATAAGCCCCAGTTAAGATATCAGCCAGACGGACGCATTTAGTACATTATGACGATGTTCCAGAAGAAGATGACATAACTGTATTTGAATAAATGTAGATTGTTGTACATGAAACAAATAAGACATCCCCTGAAAATAAACCCTCATGCAGCAAAAATTAATACAAGACCTGGTCTTCTTTTCAGGGAAACATGGTGGAGTCGGGTTTTTTTTGTTGTTTTTTGTTGTTGTTGTTTTTTCAGTCTAGTTGTGGAGGGCGCACTTGTAGGGACAGAGTCCCCGAGAGCAGTTTCCACACTGTTGGCCTCACATGGAAAGGTGCTGGCTCGGTTATTACATGGCCATCAGCTGTAAGCAGTTGGCCATTAGCCACTATTGTTTTGTATATAACTGCCGCAAGTGCGGATTGTGGTTAGCAAGCCCAGATTGCGGTGCAGATCATGTAGATCCTACTTCTTGTATCTCATCTGGCCACCAGCGAGACTGGTGCAAGAAGACCCCTTGTTGGGGTACTGGCGGATGTTTGCTTCTTGTGTCTCAACCAGCTGCCATTGAGAATATAGTGGTAAGAACCCCCTTTCTATGGCTCCATTGGTGTTCCTTTTCTGCCTCACTGTATCCTACATTCCTGTGCGGAGAACGAGAACAGAGTCCCTGCATTACAGCAGCTCAGCTCCAAGTCAAGCCGCTATTTTTCGCTCTAGTTGTGGAGGGCACAGCTCACTGGCCCATGTGGGAATTGAACCAGTGACATGTGTGTTATGAGCATTGAGCTCTAACCACCTGAGCCAACCAGCTGCCCTAAGTTTATTCATGTTGTGCTCCTAAATTTTTATTTCAATAGAGTCTGGAGAAAGACTGGGGGCAAATGTTTGTGCTCAGTCCAACATTTGAAATGGAGGTCAATCCATCTCTTTTTCAGTGCATTATAGTTAGCTTGGTGTGGCACAAGGAAATAGGAGAGAGAGAGTGTAGACAGGACATTCCTATTGATGGTAAGCTGTATGCAATTGGCCATAAACCTTCTACCTAAGAAATGAGACATAGACTACAGTGAAAGATTGCATTTCATTAAAGATAGGTGTTGGCAGTCATCATTATTTCATAATTAGGCAGTCAATAGACTGTCTTTCTACCCACAAGCATAACAGCATTTCTGGAACCAAAGGCCAGTTGCCTTAGCTGACCCTCACTCTAGGCCTATAGCCATTGGATTCACATTTCAAGGTTACTGTTCTTCAGTTTTACAACAAACTGTGCTATGAAAGTCTTGCAAAGTACAACCACTTTAGTAGTTCATTTGACAGGACTTCCCCTTTGATTTCAGATGGTTTTGTGATTGCTCTAACAAGACACCTCTTGGATTACTGCTATGAAGTAATCAGAATTGTATTTTCTGGGCCAGTCAAGTAGGTGGCTGTGAGAAGGCTGAACCCAATTTGTACTTGGAAAAAGCTGGAGCAGGACTTTATAAAAAGAATGTGTTGTTATCAGGTCTGCCTACATCTTAAGAACAATGTCCATGGTCATGTCAAGCACAATTTTAACTTAGAGTTTTCTGGATAAAACCTGTCGGGGATGCCTTTGGTTGGATTTGAACAGTCTCACTGAAAAATAGCCAAACTTCAGATGGCTATATTTCAAGGCACTTAATCACCTTTTTTCCATTCTTTACACCGATTTAATTGTTCAAAGTACAGGTTACTATTCTACATCGTTCAGGATGGTTGTCTCACTGATGGTTGTTCTACTTTTTCTTGCCCAAACTGAACCTCACTGAGATCAGAAGAAGTGGCATCTTGTAGAGATATTGTGATGCTGGGGTTTGCCTACTGTTACCTGCTGTCTTCTTATTTGTGTACTGGAGATAATGGTGGTATAAGTCTCCCTGCTATGTTAAAAGTTACTATGAAGGCCAAATAAAATAATACACCTAAAGCTTTAAAAGGTTTGCATTCCTGGCATTATGAGCTGAATTGTGTCCACAGTGCCACCCTCCCCCAATTCGTACACTAAAGTTCTAAATTCCAGGACCTCCAAATATGACTGTAATTAGAAATATCATTTATAAAGAGTTGACTAAGTTAAAATGAGGTCTTTAGGATGAGCCCTAATCCAATATGACTGGTATCCTCATAAGGAGAGGCAATTTGGACACATCAGGAGAGAACTAGTCAGAGGGATGGATGATTATGTGCGGAGACAGCAGGAAGGTAGCCATCTGCAAGCCAAGAAGAGAGGCCCCAGAAGGAACCAAACCTGCTGATCTTGGACTTAGAGTCTCCAGAATCATGAGACAATAAATTTCTGTTGTTTAAGCCACTCAAGCTCTGATATTTTGTTATAGCAGCCTGAACAGACTAATACGATTGCGTACGAATGCACTGGGATTAGTCGCTTTTATGATATTCTCTTTATCCTTCACAACTCCAACAAAGTTAATTTAGCATCTACCACATTGCACTGGGTACTGGATATGTAGGGAGAGAAAACACGTCTGCCCTCAGGATATTTTTTGGTCTTAGAGGGTGGACAGTTAAGTATACAGACAAATATTTTCTAATAAAGTCGCCCATTCTGCACTTTGAATTTATCCTTTTAAACATATTATAATTGTGCATATGTATTTTTTTTATTAACTATTTTCTCCTCTACAATCCAAGCTCCATGAGGGCAGAGATATTTATTTTCCTTAATGCTATATTCAAGGTTACTAGAACTGTGTCTGGCACATAGTGGGGGATCAAAAATATTTGCTAATTGAGTAATTGCAGCTTAAACTAAAGAACATAAAACACACGAATAGGGTGTTATGATTAAAAAAAAATAATATAGAGTATCTAAGGTTCAGACAGTCAGAACTTTCTCCATAGTCATTGAGCCCACGCATGATACAGGCACTCTGGGAAGCCAGGCCTGTCTGATACTAAACCTCTTACTGTTTTCTGCATCTGTTTGCTCTCTTTTGAAAGGTTTCTTTACTTAGGCCTTTAAAAAGATGACACAAGGATTAGTAAAAACTAAAACTAAAAACCGTAAAACTTCTTATTTAGCATGTTCATATTTAACGTTAGCAGGCATAGCAGCAAATGGTAAGTAATATACAGATCACCTTGGGCTTAACAGTCAGTTCCTCACTGTGCTGTTATAAAGGCCCTCACCGGGGGAGGTTTTGGCTGTGTCTGTGGCTCAGTCCTGGCCTGGGTCTTCTTGTTCAGTTGTCCCCATTCCCCATCTCTAACCTGAGTTATCCATAATTTAAACTATGCCCTTGGCTTCCAATATCAATGAAGCTTTTCTCTAGGGTGGACACCTAACAGATTGTCCACTCCACTTGTCTCTCCCTTTCACATAGCTGTAGCCAGGGCGCCATATTCCAGTGTGGCTCTGCTGGTGCCCCTGGTCACAATGGGTGGTCAGGGTGGACTTGGGCACTGAGCAGCTATCCTGAGAGTTCAGTTGGGAACTTTTAAAGTCTATAACTATGATATCTGAAACTAAGGAGTTATATCAACCATGCTTCCATCATGTGTAGCAAGAGAGATGGAGTAAAGCAGAAGAGTGGAGAGATTCCCAACAGTGTTCAAGTCCTTGGTTCCAAGTGTCCCACGTCTCCAGCTTCATTCTTAAGCCTGAGTTCTGTAAAATACTCTGGTATCATTACAAAAAAGATTTCCCTTTTCTCCTAATGAGTTCAAATTGGTTTCCGTGATGGGTTTACAAAAGCAACCTAATTAATGCAACTTCCAGCCGTCCTGCCTTCAGTGGCTCAACATGTTTTTTGGAAGAGCAGGCTTTCTATGCTAACTGCACAGGCTTACATTTCAAATATTATTTCGATTTCTGTCTAAATTTTTTTACTGCCCGGAAAAAGAAACTGTGATAACCACAGCTTTGCCAAGAAGTTTCACCTTGACTGACCCTGTATGTGGCAGTGGGGAAAGTTTTAGAGGCCTTCCTGGCTTTAGGCAGGGAAAGGACGACCCGAATGTGGTCTGCGGTGATACTCCATTTCTTGACACAAATGTCACCTCTAAAGTTACCCACTCCGGCTGCTTTGTCCTGGTGTGGAGGTATCTGTTTCATGGAGCTTTGTAAACTCGGGAGCATTCATTCAGCAGAGATTGGTCAGTATCTCTGTGGCCCAGGCTCTGAGGTAGAAGTGGAGATAAAATCTGAAAAAAACAGGTTTAACCCCCCATGGAGTTTCGCAGTGCAGCAGGAGAGTCAGACAGATAAACAAATAGCTATAGTGCCATCTGGAAGGTATCGTGAGGTGAAGGGAGAAAGGATGAAATGATTAATTTGCTTAGGATGGTGGATTCAAGGAAAGCCTTGTGGAATAGGCCACACAGGAGGTTCACCTCAGAAGATGGCCAGAGCTCACCAGGCAGAGCAGACAGCAGCCACATGTACAAAAGCAATTCTGGTGGCAGACATGGTTGTGGCAGAGCTGAGTATTTCTGGAGAGCAGAACGAGAGACAACAGAAGAGACTGAAGAATATGCAGGGACCAAACCCTGGGAAACCTTTTTTCCCTGAAATGGAAGTTGGAGTTTATTCAGTACATCTATGATTCTCTAACTGTAGTGCATATAAAAATTTCCTGAAGAGTTTATTAAAAATAAGGTACCTGGGCCCCATCTCTGGAAATTCTGATTCAATAGGACTAGGCTGGCAGCCACAAAACCTAATTTTATAAAGATCCTAATACATTGGTAGTTCGTGGAGAAACACCTTGAAGGTCACTGGTATCAAGGATGGGAAATCATGAGAGGTGTTTATCAGCCAAAGTAGCATGATTAAGTTTTATTTTAGAACGATTAAAGAAAGAATGGATAAAGGATGTGAAAGAAGTGGCAGAAAACGATGGAAGAAGTTGTTACGGGGCCCTTGTCAGTTAGAGCTGACAAGGCCATAGCAGAAACAATAGAGAAGAGAGGACAGACAGAGAGATAATGTAGGAAATAGAACTGATGGATAATAGTGACAGATTAGCTTTAGGTACTTAAGAAGAGGTTATTTAGTTTAGGTTAGATGGGTTATAGCAGGAACTACAATCAGCAACATAGGGATACAAGCAAATTTTAAGGAAAGATGGTAGGTGCAGTCATTTGCATTATACAAATTATGTCACTATTTTGTTATTAGCGAATGAGAGCCAACTTAGCATAATGGCTAAGAGCACAGACCACTTGGGTTTACATCCTGGTTCTACCTTACCAGCTTTGCGACTTTGGAAAAGTTGTTTAACTTTTCTGTGTCTTAGTTTCTTCGTCTGTAAAATGAATTTAATAATGTTCCCTTCCTCGCATGTTCTTCATGAGGATTACCTGAGTTAGTATTTGTAAAACACTTAGAACAGTGCTTGGCAGATGGTAAGTACTCTATGATGAATGCATAAATAATCAACTCTGATCAGTATTATAAATATGAACAATCAAACTGGTGAGACTCTACTTTTTGCCTTACTGTCACAAACCTTGTTAAGACTACAAGTTTTGTAGCTAGGGGTATATTTTAAATAAAAGAGTGATGTTGGATAGTTTCTCCTCATGTTGGTGGTTTGGGTTTATTTTGCTTAGGGAAGTGGAGGAGCTCGGTGCTGAAAGCCCAACAGCCCAGGTCCCCGCCCGGGACTGTGCGTGCGAATCGTACTTCATTGGAGACCAATGACCAGCCTTTCTGAAGTGCTTTGGGATTCATGGTCAAGGGGAGGAGAGTTGATACACTGGTACCCAGGCTTCACTCTTAGCTCTGAGCGCCATCATCACTGTTGGCCATCAAAATCCAGGTGTGGTTTCCATACCTGGTAGAGGAAGAAAGAAGTACCTTTAGCCAATTAGAAATTACCTCTTATCGGAGGCGTTGTTTGCAAATATCTTCTCCCATTCAGTTGGTTGCCTCTTTATTTTGTCGATGGTTTCTTTTTCTGTGCAGAAACTTTTTAGTTTGAAATAGCCCCATTCATTTATTTTAGCTTTTATTTCCCTTGCTTTTGAAGTCAAATTCATAAAATCCTCTTTGAACCCAAGATCCATAACTTTAGTACCTCTGTTTTCTTCTATGCAATGTATTGTTTCAGATCTTATGTTTAGGTCTTTTAGGGGGGCAGGGAGGTGGTAGATGAGGGTAAAATGGATCACATATATGGTGATGGAAGGGGAAGTGATTCTGGGTGGTAAACAAATATATAGGTGATGTATTACAGAATTGTACACCTGAAACCAATGTAACTTTACTAACAATTGTCACCCCAATAAACTTTAATTTAAAAAAAAAAAGAAAGATAGAAATTACCTCTACCAGTAAGAAGTATAATGAAAGTTAAGCTGAATGTTCCAGAAGTGATGGTTTAACTTGATTGTTTCTGAATGCTGTTTTTGAATTATAATATTGTTTTATCTATACTGTAAGGAGATATACTGAGAGAAAAAAGACTAGGAGTAAAGTTATGGTCTAAGGAAGAGCTCTGTGTACAAGGGTCGTTATGTAAATTGTTGTGGGATATTCTGAGTGGTAGAAACCACAATAAGCTGTCCATGTTATCTAAATTTTATTTTTTTCTGAAACATTTCTGAAAAGTGATATTCTCAGCAAAAATGTAATGAGGGCAGGTTTAGCCATTGGTCCCCCAGTCAAAAATCCTGTACTTTCAAGATGCCAGATCCATAAGAATAGCACCTTTTAAGTATGGAAAATTCAAACTTGTGTTAAAAATTTGAACGATGCTTCAAGTTTGTCTGCCATTTAGATGGCTTTGTGCTTGAAGTCTGGTTAAAAGAATGTGCCAGTGCAATCTCTCTACAGAGGATCTTCTATAATAGGAGAAGCAAATTCGAGTGCTCTCTGGGACAAGTAAGTGACACACAAGGGAAATAGACTAGATGGGGCTGTAGTGAATCTGGATATGCATGATCCTTCTGGAAAACAGCAAATGTCTCTCGTCTCTACCCAACTGTTGCCAGTGGCTATAAGGACCTGGAGTTGTCCCTTAACCCAGTATTTTAAAGTGAAGATAGAAATCTATACATTTTGTGAAAAATTTACAGATATTATATTATTGGTTTAGCTTCTTTGAAAAATAAAATCCATCTGTGCTTTTGGTCCATGTGCTGTGAAAAACCACCAGTTTGCAATTGGTAGTCTGCAGTGATAATTAAAACAAAAAGCAAAACCTCCCTGCTGGTGCCCCATCCTCTCTACTCAGCAAAGAGATCTGTTAGCAGTTTAACTGAGAATTTCCTAAGTGCATTTCAACATAAAATCTGTTTCTTTGTTGAGGGGTGTGTGTGAGGACATGGTATCTATAACTTCTTTTTAGCTGGCATAACATATTTGGAGATATACTGGAAACTGAGATCCTGTGTGATCAGCTTTGCCCAATATTGCAGGCAGCAGCCAGTGTTACAGTGACCGCTGCTTGTAACACTGGGAAAAACTGTGATCTCTGACTCTATGTCCCTATGACGTTGTCCTTTCCATTATGAAGTTGTCCTTCCCATTAAGACGGAGGGTCAGTTCTCTATGTTAAACTCTCTGAGTTAGTGGCACCCGTAGATTTGTAATGAGTACATTTTTGTTTTTGTTTTTTAGTGGACAGAATAAACACACCTTCATCATGTTCTTTCATGAACTTGATGCCAGGGGCTGGGGATGGGGGAATGGGGAGTGACTACCTAACAGGTACAGGGTTTCTTTTTCAAATGATAAAAATGTCCTGGAGTTAGATAATGGTGATGGTTGCACAGCATTGTGAATGTACAGGAAGTACCTGAATTATATACATCGAAATGGCTAAAATGGTGAATTTTATGTATGTGAATTTTATCTCTCTCTCTCTTTTTTTTTTAAGGAGGACACAGCTCACAGTGGCCCATGCGGGGATCAAACTGGCAACATTGGTGTTATCAGCACGCTCTAGCCAACTGAGCTAACTGGCCACCTCAAATTTTATCTCAATTTAAAGAAAAAGTCATTGCCATAGTGCCAAGATGCATCTTTACCATTAGAGGGCATGCAGTATCAGATAAGGACGCTATTTTGTTCTTTTGTGCATAGACGAACTCCATTTCTCAAGTTCTTCTTATTTGATTCTTAACCTCCCTGATATTCAACCTAAAATTTCCTTGCTGATATTTAAATATTTCTTATCTATGTTTATAGGTGCTATGGACTAAATTGTGACATCCCCCCTTCCCCCAGTCATAGATTTAAATCTTCACTTCTAGCATGACAGAATTTGGAGACAGGACTTTTAGGAGGTAATTAAGTTTCAATTAAGTCATAAGGGGGGAGGTCCTAATTCAATAGGATTTTCAGTAAACTTATAAGAGGAAGATCTCCCTCCCTCCCTCTTTCCTCCCCTCCCTCCCTTTTTCCCTCCCTCCCTCTCTGTGCATGCACTGAGAAAAGTCAAGGACATGTGAGCACACAGTGCGAAGGTGGCCATGGAAAGCCAGAAAGAAGGCTCTCAACAGAATCTGTCCGTGCCGGCACCCTGCTCTCACACTTCCCAGCCTCCAGAACTGTTAGGAAATAAATTTCTGTTTAAGGCACACAGTCTGTGGTATTTTGTATGGCAGCGCGAGCTGACTAAGACAATAGGTTAGTGAGAATAAACCATCATTCTCTTTCTAACAACTCCTAGCGGAATGCCCATAGAGAAACCCACAAGAGAGCTCTATATTTCAAGGCAATGGACCACATCAGAAGTTGGCAGGGAGTGGCTATGTATCCCCATGGTGCTTTCTAGCATTAGCTTTTCTGCATTGTTGAACAGAACTTATGGTTTAGGCTGCACCACATGTATTCACAGTCTCTTCTAAAAGGCAGTTACGATCAGAGATGCACATGATGTGACCTGGGAGTAAATCTGGGATATGATGGATGTTCTAAGCAGGCTTCTAAAAGTATTTTCAAAGTGTTTTGTATCCATGTAGTCTCTGAGAAATTAAGTCAGCTTCATCAATATCATTTGGGATCATTGGAGGGAAATAGGAACTCTAATGACAAAACAGCCACTATTTTGCAAGGCCTGTGTTAGACTAAGCCATAACTGTTCACTCCTTTGAAGTCTCTTCTTTATCTTTTCAGGTTTTCCTATCAGTCTTAGTGGCAAACATGGCACTACATGGCTTGCGTCACTGGCTATTGCTTGCAACACTGGGCAAAGCTTATTTCCTCACTAGGATGTGGTCCAGCTCCCAGTGTTATATGCTGCCATTCACATCCCAGGGTCAAGTCCAGTGCTGCTCATCCCCTGGTAACCTCAGCAGTCAAAGAGCTACAACCCTACTGTGGATTTTCAATGTTAGGAAGCAGAGATTACAGTACAGATATATTTATTTGACCAGTTTTCCATATGGGTGAGCTACAGGAAGATTGCCAAATGTTTGCCATGACTGCATTCTTCTGTGGTGTAGGTTGTGCTGTTGGTACATGTTCATTTTTCTTTTCTTTTTCTTTTTGTTTTTTTGTTTTTTGCAAATCTGTGTTTTGCTAAGGACTTTTATTATTCACATTGCTTCCACTTCTCAGAGCTGCTTCGTCTATTGCAGGGTGTGAAGGAAGGAACCATACTGGGAGGATTCCAGGGGTTCTTCTCACCCTTGAGAGAGGGACGTGTTCTCTCTCCGTTCAGGATGAAGCAGGTACCCACACTAAGGTGACTTTCAAAAACGGTTTCCCTTGAATACATTATAACAATTGACTGAAAGTTTTGCGTAAAATGTTGCTTCTCTTTTAAACAGTCAAGGTAACTGAGTGAAATTATTCATTCCTTGCCCAGACTAGACTTTTAAAAGGGTGAGATTTTAAATGTACTGTGACATATGCTGAAAGAGCTCCTATTCAGTAATACCATATGATTAAATAAAATGGTTAACCTTTTTAAATTTTATTTTTTCATTTAAATTTTGATGAATATTATCTTCCCATGGTTGTAATAGAAGAAGAAATGAAAGAGTATACCTTGAACATTCTCGTTCTCATTGCTTCCTTTTCCCAACAACCCATTTCTACTCTCTCAGGCAACTATTTGGACGCATTCCTTTACCTCTTTCTAGAGTAGTGTTCTCAACCCTTTTTTTTTCTTTTTTCATCATCACTCCTCTAAGGAGTCTTTGAAGACATTTTTTTTCTGATTATTCCTCCCCCTCTTAAATGTTAATATATAGATCCATCATATATCTGTTTTTGTGTATGTATGACTCACTATATGTATGACTGTGCTTTATACATAAAAAGATTAAGAATCCCCCCCACTGAAGAAGTAATTTTTACCCCTTTGGGGATGATATCATGCCATTGAGCAGGTGTATTGTAGAGGTGTTTTATGCATATACAAGTAAATACAAATACATTTTATTTCCCTCCTTTTACACAAATGGTAACATATTATACACAATGCTCTAAACTTCGCTTTTTCAAGTCAATAATATCTTACGGTAATATTTGCATAACATTATATTAAAAGTATCCCCATCATTTTTAATGGATATGTAGTATTTCATTTTATACATATAAATTAATTTACTTAACCAGGATACCAGTGATGAATGTTTAGGTTATTTCCAATTTTTCTGCTTATAAAATATGTTACAATGAATAGGATTGTGCACGTTAAATATTGAGGTCTGTGGTAGATTAAAGATGCCATGATTTCTCTGACTGCTTCTTTATTTTCCTTACTAATATTTTCTCTAAGCAAACTCATCTATGCCCAAGTCTTTATCCATCTGGAAAGAGACAGTTTCCATGTGTCACTTTCAGCACAGACCTCTTTTCTGACTTCCAAGCCTATGTGTACATCATCCAATTGCCCACTTCAGCGTCTCTACAGGGAGGTTTTATGGTATCTCACATGGAGCACTTACAAAATTGAACTCAAACCTCTTTTTCTTCCAGTGTAATATGCCTCAGGGAATGGTACTTTCACAAAGGAGAGACCAGGAAATCATCTCTTCACATCTAGTACATCACCAAATCACCTTGATTTTCATTCTTATGGCTTGTTTGTTTGTTTGTTTGTTTGTTTGTATGTATCTTCACTACCATCATTCTGCACCTAACCACCACCACTTTCACCTGGTTACTACCACAGCCTGCTAACCCGTCCCCTAGGGTCCATTCTTGCCTCTCTTGAATCTAGTCCACCAAAAACCAATGTGATATTTTACAATTACAAATAAAATTATGTCATTCCCTGATTAAGAGACTTCAGTGGCCACATTCTTGGAATCAATATCAAGATATTTAATGTCATCTAATGCCCTAAATAATCTAGCTCCTGATAACCCTAGCAAACCTACTCTGTGTCACCTTCCCCCGCCCCTTTTTTTAAATGAGTTTCAGGTATACAAAACAATCTAAAAGTTAGACATTTACACCTCTCACAAAGTGATAACCCTCCTCCCCTAATCTACTACCCCTCTAAGATTGTATATAGCTGTTAACAATTCTATTGACTCTATTCCCTATGCTGTACTCCGTATTTTGTGACATATACATACATACATACATACATATATATACATATATATATATATATATATATATATATATATATACACACACACACATACATATATATATATTTAATTATAGTGGACATTCAACATGAAATACAGTTTGGGGAATATAATCAATAATGTTGTAAAGATTTGGTAGGGGGTTAAATGGGCACTTGTCTTATTAGGGAGACCACTTCATGGACAGTGTAGATATCTGACCACTGCGCTGCATACCTGAAGCTGAAGCTGAATAGTATTGTATGTCACCTTCCACTTTGTTGGATGAGACGAGCTACACTGGTTGTTTTAAACATGACATGCTTCCACTTGACTGTCTCCCTTGTTACATTTGTCACAATTATAAACAAATAATTGTGCAATAGGTAGTTTTACATCTGTCTTCTTCAGTGGATTGTAAGCCCTGTCTGTCATGTTCACTGCTTCACGGCTGTGTTCCCAGAATGTAGCATAGGGCCTGGTACAAAGAGTTACATCATGAAAGTGGATGAACCAATGAAGAAAGTTTCCCTTCTCCTGGCCTATGGTTGGTAAACGATTTATAAATGTGAGAAAAGATAGAGTTTGGTCCATGTAGCCTAGTTTTCTGGGACACTGCCAACTGCTTAAAAGTTCATTCTTAAAATTGCAGCAGTCATATACTCTCCATCCTCCCAATATTGCTGCCTTGGGTGAGAAAACTCTACATTCTGTGTCCTGCCTCAGTAGGAGTGAAGCTACCCTAAGAACCTTACTGTCCTCTTCTTCATGTCTTGGAGAGAGCTGCAGCTTCCTTTTCTTGCCTAATGAAGTACGCGCTCACACTTAGCTGACTTCTCAGCTGACTTCCCTGCCGTCTGAACTATGTCCTTGGAAATATCTCATTGATGATCTCTTTTCTGCACCAACATGAACCATCACCTGTCAGTCTACCTACTATTGGAGAAATGTACGTGCTTTTGGCACAGATCATTTGACTATCCTCAGGGGGGTTTCAGTCTCGTCCAAAATATAGACATCTCGCCAAACTTATAATTTCCAAGTAAATTCATTCTCAATGGAGGTTTTATCCAAAGTATTGCACTTGGTTGATTCTTTTCTTGTATGATGTAACTTAATGCACTTCTACTGATAAAAATACATCTACTCTCACCGTTATACTCATAATTTATTAAAAATAAGGAGTTCCCATAACTACCTAGGGGAAGACTTCATTGAGAAGATGATGCTTATGTTGAGTCTTCTAGATATCTGACATCAGTTTCTCCCTGTGCTTGGCACCCTCTGCCCACTTTATGTATCAGTCGCCACCAGCCTCACTGCCACACCTTTCTGACCCAAGCATCCTGTGTATTCTCCTGAGGCAAAGACCTGTGCAGATCCGGCTTGGCCAAAGCAGAAGTTAGAGAGGAACACCACGCATCTGGCTGTTCCAAAAGCAGAGCCCAGACTCACCACTGTGGCAGTTGCTATTGGAACGTTTCCTGACCCCGACACCTGAACCCGCTAAGCTCCAGGTGCCTTTGACACTTTCCACTTTCAGAGCTCTTTCCTTCTCAATGCATTCTAGGCCATGGTTTTCTCCAGGATTCTTTTCTTATTTATTTTCTTTCATGGATTCCTCATCATTTATTTTTGGTTTGTTTGTTTTTCTTTGTTTTCAGGAGTTTACGATTCTTTTCTGTCATTCCTAGGGATTTAGGGCAGAAGTGGATACAGCCTTGTGTTCCCAGAGCACCATCTTGATGCAATCTCCAGAGCATTCATTGTTGAATTTGTTTTTATGAGCAGTGAACTGTAAAATTGTGTGTAAAGCATGTTATAAATGTTTTCCAAGTGTTTCTGAAAGGTTTTCTCTTTAATTCTTTATATTGATATAAAGCTTCTGAATACATAATGCATTTTCACAAGAATTATCTCATTCCTTCTTAACACAACTAGTTTTCACTTTGCTCTTTTTAAATGATGTCTACTGTATGTTGGCTGATAATAAAAAATACAGTTAAAATTATGGAATATGAACTTTGTTGGATATTGTCCTAGAAAACAGGCAAAGAGATGTTTCCTTTTATCCAGATTGGAAGCTGACTTTAAAGCAGATTGAAGGAGGGAGAGCCTGGAGTCTGGAAGGTCAGGTAGGAGATTTCTGCAGTAATCTAAGCATTAACTGATGAGACCCAGGATTAAAGTGCAGGTAGAATGGACAAGCAGGTATAAGTGAGAGAAAAATTTCATAGAAACGTGATACGCATGGTAAAATGTTGGATATGATTAATGGGAAGACACCCACAAGGACGCCAAGATTTTCAGTGTAGTCTGAAGAAGGCAGTGACATCATTTGTGGAGACAGAGAACTCAAGTGGAGTGTCTTTTACTCCCCAAGTGCACACACACACTGATGCCTTGAAACACTTGCTATAAGCCTTGAATGCAGTGTAAGGTGATTTCATCTTGGACCCCATCCAAGAACGTTTATTCCTGGAAGTCCTAGAAAGATTTCATTACAACATAATTTTTCACTTACAACATGATTATGCAACTTGCATGTAATAGAAGAGTCATAAATAAGGCTCCAGAGTATTTGCCTAGCTTGCAAATTAGCCCAAAGGCCTGAAATCTGAAAGGAATTTTGGTGAGCCTATAAAGCCAAATTGATGAGAAGTAAGGATGCTGATAAAAATGTACAACGTGACCTGTGCCTTGATCCGGAATGAGTTTAGGTTCATGTTCACTGCCCCCAGAAACATTACCGGGCACTGTTAATAGTAGGATGACCTGATTTAAAAAGACTGGGAAGATAAAGTTGCCTGTGGGATGGCAGATATTTTTGGACTTCTCAGCAAGATTCCTGGAACCATTCTGTTTTCAGCATGAACTGGCTTGACCTCCTCTTTCAGTCCTTGGAAAAATAAATACCAACAGGTATGGTAGGGTAGGAAGAGGGGTGATCCAGCAGGGGCGAGACTGTGCCTGGCCCAGATCCACAGCAGATCTGGGAGCATATTCTCATTGCCCTTTTTAAGGTCTGTCCTCCCAGCTTTACCCCATGACCCCTAAGGAGCTTTGGTTTCCTAATTTATACTTAACAGCAAGAGGAGATGCTGTGGGATACAGCTGCCTGGCACACTCTCGCCTCTTGACTCAAACATTGCCTTTTTCCTTTGGCAAAAATTGTCGTTCTGAAAGCAAATTCTGTCTAAACTCATCATTTTTCTTTCTATGGATGTATCTTTCATTGCAACATTTCAATTGCGCCTGGGATTTACTTTGCCTAGCTAGAACAAATGTCTACCGAGTCCTCTGGAGTTGCTTTCTGAGTGTCTAGCTGCCAAAGACAAAAATATTTCCTCAGAATGACTCCTCCTGAGATGGAGGCTCTTCAGTGGGTGAGAGTCAAAGGAGCAAGCATGCTGTCTAAGCTTTAATTCGAAGTATTGGGGGTGACCTCTTTAACAACCTTTTTAGTCCCAGAAATCTACATTCTAAAAGTCAGCTCACAGGAGATGTTATTGAAGGCATATGGGTAGATGCCTTCATAGCATCTCCTATGATGCCTACCCAGAGCTTCAGAGTAGGAAGTAGAAGAACTTTATCTTTTTCTGATTCACTCATTCGTTTTTAAAGACATCCTTTGGCTGGTCACCCCTATGTGGACTTCACTTTGCTTCAGCTTTCTTAGTGGGAAATGGGAATGAATACGGAGGGTTTTGTGAGCATCACTGTGACGTAAAAATGTTTCATGTACTTTTATTGGTGTTGGATGCTTTAGAAATACACATTTAAAGTATAAATGTAAGGTTATGTAGGGCATTTTGCAGTAATTGTGGAGGAAGCTTGTCTATGAGTGACCATATTGAATTTTAGTCTTTTAACTATATTTGGTCTTGGCTAAGTTATGTAGTCTCTGTGAGACTCACTTTTTTCCATATGTAAAGTGAATGATTCAGACCTTATGATTTCCAAAGCCCTATTAGTTCCCAAAGTCTCTTCAGCCTTTGCTAACACTTTTTATCTAGAGTCCATTCATGAGAGTTACCCTCTTCTTCCCAGACAAAAGCTGGCTGCAGAGGCTCCCAGGAGTTGTAAGACAAGACTAGATCAGGAGATCTGGACTTGGTAGGAGAAACCTGGGCTGTGGAAAGCCCAGGTCACATAAGTACAGAAGATAAAAAGAACCTCCCTAGGAGGATTGGAAGAGGGGGGGGGGGGGGCTCAGAAACAAGGACTGTGGACCTCAAGGTCAGTGGTTCTCAAACTTAAATTTGCATCAGAATCGCCCTCCAGGTGATTTCTGGTCCCACCTCCAGAGTTTCAGAATCGGTGGGTCTGGTGTAATGCCTGAAAATTTAATTTCTACCAAGTTCCCAATGATGCTGATGCTGCTTTTTCTGGGGACCTCCTTTGAGAGCCATTGCTTGAAATCGTTTTCTCATTTTTAGGTGTTGTAGCCTAAAGGTGAGTGTTTTTGTTCGAAAGTGGATTCAACTAGTAGAGGAGCAAATGGGTCATTTTTGCGTGTCCTTTACGTTAATTCCAGGCTTGGTATTGAAAGAAACTGCCACTTGGGACAGTGACAACTGTCACTGCCTGTTGCTTTTATGTGTTACAGGAAGGTCAGCAGCTTCTCATTCTTCTCTGTTGCCATCCAAAGGACAGTGAAAAACAGCGCATGCAGTAATTTATTTTTCCATTCAACAAATATTTTATTGAGTTCTTATTATGTTCCACTTACTTTTCAAGAAGCTGGAGATCTAGTGATGAATGAAATAGACAAAAAAATCTGTCCACTCATGGAGTTGGCATTCCAGAGTGTGGTGAAGAGAACTCCATTCTAGGAATTCCCCTTGTCCCAAGTAAGACAGTTTAGTGAACAGATATTTTTATCACTCACCTGCTCTGCATCCAGCACTCTAACATAGAGCTGAGGCTAGGTAAGAATAGCATACCATCCACACACTCAAGAGGCTTAAGGTTAGGTGGGCTAGTAAGGCCAACACGTACCTAGCTACTAGAGTTTGATTCAGGGAGTGCGTAGAATTCTGCGTTGTTCACTAAGTGCTAAACTATGTAACGCTAATTTTAAGGCCAGTAGGTCAGAACCCTCATTCAGGCTGAAGAACTTTCAATTTGGCTTTTCAGTTCTGCCCTCTCCTCTGTAATGAGCATCGCTTACACTCACAGTGAAGCTACACAGCACCACACAGTTTTGCTCTCCATGACCCCAGAGCCTGGCCTTGTTTCTGCCCAAATAAACTTATGGATGTAGTGATCTCTGTGTCTGCAATGTGGGGGTGACAATCCCTTGGCCGTTTTCATCTACAGACTCCCACACTTAGTCTTGGCGCTCTCAACCCTGCTTTCCAGGGAAATGTGCAGGCCAGCTTCCATTTGGAAATCCTGCACATGCGCTCTGAATTCCGTGTAAATTTCCTATTACAGCTGTGTTTTATCATTGTGCAGCAATATTTAACTAGCATGTTTCTATAAACAGAAAAAATTGAGGTAAAATTACAAAGACACTAAACTGAAATATACAGAAACAAAAGCAACTTAAAATTAAGAAATACCAGAGTTGATATCAAACTTGCAAAAACAATGTAGCACACAGTAGATAATAACTATAGGTTGTTTCAACCGAATCTGTTCCCCGTACGGTCTCTTTTTGTCAGAGGGAAGCTGAAAAAAAGACACAAACTTAAGTTTAAAGGTTCTCTCAATAACTCTGGAACAAATCATCGAATCCATTTCATTTTTTTGTCATTTTCATATCATAAAATGGGTAAATTTGAAGGCCTTGACAATCAACATGGTGATCCCTTGGGTATCAACAGGCCCCGTCAGGTAGTTGCGCTCAGGGTGGACTGTGTTCCTTCTAGTTAGTAAAGGCAGCGTGGAGAGCTGTTAAGAACACAGCTCGGGAATTCAGACTGAGGTTGGTGACAGTCAAAACCTTTATTCTTAATCACCCCCTTACTTCTTCAAACACGGTCCTTGACACAGAGCACCAAAGTCCAAGGCAACTGTGTGAGAAAGAATTCATGTCTTAGGAGCCTTCATGTAAGAATAAGTTTGCTTGTTTGGTTGCCTTAGGTATGAAAAGGGCATTGAGTGCAAAACAAGACGCATGGGACCGATTGTGGCTCGGACACTCCCTGTGTGACGCTCTGAGTATCAGTATCCTTTTCTGTAAAGATTTGGCTTTAAGAAAAAAAAATCTGCGTTCATATTTGATATCCCCTCAAAAACAGGGATGACACAGCTAGATGCAGTAACCCTCTGGGGGATCATCTCTGTGGGCAGTCAGCATCGTAAGGGGAAACAACCCAGATTCTCCACCTTGCTTCCTCCTCCTTCTGTGACTAGTAGCATGCAACTAGCAAGAGAGGAAGGAACAAAGAGGAGGCCTCTCCAGCTGGTACTCAGCCAATTAACCAAAGCTGGTTCACACGAAGTCTGTTCTCATTCAGGTCCTGGCCAATAACACAGAGCAAAGTGGATAACACAGGACTTTTGTCTTTTTACAAACATAGTTTTCTTTCACCTTTCTTTTCTCTTCCAAGCTGTTTTTGGCATTCAATGTTACCTGATTTCACCTGCATAAAAGCACTTCTCAGGGGGAACGCCTCGTGCAATTTGTCCTCATTCTGCAACCGCTAGGGGTGGCCTTGCATGTGGGGTGAGGATGGCCTGTGTCTGAGGTGTTTTGCTTCTGAAATCCTAATGAAATCAGCCTTCTCCAAGAATGTCCTCGAATCCCCTGAAGGCTCTTAGATGTTGCCTTTTGCATTTAGCTATTTACATTAGCAAAGACTGTTGTACAAACAGGCGCTGGCGGCCTGTCTGTCAGGGCCCTGCTGGCTTCACTTCAGAGAAGGACTCAGAAGTGTGAGTTAAATGAGCCCAGCAGGCGTTTAACCTCTGGGTCTGGAAAAATCCGGACTCAAGGACTGATTTGGGAGTTGGGATGGCAGACCCATTTGGTCAAGACGCTGAAGCTCCTCAAACCAACGCTAATAAAAATAATGATGATTGGCGCTGATGTGGAAGTTACTATGTGCCAGCGAGTGTTCCAGTAATCCTCAGAGCAGCTTGTCCTGTAGACACATTGTATGCCTATTTTACATCCATGGAAACTGAAGCACAGGGAAAACATCATGACCAAGGTCCCAGAACTAGAAGTGACACAAGGGTGAATGCATGTGGTCTGTCTCCAGATCCTGTGCTTTTACCCATGATTCCACGTGACCCTGTGAAAATGTACTTCGTATAGATGTATAATTCGGATAGATGCTTTTTGCAACAATTTAGTAATACCTGTTAAACATTAATTAACTCATTCAGCAATTCCACTTATTAATGTCTACCTTAGAGAAACGTAGTCACTCATTCAGGATGAGGCGTTGGTCCTACCATGGTTTGCATTGGTGAAAAAAATGCAGCAACCTAAATATCCATGAACAAGCAACAGTTCTCATCCTGTGGAATAACACATAGCTATTAAGAAAGGATGAGGCACATTATGGAGAGATCTTTAGGGTCCATTATTGAGTGATAAAGCAAGTTGCAGAATGAAACAAATGGTATGATATTATTTATGTAAAAAAAAACAACCCAAAAGCAATGCTGCCTATTTTCTCTGCATATCTCTATAGGTGTGAAAAGATCTGGAAGGATACTTGCAGAATACTAACAGTGGTTACTTCTGAGAAGAAGTAGAAAGGAGAGGTCAATGAGATGGCAATCAGAGAGGTCCTGGCCTTTTGTGTGAAGTGTTCTTTTTTTCACGTTCTAGTCTTCATTTTCATTTTTAAAATTTTAATGTTTTACTTCTACAACGAACAATAAATAGAAATAGAAATTGATAGATGGATAAACATATAAATTAATCAAATGTACTTTTAATGTAGTATTTCAGCTCTGGAAATTCCCAACAGGAATTTAGAATCACAAGATGATGGGGCTAGAAGGGATCCTAGAGATTTTCTAGTCAAGCCCCGCATGTTTCACTGATGAAGGTGAAGCCTAGGAAGATGACGTAGCTTGTCTACGCCCCCCCCAGAGAGTCCTCATCACACTGAGCCTGAGATAGAAGCCTTCTGACTGTGGACGTGCTCACACCCCTTCCTATGAGCTCATCAGCCAGTGCTCTACTGGTGAGCCTGCAAGGTGCTGCCTGACGCAGCCCAGGGGATGGCGGGCCCTTGCTTGGTGAACCTGGGGTATGTGCTCTAACAGCCCTAAGCACCGAGAGCTGCTGAGACCTCCAAATGAAACAGCCTCTGACCAGATTTTTCACAGACTTTCTGACAATTCTCCCACATGCATATTCATCATGAAGGAGAGTGTTTCTATATTTGAAACTATTTTTTGTTTGTTTGTTTGTTTTGGGTGGCTGTGTGGCTTGGATTTTTGTTTTTAATTCTTCTTGGAGAATAAAGAGAAGGAAAAATCCTACATTGCTAGCAGCTTATGCAGCCTCCCCAGAGGTGTGAGATATAAACACAGTCTGTTTCCTGTATGGCTTTCCCAAGGGCACTGAAAATGTGATGAGATTTAATTGGCTGTTCCGTGTCTTCAGTGCCTTGGTAAAACAGCAGACACAATCATGAGATGAGAAAGAGCATCTGTGGCTGAATCATGGAGCATGGGAGCAGATCGGGAGAAAAGAGCAACCTCCACGTGCAGTTCAGACCTCCGGGAGGAGATCTCTGTGAGGCTGTGTACCTTAAAACACAAAATCAGTGTTTAGGAAGTCCGTATTGGGAGGGGCCACTCTTTACTGCCCATTTATACACTTTTCTCCCTGCAAAATGCAGTCCCAGCCTAGGAATCTTGGCATATTTCAAAGAAAAATAACTGGTTGTTTTCAAAGGAAGGAATAGTAATAATAGTTAACTAACTTACTGAGAGTTTATTTCTGTTAAAGACCTTTTTGTTTTTTAATTAAGAAGCTGTATTTTTCAGGGCAGTTTTAGATTTATAGAAAGTCTGAGTGGAAAGTACAGACAGACATGCCCAATATCCCCTTCTTACAAATCTCTTTCATTCCTATGGTACATTTTTTACAATGGATGAGCCAAACTGATACATTATTATTAACTAAAGTCCATAGTTTATATTAGGGTTCTCTCTTTGTGTTGTATATTCTCCAGATTTTGATAAAAGTGTAATGATAAGCAGCCACTGTTTTAGTATCATAATGAATAGTGTCACTACCCTAAAAATCCCCTGTGTTCCACCTATTCATGCCTCCTGCCCCCACCCCTAAACCCCTGCCCACCACTGATCTTGTCCCTGTCTCTATAGTTTTGCCTTTTCCAGCGTGTCATATCATTAAAATCTTACAGCAGACCTTTATTATTAAAATTACAGTTTTTGAGGTAAATTCACCCTTTGTAGGTATGTAGTGCTATGAATTTTAACAAATGGGTGCAGTAGTATAACCACCACAACAGTCAAGATATACAATGTTTCCGTCACCCTAAGCAGTTCCTCATGCTGTATTAAGTTCTTTATATGCAATTTCAATCCTCACTACAAACGTCTGAGGAAGGCATTCTTCCTATATCTAAGGGATCTAAGCACAGAGAGGCATAGTGATTGGCTCAGGAGCACACCATGACTGAAGGAGCAGAGCTAATATTTGAACCTTGGTGATCTGAGTCCGGCCCACATTCTTAGTGCCTGGTTGTTGTATCATAATGTCCTGCTTGTATGCTCCCAAAACAAGGGCACTGCATTGCATCATAGATCATAGTACTATAAAGAAGAAGCTCCTGATTTATTAGAAAATAAATATGTGCCCCTTCCCCAAATGGAAATGGCTTTCTCAATGTCCCGAAGTGAAGAGTAGGAGGGAACCAGAAAGATCTCAACTTTAAACAGGACCTTGAGAACGTACTTTACTCATAATAGGCACTTCAGAAATGTGTCTTCACTTGAACTGAGGTTTATTCAAATTCTCAAGAGAAGTGATGACAAGCCCGGATGACTGTACGTCTGAGGAGCTCTGAGGCACTGCCCATCTCTAGGCTTTGCCTCAACTGCTCCGCGGGTCAGAACGCTGTGAAGAAATTCTGCCAGTAGCAGCTGTAGGGTAGCAGCATAACATTATGATAAAGTGCTGTTTAGGTTTTTGGCTTGACAGTAAGAGATACAGAGAAATAGATGACTACATATGTGAAAGTGGAAAAATTACACAACACTGCCTTTCTTCCCCCCTCCCCGCCACCTTTCACCGGCCAACCACTTGGAGAAGGAGTCTTCCTGTTGCTAGCCCATCCCCAAGGTGATCTCTAGAACTCCTGTCTCCTGAATGAGAACTCTTTAGCAGATTCCCTGGCTTCTCCAAAGAAGAAATCCTTAGGCAAGGATTCATGGCTTACAGGACACGAAGTCTTTATCACAAATAGTGTGGGGAGGAAGTCTAAAAAGAGGTTCTAAAGTCTCTGACAATATATATATAAGCAGATAGTGATGGCTTATTGTATAACCCCTCAGTATAGCTGTAACTTTCTGTTTCTCTTGAACTGAACTTGTCCTAAGCCAGAGCTGAAGTAATCAAAGAGGTTTCCTCTTTAAGCGATAGATGTTGGAGTTAAAATTAATGTATTAAGCAACACTATTTGTTAGTTGGTTACTATCAGGGAAGACATGCAAAGCTGGAAATGGGAAGGAGTATAATTAACAAACTCTCCAGCTCTCCACTAGCTCATAGACTAGATAAAAAGTGGCCGGCAAGGAACTTGACAGTAACCAGGTGCTCTAGGCTTAGGACAATAGCAGTTCAGGGAGAACATTCAATTAGGGACACTAGAGTGTCTGCAGAGAGCTTCATGGAGCTTGACCACATCATAAAGGATAAGCAGGATTTAAGTAAGTGGCTGGTGCATAGAATGCTGTCAATAAATATTAGTTGAATAAAAAGGGAAGGAAAACCCATATTTCATAGGTGGAACAGTATAGACAGAGGCACAGAGGTGGAACTGAGCACGGTCGGCCAGAATGAGACAAAAAAAAGAAGTGGAACTTAGATGTGATGGGTAGAGTAGCACTAGAGTGTAGTGGTCCAGAGGGAAATGACATGTACCGACACCTTCCGTGTGTCGTACACCACAATAAGGGTCACTTATCCCACTTGAGTTTCACATCAATCTCCGTATATCAGTTCTTACCATCTGTGTTTCATACAGGTGACTAAACTTCCAGCACTAAAGAAATTTGCTCAAGGTCAGACACATAGCGATTAATAGAGAAGTAGTTCACACCCTGTGCTCACATCCTGTTTTTTCTACTCTGTCATATGCTTTCCTAGGGGATGGATTTGGGGCTAGTGTGATAAAGCCTAGACACCCTCTATCCTCAGTTCTTGAGGTGAAAAAGGGAAAGGTAACGATTTAGGAAAGTGCTCAGAGTGTTACAAATTCAAGAGGGTAGTAAAGGATGAAAATGGAAGTAATGGGCCCAGCGAAAAATGCTGAATTGGTTAGTGGCAACAATGGCAGAAAAGACAAGTATAAAAGTTACTTGAGACAAACCAAAGCAACATGACTTAAGGACAGGTTAGACATAAGTGATGAGGGGGTGGCGGGGAGAAGCTCAAATTAAACATAAGATTTGTGGGCTGACAGAGTAGAAAAAAGTAGAAAGAAAAGATAGTCCTGGGAAATAGAATCATGTGGGTGAGGGAACGAAGATGACAAGCTCAGTTTGGGACATGTTGATTTGGCAATGATAGCCGGAGACATAAGTGGAAATATGCTGCAGGCATCTGAAAATATGAGTCTAGCCAAAGATCAGGCTGAAATATAAAATTGGAAGCCTTCTGCACTGAATAAAGTCATGAGTCCATCAATGGAGGAAGTGTGGAACAGAGCTTTGAATCATACCCACAACAGGAGACAGAAAGACAGAGAGAATCCAGGAAAGATCCTACATAGTGAGTAGGTGGAGAAGTGAAAGGACAACAGAGATATAGATAGATGAGAGAGAGATAGATAGATAGATAGATAGATAGATAGATAGATAGATAGATAGATAGATAGTCAGATAGATAGTCAGATAGATAGATAGATAGATAGATAGATAGATAGATAGATAGATAGATAGATAGATAGATAGATAGAGAATTTGTCATGAAGAGACGGTAGACAGTTTAAAGGAAAAATGATTAGCTCCCAACACTGCCAAATGATGTAAAGATAATGTATTAGTTAGGATACTGGCTGAGCTTCTGTAACTGAGAAATAAAAATGGCAGCATTAAATGGTTCAGGGCTGGTGCGGTGATTCCACAAGCAGGACAGTCGTACAAGCAGGACATTACGATACTACATCAGATTCCCAGGCTCCCTTCGCCTTACTGCTCTGCCTCCTTAGCACTGGGTACAGTGGACTAAATGTTTGTGTCCCCCAGATTTATATATCAAAATTCTGACCCTACTCCCCCCAAAGTGATGGTATTAGGAGGTGGGGACTTTGGGAAATCATTAGGTAAGAGGTAATTAGGGATTAATACCCTTATAAAAGGGACCCCAGATAGATTTCTGACCCTCTTTCCACCATGTGTGGATTCAATGAGAAGACGGTAGTCTGAGACCTGGAAGAAAGCCTTGCCAGAGCACAACCATGCTGGTACCCTGATCTTGGACTCCCTGCCTCCAGAACTGTCAGAAATAAATGTCTCTTGTTTATAAGCTACCCAGTCCTTGGTACTTTGCTAAGGCAGCTTGAACTGACTAAGATACTGGGTTTCCTTATGATCTAAGTTCGTTCCTCTTCTTCCTGCTGTCACATTTGTATTCAAGCCTACAGAAAGTATGAAAGGGGAATGGGAAAGGCCTGCCTTAGAAGTTGCACACACCAATTTATATCCTCTGGCCATTCCTGGTTACGAGGAAATCTGGGAAATGTGCCCAACTGAATTTCAACCTTTTAACTGTGTAATAAAGGAAGCATACCATGTTTCCTCAAAAATAAGACCTAATTGGAAAATAAGCCCTAGCATGATTTTTCAGGATGACATCCCCTGAACATAAGCCCTAATGCATCTTTTGGAGCAAAACTTAATATACGACCCAGTCTTGTTTTCAGGGAAACATGGTAGATATTGGGTGGCCACTGATGACAAGGACAGAGAAATTATTATCTTTGCCACCATGAGTGGAAAAGATAATAATTCAGAAAAAACCCTTGAATTTGATGAGCTATTGGCTACTACAAAAGCCTATTGAACTTTTCTTCCTGCCTCCAATTTTGCTGTCTTCCAATCCATTGTCCTGCTGCAATTGGAAGTGATTTTCTAAAGTATCATTCCTCTGCTTGAACACGTCACTGACTTCTCAGTATCTTTAGGATAAAGTCTAAAACTCTAAGCATAGCTAGGCTTTCGTGATTACCTACCTTTGAAGAATCACCTGTCTCTGCTCTTATCCCTCACCTAGCCTATTACACCCACATTCTCCCTCATTCAGTTTCTTCCACTGACTGGAATGCAATGTGAATCTCCTGCCCCACTGAGGCGTTGAATTTCCCGGTCCCTCTTCTTTGTATGCTCTCCCTGACTTTGCCTGGATTCCCCTTGTCATCCTTCAGACTAGGTACCATGTCCACTAGGGTACTTTCACTGACCTTCCAGTACAGAGTTCTGTGCCATATCTACGTGTTTCTGAAGTATCTTGCATGTACTATTTATTTAACTTTGCCTTGTAATGCTTGACCTCTCAGTGTCACCCACTAACTTCTCGGCACCTTGAGGAAAAAGGTAACCCCTTATCCAAATTTGTGCACCTAGAGGTTAGCACAGGGCCTGGTGCAAAGTAGGAGATCCAAAAGTATTAGTTGAATGACAGACATGCATAACTCTAATGAGAGAAAGTCTCAAAAGCTATTATTTATCAAAGCAAGCGAGAACACTTTGGATTTCCTGCCCATTTACTACTGTTTCTTAAGCTCAGGCCCTTCTGCTACCTAATGAGCGACTGGCTAAAATGCTGACAAATGGCAAAGAAAATGAATTACTTTGACAAGGATCATTAGAGTGGGGCATTCATTTTACAACCTGAAACATTGTTGGATGTCATGATTCCATGGCTCAGAGTTAGTTGGATTGTTTTTGGCAATCCCCATTTCAAGGGAGGGAAAATTGCCTCTTGTAAAGGAAGCATCCACAACCCACTATTTAGCAGAGCTGTAAGAGCTTATTTGCTTATTACCATGGCAACCACCAGCCCAACACTGCACGTTAGTATACTTGTCTAGACAGCACCAAATTCATCATTGCATCCTCTTTTGTATGCCTGATTTTAAACAGGCAGGTGTGGATCCAAGGTGCTACTGGGAGAGAAAAGATTTTTCTCTCCATGTGGGCAAATGAGAGTGCTGAAGGCATCCTGTGAGCATCTAAATGGCTAGCCTTGAAATCTGCTCTAATTTGAAAGCTCTAGCATTTCGTCTGTGTTTTTCTTTTGAAATAAAATCTTACTAGAAATAAAGAACTAGAAATACATCCATATGGCCTGCCAACTGTGTCTAAAAATAGTTCATGTGAAACAAAGCTCACTAACTTTTAAATTTATGACAAACTGAGAATCAAACATGTCTTTTAATTTTATCTCTCTGTCCTTGTCATCAGTATTTGGACATGGACACCCAAAGCCATAAAGGAGATATTTATTGACTTAGAGTATTTGTAGTGTTCCCGTCGAGGGAGGAATTTGGGTCAGACCAAACTGTCCAGACCCAGTCCCTCGAGCCTTGCTCAATCTCGGGGTCAGAGCATTCCTCAAACAGAGCCCTTCCTGAGACTTGGTGGTCTTAATCTCTGACAATGCTGTAAAATCCACCACCAAGTATCCTCCAGGACTATTTTGGAATAGAAGACCTAGAAAAGACACATGTATATTTATTTCCCCTCAGAATTGATGCAACCACTGGTTTTAACTAGTTTAATGAATATGAATAGAAACTTTGAATTATATTTGTACATGGTTAACTCTGTGATGGGTGAATGTGTGTGCAATTTGTTCTAATTTCATAGTAAATAACTGGGGTTAGGCAGGGACATTTGGCCCAGGCTTCCGACTCACAAAGGGCAGCAAATTTAGAAATTTGACCTTGTCTTCAAACAAACATATACAAAGAGTCAAGAGACGTGCTGACAGGATTGGAACCAGATGGCATTCATCATACACCTTTAAACTGGGTCCATTACTGGACCATACTGCTTTGCAGAGCACTATGAGATGTTATAGTTTATAAATCCCATCATTATTGCATAGAGAGTAAAATTATATCACATTGATTTGCATGTGGGAAAAGTATTGGTTTGTTAGATGTTAATATTTAACGTGGAATACAAAACATGTTTGTCATGTCCTCATTTTTAAAAATACATCAATAGTCTCATGAAATGGAAGATGCTGCATCTGTCTCACGACTGAGAAGCCCCTGGGGTGAGGCATCACCTTTATTAGCATTTTGTACCCCAAGTCTTCTTGCTCCACTTATGACATTTACTGGATGCTTAATAAAACATTAGTTTAATTAACACGTGAATGAATGCACCATGAATATGAATAAACACATTTTGGTTTCTAATCAAGTTCTCTTAAATTACATCCAGATAGCTGTTATATATGCCGTAGGCACAGTTAGCTAATGAAGAAATGTCATACGCAGGGAACATGCTCAGGTGTTACTGGTATCATCTCGTTGAGCTGGACAGCCAGAGAGTCATAGAAAAAAACACTAAAACATCACTGATTGGGAAAAATCAGGGGAAAAGTAAATGCATATTAGTGAAAAGTGAAGTGCAGAATATTTTTTCAAAGACATAAAATGTTATTCTTCTCAAGTTAATGTAGCTTAGAATAGACTATGGTCTAACAGATGTTAAGCTAACTGTGTAAATAATACATAATAAAAGCAAAAAGCCCTCTGTATTCATTTCCTATGACTGTTGTAACAAATTACCACAAATTTAGTACCTTAAAGTAACATCAATTTATTCTCTTATAGTTCTGGAGATCGGAACTCCAAAATCGGTTCCACTGGGCCCAAGCCTCCTTCTGGAGGCTCTGAGGGATAATCCGGTTTTTGTTTGCTTGTGTGTGTGTGTGTGTTTGTCTGTTTGTTTTTGCCTTTTCTATCTCCTGGAGGCCACCTGCATTCCAGAAGATAATTCTTGACTCACATCACTCCAACCTCTTGCCTCCATCATCACATCTTTTGCTTCTTTCTTTGAACTTCTTGCCTCCCTCTTACAAGGACACTTGTGATTACATTTAGGGCTCATATTGGATCTCCTTTTTTCAAGATCTTTAACTTAATCATATCAGCAAATCTTTTCTTTTTCTTTTCTTCTTCTTTTTAACCACATAAGGCAACATTCCCACGTTCCAAGGATTAGGAGTGGAGATCTTTTGGGGCCACTACGCAGTTTACTACACCGGGATTCCTTTTTGTTATCTGCAATCAGGAGGTTGTATTAAAGTAGTTATTCCCAATCTTTTCAATATTTTTATGGTAAAAAAATTCAAGTCCTACCCTTTCCATCCCTTTTTGCCCACTCCCAGCACACACACACACACCACACACACACACACACACACACACACACACACACGAGTGGGTAAGAGGACGGATTCTGTAGTCAGTCTGCCTGGCACAGTATCTGCTCTTCGCTTACTAGGTATGTGATCACAAGCAAGTTACCTTACCTTCTTGTGCCTCAGTTTCACCATCTGTAGAATAAGGACAAGAATAGCACCTCCCTCTTAGAGTGGGGGCGTGGCTTAAATTGCAGTAGTTAAAACATGTAGTGTGCTTTGATTGTTTAATAACTGTTAGCTGTTAATGCTCTCATTTAATCTATAGTCACTCATACTTCTCTCTAACTTCTGTAAATTCAAGTAGCCCAGCCAAGAAAGAGACAACATAAATAATGAGAACATTTACTCTTGCTGTTCTATTCAGTTAGTGCCCGAAAGGGAGGGTGAGAAGGGAAGATGTGACTCACTGTCACTCAGCCAATCCCAGCGCCCCTGGTCCTGAGCTGCCATCCTCCCCTAGTGTAAGCATCTTGCAGCCCTCAGTATGATTCTAGAATTTTCATAGCTGTGGTGTTTGAATATTGCCCTTGTAATGCAAGCTAATTTGCAACTGTAAAGAAGTGCTCTCAAGTAAAGAAAAGAAACTGGCTCCAAGGAGAGGGAAGGCCGTGTTCTATCAATTGGGACATACCTGGAGCTTTTTGGCAGAGCTTCTTCCCAATGGGTTTTCAAGGGTAACTTTCGCTGTTCCCAGCTTGACTTCTGATCCCCACAGAACGTCATCCCTGCAAAAGATGCGACTCCTTAGTGTAATTACGGACTCCTGGACTCTCTCCAGGAATTCTTGTTTGGGAAATGCTGTGAAGTCTCCACTAACCAAATTTCTAGGGCTTTGATTTTAATCATAAATTTGGGGGCACAGACACATTTTCCCCTAGAAAAACAAACATCAAGAAATTTCAATAACAGAAGAGCATTATGAGTGCAGTTAAGCAGAAACTAGCATTAACGTCATCACCTGTTAAAGGAATGATGTAAAGGTGATATGAGCTGGTATGTAAAAGCCAACAAGAACTGATCTGTACTCAACAATGACATTTAAGAGCAACAATATGACCACATCAGAGTTTTTCATCCAGAGGCCCCTGGGTATGTCAGGGCTATATCACAGAGTGCTAACCAGAGAGGCTTGTCAATCAACACATCTTTGACATTGGCCTTCCAATCCTATCAGCTTCAAAAATCATGAAACTTTAGCCATTAGAAAAATTTGAAATGTGAACTCCAACCCAATAGTCTCTTGCTTCTATTCTGCTTATTGCCCAGAGCATGAATTTCTACTTATTCTGGATCTCAGAACCCTATGAAACTCTAAAACCTCCCATGAAGAAGAAATGCATATCCACACTTACATAAACAAGCTTCTACACGTGATTCAGGAGTGTACCCTAAGGTGGGGGTGGGGGGAACCCCAGGGTTAAGAACCTCCCACAAGAATGCAAGACCTTTTCTCATGAAGTCCCTGTCTACCTGTCTAGTCTCATTTCTAGACGTTATCTCTCCCACCACAGCCATATCATGGTGTATCAGGCTACCTTTTGTGCCTGCCCTCAGATCCCATTGGTTCACCTTTTATTCCAGCGACTGCTGCAGTGCCCAGCTTCCTGCAGGTGTAACGTGACAATACTGCGCTTCAGCTGTGGCTCTTATCTCTTGCTTTCTGCCCTGAGACTTTTCTGGAAGGAAAGCAAGGATGCTGTTGAGAACTTTCTTGACATTATCACAGCTGCAAACCTGAGAGTACACAGTCGTTAGCCATCCAGGGGCAGCCCCTGACTGGTGCAGGACAGGAGATGATAGATAACCACTCCCATTTTCCAGCCGGCAGTAGACGGTTCTGAGGTGTATTTTACATAGTTCCTTGGAGAGTCCCAGCAAGATTGTACACAGTAGGGTCTGACTTGATACTACACTTTTTATTGGCTTTTCCCCTGTTCTTGCTTCACTCTTCCCTGACTTCTAGATCTATTTCTTGAAATCATGTCCCCAAACAAACGACATATATGCAAACCCTTGTCTCAGACTCTGCTTTTCAGGAGAAGCTCAAGCTCAATTACACAGAAACTACACAAAACAACTTCTGGCTCTACCTTTTCTTTGCTGTACCTTGTGCCTAAAATACCTTTCCTCTTTTCTAGTTGGCAAATCTCTTTATCTTTCAAACCCTTGCTCAAATGTCATCTACATCAGAGGTCAAAGACTAGATTTCATTTGTAGACATATTTTGTTTGGTCCACGTAATTTTTCCTATAAACATTACTATCTATACTTGTTTATACGTTTATTTTCTTGGCTATGTCCTTTGGCCAAGAAATAGAATCACTGTGTCTTATTTATCTCTGTATATCCATATAGAGGCAGTTTGTCAACGTTGGATAAAATGTTGTTGACCATTGAATGGACGGGACAGCTTTGCAAAGTGTAAAGAGTAATTGATTTAAAGTGTCCCTTGTAGGTTGTGTGACCTTGGGAATGTCATGTAAACATTCAGTTTCAGTCTCCCCTGGGAATACATTTGGCTGTAGGTAACAGAAAACTCAACTGCAGTCTCTTAGTCAAATGAAGGTTTATATTCGCACATAATAAAGTCCAGAAATAAGGAGCTGAACCAATATTTTGGGGGATTGATTGATTGATTGATTGATTGATTGATTGATTTGGCCTTTCCTGGTCACATAATGGCTATGACAGCTTCCATCCTCACATTCACACACAGACAGGAAGGAGAGTAGCGGACAGAGATAGCCATGTCAATTCCTTGAAGCAACAGCCAACACACATACAAGCAATGATGTTCCAGAAATCCCAGCAGATTTCTTCTTTATGAGTCACGAGCCTTGGCTGTAGCACATACCCCCTAGCAGCAGGGCTGGGAGAAACAAATACTTAGAATGAATCAGGGCAACGTCTCTCTAAAAACACAGTCAGGATTTTGTTAGCAATGAAGATCGGATGGTGAGATGAATGGACCTCATAGTGTGTGCCACATTCCCGTTCTGAATATGGTAGGTTCATAACACCTAACCTACCAGCTCCACAGGGTCACGTGAGGTTACAATAGGATCATATATGCGAAAGAGCTTTGCAGAATGCCGTTCAAGCCATTAAGCAGTTTATGTTATGCTTGTGATAGGAAAACATCATTCTACCCCACAACTGAACTAAGTATATAGCAGGTATACAAATATTTATTTAGAATTCATATCCATAAAAGAACTTTACCTTCTTCTGAGAGAGGACTTTCATAAAATAATATGATATGCTAGGCTGGTGTTTTTCTTCTTTTGGAATGTATAGACTATTCACCATAGCAATAACAGTAACCATAATAGCAAGGCCATAAACAACACTGTATTACAATTTAATCTTGTTGTTTTAGTTGTACGGGAGAAATTTGGTAAGAACATACTGTAACTTGGCCAGGACATCTGCACTCTTAAGAAAACAATACAGAAAGCCAAAATATTGGTTTTATAGATGATTGAAAGAGTCATAATTCTGAGGCATGGTGTCCTTGGGCGTCATGTGGAGATATGGGCCAAGTGGCAAAATCTCACACTTCAAATCACCCCCATCACGCCCTGCAGCTCTGGACACCACCCTCTATGCTCCAGAAGTAGAATGCCTTCTAGTCCCCCATCTGGTGAGAACCAGCTACATCACAGCCTTAGATTCTTTCCCATTTAATGTTGTAAATGGGAAAACATTAAATGTTTTAAACATTTAAAACATTAAATGTTTTAAATGTGTTTTAATGAAAGCATTTAATGTTTTAAAACCAATTCCTCATGCAATAAATATTAGGCTCAAACCTTGTTAACTATGACTTGCTATGCTAGACATAAAGCAGTTTATGTCAAGGTGAAGCCTACGTATATTTCCTTCATTTTGCCAAAGGTTGTGATGCCATGTAGATTTAGTCAACAGAGTATAATCCAGAGTCGTCATGACATCTCATCCTTAAATACTTTAGAAGACATCTCTAAAAAATATGGACACATTTCTCAACTGACAAATTTACCTACATATCCCATCTATGAAAACTGGCAGTAGCTCCTTAATTATCAAAGTTCATATTTTGAAATTTCCAATTGTCCCGAATATGTCCTTTAGAGCTGATTTATAATATATAGATATAAATATAGATTATGTAGATAGATAGCTATCTTATAACCCCCACCCCCTTTCTCGTAATTCAAGGAATTGGTTTATGGGATGATGGAGTTGGCAAGTCTGAAATCTGAAGAGCAGGCTGGCAGGCTGGAAACTCTCAGGCAGCAACTTCTTCCTCAAGGAAACCTCAGTTTTTCTCTTATGGCCTTACAACTAATTAGATGAGGCCCATCCACATTATCAAAGATCATCTCTTTTCCTCAAATGATTGTAGACTTTAACTGCATCTATAAAATAACTCCACAGCAACACCTGGGTAGTGTTTAATTGAAAACTAGCCTAGAGAAGTTGGTACATAAAACTAGCCATCACAGCTGTGCTTAGCTTACACCGCTAGCCCTGTGCTGTCTGACGTGGCAGCCACTAGCTATGGAGCTCTTGAAATGTAGTCAGTCTGAGTTGAGGTGTGCTGTATTATAAAATCCACCCCAAACTTAAAAGACATTGTCCAAACAAAAAAAGAATGAAACTGTCTCATTAATAATTGTCATTATTATTATCATTAACTATTTTTATTATTGATTACACATTGAAATAATAGTATTTTACATGTTTGAATGGGGTTAAATGAAATGTGTACATTACTAAAGTTAATGTTTCATTTTACTTTTTTAAGTATGGTTACTAGAAAATTTCAAATTACATATGTGGCAACGTTTTGTTTCTTTTGGGTACCGCTACTCTAGCCTCCATATTTTCTGTAATTTACAGATTAGACTTTAATGATTTGATTAGATTAAAGCTAAGCTTTCCCAGCAAGATTGCATTGTAATGCTACTTTGCATGGCCGTACAAAGTATTATCTCGTATACTGTTAGTGATTTAGAGTTTCGCCGCTAGAGTGAGGTGCTGGCCCTCTGATTATTCCATGGCAAAATTGTTTTTCTCCTTGTGACAAGAAAATCATCTTCACAGGGTTGCTTAGCCACCATAAGAATATCCAGTTTCTCACCAACAACTCTTCAAATGGTTTCAACAGCAATGAAATAATCCTTGCTTGAATAAATCATTTTATCAGCACTTGCAAGATAGCTAATGTCGAATTTTGTCATTCCTTGCACGTAAGTAATTGTCATTATTCTGTAACATAGAGGTTTTTAATTTAATTCAGAGCATTGGGTTGCTATGAATGCTTATTATAAAGATGGGATAAATTACCTCTTTCCTTTAATTGACAGCTTTCAAAGTAGAAATTGACTTAATAGCTGTCATAAATGAAAAACTACTTTTCATTGATTTCCTTTTTTTCAGTATTATTGTGAACTCATGGATTTTTTTCAGATACAGAATCTTTCAACCAACTGTAAGCATTATTCTTTTTATGCTTGAATTTTCACAACTTGGACCATGGATCCCCTTCAATGTGGTTCCAGTGTTTTTTGTGTGTGTGTGTGTTGTTGTTGTTTTTTTTAACACAGTCTCATCAATCCTGGAACGCTTTCTCGCTTTTTGATACAACAATATATTCCAGACTCACCTGTACCTTCCTGCTCAGATCTTGACTCATTTCTCCAAGGAGCTCTGGTTCCTTTTATCAGGAAATGTATCTAGAAACCAGGATCTTGTGCTTAGAATCATGACTTTTTAAATTTACTTATAATGCTATAATGCTATCTGAATTTCACAGTCATAAACTTAGGGGTCAAAAAATGAAATTTTATTTCATATAAGCAACCTGAATTTCCACTGACATCAGAAAACTAAGTTTTGCCGATCAAAATAAAGTTGGTTCCTTCTGGATTCTTCTTAGCCTTTTGTTGGGTTAAAGTCAATCAGATTTAGGCCTCTCTCCTTCCTCTCAATCCTTCCCTTTCCTCAAAGATGGTACAAACTTAGGGGTTAGAAGAGAATGAGTGTTTTGTGTTGTTCTAGCACCCAGAAAAGGTATCTTATTCGCTTACCGGATGCCAGATTTTGCAAATAAAAACACAGGATGCCCTTTTTTCTAGCAGCATCCTCAACTAAAATGTACATGTTCTGCCTGCTCCTTAGTCACCAGATCAAACCATTCTGTGTCCTCCGTGTTGCAGCTGCTAGGAATTTCTAGTCTAATGAGCCATTCACAATCACTGTTAACCCATCCTGGGATATAAGCAAATTTAAGACACTCTCTTTCTCAACTCTGGGGCTCTGAAAGATTCAAGGGATTGTCTTCCTAGTCCTCAATTACGTATTTCTACTTTAACTTTGGCTTCCGTTTTTGTCTCCTACTCAAGGCCATAAATGCCACTACTTTTGATGTAGAGGGCCGAAGGAAATGTAAGAAAAGAAAGACTTGTGTTTTCAAATTTTATTTTGCTGCGCATTCCTCAGGAGGGATTTGCTGTTGCTTGTCTTTGCTCTTACCTTTCCTGCCTCCAGAATTTTGCTCATGTGTTCCTTTCGCATCGAGTCAAACCCCGACCAATCTGTGTCTATTCCGATCCACCCATTCTTCAGGGCACATAAACACAGAAAATATTCCTTTCTCCTATTCTAATTATATTTCATCTTTGCCTGCTTTGGAGGGGGACTTATTTAATATTCTATAAACATACACTAAGAACCTCCTACCCACCAAAGGTAGTGTTTTTTGTTTTTTGTTTTTTTATCTGAACTAGATTATAAATTCTTTGGAAGGAGAATCAGCTTCTAGTTCATCATTGTATTTCTGCACTTGGTAAGTATTTTGAATGAGGGAAGGAAGGAATGACTGAATGAATAAGCATATGAATTGCTGATCACCGGATTGCAGGAACTTCGTTTCCTCCCCAGCTCCTAGGGCCAGGATGCCAGAGCTCTTGTCTTCCCACACTTCTCTTTCAGACTTATTTTCATCCACATCTGTTTTCTCTTTGTTTATCTTTCTAAAAGAAAGAAGGGACCCATTTTCAATTCCCATTCATCCTCTGTCTAGAAACCCTCTCCTCCTAATTTTCCTAGGATCTTGATTCAGCAATGCTCTCCCTTCTTCTATCTTTAGCCTTTCCATAGCTCCTTCTACTCAGCATGTAAAGTGGCTCAAGTGTTTCAGATCTTGAGAGCCCCCTTCCCGTCTTGCTGCAGAATGCTCCTACCTGCCTCTTCATTTTCACCTCCTGTTACTTATAACCCTAAAGCTGTGTTCCAGCCACGCTGAAATAGCTGACCCTCTATCTTGGTTCACTTCTCTTTCTTGATTTTATATCCTTTTTTTGTTTGTTTGTTTGAATATCCATTTATTCTTTAACTCATTCTATGCCTCCACGTCTCAGCTCAAGCATTTCCTCCTCTGGGAAGCCTTCTAAAACTCCCACAGGAGAGCTGGTCATTTCTCCCTTCTATAATTTCACCGAGTATCAGATGCGTTGTGATTATTTGTTGGCAGACCTGCCTCCCCCAAGTAATTATGGGATCCTTGTGAACAGGTTCAAGATCCTATTGATAATATGTGTGTTTCCAGTGACTGACTGTAGTAGGTCCTGAATGCTTTAATTGAATAGACGAATGAATGAACAAATGAGACTATCTCATTACCTATAGTTAAAACACTGTGCCCAGGAAAAATCCTATGATGGTCTAAGCCAATGGGTGTGTTCCTCCTGTGGCCAGCCCTGGCAAGGACAGCATAACCTTGGCAAGATCGTTCATGTATTGAATAGGAAATCAACTCACTTTCCTGTTTGTGTAGTATCATGGCCAAAGGAAAGATGGCTGTGTGTGGTGAAGGCAGCAAATGAAAAGGCCTTCTGTGTAAGGAATGTGCCTCTCTTGAATTTCATTTCACAGGAGGTACCTTCTTGGAATGCAAACCCTAATTCAAGGAGGGCTAAAACAGATGTTGCTCACAAGGGCAAAGACAAGTAGATGGTTGTGGAAATCTTTATTCCAGTGTCACACCCTCCTGCTAAAGCAAACAAGAAAAAGAAAAAAATCATAATTGCCCATCTTGGTTATAAATTCTTTCCATCGTTCATTGAAAATAAGAACTGGAGAACATAACTTTAAAATCATCTAGCAAGGCCCATTCATTTTTCCAACCCTACTTCACATTTTAGAGATGAAGAACCTAAGGTCCAGCATAGTGGGAGGTAATCCGTACAAGGTCCTAGGGCCAGTAATTGGCAAAACTGGTTCTTGAACTCAGGTTTCCTCGTACTGTACCCAATACCTTTTCAACTTCACTAAGTATATGCATAAATAGAAAAAGTACATGTAGGGAAAAAGGGGTGACTGAAACAGCTGGAATGTATTATGGTATATAAAATAGTTTGACAGCTTGAATATGCTTTCAAATATTACTGAATTTGTCATTTTCTTGCAGGAATCTATGACCTGGTGTCAATCCTTCCAAGCACTTAAAATAGTTTTGTTTGAATACAACTATTTCATGTCTTGGTTCTTCAACTACAAAATTCATGGTTCTGCTTTTGGGAGGATCATGAAGATCAGTTACAGAATTAATGAGAGTTAGTGTTTGATAATGAATCTGCTAAATTGTCATTGCATAGCTGTTAAGGACTGTGTAGGGTCTGAAATGTTACCACACTTGTAGTCTTACAAGTTAGTGTCATGGATGCTGACAGAGGATATGAAGCTCCTAGTTTAGGATCAAAGGACTTAATCACTCATGGCAAGAGCAGTAGCCAGAGTATCAGCATTTGCACTGGTTTTCTAAGCCCCAATTCCCACAGGACAACACAAAGCAAGCCAGGTTACATCTGTTGCCACAGTGGGTATGATAGAAGAAGAACCTGGACCCTAGGGATTTCCACTCTTTTAGAATAAGCAGTAAGGCTGCCTGCCCTTCCTCTAGAGGGAGACACTGTCTCCATCTTCCAAGGCTGCCTGCTGTACAAACGTATACAAATATCCTTGAAAAGATAATACGAAATAAAGCTATTCTATACGACCTTGGCTTCTGGTGAATTTTCCCATGCGTATGCTATTCCATCAGCCACTCTGGTTGATCTGACTGACAGAGGCTGGGACCAAATATGCCAACTAGTCTTATACAGCATTTAATTAAGGATACTATCATCAGGCCTTAGAGCAACAGGATGAGGCCATCCTGTCGTATTAACTTCAGTTGTGCCCCAAGGGTCTCAGGTCCATCTAGCTTTACAAATCCTATAAAGCATCAGTGTCCACCGGAAAAAGTCAGGTGGTTTTTCCTTAAATGGTTTGGCCTGAGGCATTAGTACAGCAGGATGTATTAGCGATTGGACAAATTCTGTCTTGGCCGGCAAGAAAGAAAGACATCTAGGACATTTCTGTCATCCAAACCAACTCTGGCCTGTGAATTGAGACTGACCCAAATGCCTTGAGGTGCTAAAGTGGTGTCATTGATCAGTTCAGCTAGAGTCAGGGACAATTTTTGTATTGTCTTTTGTAATTTAAGGATTCTCATACAGGGAAAACTGTACTGAGGGCGCCCATAAGTAACAAGTCAGCTTTCCCTCTGACAATTTTCCCTGAGTAACTAGAGTAGCCTTATTTTGGAGAGATCTTTGCACCTGTCTGAGGGCTACATGATCTAGAAGTGGTGTTCCTTTCAACACTTTCAGGTCTCTTATGACCATCTCTAAGGCACAAAACACTGTGTCTTAAGGAGGGAGGCAAGTTAATGTCTGGTTTCCACAAAGAAGTACAGTCCTGGGGAAGTAACTAATGCTTCCAATCACTGGGGCCCATCCAGTGGGACCTACTTCAGTCAGGGGCACAGGTTGACATGCCTCCACCGTGGCCTTATAGCTTAGGGTTCCAACTTTACTTACAGTAAATGAGTCCCATCCTTGTTTTGGAGGAACTGCCTGAGGGAGCCCAACCTGACTTACTTGTCCGTGGCACCACCTAGGTGTCATGCATCCAACTCATGTAATGACAGAGTATCAGCTCTGGCAATGGGAATGGTAAAGAGGTCGGGAAGCGACAGGTATATTGCCAGGAAAGTGCAGAAGCTCGGGACTTCCCCTGCCGTTTCTGAGATTTCTTAGTAAGGTTAAATAAATGGTAACCATAATCAAGGTCAGAACTGTTTGGTGGGGAAGAACAGACCCAGGAGTTTGTTCAATTTAAAATGCTTGAGACAGACGGTCAGGGAGAGCTTTTTCTTCTAGGGCCTTTTCCTTCCTGAGGAAGGCTCCAGGGTGGTTCTGAAAGATAAATAACCTTAATGTCGCTCCTTCTCCTGACCCCACCAAGGTCGACTGTGTTTCTTCCACTGGGGCCATGGTTGTGGGTCTCCCTCCACTGCCACAAGATCAGTATGCCCTATTCCAGTAGCTGTAACGTGACCTTGTTTCAAATCATCTGCTCCTCTCCCTTAGACCTTTTATCTAGAAGGTTTCAATACAGGAGGATAAAGAGACCCTTTATGTCTACCACTCTGGCCTCTTGGTAAGCAGTGTTCTCAACCAGTGGCCATTATCCTCACAATCATGATCTAGGACATGGCCAAACCTGCAAAAGAACCAGATGGTGACACCGGAATTAAGTTTGAATTTACTAGGTCCCACCCAGAGAGGGTACCTACCAGGTTGGCCTAAAGTTAGCCTTAGGGGAAAGAAAGAAGTTGTCATGTCTGGAATGATCAGGGTGAAATCTCAGGTATGCAAAAATAGGTCTACATAAGCCCCTGCCCCTTCCCAGGAAGAGTCTGAGAGGAGATGATTCCTTTCTGGGGCAACCACACTTGGTGAATAAACTGCCTTGCTAAAGTGTGTGGACCAGGAAGTGAGACAAGTAGGGTCAGAAATCTTCGGGGGTTATTTTTTTAGAAGGTCATTCCAACACTTCCAAATACAGGATGTCCATGGATGATAAGAAGAGTGTAAAGCCCATCAAATACCTTGACAACCAGTCCACCGTGGAGTGTTTTTTTGTAATAAAAGTTATGCATTTTTCAGACTCTAGAAAACAGAAAAAATGGCACAGATTAGTTTCAAGGGCCACAATGGTGTGACCAAAGTTGGCTAATGGGACTGGAACAGTCACACAGGAATCTGTGAAAGTGTCAACAGAGGAGAGGAACCACTAGTAGCCCCAAGAGGGAGTAAAAGGTCCAATGTAGTCCATCTGCCAGGAGCAGGTAAAGTCCATGCCTATATGGTGTGGCCTCCTGTACCTTGAGACTAACAGGTCAACTTTTGGCAGGAGTCAAATCTGACATTCAATGATAGCCTCGGCATCGGAAAAAAAGTGTCCTCTGCTTTTTGCCCAGTCTATGATGTTGGATATGTTTCTGTATAGGGTAAGATCGTGTTTCTGTACAGAAATAGTAGCAATCTGGGGGTGCAGGCTCAGTAGCAGCTTGATTCTAGTTAGTTTCATGGGAGAAACAGCCTTAACTGGGAGTTTCTACATGAGTGACCCAGATGGTTGAATCAGCAGCTGCAGTTTATTTTCACTGTTCACGGCCCTAAAGAGAGGCTGACCAAACAGCGAGGCCATTGGCAATAGCTCAAGAATCAGCAAAATAAAACAAGGTTCATCACAGGGAATACTGGCCAAAGCTATAAGAACCGCCTTGAGTTTTGCCGACTGAGAAGAGCGACCATGTCGCTTTGGGTTCTGCATTGGTGGCAGTGATGTGGAAGTACCGTTGCCGCACAGAGGACGCCATTTGGTTTTAGCTTTGCTGAGCCGTCAGTGAACCAGGCCCTGTTATTCAAGAGAAGCTCTATGCATTGAGGATCCCACCGAGCTAAGTAGGGAGAGCGGGGAATAAAGTTTCCCACAAAAGGAGAGTTGCCATTTTTCCATGTGAAGTCAAGATCCTGCTCAGGCCAGGCTGGCTGTTCTCCTGAATATACCATTTCATTTGGCAAGCCAGGTTTGATGTACTCTTCACCCCTCGCTAGTTGTTAAGTCTGAGCACCATTCGCCAGAGGCTTCTATGGGCAAAATCATCAGTCTCAGAGAGTTGCAGCTCAAAGGGGCTCTTAAGATCGTTGGGCCCTTCTTGGGATGGGCTAGACAGGTGGTTGGGAAGCAATTTATGTCTTTCACTAGCACTTCTTTACATGCAGCTCCTCCTGAGCAGGAGCGTTCCTTCTGGCTCTTACAGAACATGGAAGCACAAGCATATTACATATTAAGTCTTATTGTAGTTTCAGATGGAGAAATAGCAACAACAGTACACTGAATTGGTCCAAATGGCCCCCCTGTAAAGTCACAGGAGCTTCCCTTCCCCAGTGTGGGTGCTCCCAGCCCTTATCAGTAGAATCCTCATGTCCCCACACCTCATGGAACTCGGAGGATAGTGAATTGGGTACCTGTATCCAACAGAGCCATAAAAGTTTGAGTCCATCTCTTCCTTGAAATTCCCCAGCATAGTCAAATGGATGTATCTAGCCTTTGGAGACAAAGAGACCTCAACCACACCTCTGATCATACTTCCTCTTAAAGCAGTTTAGGCTGGAGGGAGAAGGAGGGATCCGGGATATAGAGGGAGAGGATGGCCCTGTACCAACCTGTCTTTGCATTCACTTTCAGGTTAGAATGTTTGACAGTAGCTCATGGCTCAATCAAATGAACTTTCCAATATGTTGAACTTGCCTAATGCTCTGTATCAGGAGAGCCACATGGCTGACACCATCTGTGTCAGCTTTGGGTACCTTTTGATTCAACAGTGACAAATGCATTGCTTCCTAATCCAGGCTGTGAGATTCACATCATTTGCCTGACCTGGGCTTGGTACCTTGAGTGACACTTTTTTTTTGGAGGGGGGTGGGGGGAAGGGGAAAAGGACTTTATTGGGGAACAGTGTGTACTTCCAGGCCTTTTTTTTTTTTTTTCCAAGTCAAGTTGTCCTTTCAATCTTAGTTGTAGAGTGTGCTGTTCAGCTTCAAGTTGTTGTCTTTTCAGTCTTAGTTGTGGAGGGCGCAGCTCAGCTCCAGGTTCAGTTGCTGTTTTCTAGTTGCAGGGGGCACAGCCCAACATCCCTTGCTGGAGTCGAACCGGCAACGTTTGTGGTTTAGTGGACACACTCCAATGAACTGAGCCATCTGGGAGCTCAGCGGTAGCTCAGCTCAAGGTGCTGTGTTCAATCTTAGTTGCAGGGGATGGAGCCCACCATCCCTTGGGGACTCAAGGAGTTCAACCAGCAACATTGTGGTTGAGAGCCCACTGGCCCATGTGGGAATCGAACCGGCAGCCTTCAGAGTTAGGAGCATGGAGCTCTAACGGCCAGCCCCCTTTCTCTTTTTTTCTTCTTCTTTTTTTTAAGGAGTCTACCTTAATCTGAGGTAATCTGAGGCATTTACTGCTCTTTTGTCATGATAACATCTCTTAAGTTTTCACCCAATTTAATGTAAGATCTAGGGGAGTTTTCCATGGTGGCAGGACTGATCATAAGTTACCTAGTTTCCTTTGGGTAAGTTTCTCATCCTCTAGTAAGTCACCTTCATCAACACTGTAAACCCAGTCCAGGGCAGTAAGAGTCAATCCAGTAGTTAATACCTCCTCTACGGTTTGCCATGGGAATTTGTCTAGTCTGTGCATAGTATGTGGATGAGCTCGCTGAGTTTAAAGAGCCAGGAATAGGTTGGACAAATTCAATAGCTACTTAACTTAATTAGAGGTCATCTGTCCTCTAACACAGAGGAATAGCAGGATGAATGGGCTGTCAGCCTTCAGGCCAGGAGCTGAGTTCAGGTAAGGTCTGGACTTACAGGGTGAGACACCAAGTATTTACTAGGTATTTGCTCTCTGAACTCATCCATTGTGAGGCAAGAAATTTGACAAGGAACTGAGTTTAGAAGCCAGAAAGAGTGAACGTAAAGAGGCAGAGTCTGCAATCAAAGGTCAAAAACCCAAAGAGAACTTGATATATGTGGGTGTAGATTGGGAAGAAGCCAGAAGTATCAAGAAACATTGTCATTATGGGCCAGCGGGTGTCAATCTATCTTAGAGAAACAGGTTCAAAATCATTCTCTCACTTAGTCTTCTGAAATAGAGTCCTAGCTCGTTTCCCTGACTCCAGACTCTTCCCCTGCCAATCCCTTCTGCTGGTGGCTGCCAGAGCTCCATTTATGAAATACAAATCTGATTATGTCAGTCCACTGCTTTAGAATCCTTCTTTGGGCTCCCACTGCAAAAGGATGAAGCCTAAACTCTTGTGTATGACATTTAACATCCTTCACAAGTTGGACACAATTTGCTTTGCAACCTCATCCCTCATGTCTCCCCAACATATACCCAATGTTCTAGCCACACAGAATTATATGTGTTTTCCAAAATACACCATGCTCTTTCACGCCAGTTTGCTTTTATTTCCTTGCCTGGAATGACCTTGTCTTTCTCTGCCTGGAAAACTACTCGGTTCAGCTCAGCTGTCTCCCCCACTCTGTGGCTCTCTAAGCAGCAGCCTGTGCCCCCGTCGTATCCTATACACATTGATTATGATGTATGTTCATGCCGTGTCTATGTCTGTGTTTTCCACCAGACTGTGACCTTCTTGAGGGAACTCATGTTATTGATTATGGTCGCCCTACCACCCACTACAGTCCTTGGTGTATAGTAGGCCCTCAGTCAATATTTGTGGACAGCTGTAATATCTTTATGATACACCACATTGTTTTCTTTAGGCATTAAGTATTTCATTTTATCGTGTTAAATGAGGGCCCAAGAGTCTGAATTATTACGAATAATAACACCAATCCATCAAGTATAATATTAATGGCTTTATATTCGATATCCATTTTTCATTTCCAAAGCAATCAGCAGTAACTGCTGTAATTAAGCACTCTAATCTTTAAGATTATTAAGTGTGAAATTAAGCTGAAGTCATCCAAGGGACAGCAGGTGAACATTGTTTATGGAATGAATGTTTCTGTGTGTTGTGCGTGTTTTTTTTTTTTTTAAAGAAGCACATAGGTCATACATGTACTAATGACATTGTTTTCCATATTACTCTTCTGTGTTCCCAAAAGCAGCGTTTCCCACCCCATACCACCACTACCACACACACAGTCTTTCTCTTCACCTATTGCCTACAGACAAATACCCAAAGGAAATACTTTGTGTCAAGATACCTATAAAGACAAAAGATACTTATGGAAGCACTATTTGAAATGTTTTCTGAAGGTATTTTTGTAAAACATACTTCTTAGGAGCTTGGTACTGTATTGAATCTCTAGAGGGTGCATAGTATTTAGTCAACCTAAAGAGCAACTGACATGGCCGTTTTTGGGACAAGCACAGTAAATGGAAGACCTTGTCACCTTAGAGGACTAGCCTGGTTTCTCAGTATGTTAGGCATTGAGCGGTCATTTTGTAAAAAATCTTTTACTTTGTTAGTGACCCTCGTCTTCATACTAAGTATCACTGAAGTGGAATTAAGAAAAAATTTTCTATCCCATAATAACCCTTCAAGGTTCTCTGACACTAAACTACAAGTATATGTAGGAAGTAAACCAAAAGTGTGCGTCCCTTACATTGATAAATATTGTGCAGTAGTTCCCATTCTTCCACTAGTGAAATGTTATATATTTAGAGCAGTAATAATCCTTCAATATATAAGGAAGACATCACTAATCAATCACAATATTTTCCCACTGAGCATGGGGAAGCCAGAGACTAACAAAGCACTCAGAATTGTCTTTCAAGAAAATATCCATTTTCTATTTTTACTTTAATGCATAAGAATACAACTTCAAATAAGAAAATAATCAGTTACAGTAAAATTAGTGAATTCTAGTACTAATTGTGTATTGTAACATATTTTGTGCATGAACTTAATACCCATTTCAACCCTCTTCCACTAAAGAGCTGGAAAGTTAAAAATTATACTTCCTTGCAATCGAGTGCAGTCATGTGACCTAGGTGTCACTAATCAGATGGCTCTGAAACGGACTTGAATACAAAAATGAGAAACTTGAGGCTGTGGCCTTAGAGAGAGAATCTGATCTCCTAACATGCACAGTGGAGTTGGAAGCTGGTTCTTTTCTCATCGCTGCGGTGGAAGTCGTGGTGTTCTTATCTAAACATATTCAGTGTGAGTTTTAGGCCACAGCTACCATGTTTTGTTAGAATAGTCTATGGTATAAATTGGGCATTTTTTCTACCTTCATTGTTCCTGGCTAGGTAGTCTCCATGCTTGGTTCTCTAGACCTGGAGATTTGTGAGCTACCAAAAAGTCCCTTGTTTTAACCAACTGGAATATCCTCTGTTGTTTGTAACTAAGAATTCTACATGCTTTTTTTCATGAACCAATTACATATTCCCTGTTCTCTGGAGTATGAGATAGACATTAAATAGAATAAACACAAACAGAATAAAAAACAAACATGCACAGTTGACTCTTGAACAACGCAGGGGTTGGGGAACCAGAACTTGGCACAGTTGGAAATCAGTGTATAACTTTTGACTCCCCCAAAACTTAACTACAGTTGGCCCTTCTTACCCATAGTTTTCGCATCCATGGATTCAACCAACTGTGGATTGAAAACATTATTTTTGATCTGTGTTTGGGAATCCATGGATGTGGAGGGCCAACTCTACTAATAGCTTACTGTTGACCGGAACCCTTACTGATAACATAATCAATTAACACATCCTTTGCATGTTATTTGTATTATATGCTGTATTCTTACAATAAAGTAAGCTAAAGGAAAGAAAATGTTATTAAGAAAATCATAAGGAAGAGAAACTATATCTACTGTATTTATTGAAAAACAATCCACTGTAAGTGGACCCACACAGTTCAAACCTGTGTTGTTCTAGGATCAACTACAGTTTCAATCGTGGAGTTAAAATGGAAAAAACATTGGGAGCTGTGGAAAATAATGGGGTTGAAGTTCGTAGCTGTGACCCTGTCCTAACCTCCCACCCCAAATATTCATCAATTCATTTGCAACTCAGGACTAGAGGGAGAAACAAATGAACACCTTTCTTCAGTATGAACATTGCTGCCTGGGTCTCTTCTGAAAATACAGAGAAGCTCTGCGCTGTATTTTTTATCCATTAAGTGTCCAAGGATCTAACATTACTACTTATGAGCATGTATCATAACAGAATATTAAAGCAGTATAATGTGAGGGGAAATTTGATTTTGCATGATATACACAACTTTAGCTGTAATATGACATCCTCAATTCTAAGATAGGAACAGTTATTGTGGAGTCTTGTATCTCTTCTCTGATTCAGAATTAGCTCAAAAACAACATATATGTGAACATAAATGATATATGAAATGCATTTATCAAACTATTCATTGCACTTTGCATAAAGACCTATATCTAATTTATTTTCTACTTCATGGAATTAATTTCCTTTAACTAACGTATACCATATGTGCCTAGGTACTCAAGGCTACATAACTGGAGCATAGTGTGCTAAACTTACCTACAGCAGACTGTAAATAGTAGATGCAAAAATTATGCATAGAATTGTATACACCTTTGAGATGTGAGATCCAGCTGTGATGAACTTTCTGTCCACACTCAAATTTGGAATGTAATAGACGTCACATAAAAATTCCGTTAAACTCCTAACAGGATTATATGCTCACCAATTTTAACATAAATCTTCCATAATATCTATCTGTTTCTATAGATAGAAAGCACAGTGTACTTGAAAGAGGATAGGGCTTGAAATCCAATCCAGTTCATTCCAGTGCTGTTATTTACTATCTCTGTGGCCATGAACTTGCTACTTAATTTCTCTGAACACCATTGTATAATGGAAGAAATGATACCTACTTTACAGGGTTTAACTCTTAATAAATATTATTTCATTTCCTTTTTCCCATAATTGCCATTTCTACCTCTGACCCCTCAGAATTTCTGGAAAATAAGCATTCATTTCATTAATCTATTAACCAGTTTTAAAAAGTAAATATTTATCTGTATGCATGTGTTTTTTTATGTATATAGATACATGTTACCCTATAAATAAAGTACTTAAAAATACATCTATAACTAGGAAACATCTATTAAAAAACTTATTGATTAGGCTCTTGTTGGCATCTAACTTCACAGAATAATAATTTTATTAGATTAAGTAAGAACCTGAGATTTTATTTTATTTTTTTAACTCAGAGAACATATTGAATTACTATGGACTCCTCCTAGGAAATGTAAAACAATAAGACTTAAGTGATATTTTGAAACCCAAAAACTTTATCTGTGACTGACAGATTAGACTATAACCTTATAAAGAGAGCTCAGCTCAAATAGACGTTGTTCATTAATAAGGGAATAATAAACAATCCTACTTAATGAGTAATTTTATATATGTCTGATTATCAATCAAATAGAATAACACACTTGGAAGTATATGGACTATGCAATGCTTTTATTGCACTATTTATAGCATTCTGTTTTAGCAACTAGAGAATCTCCTTCCTAACAGAAAAAGTATATTAGAGAAAAATAAAAGATAAACATATGTGACTATTTTAATTGAAGTCAGAATTTAGGTTAATTATAATTATCAGGGAACAGAGCTAGATTGGGTAGAAAATAGAAAGGTAGAGATATATGTGAACATACATGGTTTTTGGTTTTATAATTTTTACTTGATTCTTTTTTTTTAAATTAGTTTCAGGTGTACTAAGCAACGTCATAGTTAGACATTTACACCCCTCACAATGTGATACCCCCCCAATCTACTACCCCTCTGATGTCATATATAGCTGTTACAATACCATTGACTATATTCCCTGTGCTGTATTTTTACATCTCATGACTATATATAAGTGTGTGTGTGTGTGTGTATATATATATATGTATATATATATACATATATATATACACACACATATATAATGTATATACATATGTAATATATATTAAATGTGTATATATATTTAATATGTATTAAATATATATATATGTTTAATTATAGTTGATATTCAATATTATTCTTTAGCTTCAGCACAGTGGTCAGGCATCTACGTAGTCCATGAAGTGATCTGATGGCTTCAAAGAGCTAATTTGCATTTTTTGCAAACTTTCTAGTTATTTTCAATGGGAAACTTGGTCTGAAACAAGCTAGTCCACCCTAACTGGAATTTGCCTATGCATCTATATGTGTACATTGATATATAGATAACTCTTGCTAATACAGAATTTGATTAATCAATTAGCAAATTAATTGTGTTTTAAAATAATAAAAAGTGCAGCACATACACACACACACACACACACACACACGTATGTAGTGTTTCAAGAGTTTTCATAGAAGAGATTGTTGGTGCCATTTAGAAAGCTTCCAATCCCAGGGATAAGCCCAAGATGCTGAATGAAGTAGATGAGAGAAAGGCAGAAAAAGGAACATGAAACTAAAGTTACATTTCTGCCCTACTTGCTTCCTGTTTCAATATGTTTTTTAAAAAAGACTGAGCTAAAAACTACTAATTACAGACACTTAATAGAGTAACTGTTAGCATTTTTTTCGGTCAGGAAATTTCTTTGATGTTTACCCTTCCTAAATATTTGTCCTTTTGATTTGTTTCACGAATTTGGATTCAGATGTAGAAGTATAAATGTATTCCTAAATATGATTATATTAGCAACTTTATCTAGGATTATATTAAATCTATTTTAGGCCACATTTGTAAGTTGTTTTTCATGTACACATGCGTGATTTCAGCAACTCATTTAAGCCAAAGAAAGAGTTGATTTTTTTTAAAGACTATGACAAAATGAAACTAAATATGTATCAGAAGCTGCATTTCATATTTCACAATTTCGAATGAGTCATTAAATCTCATAACTCCTCAGTATCTTAATCAGGAATGTAAAAATAATACAGCAGAGAAAGCACATGAATCTAACGGGACCATCACGTTGTACAACTCCAGGAGGCACCAATTACGGGCGGTGTGCTTGATGTCTTCTGAAATACTGCAGGGCAGATGTGCTGTCTCTAAGGCTAATATCTAGTCTGTTGGTTCTGTTGGTTCCCAAGCCTAACTATGTATCAGAATTGCCTAGTGAGCTTTTCAAAAACAGACTCCAGACCTACTGAATTGGCTGTCTATATTTTTGAAAGGTATCCAGTTGTTTTTGCAGCACAGCCAAGTTTGGAAACTTCTGGTCAAATTCATTCCCACTTCTGCTTCTAAAATGCTGTTATAGATTTAAATGGTTCTTGTTTTCAGACATCATCTTCAGTTGATGGTTCCCTTATCTTTTTCCTTATCTTTGCAATAATCCACTTTAATCCTTCACAACTTTTATCACAAAAAATTATTTATATCATATCTAATAACATTCAGTAAGCTTTTTAAAAATCTGTAAGTAAAACAATGAAGGAAGACTGATCCTCACTTCTGTAATTTCTTATTTTTAAATATGGAAAAATTTAAATATGTAGAAAATCACATGCATAAAATTTCCATTCATTGTTATATGTTTATTTCTTCAATACTGGTCATTTTTATACTTTGTGGGTAGGCTTTTAGTTACATAAAAATCTAGAAATGTAGTATCTTCATGTCGAATTAACTTTTTAAAGAATGAATTTGTCCCTTTTAGTTCTAGTAATACTTCTTATCTTAAACTATATATTTTTGTTATTAGTATAACTACTTCAACTTTCTTTTAGTTAGTGTTTTCATGGCATATCCTTTTCCATTCTTTTACTTTCAAATTTTATGGTTGTTAAAGTTAATATTTTATTTTTGTACAGTCTGAGAATCTAAGAAGTTTAACTGGAAATATTTAAACCATTTACATGTAATAGAATTATAACATTCAGTTTAAGTCTATCATCTTACTAGGTTTTGGTATTACCTGTTTTTTCCTCTTTCTTGCTTTCTTTTGGATTAATCGATTACTTTTATCATACTAATTTCCTCCTCTTAGCTTATTGATTGTACATTTTGTTATTGCTTTAATGTACCACAGATATTATGAAAGGCACCTTGACTTATTAGAGTCTAACATAAGTTAGTAATTTTAGAATTGCTTAAACAATGAAAGGGTCTAATAATACTTCAGATCCATTTACCAACCTTCCACCTTTTTACTTTTATTTCTATGTGTTTTCAGTTTACATATATTTTAAACCTCATAAAACAATACTATCACTGATTTAAACATTTATATTCATTTAGATGAAACTTATTACTCTTTCTGGAGCTCTTTATTCTTTAATGCAGCACTGTGCCTCCATCCAGGATCATCTTCCTACTGTGTTTTCCCGAAAATAAGACCTAGCCAGACAATCAGCTCTAATGCATCTTTTGGAGCAAAACTTTATATAAGACCTGGTCTTATTTTAATATACTATAAGACTGGGTCTTGTATAATATAATACAATGTAAGACTGGGTCTTATATTAATTTTTGCTTCAAAAGATGTATTAGAGCTGATTGTCCAGGTAGGTCTTATTTTGGGGGAAATGATATAGCTTACCAAAATGTTTTTGGTATTTCTTTCTCCTTATGGACCTGTTGGCAATGAATTCTCTGTTTATATTTATTTGAAAAGACTTTATTTTTCATTCCAAAATTATCTTTGAAAGCAATTTTTTAAAAGAGATATAAAAAAATAAACTTTTTGATGAATATTTTTACTGATTATAGGATTCCTTTTTCTTTTCAGTTTTATTGAAATATAACTGTCATACAGCACTATTTACGGTGTACTGCATAATGACTTGAATTACATATATTGTGACATGATTACGACAATAACTTTAGTTAACATTTAGCACTTCATATAGATACAAAATAAAAGAAAAATTATTTTTTCTCTTGTGATAAGAATTTTTAGCAACTTTTAAATATACCATATGGCAGTGTTAATTATAATCATTATGTTGTACATTGCATCCTCGGTACTTATTTATCTTATAATTGGAAATTTGTACCTTTTGACCACTTTTGTCTAATCCCCTTCCTTACCCTCCACTCCCAGCCTCTGAAACCTGATTTCTTTAGTTTGTTTGTTTTTAGATTTCACATATTAGTGAGTTCATACAACACTTGTCTTTCTCTGTTTGACTTACTTCACTTAGCATAATGCCTTGAAAGTCCATCCATGTTGTTGCAAATGGCAGGATGTCCTTCTTTTTTATGGCTGAATAGTGGGCACTTAGTTTGTTTCCAGGTCTTGGCTATTGTAAATGGTACTGTTTGTCTTACTGTTGCCCCTTTTAAGGCCATGTTTTTTTGTGTTTTTTATTTTCTTTTGGCTGCTTTTAAGATTATTTTCTTTGTTATTGATTTTCAGCAGTTTCACTCTGATGTGACTAGATGTAGTTTTCTTGGACCTCATCTTGCTTGGGGTTTATAAATCTTCTTGGATTTGTGGCTTGATGTGTATTTTCTGTTCCTTTTTCTCTGTGTGCTTCACTTTGGATCTTTCTTACTAATCCGTCTTTTGTGTTACTACTAATCATTTCTTCTGTCTAAACTTTTCCAACACCAAGCATTTGCATTCTTTATTTCAGTGATTGTTTTTTCAGTTTTAAAATTTCCATTTGATTTTTCATAGATACTTTCTCTAGTGAAAAATGTATCTTCTCTATTTTCTTTAACATATATTTTTTAAAATTTTTGTATGTCTGTAATTTTTGAAAAATTACAGCTATCTTTGAGGGAAAATTATATAGTCTGTACATAATTTTATCTTCTTCAGAGTTTTATTTTTCTTCTGGAGAGTAATTAGAATAAAGGGTGATCATTTTTGATCCAATCAAATATGGAGATGCCCAGGGCTGAGTTCCAAACTTGTCAATTCCCAATTTTCTCTTACTTTTGGGGCATAGGCTTCCTGGGTTCTCAACTGTCAATTGAAAGCCTGGGTTTCAATCTTCTTTGGTAGATCCTAGGCTGAAATTCTTATCTCCTTAGCATATAGGACTGAAATCTATGATGTAGCAGGTTTCTTCTAGGTTTCTTTGCAATTTTGCCCCCACACAGTTGAGGATTTGGCAAATGCCTCAAGGGAAAACTCAGTTGATTATTGGATTTACTTCTCTAAGATTCCTTGATAGATTCAAATTTCTTCCTTTAGACCCAGTTCCTTTAGCATTCCTCACTCCTTTTCATTCTCTCACTAGTTTATCCCATTCTTTTTGTTTTTTTCCAATATTTTCAATACTCCTTGTACTGACTTGAAAGCCTCCCTATTACTCCTTTCAAACCCAATATTTCTCAGTTTTTAACAACTACTTACCAGAACCCCAGTGTTCCCATACCAACCCATTAACCCCTAGAGTACTTTTTCCTTCCATTTCTTTAACATACTCCCATTCCTTCAGTCTTTTCAAGTCTTTTTGGCCATTTATTTAAATTCCAGTCTCTTCCAGCAGATAATTAGAGGGTCATTTAGCATCAATACCTCCAAAGTCCTCCAAAATAGCGAGTACTGTGTACATAGTAGTTGCTCAATAAATATCTTCTCTTTGGTCATGTCAATGAAAGTCAGACAGTATAAATTTCTATGCCTGGGGAGTACTTTAATCCTAATATTTTTCAAAAGATGAACAGAAATCAATCAAAAAGAAAGTTATAGGAAGCAGTGAAGAAAAAAATAGCTATTTTTTTGTCTTTGCCTTTTCTTTAAATATTAAGCTCTTGAAATGGTATATCCTTATTTTTATTTCATTATATCCCATAATGCATTCAGGTACAAGGATGTATAAGAAATCTTGTTTTAATATTAACCTGTTCCTTGTGTTATGATTAAACATTTGAAAATTTGTATAAACAAATAGAGAAGTCAGAGACTTAACTCCCTTTGAATATTTTCCCTTTTCTTTACTGATCATATCTGCAGGTGTTCACTGTCACAAGTAAACATATCAAATGGTGTAAGGACATTATATTTGCATAACTGAAACTCACTCATGCTTTTTTATTTGCACACGACTATCAACCTTCAGAATCCTAACCAAATACTCCTGTAACAAAAAAAAAAACAGCTGAAAGTCTTAAGACCTTCCTTTCTCTATAATTTGTGCAGTTTAGTCCTACAACTACTAATGTGTTCAGAACTTTTAGTAAAATTAATTAAGGGCATGCACACAAAAGGATAGCAAAGTAGATTTCACATCTATGGAACCTGGAATATATTAGATACTAAGAGAATTAAGAAATAGTATTTGCCATATTTATGTGTATTAGTCCTTTGTTTCTTGTGGTGAGATAAGTCAGTCAGGAAATTGTTAATGTGATCACTTAAAACAAAACTCTGCAAAACTGCAGTACTTCGTTTTAAAGTATTCTCTTTCTCTCTCTCTCTTTCCCTGATGGTAACCATAACAACCAGTTCTTTTGAGAGAGGTCAGTTACTAAAAAGAGCATGATCTATACATCAGATAATATGATCATCTATAAAGTACACTTTGGACAATGTTCATTTTTTACAGAAATTGGTTTTAAGGCCGTGGAAATGTTCTGAAATTGGAGGTTAAAATAATGGAAGAAAAATATATAGGTATATCTATAAAACCAAATGAAGATGACACATTAGAACATAAATGATCAGTTCTATTTTTAATCCATTACCACTAACCATCAGGGTTTGGCACACAATTTATCCTCAAACAAAACTATTAGGATTGCTGATTTGGGAAAAAATATTTTAAGCTTTATTAAGATTTGTATTGGAACTGTAACAATAGGGAGACTTCTTTCTGCCTCTAACCATAGATGTTATACACCTTCAGGTATATTTGAAAGAAAAGTCTGTAGGTGGGCTTGCCACCAGGAGGCCAGCCCTGCTACTTACAAGCAAAGTAACTTTGGGAAAGTCACTTACCCTCCCTGGGCCTCAGAATTTTAATTTGTAAAATTAGGATAATGCCTACTTCATATGTTGATTCTCAAAGTCAAATGGTATCCGTACTGTATGTGAACACAAATGGTAAAGTACCTAAAAGAGGAAATACCGTACAGTAACCAAAAGCTAGCATTTGGATTAGGGTAGGCTTGGTTAAAATCTGACTCAATGATATAGTAGCTATCGACTGCTGCCAAGTTACTTACTTGCTCAAATCTTCAGCTTCTTACCTACAAAATGAGAATATATCACAGCCAGCTCTTAAGAAATTGTGACATATACAAAGTTCTAGGTAAGATATCTTATTACTAATATTATATAAATATGATACTTATGTATAGTAAAGTATACTATACATATAGTAATGATGACAATGTCATGACCATCATTACTATATTAGAATTTCCACTTCCATTATATAGAAATGGTAACTTTGAGTTATACAATCTGAGAATAAGGCTCTGGAGAATGTTAAGGATTTCAAGTGCTTTGCGTGAGTATGACTTATTAGAGGTCGGAGGTAAAGATAAAAGATTTGTTTTATAAAATTTTAAAAATTTGTTACTTTGTCATTGGCTTAAATTGAATATGTTGATAATAATGTAGAATTGGATCTTGTTTTTTGTTAACAGCAATACTAAAGCGAGTTTCCTTCATTCTCCTTTTTTAACTGTATTAAATGAAGAAATTGATGCAGACCTATCATTTTTAAGTATTTTGGTTTTCAAAGATACTATTTCGCGAACTTTACTTAGGCTGAAGTAAATATTAAATATATCTAAGCCACCGTATTTTACTTTCTTAAAAATTAGACTGGGATTGGGCAGAAACATTTCAGGGATCAAACTGAGATGAAACAAGTTGAGCCCAGTTTCATCTAATTGATAATCATTAGTCTAATTTTTTAAAGTTATATTTATCTTTTGTGAACTAATCATTGCTTCTCCAGGACCAGACATCAGTGAGGATAAGATTGAAAAAGCATCAGATCATTGACTCTCCTTCTAGTTATTTATCACTCTATAGGAAACAAAACCCTTCATGAAATCCCAATAATTTGGAACTAATAAAAACTGCAGCCAGGTCTGAGCTTCAGTTTAGCACTGGTATCTCAGAACAAAGACTTTACTAATATCAAGAGGAGATGAAATATCCCAGAAAAATGCTTGTTCTATTCCAGAAAACTCCTAAAACTCCTTTGTTTGATGCCCTCTCCTCTGGAGTTGATGAGATTGCACTGATACTCCCCAGCCTCTGACTAGACGGAAGGCGACACAGGTTCAGATGTGGGTAACTTGCAGGAGGAAATGCATGCCTAGTGGTTTCTGTTTTGAGTGTGTGTGTGTATTAAAGGGATAGCAAATTCCTTGTTGAAGGAGGTGGGGCCTGAGTTAGGAAACTCAAAAAGAACAATCCAGTCTTGACTGCTCTGCTGTGGGAGTAGGAGTGACGATGACCAAGCACATAAAAATGTTTACTAAGCTTAGGTTGTAGGCAACACCTGTGTAGTGACATGTGTCTTCACTGTTGTTTCATTTTCTCAGTGGTGCTCAAAATTCCAGTAATAGGAGAGGCAAAGTCAGTTGGGTTATTTTGGGGCCAGGTCTTGCAGAAGAGGAGGCAAAAGGGCAGGAGACACAGAATGAAGGCTGATAGCAAGAAAGAGGCTGAAGTGAGGCATGTTGAATGCAGATGGAATAAAGAGGAATAACGTTCAGAGGGATCTGAAGTTCAGGGAGAAAAGGGAAGCAAAGGCTGAGGGGTCGGCTTCAGTGTTCATGTCACACTATTGTACTTTTTATCTCAACAACATGTAGTTTTCTGCTCTACAATGATTTCATGTAAGGCTGCTCTGCTTGTTTTTTCTTTCCCCAGTGAATACCCAGAATCAATTCCCTCAATTAATTTACAGAGTATTGACCGATAAGCCAAGTAATTTCAACAAGTACACAGTCCTTGTAATGAATGCACTTGAAAGAATTACTTCAGTTAACATTCCATCATACCTGTCATCATTGAAACATAATTATAGTGCTCACACAATTCAGGAAAAATTTTGTACAAAAATGTAAAAGATTCAAAATGTATGAAACTTAAGAGGGAAACCACTTTTAGCAAAGCAAGATGCTCGTTCATTGTTGACAGTGATGGGACAGCTTAAAAATTTCCAGTACCAGAAACTATACAACACAGAAACTGTACTGTGGTGTACATGTTGAAAATATTTCTATTTTATGGGATTCCTGCAAAAGAAATTGAATATCACTTTTATAAAGGCAAAATGAATCCATGTGCAGTTTTTCAGTGACAGTAACAGAGACCACTCAGGATATCTTAAATATACGATTATTATAATGGTACATGTAGAAATAAGCAAGATTTGGATGCTGGCCACACACTGGGCATTATGGAAATGAAATTAGTTGTACCGTTTGACGTTGTGGACACTGGCTTACAGGTCAGGGACCTAAAGGTGATTCCGAGTCCAGCACGGCACTTGTGACCTGGTTATGTCGTCGCTCCCCACCAGCAGAGGGTCATTAATTCCTGATTTTCAACTGCTACCAACCACCTCATATTCAACTCTCTATATTTTTCTGCTTCTTACAGTTTTCATTGTCTCAAGGGCTCTGCACACAGGGCTCATTGCCTGTTTTTCTCTTCTGTGTATGCTACTTCCTTTCTACTTCACTTTCTCTCTCTCTCTCACTCTCTCTTCTCTGTTAGTCTACCTATATCTCTGGCTGGATATTTATCTGGCTAACTAATACCTCATTCAGGTTTCCCTAAGAGATTAGTCTCATTGATTCCTAGGTCACTATTGTGTATATTAGTTGAACTTGCACCCCAGGCTACTTCATAGATTCTAGCCCATCTAGAGGTTGGCTGTAATTTTATCAATCCTCCCACCATGAAAACCACACACACACACACACACACACACAGCCCAGTCAGCAAGGTGACAAAATTTGTGTATCAACATAGTTAGTCTTATGAAAAAACTCTTTGGAGAGGGAGCTGTAGGAAACACTCCATAGAAGGGAACTCTATGGATTTAGCAGGCATTTTTAGGGTAGAACTAAAAGTAGATCATAAAATTACAAATGAATATACAGTTTTGTCCGGAGTCGTGTAAATCTAGACTAAGATGATTGGCCTAATTCAAGTGGAAGATACAACTGTAAAGTGGAGTGACCTAAGAGGAGAATGGTAGCAAGAGGCATGTTAAAAAAAATCCATTAACATCTAGACATAGGAGTTGAGGTTTCATTATATGATGAATTAAGTGGCAATAATAGGTTTTGAACAGTAAGTTGATGAAACGAAGAATTTAAGGAAGGCCAACCTGGCAGTATTACAGAGGCAGGAGAGGAGAAGGAGAACCTGAAGAGAAAGACGTCGTTTGTAATTATAAAGTAATTATAATAATACAATGTTTCTTACTCAACAAATGTTTCTTAAGTGCATAGTACATGCCAGCATGTGCCACATACTGAAAATAAAAACATGGCATGGTCCTTGCCGTCATGGGGCTTACATTCTGGTGGAAGACACAGAAAAGCAAAGTGGCAATTACAATATGAACAATAAAAGCCATCACTAGAGAAGCGTAGAGTGCGAGGATAGCATGTAAGCGGAGTACCAAACTCTGACCAGAAGTCCAAGGAAGGCTTCCTAAAAGGGAATATTATGAAATTTGAGATCTGTGGGCTACATAGAAATTATCCAAGCAGAGGATGAGATTGACGGGGGAAAGGAGGTGGGGGCGGGGAGGGGCATGGTCTGCTTCCGGGACAATGAATAGTTGCTAAACAAAAAAGAACAGTAATAAACAGTCCTGCCAGAATAACCAGTATAATTGAGAAGAAAGTTTTAAACATCCAATGTCAGCACTGTGCTGGGAGCTGGAGTTATAACCCTGAATGAGACAGACTCTACCTGGCAGAGAAGTACAATACAGTGGGGAAGGCAGAGGAGCAGTTGTAAGTGTGGGAAATATTCTGAATGGGGGAAGGACTTGACATGATAACCCATTGGTGGAGAAGCTAACACAGTCTTGGGTGTCATCTAAGTAAACCTTTGACCGTGTTCTGACAGATAACTAACGGTTAGCCAGGTAAAGAACTAACAGAAGATTCTTGCCCCAGGCAGAAGGAAGACCACGTGTACATGTCCAGAGACAAGAGAGAGATAGAACTATTGAGAGGTTGTAAAGCAGGAGAAAAAGTCATCTCTGTGCTCCCCCAAAAGGGAAAACCACATTTATGCCTTATTTAGTTGAATAATTGAGAATAAAGCACTTTGTTTTGTTATAAAGATGAGCCTCTCCTCTTTGAAGAACCATCTTGGTGGGTTAGCTTCACTCACGGAACTGCTGAGTCATTTTTTGTGGAAATTTGTATGAACTTATAAAGTGCGCATAGTAAATGTTTCCAAATTGTCCTTGAAATCCTTTTTTTTTTCCTTTAAGTTTCTTTAGGGTTTCTAGGCATACAAATAACCTCTACTCGATTATACCAATCCAGCCTAGTAATATTAATTTTTACTTCCTACTGTTGTTATTTTAAAAATTGTTTTTAAAACTTGCTACCTTAAAAATGGCGATTCCTTTTTTAAAAAAATAGCAAGGAGATTTTAAAAATAAATATAGTTTCATAAAGCTTAAATCCTATTTATAATATCATAAAATTGGTTGAATTGTTTCAATCAATACACATTTACATAACATTTAGTACCTTCCAGGCAAGAATCCTTCATGTTTATTACTTATTCTTAAGAGTCATCTGAAAGAAAGGTTAGAATTGTTATTCTCCAATAATTAAATAACCTGATGGGATGAAATAAAGTTAGTGATTTTTTCCATTTTATAAGAGAGTCTGCACTAAAATTGGGTCCAGAATAAAGAATCTCTGACTTTCCAGTTGTTTAACACTGAGTCAACAGCTAAGATGTGTAAGATTTTATTTAGGGCTTATTTTTAAGCTGAAGTCTATAGTCAGATACATGAAGTTATTATTTTTTTAAGCTAAATAGTTTTAATTATCTTACATGTAGCCTTGTAAAGACATCAAAATGTGTCAGCCCACATTTTTTTAAAATAGACTTTCCAAGTAGCAAATTCCCCAGCACAGTCTGTTCCCTCTTCTCTAGCCAAAAGCCACGTCAAGTCTGGCTCTCCCTGGAGGTCCAGGCAGGACCAAAGCAGGTCTTAGGGCTCTGCTTCAGGGAGCACAATCTCTGAGTGTCTTATTCTCATACCAGAAACCTGTGACTAAAGCACATCCTCCTAACCACTCAGACACATAATCAGGCTTGTGATCTAATCTATAGTTTGGTCCATTTCTGGGAGCAGGACCAGAAAGACCCATTCAAACACATAATAGAGAAGAACTGGTTCCTCCCTTAAAAAAAAAAAAAAAAAAAAAAAAAAATTTAAAGGACAACCTTTTGGATTGGTACCAGAATCCCAATAGTCAGGGCTAGAAGGCCTGAATTACATGCTTAGTGTCCTTCCCATGTTGGATCAAGAATTCAAGGCTAAGTTGAAATCCAAGGCCGGTGGTTGTAACAAACATGCTGAGTACTTCACTCCCCACCAATAATACCTGGTGAGAAATTATTTTTCTCTTCCTTATTCTTCTCCATACCCCTTGTCAAGGCTGCTGATTTACCATGACAGAATATGGACACACAATTATAAATCTGTTCATCATGGAAGAGGGCTGGAGGCTTCTGACTTTTCTGCAGTAGACCCGTCATTCTTCTTGATGAAGGGAAGCACACCTTTTTAAACCCACGTGAATCCCCCTCTCTCGCCCTGTATAGAGATACTCTGGGACAACACGGAATATAACTATGTTGTTGTCAAGGCTATATCATCAGAGGTAGCAGTACCCACCCACAGGCATAGTTGGGTGTATGTATTCTTTGACTCAGGGGGGAAAGGGTTAGATACACATAGCTATTTCTGTCCCTAACATATAGGCAATGCGTGTTCTCCCCCAAACCGCAGATTTTTATTTTGAAAAATTTCAAAACTATAGACAAAAAGCAAGAATTATACAATAACACTCACATAACCTTCTCCTAGATTCACCAGTTGTTAACATTTGGTCACATGTGCTTAAAATCTTTCTCTCTTTTTTCTCTCTCTCTCTAATAAACACATACACATACACACACACACACACATTGATTTATTCATTCAGTCAATCATTAATTCATTTATTTGGTAAAGCATTTGACAGCTAATACTTCACTCCAAATACGTAAATGCATTGTTTTAAAAAAGGGACAAATCTTATATAAACACAATATAATTATCATAGTTATGAAATTTAGTATTTATACAATACTATTATCTAATGCTCAGTTCATATGTTAATTTTATTAACTGTCTCAGTAAGGAACTTTACAGTTGTTTTGTTTTTTTTCCTTTTCAAAGCCTAAGATCCAATTCAGAGTGTGTATTGCGTTTCATTGTCATGTCTGTTCAGTCTCCTTTTCATCTAGAACTATTCCTCAGTCTGTTACATTTTTTGTCTTTATATGCCTTTGACATTTTGAACAGTCACGCCAGTCGTTTTGCAATTACTCTTCAATTTTGATTTGTTCGATTGTTTCCTCATGATTATGTTCAGGACACAGATTTCTTGTCTGGAATGCTACATATGCTCTATTGTGTCCTCAGCATATCAGTCAGGGGGCTCATTTAAAAAGTTACTTGATTTTTAAAAAAAAACAAACTTCTTTTCTATGTGGCTATGTTATTGATTTGATATACAATTAGGTTCTTTTGTTTCTATTTGCATTGAATTTGGGGCCTCTCCATCCTTTATTATTTAACTATTATTTAATAAATAAAACATTAACATGGCTCAAAAGTCAAAATTATACAAGATGGTATAATCAGTGAAATCCTATCCCATGGGCAATAGCTTCCACTCTGTTCCCTATGCATCACAGATTTCCTATAGATAATAGGTATCTTCCTATACATGCTAGATTTCATTAGTTTGATTATTCTGTCTGTGCAGACACACACACACACACACACACACACACTCATACATATATATTATTTTGCACCTTGCTTTATTCAGTTCACGATATAGTCTGGAAATAATTCCATATAAGTTCATACAGATCTTCTTCAATATTTTTAATCACTATGTAGTACTCCATTATGTGGCTATATCATAGTTTATCCAGTCTATCTCCAGTGTATGGGCATTTAGGTTGTTTCCAATACTTAACTACTACAAATATACAGTGAATAAACTTATGCATGTTTTTTCCTGTATTGTCATACGTATAACTTTAGGGGAAAACTCCACATGTGGGATTGCTAGTTTGAGAATAAATATCTGTGAGCTTTTTTCCCCTCTAGAGCAATTGTGCAATTCTTCACTCCTACCAGTGATAAGTGAGAGGGCTGCTGCCTCTGTGTTGTCAAGCTGCTAAAGTTTTGCAATTTGATAGGTGAAAAACGGTATCTCAATTTAAATTGCATTTATCTTATGAATCATGAAGTTGAACAGTTTTCCTATGTTTAAGAGCTGTTTGTATATGTCTTTTATGTCTGCTCATGTCATATGCCCATTTTTCTAATATACATATTTAATATATAAACATATTTTCTTATATATAAATGTATGTTTATATGTATATATAGGTATATATATACATATACACATACAGTCTTTTTCTCCTTTTTGGAATTCTTTTTAAAATCTCATCTTTTAGATTTCTGTCCCATATTAGGAATAATAATTGTTTACCTGCATTGTATGTTGCAAATGTTGTCTCCAAATTTGCATTTGTCCTTGATTTTGCTTATAGTGTTCTTCTGCCATGTTGTTTAATATAGTCCAAATTGCCAATGATTTCTTTTATTGCATCTGGATATGAAGTCATAGAAAGTTTTCCCTACACTCAGGACATAAATAAATTTACCTGTGTTTTCTTCTAGTCTTCTTATGGTTTCATTTTATTTTAACATTTTGGATCACTGATCTATTTGCAGTTTATTCTTGTGTATATGAGGTATGCTATATTTTTCCAACTGGCTATCCAGTTGTTCCAAATCATTTATTAAAAGTTTATTTATTCCCCCAGTATTTTAAGATGGCACCTTCATCGTATACTAAATTTCCACATGCCATATCTTTCTGGATTTTCTATTCTGTTCTATGGTTCTAACTAAGCATCCATGTGCCAAAACCACAAATTTTAATTCTAGAGACTTCTGCTTAGCTGTGTGGTATGGTGCTGACTACAGCAGCAAAACCCAGGTGCAGTGATCAGGGAGGGGGCTTGGTGCTCTGCCCCCCAAGCACAGCTCTCACTTGGGCGAGCAGGGTCTAGCCTGCTGTACCACTTGCTCAGCCCCTCCCTTCCTTCCAACCCCACCCGGAAGCAATCAGTGGAAGATGGTGCCCCTGAGGCCACTATAGCTAACCAGGGAAGTGATCTAAACCTAGGCTTCTATGGGGAAGGGAGATTAAAGAATAAACAGATGCCTCCTGGGGTGGGGATGGGGGTCCGGAAATGGGCCAGGCCTCTGCACTCTCTCTGAGGGGCCTGATGGAGGCCCTGGTTTGCAAAAGCATAAAACAAAAAACAAAAAACAAAACGACAGAAAAAAAGGAGAAAGAAAGAGAGAGAGACTTCTGTTTAAACTTCTAATGGAGTGGTCCCACCTTCTTTTTTCTTATTTTTCTCATCTGATCTCATCTCAAATTTTCCTTCATTAAGCCTTTCCTGAACTCCAGAAAGGGTCATATAGCAAGTTTGGAATCGACTTGTTAGTTCCAGGGTACAAAAAGATTACTAGTCTTATTGGGGTTCCATTATACTTATAAATAATTAACCTATGAAAATATCATATCTTTATTATCTTTATTCATTTTATTTAGAACAAGGAATATTTTTCTATTTGTTCAAGTATACTTTTGTGTTACTAAGAAGGATTTGCACATATCTCGTTAAGTTTATTCTTGTATATTTTCTTCTTTTTTGTCTAAGTGTGATTATCCAACTTTTAATGCTAATCTCTGTGTGGGACACACAACATAAAATGGCGTTGAAAAAACTCTACCAGGAAATATAACTGATAATACATCCAGGGGATTTTTACTTGATAGGGTTATTAATAATACTGAGTATTCTTTGTGACAATAATAAATATTAATAGGCATTTAAAATACAACCTTGTCCTTCCCACTTGCATCAACACAAATGCTCTAAGAAATAAAAGATAAACTTAACATCTCTTACAAAGGGAGAACCCTAAACATCAGAATATTATCAAAATGAGCATGTAATTAAAAGGAAACAGGTGAAAGCATCAGGAAAGAAAATCATTGTAAATATGTATACAGAATTCAGACACAGCAATTTGCTGTCTAGTAATGTACACTTTAGACAAAGTATTGAGTTGCTTCCTATGACTCGATATCAATCTAGATTTTTAAAAATCTCTTTGAATTAGTCTGTCTTTGATATAATAACTTCTGTCAGTTTTTGCCAAGATCTTCTCTATTTAAAGCTTCTCTTTTGGAGGGTTCGCCTACTCTCATAACTTCATTTCCTCTCCAGATAAAATAAAATCCCTATTATTAGACCTTTCTTCCTCTGAACTCTGACTGTATGGCTGATATCAATGGCACTTACTAATTTCCAATGATTTGCTTCACAGTTTAAACTCACCTAATCTAAAACAACTTTACTACCTTTTTCCTGAAATTCCAATTTTTGTCTTTGGCAACACCATTGTCCCAGTTTTTTATTCCACTGTTCCTTAGTCATTTACAGTCTATCAGTCAATAAATTCTGTGATTATTCCCTCAAATTATTTCTTGTTTCTGTTATTTAGGTTCAGTCTTTAGTCTTAGATTCAGTCTGGTCCAGCATTGCTCAAACGGCCAACTATGGAGCCTGTAGTCCCTTGCAATTTACTAAATATTTTGTAGGATGTTTTACATTTTTCAGAGACAAAAGCTAGGAAATAATTTTTTCATACACATTTAGTAAAATTTAAATGTAAAATTAATTCTACTTTTTAAAAACTATATTCTTATTAATCTTTTATTTTTTAATAATCTTAGTCCTCTTGCATATGCTAAAGGACGTGTCAATTTGCTTTGGCCAAGGTTCAGGTAGTGGGTGCATTTTAGCTGACTTTTTCATACCATTAGTTTGTTATTTTTTCACATTTATTAAATTGTATTTTTAAAAGTACTGTGCTGATCTAGGCCCTGGTTATCTTGTGCCTGGAGTTCGGCAGTATCGTGCTCACTGTCTTTACAGCTTCCCATCTCTCATTCCAACACTCTCTCTTGCATAAGGCACTGACTGTTAGAAACATTCTATGCCCGCCAATGTTTTCAACACTAGGCTTCACCCTAAAAGTTTTTAACGATTTGGGGGACACCTGCTTAGCCATTCACCTAGTCCTTTTGCCAAAAACAAGTCATCTCCCTACTGTCCTTTCCTACTCTGTGCTGCACACATCATTAATGTTTTAGTTGGTTGTGTTCTTAGCCTTAATATCATCTCACTTAAATTTACTCTCAACTAAATCTTATTTTCCTTCAAGGCTTTATTAAATCACATTGTAAGAGCAAGTACAAATTTAAAATAGAAGTATCAATTCTCCCCTTTGAAAATAAGGAAAGAGACTTCTTCCCCCTCTCTTTTCTTAGCGCATTTACTTTAGAGAATTTGTAATTGCAAGTTCTTTCTCTGCCTCTTTTGAAATATATGTATATTATATATATATACATACATATACATACACACACACACACGTATATATCTTATAAAAGCTAAATAAGCCTTTTTTAGCTTTATGACCCAAGAATGTCTTTCTCAAATATCTGAGAACCAACTCTTTTAAATGTAAATAATCATCAAGAGAGATAGAGCACCCCTACCTTCCAGTTTCTGAGAGAGGGTGTGAGCCTAACTACTACTGTGTTTCCCCAAAAATAACACCTGGCCAGACAATCAGCTCTAAAGCATCTTTTGGAGCAAAACTTAATATAAGACCCGGTATTATATTATATTGTATTATATTATATTAATTATATTAAAGACCTGGTTTTATATTGTAATAAAATAAGACCAGGTGTTATATTAATTTTTGCTCCAAAAGATGCATTAGAGCTGATTGTCTGGCTAGGTCTTATTTTGGGAGAAACACGGTGGCTCCTTGCACCAAAACTACTTTCTGTGGTAAAGATATGTGCAATTTATTTTCCTTTCGATAAAGCTAACACAGATGGTCACCCCAACTTTCAGGTAAATTGAGAATGAACTATGTATAGCAAATGGTGCTGCCAAGGCCTCTTATTTGAGGACAAATTATTGTTTATCTTGAGAACATATATGTAGTGAGTTGTCTCTGCTTGGCTATAAAAAAAAGCGTGCAGTTTCTTTCTGTCTTTGTGATCTCGTTAGTGGATTGTTTGTGCTATGGATTACATTCTGGTTGAATTCTTATTCAGTAAAAAAAAGTGTTTTTTTTTCTCTTCTACCTTTGTAGAGAGGTTTTCTGGGTTGGGAGGAGATTTTGTTTAAATGTATCTTCCCAATCATACTCACTTAGAATCTCACTGAGCTCCCATGAACTCTGCCGGAATTCTGTGCTTGTGGGGAATCACGAACACTGTGAGCAGTTGGGGAGGCAAGAAATGACAACAGACACACCTGGCATGCAATGCTCCATTGTCCCATGGACCTTCACTTACAAAACACAATTCAAAAATGAAATTATTAAGAAATTCAAGTCAGCAAGAACAGAGCACCAGACCAAATTGAGGAGCCTTTCTAAGGGCAGAGCTTGTGTGTCTGCAGAGGTCGTTTGTCCATGAAGCATTGGTGTTGCTGTTATGGACCCCTGATTAATCATCACCAGCGTACAGCAAATACTGTCTAACACTAACCCTCAGCTCTAATAAAATGCTTTAAACAATGAAACTGCCAACAATTTTCTGCATGCTGATTACTTTTTAAATTATATTCCATTAAATATAAAATTCCATTACCAACAAGTTCTTAGAAAATAACAAAGTTATTTCATTGAATTTCATTATACTTGTATCTACTTTTACTCGAGGGATGTGGCCTATTAGCTAAATCTTGGAAACATTCTATTTACAAATAATTTCCCAAGCAAATAACATCATCCTTTACCTGGTTCAGAGTTCACAGAACTAGAAGTAAATGACTATAGCTTCTGGACAACCTTAAATCAGAACTAACTGGCATTATGCCCAAGTATTTTATTCCGTAGTGAGGATAGGGAGCCAATCTCAGACTTTCATGCAAACATTTGTATATACAATACAATACCAGATTAGAAGCATATAGAAAATTTAGGCAGTAGAAAGAGCAAGACTACAACAGAAGGGGGAAACAAAAGAGAATACGTTTAAAAGAATTGTATTGTAGAATCAATTCTCTTAGGGCAAAATAACTTCTTCAACATCCATCAGTCCCACATGGGATTTAAAAATGATAATGCCAAATCTCCCAGGAAACATTAAAATAGCCATAGTATTCCTGATGACTAAGGTATGGAATTATATAATCCATTTCCAAAGACTTTTGTTTTCATTTTTAGAAAGTGTAAGTTATAAGCAAAAAAAAGCTTAAACAATTTAGCTTTCCATTTATTTATGGTCTTATATAAATAGGAGTTTATTTTAATCATATTTGCTAAAATTATATTTTACCCATCTTTCAAAATCCAGTTCCACCAAAAGAAATGAGATATCCTTTTCAAAGAACCATTATAATTCTAACATTTAGGTCAAAATATCCAAGTTAGCTAATTGAATTTATGGGGAAACTGTGTAATCATCCAATTAATTCTCAGTAATCTGTACTTAGTGTAAAGTCCCAAATAGCAATGTGTGAGAGTTACAAAATGAATGAGTTTTCTGTTCCTTGAAGACTTGCTTTTTTCCTATCAGTTTTTACTTTCTACGCTTTCTACACATTTCTCTGTTCTCTCGCCTAAAATCTGCTTTCCTTCTAATATAAATGTGTTCTATTGAATTCTCTAAAATCTTCCTCATGCTACTACACTCCTTTTTCTAAGAAGCTCCGTTTTTCTAAAGAGGATAAAAATCCCATCCTCATCAGGGCCTTTGTAGTCAGAAAGCTATTTGGACTGTTGAGGCTGCTATCAGCTCTCTCATTTCAATTATCTTATTTGGTGGACTCATTTCATTTGTGGATAAAACTGGCACAATTTCAGACTCATTTGACATCTGAGACATTGCAGCCCAGAATCCTGCCCCTCTGGCCTTCCCAGTTTAATTGCAGAGACTCTAAGAGCGCCAGCCAGATTATCAGCTTTATATTTAGTAGCAGAAGTGCATGTTTAAGTGATGGACTCCATAAATTCAAGGGAAGACTGCCCATGGAGAATATGATACCGCTAAGATTTGGGCTCTTGCTCAAATCATTTTTTCTTCTCTAAATTCTAATGGATACAGGCCTGATCCTGAAAGTGTTAACACTTCTTGCAGGATAACAATTGCGCCAGTATTCCTCCACCTAATGTTAAGTTATAAGCAAAAAAATACAATTGCAAGAAAATAAAATGTCACAGTGTAAATACAGCCATAGGCTTTTCAATATTTTTTCCTCTGGCAACTGCATAGTGTCTAGCACACAGTAGGTACTCAATAAATAAATATTTGTTGAATGAATGAATTATTGAATCTCCATTTTCTTCTCTAATTAGTCCCACAGTCTATATATACTTGCCACTTGTGAGTTGTTGTTTTTTTTAACTTTAATTTTTGTGGACGCTATACTTGTGTTTTCTTGTCTCTTTGGTGAACAGTCATTCCTAAGACCCTACTATTCCTCTTAGCAGTATGGATCTCACTGATTCTCCAAAATTTCCTTCTATTGTCTGTTTTTACACTGGGGACAGCAAATTCCTGAATACAATTTAGTTCTTATTTAACAGTTTGGTAGTTGTTTAATGGCTTCATGCATGGTAAAATTGTCTTTGCAATGTGATATTAAGCTTCTTGAGAGCAGGGAAAATGCCACAAACCCCTTTGTTGTAACTATAGGTTGTATCAAAATATTAATTGATAAGTGATTATTAAATTCTGAATATTTGATTGACTAAGTCACGTGAGTCATCTATTAGCAGTTATTTATTCATTCACCAAATATTTACCAAGCCAGACTGTGACACCACTGTGGGCTTCAAGCAGGCATTTGCTTCAAAAGATTTCTCTTTGCCATGGCTGCCTTGTAATCTCCATCTCACAATATGATGAAAAATAACAATTATGTGAAGAAGCAAAAGACTCGAGTCTTGTCTTGGCTCTGCCTTCTTGGCTCAGCAACTTTGGGATGCCACTTAATCTGGTGGTTGTGGTGGACAGAATAAGTGTCCCTCAAAGACGGTCACATCAAGACATTCACATCCTAATCCCCAGAATTTGTGAATGTGTTACCATACAAAGGGACTTTGCATACGCAATCACGTTAAGGTTTTAAGATAAGGAGATTATTCTGGATTATCCTCTAGGCCCAATGTAATCACAAAGGTCCTTAAAAGATAGAAGAAGGAGGTAGAAGAATCAGAGGAGGTGTGAGGACAGAAGATAGAGAGGAGAGAAAAAGAAAGAGGGGGTGGGGAGGGAGAAGGGGAAGAGAGAGAGAAAAAGAGATTTGAAGTTGCTATGCTGCTGCTTTGAAGATGGAGGAAGGATCCACTAGCCAAGGAATACAATTGACTTCTAAAAGCTGGAAAAGGCAAGGAAACAAATTCTCCCTTAGAGCCTCCAGAAGGAACACAGGCCTGCTAATATCTTGGTGTTAGCCCAGTGAGAGCCATCTTGGACTTCTGACTTCCAGAATGCAAGACAATATATAAAAATTTGTATGGTTTTAATTTTGTGGAAATTTGTTACAGTGGCAACAGGAAACTAATATTGTCATTAATTCAGGCTTTCCTGTTCAAAGACCTGGCTTTGTCACAGTTCTTCTGTTTCTAAAATGGGAATAATGAAAGCACATTTTTCCTAAGATGGTTGATTAAGTATGCTCCAGTATCAATAAATACTTATTTGCATGACGTATTCTATATGTTTTCAGTCAATTTTAAAATATCAGTTATAACTGTCATTTATATATTTTTGACCCATTTAATTAGCTATTCCTAGAAAAATTAGCTAAATTTTACCAAAGCAATAGACCCTCAAAGTACTTAGTACATTTTAATGCATTAATAGTTTCTTATGCAAAGATATAAACAGATTTCAGGGTTAAAAGATATAAATTATTTAAATATTAATCACAATAGTAACAGAAATGTTACTTCTATAAAGTTTGGACAAATAAAAATAAAAATATGAGGGGGAGATGAAGCAAATCAAAAGGATGATTCAAGCAATGGTGCAAAAATTTTGATGTCGAGGGAAATGGTTCATAATAATTCAGATTGACTGTCTACACAACTTGAATTTGCCAAGTGAAGGCCAAGTTTCCACTACTTTCTGCTGTGCAGGGCTTCCTTGTGAAGTGGTGTCAGCAAAATTACATTGAAGTTTCCTATAAGAATCAGCAGTCTTGAGTAGAATATAACCATGAGGTAGCCAGTCTACTCTCTGAGCGCTGACATCTTCATTTTATTTATTTTTGTGTATTCATTTAGTAATGATCCATCTGTGCTTCCCCACCTATTCACACAAAGACGTAAGATTAAAAGAGAGCAAAAGAGAGGTGTAATATGGTAGAATATCAGTGTCTCCTTATATAAGTCATGATGATGCTACTTGAATCAAAGATACACTGATTAACTGTTTTAAGACAACTCATTACAGTGAATTTTCATACTGAATTCTGAATGGTAATACTTATTAATTTTTTTTTCTGTTTGCTAAAGAGGCTGTCAATTGCACTTTGACCTGAGAAAGTTTTTACAATTTGACATTCACTCATCACTTTATTTATCATTTAGTAGGTGCGAAGCATTGTGCAAAAGAGCAAGAAGGGTTCCTAAAACTTAACACTTCTCAAAATGAAAAAAAGCTAATTCAGTTGGGACATGCCCATATTTCATTTGAATTTATAGCACCCAGTTGACTGAGTGGCTTTGTGGAAAGCTCTGTCATTTGACATGCCTAGTTATAATTTTTAATCAGTACAACACGTTCCCTTTCCCTTCCAAAGGATCATTTGTATCCTTTGTATAGTAATGTTCAACATCAAAGAGCTAGAAAAATTAGAAATAACAAAGAACCACCAAATAATGAGAAACGTCATCACAAAGGAATTTTCACATCCTGATGTGGCTTTAACATGTGCCAACTTAGCCAGTTGCCAAGCACATTGCAAACGGCACACGTAAAGCTAAGCTATGGTTGAATCACTAGTGGAACTGTATTTTGCTTGTTAATTTCATTCACTTTGTTCTTATTTTCTCCACCCCCTTCTCTGCCTTTTCTTCTCTCTTCTTTCTCTTATTTTCAGGTACTGAAAGATTCCTAAAATGTTTTTTTTCTACTTGTTCTGTCACATCTGTCCATCTTCCTTTCCAGAGTATGGTAGATATTGTTTATATAACAAAAGTCTCCCGGAGAAAACTACTTTGAAGAGTGGAAGTAGAATCCAGGTGGTATCTGATGTACTAAGACCATGTCCTTTTGTGGGAAATCAACTAATTTATTTTTTATTATACACTCAAGCTTAATCTACACAATATTCCCAGTATTTTTCTTTTAATTTTAAGATGTTGGCAACAACATGTGTATTAAGTCTTTCACAAAAATATCACAAAATTGGGTTAGTTGGTTGTTTAATTATAGCCACTCTCTTTCTATTCAGGATATCTAGGGCAGTGTGTCAGTCTCTCAATAAGACACTACAAATTCAAAAGTGAAAAATTTGACTAGGAGACTAAGACTGTTAGAGTGGCAGGTAAGTATGCATGCATGTAAGCCATAAGCGGTTTTATATGATTATAAAACCTAGACCATAGAATGGGCTCTAAACTATCAATTAGATGTGAATTTCTTATTGTCAATCTATTTTAAAATTGTATATTTGTTTGTCCAGAGGAACAAGTAGTTTCTTCATATCTAGGTCTAAAGCAAAATATTTATGCGATAATAATAACAATAATTTCCTCTCTTTGTCTCTCTCGCACGCACGCACACACACACACTCACATACACACACACTCTTGGGCATTGGTGCTGATGTGGATGTGGCTTCAGAATCTTTTCTACTAAGACTCCTAAGGAATAACGGTGTCAGATAACGAGTGGTTATGGGGACCTTGAGCAGAGAACACCACCTGTTGGGACTTGAGAGGAAGCACAGTGGAGGAGTATCCCACAGGATCGAGAATGTAAGAGAGATGTTTTGTAAGGCAACAGACATAAGGGTGCTTCTAGCTCCATGTGGTCCACTCCAATATACAAAATTCTACCATTTTCCCCCTTAGGGGAGATTAACATTGCCAAATCTCTGAAGAGCCTAGTAGTTCCCTGAAAGTGCTATCTTCTGATGCAACAGCATTCATCATGTATTATACATTTATTGTATTTACTTCATATTAAATTTTCAACAAGAGCATTGAATACCAGAGAAGAGTGACAAGAGTAGAGTTTTCTCAAATCTTCGTATCTGAAGAACGTGACAGGCTTAGTGATATTTGGAGAAGAAAAAGAAAACACTTAATGAGTCCATACTATCTTCAAATGTTTAAGACCATCATGTTGGAGAGTTTTCTATATCATTCAGGAGGCCAGGAGCGGAGCAGAACTAGAACCAACAAATGGAAGTAAGCACCGAGGACAGATATTTTAACAAATATAAGAAAGGGCCCTCTCACAACTGGAAATGTTAGAAAATTGAATGAGCTGCTTTGAGAACTGCATAAACACCTTTCACTAGAAGCAAAGACTCAGGAGCTGAATGAAGATTAGTGAAAGATAGAGGCCCTTTTAAAGGAACTTTGACGAGATGGCCTCTACGGCCTTTTCTAGCTTCTCAATAACTTGATGAAATATAGTGATCTCTCCTCGTTTTTCTCTCTAGTTCATGCTCTTGCTCTCATCCTCCCTCTGCGTCGCCTTTCCTTTATCTACCCATCTCCTTCATATGTTTACATATATAAACTATGGGGACTCGTAAAGACATGGGAGCTTTAGACCTCCCTCCTGCCCCACCATTGCCGCTCTCATTCCCCTCCATTCCCATTCGTTACTATCAATAATTGATGTTTTCCCCATGTAATAAAATGTGCTAGGCAAACACAGCTTCAAGTCCTCTTTCTTCTCCCTTCCACCAACTCACCACCCCAATTCTTATATATAAATTCTGGAATCACCACAGTATGAACATTTTTTTTTTTTTTTTTTTTTTTTTTTTTTTTTTACCAACAGTAGCTTCTAAAAATTAAAGTGATAATTAGTCACTTTAAGATAGAAATGAATCATGTCTAAGTACAGGATCTCTATGTTAAACAAAATCATGCTTCTTGTTAATGAAGAAAATCATGATGAATATTTTGTGGTCCAAAGAATCTTTATTAAAGGAAGAAATTAAATAGGGATCCCAGTGATGGATTACTGTTGGGACCACTTTCTGTTCTTTCTCTTCAGGAAGACAGAATACAGATTCTGCCCTATAATTCATACACATACCTGATGTTCTCCCGAGGCAAGATACTCAATGACTCTATAACTCCAAGCCCATTGATGATGGCACCATAGGACTACAAGCCTTGCCTTAGCCGGAGCTATTTCTCCCTTTCCCAGACACATCAGCCTGACTTTGCGGAAAGTGATTTCATTCCCAGATAGTATTATTGTGTTTTCTTTAACAAAAATAAGTGGAATGAGTGATGATTAGGAACCTTGGAAAATATAACTTTTTATTTCATTGCTATCATTAAGTATCCATTGCCCTAATATTTCTCAAATCAAGCCCTATAGTCTTCATAGATGATTTGCAACCACATAAGGTTTGGAAATGCTTCACGTTCCATGCTCTTCATTCTCGAGAGTCAAAATGCACATTCATATACTAAAGGCACCAGAGAGGTCCTGCAGAAAAGAAATGTGTTTAAATAAGTTTAAAGTAACTTTTCCTCAGCTTATTTGGCCATACAAAACCTGTTGTTCAAAGACCATCAGTGGTACAGGACATCATGGTTCTGCTGGACATAGGCTGAGAAATGCTACATTATAACAAACCAACGGTGGTGTAACATGCATGTAGCCCAGTATCTGACCTCAAACGGGTGCTTCATAAATATAACTTTCTTTTCCTTTCCAAAGTGAAGAAACTAGCTCTCCACCAAAAAAAATCATGCTACTCTTCTTTACCATAGTTTTGTAGGGAAACAACTCCAGGAAAACAGACTACATTCTTAGCCTCTCTTGCATCTATGTGGGCTGTGTACAGAGCTCTGACCAGTGAAATATGGACCAAAATTGAGCATAGCTTTTATAGGCCTAACCTGTGAAAAAACAACCTGTCATATAATACGACATCCTTTACTCCTCCCCCCAGCCCGTTGGCAGGTTATATTTTCTTGTGCAGGTAGCACTGAAGGCCACATGTTGAAGATAGCAAACCTTCTATCAGCCCGAGTTCCTGAATTATTTGTGGAGCAGAATCCTCCCTTCTGTCTTCCACCCTCCACCGCACATAGATGTCAATTGGACTTTATATGAGAAATAAAAATGTGCCTTATCCCAAATTTATGTTTGTCATGCAGGTTACTGAGTTTATCACTACTTATATAGGAAGATTTTATCCTTTCTAAACAGAAATATAAGGCCACACATACATGATATGTGTAGAGTCATTAATTTATTCAGTCATTCAACAAACATCTATTGGTCATGCACAAAGTGCCAGGTTTAGGGATATAAAGATGAGTAAGATAGAGTCTCCTTCTAAAGGTAGACAGATACTTACGCAAATGAAGTCACAAAATTTAGAAATTTCTCAGGTGTTTATATTAATAGAATGGGAAAAAAAATACCCATATAATCATTTCAATAGATGTTTGTATGCTTGACAAAATTCAATACCCATTCAAGATTTTAAAAAAAGTTCAGCAACCTAGGAATAGTAGGGACTTTCCTCAAATGGATAAGAGAATCTATAAAAAAGCAAACAAACTACAGTTAATGTCATACTTAAATGTTGAAAGACTGTTTCCCCCTTGAGATTGGAAACAATGCAGGGGCGCCCACTTCATCATTTCTATAGAGCATAGTTCTGATTAGCAGAACTATCCAGTGAATTAAGGCAAGAAAATGACACAAAATGAAGGTCAGAAAGGAATATTTAAAACTTTCCCTATTTGCAGATCTGATTGTTACAGAAAATCCTAGGGAATCTTAAAACTGGCTAGAATTAGAACTGATAAATTAAGTTATCAGGGTCTTAGGATACAAGGTTAGTATACAAAAAATCAATTGTATTCTTATATACTATCTGCAAACAATAGGAAAACCAAAATTAAAAGAAAATTATTTACAGCAGAAATTTATTCCTAGGAATAAACTTAGCAAAAGAGTCTAATATCTAAACATGATATGAATATGAAAACTAGAAAACATCACTGAGGGAAATCAAAGAAGATTTAAGTAAATGGAAAGATATACCATGTTCATGCATTGGAAGACTCAATTTGCAATTCCAACCAAATTGATGTATAGGTTTACTGTAATCAAGTCAAAATTCCAGCAGCTCATTTTTGTAGAAATAGACAAACTGATTGTAAAATTCATATGGAAATGCAAAGGACCAGAATAAATAAAGTAATTTTAAAAAGATAAGCAAAGTTGGGAGACTTACCATATCAGATTTAAGAACATATTATAAAGCTACAGAAATAGACATTGTTCTATTAATGAAAGTACTAACATGTAAATCAATAGAAAAGGTTCAGAAATAGACCTGCATATATATGGTTATTGATGTTTGACAAAGATATCAAGGTAATTTGATGGAGAAACGAATGTCCTTTCAACAAATTTTGTGTTAGCTTTATGGGAAAAAATGAACATTGATCTTTGCTTTATTCTATGCACAAAAATTAAATCAAAATGTATCATAGACCTAAATGTAAAACCTAAAACTATAAAACTTCTAGAAGAAAACATAGGAGAAAAATCTTTTTGACCTAGAATAAGCAAAGTTTTCTTAGATTGAATCTAAACATTATAAACCACACATGAAAGGAAAAGATGAATTGGACTTCACCAAAATAAAAACAGTTTTGCTCTTCATAAGCCGAAAAGGAAAAGACTGGAAGAAAATGTTTGCAACACATATATCAGACAAGGAATTTGCTCTGTATATCTAAAGAACATTAACAACCCCAAAATAAGAAAACAAAAAATCCACACAGTAAGAAAATGGATCAAAAGATTTGAATAGACACTTCACAAGAGAAGATACATGGATGGACAATAAGTGTATGAAAAGATGCTTAACATTATTAGTCATCAACGACGTGCAAATACAATGAAATATCACTACACACCCATTAGAATGCTAAATTTTTTTTTAAATCTGATAAAATTTTTTGTAACCTTTTGACAAAATGTGGAGCAACCGTAACTCTCCAACACTGCCAGTGGCAGTTTTTCAGAGTTAAACTTCCATCTACCATAAAACCCAGCGTTTCTTTTTTTTTTCTTTTTTTTTTTACCCAGCATTTCTAATCCTTGGTATTTACCCAAGAGAAACAAAAGCATATATCCACATAAAAAGTTGTACACAAATAGTCACAGCAGGTCTATTTTTAGTTGCCCCAAACTGGAAGCAACTCTAATGTCTATCAACAGGTAAATGAATAAACTAATTCTGCGTTATCTACATAATAGAATATTATTCAGTAATGAAAATGAAAGAACTATTAATATATAAAACAATATGGATGAATCTCAAAATTATGCTGAGTGAAAGAGGGCAGGCAGAAAAGAGCACACACTCTAGGCTTCCATTTAAATACAATTCTAAAAAATGAAAGGAAAAATGCAAAATAATCCATAGTAACAGAAAGGACATCTGTGGTTGTTGTATGTATAGGGATAGAGTGGGGGAGTATGTACACATCCAAGTCACAAGTAAACTTTCAGGCGTGATAGAAATGTTTGTTATCCTGATTCTGGTGATGATTTCATGGAGATGTACATATGTCAGAGTTGATCAAATTGCACACTTTAAATATGTGCAGTTTAATTAATATACATCAATTAGGCCATGATAGAGTTGGAAAAAATTTAAATATGAACAATTTGCATTGGCAATTTTCCACCGTATTTTGCCTCATGAATTTCAAAATCAATTCATTAAGATTTGTGGAAAATCTGTTGGAATTTGTACACATTGAGACATCTTTTGGGAAAAATTGATTTTGCCTCCCATAGACATCTTAACTAATTCTTTTATTTTGTTGCATCTACCTGGCTGGCAAATGAAGGATAAGAGTAACAAATTGAGTTGAATATTTGAGCCAAATAATCTCCTATTGCATATTTTCTCTAACATATAGAATATGAGATAGTCTTAGGAAGATTTTTAACCTTTGGAGGAAATTAAAATTTTAAATTGTAATACAGTAAAACAGGAATTTACACAGGGCACCTGAGTTGTCTCAGGGAGCCATTGCGTCTTCCCTGGTCCATCTCTCATGAGAGCAGTCGGCATAGAGATTGTAAGTGGACATATTATGACTAGTTTAGTAGTTGGTAAGTCTATTGAAAGTGTCACCTATAATTTGGGGGTTGTTTCTGATATTTGTAGTACACTTAGGCCTTCTTACCATGAGTTCACCCAAAGCCTAAAAAAGTCTCTTTAAAAAATACCATGTGGTTCTTTGTTTTTCTACACCCACTTACTTGAATTTTCCACTTATTGTGTATATTATGGGAAATTTCTGTTTTTTCTCTGCTTTACTCATTTAGAACTGTCAGATGCCAAGAGAATCTATTTTCAGCTCTATTTTACAGAAGAGTCAAAAGTTGCATATAGTTAAGTATAAATGAAACTAAGAACTCAAAATGTAAGAGTTTAATTTGAAACACAGATTCTCCAAATTATAAATATGTTCCAAGGTTGGCAGAATATATGATTGCATCTCTAAGGATTGCCATTTATATTCCAAACATGCAGAGATGAATCAATGCTGTTTTAGGTTGATAGCTAATAAATTGCTTTAGGTTAGGACATTTCGAATGAGTTCAATTTTATAACGAGCTTACTAGTGTACTGATAAGCTGACAATTCCATATACTACAGAGCTTTCTTTTCCATAGGGAAATTCCAGTGACATAGCCATGGAAATAGGCATGCAGAATTTGGTGATATGGGTGAGCATGTTAAAGTAAATATTTGGAGGACTGTAATAATTGCAGCTACCATTTATTAAGCCATTACCTAATGTTAGGTACTGTGCTAAGCATATTGTTTATAACAATAGCTGGCATTTATAAAATGTTTATTCTGTATAAGACACTATTCTAAACACTTTACGTGCATTTTCTTTATTAATCCTCACAATTATAAACATGGATTAGCCCCATTTACAGATGGAACTGAAGCAAAAAAAAAACAACTAGCAATTTTCCAGTCACATGGTTAGTAAATAGCTGAATCTAGAGGAATTAATTCTTTAGTGTGGCAAGCCATTTGTTTTCTCCTTTTTATTCCTGAAAGATGAACTTACTCCCCTTCTGTCTTAGGCTGTTTTAACAAAATACCACAGACTGGGTAGCTTATCAAAAACAGGAATTTATTTCTCACAGTCCTGGAGGCTGGAAATCCGAGATCATGGTGCCAGCATGGTTGGGTGAGGGCCCTCTGCCAGGTGGCAGACTTTTCATTCTCATGTGGTAGATGGGACTAGGGGTCTCCCTGGAGTCTCTTTCGTAAGGCTCCTCCCAGAATGAGGGTTCCACCCTCATGCCTTAAGCACTTCCCAAAGGCCCCGCCTACTAATACCATCACCTTTAGAGGTTAGGATTTTAGCATTTGAATTTTGTGGGGACTCAAACAGTCAGATCCTAACACCTCTCATCCTTCCCTGTCCTGGTAGCTTTTGTCTTTCAGGCTACAGAGCTCTTGAAGTACAAAGAGATCTAACAAGCACCATGAAAAGAGATATCTAATTCTTTAAGCTTCAAATAGAACTAGTCTAAATTTCACCATAAAGTTCTTATCTTATTTTTTTTCTGGGAGTGAGGACATATTATGTATCTATTCTAGCATAACAAATTTTTCCAAAACTTAGTGGTGAAAAAATAATAATTATGTATTTTTCGTGGTTTCTTTGAGTCAGTTAGGATACAGTGGAAATGGCCTGTTCGCGCGGCACAATGTATGGGCTCATGGACTTGCTCACATAGTGGTGATGCAGTTCCAAGGGCCGGCGTCCTCAGAGAAAGCAGGAGTCAGGTGGAAGCCATATTGCCTGTTTTGATCTACTAGCCTCCGAAGTCATGCAGCATCACTTACATCTCATTCTATTGGTGGAGGCACCAAGTTCAAGGAGAAGGAACATAGACTCCGTTTCTTAATGGAAATGTGTCAGTGTCACATTGTACAGAGTATGGGGGATGGTGATATACATCGGTATGGCCTTCTTTGCAAGGAAAACTTTGCTACAGGAAGCAATAGTGAGAAATTAGAAACGTTTTCCAAGTCACTGATGACCCTTAGCGCCTGCTTTTGCTGAGTTAGTTCCATTAATGAATTGTCTAGCTGTTTTATAGGTTCTCTCCCTATTCTCTACCATCTACAACACTTGAAATCCAGCCTTCTTCCATGATTTATACACAAAGAAATACACCCCCTAATCAAACACTCACAAACAAAAACACTCATTAAAGTGTTTTTTTTAATGAGTCTTTTCTGTGTGGTAGACTTGACTGAGGCTTGCAGCAATGGATGGGATTTACATTGTAGCCAAACAAATAACTAAAGATAGAATATTGGAAACCAATAATTTGAAAAGTTCTATGGGCTCTTTCTTATGTTCCAGGGCTTTTTTCTCTCCCTGTTTCCCTCTGTTTTGTTTTGTTATCTGCCTCCTCCCCCTCAGGAGTAAAAGCTTGAAATACCTTCCTTTTTCTTATGAAGCTTGTTTCCCTTTCGCTCCTCTGAATCCCCATACCCCATACGCAACACATAGACTCTCTTTGTATGTACAAAGACCCAGTAATGTATTCTGCTAAACCACACGCCATCTAAATCTAAGCTTCACCCTTTCTCCCCTCTTCACCTCTTTCTGCGAGGGCAAGGAACAGTGAAGAGATTTAGTCCTTCAGTTGTGTGCATTATTCTCTATTCCCACCCCTATCTTCTCCATGGAAAACGCAGAAGTTGCCACATTCAATTGTGGTTTTAAATAACATTTTCCTCCTCTTCATTGCACTGGTGTGCACTGAATTGCAGCCAGCACTATCCACTTAAGTTTTCCATTTCTGATTTCCAAAACATTCAGGGAAAGCTTCAGCCTCAGACGTTATGAATATGCCAAGGAACAGAGCTTCTGAGGCAAAAATCACCATTCCATCACAAGAGAGGCTCCGAGTCCCCATTTATAGCCAAGCCAAATAGGTAAACCCCACTTTTGTCCTCTCTCCTTTAGCACAATTCTCCGTCTGTTTGGATTCCCTTTCCAAAGCTTATCCTTAAATCCTATGAACTTTTAATAATAGACTGACTCAGGAGAGGCCTTTATGGAAACATCTAAGTATGATAGAGATGTTTTTTTGAATAGTCTCTGAATAGCTAGATTCTGGAAGAATATTGCTTCCCACACGGCAGCTATAATCTATAATACAAATTCCAACTATTTTCTCCACAGTCATGTACTCAGTACTCCCCTAATCCTCTTCTTAGCAAGACTGCTCAGACCCTTTCCTCCCCTTTCCGGCCCTGCTCAGGGGAATGCACCATGCGATCCCACCCACCTGCCTGCAGCTGAATGGATTATGGTGGATGACTGGTTCAAACTAATACAATCACATGATTGTCCTAGGACAGTGGGATAGGACTAAAAGAGTAACTGCGATAGTCTGAGCAAAGCAGAGCAAACCTCTCAGCAGAGGCAGAAGCACAAAGTAGATGCTAAGAGACTTGACATGGATGCAAACTATTTGGCTTCCAGAACTGGAGAAAGAAATCTAGTTCCCAAATGCCATCTAGTTCCTGCATCCAGACCCTTCTGACTCCTCCTCTTGCCCCTGGGCGTGGCTGAGAGAGCCCATCAATGAAACAATATGCTCACCTTATTGCTTCAGCTGCTTTGCAACCACGAGCAGAGATTACTTGACACAGGATATGAGAAAGAATACCCGAAAATAAGACCTAGCCAGACAATCAGCTCTAATGCGTCTTTTGGAGCAAAAATTAATATAAGACCCAGCATTATATTATATTTATCATATCATATCATATCATATCATATTATGTTATATTATATAAGACCTGTCTTTTAGGAAAATAAGACTGGGTCTTATATTAATTTTTGCTCCAAAATACGCATTAGAGCTGATTGTCCAGTTGGGTCTTATTTTCGGGGAAACACGGCATGGAAAGATATCTTTATTTTCACTAATTTACTTACCTACTATTTTCTGGGCATATATCTTGTAAGTAGTGAAGAATTCTAAATCAAGGAGTTTCAATAAAGCATGATTGATGTTCCTCTCTGATATTCTAGGGCCATTAAAAAGATAAAACATACTTTCATACTGAATGAAATGTTGTCATTGTGAACTTATTTTCGGTAATTTAAGAGCTTCCTCAAGAAATGTATGCTACTGAAGTATCTCTGAAGGTATTTTGCATGCATTAACCCTTGAATAGTGAACTTTATTTGTGGGGACTCCAAAGGAGGGCTTTAATATGCTACTCGTCATTTTTTTTTTCAAGAAATTTCCATCTGCTCCTTGGGATGAGTGTCACAGCAAAACAAACAAAAGCAAACTTGTAAAACATTTCTGAGAAACAGGTGTCCATTTCAAGAAATGGGGTAAAATGCCTTCCTAAATTAAGAAATGTGATGGATTGTGGGAAAAGCCTAAATTACAATTAAATAAATAAGGAGTTGGGCTCTGTGTACAGCTGCATGTGTAATTATTTACAAAAGGAATTCATACCACTGCCTGACAATGGGCCACGTAATTCACAAACAGGACATGGTTTAAAGGGAAGGAAGTAGGCTCTATACTCATTACTACGGTAAGCAAGCTATTTAAACTCATTGAGCCTGTTTTCCTCATTTGTAACATGAATATAACAGCATGATTTACTACAATGGGACGTTGAGAGGGTTTAACAATATAGTGCACATATAGCACTTGGCACGTGCATTGATGTGCTCAATACATCTCACAATACTTGTTGTATAGCAGTTGTTATCCTCATTATTACAAATGTATCTGGAAATTCTGGTGTCCTTTTCCTGGTATATGAAGAGCCTGATGTGCTGACTGAAAACTGGCACACAAGTTGCCTCTTACCACCAAGACCACTCCCATTTCTCTCTCTCTCTCTCTCTCTCTCTCTCTCTCTCTCTCTCTCTCTCAATTGGTCTGTACTAAATTCTATGGTTTCAACCATCACTCTTCAGTTTAGTTTCTTTGGCTTTCTTTAGCTTTACTCACTTTTACTCACCGGTGAAACAGAGAAGCTATTTTGATATTTTGCTGTCTAAACTTTAAAATTACTAGCAAAACAGATTCCCGGACCCCCTCTACTCTATTTATCTCAATCATCAACCTATTTCACATGAGCCATCACACAGGAAATCAGATGACTATTGGAAAAAATGACCCAACCTGCTAGTAGAATGTTATTGGAACTTTGCCATACTTTATGCCCTGGACAGATGTCCTTTTTTTTTCCTCTCTCACGCCACACCTACAATTTGTGGAATTTTGATAGTCTTAAATCATACACCTTGCCCTCAGAAATTCTGCTTTTTCTTTCTTAGTTTACTCAAAATAATATAAATACTATTTTGGACTTATAAATGGAGCTCAAAACATTTTTGTTTGAAATACCACTAGCATGCATATCTCGGTTAACGTGCAACCCTGCTGAAGCATCACTGCCTTTACTTCTAACTGTCCCACCTCTCTTACATTCCTACTGTCCCATTTAGAAATTGTGTGTGTGTGTGTGTGTGTGTGTGTGTTAACATGCACATAGAACGCAATTCAAACTGTGCAATTGGTCATCCAGTTAAAAATCACCCACTTCCCTCTCCAGAGACAATCACTGTTAGCTTCTTGTGATAAATATATACTCAAAAAAAAAAAACAAAACACATGATGTAGCATAAATATTCTCAGCTAGGATTTCTTGAGAAAATTAAGTTCTCGTACCCTAAGGTATGTAATAACTCTTCTCCTGGGTATCAGGAATGGTATGATGGATCACCCTTGGGAGGACTGAGGGAAGAGTTGCAAATAATTTTCTCTGTGCTGTGGTTCAGATGAGGAACTACAGTTGAGAAATGCTTTCATTTAACAATCTACCTTGCAGATGACACCGTGTTTCCCTGAAAATAAGACCTAGCTGGACAATCAGTTCTAATGCATCTTTTGGAGAAAAATTAATATAAGACCGGTCTTATTTTACTATAAGACCAGGTCTTTATAATATAATATATAATATAATATAATATAATAATATAATATAATGTAATATAATATAATAATACCGAGTATAATATAATATAATACAATACAATACCAGGTCTTATATTAATTTTTGCTCCAAAAGACACATTAGAGCTGATTTTCCAGCTAGGTCTTATTGTCGGGGAAACACAGTATACATGGGCACATATAGAAGTGCTCTCCTCCTACTCATCCTCAGTCTTTTCCTTGTTCTTCCTCTTTTACTTTTTTATTGAGCTATAACATAAATTAGAAAGTGTCTAAAGTGCATCTATCTTAAGTATACAGCATTAATACTTAACTTTATATATGTTTACACCCATGTAACCACCATTCAGATTATGATCTAGAACAGTTCCATCACTTTAGAATGTTCCCTGATGTCCCCAGAGGCAAACTCTAGTTTAACTTCTATCATTACAATTAGTTTTGCCTGTTTCGAAACATCCTATAAATGAAATCATATTTGCATCCCCCTTCTTTCCCTCAACATGTCAGAGAGATTTTTCATGTTATTGTATGTATAAGTTTATTTTTATTGCTAAATATTATTCCATTATATGAAGAAATCACTATTCACTCATTCTCCTGTTGATGGCTCTCTGGATTGTTTCCAGTTTGGGGCTATTTTGAATAAAGCTGCCGTGGACAGACTTGCACATGTCTTTTAGTGGATGTAGGCACTCATTTATCTTGTGTAGATACCTAGGAGCAGACTGTGTCATGATGTAAGCATATGCTTAGCTTTAGTAAACATTGACAGTTTTCCAAAATGGTTGTTCCAATGTTGCTCATTCTTTGTGTCAGCTTCATAGTATTATATGGAGTTTCCATGATTTATTTGAACTACCCCACTATTAATAGAAATGTGAGTTGTTTCCAAACATTTGCTATTACAAAATATGTTCTAAATAGTATCCTTTTACATAAGTCATTTTGCACATATACAAGTTTATACATAGAACAAAAAATATAAAAAGTGAATTTGCTGGACCCAAGGATATGTGCATTTTTAATTTCAGTAGATATGACAAAAATTGTCTCCAATGTGTTTTAACTGCTGCATACACCACCGGCAATATCTGGCACTGTTTCACCTCATACACAAACTCAGTAAGTTATCAAATGCTTTGAACTTGTCTGTCCCATAGGTAGAAATCATGTCTCTCTGTAGTTTTAATTTGAAAGTCTCTTATTATAAGTGATATTAAATATATTTTCATAAGTTTAAAAGCATTTGTATGTCCTTTTCTGTGACTCTCTTTTAATATACTTTACCCATTATTCGACTGAGTTGTTGGTCTTTTGTAGACTTAGGGGAACTCTTTTTATAATAAAGAAATTAGTGCTTTCTCTGTGATATGAGTTACAAATATTTTCCCCCAGATTGTTGCTTGTCTTCTGAATCTGTTAATAATTGAGAAATAATTTGGACTATTTCCTATACATCAGGTTTCCAAAGCATATTTTACAAAACCGTAGTCTACCCTTTCTTCTACCCACCTACTCAGCCCACAAGATGTGTCTTGATCATTATTCATGATTAAAAATAAATTATGCTTTAGATATACTCTCTGAATTATTAAGTATGATCTTGCCCTAATACACACTCCAGAAAAATGAAAGAAAGCCTGCATATAAAAAAGTAATTGGCAGACACACAGAACATGAGTATGGCTGGTATAAACAATTTTTTCAAGAAAGCAAAAGGCAAGTTGCATTCTTAGCAAAATTCTGTGTTAGGGTCATTTGTTCAGCTTTGAAAAGTGTTTGTATGTGGTAATCAGATGTGTCACACTACCCTAGGGCAGCCCACAATTCACAGAGACAGTGGCAGGTACCGTACACTGCTCCCAAATACTTGGTCAACATGAGTGATATCCCTGAAAATGAGCACTAATATAGAGAGGGACCTAAGGCATTATTCTCAATGGCAATATTACTGAGATGCTTAAAGCTCTCAGTCTCAATCTGCAAGGAAGATTTCTTCTCACCCACTGACCTCTGCCATTCAAATCATAGTGTTAGAACCTGACATTCACTCATTTTCTCCTCCATTAGATTCTTCGCAACCAAGGACCATTACTTGTGTCAGTTTTCTATTGCTGCCATAACAAATTTAGCAGTTAAAGCAGCACCTCTCTCTTTTTTTTTTTTTTTTTTTTTTTTTTTTTTTAAGTCTCACAGTTCTTCAGGCTAGAAGTGCAGGTCACAATGGCTCAGCTGGACTCTCTGCTTAGAGTCTCTCTAAAACAGAAATCAGAGTTTGCGCGGGCTGCTTTCTGGAGGCTCTGGGGCTGAATTCATCCCCAAGCTCATTCAGGTGGTTGGCAGAATTCAGTTCCCTGAGATTGTAGAGCTGTGGATTGTAGATTGTAGAGCCAGCACTTCCTTGCTGGCTCTCAGATAGGAGCTTCTCTCAGTTCTTTAAGGCCACCTGCATCTTCAAGTTCTCAACAAAGCATTGATGCTTTCTCATATCTTGAATCTCTCTGAATTCCGTCTTCTGTGACATCTCTCCATGTTGCAGCTTTTAAAGGCCCATAGGATTTGGTGGGTACAACTGAATAATCCAGGATCATCTTCCTCTCTTAAGGTCTATAACTTTAATTCTATTTGCACAATCCCTTTTACCATGTAAGGTGACATATTCAGATGTTGTAGGATAAGACGAAGACATCTTTGTGGAGCCTTTAATCTGCCTACTATATTATTGTTTCTCTCTCTCTCTCTCCCTCTCTCTCCACCATCTAGCACCATGCTAGGCATGTAATATAAGGAGGACTAAATGAATACTGGTTAGCTCAATGATGTTTTTAGAGTTCTTCATCTTGAGTCTTCAGTCTAAATTCTGGGAATATATATTGAATCAAGAATGTGTCAGGTGGTGTTGGAAAAACAAAAGGGGCTTCTCATCCCTGTTTCCCTGCAGCCTGGGCAGAGGGGCCTGTCTTGCCTGGTCCAGGAGTGTGGTTCTGTCTCTCTGGTCTAAGCTCAACTTTTGGGTTGCCCTGGGTACCTTGAAGTTGCTGGGCCATGCAAAGCTCTGGGGACAGAACAGATAGAACTCTGTGATGACATATGCCAAATTTGGACTCACTAGAGTTTTTCGAAAAACAAAAAAGAATATTAAGCATTCTAGAGAAGATAATACATTTTTGAACAAAGAAATATTTCATGTAGTAGAAAAAGAACTTTAGATCATTTGAAACCTTATCTTTGATTCTGGGGTCTTCTTAGTAGACAGCAAAGAGACATCTTTGCATGAGAATTTTCATTGTGATCTATTCAGAGGAAGATTCTTACTGATCTTTGTTGGACAATTGAAAAAGGCAGATTGTCACATTTCCCCAACAAGTTTTACTAAAGATAAATCCTCATTGTTGAATATTCTCAGTGGAATAAATAATCATCTCCAAATTTCTTGAGCAAAGAAAATTTTGACTAATACTTTAGCTCCCACTTTTTGATTTGAGTGAAATAAAACTACTGTATTATTATTATTATTATTATTATTATTATTTGCAGCAGTCAGAACTAATTAATAACCTACAACAACTATTTATTATATTTGTTCTAGAGAAATAGATATTTACCAGGGTTTTTATGTACGTTTGTAATTGTCTCTCCCTCTACACTGTACCTTCCTTGAGCAAAGGATTCATCTTTAATCCGAAACATAGTACGGACTATGTTGGATATACAACAGTTTCTTATAATTTTTTTAAAAATAATGGTTCAGAAAATTGATTGAAAGTTATATTTATAGTAAGTGGCACCCTCTACTGTCTGTTGTAACCTGCAACCACAGACATATGGAAGATATATAAACATACTTAATAGTTGAAAGACTATGTGTTTATATATAGTAAACTTCTGGAATTTTCAACTCTATGTTGACTTTAGTTGAATACAGATAAACGTGGAACCTAAAATAGATTATCTGAATATCATCATCTGCTATTTAAGAGAAACTAAGCAGCAGTAACCATAGTAACAAGATAAGATTACTTAATCCAAGACTATCATGCTATGAAACCTAGCATCATTTATATGAAACCTCTAGGATTAATAATATTTAATAAGGAAGATTCATGAACAGGAACACATCAAGAAAATAGCATCTTGCATGTGTTATTTCAAAAATGATTTCAGTTATGTTTCATGGGAAATATAGCACCCTCCTGGTCAAAGGCTGTGATTATAGTTCCCATAAACAACCAGAGGCATCCATATTGATCTGTTTGGTGAGGAGCTGGATGAGATGACTCGATTGGTTAGCTCTGAGGCCATCCACCTTTTCCTCTATGTGGGGCCAGACTAAGTATGCTCACCAAGTGCATAAAAAAGTCCCCCCAAATGAAATGATGATTTACTTATTGCACTGGACTTTCAGACTTTCAGAAACTGGAATATGTCTTAGGTAGAAATGTAATTGCTGTTTTAAAAAAGATTTGCAAGTTAAGGATGAAAATCTCAGAATCATTTCTAAAATTTAGTGAAACAAGCACTAACAAAAATGACGAACAAATTGTATTTCAAAACTACTGAAGAATTAAAAAAAATCCTATCACCTCTGACTGTTTATCACGACAGAAAAAGTGAGACACTTGACCATATAAATGTAAATGAGATAATAATTCTATAAGGCATCACAGTTTGAGGACAACTAAAGAAATGCACTTGAATAGAAAACTCCACTTATCAATTTTCACAAAATAGTTCCATTCCAAGCTTCAACATCATAGGATTTTAAGGTTTTATAACCGGAAGGGATTTGGAAAAACTTCTAGTTCAATCCCCTTGTCTTATAGATCATGAAATTCCTAATAATTCCATTTCCTCTAAAAATTTTCTTAACAACAGTGTTTTACACTGACACTTATAACAACCTGCTAAAACAATTTTAACAGCAGATATGTTTTTTTAACTCATTCTGTAAACATGATTCCTTTGCTTTAATGTTGTTTTTTTAGCTAAAACTGAAGTCATGCAGAACGCTCTTAGAGACTTTATTGTAATTTTTGATTTACATTAGAATGATAGGGAAATACTAAATTTTGATGGAACAACAAAATCCTGCCTCTAAATTTTCTATTGGGATATATATGTGTATATGATATATGAAAAACATATATATGTTCAATTGTTTTATGTATATAAGTATGGATAGATGTATGTATGCATAAACATATTTTGTTTGTTTGTTTATACATATATATGTAAAAGAGTATGAAGCCTCTGGTCAGACAGTCCTGCTTTCCATTCCTATCTCTGTCATTTAGTAACTGTGTGTGATCTCAGGCAAATTATTTACTCAGTGATCCCAGATCTGTTAAAACGAGTTAAAGAGTGCCTAACTCAAAGTATTTTACAAAGTTTCAGGGAAATTCCATAGATGACTGTGCTTATACAGTACCTCTCAAAACATACCAGCTCAATAGCTATTCCTTTCATTCCTTCCTTCCATCACTCACGCGTCTTTACCTGTTACTTAGGTAATTACACATTCTACATCATTTCATTATTTCTAAATGAAGTATCAGTGCTATTTTCCTCACAGCTATAGAAACAAATTAAAAACATTAACATGGATGAGAAAAATAATTTTGAGTACTTTTGTTCTTCAGGTGAAACCAAAATTTTTTATTTTGAATGTTCCTTTTCTGGGAGAAAGAAAGGTTCCATGCATGAGCATTGGAATTACTTTGAAAGAAGTCATTCAAATCAAGCTATAATTCTTTTCTCTCTTATTTGCCCAGGAGAGGAGATTGGAAATAATTCATTAGTTTTTCTTCCTGAAGTCTAGTCAAATTAGCATCAACTTCATTTCAACTTTGGCACTGAATTAAACTTAAGCTTGGAGTGGTTAAAGATGAAGGAAAATAATTCTAACAGCTCAAATGCATTCTAAAGTTAAGGAGCTGCCTTTACAGCCTAAAGAGAAATTATAGTTTGCTTTTATAATTCTCCACAAATTCTGTGCATCTTTAAATTTATATTGATGATTTATTAAACATTTAGTAAAACTGCATTATCTTGAATCAATTTAGCCCCTTTAAACTTTATTTTTGAAGAAAAATGTGTTTTTTCATATTTATATACTAAACAGATATTTTACCTACTTAGTGTCAGGTTCTTTGTCAGACACCAGGGATCTTAAAATCAAAAGTAACGATCCCCGAAGATAGGCAGGTGAGCACAATGAAAGTCTTAACACAACATGACATGCTAACCTAGAAGAATGCCTACCTTTCTGATCTCATCTGTGTTTTTTTTCTTGCTCACTACACTCCAGCCACATTATCTCAATCACACTCTTCCTATCCCTTGAATATCCCCATTGATTCATGCCTCAGTACCTTTGTACTTGCTCTCCCCTCTCTGATAGAAATGCTTATCCCCCATATCTTTCAATTGCTGGCTCCATCTTCAGATCTTAGCTCAAATGTCAACTCTAAGAGGACTTCCCTTGAATACCCCCCTCCTCACCCTTTGCCTAGCCATTCTTTGCCACATCACTTTTTAAAAACATTTTTCTTTATCTGCAAATGCCTTACTTACTAATTTGTTTACCTGTATCTTGAATTTGTGATTGGAATTATAGAATTAAGTTCCATTAGGACAGTGCCTGCGTCTGTCTTGTTCTCTGCTCTATCTCCATGCCTAGCACTTTGCCTTGTACATACCGTGTTTCCCCAAAAATAAGACCTAACCAGAAAATAAGCCCTAGTGTGATTTTTCAGGATGACATCCCCTGAACATAAGCCCTAATATGTCTTTTGGAGCAAAAATTAATGTATGACCCAGTCTTATTTTCGGGGAAACACGGTAGTAAGGCAATGCTCAGTGAATATTTATTGAAGCAAATGAATCATGCCAGGAGGAGTAACTGGGGCCATCAGGGAAGCTTCACACAGGAAGTAATTCTTGACCTGAGGCTTGAAGGACCCTGTTTAAGATGTAGGATTCACACCAACTGGGGACTGATTCAAAGACAAGTTGAGGAAGGTCTCCACCTTGTGGGAGTGGTTACATGGAACTGTAACCATTTGCATAAACAGAGAACAAAAGATATTTCCAGAATTCCAAAGGAGATGATAAGTTCACTTTGAGATGTAGTGAGTTTGTGATGTCTGAGGACCATTCAGATAGGGGTGGGCCATGGATACTTAGACAAAGGGCAATAGGTCTGAGTTGGAGACAGGAATTTCTACTTTTTACCTTGTAAAGCCACCAGAAGAGTCACCAATGAACTACTCCTAAACATAATCCTTCAGGGGTCACTTTAATAAATAAATTCCTCTTTTTTTGTAATTTTGTGAAAATATGCTGAAGCTAGACTTTAAAACAAAGCTAGATTTTCAAAAGTGTAAATCTTCTTTATCTCATTAATTTGTCTCATAAAATCTTGCTTTATATATGTTGCAAAAATACAGTTCCATCTAACCTCAGTTTAGCCTACCTGAAGCTGAAGTGTCAAAATTCTTGACTGGTTGGATTCCTGAGCATGTGTTTATATATCACCAATTGAGGCTTTTTTCATGTGTGTCCTTAAATTCCTGGGGTGGGGGAGATGTTAAAGTAAATTGCAACTTATGAAAAGTGGACAAAAAGAATTCAGGACATTAAAAATTGCAAAACTGGAAAAAGTAAATGTGTTGACAGAAGGAATCAAGAAGTGTCTGACGTTAGTAACCAATGAAGAGTTAGCACCTGTGATTTATGACAGAAAGAAACTATTCCCTATTGTCAAGCTCTTCCAGGGAGAAAGCAGTTACCCACACACTTCCTGGGCCTTTGGCCCCTTTCTCCCCCCAGAACTGGAAGAGCACCCACCTCCATGGAGGAGAAGTCAGTGGACTGCTAATTTGCACTTTAGGTTGTGAGGAGGAAGCAACAGAACTCCAGGGAGATGAGAGGAGGAAGAGGAGAGGCAAAGCTCTAAGAAGACAAAGTGGACAATGGAGAGAGGGAGACCCTGGAAGGGAGGTTTCAGATGTCCATCCCTGGTGGGCTCCGTAAGTGGGAGGCAACTTGACACGGATAATAGAGAACAACCGTGCACCACCCTCTACCCACATGTTCTTCATTGTCCAACCCTAAGATTTTTCTAATGAGTACCTGAGGCATTTTTACCCTTTCAACTCTTCAGGGCATAGTTAAGGGATTACAGCTGGATGCTTTAAAGCACTGACCTTTTGGTGCAAAATGAGGCAAATCCATGCAAATGAAAACCTGGCCATTTTTCTTGAAAGTTCTCCTAATGTCAGCCTCTTAAAGTGCACGTTCTTAAAAATCTCAGGGACGTCTCATGGGCCTTCCCAATTATAGAGCCAAGTTCTCACTGTTGTATTATGATGTCTTAGAAGATCCACAAAAATAAAACTTTATACTGTTTTTAAAAAGTGATTAGGACATATTTTTCAACTCCAGAAAGATGTTTAATTTAGAATGACAGGACTACATACAACACCAAAACCAAGATAAACCTGAAGTATGAAATCTGTGTACTTTTAAAAGGAACTGTAATGAGAGATATGTAAATAACTACATGTGTGTAGAGTGGGAAGAGAACCTTGGTTTTTCCATTTGGTTTTCTGGCAATATGTCATTACCAGTATTTGGTGGACTAACTGACATGTGGTGTCATTCAAAACTATTTGTGAACTAAATTAATCACCTTAAAGAATTACGGGCTGTTTTAGGGGTAACGTAGGTGCCATTTTTACAGTTTTGCCTACAGAGCCATCTCATTCCTGTAAATTTCCTGAATTTATGGGATAGAAGATGGAAGATGAATGTGTGAAAAAGTCAAAGAAGAAGGCAGAGAGGAAGGCCAAAAAAATAAGGGAAATCAACGAGTGAAGGACTAACCACTGGATCTGGACATCCTGAGGTATAACTGGGGAGGTACAAGAGCATGATGGATAAGAGATGGGATTCTGGAGTCAGACTTCCTGGGTTCAAGTCCAGGCTTCACTATTTACATTGTGACAGGTAATTAAATGACTTAACTGTTTTCCTCCTCAGTTTTTCCTCTGTGAGGTGAGGATACTGATGTCACAGAACTGATACAAGGACTATACTGATCTAACTGCCTGCCCCTGGGGAATGCTTGTTTCAAGTGCTATTTTCTGGGAAATTGAGTGCTTTGGGTGAAAGGGAATGCAGTCTAGTCATGGTTTGGACAGTCCAATCAGTGTTGCTAACTAGAGCTGCGATACTAAATGTGACTCCCTTCTTTTTTTTCTACCTGTTTCTTTATCTGGTTCTTGTGGCTGACTATATATATATATATATATATATATATATATATATATATATATCCAAACATACATATTTCTACAAGTTAAAAGGAAAGTATTTACAACAAACGTGTAGAATTATTATTATTATTATTATTACACCTTCATTATTCTTTACATGTGTATTTCCATGAATTCCAGGGGACAACACTACCTGATGTCTGAAGTTTCTGGCAAGGGTTTGTTTACCTTCTTGAGTATCTTCACAAGGAGAGGAGGTAAGTTGCTCCAACTTTTGAAAAGAAGAGCCTCATTCTAAGGCAGAGTCTTCTGTCTTCCAACCAGCTGTTTCTCTCTCTGGCCAGCCTCCTCCTTCCATCTCCCTTCCCCACTGATTGGTCATGTGAGAAAGGTGGGCAGGTGAGCAGTGTGAGTGATAAGTCTGAATATCTTTGCCTCTATTGAATCCTAGAGTCTAAGGTTGACAAATCCCACTGTACTGGGACAAAACTTTGCTCAACTGTCAAGGTGCTTGAGTTAACTTCAAAATTAGATTGAGTTTGTATAAAATTTTGTTTTAACTACACCACACTATTAAGGGACATCAAAATCCAGAGACATTTTTTGTTATTCCACCTCTTGAATGATAAGACAAGCACTACCTTCATGTAACAGAATATACTGTGTCAGCTTCTCAGAGCACGTTTTTGCACTTCTCCAGTGTTATGCAGGATATCCATTGATTATTTTAATCAATTTTAAAATTCAGAATTTCCCATGGCGGGGGGAACATTCCTCTTTGTTCAATCTAATTAGCTAACATACACATACACACACACACACACACACACACACACACGGGTGCACACACAGAAGGATTTTAAAATAATTTCCTTTTACTTGTTTTGGAACAGCATTAACTACCAGTATTATTTGTTAAGTTTTGCACCACCCTTCAGGTAAGTTTTAAGGCAAGCAGAAGGTTAATTTTTAAATGTATTTCATATGGTCTGTTTTGCATGATAGGATAATCTGGATAAATCTTCCTTTGAGACATTCCTTCCACTTATCTCTGTTTCTGCAACAGCCAGCTTTTTCTTCACCTCCAGGAGGACTAACATGACTTTTTCAGGGATTTTCCATTATTTCCAGATGTTGGACAAAATACACAATTGAAAGCACCATGATTTTCAGGTTTCTCACATCTTCATTTGTCCTTTTTATTTTAAATGCTATTTTCATTATGTTTTATAGAGTTACACAGGTTACAAGTCATCCTATATTCACTTTTACAATCAGAGTTCACATTTAGCAAAACCTACAGCTCTTTTTCCTCTTTTCGTTGCCAGTGTCCCCTATGTCAATGGCTCAGTTCTTGGTGTTTTGTGTTCCTTCCTGAGACTTACTGAATTTTCGTATATGGAGGCACTTTTCTGAATTTATGCTCAGTGTGGGTTTCTCAGTGATGAAGTGGAGAATCCTTCTCATCTGTGCTGACTCCAGCAGCTGTGTAAATACAGCTGGAAACTTGCAAATGGACAGGACCGATTGTAAATAGGTTTCCTTATGTGTTCTGGAATGCTGTTTGGAGAACCACGAACTATGACTTTAAGATGAGCCTCCGCAACTGCAACTTTCTTACAAGTATTGAATGAGACTTTCTGGGTTTGGACAAAACCTTGCCCGTGATGGACATATTACTTCTTTAGCCTTTCTTGGACTAATAACCTAAACTTCATAACAAACAGAAATATTACAAATTCTGTAGTCTTCTGGATGTTTGGTGTAAGGAAGGTGTATTAGTTTGCTAGGTTTACCCTAACAAGTACCACAGACTGGGTGGCTTAAACAATAGAAACTTATTTTCTCACCATTCTAGAGATCAGGCTGTCATCAGCGTTAGTGTTTTTTGAGGCCTCTATCCTCGTTTGGTAGATGGGCATCTTCCCCAAGTGTTTTCACATGGCCTTGTCTATATGAGTGCCTGTGTCCTAATCACCTTTTCCTATAAGGGCATATTGGAGTAGGGCCCATTGTCGTGACCTCACTTTTATTACCCCTCTAAAGACCCTATCTCCATATGCAGTCACATTCTAGGTACTGGGGGTCAGGACTTCAACATATGAATTTTGGGGGAGGCACAATTCAGCCCATGACAGGAAGAAAGCATGAGGACAAGGCAAATGGTGATAAGAAAATTACCAAGGTTTGCTGTGAGAATATTGAATATGTGAGTTCTGCACTCAACAGATAAAACTGAACTCATTGTCACCCCCTTCTCTTCCTACATCCACTATTGTTCCTGTATTTTTCTGTTTTAGGAAAGACCAACATCATCCAAGTGGTCACAAAGCCAGAAACCTGGGATCTTCTTGGACTCTTTCTCCGGCTAATGTCTAGTACCCGTTCAAGCCCCTAGTGAGTCCAGCATTCTGCCTCCATGATTTAACTTGACTTCTTCCCTCTCCTTTCCCATGGTCTCTACCTTAATTTGGGCCATTCATAATTACTCACCTGGATTACTGTAAAAGTCTCCAAATGATCTCTACTTCCTCAGTTCCACACCTTTTCCCTTTTCAAATCCATCCTCTGAATTGCTCTCAGAATAATCCTTCTAGGAAAAAAACCTGTTCACATCACTTTCAGATTAAATTTCTTCAACAGTTCTGTATTGCTTTAAGCATAGAATTCAATTTTTCAGCTCAAGCATTCAACAAAATTGTTTCCCTTCAGTCTGATTGGTTGAACTTGGGTCACAAGCTCATCTCTAGCCCATTATCAAATCTAAACAATTCAATGCACTGATTGTCTAAAATAATTAGGAACTGCGTCTTGGGGTCACCTTCCCTGGAACTTGTGGGCTGTATGGGAAAAAGATGGAGACCAGGACAAAATCAGGTTTTCACTAAGAAAGAATAGGAGGAAAGAGATAATGGGTGTTAGGCAGGTAACCAGTAATGTCTACTATACTCTGTTCCTTCATGCAATTTACAGTCAAGTGGTGAAGACAGAAAATGAAGCCAAAGTTACAGTGCAGTGTGATCAGGACAGTTATAGAGCTCTGCCAGGGTCCACTGTGAGCACCAAGACTCCTTTCTAAACCAGACCAAAGAAAGTTTGGGATTCAAAGGAAGTTTCCTAAAGGAGGTGATCCATAAGCTACATTTATGAGGAATGAACGTGAGTGAATACCTTGAAGAAGAGGAAAGGAGCATTCTGGCAGCAGGAATAGCAAGTAAAAAGGCCCAAGAATCATGCAACAATGACTCTCGGAAAGCTGCACATCATTCAGGCTGACCAGAAAGGGACTAAAGATGAGGCTAGAAGGAGAGGCAGAGGGAGATCAGGATACACCATGTAAGCTTTTTATTCTATAAGCAACCTATAGTACCTGTTGGTACCTTGTACGCAACACTAACTAAAATGCCTGTATGCAATTTGACATAATACAGCATGCTGGTACTGTGGTATAAAGCCCAATTGAGAGATGTAGAAACTGAGACTAAAAGGTTAAATAACTTCTCCAGGGTCACATAGACCTGGTTCTAATCATTGTATCCGTAGCCTTTCACCTGGAACTCAAACTCATGCAACTCGTTATCCTAAGCAATGACAAAGAATGTAAATAAACAAAATTGGGGGAATATACACTTGGATACAGTTGGATATATGAAGATAATTGAGATGGAAATATCTAAGGAAGCCTGAAGGAAAAGACTGTATCTTGGGTGTATCCTCCCCTTTTGACCAAATCCTCGGTTGAACTGTTCTTTGGTAGGGACAGAAGACAAGTCAGGTTCTGAGCCAGGCTGCTTCAATCCAATTTCTTATCTCACGATCTTCCCCTGCCTCTGCCCAGACTATCTTTCTCCTGTTTTCAATTTTCTGACTGTTGTTCATTCTTCACAAATTTAGGTGAAGTATCACCTCCTTTAGGAAGCTTTCTTTGAATCTCTGGTCTGATGTAGAAAGGAGCATTTGTGTTCACAGTACCCAGGGCAGAACGTACCAATCATCTTTATCACACTAAATAGTAACTTTGGCTTCGATTGTTTCTCCACTCCCTTATCCCAAACCATAAATTCCGTGAAGATAAGGACATTGCCTACTACTTCCTCCTTCTTCCTAAGAAATCCTTGCTTTTGTGCATACAGTCCACATAGCTCAAGGAAAGCCACTGCATTGCATCTCAGGGAATGGTTTTGTTTGTTTAAGCCAGTGCTTCTCAACCAGAAGCAAGTTGGCCCCTCCCAGGAATATTTGATATGTCTGGACACATATTTGGTTGTCACAACTAGGCTTTACTACTGGCATCCAGTTGGTAAAGGCCAGAGATGCTGCTAAACATCCTACAATGAACAGGAGAGGCCCTCTCCCCTCCACATAACACTAGGGAAGGACATAAAGGAACTCACATCATGTCACCTCACTAGGGAAATGTAGCATCCCTTGGCTCCACCCAAGAATCATCCATCAGGCCCCAAAAATCAATAGTGCTGAGATTGAGTCACCCTGTTGTCAGTCAGTGTTTCTGTGACTTTGCTTCCTGCCTGTTCACGGTCTAGAGAATGAATATGCCCTAAGTAATCAATCAGACTGAAGTGAGGGACTGATAGTCCATGACTGGGAAAGAGATGAAAGAGATGGACGATAAAGCTAGGAAGTTTAGTTGTGGTCATGTTGTGGCAAGTTTTGAGTGGAAGGCTAAGTATGGTCTTTATCCTGTAATGGAGCAGCGGGTACCATGATTACAAAGGTGTTTCAGGAGACTGACTATCCCATACAATATCTCATACAACCTGCGCGGTAGATGGGCGGGGGCAGAGCATGGTAGCCAGGAGCACTGCGAGACAGGTGTTGCTACATTTCTTGAATGAGGTGACATGGTGTGAGCTCCTTTATGTCCCTCCCTAGTGTTAGCACAGTCTCCTAGAACCAGAAAGACTCTAGAATGTTTCCTGGATAGTTAGATTGTGACCTTTTGGGGAAACACAGTAAATAGACTACATTCTAACCCAGTATTCTTATTTCTTAAAATAATGACTTACCTGTATGTCTGTGGTTATAATGAAAAAAAATTAACAGATAATAAATCCCAAATTTCCCTGTGTTTTTAAAGGACATCTTAGGCAAGTTTTTAGGTAAGTTTTAAGTTTTACATAAACACTAAAGTTAGTGTGTGTGTGTGTGTGTGTGTGTGTGTTTTATTGTAGAAGTAACTTTTGAACATATCTTCCTGGTATAGATTTTTTGGTCAACGTGGCAGTGCCCTCCTGGGTTTCTTTTCAAGCCTGACTCAGGTGAATGACAAAGATCTCAACGTTGATGTGCCCTTGACCAGCTTGCTGGGGTTTCACACCTGCAGAAGCAGCCCTCAGGCTTCTGCCCTCTCCTACCACCCCACTTACTAGCCAACCTTCTTTCTATTGTTTTTCTGGCAGGTGAACTCTGTCCTGGTGGCGTTAGGGAAGTTTGTGGAGTTCTGTTTCTTTGTTCCTAGCAATGGCTTCAAGGGAAGTTTTTTTGCAGGAAAATAACTGCAATATTTCAGATTAATTCAGGGAAGCTCCTAGCGGGCCCCTTAAAAATAACACCCGCTGGCAATCTAATAAGTATTTGCTGCTGCAGTGGCTTTTGTAGTGTGAAAGGAGGATCTACAGTCCTAGAAACAAGCTTATAGAGAATTTATTCTTTAGAATTAAGAGTGTAAAATATTGCATCCAAGGTGTGCTATTTCTGGATCCCCCAAAATACTAAAATCTAAAAAATAAGACATTCTATAAACATTTATTTTATAAATTCTCCTCCCCGCTTTTCTTTTGACTGTTATAATAGAAAACATTGCTTTTAGTGTTTACAAGTAAAATGTGGATGGCAAATTTAGAAGACAGTATGAAACTTTATGTATTCTTTTCTTGGCAAAGCTATTTAATTAGAAAATAATCTTCCTCTCTGACACTATAAAATGATATCCTGTTTTGCTGGCAACAGACTAGTTTGTTCGAGTTTGTAGCACAATTTTGAGCCATTACATTACTATGAAGAGACATTTAAATAAGACGAGTTTTCAAAAAAAATCAGAAATACAAATCATTTTTTAGAAAAGCAATCTACAGTTTTAAAAAGAACAATTTCAGTGGGGCAGAGAGTGGGGGACATGCTAAATCCTTCAGCAAAGAAGGTGATTAATAGGGGAGTGTGTCTTGGGCTGATCACACGCCAGGTCACAGCCCATGCTGTCGGTGCACGCGTGTGTCCAAGTGTGTGTGTGTGTGTGTGTGTGTGTGTGTGTGTGTGTGTGCACGCGCGCACAGTCCGATGGCCTCTGGGCCCAGCCTTCGGGGTGCTTGGGTCCCGCTCTTCCTCGCGGGCGGGAGCGGGCGCGCGTACAAGTTGGGGCGACGTGGCGGTGGGGCGGTGGGCCCACCCGCCGCTGTGCGCAAACGCGTGCGGCGCCGGCCCTTTGTGTGCCTCGGTGGCTCTGTGCGGCTGCCGCCACCGCGGGCACCATTTTCTGCTTCGCTCAGGACAGGCACATAAAAGGGAAGGCGGCTGCAGCCCGTCGCCGTCCTCTTTCCCTCAGATGCCCTCTGCCGCAGGTTTATTATTACAGTACGGGCCGCGCCGCCTCTCCCCGCGGCCCTGGCTGGCCGCCGGGCTGTGCAGCGCCCTGGCCGCCTTCATGCTTGGCGCACCCCCAAACCGCCTACTCCGCCTCCTTATTTGTCTGAAAAGCAACCGCACGTCGAGGCGGAGAAGCCCGCCGGGGGCGGGAGCGGCAGGGCTGGGTGTGTGTGCGCCGTGCTTCGGGGGCGGGGCCGGGGCGGCGCGCCGATCTGTGGGCCCCTTTGTCCCCCTGGGGCCTGGCGGGCTCAGAGGGGGCGGCGCAGCGCGCGGGGCGCCGGTGGTGCGGGGTGCCGGGGCGCGCGCGCGCTTTGGCTGCTCGCCGAGGGGGCCCCGAGTCGCCGATTCCTGCAGAGTAAGCAGTCTGGCTCCACCGCGGCAGCACAGTGGCAGCAAGGCTGGGGCGCTGGCGCCTTGCCAGCCCCATCAGAATTAGCTCATTGTTCACTAGCACACTAGCAGGAGAGAGAGAGAGAGAGAGACAGAGAGAGAGACACTCTCTTAAAGAAAGAGAGACACACACTCTAGAAGAGCACGAGGCAGGGAGACCTTCCCCTCCTTTTTCCAAGGCTGCACTTCTTGGAAGTGAAGCCGGTTTGGGTTTTGTTTCCCCTTCCCCCTCCTCTTCCTCCACCCCTTTCCCCCTCCCCCTCCCTTTTCTTCCCCCTCCCCCAGCTGTCTTTCTAGCATGATGCCCTTTTTCATCCACATTTGTGTTTCAGGTGTAGAGAGGAGAGAGTGAACAGGGAGCGGGGCTTTTGTCTGTAAGTATATGCCATTCCCATCCCCGGCCGGGAGCGCTGCTTTCTCTTTTGTGTTGATTCCTTGCTTTTGCTCTTAGCTGGATGGACCCTTCAATACTGCAGAGTTCATGCTTCTTCCCTCTAAATTTTAAAGAGCTGAAGCGTGTACCTTGGAGAAATTCTGGCATGTTGATCCTGCTGCATTAAAGCTGCAATTTAACTTTGGCTTAAAAAAAAAATACACAAGTTAAGAGGGAGAATTCTTTGGGGGAAGGGGTGGGGTTTTTTGCTTGTTGGTGTGGTTAATTTTTGCTCTTCTTGCTCATAAAGCATTGTTAGGAACTGTTTTGTTTCTTTACATTAAATGCACTTTGGTGCATGCACCCTCTCCCCCCTGCCCTTTTATTAAACGAATTTGTGTCCCTCCATTTTTTTACACTTTATTACTCTTTCAAAGCTGCTGCTGCCGCCAAGGGTCTTTTCAGGCATTCAATCTTGCAACACTTTTTTTCTGCATTTTCTTATAAAGCAGTTGAACTTTGGGGGTGGGAGGGAAAGCTTAAAAATAAATGACTGCTTTATGCTTGGTGATGATAATAATCTGATTTGCGTTTATATGTTTATAATAACATTATAGGAAAAGCCTAAGAGCTTATGATACCCTTTAGGAGAACTTTTAGTTTCTCCATTCATCTTAATTTTTGTCATAACTTATGTTAACAAAAGAACTGTGTTCTGATCACATAAAGGTTGAGAGGAAAATCACTGCAGCATGTACATTAATGTTGATTTGGTTTAGGGAGAAGGGCATAATGGTGTATATTCCTGACTCCCCCCACCCCCAGTGTAGTTTTTTGTTTTTCTTTTTTTTTTTTTTTGTAACACGGAAGGTTATGTAATGCAGTGCCATTTCCAAAAATATCCACTCTGAGGCATTACACTACACGGTGGAAGGCTGATTCCTATTCTGCTGTCTTGATTGCAAATATACTGCCAGTAGTATGTCTGGGAACAAAGAGCAGCCAGAAAACAATCTATTTTTATCACTTGGTTCTACTTTTAAGTTGCTAAACCTTTTGAACTGCAATTTAAAAATGAACCAAACACTAAGAATAGCCCAGGACTCTGCAAAGCCAGGTATCAAGGATTCCTTTGTCCCCTATTTAAGCATATAGACCGCTTAGAAAGCTCTTTCCAAAGCCCCAGTGATAACAATAATTTGCATGTAACTTATCTTAACCACAGAAAATGAATATTTATCTGTAACCTCTAAGCAGGCATTTTTCATTTGCTGACATGTGGTAAGGCAATTTGTCTACTGTACTTAAACATATTTTGCAGGTTGGTCTCCCTGGACTGAAGAGAAGGGAGGGTGCAAGGCCAAGACTGTTACGATTCTCAAAATGGTAAGAATTGGTCATCAGAGAAGATTCTCAGTAGCTTCTTATCAGTCTTTATTCCATATAAATATCAACCACCCACCTTCATCCTGCCTCAACCCTCCATTGTTCCTACCTCATCTGACCTTTAAAAGGTTCTGTCTCCTTTGTGGGAGCTTTGCAGTAATTTATATGAATTGGATGTGGTGAATTAGATCTTTTGATTTTCAGTCATTTTGAATTGAAAACTGAAATTGCTTTTATAGACGTGAAGATTTATTTAGCTCAAATACAGAAACCATTCTGTTCTTTAAGAAGAGTGATGTATTGTGACTTGCATGGCAAGGATGAGCAGAAGGGCTCAAACAAAGCAATGGGTATTTAGAGATAATCAGAACTTATGCAAAAAGTGGGAGTCTGTGTCCAGCTAATCAGACTGTTGTAGTATCTGCTATCCTTAAAAACAATATATGAAGAGCATGGACTTTTATATTAATATACTCTATTGTGTCTCAGATATAATTGGCATTTTTTGTTGATTTATAACCTTCACGTATGAGAGACATCCACTCAGTTTTAGGAGTCAATCATGTTATCCTCTAAATGAAAATATAACGATTTCTGACAGACATGATCCACAGAGAAAGCAGTTTAGTGTTTGATGCCTAATTAAATAAAGAAATAGATGAAATATACCTTAAATGCAGCTGAATAATTATATTAATCTTCTATGAAAAATTTCCTCTTTGGAAAAAAGTCGAACTGAAAAAAAAAATAGAAATGTCATGAAACTTTTCAGATAAGTACAGCATGTCCTACAGCAGATGTTTATATTCTTTAAACACCTCTTTGCTACTAAGAATGTGTAATTTCCAAATTTAGTTTTTCCTTTTTGAAACGAGGGTGGAATTTAATGAATCAATTGAATCTGATATACTTGGTGTTTTCTTTGAGAACAACCCAAGTTGTTCTCAGCTTCCAAGGAGAAAAATGAATCAGAAGCAATTAAGTGAGTTCAGCTTGAATCCTATTAACAAGTAGGCTCTTTATTTTTTGTATATGCCTCACCTGTCATTTCAACAGGTGGGACAAAGCACTAAACAAAATAGCTTTTGTTTGGACTTTGATAATGATCAAACTGAGGAACTTGAGGTAGAAGAACAAAAGGGGTGAACAGAAAATTAAACTGATTAATGGGTTTTGTGCAATTGGTTCCTAACTTCATATTAAATTCCTAATTAGCTATTGTCATAGAGTACCAAGATGGTAATAAAATGAACTACTGCAAAGTAGTTTTGTTTATTTAATTATCTTTTACTGTGACTGGCCACATCACCTTGCCTTCTAGCTCTTTATTCCAGAATCTTACTCTTTGTGTCACCATAGACAGACCATGAAGTTTCATGTATATGCTCATATGTCAGGTGACCACTTTGGTTAAATATGAATTTGACTGCTGATCCTGCCAAAGTTACCCCTATAGATCAAGCTCAGAGAGTAAATATCATGTTTCTGTAGTAGTGGTGGAATGAGCTTTGCGGAAAGCAAACGTGTGCCAAAGCCGAGAATGAAAGTTGGAACGATTTGAATGCAGAAGAGCAAATTTGAATTATTATTACATGTTGTTAATTTCTTACAGTTGTCGTTTATGTATGGTGGCAGAAAGAGAAATCACAATTTGTTGCTCTTGGAAAGATTTTTCCTCATGGAAAAAGTCTCACAACTTTTTGGTGATCCTTTCATCAAGATGTCAATCCCTTTTGGCACAAGCCCATTGCCTGAAATGAAACCACCGACAGTTATTGTCTGTGGGTGATTCCAAGTAACTTTCTAGCAATGCTTTTATTCCGGGAGATCTGAGCTCTTAGAAGTTTTTGCACATATTAATGTAAAAAAAAAAAAAAAGTTTCGATTGTGTTTTTTTTCCAACTATTATTAGAGGTGTTTTGTACCTCCTCTTTTTCTTTTGCCTTTTTGGCAAAATGAAGTTACTGTTTTCCTTAATTAACACAAATTGCTTTGCTGATCTGTAACTCACTTACTTAAAGCCTTCGCCCTCATGCAATAGAAACTATTGCTAAGGATGCAGTAGACTTAACACCTGGCCACCTCTAGAAAATATATAAACATGCCCTTTCTGTTAAACATGTTATTCCATTTACAAAATTTAAAAAACTAAAGGCGATCTAATTTCAGTGTAGTTAGCCTGTTTAATAAAGAGCTTATTCCAAACACAAATTTATAATCGGCTCGTTCCAGTAAAAGAAATTAATTGGTAGACTCCAGAATTCAAAACAGAGTGATTCAATATCTAGATATTTTACATACCCTAAAATGATGTTTCACAACAATAATTTGAAGTCACTCATGAATCCTAGTGTCTTTTGCCTTATCAAAAAAAAACAACAAAAAAACCACTTTGTTAACTCTAGGAGGCGCTAATCACAGTGTATGCTGTATGGGACCCTTTGTGCACAACTCCAGGCAGCGCCATTTACATAGATTATAATGCACCTGGGGTTGTACAATTTAGGAGAAGTGTTAAAAGTTTTGTGAGTATAATTTGCCATGTCTTGGTTCAACAGAATGTTCTTTTCAATAACTCATTCCCTAACTTTTTAAATGTTTTAGTAAGCATGCCTTTTTTGAGTGGCCCTTATTTTTTAAATGCAATTAACAAAATATTGTGAGTCTATAGAGATCTTCAGCATTTCTTTAATTTATATTTGGCTTTTTGGCTTTTTGCTAAGTTTTAATTTCTAAGATGATATTTTATATGAGTCTTTGATATTTACTTAGGTGTGTTATTTTAAAAGTACTTGGCTTTAGATAAGTCAGTGAGAAGAAAACACTTCAGAATGCACAGATGGTCTTATTGAATACTTTGGAAAAATGAATTATTTAATCCATTGTCAAGGTTAAGTCCTGATTTTCAACACGTTTACGCTCTGTGCAGTAAACGTGCCTCTGAGTATGTGGGTGCCATGGATTCACAGTGGCACAAAGCATGGGCTCATTATGTTTTAACAGAGACCTAGGAATTGGAACAATTTAAGTTCTCTCTAAGGCTGATGCTGAGCTTTTTAAAAAGATGAGTTGACTCCATTGTATGGTTCATGGAGCTCTGCTTTCTGTAGTCTGTGAAGTGGCATTCATGGGTTTACAAGGAGACTCTTTGAATAATCTCTCCATTAACATAAGGTTTTCCTGTTTAAAGAAAAAGACAAAGATTGAGGAGGGATGTGGTCCCACTGGTAATGTAAATTGACAAGTTGCTCACAGTGATTTGTGATTGGGGAGATGCTGAAGGCTACCTAGGAGGGTAATTTTATATGGTACTGTCTTCTCTTTCAGCAGCCCTTTCAGCACACTGTAAGGGGGAGAATTGGGAATTGTTTGGCGAATTAGGACAGTAGGGATGGTCTATCTGGGTTTAACCCCAGTCCAGCTTCCTTTTGAGCTGAATAAGTAATTCAGGCAGGAGAAGGTATTTGAACAGAAATTGTGAAATAAACAGCTATTCAGAGTGTCATTCTTAGTTAAACCCAATACAGTTCTTAAGAATTTGTATGTAAATCAGATCATCAAAAATACACGGAAGAAATTCACTTTATTTTAAATCTTAAGATGAATACTTCTAAAATAGGAAAACAGACTCCTAAAATATGAATACTTGACTAAGCCGAGTAACCTCCAGATGATTAGTTTGATCCATTCAGTATTCATCTGCATTGGACTGACTGGGGAGCCTGACAGAAATGCTGTGACTTCCTTGGTCTTGCACAGATTTTTCTTAGTGTTGTTTCTGGCTGGAAAGTCTTTTAAGGCCTTATCTTCACAGGCAAAGTGAAATGAAGGGTTGAGATAATTATCTGAATAATTACGCTTAAAAAAAAAAAACACACCTTGATTTTTGTCTGATTCATCTTCGTTATTTAAAATGTTGCTGGAATGATATCGGAGTGGGAAGGATTTGCCTGAATTACTTGAATAATTCCTTTGTTATCCAGGCAAAGACTAGGAACAAGGAAATTTTATCAGCAAATCCAGTTAGAACACTACCAGAGGAAAATGTATTGAATATGCTTAGACTATGTTTGGTTGATCAAGATACATTAAAAGATTCTAGTTTGAAACTTCTTTGCTTTGAACTGGAAAACAGGTTAACCACCAATCTCAGCCACAGCTGTAGAAATTAGGGTTGCTAAAAATACCGTTTATTGGGTCTAACTTTATCTGAAATGGATATTTCTAGATGTATTTTGACCTAGGGACAACTTCAAGAATTTCTCCTTTCAGTGCCTTAAAAAATAGCAGTGATCCTGAAATTGATCTGCTAGTGCATGACAAGTATTAAGAGCTCTAATGGTTTGGGATTTAAGTATTAACATGGCTCTCAATTACATTCTAAATATCAGTTCAGTTATTAGTAACAATGGCTTGGTATTAACCTGGGTATAACACTAGATTATATTCTCCTCATTATTTGTTAGTTGGATCATATGCTTTTTTTTCATTGACCAACTACATTGTAAGCACCCGGAAGGTTTATAAAATTCATACACAGTGCTTAATAAAGTATTAAATATATGTTAGAAGCTCAGTAACTATTTGGTCTGTGCATGCTAATATCTATTAAGTTGGACTTTTAAAATTCATCCTTAACGGCTTAATCATGTTAAGTTTTGGTGAACTAGAATTAATGTGCATCCTTACCTTCTTCTAAAGATCTAGGAAGTTGAAGTGAATGTATTTTAGTTTCCACACCAAGTTATTTTCCACAACTTATTAACAGAATCAAAAACAAGGGTTAAGCCATAAAGCCACTTGCCAAAAAAGAGCGGCTTTCGACTGCTCCCCTTTACCAGCTTTCCGTGCCACACTCTGAGCAACCTGGTGAGATGCTAGCTCTCTGGGTTTGCTCCACTCCAGCTGTGGTACTCAAAGCTCACTCACCGCAACTGTTCTTGCAGTCATAACAATCCCCTCTGGGGTCCAGGAGGAACTTTGCTCCCAGCATGAGAACTTTCAAGCACTCACTTATTTCCAGTATCACCTGATTCTGAGATACTATGAAAATGATCCCAAGAACAAAAGGTGCCATGTCTGAAATTATTGAAGAGACTGACAAGAGTCAGCAGTAAGAGTGTGCATCTATTGTCTTGTCAGTTGAAAAAAGGTTTTTCGGTTTTCGCTTTTTGATCATTTTATTTGTGCTTAGTTCTTTGCCTTATGGAAAGGACACACTTGGCCTGTGCCCACAGTGGATTCATATTTTAGTTGTGGTAGGAAGACTAACATTCATGACAAACTTAACAAACAATGTAATACAATATAATCTAGTGCTAAATTGTAAGGTGCAGAAGAGTGCATTATTGAGGACTGGGGATTGTAAGGGGAATTTTTAAGGACGTAGACATTAAGCTAGACCCAGTGATGGTAAATATATGGCATACATGCCCCCACTCACTCCTGCTATACCTGTGGCAGACATTACTAATCAGCCTCAACAGTCATTATTCAGCCTGAGTATGATTTCAAAATCCTCAATATAATGTACAATGCATGAGTGATTGGAGTTGGCACAAAATTTGAAACGTAGAAGTGGACTGTTTGCTCCTTGAGAGCAGGTGCTATGCTTTCCTAAGCTTTTTATCCCTGGGGCTTAGCACCAGTTCTTAAGAAAGACTGCGTGGGTGAAGAATTAAGACTATTTGGGTAGATTTAGATAAGAGAGAAGTATATTCCAGTAAAAGGGCATACATTAGAAAGGTATGCTTGCAAGCGTGAGCATGATGCACGTTTACTACAGTAGGGATTGTCCCTGTCCCTGTGGGGCCCCTGTGCTGTCAAGGACGGACCTCACACACTAGACCTAGATGGCAAGGACTGGATGTGCTGTGCGGTGAGAAGCCACCGAGCAGGCCTCTTGGAGGCAGCCTGAGGCTCTCACTCAGGTTCCAACCTGCATCAGGTTCTTTGCCTTTTGAATGTGCCCAACAAGGAGGAGCACACACACTCACCTGTTTCTTCTGGAGAAATGGAAGCTGACTTGATTGCTGCCTCTCACCGCCCTTGGGCTTGGGTGGAGTGGTGGAAAGAAGGAAGGTCGCTCGGTAGAAAGAATTGGGAAAGAAGAAGGGAGCACACTTAACCTCTTTCTTTTGAGAAAGTGGCAGCGCTTCCATCGACCATTCCCAGCATTTCAAAGATATCTGCTTGGCCAGAGAGGGTGTTGCTGCTGTGTGAGCTGCCCAAAAGTGGATACCACACTTCTGTGAGGCTTGCTGGGTATAGCCGTGTGCTAATCAGTTGCAACCACAAGTATCCAGCTGGTGCTCACTCTACACTTCTTTCTGATCAGCCAGACATACTTATTTAAAATTCAAGCCGACGTTTACACCACCATAATAAAATTGTTTACAATTTGAGGCCTACGGGCTATTACTGGTTTAGTCAATAGTCTGGTGACCATCTAAGAGGGAATTGCATCACGTAGTATGCAAAAGTTGGGGAAAACCAAGAATAAGAAGGATTTTTCTAGAATTTCTTCTGGATACAGCACAGCCTCCTACCTTAGAATGCATCAGCTGTGAGATTTTCAGCATGAAGTGCTTTCATGAGCTCTTTTAGCCCCATCAGATGAGGTTGACTTATCACTGAGTCTCTCAATAAAAGTGACATAGGTAAGCATTGCTCCTTGAATTCTTTCTGCCTACTCCCACCTCATACTTTCAAATAACGTTTTTTCAACTGCTGTGTTTAGACCTTCATAAATTTAATTTTTGTGGCTGGGCAGCCATGCCAGGAACTATGTGAACTAATACTTTATTTCTAGCCACGATGGAATATATTTTCTTAGAGGAAGCAGGCCACTTGTTATTCTAACGTGCCCCAGGAGTCCCTCCTTCTGTGGCTCTGCTTACTCAGTCCTAGAAAGAATGCTCCTCCTGACAAAATAAAGTCATTCTTCCAGACTGCATTTCAGTGACAACTCCTTTATGAAACTCACCCCAGTACATCCAGCAGGAATAATGTCATGCTCCTCTGTGCACTCATCACACTTACAACATTATACCTGTAGCTGCCTTATTTCTGCAGCATTTTTCAACCCTCCAAGATTGGAAAATTGAAACAAGATCATTGAGTCCTAGTAACTCAGCATCATCCCTCTCTTTGGTAGCAGTTGAGGCTGTGGTACCTCTTCTTTTTCCTTTTCCTCTATCAGCAGAGTGGTGAATTTAGATGTGGAAAAGTTTCATTATTGAGAGGGAGCTTCAGAACAGCTAGCGAAGTTGATTGGTGTTCTCTTTCTACATAGTGGAAGGAAATCCTAACCTTCATTCCATGCTCTAATGCGACCTTGGAACGGATCCCATATCCGTGAATCAGTCTGACAACTGCTCCAATACCTGTCCAGGATCTGGCACATCGTTGGTGATCAATACATGTCTGTGGAATAAATATAAGAGTCAATGGTCGTGCATACTTGGGGATCTGTTAGTTTTCTGGGCAGAACCACGTGACTTACCTTGAGATTTACAACCATTAACAGCCCAACACTTTGCAGATTTGTGACAGTTCTGATGATAAAATATATAAAAACACACAGATTTTGAATTTACTACTGAAAAGTCCCTTTCACTGGACATTTAAGAAGGCTCAGTGTTAGGGAGGTAAGGGGATGGGGAGAGTGAGGTGAAATCTAAGCACGCTACGGAAACAACGCCTAATTCTTTGCTCCCTTCCTTTACACTTGTTTATACAGAAGAGGTCCTGAGAGAGTCCCGAAAGTTAGTTTGGTATGGTCTGCTGCAAGAGGAATCTCATTTTAGGGTTGATGCACACATCTGAAACACTGACTGTGAAGCACCTTCATTCACTAGGTCACGAATGGTGTTTTCCCAGCAGTTCCGCGTTTTGTCTCGCGGGAATCCAATTGAGGCAGTCCTGACAGTGGAGCGTAATCTGCTCTGGTTTCACAAGGTAATGAAATCTTAAGTAAAATCATTGCCTGTTATTACCTTTGAAGGGTTTCCAGTCTAAGCATTTTGATTTAAGTGTTAGGATTATCTCGCTAGAGATTGTTTTTTTAAACCTTTGATTGTAGACTGGTTTTTCAGTGTTCATCCTTACTTTCATAGACTGAAATACAAATATAAGTCGTATTCAGAAAGGAGAGGGAGGAGATACATAAGAGAATGTGGCCAATGAAAGGAAGGTCTGTTTGCCCCTTTTAAGCTGAAATTGGGAACCAGAACCTCATTGATTGGAAAGAAAGGGAGAATAGCTGAATAGTCGTTGCCAGTAAAGAGACTCACACCAGTAAGTAATTAAAACAAGAGGGAGATTCATAATGTGCACAGAAGTTTTGGCGTCGTTGCCCAGTTCTCGCTCTTCTCCCTTCACTGCGGCCTGTACTCAGATCACCATCACACACCACTGTCCTTTGATGACTGGGGCAGGTAACAGCCTTCCTGTCTGAATTGTGTTTGATACCATTCCAGCAGGGAAAAGTACTGTAGTCCACTGGCTGAAGAGGGAGAAATCTGCACAAGTTGTGTTTAAAATGGGTGCAGGCATTTTGAGGACGCTTTTATTGGATAAAGTCAGTGTCAGACCCAGAGCCTGTTTTTGGACAGGAAAAAGTAGACATTAGGAGAAGATATTGCGTCTTTGGCAGCCAACATTCAGAACTGTCAAGGAAAAACTAGTCAATAGTTAGATGGATAAAACCTATTGACTAAGATACCTATGATCCAAGTAAGGGATTGTTATTAAGTACTTTCCCAACACATACTGTTTCACACCCTTCACGAAGTCATGGTAGTGAAAGTTACCCAAAGGGCTTATTGGGACCATGACCTGAGGGTCTGTTCTTTGCACATTTGCCAGGCAGTTGCTGAATCTCGGTGGGTGTGGGTGTGGGTATGGCAGCACGCACTAAGTTGAACACTTAGCCTCGTGCCTGCTGTATTTTAGGGACTCAGTTAACACTGGCTGATGGAATGAATACTATGCAGGAAATGGACCCCCTATTTGAAATGGGCAATATCAGGGACTTCCAGTTGTGTGGTTAAGAATTCAAATTTGAAAAGATGAATTAATGAACTAGCCCACTCCTTTCCTGAATAGATGTCCCAGGCTTTGGTGGCTTAGTTCTAAAAATAATTTTTGAAAAAAATGTGTCTTCTTAGCAACTTTGGCACTTCCAGCCCAAATTAGTGGGACATACTCTTTGAGAAGATGTTCATTCTATTGGATTGAAAGTTGCCTACCAAATATTCAATAATTCACAGAAAGTAAGTACTTACTAAATATTTCTTGATTCATTGTTTGCATAATTGAGATTATATATCTGACCAATTCAATTAATACAGATTCAGAAATTCTGCCCATATCTTCTTGGAGCCCTTCTCCATAATTTTTATCCTGAATACCTGGATTTTACTATTTGTGACGTCTGGATACTCTGGACCATAACTGAGTGTCCATTTCATAGTATCCAGTGGAGACTTGGGTCTAATTATACATCATGAAATGTCCTGGCCTTGGATATTTTGTTCACTTCTTGATAATAGAATCTTAAATTGTTCTGATCTTGTTACCCAGGTCTGCGAGCCAAGTCTCCACATCTTTTCGTTTCATCTTCATTAAGCCTATTCTTTTTTCTTTTCATGAGGACTGCTTTTTTAACTTTAATTTTATTATCTGAGGCTTAACTGTCTACACTGTCACAATCAATTCAATCAGAAATTCAATTAAATTTGTTCTTTGACATCATAGAAATAATTCATCTGATAATTAATGTGAATTTTGACTAAATTGATCAGCTGCTCTTATGTTGTTTAGACAAAGCCAGAGGGACATTACAACTTTGGCTGTGATTGAATGCAGTACTCTACATGTAATCTGAGGATCAAATACGACTCACCTTGTTATTTGCAGTTTGGTACCTTCACGATAGTAATAACTAATAATTGGCTAGTTACCCCATCTCTTTTCCCATTGTTCTGTCTTTAGAACTGTCAACATTTCAACTACATTTATTAAACTTCCCAACGGGTGTCAGGTCAAACTCGTTTTTCTTTCTAAATTACCATTCTTAGTAGTTTACACACTGCCTCTCTAGTCTAATAAGTATTTATGTTCTTCCTCTTCAACTCGGATCACTTTATGTTTTTATGTAGTGTATGGTTTGTGTATCTGTAGATCATTGATAAAGATAAGATCTTAATTCGCCTTGAACGAAACAGTTGTTTTTAAGTTGAATGAATTTTGAAAAGCAAACTTACAGTGAACATGTTTCAAATGCATCTGATGAGAGAAAGATATTCTGAACGAGACTGTCCATCACTAGGCCATCGGCGAAGTTGTTGGAGAGTTCAGTTGGGGGTTATAGTAAAACAATTTGGTTTCTCAGCAAATGGCCTTTGTAATTAGCTGCAGTGATTAACCGATATTTGTACTGTGCTGAACATTTCCTTCCAGGGAGAATGGCAAAAAGACAAAACTGTGATAAGCAGTGTTGCTTGGGTTTAATTAGATCCAATGTCCTAATGTAACCAAGCCAAAGTGGCTGCTCTAAGAGCAGTCTTTCCTTAACCACTGGATGTAGAACACGTGGACACTGGAGAGCAAAACCCCCTGTGCCCTCAAACAGTGCAACTTGTTTTTTTTAGGTAAGTTATTTTTGAAGGGCAGCTATTTATTAGAAACATAGGCAGCAGAGCAACAGATATTTTTGAGAAAATTGCTCTTGACGGTAGGTGTTGACGGTAGGTGTCGGAAATCCATCTAAATCTCATCACCAGGGCCCTAAGCAGAGATGCCCCACAGCTACTTGGGGGATTGAAAACAGGGTCCAGCACTCCAAGTGGCTTTGGGGAAATAGCAGTGGGGAAGATTGATATTGACGGACTGTGTTCTGTGAGAGGAGAGGCTGGGTTTGCATCCTGTTTTCCCCAGTTCTTGGTTTTTGTGACCTTGGGCGGCCTCCCTGACTGCTCTCCCTCAGCGTTCTCATCTGTAGAATGGTTAGGAGGAGGATGATGACAGCTAACCAGCTCCGCTTATGTGCCTGACCCTGTTGCCGTCACTTTACAAATATGTATGCATTTTATTCTTGAAACAGAACTGGGAAGATTAAATGAGTGCACCAAAAAACCATGCCTAAAATTAAAAAACAAAACAAAAAACATTATAATAAACTCTATATGCATTTCCACAGAAAACGATGGGTCCCCAAATTTACATACTCTGCCTGTGTGGGTTCCAAAAAGCCCCCTATATTGCTCATAGCTCTCTTCCTTTGGACTAGTATAGTTTTGATGATTTGTTTACAATGGAAGAAAGACAGAAAAAGAAGAGGTCGAAGTATTCTCCTGTCGGAGAATGCAGTCAGGACTTGGAATGAAGGTCTGAGTTTCCATTACTATCTTTTGCTTGTCAATTAGAGTATGTGATCCTTTTTTCCAGGGAACTTAGCCTCCTAATTTGGCATTCCTTTTGCAATTATCTTCACAATTCTTGAGGTATTTATTTCTTCTGTGACTCCCAGCCCTGAAACATGTTATTGATTTGGGTTGGTCGCCACCACTTAGGTCCTCTGCTTCCCACGGTATTACCAGGCTGAGCCCTAATTAGAAGCCATCTCTTGAACTGGAGCATGCTCCCCGCAGTGGGATTGAAAATCCAGGTGGTATAGGGACACATTTATCCTAATCTTATTCTATTCCTTCTGTACAAGCAGTTTTTGCCCGTTTTCATAGAGGACAGTTTATTGGAAGCCTTTCAGCGGCCTCTTTGTGACCTAATCACTTCCACAGATCTGGCTATACTGTACCTTTTTTAAAGCCAGACTTCTTATGGAATAACCAACTAGCCTCTGATTTAAACCAGTTTTAATTACATTCTCCCACAATAGAAACCACTTGCCCTCCAAATTCAGTGATCTGCTATGATGCTGTTTGCTGTAGAAGAGATATCAGTCTTTAAATGACTGAGACAGTGCAAGACAAGCATCAAAATGTGAAATGACTTTTGCTAAATGCAGAGGGGTTTGCAGCTGGCAGCTGAAGAGGGTGCATTGATGGAAAGAGTGAATAGTTTCCTTTGGTATGAGCACTTTGGGAGAAAATGCACACTTTCTGGAAAGCTCAGTCTTTCGCATGTCAGCCAGAGGAATGCTTTGAAATGTCCACAAACTTCTCAATAGGAACTGGCTATCTCATCATCCTATCCAGACCACGAAAAATCCAAAATCCTTGTGTCTAGATAAATAAATACTTACCTCACTAGCCTTTGATTGAGGGCTTTAAGAAAAGAAATCTGATTTTTGAAGACTTCTTCTTCCATGTTGTTAGTGAAAATTTTCATAAGATTTTAATGGCCAGCACAGTAATTTTTGGGCAAGAGGAAAGAAAAAAACAGCATTCTCATGAGTAGAAATCAGACTTCTTATAGTTATTTGAAGGTGAAACCCAGCATACCTAAAATTATTCAAACCAGCTAATAAAGCAAGTCTAGATGTTTCTTATTAACCTTGGAATGTACTTGGAAAAAGTCCTGCCAACTCCAGATGTCTAGTATTGGAAAGCATACAAACAGTATTTCTCTCAGCATTTATGGCAGAGAATACCATTCAAAAACTCAACACTGCTGTTTGGTGCATGGGGGCACAATATAGTTTTCTTCCTTTCTTTCCTGCTTTTCTTTCACCTTAAATGTAGGAGAAAATTTGCAAAATGTAGTGTTGTTAATCTCTTGATTACAAATGAAATTCAATTTATATAAGGGAATAAGGTGATCCAGACTTAGAACTCAGATGTGTTAAGTAAATATTTACTCTGGTTCCACTCCAGGGAGGTAAAAGATTTTATTAACATATTTGTTGAGGTCATGGGAGTAAGGAAAAACTTATGCTGTGCTTAAATGCCTGAGGGGCCTTTTTTTTTTTTCCTGCTGGTTAACAGAGGCCAGTATTTCTTTTTTCTTTTCTGAAAAGAGCAAGTATCTTGTTTTGTGGCCTTTACTTTTTATTGTTCATTCACAAACTGCTTAATCTCCAACCAGAGCTTTAAAAAGCTGTTTTATTTTTTCCCTTTGTTTGGAAAACCTCATCTTAGCTATCCCTGACGAGACTTGTTTCCAAGCTTTATTCTTGTACTTTTTCTTCTGGTTTACTTTGGGCTGTTATCAGCTCTTTGTTCTTTGTTTTGTCTTCATCACTGAAAAGAAAAATCTCCCATTAAAAGTCAAGATTTGAAGTGTTGAACTTTATTCCTTGAGTCCAGTCCGCAGTTTGGCTCTGATTCCTGCAGCAGGCTGACCTCCAGCCCAGGGGAGGGTTTCTTGGCAGAAATCTGAGAATTCCTCGATCAGTAACTCCCTTTTTTGGATTTATGGAGTCTTTAGGTGGATTGCTTTGTGCTAAGCATGTTCCTCTTGGAAGGGAATGAGGCTGGGATGAGAGGAGTTTGCTCAGCGCAGGACTTGCCGCTAACCTCTGTGTTCACCATTCTGGAATTACCCAGCTGCTTGCTGAACTCTGCTGCAGCCATGCTCCATTCAAGCCCTGAAAACTCACCAAACCCCAACTGTTTTAAATAGTGGTGAAAAGGCAGAATTGGATAATAATTTTAACCTTTTGTGGTTTTCTCCTGCCCCGATTCATTGCTCCTCTTGAAAATCTTTGCTATTATTCTTAAAAATCAAATTTTAAAAGACTCAGCAGCCCAACAAGCAGAATGTTATATTGTGGAGCAGAGTGACTGTGAAAGCTCTTTGTGCTGACGATTAACTTCACATGTAAATACTTTCATTTTGTTGCCAGGAGATTTCCTTTTCCTTTCTCTGCCTGACTGAAATTTAGAAATAAAACTCCACAGCTGTCAGGTTCCCACATATTCATCAGACGCCTCTCAAGATGGCCTTGCAATGAGCAGTGTGAATTTAGAGGGTTCCACTATTAAAGTCTACACAGCTTGTTTCAGACGCCCGACCTCACAAAGCGAAGAATTACAAATCTTTTGCCTGCCTCACATGTAATGTTGGGCGGTAACATAATCTGCTATATAATGTTAATAACATATGGACATTTTCTGTGCCCGGAGTGGACATATGCGCCCAAAGCAAAGCTAATGCCAGAGGGCTTATCCAGTTTCTGAGCTATCACTGTCTTTCTCATTGAACCCATTTCTACAGGTTAAAAACCTGTCAGGCCACAGCAAAGCAGTGTCAGCAGGTGTTGTAATGCAGCACTGCCCTAAAAGGCCATCCTTTACTTTCTGGCAGGAGGGCATGTGTGCCTGAGTGTTTGTAATGCCTTCTCTGTAATTACCCATTGTTACCACAGGCAGCTTTCTCTGTCTCTCTGTCTCTCTCTCTCTGTCTCTGTCTCTCTCTCTCTGTCTCTCTCTTTCTCTCTCTCTCTCTCTCTCTCTCTCTCTCTCTCTCTCTTTCTCTCTCTCTGTTTAAATTAGGTCGCTGCATGTTTCACCTATGTCCCAGACCAGAATATTTGCCAATTTAGGCACCAGTTAACACTTTTATTCTGTTTTCCAGAATGTGCAGAGGTTATGTACATTATCTGAATCGCTCAATGTTCTGCATGCTTATCTTTTTGTCTTCTGTGATAGTTGCTATGCATTTCCTTCACTGTGTGCTTCATCTCCAAGCAGCATTCACAGGGTTAGGCAGATCTCTAAGACTTGGTCTCTAGAGAGATGGTGCATCATCTTTTGGCAGCATCTAATCGTTGATGTAATGCTGTTCAGAGAAGATTATCCCTCTAACTCATTTATGGTTTCAGTTTACATTCTGTCCTCTCACAGGATCAGCAACACCTGGGAGCAGAGTAGCTACTGAGGGAGATTCTTACTAGCACCACTTCAAAGGGTATTTGCAGAAATGAAGTGTGTATATGCATGTATATTCCCCTCGTATTATGGTACTAGGTTCCACAACCTCCCAGCCAATTAGGCAGAATAGAACCTGTACACGTGCAGACACACACACACACACACACTGTTTAATTGGTAGAGAGACTATGAAATATACTGCTTTGCTGTTCAAGGAATTAATTATGCAGGTTGGACACCTGCTGCCCTAGTCCACTTCCCTAATTGGTTGGTATCTATCCTTGGTAAGTCATAAAAGGGCCGTGTGTGCGTTCTTTAAGCACAAAGAACTCCACTAAAGATAGAAAATACTATTGTAATTGGGGTCGTTAATAACCAAGCCATACAACCGCTTCATAGCAGGTTTCAGAGAAGGTATGTTAACCAGTTAAGCAGCATATATGCATGTAATGTATTTAGGCTCTGAATAAAGCCATGACTTTGCCTTCAAGGATCATTCTCACAGTCTCCCCAAAGAAATATTGTCAACGAACAGAGGAAAATACAAATTTAGAAACAGGTGGTAAATGGATATAATTCAAATTGTAGATGCAGTATAATAGTAGTGATAGGAAATACGTCAATTCTATTGATTCTGTATGTGGACCATACTCCTGGAAAATAAATAGCAAGTTTTGAAATGAAAAGCTTAAAAGGAGTTAAAAGAAAGAATTTAAGGGATAATCTAGTTTGTATGTTTTTTAGGACCTTGTAGGAATGGTCTCTGATTTCCCCACATAGTATTTTTCTAATTTGGATACCAAGTAATGATCAGTGGCAAGATAATTACCTTATAGACTTAAAAAATGAAGTTATTTTTTATGATGCATTGTCCGGAGAGTAAAACAAACCAAGAAAAGAAAGAGTGATTTAAAACGACAAAAACCTTGAGCATTGTATGCTGTGATAGACAGTTGAAACTTAGATACCCAATCATCAAATACATTTAAGAGAATCAGTAAGAAATAGTTCATTTTCACCATAAAACTGGATTTAAATATATAGTGGGTTTAAATGTATATACTTGAAAGCAAAAAACTGGTTTTACTTAAGAGTTGCTCGTGGATTTTTAAATATTTATATCTATCATAATTAGTGTATATATGTAATCCAGTGTGGTTCTTCATGTCAGTTCTATTGTTTTTAAAAATAGTTGTCAGTGAGATAAATGTAGCATTGTAGAAAAAGGCACACTAACTGATAATAATATTCTGTGACAAGCATAGAGACTCAGCCTTTCCCAGCATTCAAGCAAAACCTCAGCCTGTTCTGCAACTTAAAACAACAAAATTTGCCTTCCCCTCTGTATTGTCACAAACATTCGTGTGTTCTTAGTTGTTGAGGGCATAGCTTGCATCTCTGATTTCTGACTTCTGGAAGAACAGTGTTCTAGAGGGTGTTGAGGATTTTACTTGAGCAACAACAAACCGATGCTTATGTTATATATAGAAGACAGTGTTTAGAGGACACCTGCTTGTCTTGTGAAGATCAAGGCATACTTTGGCTTACTGGTTTAATAAAACAAGAGTTCTGAGGTAATCCCATGTGGAGTCACAGCTTGTGGGATCGCTCCCAGATCTGCTCTGCCACCCCCATTTCCTCTGATGGCCATGCTCCTGGTTGTTTTGCTAAATGTTGGGTGTTTTAATTTGTTTTTTAGTCTGTTGATGCATGTTCCAGCAACTATTACATTTGACATAACCTATACATTTCCTTTTTTTTTTTTTTTTTTTTTTTAATTGTACGTAAAGCACACTGGATTAGTTTGCTAGGGCTGTCAAAACAAAGTACCACAGACTAGGTTAGTACCTAGTTTGCTAGGGCTGTCAAAACAAAGTACCACAGACTGGTTTAAACAATAGAAGTTTATTTGCTCACAATTCTGGAGTCTAGAAGTCTGAGGTCAAGGTGTTGAGAGGGTTAGTTTCTTCTGAGGCCGCTCCTTGGGTTGTAGATGGTCCTCTTGTTTCTTCACATCATCTTGCCTTCGTGTGTGTGTGTGTGTGTGTGTGTGTCCGTCCCCTCATTTCCTCTTTTTATAAGGACATCAGTCTTTGGATTAGGGCCTATCCTAATGACCTCATTTTAATGTAATCGACTCTTTAAAGACTCTATTTCCCAATATAATCACCTTCTGAGATACTAGGGGTTAGAACTTCAACATATGAATTGAGTGGGGGGGGGGAGGCACACAATGCAGCCTATAGCACACACTTTTAAAACGATATTTTAAAGGGTCTATTACCCCTGTTTCCCCCCACTCCCACCCCAAATTTGAGTTCCTAGAAGACAAGAACTGTATTTCTCTTCTTGCAAGTCCCAGAACCTAACAGTGTCCAGCACATTGGAGATTATTCACAAACTCATGGTGAATGATGCATGGACAAAGGTATTCTGAATTATTTGAGAGCAAGAGCAATAATTGTCATATTTCTTTTCTCTTAAGTCCTTCATTTTAGAGTCTCAAAACACCACAGGTATAAGAAAGAACAAAGCTGCAATGTAGGTAGCATGTATTTCCAATAAACTACCACCTTTTCCAAAACCAGAAAAAGAAGTTTAAATATCCCCTTTAGAGTCCAGGTCCAGTGATATGCTGAGTTCTTAGAGACCAGCCATAGAGGTTTTAAAAATGTAACTGAGACTCCTCTATCCCTGCCATTTTTGGCTTGGAGTTCTGATTCTGAAGGAGACTGGAAGAATTTATCAAAAGGCCAAAGTGACATTTATTTTTCCTAAAGTATACAATGACTACTTTATGATTCAAACACTAAAAAATGCCTCATTAGAAATGCCCTTGGCAAGTCTGTGGCTAAATTAATGTGTTTCAAAAGAACAAATTTGAGGTAGGTGGGGAAGTTTCCTCAGTCGTGGGTTTTGCTCTCAGATATTTGTGTTCCTGAGTACTTTGGCAAAAAAATCACTGTTTTTCTTTAAAAAAAAGGAAAGCTCTTGGAAAAACAAATTATAAGAATAATAAGTATAATAATTTCTGAGCAGCAAGCTGTTTTTTTCCTATAAATCAGACTTGGGTGGCTTTTGTATTGATGCTTTGAACCTAGAAGTTAAATGCTAAAGCAGTGTGAATTGGTTAAAAAACAGACTATCAGAAAATCACAAGAACACAGACAGAGCGACGTCTACTTGATCTTGCTTTTCATTGCATCCATGTGCCTACTCAGTTTTTACATGTATTTTTATCCATGTTTTAGATTACAATGGAACTTTATTTCTCACTAAGCGTAATATTTTTAATGGTACTTGAAGCATGCTTTATAAAGTAGTAATGCAGAAATGTAACCAGTTTATATCTATTTATGTTAAGTGAATTTACAGTTGATCCCAAGTTATGGTCTCTAAAAGGAAGCCCAAGCTGGGATTTTGTATGCTGTGACTTTGTTTTAAGCCTTTAAAACAGCTCGTGTATTTTAGATGGCGAATTTGTTTTCTTCCCCCATCCCTGGTTAAAGGGAATGTCAGGGGTGACTGTGTGTCCCCAGCAAGGCAGATGGTAGAATACTCCCTCAAGGATCTGGTCAGAGGAGGGGGAAGCTGAACAAATGGGGGGAGGCTGGGGTTGGCGCAAGCACATGTCCCAGAAAGCAGACCCACTACAAAGTCAAAAGATAAGTCAGTTCTTGCAGGATGAGCTCTCCGACATTTAAGACTTAAATGTGTGTGGTGGCTGTGGACTTGTGTGATTTCAAAAGATAGGTGGTAGGCAATTTGCATTCTGGGATAATTTGAGAGCGTTGGGAATATTGGGAAGAACTGAAGTTTAGAATCTGGAAACCCGGTTTGAGTTCAAGTCCTCTCCTTCACTGACTATGTGACTTTGGACAAGTCGGGTCACCTTTGGAGTTTCAGTTTTCTCATCTCTGTAATGAGAAGGCCTATTCACAGGCTTATCATCAGGATAAATTAGGTAAGGTATGCAAAATTGCTTTGTAAACCGGGATGTGCCACACAGCCACTCGTCTTTCCCACCTCAGAGCCCCAGACCAAATGAATTGATGGGGACATTGAAAATATTGCAGTTAGTCCGGTGCTTAGGCTACCACAGCTCGCGCCTCCCAAAGCAAAAACAGCATGTAAGTCTGTTTGTTAACCTATGAATGAGGTGTGATTCTTAATATTATTTATTAAATGTGTGGCTTAGTTATAGCATTTAGAGAATCAGATCTGGAGGGAATCTTATCTAATTTCCTCATCATCCTTCAAGCAGGGCTGTATCAAATATGAATTAGCTCTGACTAAGGTTGTTAGATTCTGTTTCTAAATTTCTTAAAGAAGATTTCACATTTTTTCCTCTCTACAATCTTTCAGTAATTTAACAGTTCTTATGCCAAGTTCTTTCTTATAGCTGACCTAAATCTGTAGTTGTGATTTAAGTTCTAATCCCGTACTTCTGTCTTTACTAGAGATGGAGAACAGCTGGTCAGCAAACTTCTTATGATAATAACTCTTTGTATATTTAAAGAAGAGTTAGTTTGACTCACACTCTCCACCTCATCCCACCCCTGCCACCACTCCTAAATTCATCAGCTAGTAGTCTCTGAATCATTCATAGTGATGCTCCCCGTCTTCCTGCCCCTTTCTGTGGCTACATGGACCTGGAGAGAATGCAAGCTGCTTCTTCCTTTACTCTTTATGCTTTGTGCATAATTTTGAGCCTTCTAATAAATGATTGCGGGATAACCCCTAAGACTGTCTGATAGGTGCATGGCACATTTATCTCATAAACATGGAATTTTGCAAGGATACTTATCATAGGTTGCTTTGAAAGTTAGGCCTCCTCAGTGCCTTAGTTTGTTCAGTCAGTCATGCCATGAAGCTGCCACTGGGTGTACTAAAGATAACATTGATCGATATCTCTGCTCTATGGGACTTGGTCTTGGGAGACTTTGAGCTAAAACTCTCCTGAGTACAGCAGACATTCACAAGCACACTAACAGCCTGAAAGAGTTGATGGCCTCCCCAGTGCTCTGAGTTGCAATCAGGAAGTAAGTGACTATTTAGGAGAACTGAGCTGGTTAAACTCATCGCATGTGGTTTCAGAGTGGACCCTGTTTATAATCTGAATGTGTGTGCTTTTGTGTCTCTTACAGGTTTATTACCCAGAGCTCTCTGTCTGGGTCAGTCAAGAACCATTTCCAAACAAGGAAATGGAGGGAAGGCTCCCTAAGGTAAGATCCTCAGAGCTGCTATTTTGTTAATTTTTTGTTTTTTTAATTTAGAAGCTTTTTTTTTTTAACCAGTTACTCATTTTTCGTTTTAATATCCATTATAGTCTACTATAATAATCCATTAATCTATTACTATTATGACCTTTAAAATAACATATACCAAAAAAAAAAGTCCTATGACTCTCAAAGTTTACATTATATTCCTTTCTTGACAAGTCCAAAACAAATTTTCATTTAAGAATCATGGAACCAGTGTACATTTTACGGGTTTTTAATTTGTTTGTTCCCTTCCTGGGTAGATAAATATGCTCAAACAAAAAGATATCTGAAAAGGATAAGGTGATGACAGTTTTGTCTGGTACCATGTTTCCCTGAAAACAAGACCTAACCAGAAAATAAGCCCTAGCATGATTTTTCAGGATGACATCCCCTGAACATTAAGCCCTAATGCGTCTTTTGGAGCAAAAATTAATGTAAGACCCGGTCTTATTTTCGGGGAAACACGGTAACAATGTCTGAATGTCAGATAAGATTACCCATGAAACAAAACAGAAAAAACATAAAAAACTGTTATATTTCTTTCTTTTAATTTTTAGGCCTAAAAATATTTTCTGTAAACATGCCTTCATCGTTCTGATGAAGAATCTTAGGTATGACACTTCTCTGCCTTAAGAGAATTTGTAAAATTTACATTTTAGATTTGAGGACCATTTCTTTAAAAAAATGAAAAAAACATTTACCAGTTTTTACTGTAGACACCTTTGGACTTCGCCTGTTAGGGTAAATATCATTTGATCTGAAGCAGGAAGATGGTACTTTTTACCACTGACCTACTGATTTTACAGGTAATAAATATAGAGTCCATTGGAAAAAAAAATTAACATTTAGAAGTTTCATATGTGTAATTAACCAATGATGAGGCTTTCCCAGCTAGTCCAGATATTTCAGTGTCTGAAAAGTTCTCTTATTTGTACTAAATGATTTCAGCAATTCTCTACCTTTTACTGATAAGCAGAATTTCGAGAGATTGTGTCAACAGGCAGTTTGCACTGAAACAAAGAAAACAGTTCTAAATCACTTTTAATTTTTCAGAAAATTTTCTGAATGTTAAGGTTGAAATCATTGGCGGGGAAGTAGGTGAACAAGATGATTTTGCCCTGCCTGAACTAGACTTGCACTGGTCTTGTAGAGTGGAAGTGAGCTTCAGTTCTGGGCTTTGCTCTGAATACGCCCACACCCCACCATCTCATCACCAGCATCCTACTAGCATCGGCACTATAACTCTAGACATGCTTTACTGGGCCAGCTCAGGGGCCGAGGGTAAGACGTGATCATGGAAGGGGCACGGGAGATTGTAGTCTTTCCAATCAGGTGTCAGGAGATCCTCTCTTTGACACTGGTGACATCGATCAGAGGGACAAGACTAGGCAAATTCCTCAACGAGGTCAGCAGTGCCTCCCTTTCCTCTTGGAAAGCCACCAGGTCCGAGGCCTTGCCTACCATGAGGTGTGCTCCAGGGGTTGGCACAATGGATCCTGTAATTCAGATCATCTGTTACTTTAAGTTCTTTCCTCTCTAAATGTGTGAATATTATGTTACATGTAATATATTTGTCTGATTTCCAGCAGTTTCCTTCTGGAAAAGCACATCTTTGCATAACCATAAGAAAAATAATTTTGACTTACTTGGTCCAAGACACATTATTGAGTCATCAGCAGAGAACGCCATGCAACCTGACGTAGCTCAGCTGTAGGGGCATCCGGCAGAACGTCTGTGGGAGCTGCTGGACATATCTGTTCCCCTTCCTCCAGCCTTCTCGATTACTCCGTCCTCTAGGGACCGTTATGTGCTGGATGATGGAGGAAGACATGATTACTTTCTGAATTCTTGTAAGGTCTCACTTCTGGGGAAATAAGGCATCATTGTATCCTCTCTTGAAAATGCCTCCTCTCCTTGCTGCACAAACCTAAAATTCCTTCAGTGGGGACAGAAAGACGTTATTCTTTAAAAAAAGAAAAAAAAAAAGAGGGACAGGAGGTAGGGATTGAAATCTAGTAGATTTCAGACTCCAGCCACTAAAGGGAGGGAGGATGCAACAATCCAGGAGTTCCTCTCCCCACAGGCTTGTTGGGTTATGGCCCCTCAGGCTGCTTCAGTGGCATATCTCCCTGCATGAGTTACGCTATTATCTTGTCAGTGTCCAGTTGTACTTGGTTGTCTGTCACACAGCTAGTTCATTAAGGATAGAATGGGCAGGGACTGTTTTTTTTTTTGGGGGGGGGGGTTTCTGTCTTTGTTTTACTCTTTATATGTTCAAAACCTAATAGAGCACTCAAGCTATAGTAAGCACTCTGAACATAAATAACAAATGAAGATTCGAATGTTGGGGAGCCTCAAAAGAGAGAAAAAAAAATAGTGAAAATGGTAAATTCTAATGTGAAATAATCTCCTTTACCGTTTTTTTCTGGAAATACGGCTTCCCAAATTACCCGGATCCCATTGAGCTCTTCATTTCATTTGGCTGTGTATTTTCCGTGGAGGTAAAAGCTTAGGAAGACTGAGACCTATATACTAGAGACAGACTACTGTTCTATACATTCACTTTTGAGCAGAGTAAGTCTGAACTGAAGTTAGCAGTTTTAAGTCCAGTCATGTACGGAGTGTACTTGTTGAGTGAAATAATGTTTGTGAACTTTTGATTTCCCTTCCTGGCCTGTGACAATTACCAGCCATTGACTTCTTCACTTGTTCAAAACCTAAGTTTGTCATATTTTAAACCATATGAACTGGTTGATGGGGGAGGAAGAGCAAACATTTTAAAGTCACCAGGATTGCAGTGGATTTCTTTCTTTCTTTGTTTATTTCTTTTTTTTTTTTTTTTATCTTGGGATTGCATGCCAAAATTTCAAGATGGAAGTTATTTTCACAGCTAAAAGGAAATGCCCGATATAATGCTCTTAGAAATTTATCTAGATCCTTAAGTGTGTGTGAGTGATGAGTTGTATTTTAATTTAATTTTCTGGTTTGGTCCTGTTGGTATTTAATGGTACCAAAACAACCTCTAAATCACAGTCTAACATTGGAACATTAAAAGTACATACTGAGTGGATTTTATATACATCCTAAAAATGTTGTTAAAATGTTGTCAAGATCTGTGGTTTTTAAACAGAAAATTTAGACACACCAGATGTTTAATATGAAAAATCTATACAGTAAATAAGCCTTTTAAAGTTGAATTAATCTGTTACGTTTAGTTCACCCTGTGGCTGCTGAAAACATTTATTCAATTTCAAGTTGTTTGGAAGTTCCTGATTTCTGAATTCTTCTTAAAAAGAAATTCAAATGTGATCATTTACAGTTCACAATGCAAGATTATCACTGTAATCCAAGAACTTACATTCAGTCAAATTAGCTTATTATAATTGTCCTGTTAGAACATGTGACCTCAGGGAGGAAAAAACGATCTTTTAAAGCCACAATGGGTAGTTTTTAGTAAGAAAACTTCAGTAATTAATGGTTTGTCTAAAAGAGATCACTATTTTCATATCTGATCGGGACATACAATCTATTTGTGGTAAAGTAAGACCTCTACTTGATATCATCCCTTGCCAAATGGGCTTCTTTGTCCTATCCTCTTGCTGTTTGGTACGATGGAGAGCTTCTCCCCATGGGTGCTAGACAGATTTTCAATCACATTACGGTTGGCTAATTCTAGTCAGAAACACAAAACCCTCACTCATCAGGATAGTGAGGAGAGACTTAGAACGCCCCAGTCAGTCCAAACTAGCTGATCTCTCTCTGCTGGCCTTAGTTTCACACTGCCCTCCTCTTTCCTGCAACTCGGTCCTCCAACCCCACACTATTTCCCTCCCAAATGCTCCCACCTTTGGTTTCCAGTTCTGATCGTAAGGCCCACATGGGCTATGCCCGTGCTTACAGAATAAACCGTCCATAAATTACATTTGTGCAAGTTGTGATATGCTTTAAAATATTTTTATTCGATATTAGCAAATAATTACCCTACTGAACCACGGCTATTGAACTCTTTAGAAAAAAATATATATTAATACTACTATGAGCACCTCTCAGCCAGCCTCATGTCAGGCTCTGTCTGGTACTAGAAACGGTCCTCAGAAACCTGACTCTTGGGGAATGCTGCCTCCCAGCTGGCTGGGTGCAGCCATTAGAGAAGCACTTGATTCTACTGAAGCCAAGGCAACTAGTGTTTAATTACTTCATGCCCCCACAGACCTAATATTTACATTCAGGTGAACTGTGTTTAATATGTAAACTCTGTTTGCAAAACATTGGGAGTTCAAGGATAAAAGGCGGGAGGGAGAGGCAAAAATTTTCAAATGGTTTCAGAAGCACGACTAAGTGTGTCTCTCTTTTGTGTGTGTCCGTCTGTTTGTATCTGGGTCCACCTGCTTTTCAGGGAAGACTTCCGGTCCCAAAGGAAGTGAACCGCAAGAAGAATGATGAGACCGAGGCTGCCTCCCTGACTCCACTTGGCAGCAATGAACTCCACTGCCCAAGAATCAGTTACCTCCACTCTTTTTAATCGTAACACCTCCATTTGTATAACATATGGTGTATGGGTATTGATGAGGTCATGGTATCATATATGGGATTTTTTTCTGTGTAAATCATCAAGTATAAGAAGAAACTATGGGACTCTGAGCCTTGCTTTAGAGAATTTACAGTGGACAAATAGGTATCATCAAACCAGTTTTTAACCATTCTGACTCAAGTGAAAACGCTCAGAATTTCACACTGTGAATCCACGTTTACAACCCTTACAGGTGGGCCTTCAGGCCTGGTTCTCTACGACGATGTCTTCCACAACTCAAACTCCCACTGCTCTCACACAACCGGTCCACTCCTGCCTGTCACTCACACAGCTCCCGACTGCTCCTTGCAGAGGCTGAGAGTCCCCAATTTTTTTTTTTTTTTCATTTAGATGTAACGAGTCTAGTAGTTTATGTTCATCAATTGTCTGTATATCTCTATATTTTATCCATGTACTCTTTTGATGTATAGAAGTAGTTTGAAACTCATTGTTTCCTTGTGGTAAGTGACCGAGATGCTGCCACAGGACCTGAGACACTGATGAATGGTGCTATTTTGGACTTTCAACATGCTCCTTGGCGAGGTAGCTCTGATGGAGTTATTTTTTATTTCCATGTTCTAAGAAGGTGTTGGTACTCTGTTTCCCTGAATGTTGTTCTCTAGACTGGATTGACTTGTTTTCCTTGTGTCTTCAGTGTGGCTTTCTTCTTCAGCATTGTAGGTTGAGTGAATGCTACCAGAGAGAGTATAAGAGACTCACGTCTCATTGGCTGGCACTCACGGACACGCAGTCACTGTAACGGGAGCAATCACAAAACTGTAATTTACTTACCAAATCCCTTCCTTTTGGTAGCCTCGCCTGCCTAACTTCGAGAAAGAAAAGCAATAATTTGACAGGCGTTTTCAGGTGTCTCTCTTGGTTCCTTTTTGTTTGAAAGAATATTTGGGGGAAAAAGGGCAAATTCTTTTTTAATAAATGCCCTCTGGGGGGGAAAAAAACTCCAAAAAAACTGGCATCTGAGTAGCAATATGATGAAAATTACACCTTTCCCAAAAATTAGATTGGAAAAAATGTCTTTACAAAATGAAAAAACACAAACAGGCAGAGCACTCTTTTTGGGCAGATTTGATAAGCAAGGTGTAGATTTTACATTTTTGTCCTTGCTCCCAATGGAATGGATAAACAAACAAACAAAAATCAGAAATACCATCTACTCACGGAATGTTGTTGTGTTAGCCAGTCTGAAAGCCCACCTTAATTTTTATATAACTGTCTTTTAGCTCTTCCTTTGACAGGGCAGGCTCTGTTCTGAACTGTTCTGCTTCTGACTTAACATCAATGATGCATGCGCTTGCATTTCTTCGTTCTCTTCTCGCTCCCCCGTTGGCCTGAGTTTCTCGTGCATTTCTCCTCTCCCTCCTTCGTTAGACTAGGTATATCAGCTGTGTAAATAGAGCAAGAAAACAGTATTCTGCATCTGTGGCATTTATGTAGAGTTGCAGTTGTGTACTGCTGAAAATGCAGGCTTTTGTAATGTGATCTTTACTGATGCACTCATGACAAGTACCCAATGTATTTTAGCTATTTTAGTAGTATTTGTTCAATAAACGTACAAGCTATAAGGTAACTGGCTTGACTCGTCATTGGAAAGGCCAACTTTGAAATGCTTTCACTGGTTCATGTTAATTCATGTGTTCTCAGAGCCCCAAAAGTATACCCAAGGGCAAATATCAAAAGGGATAGAATCAACTCTGCCTTTCAAGCATTTTCCCTTCTGAGAGTTTTATGAGATTAGGGGTTAAGCAGTGAGTGGCTCATTAGGATGGTATTTGCAGAGCTGCTTCCCGATACAAAGAATAATTAAACCCAAACTCGTATTTCTACACCTTTTTCCCCTTCCAGGGAATGGCCACACACCTCAAAACTTATTCTTTCTTACCCCTTACTATTACGACCCACTCTGTGGTATTCTTTATCCATGCCAAAAGATACCTGACCTCACTTATATACAGACAAAGGCTTACACTTGTAACATGATAAAATTTTGAGATAGGATTTTAAGTCGTTAATTCATATGTACCCAGCTATCTGCAATCTAGCAGATGATAAGATAGCATCACTAGGACCTTCTAGAGGTCTCATGTAACCCTGAAACCCTGCAATTGCGGGAACCATGGTCTCCCTGTACATGAGAGATGCCTGCGGCTCTTTTCCCATTTATTATGAGAGTGATGCTCCAGCTGGACATACACGCAAGTTGATACAGTGGCTGGTTGGGTTCAATTATTTGAGTTTCACCTGAACAGAGGCTAAGGAACAGACCATAAGGCAAGAGCCAGTGAGAGAAAGGAGAGGAGCAAAAAGTTGCATTGCCCCAAACTGAGTGCTCAGCCTCTGGAGAGGGGATCAGATACCCTCTGAAAAAGCGTGGGTCTTGACCTGTGTGTGTGTGTCAGGAGAGACTTAAATTGGGGAGTGACTTTTTAAAGAAATGCATAGCTTAGATTTTGGTTAAGTTTCCTATGTACCCTCAAATTTTAAACGAATAGAAAGGAGCCTCAGGGCGGAACTAAATCCCAACTGCCTACCAGATAATCAGAATTTGTTCAATCTGAAAGAAAATTCTTAAAATGGAGCTGCCACTACTTCTTTCGATAATCCCACCCAGAGGTTAGTACTTATGAATGTAAGAGGCGTCCTTCTTAAATTACCTTTCATCTTATAAATAATCGTCATTTTTCTCACCCAGCAGACTCCCACCGTCTGTATTTTATCACAACTGTGAGTGGATACATCGTGCCTTCTTGCCCTTGCTAAATGGGACCAGAGAAAGGTGATGAGGCTAGGCCATGGGGGTGGTACGGCCTGCATTGCTTTATGCCCATATGTATTAGTTCCCACTGCCACATAACTCATTACAGCCCCACTGTATCTTGAAACAGCAAACTTGACCTATCTCACAGATTCCGTTGCTCAGGAATTCAGGGGCAGTTCAGCTGGTGGTTACGGCTCAGTGTCTTTCATGAATTTTCAGTGAAGGTGTCAGCAAGCTGCAGTCATCTGAAGGCTGGATCAGGGCTGTAGAATCTGCTCCCGATATCTAGAGCGCGCTCACATGGTTGTTGGCAGGAGAACTCAGTTCTTCCACTTATGGCCCTCTCCACAGGGCTACTTAAGTGTCCTTACATGACCTCTGGCTTCCCTCAGAGCGAATAATTCAAGAGAAAGCCACACTGCCTGTGACCTATTCTCAGAAGTCACTGTCATCCATCATAGTCTGTTCACTAAAAGCAAGTCACTACGTATAGCCTACACTCACAGGGAGGAAATTAAGCTCTACTTCCTAAAGGGACGAATATCAAAGAATTTCTGGACACATTTTAAAACCAGCACACCATCGGAAGTTAAAGTGCTCAGGATAATTGTAGGCCTGGGACTGGAAGGGAGAAGGTCTGAAACCAGAATCAGAGCTACTTCTTTCATTGAAGTTTTCACAGTCCTCAGTGCTCCAGACACTGAAGGTGTATAAGGAGAGCATCCAGACACTGTAATATTAGGGTTGCATAGATTCATTTACTAATACAAAGAATATTTAAAGAATGTTACTGGAAGCTGTAAAAACAGGAAAGCTGGAATAAACGATGTCTAAAGTTCTATCCAACGCACTAGACTTGGGTTTACTGATGACAACAGCCTCGGTCTCCATGAAGCTTGAAATATTAGATGACTGACCCTGCACTTCACTTTAAACTTTCAGGCCCCATGTGTGAGGATCAGCTGTAGACTTATTGAGAGTTAATAACTGCTGAGGCAGAGCTAAGAAATTGGAACTCTAGCTGGAGTCAGAGCCTGAGACCCACACTTTGATTAAAGACTGCTGTATTCTCTCTCCAGAGGCAGAGACTATGGGGATAGTGCATTTGAGCACAACCAACAACCATGCACCGGATAGGACCTACAGACTTTTTTGGTTTTGCCTGCTTTGTGTTTTATAAAAACGTTGGCTTAATTGCCAACATTTACAAATTGAAAGCTTTCCCAATAAAACACAGATTTCTGGCTTCCCGTGAAAAGGAGAAGTTCTAGCAATAGTGGGGTTGGAGCTGAGTAGCAGCCTCCACCTTTGGTGAGGACTGCCTCCTCCTGATCCAATTGTCACACCTCGTTTTCCACTCGTTTTCTTTTTGGATACCCTGTCTGCTTCATTCATTTACATCGCCTGCCTGCCTCTGTTGGCATGTGAGTTTGCAACACTGGTTTTCTGATTTCAGGGGATAGTGATGTGTTTATTGATCAGCAAAAGGCCAGGGGACCTTCTAAGATCTTTTTGTTTGATAGCGTGGAGTACAGACAGGTCTATCCACATCAGACTGGAAACACGGTCTCCTCAGTAGTGTTCCCAAAACAGGGGCTGCTGCAATTCCATCAGTAGCTCTGGGCCCTGTCTTAAACTCTTCAGTTACACTCCCTCAATGACAGAGATTCCCATGGTAAAATATCTTGGACAGGGTCAGGTTAGGCTGTATAGGTATCTGATAAACTCATGATTTTCAAAAGGGTACGTGTACCTCAGAGTATGCGGTCTTTCCAGATCTATACATACTGTACTCCTTCCTAAAATTGGTCTGCTGAGAATGAGTCTGTATTCGTAACAGTCCTTTCCTTATATTATAAAAATATATAGGTTTCATTTATCGCAAATCTTAACGTGACACATTGCCCTTAACATGACACAAAACCCCCAGATGTAGCAAGCAGAGAGAATGGTTCTTTTAATGGTTAATCATAAATCCATAGAACGTTGGGCTTTTCCTTTCTCATACACACATAAGAAAACAAAGAAATGAAGTGTTTGGACTCATGGATTTTCAGAATTCAAATACATGGTAGAGTGGAGTGATGGAAATAGTGATAATTTTTCTTTAAGGCCTTTTCCTCCTTGACCTCCTGATTCTTTTCAAAGAACACCCTGCTCTTGAAGGAGTGTCCTAAGAGAGTGAAGCACAGAGACAATCAGGAGACGTTAAATACCAAAAATGGCTTCTTCACGTAAATGTAAGCAATTATTTTTCACTATGTTCCCTACACTTCTAGGATAGCTCTTAACTGGGAAGAGAAGTAACTTAGAAAAGCTAAAGAACATTGGTTTGCAGTGCTGATTATTTTAAATGTGATTAGAATGCCTTTTGGGATTACTCACTTTTCACAGCACAAAGTGGATAAAACCCACGGATAAACTTTCATGGGGGTTCTTTCAGATTTGATGTACATTCCTTAACGAAGTTGTTAAAACCTGCTGTATCACACCATAGCACGAAATATTTATTTCAATTATAGTCAATTTTCATCATAGTCACTTACAAAACATTTCATATCCTTTTCATAATAACAAAAAAAAAATTACATGCTGCTAGACTGATTAGCAGCCTAGAACCTTTGTATTATTAGTGGTTTGTCTGATTTTTACACGAGTTCTTATTTATTCTCCAAAGCCAGTCAGCAGCATTCAAGAGCTCACCCAATTTTACCAGATATTTACCATGCCTTTTAACATTCTCGTTACTTTATATGAGAAGAGTATATTGATCATCTTGGTTTTATAACTTATTTAAACATGGAATAATTAATTATATGAGATCCTATATCATTTTAATTTTGATTGTTTTTAGTGATCAATTTCATAAGATGTGCTTTTAATTCTCATGTTTCTAGCAATCAGTTTCACAAGATATGCTTTTAATTCTCATTGATTTTTATAATAATCCTCAAATACCTATTTGAATTGAAAAGTGAAGTTAAAGATTTTTTAATTACAAAAAGTGTATCTGATTTGGCTAATTGGTTTGATAGTGAAGATTGGCTCTGCCAGTGAGATTTATGCTAGACATTTTCTATAAATGAGCTAAATCTGCAGCTTCCGAGTAATGGTAACATAGTCAAAGCAAGAAATTTCGTTCAAATCATTTTACCAAAAAGCATTATTTTGGCAAAAGAGTCATGCAATAATAATATATCGGTTTTTCCTATCATTTCTGAAGACACAGGATTTTAAAAGGCAGGTGTAAGTGAAAGTGTTACAACGTAATTAGCAATAATTTGATAAATCTTAGTAGAGTTCTTTTGGTATACTTCCCAGAAATTGAGAAAGTGAATTATTCTAATGACAAGAACAAATCTCTTTGCACGTCAGGTGCTTTCCAATTCACCGCCTATAAGAAAAATGAAGAAGGACCTAATCAAGTTGTCAGGAGACAGAAGATTAAAAATATCTTTTGATAAGAGATCATTATATGAATTTTGGCGTACAACATAGGAGGAGTTCAAAGAATTGAATTATGTTGCTGTAATACATTTCCAGTTCCTACAGCTTACATCTATAAAAACAAAAAACGGAAACAGAATTACAATGCATCATCTACATATCACATTGTGTGTTCACCTGTGTAACTTTACTAACAATTGTCACCCCAATGAACGTTAAAAAAAAGAAAAGAAACAGAATTGATACCCCTGTCTCATTCTAGCAATAAATGATATTCATCTACAGATAACATGAACTAATGGAAAAATGTTCATCATTTCATTGAGATTCATTTGCAATCTAATTTCACTTTTTGTGTTTAATAATTATTATCATGTATTCATGTGTTTTAATTAGTAGTATATTGCTAATAATGATAATTCAAGCACACAGATTTTTTTTAATGCTTAGAGTCTTAGGGTAACACAAAATAAGTTTTAAATTTTTAGATACATTTTTATTGAAGATAAATGTGATAGAGTATTCAATAAATTCTTTTCAAGCAATAATTATATTACATTAAGGTAAAATTCTTTGGGAATTTTGGAATGAAAATTTAAGTTCAAGGAGAAAAAGAAAAGTCAAATTTCTGCAAGATTAAGAAGTATTTGTTTTTAAAAATGGAATTGATAAAATTATCAATTGTCATAGTGTTTAGATTTGATTGTATATATTTACAAAAGAAACTCAGCTTTCATTTAAAAATGAAAATATTTACATGCTCCAAATTACATCCTTTGAAAATACTTAAACTTATGAAAAAACATTCTTATTAACTTAAAAACTGCGTGATGGTACACACTTTATTAAGATTCTTTTAGAGGGTATAAGACCCCAAAAGTTTGAAGACCTCTGAGCTAGACAACCACCTATGGGCTGTGTTTTGAGGAACTCACTCTGGGCCCTGAACACTTTCTACCCAGCCCCAATGCCTGAATTGCCCCCGTTATTCTTCTGATTAAAGCCTTGAAGGTTGCTGGCTATGAATTTATAGCACTGCAGGGAAAAGACCCTGAGAGAACACAGCACCAGTGAATTTTGATGGGGAAGCGAAACAAAGGTCCAGACTGCCTGTCAGGGGCTGGTCCAATGAGGCACAGACTGCGTGGGGGGAAGGGTATGAGGAAGAGCAGCAGCCCCTGTTTTGGGAACTCTACTGAGGAGACCGTGTTTCCAGTCTGATGTGTATAGACCTGTACGTCAGATGTCCTGGGCTGCAAGTTTGATGAGTCTAAAAAACTGGCAATTCTTAGAGCCTTTACTTCCTTGCAATGTCAAATCCCTTTAATTCTAATATCCCTTTCCTCCAGGTTCTTCCAAACACTTCATTACCTTTCTTTCCAACATCTCCAAAAGAGCTGAGTCCATGTTCACAGGAGAAGAGGGCCCAGGTCAGTGAGAGAAGTGGGATTATACAGCAGGCTCCCCACCCTTTAGTTCCTAAGACCCCAGCATCCCTGGGGAAAAGTCCTTAAGGCAGCAAGTAGCTCGAGAATCAGAGCAGAAAAAGGCTCTGCCATGAATCTTTTCTTTGATTCATGTGTCCATTAGGCTTACTCCGAGCATAGCTACATAGAAGCAATACGAAATTAATCTGTTCCCTCATGCAATACATGCCATTAATGCACAGCTTAGCTGTTTCACTCAGAGACCCGTGTGGCTATGTGAAAGCCTCAGGACATAGAGAATTTTAAGAATGCATTAACTTGCTGATTCTTTCAACTTGGGCAGCTTTAATTATTAGCTGGAACCTTTCTAATTCCAAAGCCTCTATTACTTTCCACCCACCCTTTGGTCCTAGCTGAGTTCTCAGAGCTACACAGACTAGGTAGGCTCTTCCTTCTGTAGGATAGCTCTTCACATCCTGCTCCCCTTGCCGTTTCCTCCGCCAGACCAAACTCCCTCAGTTCTTGTAGTGAGTTGTCCTGTGACCTGTTTTCTGGAACTTGCAGCATCCTTATTGCCCTCTTACAAGAACCCTTCTTTGTGGCTGACTTGGCTTCTTTTCAAAAAGGATAGCCGAAGTCTGGGAAGAATCAGTGGCAGAGGCTTCCATGAAGGACTCACTGTATGGTGCGCTGGCCATCAGGGTGACCTATGACCTCGCTAAGCTGAGAGAGTGAGGGTCCCGGTTACAGTCTAAACAGCTGCTGTAGGGCCCAAGGGCTCTGCTCCCTCTGACACTTTGGACAGCCCCAGTCCTGAGTGAAGTCTCCACAATCTCCTCACCTCAGTGCGGCTCCCACAGCCTCTGAGGAGGGAGATGTCACTTCTTTTCTCAGAGGCCCTACCCCTCCTCTTCTCTCCTTTCCCTGGGCTGTGTGTGCTAAAGGTACCAGACGTCTGGGAGAGGGGAACAAGCCAGAGTGCCTCCTTAGGCCTCTTCAGGGGCTATCTCCCTGCTGGCTCCTTCCTTAAAATCCCAGGGCTGGTTTCTGAAAAGCAAATGTTCCCTGCAGAGCTGAAGGGCACTGCTTTCTAGGAGAGAGGGGCCACTGGAATGTTCTGATTTGTCATTAACAGCTAAGATCTGCTTTGTCAGATGTGATAATGAGGGCGTATTTGATGTGAGCTCTTGTGGAGGTGGAGGATTAGCTCAGAGGGACATTTAAAAAGTGTGGTAACAACCCCCAGGGGAATGTGAAAAATAGCCGCTTGCTCATTGCATGTGTAGGACACTGGAGGAGCTGTCACTTATTTCACATATGGTCCCTCTGCAACACTGTGTGGTCACAATCATTAGCTCAGTTGAGGAATAATTAACTGCCCAGAGTGAAATATCTTGTCTAAGATGGCAGAGCCTTTTCTTTAATGCTTTACCTTTTCTATAGTCTTCTGACATTGTGGGTGGGAATGAGAAGTGGTGCAGCAGCTTTGAAAAACAGTTTGTTCCTTAAAATATCAAACACAGGCTTAGTATATGATTCAACAATTCCACTCCTAGGTATATGCCCAAAGAGTTGAAAACAGGTGGGCATAAAAGCTTGTATACAAATATACATAGCAGCATTATTTATATTAGCCAAAAAGTGGAAACAATTTAAATGTCTATCCACTGAGGAAGAGCTGAACAAAATGTGCTCTATCTACACAATGGAATATTATGCAGCCATAAAAAGGAATGGAGCACTGATACATGCTGCAGTATGGATGAACCTTGAAAACATTATGCCAGGTAAAAGAAGCCAGTCACCAAAGGTCACATGTTATATGATATCCTTTATATTAAATGTCCAGAATTGGCAAATCTATAAAAATATAAAGTAGATTAGAAGCTGCCCAGGACTGAGGAAGGAGAGAATGGAGAGTGGTTGCGAATAGATAGGGGCTTTCTTTTGGGAGTGGTTAACATGTGCTGGAATTATATAAAATGTGATGGGTACACAATCTTGTGACTATACTAAAAGCTACTAACTTGTACACCTGAAGAGGACAAGTTTTATACGTTAATTACATCTCAGTTTTTAACAATTCAACATTAAAAAACCAAACAATTCAATTAGAAAATGACAAAAGACCTGAAGAGACACATCAACATAGAGAAGATACCGATGGCATGAAGTACATGACGATGTTCAACATCATTAGCCATCAGGGGCATGCAATTGAAAACCACAATGAGATATCACCACACACCTATCAGAATAATTAAAATGAAAACTGGCGACAACACATACTGATTAGGAAGATGAAGGCAAACTGGATCACTCGTACATTGCCAGTGGGAATGTAAAACGCACAGGAAAACTGTTTGTTAGTTTCTTAAAAAACTAAACATGCAGCTGCCATATGACCCAGCAATTGCATTCTCAGGTATATACCCCAGAGAAATGGAAAGTAATGTTCACACAAAGCCTGTGAGTGAGTGTTTATAGCAGCTTGATTCATAATAGCCCCAAACTAGAATCAACCCAGATGTCTTTCAGGGAGTTGGCTAAAATATATACCTCCACATCATGGACTACTAAGCAACAAAAAGGAAAGAATTATTGATAATGCAACAACCCAGATACACCTCCAAAGAATTACGCTGAGTGAAAGAAAGCCAGTTCCAAAAGCTTATATGCTATGTGATTCCATTTATATAACTTCCTGGAAATGACCTAAGTGTACAAATAGAAAACAGATGAGTGGTTGCTAGGGGCTAACAAGGAGGTGTGGGACGGGGGTGGGGGGGGTGGGGGGAGCATATAAAAGCCAACAGGAAGGACCCTCGCAGTGATGGGGCTGTCCTACGTCTTGACTGTATCCAGGGCAGCGTCCTGATTGGGATTTTGTGTGAGTTTTACAAGATGTTATCACTGGGAGAACTGGGTAAAGAGTAAAAGGGATCCCTCTATATTATTTCCTACTGCCAGTAAATCTACAATTATCTCAGAATAGAAAGTTTAGTTTAAAAAATAGGAAGGAAAGTACACATTGAATGTCTGCAAAATAATCATTTATATAGCAAACTTTCTTGTCTATCCCTTATTTACCTTGGACATTGAAATGGTTTCTTACTTTTCACATCCTAAATAATGCTGTAATGAACCTCTAAGCCCTGAAAGCTTTATATGGATATGACATGTTTCTTTTTATATTTCACCAAAGTGCTGTGCAAAACGTTTGTACCAAGTTACCCTCTTATCAATAGGGTGGGCATGATGCCTGTTCCCACCTTCGTGAGACTTGCAATGCACAGCTGGTTTCCAATCTCTGCTAATTCTGCAGGTGAGCAATTGTATCTCGTTGCCTATATTAGCTCGTATGTAGTAGTGAGGGTGAACAGTTTTCAATGTTTATAAATCATTTATATCATTTTATGATTAGTCTGTTCATCAAGGATCAAGGGATACCTACGACTTCATGCATGAAGCGATGGGCACTGGTTAAAAATTGACTATAATTTGTGAAAAGTTACTGTAAAGTGACAGTCAGGTTTGGATGTTAGAGTGATTCTGAGGTGAAATATAACCAAGAAGGGAGGAGGATGAGCAGACATCACCAGAGTGAGGTCAGAGGTAGGGTCCAGATCAGACTTGATTTAAGGCTGGAGGAAGTCAAGAAATGATTTCTGCACAGAAAGCAATATTACAGCAGAGACTTCATGAGTAAAGAGCTGGGTGTAGCCTTTCCTGGTGGAAAAAAGGGATCAGGGAGGCAGGTAAATATACAAAAATTGTGCAAGAATCAAACGGCGTAAAAATACAAACGGCAGAAAGCTGCAGAGGTAGCCCAGGGTACAATTTTAATCCCAGAAACAAGGTCCTATTGTTTCAGTAGAAACCTATCCTTTAAAACAAATGCAGAGCTAGGGTTGTTTGAAGATGCGTGTGACTGTGGATAAAATCGAGGAAGGGGAAATGTCAGATTGGTGTCTGTGTATACACCTGAAAGAAAGGTGAAAGCAGAAAATTATTTGCACTACTTATAACAGGAATAAAGAGGCAGCAGACTTTGGACTGTTTTTCAGGAAAAGGGCGTTGAGTTCGAAATAAAGAAAACGTGAATCTCTATAGACATTCTCACTCTGTAAATCTGTAGTACTAGAGAACCCACCCTCCTGTAACTATATATGGATAATCACCTCTAAATTATACCTACCAGGAAAGAAAATGGGCCAAATATTACAGAATCCATGTGTTGGATAGAAGTAGAGACCTCTCTACATGTAATATTCTACCCTCTGCAGGAATCCCCTCTGAAAGCTTAGATAAACCTCTCATAAGACCTTAGACAGTTTCTTCTTGAATGCTCCCTTGATAGAAATTTATTTCAGCAAAAGATAGTTTAATCTATTTTTATAATGCTATAATTACCAGAAAATTCTTTCTTTGAATTGACTGACTGTTTTCCTATTTCTGATTCTCACCCATAAATTCTAGTTCTCCCTCTGGAGCCGCAGAAAACAATGACAATAACAGTTTATATTTAATGAAGTTTGACTATTGGACACTCTGTACATTATATGCATTACATGCATTATTTCCTTTAGTTCCCACAACAACCTTATAAATAGGTCGTTTTTATTATCCTTACCTTACAGATGAAGAAATGGAAGGCAAAAGAGATTATGTAATATTCCCGAATTAGTGTATGGGGACAGCTAATATTTGAACCCAGGTCTGTCTGTGTCTCGGACCTTTGTCTCTGAAGTATTTTGTTAGGTTCGGCTAAGCTGCCTCACAAGTCTAAGCCTGTACCATTGTGAGAATCCTGTAAGTTTTAGAAGCCAGCTCTTCATAAGAGTTAAAGATTTCTGCCAAAATATTGTTACATCGGCCTCTAGAGACAAAGTATGGTCAGATTGCATAAAAGGGCAGAGAGTTGGCATTTCAGATTGTATGAACTCTTTTGTGTGTAGTACTTACTAATGGATATTTAATAAGTGTCTGGTAGACATGAGGCAGAATTCAGCTGAAGACCTGCTTTCATTATAACTTGATAGTGATTTTGTGGGAAGTTAATTAATCTCACTTACTTCTAACTGGTATTTACCAAAATACCTACCATTATCCACAAAAACAAACAAACTAAGAAGAGCCTCTGAGTCAGTGTGTGATCAAGCTGGCTCAGGACAATTAGCAACAATTGGTCTTAATGACAGATTTCCAGGAATGAACATGAATATGCCAAGGGATCTGATAAGTGTAGAATGGAGGGTGGTGATCAGCTTCCTCTCTCTGGATACTCTCCTCGCTGCTCAGCATAAGATGGCAGCAGCTCTTGGCTGGCTCTGCATGCTGAGACCTCCAGTGGAGCTTTGAGGACTCAGCCTCCAGCCTTAGTCATCTTCACGTTTGCCGCTGGTCCATCCCAACTGTGGACAAGCTGATGTGGGATTTCTGGTTCACTCGAGGATAGCTTTTCTATACTGAAAAGCCTATTCAGGTATTTATTTCGTTTTCAAAATTGACCGTCACTTTATTAAAGTCACCAACTTTTAATAACCTCACTTTTCCTTAGGCTTTAAGTTCAATTTACAAATCGTGTTATTCTAGGTATGCCTAACAATTTTAGCAATCACTCTAATGGCCTTTGAAAAATACTCCATCCCATTTACAGCTAGTTAATTAAACACTTTCACATATTTCACCCTGCATTTATAAGTTTAATACATTTTATTTCCTTTTAGAGTAATTCAATTGCCTGACTGGCAGACTTCACCAAGTACTATGTAATTCATAAAAATCTAGTAGATTGAGTTTAAAATATCATGAACCCTGAATTTTCTTATGTGTTAAAATATTGTATTATATAGTTAGTAAAAGTTCCAGTCTGAATCAATTACTGGATTAGATATTTTCAATCGAACTTATAAAGCTATTACTCAAATGCGATTCCCAAACATCACAAGTACATAACATATTGAATTTTGAATTTCTTTAATTAAAAAATGTTAATATTATTGGCTTTTATTTTTCTAAGAGATTTCTCTACTCAATTCTCAATTCTGGGATTGAAAGCAGGGCAATCCCTTTTAAGGAGGGCAAGTGCCATCCCAGGTAACTAAGGTACTAATGACCAGACTTTTTGGCCTAGACCTTGATTCGATGCAATAAACCGTGTTTATACTTCATTCCATAACTTCAGGAAGGGGGTGCCATCGGACCTATGTCTTTGGATTTAAATCATACACATTACCTAGTTCTTCCTGAGTCTACTCACAGAGATCTCAACTCCCCCATTCCTGCCATCAAAGTGATCACATGGTTATTTGCCTCTCAAGGTGTGTAAATCATCCGCCTCCCTTTTGACCTTGGCCAGATCCCTGCATTCTATTTCATTGGCTTTCTAATATTACAAATAATAAAATTAATTTAGATGTTTCCCATCTGACTTAAAGTCATAGTGAATATGGAAATTCTAATAGCCTTAAAAATATATTTATCTGGTTAGACTTAATATGTTATCATTTCAGATGCTAACTGCCACCTTGTCCAGTTTCATGTCCTTATGTTGAATTTGATAAACTTCTCATCTTTATCTGAGGCACTGATAAAAGTGTTAGCTGGAGCAGAATCCTGCATGGCACTTTGGGAAGTCTCTCTTCAGTGTGTCTTTGGTCGATAAGTCAGCTCCCTTCAAAGATGTCATACCTGTCTGCTCATAGCAATCATTAGGGAGCTTATTAAAACTTGACTTCTGGAATTCACTCCATAAGGGCAGTGGCACAGGCATCTTGGACCATTTAACAAGTTCCCCAGGAAACTCTTAAGCAACAGTTTTGGCATTAGTTCAAGGACTGGCTTTCGAAACTGCTGCCTCTGTTTCCCTGTCTTGACTACAAGGACAAAACTTAGACTTTGTCAAGTGCCTTGCTTAACAGTCTACTCACTAGCTCTAAAGCTCCCCCATCTACCCGTAGAGTGGTCATAGCCATAAAGGAAAGAGTAGACTGGCATGATGTGTCCTTGTGACACTGACTGATTCTACAAGGTTATTTCCTACCTCACATCTGCTCAGGACAATCCCCTGAGATAAATGTTAAATTCACTAGTGCTGTCTTCACTATCTACCTATTTTCTCTTTTTAAAGAGTTGTTATTTTCTCTCTCTGTGTCACCTCCCTCCCCCACTAAGTCCTCTAGTCTCCGTGGTTGGTTTCTCAACAATTACCTGTGGTGAATCAGTGACCTTATTGTCAGCTTTCTTTTACCCATGAACATAAGCTTTCCAGGCCTGAAGAAACAAACATAGGCAAAATAGCTGTATATTTTTTTAAAAAAAAGAAAATTCCACCATAAAGACGTTCAAAATTGGCTCCCAATCAACAACTGTAGTTGTCTTGGAAACTTACAAAATAGTTTATATGGTTTTCCTCTTAATAGTACTTTGGAAAAATGATCGTTCTATACCTATGATCGATAATAACTTGGTGCTTCTATTGTTCTCTTTGTGTTATTTTGTCTGGTACCCACAAACTTGGCCCCCTTTTCCTCCTCCTGCCTGTACTCACTACACTCTTCTTCTAATTATTCTAAACATTCATAACAGAAATGTATTTCATCTTATGGAAAATACTGTCACCAAAACATCACCTCTTCTGTGAATATCCTCTCTAAATCCCCACTCTGTGTGGGCATCCACGAGATGCTGGCTGAGTGGCCACTTCTTTGACTTGGAGGAAGCGTGAGGACTCTCTTCTAGAGAATAACAGGATATGCAAGACCTGGAGGGGCCTTCGCAAAAAGCAGCTGGGGATCATGGAAGCTTCCATTTTAGGCAGACCATGTGCAAGGACCAGGAGAGGAATCAAGATGGTTTCTGGAGTTATCCATAAATTGAAGTCCAGGAATCTCTGTCCACCTGGCCTCACATTTGTCCAACGCATGCCAGCAATGTGAAATGAGGTTACTTCTCACCTGTGGCCTGGTGGTTGACAAAGATTCTGCTTTGACTTTATTTCTGGGCTCTTTAGCAGTTTCCCCTCTTTCAAGAATTCACTTAAACCAATCTGGCCTTTCCCTGATGTCACTTTCCTTGGTGAATATTAGTAGTCTTCTACTAGTAGAGTAGGTGGGAGCCATATGCCTTCTTTGAACCACCTCTCTACCATGTGGTCTATTATAATAAATAAGATTATACATATTCGAATGAATAAAAAGTCTCCAACTCAGCACTGCCTCATTTACAAACCTTTATAAATAAGGAGGCACCAAAACAGTCATACAACTTATTTATTAAACGTGCTGAGGTCCTCACTCTCCAATGTTTCTACCAGCTTAACACATACTTTACAGGAAAAGCTTATGCGGAAGCTAAAACAACAAATACTGACTACAGTAGCAGCTGACCTTTTTTTGTGTGTGTGTGTTTTTCCAGGACCCATCAGCTCTAAGTCCGTAGTTGTTTCAATCTAGTCACGGAGGGCGCAGCTCACAGTGGCCCATGCGGGCATCGAACCGGCCACCTTCGTGTTATGAGCACCGTGCTCTAACAAACTGAGCTAACCGGCCGCCCCTCAGCTGAGTTTTGTGTAGAATCGTTCAAGAGAATAATGTTCTAAGTGTCCTTTGTAAGTGCTCCTAAGGGAACATAGGACCAGCTGACATTGAAGATCAAGGGCAACGTCCCTTGATGTTAGATCGGCTTGCTATAAACTTACACTTCATTCGTGCCAGGCAAAAATATCTGTCTAAATCTTCCTGGCCAACCACCTATCTTGAAAATCTCTAATTCCAATTGGGAAAAGTATTTTCTAATATGCCTCACTCTAATCAATAGCTCAATATCTGGAGCTATTGCCCAAATATGGATTTCTGATTAGGTTGCTTCATATGTTAATTCCCCTAGAATTTATATTGAAGTTCATGTGCATATGTACAAAGTTCATTTATATAAGTACAAAGCTGTATACACTGACATGTTTTTACAAAACAACAGAAATGATAACCTCCTCCTAGAGTGTGATCTCTCTGTCCCTTTCCTGGTACCCACTTAGTGATGGTGGAATGTCCTCCTGCTTCACAGCTCCATTCTCCTCTCCTCTCCCTTTCTTCCCAGATTCCCTAGCTTTACTCCAACTTCTGCTTTATCCAAAAGTTCAATTTTCTTTATTTTTCTTTCTCACAAAAGACTATAATGGCTTAATCAGCCAGAGACTTGAGTATATTTTAAACATGAGTACAAATCTTCAACATCAAAAAAAAGCTGGCTTCACTTCCCTAGTGGAAGAAGGTCTTAGTACTGAAAACACAGTTACTTGATCTACTGCCTTGGATGAACAGGCATATTTGTGTTCCATCTGGGGGAATGTCACTTTATATCTTAGAATGTACCAGGAAGTAAAGAACGAGTTGAGATTTTACTCCCCAAACATGTTCATTCCTATCCTGAGTCATATGTAATAAGCTCACCTATTTATAGATGAGTATCCAGATAGAAGGTAAGAGGGTGAGTGGGCAGGAGGTGGGAAGGTGTGTGGGTCAGAGCAGGGAGGGTGCATGAGTAGGGAGTGAGAGGTCGTGGGAGTAAGAGACGGGAGTGTGGCTGGTACTCTGCAAGGCTGGTCCTACCTAGAGCAGTACTCCAGACCACTTAGAATTCTCTGGTCCATGATATCTTACAACCCAACCACTTGCATTCCTTTCTTCTTTGTTTTCTTCCTTGAGCTTGGAGTCTTTGCTTGGTTCACTGATTTCTGATAAGAATTATAGATTCTGGAGAAAAGGAGGTCATTCTAAGTAGAAAAAATACTACCAAGTTTTGGTAAGTTCTTATTATGACACTAAGCAGAGCATTTTACAAGGTTTTGAAATCATTATAACAGAAGACATTGTATGCAGAAGACATTGTATGCAGACATTGTATGAAGAAGATTGCCAATGATAGAAATGAAACTCAGGGGAAAAAATGGCATTGTTTCTGAACACTGAATTCAATCAAAATTCTGAATAAACAGAAAATTGGGTTTATTATTCTGTAATAGAGGGATCATGCTACTAGATGCAGTGTAAAGGGACAATCTTACGGTTTTCATCTAAAGTAAATGATTGGCTAAAGTAAATGAAATTATGTTTATTAAAAAAGTATCTACAAAAAACTGTCAGTTAGAAAATCACTATTGAGCACCCACTGAATACATGTCCTTGTTCTCCAAAAGATTCGATATTTAACAATGTTAAGAAAAAACCATGAGGTTGGTGCCCGCCATCCATCACCCACACACACATCTAAGCCACCTAGCTTCGGAACACCTTGAATCACCCAGTAGGACTGGTTTCAAGTTAAGGGAGATTTATTTTTTTCCTCATTTAAAAAAACTTCTACAATTTTTGCTTGTTGACTTTTAAACATATGGAATCACATATAAAAAATAAGTTTGATAACATTCTGCTGTTTTGGTGGCCAGACTCAACTTAAAGAATTATTAAAGTGTAAAGAATTCTAAAGTGATTATATTCTAGAGCATACGAGAAAAAAAAAATCATATAGGAATACATGGACTTAAGAGGAAAAGAGAAAAAAGGGAAGTCAAAAATTCACAAATGGAAATATTTAAAACTATAAACAGTCTGATTACATCCACTTACAAAATATTCTTTAATATTACCTGTAATCCTGTATCAAATTCAATAAAAAAAGATATTTTTTCCCTCCCTGCTCACCCTGGGAATTCTTGGAAATTTTCTTAAACAGAAGCACCTGAAAAGAGTCAGATGTAGAAAGTAGTGGAATCTTGACATCCTAATGTCACTGAGAAATATTTTTATATGACTGCTGTTATTTTGTAGAAAAGAAAATAAATGTGAAGCAGTTGATTTCAGTAAGGTTAACATGGGGGTTCTACCTCCTTCTTGGCGTTCAGTTTCCTTTGAAAGAAGAATGTCCTGTGTTTTGGTCTCTTACCAAATGTCCATTATTGACTGACTTCTCTTGTTTCCAGAATTTATATAGCATCTGTTGCTATATTTTTCAGAAATCGGTTTCTTTTCCTTTTTCCAACTATAAAACTAAAACATAACTGTAAAATTAAGTTCAAATGTTCCAAGAAGGTGAAAATGTTTCAAAATCACATACTTAAGAGATGACCTGTTTATCTTTCAGAACTTTCTGTCTATACATATAAATTTATATATGTATATATATAATTTTTTATTTATATATGTATGTATATATTTTTTTATATATTTATATATATATATATATATATATATATATATATATATATATATATATATATATATAAATAATTATAGAGAACTGCATAAGAACTGAGGACTTCTGCAGCTCAGAGAGCTGGTCTCAACTGAGAGGTGACCATGCTGCCACTCTGCTCCGAGAACCCACTGTGCTCTGCTCCGCTGCGACTGAACCTCTGCTGGACCGACCTCCCAGACCAGCCACCCTTCCTCGCTCCATCAGGACTCTGACTGACCTTGGAACTGGTTCCTTCCTCTATTTTACCCAATTATTGCATTACTCTGTGTGCTTTACTGTTTGGTGTGCTGAGGATTGATGTTTGAGTAAAGAGCATATTGAAAGGCAAAAAAAATAATAATAATAATTATATATGTGTATATCTATTATGTATGTATGTGTGTATGTATGTATCTATCTATCTATCTATCATCTATCATCTATTTAAAGATTTTGTTTTCAAAAGCCAAATTGCTTCTACAGCACTGCCTGAAATTTGCTTTTCTCTTTAATTAACAATATACTCGTACTGTGAAGATTTTCCATGCCAGTTTATGCATCTCTTTCTTGTTTTGAATATCTGCTTAGTATTTTTTTTTACTACACCATAATTTAATAGCTAGTACCATATGGATAAACTTTAAAGATTTTTATTAAAATATATCTAACATACAATACTATATTAGTTTCAGGTGTACACAGTAGTTATTCAACAGTACTCACCTGGCACTATACAGAGTTACCATATTCTTGATTATAATTCCTATGTTTTACCTTACATCCCCATGACTATTTTGTAACTACCAATTAGTATTTCTTAATCCCTTCCCCTCCCACCTGGCAACCATCAAAATGTTCTCAGTATCTATGAATTTCTTTCTGTTTCATTTGTTTGTTTATTTTGTTCTTTACATTCCACTTATAAGTGGAATCATATGACATTTGTCTTTTGCTGTCTGACTCACTACACTCAGTACAATACTCTCTAGGCCCATCCATGTTGTCACAAGTGGCAAGATTTCATTCTTTTTTATGGCTGAGTGAGATTATATATATATATAATATATATATATATATATATATATATATATATATATATATATATTACCATTCATCCATTCAGGGACACCCAAGTTGCCTTCATATCCTGGGTATTGTAATTAATGCTGCAATGAACATTTAGATGAGTATGTCCCCTCAAAGTAGAGTTTTGGGTTTCTTCGGATAAATACCCAGAAGTGCGATTACTTCTTTGTCTCTTGTTATAGTCTTTGTTTTAAAGTCTGTTTTGCCTAAGTATTGCTACCACAGCTTCTTTTGTTTGTTTTCATTTTCATGAAGTATCTTTTTCCATTCCTTTACATTCAGTCTGTGTGTGGTTTTCAATCTGAAGTGATTCTCTTGTAGGTAGCTTATGTAAGGGTCTTGTTTTCTTATCCATTCAACCCCCCTATCTTTTGATTGGAGCATTTAATCCATTTACATTGAAAGTAATTGTTGAAAGGTATGTAGTCATTGCCATTTTATTATTCATATTTGTGATTTTTAAAATTTTTTTCATCTTAAAGAAGTACCTCTAAGATTCCTTGTAATACTGGTTTGGTGGTGATGAACTCCTTTAGTTTTTCCTTTTCTGGCAAGCTCTTTATCTGTCCTTTGATTCTAAATGGTAGCTTTGCTGGGTAATCTTGATTGTAGGTCCTTGTTTTTCATCACTTTGAGTAGTTCATGCCAATCCTTTCTGGCCTGCAAAGTTTCTGTTGAGAAACCAGCCTATAATCTTATGGGAGCTTTTCTCTTGCTGCTTTTAAGATTCTTTGTCTTTAACCTTTAGAATTTGAATTATAATGTGTCTTGGTGTGGGCCTCTTTTGGTTTATCTTATTGGGGACTCTCTGTGCTTTCTGGGATTATATATCTAGTTCCTTCACCAGGGTAGGGAAGTTTTCCATCATTATTTCTTCAAATAGGTTTTCAATTTCTTGTTCTCTCTCTTCTCCTTCTGGTACCCCTATAATGCGAGTGTTGATATGCTTCATGTTGTCCCAGAGGCCCATTAAACTCTCCTCATTTTTTTTGGATTTTTTTTTTTCTGTTTGCTATTCTGATTGGGTGTTTTCTGCTACCTTATCTTCTGAATCGTGGACTTGATCCTCTGCTTCATCTAATCTACTGCTGATTCCCTTTAATGTAGTCTTCATTTCTATTATTGTATATTTTATTTCTGACTGGTTCTTTTTTATATTTTCTATTTCCATTTTAATGTTTTCTATCTCTTTGTTGAAGTCCTCCCTGAGATCACTGAGCAACCTTATAACCAGCGGTTTGAACTCTGCATCTGGTAGATTGCTTGTCTCCATTTTGTTTAGTACTTTTTTTCTAGAGCTTTGTTCTGTTCTTTTATTTGGGACATGTTTCATTGTCTCTCCATTTTGGCTGCCTCCCTGTGTTTGTTTCTATGGTTTAGGTAGGGCTGCTATGCCTCCCAGTCTTAGTAGAGTGGCCTTATGTAATAGGTGTGCTGTGGGGCCCAGTGGTGCATTCTACCTGGTCACCTGAGCTGTGCATTCCAGGTGTGTCACTTGCATGGGTTGTGTGTGCCCTCCTGTTGTAGTTGAACATTGGTTGTTATTTACATGTCAATGGGAAGGATTGACCCTTGGGTTCATTGGTTGTAAGGATTGGCCTTGACTACAGGTGGAAGAGTTGTGATACAGGGGCTGACCCTATAGGGTGGGATCTGCCTCAGCAGGGCTCTGGTGCCTACCCAATCTGTCCCTTGGGTGTATTGTCCTTGGAGGTTTCTAGGTGATGCTTCAGCTTGTTTCAAAGCTGGCCACTGGGGGGTTGGGGGGGAGCTGACCACTGAGGAGCCAGCCCCAGAGACACCTGGGAGGGGACCTACTGCAGGTCAAGTTCAGCTATAGCCTGTGCCCCATCCAAGGCAGCCTGGCAGGAGCCACAAAGCAATCTTCAGATGGCTGCTGTCCATGCTGTGCTTGGAAGTGCCTCAAGAGGCCAAACTGCAAACCAAGGCCAGCTGCTGCTAGTGCTGGGCTTAGGGCTGCTCAGCCAGAGGTATGGGACATGCTCAAGACAGATGCTGCTTGTCTCATTTCCAAAAACCTTTGAGAGACCCTAGGAAAATCTGCAGCATGGGCCAAGGCAGGCAGTTTGTATGAAAAAGCCACTGGAAGCGTCTCGGGTGTGCCTGAAATTTGGGTGGGCAGGGTTTCAGAATCACCAGGGCTTGGCCAACCAATGGTGTCAGCAAGCTCATGGAGACTTGGTTATGGCAGCCACCTGCGTCTGCATGCTGGGAAGGGGGAGGTCTCAACTAAGGAACAAGGTCCACCAGCTCCTCCGTCTTGGCAAAAGCTGCCCTTCCATCTTTGTCCTGAAGCCAGACAACTCAATTCCCCCACATGTCCCTGTTGCCTCTCCAGGCGCTGCCCCTGCCCTGGAGCTCAGAACCAGTGATTCTGTCGGTGAGTAATTCCGTGTGTGGTTGCTTTAAGAGTAGCACCTTGGACTGTAGCTGCCCTTTATTTCACTCAGCCACAATCTCTGCTGGTTTTCATAACCAGAAATTATGGGAACTTCTCTCCCTGGTACTGGAACCCTGGGCTGAGCAGCCTAGGGTGGTACTAGGACCCCTTGCTCCTTCTAGAGGGACCTCCACAGCCAAGATATCCCTCCCAGTTTTTAATGGTCACACATGGGTGTGGAACCAGCCCGTTCCATGTCTCTGCCCCTTTTATCAGTCTCAAGGTGCCTTCCTCTGCATGTCCGTAGGCTTTGGTTCAGCAAGATTTCAGGGGATGCCCAACAATGGTTGTTGTGTAGTTTAGTTGCAATTTTGATGTGGTCGTTAGAGAGGGTAAGCACAGTATTTACCTCCTGCACCATCTTGATCGGATCTCCATATCAATAGATTTTTATATTTTTTTCCAATTATTCATTACTATAGATATTTCTGCAGTGAACACACTTGTGTAAATTATCTTTGTGCCCTTGGGTGGGCATTGCAGTGGGGGGGGGGTGAAGGGGAGGTTAGGATGTTCTGAGAAATATAGTTGTAAGGAAAAAGGATATGCATAAGTAATATTTTTAAATCTTTTGCTATAGTAGCTCCTCAAAAAAATCGCACTAATTTATACAACTACTCACAGGAATATGAGGGTTCAAGTATATTTTATTAGGCTTCCTATGTGTAGGTACATTGTGCTGAGCCACTGTAGATGGTAAGATGGTATGTCATGGGCACACCATGCCATGTGGAGCTACACCCTTGCCCCACAGAGTTCACAGGGCTGCACGTGCAGCCTGACTCTTCAGGAACACAAGTCAATCAGCTGCAGAGAGGGAAAAGATTCCTATGACGCGGCTTTCACACCAATGAGGCACTTCTCAGGAGTGGGGCTTTACTGGCCGAAGTTGGGGCTTTGACTCAGAGGTTTTGGATCCTTCTAGAAGTTGCTGGTGAAATATCAAGCCTGAAATCTCAGGACGCTGCTGTTTCTAAGATGTAAGGGGCCAGGATGGAGGGGGGGGGTGTTTACCTAGATAAATCAGGGGCTTATATTCTAGTCCTAGTTCTCTTCGTTGTTGAGCCTTATTAAGAAGGAACCAAAAATGCAGTATAGCTTCAATAGCTTTCAAACATGAAATACTTTGACCTACCCCACCTCACCCCATGCAGCCTATAAAGCACATTTATTCATCTACCGATTCCAATTGTCCAACAAACACTCTCTAACCAAGCTGCTATGTGCCAGGCACTATGCTAGATGAAGTGGGAGGGATGGAGTGGTGACCAGGGCTTGTGGCCACACCGAATGTTGTGAGCCCAACTCTAGTGCTGACCAAGGCTACTGATTACCTAGAACCATTTTTCTCCACCTACTCCATTTACATACCTGTCTTATGGGCATTTAATCTTCCAGAACCATCTCTGAAGATGTAAACTGGAGCAGTAAAAATTAGTAACTTACCAAACATAGTAAGACCTGCTATGTTCAAGGCATCAAGCTTCATATTGTAGGACCATAAAGACAAGGAAGGCACAGTGCTTGCTCTCAAAGAATTTATCCTGCTGTAGCAATACAGATTCATGACAATCTCTGCTGAACCCTGACTTATAGATACACAAACACAGTGCTATGAGGTACTAAAAATAAAAGTTTCTCCATTGGGGGAATCCCTGGAACCTTTGAATACGTTACTTTACATGGCAAAGGGGGGCTCTGCGAATGTGACTAACTTAAGGATCTTGAAGTGGGAGGTTTCTTGAAATACCCAGGTCCTTACCACAAGGGTCCTTATACAAGAGAGGTGGGAGGGACCGAGAGAGACTATAATGTGATGACAGAAACAGGGAGAGAGTTAAAGATGCTACCCTGTGGCTCTGAAGGTCGAAAAAGGGGTTATAAGCCAGAGAAAACAGATAGCTTCTAGAAGATGGAAAAAGCAAGGAAACGAATTCTCCTCTAGAGTCTCCAGAAGGAACACAGACCGGCTGGTACTGGTGACAGCTATCTGAGACTTCTGACAGCCAGAATTATAAAATGATAAATTTATGCTCTTTTAAGGTACTAAGTTTGTGGTAATTTGTCACAGCAGCAGAATACAAAGGATTAGATAAAGTTAAATGGAGAGTATTCTTTCAGGTGAACTTTGAGATATAGGTAGAATTCTAATAGGCAGAAATAAGAAATGGAATTCCAAGTGGGAGAACAACGTGGCCAAAGGTGTAGAGGCGAGGAGATCCAAGGTGTGTTTGACAGATATTTAAAAAGCATGGGAGCCTTTAGGGAAGAAGAAAGCTGGGAGACACACACAGAAAACAAAACCTGACCCTATGTACTCAGTGTACATGGGGTGCTTAGGTGGGTTCCGAGAGGAGGCAGAGGCGTCCTGAACAAGACCTAGGAAAATGAATTTAGGTCTTGGAGCTTTAGCTAGAATTAGGTGCAGAAGAGTGTGGGAGGGTCACTTTGGCAAAGGGCAATGGGACAGCAAGGGGGCAAAAATGTAGCGATGACAAACAGACAGGTTTGGGAGCTGCTGGAGAGAAAGGAAGCAGGGAGATTTAGGGCAGCAGAAGAACTGCCTCTAATATGAAGACGCGGAGTTTGAATTCTGTTAGGAAACAAGGAAGGAGTCTGAGGAAGCCAGTACTATGACTTGGTGTTTGTATTCCTTTGTTCTCTGTAGAATGAGCATGCTAAGCCACCACAGTGCTTTTTAGCTGCTTTGGGAGCTGGCTGTGAGAGAAAGGGATGATTCTTGAGGTGGGGAGAGAAGAGTACCCTTAGGCTCTTTGGCTACACAGCTCATGTACTCAGGCCTGTTATTTGGCATTCAGAGAGCTGACTTACATGGTTTTGAGGCTAAGGTGGCATTGTGGGACAGGTGGGATGTGAAGAAGCCATTGAGAACCGCACAGTATAGTATCACGAACCCTGAGCTGGAAGTCAGGGAACCTGAATTATACACACAACTTTCCAGCAATGAGCTACACAAATTTGGGCAGGTGACTCTACGTCTCTGGGACTCAGTTTCCTCATGTATGAAATAAAGGTCTGAGCTGCACTATGTTCGGCAGTGGTGAGGGATGCAGTTCAACTATGCTGATGATTCCTGAAGCATTTCCACTTTGACTCTGTCCAGAAACCCTACGTTTCTGGGCTGACAGAGATGCTTTTAACATGCAACATTAGACAGCCCAAGTCCTTCGCTGGCCATGCTTTACTAAGTGACCAACCACGTGCCTCGGTTTCTTTGTTTGCAAATAGCAGGTCACTAAGCAAATCTCACTTCCTATTTGGCCGAAAGCACAAGCTGGGAGTCCAGATCCAGGACTGGTTGATCTCATTGTTAAGTTGTCATGTGGGAAGCAGAGGGCACTATTGGGTGGGTGATGTTCTTAAAAACATGGATCCTTGTTGAAGTCCGAGAAAAAGAAAGCAGAATCGGAGACCACAGAAAGAGCTGAAGACAGCAGAGTATGTTTTGATCACCCACACAGAGGCACAGCAAAGTGATAAATAAATAGCCTAATAAGCAACCATCCAAATTGCTAACATATTATTAAAAAAAAACCAAAAAAAAAAAAACAAGCAAAACAAAACAAGTGTACTTCAAAAAAATTACAGAGGGTTCCCCCTGGAAATTCACATTTATGACCAGAAATAATCTCCAGATTTCAAGAGATTGACCATATGAGTCACCCATTAAGCAAGAATCTTGGAATCAGCCATAGGCTAAGTGCTCTTCTAGCTGTGTCCACAACTAACGCTGGAAATCAAGATTTCAAGAGTAACCCAGGTCACTGTTCAGAGCTCAGTGTGTGTGTTTTCTTGAAAAACGTTGGAATATCAGACCTCTTCCTGAGACTGGATATCAAGCAGGGATTTGTTAAGATTTAGAGTTAATTCAAATTCAAACATTAGCAGGGAAGTGACTTTGACACAGGAAAACCTTTCTGAGAGCTAAATATGTAGGAAACACTAATTTTCTGCCATGGAAAACTCTGATGGTTTTGTTGCCTTAAGGGTTTTCTGACAGATTTAACTGAGCAATTTCTTATGGTCCTGTCTATGTTTTGATTTGATGAATCAGATAAGTCTCTTTAGACGGCATCTTCAGTGTCGAAACTAAAGGAGAACTTGGGGATAACGCCAGGTAATGTTACAGTATAGAACAAAAGTTAAGGGAGATAACTCAATAGAAACGTGTACATTTTTTACATTTTGTTGTTGAATCAGTGAATTGGAGAAATAACTTGTGCCAACTGAACTTATTACTACATGGCCATTAATTATTAATTGCTAGAAGACATTGCTTCTGACCTAAAAATCCGGAACTTACTTATCATTACCATTAAGAATAACCGCATGAGCATACTGGATACTTATGCCAATGATATTTGCTCTAGAAAGTAAAATGCAGAAAACTCTGAAGGGACTTTGAAGTAAACTATGAGGCAAGTAGCATATCAACATCCTGGATACTTTGTGTAATTTTCTCTGTCACAATAATAAGAAGAATGAAGTACTGGAAACTTGACAGAGAAATGTTTAGTAAGCTTCTGAGTGCTTTGCCTTGAGTGTGTTTGAATGAAGTATTGGATGCCCCAGGGGTAGTTGGGAAGTCGAGTGCAGAATGCAGATTTGCATGTAGCATACTTGTCTCTTAGCCAAGCTCTTACTGCTGGGTCGAGAGACAAGAGGCTTCCTTCATTTCATGATTTAACCCTGCAGTCCTTTTCATCACACCATTTCACTGATCCCAGATAGAGATCTTGCTATTAAAATCTTCTAGAAAGTTAGCATCAAGGAAATAGCCTCGGGTTTCCAGCCAGACAACTAGTTAAAAATGATGCCATGCGTTGCAGACAAGAGAGAGGATCAGAATAGAGAAAGGCTTTTACCCTGACAGTGATGTCACCTGCCGCTCCTTGTTTTATTTTTTTAGGCTTTAGGGTTTAGATGTTATTGCATTCTGACATCTGTATTAACTCTTTGATTATGTCCCTCCCAAATTCTCACTGAAGCACTCGCCCTCAGTATACCCCAAAATGTGACTGTATTTGGCAATAAGGTCTTTCAAGAGGAGATCACGAGGTCGTTAGGGTGGGCCCTAATCCAATATAACTGGTGCTCTTATAAGAAGAGGGAGAGACAGCAGGGAAGAGGCTGCACAAGAGGACAGACTTTGTTCTCTTTTAGCCAGAATTGAGGCCTCCAACCTCATCTTAGTCCCAAGAAAAGAGAAAAGTCCTCCTTTATGAAGATGAGATCAAAGCGTGACTTATTTTCTGTGCTGGGTGTATGGTTGACAGAAGGAAATCCCAGCCTTCAGAGGACAGCCACTCACAGAGTGTAGACTCACCTACAGTGAGGCAATCCCACGATTCTGTGTTCTGTTTCTCAAAGTCTGGCACACCATTTTGTAACTAAAGGGAATAGTAACACAGGAGATGGTTCATTAAATTCATTAATTTAAAATTAATTTCAAGAAAAATAAAATGTCTTTGGTGTGCAAGAGATTTCCATTCTTTGATTTAGTAGAGAGCAAAAGAATCACGCTTCAGGTTATTGCTTTCCCAAAGATTTTCTTCCTGGTGGTTGAAAGTTGTGAACTAATGAGAAAACAAATCTTTCCCTGTGAAAGAACATTTGGGGATAAAGCAGAAATGTCACTAAAGAGTACATGTTTGGGGTGGGTAAAATGGGTGAAGGGGGTCAAAAAAGACAAACTTCCAGCTATAAAATAAATAAGTCATGAAAATGTACAGCATTATTGTTAATAATACTTTGCACATTTGAAAGTTGCTAAGAAAACAGATCTTAAAAGTTTTCCTCACAAGAAAAGAAAATGAAAAAAATTGTAACTATATGTGGTGACAGATGGTAACTAGACTTATTGTGATGATCATTTTGCAATGCATACAAGTATCGAATCACTACGTGTATGTTGTATAGCTGAAAATAACATAATGTAGGTCAACTATACCTCAACAAAAGAACTTTTTTTTAAAAGAGTACTTGCTGTTCTCATATTCTTCTTTCCCAACTGTAACCTTTTAACATCCCTACTACTGCAATGACAACCATGAAATAGATTCTCTGATCCAGACTGGTAACTGCATTTCACTGTAGATATAGCAACAGCAGCAACAATAATAGTAATAATAATATATATACCATCTACTGGGTCTTAAAATGTGAGAGGCACTGCATTATTGTTTTTGCAAACATTGTCTTGATTAGTCTTTGTGGGGACAGAGTCCCAGAGTTCCAGGGGGACAGAGTTCCAGGCTCTCGGCCTCACATGGAAAGGTGTTAGTTAGCTCAGGTAGTAGATGGCCATCAGCTGTAACTAGTTGGCCATCAGCTGTAACCAGTTAGCCATTGGCCACTGATATAACTGCCATGGCTACACTGGGGTATGGGTTGGTTGGCAGAGAAGCAGAGGGAGGATTGCGCATTATGTGGAACCTGCTCCCTGTGTCTCCAACCCAACCACCAGCAAGAATATAGTGGTATGAACCCCCTATCCATGGTTCCATTGTGCTCCTTTTTGACCTCACCATATCCTGCATCCTATGCGGGGAGTGGGACCAGAGACCCCGCATGACAGTCTTCATTACAACCTATTTGGAAGTAGATAACATTATCCTCAGTTTCCTAGATGAAGAAACTGTTTAGCAAGTGAAGCAATTTACTCATTAATCTCACCTCCAGAGAGCTAGCTTTCTCTCTTTCTCTCTCCCTCTCTCTCTTTTTATATTTGTACCCGTTACTGTTTTCTTCCTAACCTGATTCTTGGGATATCCTTTTGTCTAAAAGAACATGATGTTGGCAATATTGTGTTTAATTGGGTACTGGCATTCGTCTTAGCCAAGGTCATAAATAATGACAGTTTGTTTTCCCCAGGAAAGCCTAATATCCTGAATTGGTTCTGTAAACATAAAATGGTTTTAAGGTCAGCTTCTTTTAGGTTGGTAACTTAATTCACTTGGACTAAGATTCAATGAGAGGCAAGAAAGGCCACTATGTACATTGTGCCATGGGGATACAAAGTTGAAGAAGAGACTGTCCCTGCTTCAATGCCTTTCTCCTTGTAGTGTCAACTGAAGCCTCCTTTTTAGGGGAGGTTACATTGTATATGCTTTCTGTGAAATGTTTTCAGGTATATGGTTTGAGGTGCTAAGATTATCCTTTGCACTCTGTGAATAGGAAGTGATTTCAACCACATGATCCATTTGAAATGTCATCTGGAAACACTTATGGACCAGCAATTCTTCCAAATGGCACAGAAGTGATACTCCTGGCAGTTGGTGGCCAAATGTTTGTGGAGAAGAAAAACCCACTCCTTTCCAACCACAAATGAAATGCAGTAATCACAAGCCTGATTCCTCCTTAAATGGTCTTTCAGGGAAGAGCCAAGATGGCAGACTGTGCAGATAGTCAGGTAATTAGAAAGCACATACCCCATGGCAATTGCTGGTCCAAGTAATACCCAACTTACTGGCAAAACACTGAGAAAGGGAATTAGCAGATTGGGCAATGACAAACCATAGGCAGGCAAATGTTGAAGCTACTAAGATTTCTTGGGTTGGCAAATAATGCCAAGGAATTTAGCATTGTACCACAACATCTTACTTCAAAAAAATTTTTTTTTCATATACAGTTCAGAAAAACTAATAAACACTAGTGGCTACTTCTAGTAGGTGATATCTATCTGGTAGGCAGGACACTATTATTTATGTATACTAGTTTTTTAATGTTCATAATCTTATGAGGTCTGCTTTCAAGGTGAGGGAAGAGAGACTGGAGTGCTTAGGTGGCATCATCCCAATTTGGAATCCAATGGGATCATTTCAATAAGGGCTGCATTCTAACTTTCATAGTCCTTAGGTATTTTTGCTTTTGTGGACCCCATCTCCATTAAAAAAATATATTAAAAGTATATGTTACAACTGCATTGATACAAAGACAAATACAATCTAGACTGGATTCATTATTATATATTCATATTTATTATATATTTTCTTCTGATTTTAAAATAAAGTAAAATTAAGATATTTTTGTAGGTTTCTAAAAGTATAGTTGGCTCTACATACTGTACCTGATTGATAAGCTGGTCCTGTGCCCAACTGATAATAGTCTTTACTGGACTCTCTTGCAGCTAAGAGTAGCCTTGTGGCATCAGCTCAGAGTTTCTTGGAAATTCTGAAAGGGGTGATGCTTCTCTTTTCGTTATGCTTTCTGCCTAGAATTAAGGACATTAAATACCACAGCCATCTTGCAACCATGAAATGATAATGTCTTCTTGTTAAGGACAGGAGAGCAGAAAATAGAAGGAGCCTAGCTCCCAATGGTATTTTGAGTTGCATCATTACCCAAAAGTCTTACTCGATAAGGCAGGCAAAAAGATAAATTTTACTTATTTAAGCTAATGGGGATTTGGTTTTCTGTTCTGAGCAACTAACTTCTAACTTATACATTGCTGTAGGGCCTCAGCACTGTTCTTTGGGTTAGGTACAATGTTAGGACTTCACACAATTCTGTTCTTAACATCAGGAAGCAGCATGAGAACCTGGAGACTTATGTAGTAGCTATTAGCACAGAGGATAACTATAAAACTTATTCATTCTCTGAGAATAAATGCAGTGTGAAGAACATTTGCTCTTTCCAGGTGTGACTATGAAGGCCTTGGACTGTAAGAAACCATGATCATTGTCAAACCCCCACAGTAGTGTTCACTCCATCATGAGACTTGGGTCCTCGTATTTAAGCTTCAGCGGGCTACACTCGGCTGATTTCGCTATGTTTGCAGCTGTGGGGAGGTCTGGAAGGAAAGTGTGTAATAGGAAAGAGGACTGACTCCATCATTTCAGAGCTATTTGGCCCCTGGATAGAGCCCCTCAGCACTGGGGTAAAAGGCCACTCCCTAATGCTCCAGGCCCTATAGAGACGTAGGACAGACAGAGTTGCCCTGTGGGAGGAGGTCAGTGCACAGTCTCAGGCAGTCCTGCTCCTGGTCTTTTGGGATCTCAGGAGCTGATAGACATGTGTCCCTGGATTCTTGAGCCAAGGCAGGACTCCTTAGTAAGCCCATCATAGTAAGTGAAAAGTTAACTGTGTGAAGTAAAACCTGTATCTCAAAGTTTCTTGATAGAATTCAAAGGGCAAAAGGGTCAGAAGGTTGATAATGTAAAGAGCAGTAGTTCCTCCTATAAGTCACAAATTATTTTAGGTAAAGGGCTTTTGAGGACTTCCTACTCTAATGGGGGCTGGTGACCTGGGTAATATCTCTTACATCTTTATTTTTGTGTTTATCATTTATTTATTCAACAAACACTCATTAAGCACTAGTGTACGTAAAACACTGAGGTAAACAAAGACTCCATTCCTGCCTTCAGGGGGTTAGTGAACTGGTAAGGCAGATCAGACAAAAGCAAAGACAAAATGAGCAAACTGATAATAGCTACAATAAAAGTATAATAAATGCATGGGAGGCACCTTGAGTGTTTAGAGCAGTGGTTCCTAAACTTCTTTGCATGTTAGAATCACCTGATGACCTTGTAAAACTCCCAAAGCCTAGGACATACCTGAGATCAACCGCAATCTCTGGGACGGGCCCCAGGCCCCAGGAAGTGGTGAAGCTCCCCAAGTGATTCCAATGGGCAGACATGTTTGGGAACCCCTGATACAGAGCAGAGAGAGGAGTTCTCTTCCACTGGAAAATGTTAGAGGTATTCAGAGCTGAGCCTCACAATCATGCTGCCCAAAGTGGCATCCCTGAGAGCCTGTTGGAGAAGCAGAAACTTAGGGTCCACCTTAGACCTATGGAATCAGGCTCTGCATTTAGCAGGGTCCTCAGGTGAGTCTATATTCAGCACAGTTTAAAAAGCACTGCTAAGCAGTAGTCCTCAAGGTGTGGTCCCCAGGTTAGCGTCACCTGGGAATGTGTTAGAAGTGCAAATTCTCACCACCTGCCCCCCCCCCCCCCAGACCTACCACGTCAGAAACTCCGGGAGTGGGGCCCACCAGCTGTGGTTGAACAAAGCCACCAAGTGATTCTGCTGCATACTGAGAAGCATTGGCTCAAAATATGAATATGTTTTCTACAGATGAGGAATGGCACAGCAAGGGTATGGACTCAGGGAAACTCAGGCAGGCTGTTAGAGAACCAGGAATGACAGCACTGCACAGTCTGTGTAGGTGAGAATTGGGAGCAATGAGGGGAGAGGTACTCTGCTCAGTGAACTGAAGACCGTCAACATTTCCACAGTGCCCCTCGAAGATGAAACGTCTATTATAACAACGCTGCCAGATGAAACACGTTTGATTCCTCTCTAGAAGGTTGACTTCAAACAGAAATAAAAAAAAAAGAAAACGGACTCTCTCTTTTTTCTGGGTTTTGGAACCCCAAATGGGTCATCCCCGTTATCCAATGTGATCACTCTAGTTTCTAGATATTTGACTATTTTCAGACATTTGATTCACTCCTAAAGAATAGATTTACTGCAAGTGGAAATATTTAGAGAAATGTACTGAAGATTCTAGACAACCTAATAAATTATTTTCAGTATTACTGGAATTTTAGGTAGTTATCAGGGGGAGGCCAGCGTTCATCTACATGTAAAGGCTCTGGTATGTATAATGCAAAGTCAGCTTAAATAGGTGAAATTGTTTCTTAGTCAAGATAAGTTTTACTCTATCTCTTTTTGATAAAAAAAATGCATTCCAATCCTATGTGGCTAACTCTTCTGAAAGGAATTATTTCAGAAGAGCTTTGGTCTATGTGTAGTATGCAAATATAAATGTGAATATGCGTGTGTGTTAACAATTCAGAAACATGAAAATGTTACTTTTCTCTGGTTGGCAGAATTGTAATTTTTTCTTTTATTAGGACACATCTATATTTTCTACAGTAAGCATGTGTAACATATAATAAAATGTTTAGTTTTCAAGAAGAAAAAGATGTTAAAAACTAAATAGAATAAAGCTCTGTTCCACATGATGAAAACAAAATCTATAGAGGCCCTGAGCGAGGAGCCACCAGCACTAGAGGGGGCCTCCCTGCCATTCCACCTTCCACAGGCTGCCAATTTAATCAAAGTTGATCCCCTTTTTATCTACTTCATATACTCAGACTCTTTGTAAGCTTAAACAAAACAGACTTGATAAAAATAATGTTTGGAAACCTCTGACTGACCTACAGAATGGATAGATGGCTCCTGAACTATCCCGTTATGTTGGTTTTCTTAATAAAGGCAGGACAGGGTGAGCTACTGTGAAATAAAGCCATGCTGGTTTTTTTTGAGAGAAGTAAGCCCCGTTTGCTTTTCTTGTCAGATGTACAGGAGGTGACATGGACATTCACCTAGGAAAACTATGTGAACATTTACTAGGTTACTTAGGGTTCTCAGAGAAATAGAACAAATAGGAGATTATACATATTATATATTTATCACAAGGAATTGGCTCATGTGATTATGGAGGCTGAGAAGTCCCAAGAACTGAAGTCAGCAAGCTGGAGACCCAGGAGAACTGACGGTAAATTTCCAGGGCAAAGGCCAAGAGGCCTGAGACCCAGGAAAAGTACCTGTTTCTCTTTGAGTCCAAAGGCAGGAAAAAGATGGATTTTTCACCTTGAAGACCACCAGGCAAGAGGAATTCCCTGTTATTGAGGGGAGCGTCAGCCTTTTGTTCTAATCAGGTCTTCATCTAATTGGACAAGATCCACTCACATTAGGGAGGGCAATTTGCTATACTCAGTCTATCGATTAAACTCATCCAAAAACACCTTCATAGAAACACCCAGAATAATGTTTGATCAAATATCTGGGAACCCTGTGGCCCAGTCAAGTTGACATATGGAATTAATCATCATATCCACTTAGAAAAATCTGACCTAAATGGGGTCCAGACCACTTCTTACAGGACCTGAGCTTGTCCTGGATTACTTTTTGCTCCCAACTAGCTGGTCTTCCATGTTGTTCACCTAAGCGAAGCCTGACTACTCCATTAACAGAGTCCTAGGGGCTTGAGGTCAACCTGAAGACACTTCCTTGGAGAATCATCACCCTCTACTATCATCTGGGGCTCCCATATCTGGTGCCATCATAGAGATGCCCAAAAAGGCAGGGTGTTCATGTCTAACTGGCTGCACCCTCCCTGTGACCCCCGTCTATGACTGGCCTGCTGCTTTGAGAAGCACCGTCCTGCAGAGCAGAGCGGAAAGATGAGTGAGTCTCAAATCAGGAGGCTCCTTATCAGCTTTGTTTCCTTAGGCAAGCCACTTTTCAGACTCTTTTTCTCCATCTGTGAAATGGGAATACCCACAAGCCCTCATATGATTTTGTGAATCTTACATGAACACAAATCATCAAACACTATACAAATGGCAGTTTCTATTATTAATTTTTAGTTGCAAGAACTAAACACATATAAAAGAATCATCCACTTATCACTCTTTTTACATTCAAAGGGACTGTTTGGGACTGTACACTCCTGGAGGGCAGAAACCAGGTCACACAGTTGTATAACCGTTAGGCAGGCATCAGCCACAGATTCATGCTTAGTACAAACTTAGCTGATAATAAAGGAAGAGTTTGCTAATCTTTTCCAACTAGCTTAAAATTTCCTTATACTAAATATATCTTCCAGAAATAGAGTTGCCAGATAAAATTTAGGATGCCCAGTTAAATTTGAATTTCAGATAAACAATGAATCCTTTTATAGTACAAATATGCCCCATGCAAATCATTTGCTCTTTATCTAAAATTCAAATTTAACTAGGCGTGCTGTATTTTTATTTGTTAAACCTGGAAACCCTATCCAGAAAGGGAGCTGGCAAAATTTGTATGTTAAAATGGCAAAATTTTATATTAAAATTGAACATTAACATTCGCTTAGGTGATGAATATTTAACATACACCATGTGAAAAATACCATATTTAAGAGTTTCTGATGGTTCATCTAATTGTTTGACACTTTTAAGTAACTCACGTAAAAAGCTAATGGTCTAGGTATGTCTTTTACCCTTATTAGTTTCATCTACTAAGATGAGGATAATAATATTGAATGTACAAAGCTATTTCGAAGTTTACCTGAGATTACATGTGAGAAAGTTCTTTGTAAACAGACCCAAAATCAGTGGAGCCCAGACTTTGCTGTCTGACATGTCTCTGACTGAGCCCCAGTGTTGCCATTTATTATGTGACCTTGGAAAAGCTACTTAACTTCTCTATGACTCATTTTCTCATCCATGGGATGAGGATAATAATAAAACTAACCCCATAGGATTTTTGTGAGAAGGAAAAGAGAAAATGCATATACAGTGCATAGTGCATAATAAAGCACTTCATAAATTTTAGGTTTTATTAACAATTTAGCGAGAATCCCTTTCTAGAAAGTCATTAATGTACGCTAATAGGAAATTATGACCTTAACTCCAAGTATGAACTCCTCTTCTGTCTGAGCGTTCCTTAAAATCGGGAATATTTTGCTCCTGCACCATGTTGTTGCAGGAATGGACTAAAACACGCTCAAGGCTCTTACTGTCAGGACTCTCTCTAAATACCAAGAATAGTGACTCTCTTCATAGCCTAAACATGTCATTGCAGGCTTTCATGCAAATGAAACAAGCCCCTGAAGGTTTAAATCAGTTCATATCATTCTTGTTTTAACTTCAAAGAGAGCATTAATATCATCATCAGGAAAAATACAGCAAGTTTTTAAATTGCTGCTTTCATCTTAGAAATCTGCCTAGTGGGGCAATAATAACGGATATGCAGCCATGCTTCCACAGAGCCTTCAGTGAGCTCCTTTTACAGAAAGAAACCTGAAGAAATCATTAAGCATGAGAAGTTCAACCGTTGGGTCAGGATCCCAGACCAGAGGCTGAGCTCACTGAGTCATTAGAGACTGTAACAGGCTTGACCACCTCTGAAGGGGGTTGAAGGAACAGTCTTAAGAGCAAAACTGAAAGGTGAAGGCCACACATCTTTTTTTCATTGGCTCAGAACAGGTGTTATGTTGCTTTTACCATGTTGGGAGGTTCTAGGTTCCTCCATGAATGAAGAGTATTTATATTAAAGACATAGCCAACGAATATAGGCTCTTGAATGTGCCCTCTGGCATTATTCAAATTTTCCTGGTGCTTCATGAAGACAAGGAATGATGAGATCACAGGCCACCTATTTTTCTCCCAAGGTTCACGTTTATTTGATTAATGAGATGATCAGCAACCATTTGTTCCAGTAATTGTGTTGTCTCCCTAACCCTGTCATCTTAAATCTCGCATCTTAAAAAGGAAATCTCACTACTTAGGCATACAGCATGCTTTATTGGATGAATTGCCAAGTTTTTTTAATGGAGCTTTTTTCTTTTTTTTTTCTTATAAAATGATTAAATTGATAGAGTTAAGACAAAAAAAAAGAGGGCGTTATACTCTCTAACTCCTTTTTTATGGCCAGTGCTGCCAAAGATGGCATCATGCCTTCTCACATCCCTATCGTGTCTGCCCACTCACATTTCTCTGAACAGCTGTGCCAGGATTTCATACAGGGAAGGCTTTATGCCACACAGCCCTTTCAAACATTACATCTAAGTCATCTTTATTAGCCTTGAAAACTTGGATCCCTAATGGGTTCCTGGCACCCCAAACAGTGGAAGCCCTGTGTGTGAGCTTGAGGTATGAAGACACAGAGGCAACAGCATTCACTGGTGGAAATGCTTTTTCAACAACTTGTGTGCCACTGAGCCGCTGCTTCTCTACTCTCTTTGGTGAAAGGAAACTTCAAAATATTTGGGGCATACGAGATTTGCAAGGCATGGTGAACAGAGGAAATTGGGCAACATTTAGAAGTTTTCCTGTGCTTCAGGAGACATATGGTGGTCGTGTTTTCTCATGTAAAATCAGAACCCTTGACTGTATTATTGAAGCAAAGGGACAGAATATCTAAAATCAGTATTATCTCAGAAAAGCCTATAAATAAGAAAGCCTTTCAGGAGGTACTAGACCAACGACCTTTCTTTGTTTCAGGACCAGCTAGGAATTCAGTCCTCTTTGGTCTTTTCCCAGTACTTTCTCCATCTTTCTAGTCTCTTTTCAGTATTTTACGCTGATAAAGATTTTTTCCCTCTGAATTATTTGTCCATGACCCAGGCCACAGGAAGAAACATCAAGATATCAACATCCTTCATGGTGCCACGACCCTCACTAGATGAAAACATCATATGGCTCCTAAACATAAATGTGGCTAATCTGAGCAGACGCCGTCATCGGGGAGAAGGACCATCACACTCTAGAACCAGCTGTGTGCACCTCACTCAAAGCCAACTTTACTCTAACCATGTTCCTACTTCAGAATGATTCTAGCCATCATAACACGGATCATGATAATGAGTGATGTTTACCCAGGGCTTCCTAAGTACTAGGGACTTATTTAAATATACACATGGTTTCCTTTAAACTCTTTCTGGGAGTTTTGAGAGCTTCCTTGAGAAAAACATTTTTAAAACCTTAGCGTAGAACATTATTTTATTGTTAGAAGCAAGATTTAGGATTATAGGAGGAAAAAAACACCAGAAAATACGGATAGTCAAGACCAAAGGAAATATTGAAAGCTTCCACAATCCCTTGCTCTGCAGTGTTCACCAGCAAAGACCCAGCAGGAAGCAAGGTCCCTCCAGGTGCTCTCCCATCAGGTGGGTCTTCAGAGGTACCAATCGGCTCTGTGCTTCCCAGGCTTGCTCACTGCAACCTGAAATTCTAGCTCTTGGGTTTAACTCTCCATCCCCTGCACTCATGCTGACTCCACAAATACCTGGAAAAGTTAGGGAGAGGGAGTGGGGTCCAAGATGTCTACACAGGAGGGAGTTAGGTATGGCAGACTGACATGTGGGTGTGGTGGGTCGCTGGGTAGTGTGTCTTGAAGCTGCATTTACGTGGCAGGCATACTGCTTTTACTCAGAGAGTGGTTTAAGAAATGAACATAAGTGATGTTGAATAATGCCAGAGACTGTGGTGGGTAAAAATCCTCCTAAGATGACCCTTGACATTGGCTTGTGGTTGACCCCACAAGGGAGAGAAACTTTACAGCAGATAGAGTACCCCAAGCCAGGAGAGAAAGGGCAGTCCTGGGGACAAGAAGGGACACCTGGGACAGAGAAAGGGGCCCAAAACAATGGTTCACACGTCATGTGTTCGCCTAGGGCTGGTTCCCCCAGGACCCAAGCAACAGCAAACTTAGCTAGCTTTCTTTGTCCTTATTGAATTAGAAGGAAGTCAAGGAAGCCTGTATGACTGTAAGGCAGGGAAACTCAAGTGACTTTTAAAAGCTTGCAACATCAAACTTTCCCATTGGAATTGAGCCAACCCAGGGCAGATGTGTCAAACGTCTGTTTTTGGCTGCCTTGCTAGCTCACTCCAGGAAGGGGAAGCGGGCAGTAAGAAAGCAGAAAGATGAAAACATCATCAGTAATGTTGCATGCGGTCCCAGAATGGGAGGTCTGCAGGTAGATGGAGCCCCATTTATTGCTGAGAATAGTCTGTGAAAACAAAAGCCAAAAACAGAAAACCAAACAGCTCTCTGCACAGGAATGAGAGAGGAAGGAGGCAAACTTTGTGGAAAGTCAGGGCTGCCTAGTGCATAGCAAATAACCACAGGCTGGAAAAGTACAGTGGAGGGGAAATGTGGGCTAGGCAGATTCCTCACGGAGCTTAGGGCGATTTTCCTTGGCATTCAATCAATTATGTTGCTGTTGCCTCTTTGAATTTGATCATCTCGTGCTCTGAGTTGGCACACTCTCCACATTTTCATAAGCCTTGAGCAGGGAGAACCTTCTAAGGCTAACAGGAGGCCCAGAAACCATAAAGAAAAAGGTTGACAGATTGGAATGATTAAGAAGTCAAAACTTCTACTTGGCAAAATCAGCTCACAGGAACAAATTTAAAAGTCAAATGAGGACTGTGGGAAAATATTTGCAACACATATAAAAGACAAAGAGTTAACAATCCATCAGAGTAAAATGCTCCTTCAAAACAATACAAAAGACCAATAGGGGAAAAAAATGGACAAATGATAAGAAGAGGCAATTTAGAGAGGAAAATTACAAATGATCAATAACATTTGAAAAATGCTCAAACTCACTAATCATTACAGTAATTCATTTTTTTTTAAAAAAAATTAATTTTTTTTGGTTAAGTTGGCAAAGTTTAATAAGATTTTGATGACATTCAGTGTTTGTAAGATGATAGGAAGGTAAACCTCTTTATATTCCATTAATGGGTGTGTAAATTGGTATGACATTTTTGAAAGGCAATTTGGCAGACTTTATCAAATTTAAAATAAACACATTTTATAACCAAGTTGTCCCACTGACAGGATTCTATTTTAGAAAAGCTCTGACTCTAAAGGGAAAGGTGGTGTGTGTGTGTGTGTGTGTGTGTGTGTGTGCGTACAAATTGTAACATTATTATAATAGCAAAACACTGGAGACAATCCAAATATCATCAATAGGGAAATGGACAAATAAGTCAGAAACATTATAAGACCACCAATAAGATGTGGTGTATATAAATGTGCTGACATGGTGATATGTTCAATGAGAAAAAGACTCAGAAGTACGCATGTATATGTATTATATATAAATTATATATATATATTATTTTCTATATTTAATATTTATTTCTAATATTTATAAATATAAATATATTTATGTGTATATATGCATATGAATATATGCACATATATAGTATGTATGTGCATAAATACACATATATGGCATAATCAAATTTTTTATGAAAATGAAAGCAAATATCTGTACGGTAGATCTATGTTTGTATATAGATAAAGAAAATCATATACATAGAAAACACACACACATACTCCAAACTGATAAAAGTGGTTATTGCAATTAACTAATAGAAAATCAGTTGTTATTTGTTATATTTCTGTGTTGTTTGAACTTGTTACTACAGTATTTATTACTCTTACAACTAAAAAGTAAATGAAAAGATGTAAACAGATATACACATACATTCATATTAGTTTCCAGTTGTAAGCACCAAGGTAATTGTAGCATAAGAGTGTGGTGTAAAGAACAAAACTATTTCCTGCTCCTTCAAGATTAATGACTGGAGGTAATGGGCAATTTTGCAGATAGCTATAAACGGAGAACAAAAGGAGTTGGACACCCTCTCCCCAAGGTTTTAAGACTAGACATTTCAGCAGAACCTATGAAGCGGCAATCATCACACTCCCACCTCAGAGTCTATAAAACCTTAAAAAAACAAACAAAAAACAGGCACCTTCTTTAGCATTCCCACCCATAGAGTCCTTGGGAGGAGTCAATGAGGTAATATGTATAATGTTTGAAAATTGGTTGGCACACAGTAATGATATGCAAATTTTATTATTATTGAATCAGTAAGTATCCTTTTGATCTCACCTCCCAATTGGAAGAAGGTGTAATTCCACTCATGTCTGCTTTCTTAGGGCAGAGGTCTCCTAAAACTTTCCTGCTGAAATGTGTGCCGATGACATAATGGGAAGACTGGTATCTCCTTCCTCCTGGATGGTTGCAGATGGGACTTGCAGACTGGTGTTTGGAGCGTGGGCAAGGGTCTCAGGGAGAGGCAGAGAAGGGTAGTGAATGGTGAAAGGGCAGGAAACACTCCCCTGGTTTCCCATGGAATCAAGTCCAGGATGGCAGAGATTCTTAGGTTCTCCATATACCTAGACAGATTGCAAGAGGGGACGGGACATAGGAAGGTTTTTTTTTGTTGCTGCTATTATTGTTGTTGGTGTGTTTGTTTTTAAATACTATACTTTCAAAACTATGTACTAGAAAGAGCACTGAAAATGGAATTCAGGATATCTAAGAGATTTGGGATAAGCATCTCTGTCTCTTAGGCTACGTTTCTTTATTTATGAAGTCTGGCATTTGGTCATATTAGATGGCCTCTAAGACTTCCTCCTGTACTTATATTACGATTTCTGCTTTACACTTCATAGAACTGAAAGGGACGTTGGCTAGCATCTGGTCGAAACCCCTACCCCATGCGACATCCCAAGAGCTGTACTGAATTTTGTGAATCAATGGCTTTATGCCCTAGTATAAATTGGTAATTTCTTAAAATGTAAATTATCTAGATCAAAACAATGGTTTCCTCCAGCCATGCTATCTAAAACTCAGTCTCATCCCTTTAGTGTGTAATTACAGCATTTATCCATTGAAAGACTCTGAGCTGGAGCCACAGGCTGAATTTCCCAAAAGTTCCCTGAAGAGGAGTGCAAAGACTACAGGGTATTGACACCCCTAGTAGTGACGAGGGTGCTCAAGAATAAATGCTATTAGGGTTAGGTTATGCTAGTGGCAGCAACAGACACACCCCTAAATCTCAGGGGCTCAACAACGACAAAAGTTCATTTCTTGCTCATGTGAAGTCATGTGGGTCAGTGGGGCTCTCTGCCTCCCAGCAAGTCAGGTTCTCTCCACCTTGTGCTGCCAACACCTCAACATGTGACTTCAAATTCATGGCTTTCACATCCTCTAATAGTGCTGTTCACTTTGCTTTAAACCTAAAGGCAGGACTGTATATTTATTCTGTTAAGTGTCATCCTGTTATTTTCAGACATTTGCTTCAGTCTTCTGAACTTTCTTTCTGGTATTTATTGTGATAGTTATTTCTCAGAATTTGCTTCCTATACCAAGTTAATGAGTATGTCTGCTGTGTCTGCATCCAAGTTCTTGATAAAAATAGGCCAAGGGTAGAGCCCTCCAGTGGGACACCAGAGACCTCCCTTGAGAGGCATCGCGACTCATTAATAAAGCCAGTGGGTTCATTTGTTCCACTAGCTTCGGATCCTCCTCATCATACTGTCAACCAGCTCACAATTCTCCAATTTCTCAAAGATTTCTGAAGATTTCACAACTTGCCTGGATGAAAACTGAATTCATTCTCTTCCTTCCCCACCCCACTCCTACTCCTCGATAGTCTACTGGTTGATGGCACCACCGTCCAGCCCACTCTGCCAGATCCTGGGTGCCATCCCAAGCCCTCCCTCAGAAGTAAACTGGTACAAAGTTTAAGCTAATGTAAAGCAGAAAAGTGCTGAAACTACTGAACTGGGGCCATTCTCCTCATATGCCTGGACAGCTGCCTCGAAGCTTCTCTCCATGTCTCTGGTCTTTTCCTCACTGGAGTTCTGTCAAAACTGCAGGTCACATTGTGTTGCATCCTTGAGTAAAACCCACCCAAACTATCCAGTGTAAAGATAATATTAAACATATTTAACAAGTAGTTGAGCATAAGCAACGACCAGCAGAGCTACTTCTGATGGGAAGCAGGGTACCTCGATTTTCAGATCCCACATCTTTCTAGGTGGCACCCTCCCATCCCTTCTACCTCCATCCAGGGGTTTCAGCAAACCTCATATTTGCATCTCAACCCTCTAGTTCTCCTTTCTTCATCCCCCAAGGCTCCTTCTCCCACTCAGAAAAGGCCTTGTCTCATCTGAGGCTGTAAAGCGCTCTTGCATCATCATGCATTCTGTCCCACTCCCTGGTTTTGGGGAGAAACTGGCTAGTCTTTCAGGCTTTACTCTATTGAGTCAGAGCCAAGGTTTTACAATTCGAAATTAAATAAATACAACAAAAGCTAACCCCCAACTTCCCACCTCCCTAGGCTGTTAGGAATGAAAGCTTTCAAGGTTTTCTTTTTAGATTCTCAGCCAGAAATTGGATTCTGTTCTAGCTGTATTCTTTTGCGTCTTTTCTTCTCTGGGGCAATCAGCCTTAGTCTCTTGGTCTGTTTCAATGATGAAAGGGCCACAAGGTATAAAAGATTTTCCGAAGAAGAAAAAGATTTTTCACAGTATTTCAAAATATTATCCCAATTCTTTGTTAATCTGTCCACCTTACTAAATTCAGCTCCATGTGGGCAGGGACAAATATTTGATTGACCTCTGATTTTCCAATGCCTGGGACATATTAAATGCTCATTAACTGTTTATTTAGCGAAAATTAAACCAATGAATAAAGATAGATCATGTCAATTTCATTTTCTAATCTATCAGTGTACTAATTTTATAAAAAAGAAAATGGAATGACCTGACTTAGTTCCTCTGTTGCATCTTGGCTCAAACTGCAGGAATAGGAAAATGTACCACTTCTTTTGCACAAGATTTCAGAAACCACAGTTCAAGACCACATCTGTGGCAATCAATTTTTGTAGGAAATAAAGAAAGAGAAAGTTTAGTAACATGTTTGCAGATAATGGCTAATTGTTGTATAGTGGGAGGTGAATAATTCTTCAAACAGAAAACATGCATTTTGTTGCCTTCTCACCTTTATGGATGTTTTGTCCCGTTATTTAATTAACACAGTTTTATAAAAATAAATGTGTGGGTTTGTCTGGATCCTTCTTTTCAAAGCCTGTCCAGCTTACTGTACTCCCCACCCAAGAACCTTAATAATGGGTATATTAACATAACAGAAAGTAAATTCATATTTCCCAGATGCTAAATATTAGACTCTCTTAATTCTTTCTTTCTGAAAAGGCTCTTTTTCTTCTTTATGTGATTTCCTCCTTTCTTTATGTGACATTTCAAAATGAATTATCACTGACCTTGTGTGGTCGTTACCAGATTTCAGTGGCTTAGTGCCATTGATCGGTGCCCACAGATGGTGCCACAACTGTGGAGTGCGGGTGAAAGCAATCACTGCTGTGCTCGTAGAAGCAGCAGGGATTATAAAGAGGACGTAAGTAGGTGAGTTCTGGATCCAGAGAACCTGCTTTGAATCACTGCTCTATGCTCGCTCTGAGGAATGACTTATTACTCGGAATGTGACTGGAATATTTTATAGTAACAATGAAGATTACACCAAATCTGTGATGTAGCAAGTGACTCACTACCTGGATCCCTTTGATCTCACGGAAACAAGAGCTGGGTGAGAAAGTGGATGTGAGAATAGCCTAGGGCACTGGCTGTCCAGATGGCCAGGGCTGACCCAGCTCACCTAGCCTGCTGGGGCAGTGTCCTCTCCCCTCCCCTCCATCTGTGAGTGCTTGTCTCAAGAAGACACAGCCTTTGCAGCCAGAAGTGCACACTGAGCCCCCTGAGTGGTTCTGCTTCCCAGTGAAATGGACTCGCAGGTTCTTAAGGTCTATCTATGGGTCAGGAAACCTTCTATTCGCCAGTCTCCAAGTGCTGGACTGCCACGCAAGCAGACCAGTTAGGAGAAGCACAGGAGGAGAAGATTTTCTTAATGCATCACACGACTACTATATTGTGTGTGTGTGTGTGTGTGTGTGTGAACAACTAAATATAGTGAGCTTTCTTTTTCTCCTGGTTCCATTTTTATATCCAGTTCTTGAAAAGACATTTTACTCATTCTTAGTTCAGAAACAAATTAGACCCACTTTGGTGTTCAGCTGTTTTCAATTATGTTACTCTACCTACTCCGCCAGTTACTAAAGGATTTATAAGGCAGCCCTCTGCTCTTTGTTGGCCACTGTGGTCACACTAACTCCACACACCAAAACTGTTCTCCAGGGAGCTTGCTAGTTCTGATTCAGAGACGATGCCCCTCCCCCACGATTCCCAAGCATTTGTTGGTATGTGAATTTCAGCCTAAGGACGCTGTTTTCAAGAGTCATTATGTTTCTTCATATCTTTAAATCAGTTTAAACCTGCCCTGGGTCCCCCTCCTTCAAGACTGGAGGAAAACGTAATTTCAGTCATTATTGGGACTCCCTACTTTCAAGATCTGTGCAAAGGAACTCGTGTATTGCCCAGTCAACAGGTTGGCCCCTCTGGTTGCGGGCCATGGACTTTGCTGGTTACTGTAGTGATGTCTGTTGTGCCAGTCCAGTTGGGGCCATCATACCCAGCAGCCATCCTCAGGGCCCTGGAATCTTAGGCAAGGCTGGGGCCCCTGTGTATAGGGCCAGCTTTCCTACATGCCCTCTACAACTATCCTTGGGGTCTCTTTCCTTCCTCAGGCTTCTGCTGAGGCGTAGTGTGTGATCCCTAACATTAGAAGGACTCCGACTGTTATCTCCTTTTACGTCTCACGAAATCTCTCCCCACCTTGAAAGTGACCTCCTTTTCTCTCTTTCTTCTCTGGGACCCCTGACATGATTTCTTCAGAGAGTTTAAGCTTTCACAAAAAGCAGGAAAGGCCTTTGACATCAAGTTTTCTGTCACACAAAATCCCTGAGGCAAGCAAAGTATTAGAATGCTTGAAATGAGAGGATGGAAAAATACCGTACTGAGAGTAAATTATTTGCTCAAATATCCTGTTTGCTCTTTTTAACACGAGTAAATTCTAGTTAAGAGAACCATCTGGGGAAGACCTGGAAGGGAGGAGAAAGGCAGTTGTGACACAAAGGCATCTAGAGGGGCCTGGGGGAGAGGGATGGCTGTAATGGGCCATGGACGGGGTGGCAGTTGCTAAAGCGTGTATGTGATTTCCTACAAGTCTCCCATAATGGAAGTCCCAATGCGGCATTTGGACTCTAATTCTATGTTATTCCACTAGCATTTCTTCATTTGTACCTTTCTTATCATGTCTCTTTTTTATTCAATAGCATTTTTCTTCTTTTTATCTCCTCAACATATTTCAGGTTGTACTCACAGGTACAACATGACTACCATAAAGTTAGATATTCTTTGTCAAGGTACAGAGATACCACGAAGGCCTGATGGCTGGGTGGTTAGTCATTGGGCCAGCGTAATAAGGAAATTAGCCCCCGACCTAGTCATTGTAATATTCAGATGACTAGATCAGATCGAATGTGATTTGAAGGCTGAGCAATCATCCTGCAAGTGTTTGAGTTGGTTTAATGCATAGCTGTCTCCTTCATCATGGAATCAAAAGCAACATTAGCTTGTTGCCACACACTGGGCTCCTCATGCTTTTCGCATGACTGCCATCTTCTTGTCTTCTTTCCATTTGCAGCAAACGTGAATTTCGGAACCACTGTTTTCCATTTCACTTGTTTTACATATTTATGCCTGTTAAATGTTTATAAATATTTGAGCTTGTGAAAGCTGTTGATTGTATTTCTATTATCCACCTTTGTTGCAGAACATCTGCTTTCTTTCAGATGCTCAGTACAAGAAAAGGTATTGAGCTAAACAAATGTGCCATAAGCTTATACAAGTTTGCAGTACATGGTTTTCTGGTGTCCTTTTTCCATCCCACATTGCATGTCGCTTCGTTTCTCCACATATTTTTCATTCTATAGACCAGGGGTCAGCATACTACTTTCTGTGGGCCAAATCTAGGCCACGGCTTAGTTTTGCAAATAATGTTTTGTTGGACCACAGGCATGCTCATTCTTTTAAGTATTGTCTATGGCTGCTTTGACACTACAATGTCAGAGGTGAGTAGTGATGATGAAGATGGTGACATGCAAAACCTAAAATGTTACTACATGGATCTTTACATAAAATGTTTGTTGACCCTCGCTAGGCAACAACAACCAAAATGCTTTCTGTCACAGAACCCTAGAGTTTTAGAGCTGGAAAGAACACTGGTCCAAGGATTTCATTTTATAGAAGATAAAATAGGCCCATGCAAGAGTCAGCTTTTACTGAATGCTTATTATGTGCCAAGCATTGTGACTTAGCAAATATTATCTCATTTCTAGTGCCCATGTCTCATTTAGTGCCCATAACCGATATTATTATTTCTATGCTTTGATAGATGAATGAACCAGTACACAAGAGCTTAAATAAGTCTCCCATAGTCATATAGCTGTTACAATAATGAAGATTGTGGGATTGGACTCAGGAAGTGAGACTGCGGAATCCTAGAATCATCACTGCATTCAGCCTCTAACTGAAAAAAAGTTTCAGTAAGTCCCAGAGAAAGTCAGTGTGAGAAGTAAGGCTAGAGCCTGGTTTCCCATTCTCCCATGCCATTTATTAAAAGTGAAGATTTTTATTGACCTCTGTGACCAAGGAAAAAGAGGGCCTTCTTTGCATGTCTTTCCTAGGTCTTGACTGAAAATCTACTGACCCCTGGCTGTGGCATAAGACATCTGTTCTAGCACGCGTGGCACCAGGTTTTTTCCTGGGTGAGTCACACAGCTATGGCTCTGTTCCCTGGAAACTTGCTTGGAGCTCAACTTGACCCCTTAAAAGTCTGTGTAAAGTGGAAGCAGACTACCCATTAGAGACCCCTCTGTTCCTATGGGGAAATGGTACTCTTCCTCCTTGAATCAACGTGTTAGGGCTTAGTCTTTCTTGTTTTCACAAGGAACAGAAACCACTCTGGGATCATAAAATTCATAACTAGCATTGAAAGTAGTAACAGTCTGGGGCAACGTGCTGTAAGAAGGACTGATTCCGCACAAAGACGAAGCTTTTGTTGATTACACTGACACCTGCAGCTGTATGATCATTGAGGCTCCACGTGGTCAGGACCCCAGGGCCTCACCACCTGCCTCTCTTTCACTCTAGTCAACCCTCTTTCAGGTTTTAACCCCTTATCTTTTGTAATTGGATTCTCTCCTCAGGTTTCTGATATTGTCCTTAAGTATTTGCTCCTGAAACGAAGGCCTTCTCAGTGCCTAACCCCAGGCTGCTATAGTACTACAGAGAGTCCCACAATGCCACAGGCTGTTGTCTCCTAAAAGAGTACCAGTATCTGCAGAGGGGAGCTTGACATGCAAGAGCCTGGCAATCTTCTGTCTCCCTGGTCAATTCATATTCTCATTGTTGCCTCAAAATTCTCCCCAAATCTCTGACTCTCTCATCCACCTCATCAGTTTGAGACCCTCCACATCTCTACACTAACCTGCTCTCAGGTCCCTGCCCTGCTTCACTCCTTATACTTGACAAGGAGCCCCTTCTCCTGTGAAAGGTCACATGTTCCATAGGTTTACTCCATCACCTGCTATGGCAACACGTCAGGGAGAACCTGCACGGACCATTTCCCCACCTTCAGATCGGCTTCAAAAGTCAGGTAACCTGACTTTGGTAAGAGGTCAATTGGTAAGAGGTGAAAAAACATCCTTGGAGTAAAATTATTGTAGAAATATAGTACCTTTTAATTCAGGTTTTCATGTATAAGCATAAAGTATAAATTGTTTCCCCCTCTTACTAAATGTAAATTAAAACCAAACCAAAGAAACAACAAACAAGCATTCCCCTTCAACTCTGATTTATCCTAAATGAGTTTGTGATTTTTCATGTTGCAAGATGCAGTCCCACTGCTGCCACTAACATTGAAATCCACCAGCTAACAATTGTCTGGAGTCAGCTGAAATCCTCAAACCACTGCAGTGAAGAAGCATCAAAAGTGTATTTGACTTATTTGAAAACAATAATATATATGAACCACTAAAGGAGAGCAAGAACAAAAGGGAGAGCTGAGCAACTAACAATTTAAATATTATGAGCAATTCGCCCTGCCAGTCTCCTCACCGCTCATCTGACCGCCAATATGTCAGGACGGAGGAACACGAATCCTTGGAGTGTGCACGACACCCATCTTCCTTATCTCATTCCTCCTCAGCAGACACTGAACTCATCCCCATTGTCAGCATCGGTCATCAGAGTGAGTCACTGTTATTCCCATGAGATCCAGGCAAAACTCTCCAGGATGCGTGTGTGTGTCCAGCATCATTGTTTTTCTGTTTTTTTAAGCTTCTATTGTCCTTAACTAGCTATCTCATAATTAAAAACACTATAGAGTTATATTTGTTATATTTTATATGTGTGAGCTCTATTTTGTCCTCTGTATGACTATATATGTTACTCATGTATACACACATATTGCCATCAAGAAGCATGTGTTTCCAATGATGTATACTCTACTCTGAACTCAATTTAAAGGAATCTAGTGGATTAGTTTGAGAAATCATGATTTTACAGCTCAACCTATACATAAGCAGTGGACAACTGTAACATAGTGTAACATAGATAGTAATGTTTTCTAGGACAGAGTGACATTTTGCCAACATGAAATCTCGAAAAAGGAACTTTAAAATACATTTTGAACAAAACCTGTGGCTAACGTGTTTAAGTTACTATCGGGACAGAGTCCCAGAGAGCAGTTTCCAGGCTCTCGGTCTCACGTGGAAAGGTTCTGGCTCAGGTAGTACATGGCCATCAGCTGTGACCAGTTGGCTATCAATTGTTACTGGTTAGCTTTTAGCCACTGATACAACTGCCGTGGCTATGTTGGTTGGTTGATTGGCAGAGAAGCAGATGGCGGATTGTGGCTAACAAGTATTCTTAGCAAGCGGATTGCAGTTAGCAAAGGGTTGTTGGTTGGCAGAGAAACGGACGGCGGATTGCGCCTCGTGTGGCTCCTGCTTCCTGTGTCTCCAATCCAGCTGCCAGAGAGACTATAGTGGTATGACTCCCCTATCTATGCCTCTGTGGGTGCTCCTTTTTGGCCTCACCATATCCTGTGTTCCTATGCAGTGAGCACGACCAGAGTCCCTGCATGACAGTTATTTCTATCTTTAGAGAGTCAGAATGATTGAATAACCAGTTTTGAGTATAAAAACTGAAATGTAACACAATTCCAAAAAAGTTAAATGCTATATATTAGTGCCTAAAGTGGATCCTTTATTTTGAATGGGTAATTTATGAAAAATAAGGTATGCCATTTCTTTTACATTGAAGTTCAGTTTTTCCCTGTCCCCATTAAATTAAATATTAGCCACACATTTAAAGGCGATCACTTTGTTGGGAATTCAAATTATTATCCTATATCATTTTGGGTTTGTCTCCTTCATGTATCCGGAGGCATTTTTTTTTTTTTCTCAATTAGCTGTTTTCATCATACTCAAAACTTTCCTGTGGTAAAACTAAACAAAACTTAAAAACAAATAAAAGATTTCCTTTGACACTATGTCCTCTCCAACCAGTATCATATCATCTTAGTTTCCTTGCCAAACTTCTTAAATTAGCTCAAGTTGTTTGCAGTTCTGAAACCTGACTTATTTAGCCTTGTAAGTGGTCTCCTTGATTTGATTCCTATTCCAATGCATTCTCTAAACCATAAGTAGAGTAACTTTCCTAAAATACAGATCTCATCATGACATTCTCAATCTTGAAATCTTTCTCTTGCTCTCTGCTCCTTGGGAGCAAATCTTAATTCTGTGACACGGTTGATGAGGTTCTCCACCACCTGGTCTCTACCCAGCTCACCACTCTGAGCTCTCGCGGCCCACTTACACTTGGAGCTTTAGCTCATCAATCTTTCCCTGTTCAGTTCCTCAATTGTGCCACGCTTGCTCTCAGCTTGAAAGCTACCCAGCCTGCTTCTTCTGCCCGCACTCTCCTTGTTCCTGATTTTTCAGGGCTAATTCCTTTTTTTCTTTTTTTTTTTTAAGATTTTATTGGGGAAGGGGAACAGGACTTTATTGGGGAACAGTGTGTACTTCCAGGACTTTTTTTTTTTTTCCAAGTCAAGTTGTTGTTCTTTCAATCTTAGTTGTAGAGGGTGCCGTTCAGCTTCAAGTTGTTGTCCTTTCAGTCTTAGTTGTGGAGGGGGCAGCTCAGCTCCAGGTTCAGTTGCTGTTGCTAGTTGCAGGGGGCACAGCCCACCATCCCTTGCGGGAGTCAAGGAATTGAACTGGCAACCCTGTGGTTGAGAGCCCACTGGCCCATGTGGGAATCGAACCAGCAGCCTTTGGAGTTAGGAGCACAGGAGCTCTAACCGCCTGAGTCACCAGGCCGGCTCAGGGCTAACTCTTACTCAGCCTTCACCTTTCAGTTTAAATGCCTCTTCTCCATCATGGTCTGTGTTAGGGATCCTCTGTCACATGCTGTCATTGCCTACCCCTCTCATAACAATCACCACGTTTGTAATAATTGGTTGAATACCTGTACGTAATTGCGTGAAGGTGAAGGCTAAATTCCATGTCTGCCTGTCTTCTTTACCTCTTAATCTCCAGGACCTAGAATAGTGCCTGATAGGTGGAATGTACTTAATAAATATTTGTGAAACAAATAAATAATGTTATGATCTAATAATAGAGAGATTCCCTTTTAAAGTTCTTGATCACTCCTTCACTCCAGGATTATTTCAGTCTTTACCTTTCTGCAAGAAAAATTTTTGCAATCCTAGAACGTGGAATGTTTAACAAAATCAGACTCTGCCATGAGTGGTGAATATATACACAATAGTCAACGAATCAGCAACCAAAAAAAAAAAAAAAAAAAAAAATCTGTGTTACTCCTAATTTTAAAAATGGAGATATAGGAAGAGAAGATCTTGAGGTTGACTCTCTTACCGTGTTTCCCAGAAAATAAGACCTACCCTGAAAATAAGCCCCAGTTAAGATCATCAGCCAGACAGACACATTTAGTACGTTATGACGATGTTCCAGAAGAAGATGACATAACTGTATTTGAATAAATGTAGATTATTGTACATGAAAAAAAAAAAAAAAGACATCCCCTGAAAATATGCTCTAATGTGCCTTTTGGAGCAAAAATTAAGACCTGGTCTTATTTTGGGGAAAATACAGTATAAGACCTGGTCTTATTTTTGGGGAAACACGGTATATATTTTCTCTAAATGATGTATTAAAATTGAGCTCAAAAGCTAAATATTAAAAATATTAGAAAATCATTTAAGAGACCTTAGGTTCTACCTAGGTGTTTGAGAGAAGCTTATTATACTTTATCAAATCTAAAAGCCATGAAAGAAAACATAGACCTATTTGATTATGTAAAAATTTTAAATCATATATGGAAAAAGATATCATAAACAAAGTCAATAAACACACACACACACACAAATATATATATATATACCAGATAAAAATTTAGTATATGTAATCATATTCTTTATCTAATTCTGCAAGACAAATGACCCCCAAACTTAGCAACTTACAACAACACACATTTATTACTCATGGTTTCTGTGAGTCAGGAATCCAGGCACAAATTAACTGGGTCCTCTGCTTTAGGGTCTCTCATAAGACCGCAATTGAGATGTCAGGTAGGCTGCAGTCTCATCTGAAGGCATGAATGGGGAATGATCTGCTTCCAAGCTTATGCAAATGTTTGCAGAATTTATTTCCTTGAGGACTTTTGGAATAAGGACCTTAGCTTCTTATGGGCTGTTAGCTACAAGCCACCTCAGTTCCATGTCAGGTTGCCTTCTCAATCAGAGCAAGTATATGGGAAGAGCCACAGAAAGAATACCAGCAAAATGGAAGTTACAGTCTTTTGTAACTAACTTAATCACAGAAATGATATGTCATCACTTTTGCTGTATGCTATCTTTAGAAGCAAGTCACTAGGTCCAGACCACACTCAGAGGAGGAGATTATAGTAGGGCATGAATGCCAGGTTGTGAGGTCATTTTGGAAGGCTGACTACCACAGTAATTAACAAATTTCTTTTACAAACTTGTTAGAAAAAGACAACTTAATGTAAATTTGAGCAAAGGATAGGAATAGGCAATTCACATAAAAGCAAATTTAAAAGATCACTACATAGAAAGAGATTCTCATCCTCTAAAGTAGTCATGGAAATGCAAATTAAAGGGGCAATGAGAGGATCACATTAATTTAAGAATAGACTCAGTTAGTGTGTAAAGATGAGGAGATAGCACTCTCATACACTCTTGTTATTGGAAATATGAATTCTACAGCTTTTTCGGAAAGCAATTTTGTTAATATCAATTACAATTAGAAATATACATTCCTTTTGACTTGGAAATCTAATCAATCAAATTAAAATCAAGAATTCAAACACACACACACAACACATTCTTACTGTAGCATTGTCTCAGTGCAAAAAAACTGGAAACAAAATGGATAGCAATCAATAAGGAAATATAAAATAAACTGTGGTAGGTGTGCAGCCAATAAAAAGAATGAGTTAGAGGGAAAAATGCATACAAAAAAAAAGAAGAAAAAGAAAAAAAAGGCAAGTAAAGGTAGCACAAAAAAAGATAACTATAAGAATAAGCATGCATTTATACAAAATTATATACATATATATCATATATATTATATATAGCATGATATATCATATGTTATATATATGACATATATAACATGATGTATATTATATATACATATTTGTGGCTATGCAAACAAAAAAATCGACTAAGTTGTAAAGGGTTAACTCTGTATTAAGTGACTTGGAGGAATTTCCATCATATGTGTATAATAAGTCTACTTTGAAGATCAATCAATAACAAAGTATGCATATGATTACATGTGCATAAAGAAAGATATGGGAAAATATGTAGTAAGTTTTAAATATTGATTACCTGGGATGAGTCTGTTAGAGGAAATGGTAGAAAGGGAAGATAAAGAGGAAGCTATACAATAAACAAAATAAAAAGCAAACTTTTATTTATATATAAAACTGAATATGATTTTCAAAAGCAGGTATAATTGTTTTTGCATTTATATAATTTATATATATATAAAGAAAGAATCACCAAAATGTCCATAGTGGTTGTCTCAAGATTGAAGAAACCAAGTAATTTTTTTCTTTGTGATAGTTTTATATATTGACTTATTTTTTTCTTAAAAAATCCTGTATTATTTATATAATTGGTATGAAACAAATTTGTAGATGTAGACTTATACACATATGGATACACACACATACACATGTTATATATAAATATGTGCCTATGCAATCTATTATAAGCTTTGCCTGTGGGATGAGCCTGTAATGGTAGACAAGACTTTCATAGGCAAGAGAGGAAGAGGAAGGCATTTTATGTAAAAGACACGGTATTAAGAGAGATGCTGACTCAGAAAAGCAATGCTACTTGGAGGGAAAACAAGAGGCCTGATATGACTGGTTCTTAGGGAACGGGCAAGCAGGTAGGAAGATTCTAAATGTGGGCTGGAACCAGATTTTGAGGGACTTTAAAGACAGTTTAGACTTTATCTGGCAAGCAGTGGAGAGCTACATGTGAGTTTAAGTGACATGATAAAATCTGCTGGAAGATGAATCTGAGGTTAATTATATAGACCAGGCAGGAGGCAGTCAGGGTGGGAAGTGGGTTGTGTTCAGGAAAGAAAGGGACACACCGAGTATTGCAAAAGATCATTTAATGATGGGGTTCCTGGCATGGAGAGTATGAGGGATGAAGCTTCTACAAACACCAATGACATCAACAGAGTTCCCTTGGCTTTATGCTTGTATAAGAGAAGATGTTGTAACATTTCCGAAATAACTCAGAAAAGCACATTGCGTATAGACAGACGTTTACCATTTATCAGGGACTTACACATTTATTGTCTAGCTCTTATCTTTACAACAATCTAGTAAGGGGTGGAAAGAAGAGGTGATGTCCGCCTTTCTCAGATAAAGAAGACAAACGCTTCCAAAGATTAAGAAAACTGATCAACTTTATACAGTTTAATGGCAATCGAAACATTTGGCCAGAGCCTGCTCTTTGGGTTGAACTTCAGTCTTAGCCTTCGGAAGGCCTTGGTGGGTTTTAGCATTTCTGACAATATTTCTGATCAAAGATAATATGAACCATCATGGTACAATTAAATCTAATCAGTGTGATGACAGTACAACACACAGGCATGCTAGTTAAGCTTACATTAATAATTGAATATTTACTTTCAAATACAGGGGAACATTCCAGACAAAGTAAAAAATCTACTTATGTGCTTTACATGTTAAAATTCTAGCAGTAAAATTCTGCAATAACTCATGATAACTGTGATAACTGTTAATCTAATCTTATGTAGAATAATTTTCAGTTGGCTTCTAAAAATACTTAGAAAGCCTTTTCTTAAAACAGTATACAAAGCTTCAGTCTGTGTCATTGTCTCAATAAAATTATATCTTCTGGTAGGTGGTAAGAGAAGCCTTTACCTTAGTAAATGACTACTAGAGAGAAAATAACATTTAATATCTGGGTGGCAACATCACTATTAGCAGTATCTGAGACTAGCAGAGTTGCCCCCACCACCAAAAAAAAGAAAAAGAAAATGTTGCTCTTCGATTAACCTAAATGGAAAGTGTGTGACTACCGTGTTTTCCCGAAAATAAGACCTAGCCAGACAATCAGCTCTAATGCATCTTTTGGAGCAAAAATTAATAGAAGACACGGTATTATATTATATTATAGTAAAATAAGACCAGGTCTTATATTAATTTTTGCTCCAAAAGACACATTAGAGCTGATTGTCTGGCTAGGTCTTATTTTTGGGGTAACACGGTATTTAGTATTGCAATTGACAGTGTAATGACCATGGAAGCAATCTAGTAACTGACAGTACCCAAAAATTATTTTTTCCTGTAACATAATGTCAAATTTTCAAAACTTTATCAACTAAAAGCTTTAATAACATATTATTATGATAATTAAATTGCTGTTGGACTACAAATTTGTTCTGCGATGAACTGAAATTGAGATTGGCCTTGGCTTGGTTGAAATGTGATATGAACCCTTGTCCACTGAACACTTTGTACCCCCACTGAACTATCTAGCCAGTACTTGTGAAAAACAGGTTCAAATCCCGTCACTGGCTCCAGCACTGGGTTCTGCCCCGCATCCCACCCACCATACTTATTTCCAGCAGCCATGAAAGAAATGGACACAGAGAAACCCTTTGCTTTTCAAATTATTTAGATAGTACTTCTCTTATCAACCAGAGGCCCCTCAGAGCCGCAAAGTTAGTAAGTCATAGCCAATTCGAGTCACCCAGAAATACAACCTGTATTTCCTCGTAGAACCTCCGGTAGCCTTCCCGCCCTGAGCAAAAAAGCCCACGTGTTATGTCAGTATTAACTGGCTTAGGTATGAAAGGGGAGTTGATCCTGACTTAGATTCTTATGCAACAATACACACAGTATCATCCACAACAAACTCTGATTGACCTAAACTAATTTCTTGGAAAGTGTTCTAGGTATTTTCCAAAAAAGAGAAATATAGGAAGTTAGCCAGCTTGGCATGGTTGATCTGAAAAACCTGCCAAAAGTCTGGTCCCATTTGCCAGTGTCAATACCCTAGAGTGCAAACATATTCTTGCGCAAGGGACATTATGTAAGCTAGAAATTAATCATAATGAGTCATTCATTGTCCAAGGGTAGATGCTGCAGAAGAAAGCCCAAGTAGTTTCCGAATCAATGTATTTTACGGTGTCTGGTGAAACTACGCTTGATTGCCTTGCCAATAACAGAGGAAAGCCCTTGGAAAGCTTGTTTGAAACTTGTTCAGGGCTGGTGGTGCGGGGGATTGCTGGGGGAGCCAAGTGGGGTCCCATTATCTTCTTCATATCTTTCTCCTACGCACTAGAACAAAAGATGTGACCCAAAACCTTTTGCAGTCGGCCAGGGTGGGTTTTATTCCAGTTGTCCTCTGTCTACCTCTCAGCAGCAACAATCAGAATGGAAGTCAACCTAAAAGGGTCAGTCATAGCCCAAATTTATTAAGTAAGAAGAGTTTCTTTATCTCTACGATTTTATAATTGGAAAAGTTCTGTGGCTCACAAGTAGCAATATGGATGTAAGGATAATACTATATTATCAAGTTAAATTAAGACATAGCTGATGTCAGTCATGACATATCAAGATGTCAAATGACATGTTTAGAAATAATAACTTCTTGGTACTGTCAGTCACTAAACAGCAGAATTAAATCTTCCACTGTTGGTGGAAATTCTGGCAAGTCACATTTATTGGGGCTCAGCAGACATACCATCAAGTTGAGGGGATGGGATGGGACTGGTCTTAAACCCTAAAGGTTTGTGTGGATCACTGAACAAGAGTTTATCTAGCTTACTTTGTTGGAACAGGCCCTTCCGGTACTACCCAAAGCTGCATCTGCCCCTTCCTACCCACTGCCCTTCATTCAGGGGTCAGAGTGAGTATCGTTCATTTCTCTCTGTATAGCTCACACTCAAAACAGAGACCAGAGGACAGGAATGAGAAAAGATGGGGAAAATATCTTCCTAAGGCCATGGCCTCATTGCCTTCTGGCTTGGCCCCTTGTCTTGCTGCTCCAAAGAATGTGGGCAAGTGTTTGTCTGCAATTGATTCAATAGGAATGAAAAAAAAGAAGAGGGAATCCAGGTTCCTTTTCTCAATCCAGAGGTCAGTTTTCAACTCCACGTTTCCACATTCCTAATGCCTGTCCAAGAGAGAAGAGAACAAAGAAACTGGTACGGGTGATCATGTCTGCTGCCAAGCCAAGACCACCCAGTGGACTCTGGAAGGATAGAAGCCAGGCAGAGCCACCGGACAAGTATTGAAAAGGAGATCTAGTTAGACATAAGAAATGCTACTCCTGATGTATCATTTCTTCAACTGCTCTATCTCTTATACAACCAGAAACTCTTTTCCCCTCCATTTGTTCGACTTCCGTAGCTTCTTCTGAAACTGATCACTTTTTCAATTTTGTATCATGTTATGGGTCATTTTTCTAACACGAGAGATGCTAAAAGCTGCAGATTCTGCCAGAGAGTGACTCATAAATCTCATTAGTATTAAAAATTTAAAACCTCATGGAATTCAGGCGAAATACAAAACTACTATTATCAGGATGTCTGAAATCCTATGGAAATGAAGAGAAAGCCTTTAAAGTAGCATAATGACTAAAGAAATTAGTCACAGTAGTAGCTGCCATTTATTAACTACTATGAGATTAAAGGTACCAATATCCCAGTGGTATTAGAAGAGCATCTATAGAAAGAGAAAGGCTATTCTTCAAAGCGAAAGGCTGGGTCTTTCCAAAGCGGCTGTGGAAGGTGTCTGAGGAACTCAGGAGCATATTTTCTTTGTGAGCCCTGACCCAGGCACTAAACATAGAATCATGCTGGTTTTGAATCTTTCAAAAAGTGGTTGCGGTGGCTGGTTGACAGTGAGCCATGGGGACCCTGGCCGATCAGTGGTGGGGAGGGGCTGAGAGAGGGATGAGTTGGTCCAATTGTGCCACCATGACCTTGTGGGTTTTCATGGCTCTTAATCCACAGTGGGGGCTGGACTTGAGTGTCCCGAGTCAGGTGAGAAAGGCAGTGGATGATTAGATAATAACAGGCTTGAGTTCCAAGGAGAACTGGCAACGTGTCTTTTTAGGTGCTTCTAGCAACCCACCACATTTGCCATGTCTCCTTTCCTCCACTTCTAGACTAATTTTAAATAAGACTATCTAGCATGTAGTCAGTGATTGCTTTGTTCCAGGCTCTGTTTTAAGTAACTTACATGTATTATCTCACTTACCCAAATAACAACTTATGTAACAGCTAATATTATCATTCTCTGTTTACAGGTAGGAAAACTGATGTTCAGAGAGGTTTAGTAACTTGTCCAAGGTTACACAGCTAGTAGGTGGTGAATCTAAGATGTCTGACTTCTAGTCACTATGATACACTCCCTTCTAGAACAATTCGTTTGCTCTACACCCTTCCTACTGTCCTTTTTCCTACATGTCTACACTATTTCTTGTGCAATTTTCCCCACTCTAGCAAGTGAATGAGTAATAGTACAAATTTTGGAGATTGTATTCTACTCAGGAAAGTTGGACAGATCACTTGACTACATTGGAGATGCCCCCTTGCCCCCAGGGTGGGGACACATGAAGTATAAACTTTCCTATGATCAGGCCAATCCACAGTACGTGAGAGAGTAAGAAATCCAAGTCATCCAACAAGCAACCGAAGAGTTCAATTGTAATAGATATATGAAATATGATAGGTTATAACTGTGACAAGAGGTACTGCAAGATCCAAAAGTACCTCCTAAATTATCAGTCTTGCTACTTATCAGGATATTAATAATATTCATGATTTTAATAGAGTTCTGGTTCCAGCCACAGGGTAGATTGAGCTAACTAATGTGTAATGTTCTCCTAATGCAATTACATAGAAATGGTGAACATAGTACAAAATTTTTAAATCACAGTAGAGCTCAGAAAAGGAAAACTGCCATGTGCCAGAAATGAAGAGTGAACTCAAGGTCAGAGCTCTGAGCAGCTGACTGCTAGGCTGCTTTTCTGCAAGCGTGGATGCAGGGACCGAGGCTCCTCTCTGTCTTTCAGCTCCACCATCTTTATTACGTAATTTCCAAGGGCATCATGTCTATTTTCATCAAGTTGATGAAGGACAAAAGAGCACAGAGGATGGTTTGTTGAAAAGTTTTGGCCAGGCCCAGAAATGGTCTATTCTACTTCCACAGATATTTCGTTGAAAACACCTGACAGCAGATGGGAATGCAGTCTAGCTGTGTGCCAGGGGAAGGAAGAACTGTGTTGGGAGATGAGACATTTACCTGCATCACAATAAGCAAAACAGCCTTACCTTCTAACCATCCTGGATAAATGGGAGTTGGGAAAAAAAGTACAAACTCTTTGAGTCTCTAGTGCTTACATTTTCAGGAAGAGCAGATTGAAGAATTTTAAAGCAAATTAATTAATATTAGGTTGGTGCAAAAGGAACTACAGTTTAAATGGTTAAAAATAATTGCAAAAACCGCAATTACTGTTGCACCAACCTAATAGTTAAACGTCTCTGTCGGTGGGTACATTCTCTTTTTCCCTTACTCTCACGTCTGTAGATGAAGTCCACGTCTCTACACTTCTCTCATCAGGCTGAAAACATGGTATCCAATTTTACAGCAAAGGAGGATGCTTTATTTTTCCATTAATGAATTTTCATATGCCTAATGAAGTTATCTTTTGATCTAGGGAAATATGTCTTCCCTGCACTACTTAAAATCAGCATGTGTTTGCTGCTTTCTGTAGAAAGTTAGGAATGCACATAAAGCAGGAGGTTAAAATATGTGTACATGTTTTTAGAGATAAATGAGTTCAAGAGCCAAGGCCAAATCTACTGAATCATGGATATCAGATGAAAACATGAGTTTAATTTTTAGATTTCTGAGTATTGGCTTCGTAGTCATCTCATAGAAGAGTTAAGTTTTGCACAAAGCTTTACGGTCGGTTTGATTTTTCTTAAGTTGTCCTAAAATTGGAAGCTCACTTGCTAGAGATGTTAAATCAGGAGCTGAGGGGCAAGAGACAGGAAGAGAGTGTGCAGTTAGTTTTCTTTTCCCTACTAGGAAGCTTTCACAAGCTTCTTTTTATCTGTGGTATGTGGAAATCCTTAAGATGGTCTGCCAGCCCCCTCAGTCTCATGTAGAGACTAACACTGCACGTCATGCTTCAAAATCCCTGTTTTTTCCTTATTTCTTTTTCTTTTTTTTTTTTAATTGAAGTATAATTGACATATAACGTTGTATTATTTTCAGGTCTAACACATAACAATTTGATATATGTATATGTTGTGAAATGGTTACCACAGTAAGTTTAGTTAACATCCATTACTATATATAGTTACAATCTTTTGTTCTTGTGGTGAGAAATTTAAGATCTCTCTTAGCAACTTTCAAATCATACAGTAAACTATAGTCACCATGCTGTATATTCCATCCCCAAGATTTACTTTTCTCATAACTGGAAGCTTCTACCTTTTGACCACCTTCACCCATTTCACCCCCCCTCACCCCCCCACCTCTGGTAACCATCTATCTGTTCTTTGTAACTTAGCCAAATGCCCTCAAGTTCCATCCACATTGTCATAAATGGCAGGACTTCCTTCTTTTTATGGCTGCATATTTCATTGTACGTAGGTACCACATTTTTCTTTCTTATCATCATGTTCCTTTCTTTTCCTTGGGGCTTCCCCCATGTTTTCCCCTCTGCCAAGAGCAATATCTTTGCTAATTCACTTTGATTCATTCTTCAGACACCATCTTATACCTCCTTACACAAACCACAAAACCTTAGGTAAGCCTTTTCTAAACCATAGTTTAGGACAGTGGCCTTGTAGTACTCCCTGTAAGACTGGGTACTTTCTTGTAGCAATTTAGTACACCTGCAATTGAATAATTGCTTGTGAACTTGGTTGTTCAAACTTTGCTTCCCCCATGAGAATGTAAGCTCCTTGATAAAACAGGACATCTGTCTTGTTCACTATTGTATCCCTAGTAGCTAGTTTAGTGCCTGGTTAAGATGGTCACCAATAGATGTTAAATAAATGAATATTATGATTATCCATAAACAGCCTGAAAAGCCTTTCCTGTCTCCTTCTTTTGGATCTCTGTGGCTTTTTCCTGAGTAGAGGGCTGGAAGAGTACATCTTCACAGACCTTCACAGCTGAAAACACACCCATTCCCTACTCTCTCAGCTGGGGCTTGCTGGTGGCTCGCGTTGGTGGTTCCAAACACAGCATGGCGGAATCTGCAAAGGGGAAGAAGAGGGTGGGCAGGTGTTGTCTTTGGCCAGCCGCATGGAGGCGGTTTAAGGGTCATGGTACATCGAGCCTCTTTAATTTGCCTGGACATGTTATTAGAGTAGAACAAAGCCTAGGAAACCAGAAACTGTCCTGGAAAGACTTGGGGTCCAGAGGTAGAGTTGGGGGGTCTGCCTCCTATGATACTGTTAATAATATACCTGGTGTACATTCAAAAATGTTCTCTTCAAATCGTGGGGAGTAATCCTGCTGGGTTGGGCTTCAGGTGGCTCAGGTCCGACGACAAGCACTGCTCATTCATTCTCCTCATCTGGCTTCCACTCAATCATTTGATGCGACTCTGGGATCTCAGGCCATGGGACTTTTCCGATTCTTTCAGGAGTCTGTTTTCATCCTCACCAGAGGGCTTATAGAGGATTTTCTCAGGAGCACAGCTGCTAAGAGGTTGTCTCAGGTCAGTGAGGAAGACTGACCCATCCCTTGGAGTGAGACTAAATAAAACTGGAAAGTCAATAGGGTTGCATTTTTCACAGGGATCCCTGAGAAGACTCGGGTCACCCAGGGCCACTGGGTCACAGTCAGCAACATGTGGTGTGGACCTGACCTGGGACTCCCTTACAGCTGGAGCAGTGAACACAAGACCCCAGGAAAGAGAGGTGTCCCTTCTATGATCTGCAGGTGGGTGTCTGTGCTTCTGCCCTTTGCTTCTGTTTTAAAATTTCATTCTTTGGCTTTTATGGACTGACAGATGGGACTCTGATTCTTGCTTTAATGATTTCTAGAGCAACAGGTGAATAAATTGCACATTTGTTTTCCTGCGACACCCTGAGAGGTGTCTGAAACTAACCTCGTGAGGAGAGAAGCAACGAGCAGCCCCTTCAGCCAGGGGTCTCCTCTGCTTGGCTTCACTCCCCCAGGCCCTCAATACCCTCGCGCCACAGGCCTCTCCCCCTGAGTCCCACCTTTGTGCTTTCACCCTGTGCCTCTCCAGCATTTATTGGCTCGCTTTTATCATAGTATTCTGTACAACTGCTTTTTACAGATGAGTCATTCTAAGTATAAGCTTTCTCTTTAGCCATCTAGGAAGTAAGGTTTTTCAGGGACCGAGCAGCACTCCTAGAGCCATCTATTTGGTTGTCATAAGGTGAGTGGGTCTCCCCTACACCTAGAATTACTTTTCCTTAGCATTTACACTTGTCTCCTACTTGTAGAATAACCTGGAAGTGGTTGTATGTGCATAATACCCATAATATCATGGCACGTAACTTCCTGAGTGTCAGCAGATGAGTGGTCTGGGAAGAGGAGGAAGTTCAACATCCTGACTTAATTCTCTTACATCTTTCACTTTCTCTGTGATCAGATTTTTGCAAGTCCTGGATTATTAATACATGAATTTGATACTATAACCTGCTTACCTGCATATATGACATGCATTGCCTATAGAAATAATAATAAAAAAAAAAAAAAAAAACTAAGAGAACATAAACATAGGTTCCTCAAAGGTTAGGCATTGTTGTCACAGAATCTTTTCAACTTCTCTCTACCACTGGCCTCTACAATGGATCTACACCAAAATTCTGCGCAGAGACTGCTACCTGCTTGCTATTATCTATGTTCTGCCTGTTGGCCATAGGAAACCAAATTTTTAGTGGGACATTTTCTCCCTCGTGAAAGGCACATTTCTCAGCTTTTGCTGCAGCCCACTTTGGCGATGTCATTAAGTTTCAGCCACCGAAGTGGAAATGTCATTGTTAAATAGAATAGTGGGGGGAAATCCCTGAAAAGAAAGTCTCCCCCGTTTGGTGTCTGTCCATAGACATAATTAGAAGACTTCCTGGGGCTTTCAAGGACAAGAACCACGGCCTAGGGGTGATGATTCGGAGACCTGGACGGATCCTGGGCTCCTGATGACTGTGGAACCACCTCCTCAGCTCTGAACCTTTGTACTCCTTTTGGGCGAGGGGGAAATAGACGCATCTATCTTGTTTAAGCCACTGTCATTTTGAGTTTTTCTGTTTCACGCTGCTGATTCTAATCCTATCTCATAGAGGCCCCTGCCATCCACTTACTACCATTGATTCAGGGACCCACAGATAAATATAGTAAGTATTTTCAATCTATGGCTTTAAGGATAAAATGGCAAAAGTGAGTGTAATGACTCCAATTTCAAGAGCTAAAGTAATTGCTAGAATTCAGGAAAAAATAGAGCTCAGAACCATCAACCTTATTTTCTTTCTTGCCCTTCCTGTCAAGTGTACGATTATTAAAGTCATTACCCAAGAAAAATGCCCACTGCTACATAAAGTGTGTAGCTTTACATCCCTCACTGCCATCCTCACACCCTCCTGCTTCTCTTCCTAGAACACACAAAATGAAATTGTTTGCTACAGTAAAGATTAGAGTTCTTTGCAAACAAAGGTTGGTTTCTGGGGGTGGACTAAAGAAATGAATTAGGGCTTGTTTGCATAAATTTACTGGGTTCTAGAAAGAAATGTGTGTTTGAAGAAGAAATCAATTCAGGAAGCAAAATGCTAAAAGTCATGTTTATTATAATGATGACATGAGAGCTCTTCGGTGTTTTCCAGCCAGACACTGCAAATCTTAAACTTTGTTCTTAGTGGTTGTTGTTTGAGTTATGGATACTAAAGTCACCAGGATGTTGGAAAGGAAAAGGCAGAAAGCAGAGGCTGTTTCACCTTTTCAGGAAGAGGTGAATAAAAAAAGGGGCATATGTTCTATAACTATCCTCTGCTAGTTTAATATCCCCAACTCAGTCCTCCTGTTCTATTTACACAGAGTTAAAATTAGAAACAGTCCATAGATCAGAGGTTCTGTTTAAATGAAAAAGTATAAAGAGCAGATACTATATAAGGAATGTCTGTCTGCCTCTTGGTAATATTGACAAGCACTGAAATATGTTCATTCTTGAGTGTGTTTGTCCCCAAATAGTGTTTCTCTCGTTTCAAGCCTATGAAGTGCCATACGATTGGCAAAGATTATCTTGTTATAGTTAAAAATCTATGAAGAACGAAGCAAGTGGGGAAAGAGCTTGGACTATCCTTTTTCCAGAGTGAACTGTAACTGTGAATTTTAATAGCTGCTAGTTTTATGATCATTCACTTCTCCAATTCCCAATGCCTCTGAAAGAACTGGCAGAACACATGTCATCTTTATGTCTCTGGCCACTTAATTGATCATTATAAAATTATCCTCAGTCAAATCTTTCTCTTTGTGGAGATAAGAGGGACAAAGATGATTCCCAATTAGAATAAAAACCAAGGTATAGTCAACTATTGATTATGTGAGATGACCTAACTGTGGTTAAGGAGTAGTGAGACTTTTCCCCCAAGCTTTGGTCTTTTCAGTCCAGCAGATGTCAACTGTCATCATCACTCAGCCAGTGCCCAGTTATGACCCCTCATCAGATGCCTAGTCCACACCTCAACCTGGGCCCACAAATTATTCCACACCAAGATAACGTAACAACAACAACAATTATCCTAGGTAACAGAGTGCTACTCAGTGGCACTCAATAGGCATTCTTCAAGCTATGTCTGTGTATGAGCTCATTTATTCTTGACATCAACTCTCTGAGATTCTATTATAATTCTCTTTTAGAGATAAGTTAACTAAGGCAAGAGATTAAATAACAAAGTGTGCACATCCAATGGAATTAAACATTTGGCGAAAATGCCAAAAACAAAGAAAGAAAAGAAAGATTAAATAATCTGCTCAAGATCATCCAGCTTCTAAATGATGCATCACAGGTAGTCTGATTTAGGATCCCATGGTCCTAACCACTGCACACACTGTCTCTTTAGTAAAGCAAATATAATAAGAAAAGCACATTGGAGAGCCTTCAAATAAAACTCAGATTCACCCCAAATGGAGCCTGTCTCTTCTCAGTCTGCAGAGGCTTTCATATCTGATTAACATTTGCCCTCAGGTGATGGTTCTAAAGGAATACTAACAACCTCTTTGGCTATACAAACCACCCAGGAACTTTGCTTAGTGAAAGCAAATGTGAGTCATCCATTTAGAATTATGTCATCCTCAGATGAGTACCTGTCAGTCTGTCAGTCTCCCCTCCACCCCAAGTCTAGCCTTTGGAAGGAACGTTAGTATTTATCACTCTCTGGAAATTCTCCCACCCTCTCCAAGTATCGCTGTGTGGACATGCCAAGTGCATTCATCTGCTCTTGAATGTGTTCTCCATACACTGTACACTAATAGCTCAAAGCAATATCTATCATCTGTTTCAAAGAAAAAAAAAAAAGAAATGTCTTGCCTCTGGTGTTTTCCATCCCCTGTTCTTTTTTGATGTTTTTATAAATCACTAAAATTTGACTCTTTTCCTAGGTAGGCTAAATTAACAAGAATGGGCTCATTTGTTTTTATGTGGGAATAGTAATTAGGTAAGCCTGATAAATCACTAGCGCCATCAATCAGGACCTGGAAACCAGCCTGACTTGCGTGTCATACTTTAAACACAGCCTCTGAAAACCATATCTATAAAAGAGCAAAACGCTTTATAAATGTTGCACCTGAATCTCTCCCTTGCGTCACAGATTGTTAGACTCAGGGACCTTTCATGACATAGAGTCTGTTCCTCTTTCATTTCCAAATGGGGATAGTGAAGCCCAGGAAGTGTGAGTGACTTGTCTTAAGGTCACATGGGACTTGGCAAAGCCAGGGCTCACCCTGTGTCTCCCAGCTGTCTTCCAGTGAGCTTTCCATTTCAATACAGTGTCTCTCTGGATGGGTTTAGGAACACAGAAAATGGCCTCTTTTGAAATCTGTAAGGGGTGAGAGAAAGGATAAGAAACCGTCATGTGCTCTGGCACAGGGATCTCAAGCCCAACTTGCGAGCTAAGACAGGCATCTGTTGTCAATCTCCAAAGAGCAGCGATAGATTCAATACTGGGAGCTTTTCTAGAATTCCCAGGAGAAAGGGGGTACAGAGCATGTGAATATGCACCATGGCTGAGACACGGTGATTACAGGTATTGCATTTTCTCTGCAAGTCTCAGTTGTTCTACGTTTTAGTTTGCAGCTTTTTGTTCCAGCTCAACTGTCGTTCTTCTCAAAGCACTCTAGCTTCGAATCCTTAGAATACCCCCAAGTGCCTGGGCCCATCCTCCTGCTTGCCCTTGCATACTGTAACCCTTAGGTCTCACCTTCATCCCTCACCTTGAGAATCTTTTTCACTTTTTACAGCTACTGTACTTCTTAACACCATTCGGTCCAAACCAAGGGCTAGCTCTCTGGTCAGGCCCTAAGAAGCTCCACTCCTTGTAGCCCACTCTGACCTCTCTTAGACCCTTGCTAGATTCAGGCTGTGGATAAAACTCTGTCTCCAACAACAAAAAATTAGAAATTCATCCATTTCCCTAGATGTCTAGCTCAAATTACCTTTAGCCTCCTTCTCCATTTTTCTTTCTTTGGTGTACTAGGAGGAACACTGGGTCTGGAATAAAAATAACTGGGTTATGGTCCCAGTGCAGCAATTTAGCAGCCTGACTTCTAGGGGAAAAGCATTTACTCTTTCTGAGACTCAATTTCCTCATCCATAAAATGAAAATGGATGGCAACAGCCCTAGCTACTCAGTGGGTGATTATGAGGTCTATTGAAATGATAGATTTCCTTGGTCATCAAATTCAAGAAATATTGGCACCTATTCAGTGTCAGGATGTGGCTGTGGTTGGATGTAAACCAATCGTGACCAAACAGACAGAGTCACTCTCATCTCAGATGTGGAAACAGTGTGTAAGCTGGAAACCACCTCCTGGAATATCCTTGCTCCTTCCGTCTTTTTTATTAAAACCCTAGGTGCCAAGGCAGGCTCGACCAAAACACTCCCTGCACATGTCAGAACCCCAGGACATGTCTGGCCCGATGAATGAAGATGAGGACACACTGACGGAGAGCACTTACAGAGGGTGCCAACCCTAAATTGACTCGACTCTGAGAAGCCAGAGAGAGACCTCTCAAAGGTGCTTGCAAATGGTGGTGGGTGCGGCGGGCTAAGTTGGAGATGAAAGCCACCATCTGGAAGCCTCGTTTTGGCCTCGTGCCCTGTTCTTTGGATTGCACCTTGCTTCATGTTTCAGCTAGCACAGCTTGGGGGGCGGAGGGAGCATCAGCCGTCCTAACTACCTCAATCTGTTTTCCAGACGTTGCCTTTTTTTTTTTTTTTTTTTTATTGGCTTATCTTAGACTACATCAGAAAGTCTCTTTCAACTCCTGATGCTCCCAGAAACATTTTTTATTAGGAAGTGCAAGCATAAGAACAGGATTCTTGTCTACCACATCCCCAAACAGCAAACCAGAGAGACAAACAATTTAGCAGCTGTGTGCCTACAACTTGCATGCTCCTGGATTTTCTAATCAATGCCAAGTTCCTTACTGCCAACACATTCTCTATAAATTTAGACACTGTATGTTAAAGGTCACTGACAAAATATAATATAGGTTTTCACTGATTTCCCTGAGCCCCATTTACAGTGAACCAATTCATGTCCGCAGTTTTTGGGGCTCACACAAAAATTCAGACTTTGCGAAATATCTTTGCGTGGAACTAGCTGTATGTAAGTCCAGAACATGTTAAATGAGCTAAGGATTCTTCTCTCATTCTCCCAGCTTCCTCCAGTGCCAGGAGATTCTGAAATAAACAGTTTGCAGTTGATCTGAAAGAAGAGGCATCATTGCAATTCAGGGTTTGGCCATGAGCAAGTCTGTATCATTCCTTCTATAAATACATCCGATACTTACATAATCATCGGAGGTCATTCTTGGAGCCCATGCAGATAGTAGTGACAACTGCTGATGAAAAACGTTTTTGAAAAAGGTGAGCTAGCACATATCAAAAACATGCTATGTTTTACACGGGTAGTGAAGATGCTGGAAACACGAAATGTCGGTAAATACAGGCATATTTCATGCCTCAAGAAAACTAAGATCTTTCTGAATCTTAAAACAAGGGGCACAGTCACTGCACACCCAAGCAGTGGCCTCTCATTGTCTACCACATTTCCCAGCAGTAAAATGCACCACCTGTGCTAAGAACTAAAGTCATCTTGTTGTTGACAGGTTGTCAGTAAACCTAAGGGTATGTGGTGGGGGATCCCCAGGCATGGAACAGACTCCAGGATGAAACCTGAGCTATTCTTTCCGAAATGCTGCTGGCCTTTAGCCACTCCATCTCCAGTGAGGAGCCTTAGAAAAAGAAGTGGAGAGTTTTCAAACAACAAACCATATGCGAATGTGGTATCCATCCCTCATGCAAACTAGTGGGGTCTGTGCGGACATGTGGCAAAGTCACGTGGATGGGACAAGGTAGCAACGTCCATGGTCTAACATGTGTTTTTGTAGCAGGAAAAAACTATCCACATTCTTCATATTCAGAATCAGTAAAATATTTCAGAGAAAGGCAATGAACTCCCACATGTTTCCTGACCTTACTTAAGGATTTCACACCAGTGTGTCTGACAGCTTTGGGAGCTGTTGTGTAAGCGGGGTTACCCAAAAATGATTGCCAGCATTCTGAGAATATTTCATGATCAAGGATTTGGCAAATTCAGTGTGGATGGCATTGCCCCTAACCCCTTCTTTTTTATGAGCCAGATTTCAGCTCTGACACAGACCTTGGATAATTATCTCTTTTGAAAATGTAGCCCTGCTTGGCAACCAAGCAATGCACGTCAATCCAAGGACCCATTTCCAGTCCTCCAATCAGCTCTCTCATTCCCACAGGCTGCCATCTCTCACTGATACCTTTGAGAAGAGTAAATCTGGGCTGATGACGGAACATTCTTTGCACACAAAGGAAAAGCTGCACAATCAACTACCTGTAAGGGCTCAGGAAGGCATCACAGGTTGAAAATTAGGCTGAAGAGTGAGTTTCAAGTAACAACCCCTTTTGGGAAAACCCCAGACCTAGCCAAGGTCCCTTGGCAAGAGCACATGGCAGAGAGCCTGAGGCTTGGGCGGCCTGAGTGACTGACTAATATTTGATTCTTTAAATAGACAAAGAATTCAAATCCAATCAGCAGATACATCTCCAGACAGATAGAGCAAGTTACATGTCTGGAATGGTTCAGAGCAGGATGGTTCCAGGCAGGTTTTAGGCAAGACACCTAAGAGATTGTGACTGAAATAGTTGCTGGCCATCACTATGGAATGTGTTTGGATTTTAGAGTAAAATGTAAGCGGACAGACTTTGGAATCTTGACTGTCACTAACTAGCTGGGTCACCCGGGGCAAGTTACTTAACTTGTGAACCACCTGAGGAGAAAAATAGGAACACTGTCATACGGTTATTATGAAGACTAAATGAAAATTGTCTGTCAAACATAGAGCCTCAGACATAGGAAAGGCTCCAGAAACGGGAGCTGGAATAAAGTGTCTCTTTAAAGCAGGGTAAATGAATTCAGGGTCTAGAGACAGAAAATTCATTGATTTACGCAGTGCAATGGAGATAGGCTTTTTATTTATTTATTTATTTATTTATTTATTTATTTATTTATTTATTTATTTATTTAGGTAGATTTGATGTTATGTACTTTTTTACCAGAATTAAAAAATTTTTAAAAGACACATTGACTAATTCCACAAGTTATGTACACAGATGTTCCTTAAAGACTAATGTATTGTATTTCATAATAGCCAAAGGCAAGGGGATTTTAGGGGTTGAATTTGAGATAGGCTTTTTAATAAATAGTACTGGGACAACTGAGTATTCAAATGAGGGAGAAAAAAAAATTTGTTCAGGGTTGATTATAACCCTAAATGTAAAAGACAAGATTATAAAGCTTTTAAAAGAATCTAAGATAATATCTTCCTGAGCTCAGGAGAGGGAATGTGGTGGTGACAAGGAAGGCCGCGGAGGGAACTCCTGGGCGCTGGCAAGCTTCAAGTCCTTGTCCTGGGAGATAGCTCTGTGGTTCTCCACTTTATCCTTTAAGCCAGAGGTGTTCAAACTTTTTTCAACGTTTTCACCAAGGGCCATACACGGTAAAATACACAAACAGCTGGGCCACTCACTCGAGGTGAAGTACGTATTGCCTCACCTGGTTTATTTAAGTAAACTGAATATATTTTTGGAATTTGCTGCGGGCCAATTAACAATGGATTGCGGACCGCAGTTGGCCCGCGGGCCGCAGTTTGGACACCCCTGCTTTAAGCTATTGATACATGTTTTCTGCATTCTTCTCTGTGTACTCATATGATCTCTTTGTTCTTTCACATTCCTAATGGAAAAAATAAATCAAGTATAATAAATATTTAGATATAGCAAAATACAAGGATTTTATTTTGTGGTATGAAGTGCCGTAGACCCTCTCATTGTGATTTTACGTTCTATAAGTTCAGGGTTCACCCTACGGCATAGAAGATGTATAAAGGAGCCTGCAAAGGTGTGATTTTCAGAGCAGGTTGTCGAATGACTTGCAGGGTGTACCAAGAGGCATACAGCCGTTTTTGTCTTAACATTTCATCTACTTCAGCCTATCTGCTTTTAGCATTGACTGCAAAACTCTAGCTCTAAGTCTTTGGAAACAAATACGGGCAGTGGCATGATTCATAACACATTAAACGCCAAAAAGGGTAGTACCTATACCTTTCCTTCTCAAGGCTGAGCTCAGTGTCGTACCACTCAAATCTGGAGATTCAACCAGGATGACTACTGGTATTGGAGAGAAAATGAAGACAAAGACACAGGGTGAGAGAACCCTAATGGGAAGTTTGTTAAGGAGTACGGTCTACTTTTCATTTGTAGATATTTATAGGATTTGCAAACTCCAAGTTACTATGCAGATTTATTCGTTATTGTTACTACTATTATTAAGTAGGCCTCAGACAAGTGTCATCCTCTAGGGGACATGTATCATCGGGACATGGCTTATCCCGAATGACCAAGCTAGGAGTGGTGGGCCTCAGCTAAGCTGATGTGGGCATGCCATGTGAGACTATCCTTCCAGAATATCAGTTATCTCCCAGGGAGGCACAAAAAGTCTATCTTAACTTTATTTAGACTATTTGTGATTAAAAAAAAAGAATTGTGCTATGACTAAACCAGGTCTACCTTCAAAGTATCCATCGACTTACTAAAGAACAATTGGTTATGTTTCAATAGCTGCAGCGGTAGCTTAGGAATCTGAAAGAAAAACAGACAATCCTGGTAAAAAGCAATTAGAGAAACTGACTCCATTGGAGCTCGACCACAATGCTGATTCTGAGAGGATCAAATAGAGCTACACAGCTATGGGCTTCCCCGGGGACCTCTCTTTTGCCCAGATCCTCAGCTAGGTCATGTGTGAAAATGAAAGACAAATGATGCATCATAAAGGCTTCCAATTCTACAATGTCACCATTTATACAGAAAAAGAGATAAAGCTATGCCAATGGACTTGTTTTTCTCTTTAGAAACGCCAAACTAATCTTCTTAAAACATCTTCTTGGATCAAGTCACTCTCCAACAATTCAAGGTTTTACTGTGGCTCTTCTTACCAAATGAAGGTGAAGTCATTCTCCTTCACTTTCAAAGTCTTGAAGAAAAGGGCCTTACTCTACCTCCGTCTTACTTATTTTTCATTATTCCCTGAGGGAAGGAACACAGGAAATTTTATTGAAAACTTCCTCCTATATTCAAAACACTGTTTGACATTTGCATACATGTTTTTTATTAATTACCCTCATTTTAAAGATGTATAAATTCACATGAAAGTTCAGAGAGCCTGAGAGACTTTGTGTAGAGTCACAGAGCCCGTAAGAAAAAGCCAGGATTATAGAAGGCAAGTTTGTTTGATTGCAAAGCTCAAGGTCCTTTAATTGTATCTCACATCCTACGCACCATACTTTTTTCTTTTAATATATAAGTAATGAATGAATACAGTTCATCATAAAATATTGAAGAAATATATTATTATGTAGGGAAACATGTGAAAGTCCCCACTCACCCACATCCAACACTCAAATGCTTCCCGCATGCAAACATTGCTCACGATTTGGTATACATCTTTCTAATTTTGTTTTAGCATAATTTATAAATATGTATGCACAAATACACCTGGGTTTGTTTTGTTTTTTTACATAAATGGAAAACTGAAAGTTCTCAAACTTATTTCTTTTACCTAATATCTTTTTATAATTATATTTCCCTAAAGCACATATGAATGTATCACAGTATTTATAACAGCTACATAATAGTACTTCATAGTTTAGCTATTTAATCTTTACTTAGCACCTGGGGGGGCATTGAAGATTTCCAAATAAGCATCTTTGCAAACATGTGTGAATTCTTTCGGATAGATAATCAGAGATAAAACACTAGCTAAAAGTACATACATTTTTATTATCGCCAGCAGTGTATACTAGTATTAGTTTATTCATAGCCTGGTTTCACTTCACTGATGAATAGTTAAGTTGATTATCTTCTTAACTTTATTCATTTGCTTTTTTTGTTCTGTGAATTGCTCATTGATGAGTTTGGCTCATTTGAGAGAGGGTCCAGTTCTTTGTCATTTTCTTACAGATTTGTAAATCCTCCCTTCATATTATGGACATTATTCTTTGTTATATGGATTCCAAATATCTTCTCTTAAGTTGTCTCGCTCTCTCTTTGCATTATTTATGATGTCCTTTGCCAAGTGAATTTAAATTTGTACTTGTAAATTTACAATGAGTTTAATTTTAATTTAAATAAGTTTAAATTTGTATGTGGTCAAGTTTATTAATCATTTTTCTTTACAGCATCTGGGTTTTGTTCTTGCTTAGGAAAAAATCCTCCTCCTCTCATTTTTACCACTACGTTTGGCCAGGAAACTGATATCCAAAATTCTTCATTTACCCCCTAACACTGTATTTCAAATGAGGATTCCAGAGTTTCTGTTTCTAGGAATGGAACACTACAACCTTTCTATGGAGAAGAACTAAAAAGCTAGAGGAAAAGGTAAAACAAACAAACAAACAAAAAACAGTCTTAAAAACACCAAATAGCTAACTAATGAGTGGAATAGAATATAACTTCCAAATAACAGAGGAGGGGAAATGAAGTGATGAAACATGAGTTATTATTCATTTTCCATGGAATTGATTTACTAACATATTATTTAGAAGTCTTACATCTTTGTTCAAAGGTGAGATTTGCTTACAACTTCCCTCTTCCATGACAGTGTTTTCTGCTTTGGGTAGTGTTATGCTAGCCTGAGCCCAAGTTAGGAAACTTTTCTCTTTTTCTTTCTTTGTAATAACCTGTGAAACAGAAACTATGTGCTCTTAAAAAGTTTGGCAGCTGGGTGGACTGTTAGCTCAGTTGGTTAGAGCGTGGTGCAGATAACACCAAGGTTGCTGGTTCGATCCCCGCATGGGCCACTGTGAGCTGTGTGCTCCAAAAAAAAAGTTTGGCAACTATAATCTATCAGTAACCGTTTCCTTCTATGGTATAGATCTTTGGGTATCTTTTCTGTTTTCCACTGGTTTATACACTTTTTTCTACTCGTCTTCAGCCAGCTTGGATACCACTTTTCTATATAATTTTCATTTCATATGGATTTTTCATATAGCTTCTCTTATAATTTAAAAATTTTATCCATAACTATAATTACATCTTCTTTCTCATATCTGCTTCATTATTCTAGGATCCAATGTGTCAGTGGACCATCTGATGCCAATCTGATTCTCAGTTCTTTGAGGTAACTCTAGCTTTAACCCTAAGAAAGTTTTAAGGTATCTTACTGTTGGTGTTTCACATTTCAACAAAATGTATAGAAGAGACTTCCACTCAGCCTGCTCAGCACCCAACCTGCTCACCATTTAATGTAAAGATCCTTTGCACCCTCTTAGGTTATCCCTGGCTCCCACCCCCATCTTGTCCTTTTTATTCTCTCTTTGGTGATGGATATGGGAACTTTTAATCTATCCTTCATAACAATTAAATTCTCTCTCATGCTTTCCAGATCCTTGCCATCTTGAAGTGTTTTCTGGGAACATTTTTACTCACGCTCTTTACCTATGGGCATTCATCTCTTGTTTTTCATGACCTCATTTTTTTTTTTTTTTTAATTTCCTTGTTTCTTAGGGTAATAAACATGTTTTTTGGATACAATACCTTCTCTTAAACTTCTGTAGATGTTAATTATACTTACTTTAAGGTATTCTTCTGTTTGTTCTGGTAACTCTTTTTCTTTATTTCATCTTCCATGTATCTTCATTTCTGTACTTAGTTTTCTTTAAATGCTTTGTGATTATTAGTATCATCTTTGTATTTGAGACCCTTGTTCACTTCTCTATGGAAGCTGCTTCTGTTTATTATAGCCTGTGTCTGGTGAGAAAGGAAAATGTGCTGGATGGTAGGGTGTGTTTCATTTTTGGTTCTAGGGCTGGGTCCATTTTTCTTCTCAGGGCTAAATAAGTTTCTACGTCAGTGGTCGGCAAATGTTTTTTGTAAAAGGGCAAATGGTAAACATTTCAGTTTTGTGGGCCACCTGGACTCTATCTGCACTATTCAACTCTATAGCACAAAAGCAACTATAAACACTATATAAGCCAGTGGGCATGACTGTGTTCCAATAAAACTTTATTAACAAAATAGGTGGCCACCCTACAAATTTGCCAGCCCCTGACTTAGACCATTACTTCAAAGATGGCAGTGATGGGGCTTCTATTATCCAGTCCTGTATATGATAGGTGTTGAGTAGGGCTGGCAGGGAACATTAGAGAAGCCCTGGCATGGTTATACATTGTTTGGGGCTGTGTAAGTCTACAATTTGACTCTACTCTTCCTTCCCCGTTCTGGGAGGTAGTTAATATTCTTTAATACATTTCTTTTCTGCTTAGCTAGACAGAGTGAATTCTGTTATTTGAAATTTAAAGTCTGATTTATATACCCTCTTCCTTACATTAGAGTAACTTCTCTAAATTTCTGTTCCATAAAGGTACTTGTTTTCTTGTACTAATATAAATTAATTCTATCATTAAAATTTTTTCTATCATCTTATGAAATGTACTCATTCTGTCACCTTGCTTTGCTATCACTCAGTCTGGGAGGAATTTTAAACAGTGAATGTTTACTATCTTCAGTGGTTGCCTAAGAATCCTGAAGCTTTGATTCTTGTAGAATGTAGTAATCAGGCTCCTTCCATGTGTGATACTTAACTCATTCATATGTCTATGGCATTGCTGGTATTATTCTCTTACCTTTAAAGTCCCATTTGTATACAAAGTGAGCTCAAGTGCCACCACCTCCATGAAGCCAACTCTGATTTCTATAGCCTTGATCAATATACCTATGCTCTGAGTTCTCAAAACAGATAATATTGTATTAATTAGTCCTGAATTAACTTACTTACTTAAGGTAGTTAATATAATAACAATATCTAATATTTATAAAGCCCTTCCTATGGCCTAGACACTATTCAAAGCACTTCAAAGTATTAATTCATTTAACTTTCATGACTCCCTGAGGCAGATGCTACTATTATTATCCTAGTCTTACAGATGAAATAGCCAAGGCATAGCACAGATTAGGAAAATTGTCCATGGTCTTACAGCCAGTCAATAGTCCAATCAGGAGATCCAAGATGGCGGCCAGCAGAAGGCTGCTGAAGAAGCTTGAAGAAATCCACAAATGTGGAATGAAAAACTTCTGTAACATCCAGGTTGATAAAGCTAATTTATTGACTTGGCAAGGGCTTATTGTTCCTGACAACCCTCCATAAGATAAGGGGGCCTTCTGAATCGAAATCAACTTTCCAGCAGAGTACCCATTCAAACCACCGAAGATCACATTTAAAACAAAGATCTATCACCCCAACATTGATGAAAAGGGGCAGGTTTGTCTGCCAGTAATTAGTGCTGAAAACTGGAAGCCAGCAACCAAAACCAACTAAGTAATCCAGCCCCTCACAGCACTGGTGAACAACCCCCTAGCCTAAGCACCCACTTCGTGCTGACCTAGCTGAAGAATACTCTAAGGACCGTAAAAAATTCTGTGAGAATGCTGAAGAGTTTACAAAGAAATATGGGGAAAAGCGACCTGTGGACTAAAATCTGCCACGATTGATTCCAGCGAGTGTGAGCAGACACCCAGAGTGGTGCAGACACCCCGCAAAGCAGGACTCTGTGGAAAACTGACACATGCCACCGCCTGGTGTTTGCTTGTGGCAGTTACTAACTTTCTACAGTTTTCTTAATCAAAAGTGGTCTAGGTGACCTATAAAAGGAATAAAAATATTTTAAAAAATGGTACCATCATGATTCAAATTCAGAGAGTCTGGCTCCAGAGCCTGGCTTTATTCTCTGCACTATACTTCCTGCTATGTGTTCATTTTGTTTCCCCTACTAAATTGTACCTCTTTCTGCTTTCCCTAGGAGCCTAGTGAGGGTGATGGATCAGAATGGATATAATCTGGTTCGTGCAGATTAATTATATCCCTATGTGATGGCCATGTGGTTACCATGACATGGTAGTAGTGATAGTTATTCTAATCCACCTGGCTCCTCCAAGTCAAAGCAAGAAAAATAGTCACTATCTTCCTGGGAAGTTATTAAGACATCTGAAACCTTATATGGCTATGCCTGTTGGGAATAGCCATATTGAGTTTGCTGGGAATAGCCATATTGAGTTTGCAGGCGTCTGATTACAGCAGTTATCAGAGGTAGCCTTTGGTCCCAGGTGAAAGACATACAAGTTCATCTTTGACAACTCTGTGTTTGAACCAATTAGTGGTCTTCGGTGCAGATCATAAGCATAAGGTCATAATACTCATTGAGTTACCCTGTTTCTACTCATTTTCAAAAGACCAAGACAATGAGTGACTTAAAGCCAGAGAACATAATACTCATTTTTACCTCTTTCAACTTGCCACTTTCCAGCGCAAAAATAACACATTGTAAGTATTCAACAAATATTGATAGAATTGAAAAGAATCTCACTTTACCTCAATGACCACAGAAAGATGGCTGGCAGATGGCTTGAAGAACTATCTAAAAGCCATGCATGTCAGGGTGACAGCTGCAAACTGGAGGGTTTTCCTTCCTGGGATTGATGGATCATCAATCCATCATCTTTAAACAAACAAATCCAGACAGAGGAACTTCTGTCAGGAAACATGATTGCTCCTATTTGCAGCATGTAAGGTTTTTTTTGATACCTTGTGAATCATAAATATTAGAGACAAAGGACCAGCTCTTCCCTGCCTCACTTAGGAAATGATTACATCCTTTGCTACCACATATTCCAAGATTGCATTTGTTGGGAAGCTGACGGGTGTGTGTGAGAGAGGGAGAAAAAGGTTGTGGAGTAACTGGGGGAGAGGAGTATCGTAGGGAAAGGTGGAAGGGTAAAGATTTCCTACAGATCTTTTCTTATCTCTTTCTAAATAGTCTTTTAAATTTCTAAATTTGCCTCTAATTTGTAAACATTTTACTTTTATTCCACCATGATGATTCCCCTTGAATTGGTTTCTATCTTGGAGGCTAAATCTTGCATTTTCTTAGTACATGCTCATATTTATACCTCTTTCTAGACTGTTCTGTCACCATTGATTCCTCATTGCTTTCCCTGGGGGTTTAGAAGGGAAAGGACGTTGTAATAGAGACAGAGATCCAACAGCATGGAGTCAACATTAACATGTCTGGTTTTGGGAGGAAGGAAGACTCATGATACTCAGCCATCAAAGCCAAGTGCAGACCTCAAGAAGAGGATTCTTCCAGGCTGCAAAATTAGAAACCTCGAGGGCATGATGCTGAGCATGAGCTTCCAATCAATACAATTTTCTATTTATCTCCCACACCAAAGAAAAAAAAATCCACCTCTTTGTCCAGTCTAAAGGGAGGCCTTGAGAAGAAGCACAAGCGTCCTCATAGAGGCCCAGATGTGCACACACATCAGTAAGCCCAGCTTCCCTGGAATCCATAGGGGTGAAATGTTTGCATTGTTTTCAAGATGGAAAATTGCTATTAGTCTTGAACTCTGAGGGCAAGGAGAAACAGGAAGCTGTTGGGAACATAAAATAACACGCTGAACTTTGAAATTAAAACAGGAAAATTCACTGCCTGACTTGCCCTTTAAACGCTGCTTTCATAGTCCCTTGAAGAAAACAAAAGGAATCTGTGAAAGATTCACTAAATCATGTATTTTTGCTCAGCGTGTTTACTGCAACTTGGAAGTCTGACTTCATAGACACTGACTCAAGTATGAAGTCTGGTTTAAAAAAGAAATTTCAAATACAATTTCTTGCTTTTCTTTCTTTTCCATGTTCCTCATGTTCTTTTTCATTCCAAGATCTGTAGCAATGTTTGCTAACATCTCATAAATGTTCCCACAACTAAGAAATGTTACATTAACTCTTGTCATGTCTGTAAGTCAAAGGGTTTCTCAAACCGTTTCCATTAGCACAGGGTGGTGGAAAGAACACTGGGAGTCTAAGACCTTGGATCCATTTAAGCTCACCAGGGACTAATTATGAATAAGTCAAGTAATCCTTCTGTTCTATAGCTTCATTAAAAAAAAAGTGGGGGCAGGGAGTGGACTTCACAGAAAAGATAAAGTCTTTTTCAAATGATCTGATTAAGCTTGTTTATACTTAAATTACATAACCTTCACTAGACTATAAACTGTGAGTGTGGCGTCATGGTCTGTTTTGTACACTACTGTGTCCCCAGAACCCCCAAACAGTAACTGCCCCTCAATAACTATTTGTTGAATGAACAAATAAACAGAAGGCATTGGTTCACAAAGAGCTGTGATCCATGCAAAATTATCATGTTGAACTTGGGAGTAAAAAGGATTCAGTTTCTCTCATCTCAAAGGGAAAAGCCCAATGGGAGCTGAGAATTTAAGACAAGATTCAGTCCAGAAGAAGGAGCCCTTCTCTCAGCCTCTGAAAATTATGTGCTGGTGCTATGGAGCCAAAATAGAGAAATAAGTAAGCAGTCCAAGGTGGGCAAGAAAGAAAGTTTCAGTTTCAGGGGGCAGAGGGGTACCAGACTCAAGCACTAGCATGAGAGTGACATGCATGAATGGAAATGGAAATGGAAGATGGAAAGCCACAGAAAAGGAGAGAGCTTAACCCAACTTACACACGTATGACAGCAAAAGACCTAAGCAGCAAAGTGACTATAGATATAACTATAAAGCAATATGTACTGTTACAGTAACATCAATCTTTTTGTAATTGCTGGCATTGCTCAGGTCCTTTTTAAGAGTGATGGATCTTGATTTCTATATTTTAAATAAAGGAGTCTATAAAGGAATAGGAGAAAAAATAAATTAACTAAAGGAAAGAATTCATTATGTCTTATTTGGAAGAAACTAAGGGACGATGCTCTTGACATTACGTTCAAATACAGAAAGTAAATTTCTAGATTCATGTGAAGAAAAACTTCCTGTTCAGGAAGTTTTATTAAGACATAAGCAACTAGGGAGCAGGGTGAAATCTCGTGCACTGTGGAAAAGAGTGTGGCAGTTCCTCAAACAATTACACATAAAATTACCATATGATCCAGCAATTCCACTCCCAGGTATGTACCCAAGAGAAACAAAACATACGTCCACTAAAACTTGTACATGTATGTTCATAGCAGGGTTATACATAACAGCCCAAAAGTAGAAATAATAGAAACAACCTAAATATCTATCAACTGGTGAATAGATAAACAAAATGTGGTGCATCCATAGGACAGAATGTTATTCATCAAAAAGAAAAACAAAGAAAGAAAGAGATGAAGTTCTGATACAGGCTACAACATGCACCAACCTTGAAAACATTATGCAAAGTGAAAGAAGCTGGCTACATACGCTCATATATACTATGATTGCATTTATATAAAATGTACAAAATAAGCACATTCATGAAAACGAAGTATGTTAGTAGTTGCCTAGGTCTGAGGGGGTGGGAGTCAGGTGGAATGGAGAGTGACTGCTGAAGGGCATGACATTTCTTTTTGGAGTGATGAAAATACTATAAAATTAGGTCATGCTGGTGGTTGCACAACAGTTGGAATCTACTAAAAACCACTGATTTCTATGCTTGAAGTAGATAAATTTTGTGGTATGTAAATTACACCCCAATAAAGTCGTTACATATTTTTTAAAGAGTAGATATTCATCTGGACTGAGAGTGTATGAGTAGTCAAGTTGAGACAAAGAATGCACCATATGCCCTCTTACCAGCTCTAAAACATTATTATTCTGTGCCTTTGACCCACAAAGATACCAGACTTAGATGTGATGCAAAGACTAAATAGAGTGGATGTTTAAAAAAGACCTCTTTGTATAGATTATAAGGGAAGATGCTTTACTCCGAATGCGTGCACACAGGTGCTGTTGGAAACCAGTTGAGACTCAGCTTTTACTGCTCAGAAGTGAAAAGTCCTGGGTGTCCAGTACAAACCACATACTCTCTTCCTAAATGATTGTCTTTTACTCCAATCCAATCTTCCTACTTGCACTCTTACAATCCTTTACATAGAATAGACAAGTGAACTTTTAAAATGTAAGTCACAATGAGCTACTCGTCCTATTGTACTTTACATGAAATCCAAATAGTCTCTCCTACAAGTCTCACATGAGCTGACTCCTGCTTCCCTCCCCACTCTCACTTTTACCCACAAGCTCCAGCCACATCGGTAATTTTCTGGTTTTCTGGGATGCAAAACATGTTTCTACCTTTAAGCCGTTGCATTAGCTGTGTCCGCCCCCAGGAATGCTCTTCGTCCTGACTCTGCTGCTGTATGCTTCCTTCTTTCCTCTCAAGCCTCAGCTTCTCATTAGCATGGCAATCCCATAAGAGTATACTGCTTTATCCTTGCTGTTTATTATATGAATAGATGCTCAACAGTATTTGTTGAAAGAATGAATTAACCGATTTCTCACTACTCTAACAACCCTACAGAGTCCCCATTTTATAAATGGGGAAGTAGAGACGTGGCCTGTAAAAGGCTACATAGCATGGAAAGTAAATTTTGTTCTCTGTGAGGATAATTCATTGGAAGGATAATTCAGTGATTCTCCCTGTATTTCCCTGTCTCCCGCTCTGCCAAGCAGGTTGTCAGGCTTTGTATTTCCTTGTCTCAGGGATTGTTGCTGGGTTGTTTGAAGACAGTAGCTCTTCCTGTATTTGTATATTTTTCCTGGATTTATTCCAGTTGAGGAGCTGATGCTAGTGTCCTGAAACGGTAAGGGAGGAGGAGAATGCCTTTGAAAGAAACCAGTCTGAAAAGGAAAATTCCAGCAGACAGAGAATGAGACTGGAATCACGGAGAAGCATGTCCAGTTCATTGCAATGGCCCCATAGAAAGCAAGGCTTCAAAGGGACATGGTCCCAGGGATGACTCAGGAGGCCATTGCTTTCCTGCCCCACATAGTTTCACCTCCCCAAGCAGGTTCCAGGGGTAAAAGTTGAATATTAAGAGATTATTTAAGTTTAGACCATGATGATGCCAGTATGACCACGACGTATAGAAACAGGAAAGCCATATTCTATAGCACTATGCTACGTTATCTCTCTCCCTCCAGGTTACAAAAATTAAGCAAAAATGTAAACCATTCATTTCCCTCAAAAAACAAATCAGAAATTTGGGTAAATATTTGACCAAGTTAACACGTGTATTAGGAATCTACTTATACTACCCAGGGCAAAGCAAACATCTGCTCCCGGACTGAAGGAGAGAAAGACAGCTGAAGAAGTGGGCACCCTGCAGGGAAAGCCAGAGGCAGAGCAATGCACCTACTATTGAGTGCATTGAAGGAGACAGACACGTGTGTAGTTTTGAACAGGAGGGTAATTCGGTCTTCCTAGCTGTTGGTTCAGAGGTGCCAAGCTAAAGATAAATCATTGCCATTTTCAACAGCATACCTGAAGGGAGTTGACATGAGTCGGTCAATGGCATGTCAGGGGTTCAGCTGCCCTGGGAACGTTTCTCTTTTAACGAGGTTCACTAGTAATTGATGGGGCTCTGCTTCAATGTCCTGCCTTGGCATCTGGGGACCAGCTCTGGTCTAGCAAGCCGGCTCCCTCCCCTCAGTCGCCACAGCCTCCACAGCAGGGGCCATGTTGTGCTCACCCAGGAATGTATAAAAGGTTTCTAGTCACATTACCAGCCCCCTGGAGGAGAAGGCAACCAACCTCTTTCACTGAGGGGTGAGAAAACAGGAGTCTGCCAATATTTAACAGGTGAAACAGCTTAGGTGAAATCCCAACTAGGGTAACAAGGGAGCATTAAGGGTTCAAGCAAGATTTATGAGGTAGCACATTCCTCAGCAGGCAAGGTTGTGGCCACAGTCCAGTTATCAGTGGAATTAAAGCTACAGATTGCCTCAGTTACTCAACCCATGAAACTGGAATTTCTATAAAATGGCATTCTCCTGGCTTCGGGAATCCTGATAAATCCCAAACTTTCTCATCAACATGAAAAAACAAAGAGGTTAACACACTCTGGCTCTCTGTTTACTAGGTGAGTTGTCCTTGCCTTCCCACTGAGCACTTCTCTAGAGCCTCCCATGTCTGATCTCCCCCAGCACGCCAAGCTTCCAACAGTGCTGCCTCTCAGGCAGGACACTCATCTAATTCCTCCCTCAACCAAGCTGGATACCCTGCTGGCCTAAGTATTAGACTATGGGACAAGTGAGCAATAAGCCTCCTGCGCGTCCGGTAACACTTACTCCTCAGGCGTCTCGAGGAGCTCTACACAAGGGCTGATACAGGTTAAGTCTCTGCCCTTTCCCCTAAGAGAAGCCTCCAACTGGAGGTTTTGAAGACACACCAACTGGAATCTAGCCCCAAATTCGTCCCCTGTTCTCCTCCAAAATGGTCTTCTGCACCAGCACCCCTCTTTCTCTTAGTGGCACTCACGTTTCTACTTCCCTATTTAACAATCGTCAAGTCACTTGCCTATTCTTTCACCTTCATTTCCAATATTCATCCTGCCCTAGCTAAGAAGTTTTGATTGTGGATTTCTTTTACTCTGTCTCTCCTTTCCCATACTCAATTCAAGAACAGGCTTCTACGTCAGTCTCTTGGGTGGTTCCATAGCCTGCAGTCTGTACCTACCTCATTCCTCCCAATTCCACTACGAGGTGACCCTTCCTCATCTATTTTCCGCTGTTCACTTAGTCATGCAATGAAAATTTACTGAGTTCCAACTATATGCTGGGTGCTCCTCTAGGCACTGAATATTGCAAAATATAAAAATAAATTGCAAAAAATATAAGCATAGTCACTACAACTTGAGAGCTTATATTTCTAGTGGATGGAGCACAAAGTAAACAAACAAATGCATAGTAAATCAGATGGTGGCGAATGCTGTGGGGGAAAAGGGAGGATTTAGTAAGGGAAATAGAGAACACTGGGGTAGGGAAGGGTTGGGGTACCATTTTATATTGGGGGGAGGGTAATGGAAAGCCCTCTGAGAAGGTGATATTTTAGCAGAGACCTGAAGGAAATTAACGAATGAGTGCATGAGTCATGGAAACACCTGGGACAAAAGCAGTCTGTGTAGACAGAACCTCACAGTACCAAAGTCCTGAGGCAGAAGCAGGCTTGGCATGTTCAAGGAGCAGTAAGGAGGCCAGTGTGGCTGGAGCACAGTGTGCAGGCGATAAGGACAGAGAAGGGGCAGAAGGAGCGATGCCCGATGGTAAAGGGACTTGTAGGCTGTTGTAAGGACTTTAGCTTTGATGTGAGTAAAATTCAGAGACACTGGGGGATTTTGAGCATCCCCCAATTTGAATTTTAAAAGGATTACTCTAGCTACTTTATTGGAATAAGAAGGAAAAGGTAAAATGAGGGAGCCCGGTTAGGAAGCCATTACAGTAATCCTGGTTGAGAGATGGTGGTGGTTTGAAGTTAGGATAGCAGCAGGGGTACTGAGAAGTAGTTAGATTCTGGAACTACCTTAAAGGTAGAGTGCATAAGGTTTACCAATGAGTTGAATGTGGGGCGTGAGGGAAAGTAGACTCTGAGGTCTTTCATCTACGCAGTTGGGAGACTGGAGCATCCATTTATGGAAATGTGCAAGACTGTGGAAAGAGAAAGTTGGTGTTGAGGTGTGGGGTGAAAATCCGGAGTTTAATTTTGGACATGTAAAGTTTGAGATGCTTTTTAGATACTGACGTGGCAATGTCAAGCAAGCCATTGGATAGATGAGTGTGGAGATCTGGGGAGAGGTTAAGTCTGGAGATGTACATTTGAGAGGTGTCAGCACATTTATGGCGTTGATGGGACCGGATGAGATGACCAAGAGAGGGGGTGTCAGTAGCATCAAGTAGGGTGTGCAGTGGCACTGGGGATTTCTCACAGTCCATAGAGATCAAAAGTTCTTTGCTCCTTAGGCTGCTCCCAAGGCTGACTGTAACCCAGATTGACCCTGGCTGTTCAAAAACCGTCTTCCCTTTTGTGAACCCTCTACACCAGTCATTACAGTAAGTCCTCACTTACCATTGACAGGTTCTGTGACTTTAAGTGAAATGACAGAATGAAACCAATTTTACCATAGACTGATATAAACAAGAGTTAAGTTTCTATAGCATCTCATCAATGTTATAATGAAATAAATGATATTGAACAAAATGACATTATTCAAGTACCTGCTGTACTTTCACCCTGTTCACACAGAGCCCCCGGCATATCTTGCAGATTTTTATTCTCAACTATAAATGCTACCCATCTTAAAAGGTCCAGTTAAAATCCCACCTTCATTTATTTGTTTACTTCCAAATATCTTTGTAAATCTATAGAGTATTACGGGCCAAAGATAGAGCAATAACAAAGACAGTCGTTTTCCAGAAAGCGTTTCCTGATCCCCCTGCCTAATTGCCCTGTTCCTGATCTTCTGTAGCAAACAAACCCAGAATTTTTAATTGGCACTGACTAATGGGACAAGCTCTTTGGTGGGCACTGGGGCAAAATTAAAAACAAGAGATGGTCACAGTCTATTGGAGAAGCAGCAAGTCAGCATGAAATTACAAAAAACAAACAAACAAATAAGCAAAAGACAAAAAAAAAAAAAAAGTTGCTTGCATTAGAAAGAGAATGCAGTGTGGTAAGCCAAATAACACTTCACCGCTACCAAAGATGTCCACATCCCAATAGGCAGGAGCTGTGAATGTATTAGTTGGCATGACAAAAGGGTAATTTAGGTGGCAGATGAAATTAAAGTTGCTAATCAGCTGACCTTAAGAGAAAGAGTATCCTAGGCTATCTAGGTAAGCCCAGTGAAATTTCAAGGGTACTTAAAAACAGAAGAGGAAGCAGAAGAGTCAGAGAAAGATGTGAGGATGGAAGAAGAAAACCACAAACCACAGAATGTGGGGGAACCGCTAGAAGCTCAAAAAGGCAAGGGAGTGGATTCTCACAGCCTCCAGAAAGGAATGCAGCCCTCCCTGCAGGTACCTTGATTTTAGCCCCATGAGACCCGTGTCAAATTTCTGAACCACAGAACTGTAACATAATCAATTTGTGTTGTTTTTAAGATACTAAGTTTGCGATATCTGTAATGGCAGCAATAGAAAACTAATATAGTACTCTACGGTTATTTAACTCTTTCAAAAGTGTGCAAAACGTGTGTTATCTCCCCCAATATAAATTGCCAATTTCCAAAGATCAGAGACAATGAAAATATCTTTAAAAATTCCTCCTTTTAATGTTCATATTAGTTAGGGCTCTTTTGGTTGCAATTAACAAAACTTATCAAAAAAAATGCATAAGCAGGAAAGCTGGCTTAGTCAATGAAAAGTTCTGAAGTAGGTTTAGCTTCAGGCAGGGCAGAAAACAAAAAGATACTCAAGTGATTTTGTCAGGTGTTGTCAGAAACCCATCTCTGCTCTCTGCTTTCTGCTCGTTTTATTGTCAGGTAGGTTGTTCTTAGGTGGTGGGAAAGATGTCCATTGGCAGCTCCAGGCTTACTTTCCACAGGCTTAGCAACCCCCAAAGAGAGGATCTTCTCAACTCTAGGGGTTAGCGCTCACTGGGTTTACTTGTGTCATCTGCCTGACCCTGATCTAATCATGGTGGCCAAAGGTGTAGCAGAGTCTCATCACGGGGCCTGCCTGGGTCACGTGCCCATCGCTGGCAAGCAGGAGCAGGGTCATCACCCTCTACCCACAGTGTGTAAAATGAGGGTGCACAGCATCCACAGTGACCTCCCTTTCTCTACAATGCCAGAGCAGGGAGTATTGCTAGAAGCAGGATTTCAGGGAAGTGAATGGACCTTGAAGTCAGACAGATTTAGGTTCGAATGCCATCACCATCCTTTACTAACTGGTGATGTCTATCCGCAACGCTTATAACCTTTCTGAGCCTCAGTTCCTCATAAGCAAAGTGATGTGTCAGGGTGCGTGTCCCTGAGCAGTCCTTAAACCAGATCGTCTGCGTGTAACTGCCTAGCTCGCTGCCTGACATGGACGAGGAAGAAAATGTGCTCAGGAAATGCAGGTTCCCGTCCCTCTTCCTATCAAGTGAAGGTGAGTGTCCTGCAGCCAGGTAGCCTCGTACAGAACACCTCTACCCTGGCTCAGGTCCCGTTAGTCTCCAGCCAGCTTTATTCTTTTGTACCGTATGCCAACTTGAGACTCCCAGCTCCTCAAGGGAGTTTTGGTCATCTCAGATGCCTTCATGCTTCTTTATCTGAAAGGGAGTGCTCTTTAGTTACTCGGTTAGAAGCAGTGACCCCCTGTGCTCCTGCAAGAGGTATTCCTTGCAGAACTTTCCTGCTCCGGCTTTAATCTGCAGTAGGAAGAAAATGTAAGAGCTGATGTGCACACAGAGCTGCTTTCATTTCCCCCCAAACCTGAAGCATCCCACTGCCCTCGAGAGAGGGGCTGCTGCTTGGACATCAAAGTGGAGCAGGCAAAGCCCAGAGTGTTTACAAAATCTGCTAAGTGTTCAGCAAATCAATAGCAAACCTGGGAGTTGATATTTAGAACTAAATGGAACCAAATTAAATGGAACTAAATGGCTCTCAAAGTTCTCAAATTAAGGGGGAAAAAAATGTCTATCTGGCTCTGTACCCAGAGCTATCCTGTTCATTATCTCACATCTTACCTCAAGCTATCACTACCCACGTCAAGAGCTAAAACAGGACTGGCAGAGCCCCGCACAGAATTCCAACCACTGTTAGTTCCTTTCTATGAGAACTCAATACAGAAAGACTAAGAAGTGGTAAAAGGAGTATTTCCAAGTCCTTAAGACCCATCATTAGTTCCTTAGTTCCTCACTTCTCTTAGATCTGACCTTATCTCATATACTGGCTTAGGCACCTCAATTTCAGACCTCCACCATTCCTGGTAGGTGAGTACTGAAATACCATCTGAGTCTTCATGGAGAGTTCTCCTTATCACCCACATGCAGCCAGAAGGTAGAAAAACTTCTAAAAATTCCATTCCAGTAGAAACCAAGTGGAAAATCACTTTGCAGTTCTGTTTCCAAGCCAATACAGATGAACAATCCAATAGTGGGAAGGGTAGGAGACGAGAGGGGAGAGTTTGGGAGAGAATGACTAGAGAGGAAAAGAAAAGAAAACCCTAACACTATCTTTAAATGTCAGGGTACAAAATGAAATTAAGTTGCCCAGATGCACAGAATGAAAACATTTAGCCATTCCCCAGAATCTATACGCATAAATAACAGGCTACATATGAGCCTACTCAAACTAGGCACAAATCCCATTGGCAGGTCTACAAAAAATAAAAAATAAAAATAAAAAAAATTCTGCAAACATCATTAACTCACCCTAAACCTGCTTCCAAAGGAAAAGGTCAAATAATGAAATGATATCAATAGGAAGATGTGGGTCACAAACAAGGGAAGGCTGCAGAGTAGATGGCATCCTTGGGCTCTCTAAAGCTTTAAGGAGAGAGGATGAAAATGGCTGGTTTTGCTCTTACAGAGACACTCAGCTTGCTTACTGCATCAGTCTTCATTTTTTGCATTTTCCTCGTGAGGCAGCAGGAGGATTTGCCATGCCTTATTTTGCATACTTAGCTTCAAGAAGAAAAGCAATATGGTGTACCATTGAGAGGGTGGGGGAGTGGGGGTGTGTGGAGGGGAGTGGGGGGGGGAGGTGACAGCAGTCTAAACATTTAAAGCAAAAAATCAAAGCGAAGTATTGCCATGTTCACCTTCCATTATCAACTGAGTTAGATTTATGTTCACACTGGTTGCTAGTTGGCAGGAAGGGTTACTGCCTCACTTCTCTATAAACCAGGGGAGATTTTATGGCAGCTCTTAACACTACTGACCCTTCCTCCTTTGGGGCCATTCTTTTCTCTAGGCTTTGTAAATACCACGCTCTCTAACATTTCCTCTTATATTTCTTTGGACATGTCTTCTTAATCTCCTATAAGGGCGGCTCTTCTCCTCTTCTTGATGTCTCCCCAGGCTTTTCTCCAGGCCTCTCCTCTTTACTGAGCTCACTCTCCTTGAATGTCCTGGTCTGCCCTCATGACCTCAGTTACCATCCTTGTGCTCAGGACTATCTTCCCTTCTGAGCTCCAGAGCTATATCAAAGCTGCTTCATTAGATACCTCCACTCTGGCTCCTATGGCAGCGTGTCCTTCAAATTCTTTAACTTTCCCTTCCAAAACTGCGGTGTTCTTGGCACTTATGTTTCAGTGAATGGCCCAACTGTACCAATAAAAACTGGTTGACATCCTTAACACCAGCTTCCTGCCCGTTCCCTACATCCATTCAATCCTCAGGTCCTATCTAGTCTACCTTCTATTTATTGAATCAATCCACCGTGCCTTATCCATTCTGCCAGCACCCTTGTCCAAGCTAGGACATCAGGAGGCAGTTAAGAGTAGAGGTTAAGAGAACTGTCTCTGGAGCCAGGGTTTAAACTCCAGCACTACCTCATAGTATCCTTGAGCAGGTCACTTAATCCATGTATGCTTTAGTTTTCTCATCTGTACGTAGAAAGGATAATACAGCAAATCTCACAGAGTTGTTGTAAAAATTAATGACACTATATGTAAAGCGGTTAGAAGAGTACCTACCACATATGTAATTAGCTCAAGAAAGTGCTAGTGGTGGTTACCGGGATTATTATTACTGTTTTTATGATTGCCCATCTTGATAATGGAATCTCTCACCTAACTTCATCTCCTTATATCCATTAATACATTTCTCCAATATTTTATGCACATTACTTCAAGAGTTGTGGTTCCTGAAGGCAAATCCTATTATGACACTACCTTCTTATTCAGTTTCCCTCAGGATAAAGTCCAAATCCCTTGACATCACTTAAGAGGCTCTTCAGTACCTGGCTCTTCCCTGCATCTCTCTAGCAACTAGTCCTTTCTGATATCTCCGGTCCTTTTCACGTGATTGAAACACTTCCTCTTCTTCACAGAGATAACTCCTGCTCAATAAATTCTTCATTGAGTGTCCCTTGCCCATATTGGGAAAATTTAACTGGAAACAAAATTTTCTCCCAGCTCAGAAAACCTCCCAACAAGGGAGTAAAGATTAAAAAAAAAAAGTTTTATTGTTGAATAAGCATTAAACTAGAATGTGATGTGTGTCACAGGCAATCCCCTAAGAGACTGTGAATACAGTAAGGGATCTCACCATTTTGAAGCCAAGATACAGCTTGTTACATACATATTTTCAAGATAAATAATATTATAACTAGTCCACAAGTAAGAGGACTGGGCAGTATCGTTTGTCACGTGTGGTTTGCCCTGACTACCTGGCAATTGGTCTCATCATCTGTGTTTGATGTCTCCCCAGAAGACAACAAATTTCTCAGACCATATGACAGGAGGCAGTTTTGCAACTCGGAGCAAAGTGTTCACCTACGTTACACTCCTACGCTCCCGCAGAAACTGAGAAATAAGGCCTATCGCCCTTGATATTCATGTTTCAGAGAGACATGAAATCTCAAGCTCCAAGGTCCTTGAGAAAGACATTTATGATCATAAAGATGACAAAAGATCTATCTAGTTTTCAAAAGAATTTATATACACTTCAAAGAGAGGAGAAAGAACTTATAATAAGTTTTCTGAGGTAAATGATCTGAGAAGGAAAAGAGGAAAACCTCTTTCCTTATTTTCAACAGGGAGAATTAAGCCTTTTACTTTTCATTTGTATTTGTCCTTACACTTGCCCCAGAATAGGTTACAAGCCTTAAATGGCTGCCCAAAAAGCACTCTTTTCTTCTCGTGTATTACACTTGAAGCAGCCCTTCAGTATTTCACTCATTCAATGTTGAATGAGTGCCTGCCAGCTGCTGGATACTGGCTATATGGTGGTTAACAAACTCACATGGTCTTATCTGAACGAAGCTTACAGTCAGTGAGGGAGCTAGACAAACAATTAAACAAAGAAAACAACTGTATAACTAACAATGTGATAAGTATAAAACAAACATGCCACTTTCAAACAGAAACATTTTGGTCAAGAATTAATACATGATGGAATAAATATATTTCCAGGGCTCCATCATTTAAGGAAGAGAGACTGCTTGGACGAATAAAAAGGAAAAAGTCAGATTGGAATTGGTGTCTAGCTCCCATGGAGAGTGACTTCCTTTCGTGTGGGCAGAGACAGTTGAGAGTGAGGAAATAGATTCAGGCCGCTACTGTCTTCCTCATCTTCAGAGGATAAGAGGATGGTGTAAACAAACTTTTTATGAAACTGAAATATTAATGCTAATGCAGATTCAGTCAAATTGTGTGGCTCTAAAACCAGTGTTCTATTTCCCAGAAGAGGAATTAGGAGAACTAGTCAATTCTCTTGATGATGGCTGACTCAACTCAGACTATATATTTCATTCTAGGATTTGTGAGAAAGGGTTTGGAATCAGAAATATATGAGAGGAAGAAGAGGCAATACCATAGCAATTCCAGCTGGCCTGCTTCCCAGCGCCCTGCCTGTGTGGGCAACATCTGTGCCTGAGGTCCATCCTCAGTCCGTATCCCAGCCAGAGATATGCCCCACTGCTCACCGACATAAATGCCATCATTCCATTCTATGCCCCTACCTAATATTTTTTTTAAAATGTTAACTGATCCAGCAAAGGAAGCTCCCTCCTTGGAAGACGTAAGCGTGGCATAAACAACTCCTTTGAAGCTGATTTAAGTTGTCGGGGGAAAGATCTTTAGAGAGAAACACCAGGGGTATTATGCTCTGAAACTGCAGTAGTGACCTCTAATTCCTATTTGGTGGGTTTGAGAGGGAAGAATTTGAGTTGAAGCAGTGATTGAGTTTGCATCAGAATCACCTCTAGAGATGAATTCAGTAAGTCTGGGTTATAGCCTGAGAATTCGCATTTCTAACTATTTCCCAAATGTTGCTGATGCTGTTGGTCTAAGGCCCGGACTTTGGAAAACCAGTTTGATATTAATTGCTGCTAATCTTCACTGCACAGGAGAATTATCTGAAGTGCTTTGAAAAAATACTGATGCTGGACTATTACCTCAGACCATTAAAATCAGAATCCCTTGCAACAGGACCAGCCATCTATCTGTGTCTTTTAAAGTGCCGCAGAAAAATCAGGATTGGAAACAACTATTTTAGATAAAGCCCGGATGAAAGAAAGCACGGGAATGAGAGGAAGGGTGTGGTGTGAACATCAGTGAACACCTACCCTCTCTAGGTATGTGGGAAGGTATAGAGTGGAACCGAAGCAGGGCAGATTTCATGATTGTATGTTCCAAGCCTCTCCTATGAAAGATGGACCAGAGAAGGGGAGTGACTTGTCTATGATTTCACAGCAGATTAATAGCTGATTTAGACTTGACCCCAAGTTCTCATGATTCCCAGTCCAGTGTTTTTTTCCTCCTGTTAAACTTAAATTTCAGTTCTGACAGTCTTCAAAACACTTATGAGAAATTCAGAGACAGGCAATAAACAGACATGAGAATACAATGTGATAAATCCCATGCTATGGGAACAGGAACACTAAGGTGGGTTATTTAGCTCCATCTAGTAGGGTAAAGTGATGAGTCAGCATTAACCAATGGCCAGCAAAGGGAAGTTTAGAGAGAGAGAGGAAGTACAATCCAAGCCCTAGAGGGAGGTTTGTGAGGGATCTGCACACTTTTCAGAAGAGCTGCAGCATAAAGACAGAGGTAGGCAGGGCTCAGTTCTTAAAGGACCCAGATCTTACAGGTAACGGGGAGAGACATGACACATTTTAAATGATGAAGTGTGGAATAACAGGGTAAGATTTGCATTTTAGATAGGTCACTTGGTCAGAAGTAAAGTAGTTTGATTTGAGAAGAACTTGTTTGTAGGTAGGGGAACATTTAGGATGCCATTGAAACAGGTCAGGGGAGATATATTAAGGGTATATCTTAGGGCAGAAGTATAGGGGTCAGGAAGGAGCAGTGGATATGAGTGGCTTTGGGAACTGAATAACCCAAGAACTTGGAGACGTATGAGAGTGGAAGGTAGATCAAGGATGAGGCCCATTGCTCACTGGACTGAGCGATGAGTAGCAACTGCAATGGGAACATTGAAGGAAAAGCATGTATGGAGAAGGTGAGTGTCATGTGTAGGACCCTGAGTACAGAGGGGGTCTGTGGATTTCCAAGTGGCAAAGTCTACTACTTGTTGGGCAAAAAATCCTAATTGTCCACAATTCCCATTCATAGAGTTACAATCATAGGCATAGGTAAGATAAAAACCAGTAGGCATAGAAACCTGGGGAGGGGAGGGCTGGGATGCCAACATTTCAGTGCTTCCCTGAGCAAGAGGGGCCTATGTGAGTCATCATTCCTCTACATCACTTTCCCTCCACCCCTCAAACATGCTTTAAGAAGAAAACCTGTATTTGGCCCCTCATTTCCTACTTCTTCTTTCCAAAATAGTAAGGAAAGCAAGAGACAAGTAAATCTATACCGTACAGAGATGGATGGAAGAAGAGTATGGAAGAATGAAGAAAAAGAGTCTCATATCTGGGGCTCCAGAAGAGAGTTTTGGAGATCTTGGTGTGAGAGGCTCCAGTCCAGCTTTGAGGTTTAGGGAAACTTGTGCATGTTATAGGAGTCATTGATAAGTGTGGATGAATTAGATTCCCTTTAATATTCTTTTAGGGATATAAGGCTAAGTTGCTTTTAGTTGTTGGCTCTGGACATCTTTGAAAAAGTCTCTGAGTAGAGACTGAGCAACACGACACAACAGATTAATCAGGGTTATAAGAAGGCATCATCAGGGTGGTAGGGGGCCCCACAGAAACCAATGAAATGAGAGAAAGGAGCAGAGCATCAAAAGATGCTGAATGGTCAAGTAATTACAGTTGACTTTTGTCGATGTCGTTTTGGAAGAGAGGAGTCAGAAGAAGTCAACAAAGTCAATAGACAAAGAATGAATGGAAGGTAAACAAGTGGGACAATTAGTTTGATCTACTCTAACAAAAAGCTTGACTGATAAAGGTAGGAAATAGGAGTCACTAAAGGGAAATAAGGAGACTATTTGAAGTGAGACATCAGTTTATGAGTGTACAACCCATTGATCTGAACAGGTATTATCAGTTCAAACACTTTGATTCTCTCCTCCTCCCCAGTCAAAGGCCAGTTTCTCTTCCCTGATAACTGGACCTCTGAGCCACTTACCTCATTACTGCACATTATTCTCATGGAATAATGCTAAAGAAGGAATAGCAAATCAGAAGAAATTCGGCTCTTATCCAAGAATATATTGGAGAGGACTTTCCATGCTTTCTTTTTTTGATTGCTTTTTTTTTATTTTTACATAGGAAATTTCACCTATAAAAAAAATTATGACAGAAAAATGTTTACAATGAAATCATCTGACTTCAATTCTCTCTTTTAATGAAAACATTTTTAATAAAAATATGTACTTCAACAGTAAAAATGGTGTCTCTACACAGGCTAGCCTGTGCATACACTGGAAATAAAATGTCTCCAGCTTACTCTGAATGAGGCAATAGCTTCTTTAGAGAGGAAGATTTAGTTAGAAGGAGAAAAGTTAAAGCCATAGCCATCCTTACATTCTTACTTGAAAATTCAGAACTCTCTTCTTTGATGATTTTCAGTCAAGATCAGCTTGCCTTGAAAGCAGGCTTGCAGCAGTGTGCTAACAAAGAGGCAAAACTATCTTTTAATTACTGAAACAGTGTTGATACTCCTCTATTAGACATCCATTTCTTAGGGTTTGGTATTGCCCTGTCTCAAACTGTCAGACCAGTGCTACGGAACATGTGATCTGTAGAACAGCAGTACAGACAATACCAGGAATGTGTCAGAAATGTTAATTTTCCCACCTCACTCTGGATCTCCTGAATCAGAATTGCTGGGGGGCAGGGCCCAAGAATCTGTGTTTTAACAAGCCTGCCATGTAGTTCTGCTGAGTGTGGGAAGCATTTGCTGGAGGCTCCTGGGGAGGAGCCTGTCTTATCTACATCTGTTAGATTATCTTCCTTTACTCCCTTTCAGTCCATTCTCCGGCATTCTCCCACTGCTGCGTTTTAAGAAGCTGACCTGTATTGATAATAACAGCCTTCTCCTGTGGGGTTTGAGTGCTAGAAGGCACCAGGAGACGGTTGTGAGAGGAGTGAGTTTGAGATGTTTATTTCTTCCCAATGCCCTTCCTGCGAGGTCATCAAGGGCTAAAGGCTCCCTTTAACTGAAGGTCACTGCTTCCTATCAGCTCTCTCCACACAGCTTTCCCTGACTCAGTTTCCCTCCTCTTAGCTCTTCTTATGTAATGGTGGTAATGACTTCCCCACCACTGCTGTTAATCATCCCAGGAAATTGCACTTTCCCTTGTGATTTAATTCCATCCAACTGATAATTTGTAGTCACTTTGTGATACTCTCTTTAAATCACTCAAGTGTGCCATTCATTTCCTTTCAGGACCCTGACTGACGAAATCCACCTATTCCCAATGCCTAACATAATGTTTAATAAATATTTATAGAAGGTATAAGTGAAGGAAAATATATATGGAAAGGAGTAACCTTCCCCATGAGCATCAGTCACTAGTAGCTTAGTGACTTTATAAGGTTTTTTTAAATGCCACTCAGTTGACTAATTTGAAAATAGGATACAGATTTTAATAGGCATGAGGTTCAGCACACTGGCTTTGGGAAGTGCCAGCCAGAATACATCTCTAGGGTATTAAGTAGGAGGTGGTTAGTCCTAAGGACCCTCAAAACTCATTGCCCTCACCTCTTTTAGTTTCAAGAGTAAAATCGCCGACATGGTCACAAAGGAAGAAAAGACATAGTAAATAATTGAAAAGCAACAAAGAAACTCAGGAATTAGCAAGGGTAATTGTTGGGGAAAGAAGACCTTACAATAATAAATTAAATCCTGGCTCTTATGGGTGGTAGAAGACATCCAATTGGCTCATGCTTACGATGCAGCAATATTAGGGACACAGCTCTAGTGCCTGGAATAGTGCCATGTCTGTATTATTACTCAGCAGACATGTTAAAGAATGACTATTTTCTTTCATCAAAGAAGAAATCTACAGATGTCAATGTCCCCTATTTTCATAGAACCTGCCCATTGTTCCTGTTAACTGATCTACAGGGCACTCTCTAGCCTTGGCCAGCATTGCAAGCCACTGTGACTGTGAGTCACAAGGATCTGGGAGATGTGCAGTTTGTGACCTGGTGCACGCAAGCACCCCACACTCCATCACCTTATTCCATTTCTCCCAACTCAAGCTTCCAGGGCCACTGGTAACCACTTATCACTATGTAAACAAACACAAATAGATGCACAATGGACATTGTTTGTTTAGAGCTGTGATACCCTGGCTACGCAGCCTCTATATTATAAAAATTATTTTCTAAGACCACTGAGTTTACGAATCAGCTTATCAGAACAGGCAATCCTGCAACTTTTTTTTTTTTTTTAAGTTTCTACCTGCAGCATAATATTGTATATGCTGCCTTTTTCATCACTTTTTCTTCACCTAGAATTCCTTCAACATAACTTGATTCAACTCTTCAGATTTCTATTCTGGCTCACCACATGTCAAATCTTGCTAAGCAAATGGAGAAACAACACTGAACATATCTCTTCCTGTCAAGAGCCACATCTATGTTCGAGCCATTAAAGACTAGAACCTGAATTTCATCCTATTGTTTACTCTCATATCAAACTCTGCAAGGAATGTATACGAGAACTTTCCCTTATTATTGTGGATTGAGGTATGCAAGGGCTCAGCATCCATACTCTTATGTTTAGCATTTTGTATCTTGATTGCTAATTAAAGTAACTAATCTCCAACTAAGTCTTCCACCACATGACGCATGTCTTGCTGAGAAAATGCAAATTTAGCTACTCTGCCTGACACGGTATGCTTTCTACTAAAGACGAGGAAACTGTAGTCACCAGTGTGAAATGTTACCTGGTAAAGTCATTTTAACCACAGAACAGTAGTTTCTATATCTACCTAAGTTTTTGTACTTCAGTCCCTGCAAGGATTATTTCTACTTGAGGGCACTGAATACATACCAGTGGATTCTAGGTTTGCAAAGTAGAAACCAGTTACTAAAGCCAAAATATATTGTGCCCAAGAAATGATACCCAGTATAGAAAGAAATGACAATGTTTGGGTAGCTGGTAATTTGTTATATTTTAAAACTCATCTGAATATTTGGGAATGAGGGAACCACGCTCTCAATCTATCAAGCTTGGTGGAACAGTTGTTTTATATACATTTGAAAGTAAGCCATCAGTTTTTAAAAAATTCAGTAGAATGTTTAAATTCAGAAGAAGGAAATATTGGCAATAGTTGGCTGTAGGTTCAGGTTTCATCTTCCCCTGCCCACATCACACCAAGTGTCCATCATATCGTGCATCACACGTCATCAGCTTCCTGTTGGAAGCCCCATGGTGACTTCCAACTCAGCAAGTCAAACACTGATCTCATCAGTCTGCCCCTTCTATTATTCTCCCTCTCGTGACTTTGTCATCACAGTGAATGGTAACCTGTTTACTCAGACGCCCAAAGCAAAACTCTGCATCACATTCCCATCTTCAACCAATCACCAAGTTCTCTTTTTTCCCATTTCTATGATATTTATCCATTTTTTTCCTTTTTATTCTCCACTTCCCTTTTTATTCTCAACTGTCTTTATTTTATGCCTCAAATTTTCTTACCTGAATAAGTGAAATAGCTTTCTAATTCGTCTCTCTGACTCCAGACTATTTGCCTTTCAATTAATTCTCCATGTGTAGGTCAAACTGGTTTTCTGAAAATGCAAAGGTGATCCTTGGTTTAAATATCTTTAAGTAGCTCCTCATTCTTTAAATGATGTTTTAAAAATCCAAACCCCATATTATGGCCCACAAACTGCTTTATAAAATGGCCCGGCCTGTGTCTTCAGCCTTATTTCTTGCCGCTCTTCATTTCTAATTTACAGTCAAACTGTAACAAACTACCTGTAGTTTCCTCAACAAGGCCCAGTCTCTTTAGCCTTCACACACGGGCTTGGATCTCATCCAGGATATTGAGGACTCCCAGGGCACATTTGACAATGTCTGGAGACACTTTTGATTGTCAGGGCTGAGGGGAGCTACTGAAACGTACATGACAGCCTCTCACAACGAAGAAGATCCAGTCCAAAATGTCAATAATTCTAGGACTGAGGACCCCTCCTCTGTTCCCTCTTCTTCCCTCGTGTGACAGAGACTACTAATTATTCACAGTGTTTATTCTTCATCTTTCTTTTAATAGCCAAACCTCCCAAGTTTTAGCTGGGCATCAAGTCACTTAGCTGGAGTATATCCCCAGCTTCCATTGCTGCCAAGTGGAGGTATGTATGCAGTACAGAGTGAACATAGCAGGCATGAGACTGAGATCCTTAGAAAAGCCTGTTTGCAAGGTTGACCCTTGGCTGGCACCTAGGATCTCAGATTTCAGCAGGGTTCCAACCAGTCCCTGATAAGAGTAGATCACTATGCCTAAACTATATAAAAATATAAAGTTTATGGTGAACACCTGCTTTCTTTCTGGGAGTCTGGAATTTTGGTATGTTCTCAGGTAAAAAGGGACTACATGACCAGCTCCAGTAAAAACTCTGGGTACTGACGCTCTCTCTAATGAGCTTCCTTGGCAAACAGCATTTCATACATGCACTCACAATTTGTTGCTGGAAAAATTAAGCACATCCTGTGTGACTCAACTGAAAAAGTGCGCTTAGAAGCTTACAGGTAGTTTCCTCTGGACTTTGCCACCTGTGCGTTTTCCCTTTGCTGATTTTTCTTTATATCCTTTTACTTGCAATAAATCTTGGCCAAGATACAACTCTCTGTTGAGTGCTGTGAGAACTTCTACTGAATCAATGAAAGTAGGAGAAGTGTGGGGAATCCAGACAAAACATGTAACTAAGCACTGGTCCGCGAGAAGTGAACAGAAGTCAACTTCTGGGTCACATCCTTTAAACAATTGTTTGGTTCTTCTTCCTCTTTTCCCTCTTCCTGTACGCTGGATTGTGGATGTGGTACATGCCCGCCAACTTCAACCAAGTGGAGGAAGACCATCCCCTAGAGCAGAGGTTGGCGAATTTTTTCTGTAAAAAATATGGTCTCTGTTGAAACTACTCAACTCTGCCACATAGCACTAAAGCAGCAATAGACAACAGATAAATACATACGTGTAGCTGTGTGCCAACAAAACCTTTTTTACAAAAACATGAAGTGGGCCAGATTTTGCCTGAGGATCAGAGTTTGCCATTCTCTGCCCTAGAGTACAGAGGTAGAAGGTATTGAGAGATAATTCTCTATGGGTTTAACTTTTCTGCCCATTTGGTGAGCAGAGGCATGGATTACCTTTGTTCTGGATGTTTTTCTTTTTTCTTTTCAAGGATGTTTGTGTAGAAAACAACCTTAGAAGAAGATAGTGTCCCTCCAGAGCAAAGACAAGTTTGTTAACTATCCAGGATAATAATGATGATGTCTTCCTCTGGGACAAAAGTCAGGCTGACTTATTGCCGATTATGAAAGATCTGGTTTCCTAAGTATGGGTTTATCTCTTATAAAGTAACCCACTGCTCGTATAGGTATCTGTTGCCCCTCTTAGTGTGCTTTGTGAGATTTGGGACTCAGGCAACAGAAGCAAATGCTGATACTCTGGCTGCTGCTATTGCCATGAGTAAGACAGTCCTTTGTCTCTGACCCAGGAGTCTCATGTCTGTTTCCATCTATGAAACTGTGGCATGCTAAATTGGTAGCTTACAATCGGGATAAAAATCCCAGGCCCTTCATTGTCCTTGGTATAAGAACTTGGGACCCTAAATGCTCTAATGGGGTAGAGCTTCCTATGTCCCTCTGTTACCTTCCTATGTTGGAATTTCATTTTTTTTAAGTGTATTTTTCCAGGACCCATCAGCTCCAAGTCAAGTAGTTGTTTCAATCTAGTTGTGGAGGATGCAGCTCACAGTGGCCCATGGGGGGAATCGAATTGGCAACCTCATTATTAAGGGCACCATGCTCTAACCAACTGAGCTAACCGGCCACCCCTATGTTGGAATTTTATACATAAGAAAAAAACTAATTTGTAGCTTGTTTGAGGTACTGGAGAGCAGCTTAATCTATACCTTAAAATTCCTTGGCTAATTCTTAATGATCCTTTAAGGTAGGGCTCATTACCTGTAGGATGTCTCCTATGATGTAATCCAACGACCCCTACCCACTATCCATACACATCCTGGGATAGCTCCCTCTTAAGTGTTTCCATTTCATCCCATGTATATATTTATCAAAACTACTTTTCTGAATTTTTGTTTTTCCCCTTCATTTATCTGTAAGCTCTTGAGAGGAAGGATCATTCATCCCCATATCTCTTATACCTAACACACTGTCTACTATTAGCAGGACCAAATTGTCAACCAAATTTATTGATATGGTTAATCAAATACATTTTGCTTCTTATGCTCTTCATTACTTATTCCATAGTGTCCCTGCCAGTCAAATGAATGAAGGCAGCATCACTGTCCAGTCAGAACTCTACCCTGTAGCATCCCCCTAAGACCTTCCAATCTCTAGGTCATATCTCTAAAGGAGGATCACTTTAGGGGTCCACATGTCTCACGTTAGCGGTACACAGGTTTTGGACCTTACATAACATTTAATGCTGTAGAACGGGATATGCACTGAAAGGATATTTTTATCTCACTCCTAGAATCAAGTTCGGAATTTAAAATTTTTACCCAATGAACTTTGTCTTCATTTGTCACAGCACCATTCTTCCTCCTCTGAAAATAAAGGTACCAGAAATGTCCCAATAATTCAGGTGCTGTTGCTTTCAGGAGTATGTTCTCATGTAGCTAAGGGACAAATTAACACAATGGGACTTGTCTTGCTTGTGAGAGACAAAACTGATCACTTTTTGGCCAGGATATTTGGCTCTTGTACATACTCCACCTCCTGCTGCACCGCACACATTCAGTGCTCTCCACAGTGGAGCTGCAAACAGCCTCCCATAAACTCTCCTCTGTGTTTAGAGACAGGACCACTGGGCATGTTGAAGCTATAGTTCCTTATTTACATAATTCCTCTTTCTTTCCCCATAGCCATGCCTGGGTGTTAATCCTCTAGTAGATCAACACTCAAATAGTGTGAGATTAAGGCTTAATCATAACTGGGAACCACCAGGTACAACTCAGAATCTGTCCAAGTGCAAAGGTGTAGGCATATTCTCTGCAGGCTATCAATTTCTTTGTGACCAACTGCGTTGTCCTCCACAGCTAAGATTAAGTACATCACAACCCCCACGAAGCATTCTCTGCTTCTGAATGTTCACATGGTTCCCATCATGGCTGTCTTTCTTGGTACCTGTCCTCAGCAGTGAGGTGGCATTGAGGGAGTCAACAGGACCAGCCTGTTTCTGGCCTCAGTATCTCCTGAGGCTGCTGGTCTACCTCCTTTGGCTGTCAACTATTGTCTACTTATTGTCCCTTAGTTTGAAATAGAACAATTAATAAAGGGACACCAAGACTTTCTGAAACCCAAGATAGATATGAATTCAATATATGAATGTTCAAGATAGATATGAATTCAATATATGAATATATGAATGTTATGAATTGGTTCTTACCTGATTTGGTGATTCATAAGGTAGGAGGAGAAAATGTTACATGAAAGTGGTATATCAAGGACTGGGCAAAGCCAGGAACGGAAATGGGTCTAATCACAAATATCCTGTAACATAAAATTGTGCAATAACATAACATTGTTGGCTAAAAGAAAATAGTGTGCTATTGAAGGAGTAGGTGGTGTTTTGGCTGAAGTTTACGAGAACCGTGAGTGTCACCCTTAGACCCAAAGGGCAGAAGCAAATAGGCAATTACAGATTATCTGACTTTGTATCAAATAGAAATCAATTTCCTTATCTCACGCCATATAAAAAGGTAACACATGATTGTGAGACAACACGATAAATAAACCTAATCTGGATTATTGTCCTATACTTTACTTAGTTTACTATTTCTACCTGTCTAAATAAATTCAGATAATTTATCTTGCATAAAAATTCTTCAAGATCTATCCACCATTCAATTTCTACCCAGCATCCAAAACCTACCATAAAATTTCTACTCCAAAACACCCGTTGCTCTCCCTTTACGGTTTCATTTTCACAGAACTTGTCTGCCACTCACAATATAGGCCTTCATGACACGCTGCCTTGCGGTTACTCAATGTTCCTTTATATGAATTATTTTTGTCATCTCATCTTGGTGATAACTTTCTTGGTGATAAGATCAGAAGCCTTCACTAAAGCAATTAGCTTAGCTCAGGTACTCAATACCTGTAATATACCCAGCCTACTGATTGGTGGATTTTTAAACATTACAAAAGTGAAGAAAAAAAGGATAATGAACACCATGATACGATAACATGAATGGTGTGAAAACCAACTTGTATGGTAACTGAGGTCTTTCAAAGAGTTTCAGTGCTTTCACCACAAGAAGTTCCCAGGATGCCAGGCCTATAGTCAGAGTTCCCAGGGGAGGTGTTCCCTGGCTGTTCCCTTCCCGGAGCTCTGAATCCAGTATAAAGTCATATTCAAATACCCCTCAGTCACTGTCCGGAAAGAAAATCTAAGTTTGCACTGTTTAACAGGGCATCTTAGAGGACTGGCCCTCGATTTCAACAGATGTCTTTAGTGACCCAAGCACGGGTAGGACATTCTGCAGGAGTCCTTGGATCCCAGCACAAGGCCATGTAGGGTGAGTCACGTGGGGCCTGAGAAAAACCAGACGCTTGGGAAAGAAATCACAGGCGATACTAGAAATACTGTATGGTCTAGACTGAATGCTTCAGTGGTCTTGAGATAAACAAAGTAGGCCAAGGGTGAAATGTGTGAGCTCAGTCAGCCTTCCCCAGGAGAGTTCCAGCTCCTATCTTCAGGAAACAGCTAAGGCTCGTTTATATGACCACAGGCAAACTTGGCATGAACTTTACTCGCTTTCTTTCAGCCTGATCGGGTATACTTGATTTTAGAGGGCGGCACATTCCCATCGCAAGCATTTTCCCAGATTCCAAGATCTGATCTTGGGGCCTATAGAAAGGAACTCTCCACGGGCGTTTCCTTCCTGCAGAAGATGCTAACTGAGGTACCTTTCAGTGCCAAGGAAGAACGGGAGTTCTGGAGCTCTGCCCCAGCTGTTAGCTCTCCTCAGATGTTACCAGGGGCAGATCAGTGCTGATGGTCAGCACATTCACCAGAGGTAGGTTTGCAAAGGTTGAGGGAGGACTGGGCGGGTGTAGGAGAGGCCTGATCTGGTGCTGTAGGTGCTGTATCCAGATGGCGTCAGAGAACATTATCATTCACACACACATCAGCCAGCATCAGCACAAATCTCTCATTTGACAGACTAGGAAAATAATGTTCCAAAGCAAGCACTTGCAAAATTATCTCTCAGTACTGTTCCTTTCTCATCAAATTAGGAGGATCTATCCAGGCTCTGATACTGTCAGCACAAGGGCCCCGTCCAGCTGGGCTCACTGACCTGTGCATAAGACATTGCCACAGCATTGTCTCAGCATTCCCAGGGCAAGTTCCTGAGTTGGCTTTGTCTCTAATCATCCTGTTTCTGACCCTCACTTTGATCCTTTGGCTCCTGTTCCACTCAGCTCCTCCAGTCTGATGAACTTTTTGATTTATTATTCTTTGGGGTTGACTTAACTAGACTTTTAATTAACTTTCTTCCTCCCGAGAGTTCCACGCAAGCCCCTGCTGGAACCCTTCCAGGACCCCCTCCCACACTTGCAGACTCTTCTCCAGGGCAGCCCTGATTGGAGATCAACTAACTCCACAGTCCCACTCTCCACTTGACTTTGCCTGAGAAGGCTGTAGGAAGCAGCTCTGCAGAAACAGATGTGTAATCAAGTCATATTAGAAAGCTAGAGTTTTAATACTTCTAAGACCCAAATTCTCCATCAATGAGAGTAGCATAATGTGTAATCTATTGACTAGTCAAATTAATGTTGAAACCAAGTCCTTTGAGGACCGCAGGTGGCCAGTTTCAAAGAAGGCACCTACAATTGACCTCAATGGGCAAGTAAACTTAAATCCTTGAAAAAAAAAATCCCTGCTTGAGATCTGAGGCTTATAAATGGAATTCAAAACTAAGCTGGTGGTCTATTAACACAGTGGCAGCATATGGAAGTAATACCAAAAAAAATTGGAGAAATGCAAGTTTTCTAAAGAGAATTGGGAAAAAGTGTATTCCCATGAACATAACTTAAGTACATACTCTGAGCATGAATGCAATGCCTTTCAGACTGTCAGCTTTTTAGGCAGCCTTATTCAAATACCTGAGTCTGCATTCCCAAGATAAATTCAATTTTTCACGCCTCTCAGCCCTCATAGGGGAAGTTAAGGACTGTGCATAAGAAGTAATGTTTTTCTTTGTTTTCTTTTGAATTAATGTTTATTTGCCTAGCATTGCCTGTGTGATGTTCCAGTCTGCTCAATGGAGAATAGGCTTATAATTTCCTGCCTTTGGACTTCAGGTCCATTGTGCCTACTGCCCAGAAAAAAATTTCCTGTCATCACTGTTTTTCCAAATCTGACTACCCTTCAAAGGACAGACTAAGTTCTACCTCTTCCTTGAAGCCTTCTATGAGTATACCAGCCAATCATGCTTGGTTTTGCTTTGTTTTATTGTATCTTGTGAACACTTATATTGTTCCTTGTCCTTCCCATCCTTCTGGCATTGCTTGATTCTTCACCAAATACACAGGCTCATGAAAATTTACTCAGGGATACAGATGAACCCATAACCGCATCTAGTATTGCTTTTTATCAAAATATAGTTCCTTCGTTCGTAATTTGGATTTATTATTTTAATAGTAACTTAGTGTTAGGATTAAAAATGGCTTCCGTTTAATATGGGCTGCAAACTGGCAGTTCCTGGATGATATTCAACACAAGAAGTGCTTCTTTTTGTTCGTTTGCCTTTTGCCCTCTAGAGGGTTGGATTGCCCAATGTCTTCAAGTCAAATTATTATGTACTCAGTATTTTAAAATTGAGAGATTTCACCAAAAATATGTACCTCTCTACTTTTCTTCAGCTATCCAAATGTTTGATAGCACTGGCTTCTCTTGATCACCTATAGGAGAGAGCCCTCACTTTAGGCAGGGCCGGCACTCTGGATTGCTCTATTCCTTACGTCACTCACGTTTCTACAGGACGGACACTGAGTGCTCACTGCTTTCCATCATCTTCCAATCATTTCACGTCATTCATTTGCCTTGTCTTGCCTCCATAAGCATCTGAGTTTGCAAGGTCCCTCTTCAACAAATTGCTTTTGACTACAGTTTAATCTAACTCTTTTTTGCTCTCTACAAGTTGTAGTAGCAACTTTTAAATTTTCTCTTGTCTTCACTTTCGGTGTCCAGATTCTCCTACTTAGCTCACTGGTTGCTGAGAGTATTCAGAACTTCAAAGCAACTTAATTTCAAAAGTTCTTAACTACATTCTTTGAAATAATCAGTCTTCTGAACTCTCTTAATTATTGAAACACTTCTAATTCACTATTCTCTCTCTACCCCTTTTTTGAGGAAGAAACTGACTTCTGACCACTACTGCCTGCTCCACGCAGTTTGGCATGATTTAGAAAGAGCAAGATGGTAGCATCACCTCTGCTCATGTCCCCAAACTGTGGAGAGTAGCTGAGTTTTCAATTGAAAGTGAGAGAAGTATTCCACACGTCTGATGCCCATACTGGCATTCCACATTATGGGTAAGTCAGCTCTAGAAACAACCATTGATGCCTACATGAACCGTACAATTGTCAGGATCTTCCCTATGAATGGGGCCCAAGGAACCAACCTGGCATGTGTGGACACTAAGCCTGGAGACCAGCTGTGCTGCTCAGCATTTTCTCTCCCTGATACCGTCTGTAAATATGCAGTCAAATCTCGTGACACTCTGAGCTAATGGAGTTCAGTTACTAGAAGGTCTTGGGAGGGCAATCAGGTGCTATTAAGAATATGCTAATGACAGCTTCTGATCTAGCAGCAGGACCCCAGGATTTGGGGTTGGCATGGCAACTGCCAGCAGATAGTTCATGCGAACAGGAACAATGGAAAGAATTAGAATGAGCTGCTTAAATGCAAGTGTTAATGAAAACTATGAAGCACAATTGAGGATCAGAGAGATTTGCTGGTGTCCTCCGCAATTGAAACAAAACACACGGACACAAAACACAAAACCTGAAAGAGAAATTAGTATTTCCATTCTGTTGTGACAATAGAAGGAAAGCCAGCTACTGGGAAGATTTCAGTATTTAGCCTGATGGTTTTATAGAAGACCTACGACTCTGTTGAAATCTGTGTGCTTCATATGTGGATGACAGAAGTGTCATATGTGTATGTCTCTTTGCCAAGGCTGAAAGAAGAGGTCTGACAGGGAACAGCTTTTAGCAATCTACTGTATCAAAGGCAGTACAGATGGCTGTTTTTGCTTTTAGCTTAACTGAGTGTCAAAGAAAAAAAAAAGGGCTCCCTCACATATCCAACATGTAGAAAGAGGGTGAAACTGGGGCTTGTACCCAGGTGCATATCAATTACTGGGCAAACCTAATGTATTTTTTCATGTGCATGTACATGTATGCATTCCTGTGTTTCAGGTATGCCCTGAACTATCTCCCCTCTTTGCCTGAAGCTGGAAGTTTCATAGTAAGTCAGTCTCTGCCACTGTGGGCTCAAGACCACATGGAACACGATTCTTTCCTGCTTTTCCATTGCAAACACTAAACACTATTGCAAATGATTTCTCATGGCGGGGATAGACAAAAAGCATGCTAAGTTCACTGTCTCCATTAGCCTTTCTAGCCGATGTTGGCCAAAGGGAATGACACAGAATAAAATAATGTGGGAGCGAGCTGATTAAGACAGGTGGTAATGGGAATGACTCCAGGAAAACAGAGGTAATACATCTGCAGCCAGCAGAGACTCTCACATGCCAAAGATGGAATTGAAGTCAGCAATGTAGAAAGTAGGCACAGACATCTCTGGGGGCTGAGGAAAAAGGAAACAGAGAGGCAGACGAAGCATGAATTGAGTTTGGGAATGCAGAGAGGACGCTGAGAAAATTTGTGAAAACTCAGAGCAATATGCATGCTGAAGAGTAGGAGCAAAGAAGGAATTCATTCCCTCAAAGATTTGCGTTTCAATCCACACTGTCCTTAGTCTCACACGAAACCCCTACTTAGGAAAAATGTTTTGTCATTTGAAAAATACACTTTTAAAATGACTTAGGCATAACTTCCTTTTCTTAGTCACTTCCTTCCTTCTCTTTGGTACAATAGTCCCTTAAAGATAAACTAGGGAAGAAAAGCTGGTGGAAATACGCACAGTTTGAAACAATTGCTATTGTCCTAGATGGGTTCAATCTAGTAAGAATTCACAGGTGTTCTGCTAATGAAAGGGTGGACCTAGATATGGCTTCATATAAATAACATCTGTGGAATCAACATTTTGTGGGGACAGCCTGAAGTTTATATAATTTGGGGAGTCCCATTTAAGAAAAAAAAAATACAGAATTATAATACAAAATTGCTAGGACCCTCCAAAAGCCTTGGAAGACACCTGGGCAAGTGAGGGACCATGTCAGATAATACACATTATCTACCATATAGCACTATGTCAACATCTGTGGGGAGTAGGGGAGTGCCTTTTTAATAGAGGTCCTTAGCCAAGGAAAACTACCGTCCATTTATTCTTTTTTATTTAAGCAGTTATCCCAAAACATAGCCTGGTTTTCAAACACCCGCATTGTTGTCTGCTCATCAGACTAAATTCCGCATCCTGAAACTGCTATGAGCACTTCCTAAGGAAATGGGCTGCAATTCCAAGATAATATCACTGACAAACCAAATTACTTTAAGGTGATGGGCATATTCCTAGGGACAAATGACTGAAGTGTTTCACCTAAAATAAGACATGATAAGACACAATCTCTTGGTCTCGTAGCAGATCTGATGGCGATGTGTGTAGTGTAAAAATGAAAGAAGCCAAAAAGTTCACCTTGAGTCCTTCTAGGTTCTAAAAATAGGCAGCTCATTGCTTACATGATAAGTACAAACTGAATCAGAGCTGTTATAAAAAGAGTGAGGCTCCCAAAGAATGATATGACTTAGAAAATAGAGCACTAGGGTTATAATGGGAGTTTTTTTGTTTTGGAATTGCAGAAACACCACTGATTAAGCTCTATGGGAATTTAAGGGGGCCAGTGCCCTTACTGTCATCATCAGGGGACATTTTCCTTCTGGGGCCCCTCTGAGGGCTCTCCTTTTCTCTGAGGTTGCTGGTGTCAGGCAAGAAGGATGTGAATGGATGAACCGGGACTTCCTTCTGCAAGAGCGCCCTCTTGTGGGAGTCTCATGTATTACCTTGCAAGTGAAGGGGCTACATACGGTAGTCCTCTCTCATTGGGGGGATACATTCCAAGACCTCCACAGTGGATGCCTGAAACTCTGGTTAGTACCGAACGCTGTATATACTATGTTTTTTCCTATATATACCTATGATAAAGTTTAATTTATACATTAGGCACAGTAAGAGATTAACAATAACTAATAATAAAATAGATTAATTATAACAATATGCTGTAATAAAAGTTGTACATGTAGTCTCTCTCTCAAAATATCTTATTGCACTGTACTCACCCTTCTTGTCACGATGTGAGATGATACAAAGCTACTATGTGACTAATGGGTGGGTAGCATATACAGCATGAATATACTAGAGATTTCATCACGCTATTCAGAACATCGTGCAATTTCAAAGTTATAAATTGTTTATTTCTAGAATTTTCTATTTAATATTTTTGGAACATGGTTGACCGTGGGTAACTGAAACCATGGGAAGCAAAACCATGGCTACGGGGGGACTACTATACCCATCCTGATGCCTTATACAGAAACAATTGTGAAGATTCCCAATGTTTCCTACAAAGCCTTACCATCAGGTCTTGTCCACAAATGATCTCGTCTCTCTCTTCTCACTGTGGTTAAACTGCTGTATTTCTCAATTCTATTAGAGCAGGGGTATCCAAACTTTTTTCAACGTTTTTTACCAAGGGCCATATGCGGTAAAATACACAAAGAGCCGGGCCACTCACTGGAGGTGAAGTACGTATTGTCTCACCTGGTTTATTTAAGTAAACTAAATATATTTTTGGAATTTGCTGCAGGCCAATTAACAATAGATTGTGGGCCGCAGTTGGCCCGTGGGCCGCAGTTTGGACACCCCTGTGTTAGAGCCTTCTGTAACTGGTAACCCTACAGTTTCCTGTCAGGCACACTGAGTGTCTTGAGCACATACTGCTTGCACCTGTCTTGGACATTCTGAACCCTCCCAAATGCACAAGACCCAGAATTAATCAGTCTCTTACTTGCTCTTCCCTTGCCTTCTCCATTTGTTCCTTCAAAATCTCAACTCACTTTTATCTCCAGGTTCTCTTCCAGGCCAGTTTTTCACCTGTACCACGCTTCCTCTTAACCCTCCCCAAGTCTTAGTTCTCCTTCAGGTCTCAGGCCCAAAGTCGGTGGAGGGCTCAAGCATGGAGTTGATGTGTCTCTCATGCTCCCTCAATCGTTTTTGCTTCCCATTACACCTCGTATTGGGCTCTATTTCGATTGCCTTTTTATTTATCATCTCCCACTAGGCCGACTCCCTGAAGGCAGAAATTCTGTCTGTTTCTACCTATTTTGTTCCTGGGTGTGATGCCAGTCGCCAGCCTGTTGTCTGTCACATAACAGGTGTTCAATAGGTTTTGGTGATGAATAAATGAGTGAGTGGCACATAACCAGACATGATTCTCTAACACTACACACACATTTATTAACCTCTAATGCGTATACATTCAGTACAATTCCTCGGCAGTATTTGATTACTACCAATTTATTTATAGAATAAAAATTACCTAGCGCCAACTATGTGTCAAACATAGAATTCAGCACAGTGTAAAAAAAAAAATCAGTGGAGAAATTAAATAGAAGTAGGATGATAAGCAGGAAGGAATGGTATCTTCAATGTCAAAGAAGGGGAGAGGGTTTCACCCAGGAGAGAACTGCTCAGCTAAAGCTTAACCTGCTGACAGGGCAAATTCTCAAAGGCTTTACCACATAAGTGGTCCTGGTTAGAAACCATCTCATGAGCAATTCTAGTTAAGTAGTGAAAATGACTGGCTTGCAATGCTACTTTAATCACATTTCAAGGTTTCAATGAAGAGTAAGGAAGGAGTAAGTACTTTTGTGCCGGCCCTCCAGTCAAGACCACTACGCAGAGCTTCACAGCTCCTAAATCTCCCCACCTCCTTGGAACATGTCTCATTTAGCATCTTTGGCTTCTCATTGGGCTGAAGGAACAATCTAAGATTGTGAGAGTGCACTTTGGAGAAGGTAATTGCTGTGAATGATTAAAGACGGCCTCCTAGCCTTAAAGTGTTACCACGATCTCTAAAACCTGCGAATCATATGATAATTATTCCTGAAGAGCCTTGGCAGCCCTTAAATATAATTATCATGTAATCTGCAAGGCATGTAATGTTTGCAAAACAAGCATGAATGAAAAAGAAAGCTAATGAGCCCCTCCCTTTTTCATTAGCTCAACCTGCTCAGAGGTCAAAGGGACCATGGTATAGAAAGCCATAGGCCGTGCCCAAGACTGCTCCTTCTGGTAGGAGGTCTGTCACTTTGTAATTCTTTGTGACAGCCTAGTTTAACTGTTGGTTCTGAACGTCATTCGATGTCTTCGTGCTTTGTTTCCTCTCCCAGACACTTCAGGTGACGCCTGCATTTCCTACATGAAATATTCAAGTGAATCCCAAGGATTTGAAAATGACCTCAGAGTGAATTAACTTTGTCAGGCGTGGTAGATGGAAGCTTTTCCGTTTGCTTAGATTGCCCAGTAGAAAGAGGGAAATGGGGATCAATAGGTCCATAAAGCTGTCGGTTCTCCTCCTCACCCACGAGGAGGATTTCAGCCGTCCTTTGAAGAACACTGTGATGATTACCTGTCTCCTCTGGAGCCATCAGTGCCCTGGTGTGACATGGGCCAACTATGTTTAAGAAATAAAGCACAACACAATTTTACAGCTCAGGGCAGAAGACCAAGAAAGGTGAATCGTGTGGCTATTTGGGGAGATATTAAATGAAAGATAAGTTTGAAAACAGCAGCACGTCTCATAAGAGAAGAGTGTGTTTAGCTGCAGTCGTAACAAGTGGCTTGCCTATGTTGGATGGCGGATGAAATCATCTGCCTACAGGACAAAAGCTGTGCATTAGGCCTCTTAGTGTTATAGGACACAGTTTGTGACACACAGAGTGTCCTCTGATAGTGACTGAATGACTAGAATCCATACAAAAATCTAGACTGTTTTCAGAGCTCTTGGCTTATAGCAAATTGAGGCAATGGGCATGAGAGAGAGATAACAATAGAGTTTGCTGATGTCAGGCTATGAATACTGTCCCCATGTGTTATCAAAGGTAGTCCTGCTGTCACATTCTCCCCACATTCCCCTGCCTCAACTCTGGGGTGACTCTACCTGAGCCAGGGAAGGTAGTTATTTCCCTTCTAACCTCTATCACCCTGGCCAACCAGCCAACCCTCCAGGACAGAGCAGGCAGATTCAATATAGAACAGTGCTTGGTCTCACACCAGAGATAAAATGTCAAGAGTGGATTTTTAAAAAAAATAAAATTTTGTTTGTTTTTTGGTTTATATCACAAGCCTACTTAAAGAAAATTAGGGAAATATGGAAAAGTAGAAAGATGTGTAAAAGTTACTCAAAATCACTGTAGTCTATCTTTGTTAATTTTGTAAAGCATAGTCCCTTTTTTATCTCTTTCTCTAAGCAGTGTTTGGCTTGTTTTTTGTTTTGTTTTGTTTGTAATTGTAGGCATACATATCATTTGTATCTTCTTTAACTTGTCATAATTGTTTCCCTGTGATGGTTACTGTCTTTATAAATACTTTTAATGGCCATAGGATGACAGGGTCATAATTTATGTACGCATTGCTCTACGGTGGCAACATGATATTATTTCCAATTTTTCACCATTCATCAATAGTTCTATGAGGAATGCCCTTATGTATATAGTATTTTCTTTCTTTAAAATTATTTTCTTAGGGAAAATTTTTGTAACCTAGGGTTAGGCAAAGAGTTCTTATAAATGCCACTGAAACAGGATGTATGCTCTAAAAGAAAAATGAAGATAATTTGGATCTCATCAAATTAAAAACATTTGCTCTGTTTAAGAAATTGCCAAGAGAGTGAAGAGGCAAGCTAGAGACTTGGAAAAAATAGTATTTGCAAATTACACATCTGACAAAGGCCATGTACTCAGAATATACAAAAAAAACCTGTCAAAACTCAACAATAAGAAAACAACCCAATTAAAAACTGGGCAAAGGACTTGAACAGAACTTTACCAAAGAGGATATAAGGATGGCAAATAAACACACAAAAAGATGCTCAACATCATTAGCCATCAGATAAATGCAAATACAAAATCACAATCATTTATCACTACAAACCTGTCAAAAGAGCTAAAATTAAAAATAATGACAATACCAAGTTGTGACGAGGAACTGGAACGCTCATATTGCTGATAGAAATGCAAAATGGTACAGCCACTCTGGAAAACAGAGTGTTTTGTAGTTTTGTTTAAAGTTAAACATACTTTTACCACTGACCCAGCAACCCCACTCCTGGGTATTAAAACTTATGTTCACACAAAAGCCTGTAAACATGTGTTCATAGATTTGTTTATAATAGTTAATAACTGGAAATTACCCAATGTCCTTAAACAAGCAAAGGCATAAACAAACTGTGGTATATCCACACAATGGAATAGTAGTAATAAGTAGTAAAAAGGAACAAACTACTGATATACTAAACAACTTGGATAAATTTAAAAGCATTATACTGAGTGAGAGAAGCCAGTCTCAAAGGGTTATATATTGTGTGATTCCACTTATTTAACATTCTGGAAAAGACAAAATTATAGGATAGAATCAAAACTGTGGTTGTCAGAGGAACGCAGTGTGATTATAAAGGAATAGCTCAAAGGATTTTTTTGGGTGATGGGACAGTATAGTTTACTGATTGTAATAGTTACAAGATTCTATACATGTGTTAAATCTCATAGAATTTTACTTCAAATGAAAAAAGGTCAGGTTTACTGTTTGGTCATTTTTGGAAATTAAGTTAAATTTTAAAATATTCTTTAGGGCAAATCACCAAAAGGTGAATAAACGGAGCAGTCATAGAATGAAAGAGCCATGAGGAGCTTCATTAAGTATTCAGCTCAACCACGTGGAAACTAAGATGAGATGAAACTTTCCCAAGGTCATTGGCAAGCCTGCGATAAGAAGGCAAAGTTACACTCACCTGCTTCAGTGCTATTCCCATAAGTACCCAAGTCTCTTCAAATGAAAGTTGTGCTGTGCAGGGTTATGGAATAATTTTGTTCTCGTGAATCCAGGCCAGAGAGGGTATGGTTGGGCAAAGGAGAACTGCATCATCGCACTTTGAGAAATCAGCCTCATTCTGCAGAAGGTCTTGTTTTAATCAGTCTGTGACCATGTGTTCTCCTGAGCAGTGAGCAAACAGGCATAACTCTGCAGGATTTCAGATCCCACCCCTGTGTCAGAAGGAAAAGGAGTTTAGAAAGCTGGTCCTTGCTTGGCTGGTGAAAGCTTCCAACTTTTTTTGTTAGGGGAAAAGTAACAAATTGTAACAAAAGAGTAAGACCTGAAAACCTCAGAGAATTGTATGATCATTTCCCAAAATGAAGATGACAGAAGCAATTCAGTCTTTCATATCAATAAGTTATTTATTGGGTATATGAAAATGTATTCATTTAAATATGGAGATTCTTAAGGGAAATCTATTTTTTTACCCACAGAAATACTATTTTATGATTGTTAAATGTTCCATTCAAGATCAAACAGAATGTTTAATACATTTTTCTATCTTTTTTTTAAGATGATAAATGATTATAAAAGATATGATGGAAAGCTTTAATTCAACTACACGTATATTCACAAATGTTTATCACATTTTCCCGTATTTTCTCTAGCTTTCCTTATAGTTTCAAAGTCACTGAAAACCCCAGGGTAATAAAACAGCATAGATATACCAATAAATAAAACAATCACAATTCTAACTAAATCAACTGAGAAATAAATTTGTAAATATATTACCAACTTGTATATTGTAACAGTGGATCATATACATTGAAAAATTTGAAATCTTAATAAGAAAAATATATATTTGTTGGTTTGTAAACTGGTCCCCATACACAGAGTGCAAGGAGAGACCGAAGAAAGGGGTAGACTATTCTAGATTGGTAGGTGGCGGATTTACCAAGCAAAGAACTTACAAGGTTTGTCTTGAGCAACTGCCAGAGGACTAGAACTGGCGAGCACCTGCCTGCCAGAATCTGAAAGTTTATACCGAGGCCTTAACTGGGTTCAGCCACATACAAACATACCACCCAGACAGTCTCGACAACACATTGCTCTCTCAAGGCTGCATCCTTGAAAATGGCTCCGGCTGTGGGAATGGTGGGCAGAGCGTATGCTCCAAGGGCAGGGCTGGTGGGGGAAGAGCTTCAGATTCCCTGGGTCCAGCTTGAGGGTCAACAAGCAGTCACATCCTCTCAATGACCTCCTCCAAAAATATCTAGTTTGAATGTGTGTCATGAAATCTGTTCTTCTAAGACACTAACAATCTCAAAAGTCTATAAGCTTTGTCATACCTTGAAATGTTAAAAATACATTTTATTTTTTCCAAATTTATTTTATTCCAAAAAGAGTTGAAATTATAGATCTTTAAAGCTATAAGAAACTTTAAAGGTCCCTTTTACAGATGAGATTGAGGCAGAAAGAGTGCCACAGCTGGTTTGTGCAGAACTGGTGTCTGTCTGCCAGAAGTCAATGCCGGCCTTCTCTTCCCACTACTCTTTAGTGATTTGCATTCCCAGACCCTCAAAAGTGCACAATTTTTCCTCACTGGTTGGGCGAACTTCTGATCAGTCAGGTACTCTTCTGGGAACTTTGCCTAAAAACAAACTGTGCTAAATCTTCAGAGAATTGTGTTTTGGGGGGCAGGTTATCACAGGTTTGTCCATTTTACTCTTCATTGTGTACTTACAGAGCTGGAGAAAATCTCTAAGACAACGGACAGGAATTGTTTTGCTTGCCTTCTCCTCTTTGGGTATGCCTATAGTACCTCACTATTTGGTTTAGGGAAGTAACAGAAAAATGTGATAATTACTCAACTGCAAAATCAACTCAGGGAAGTACTGCAGGAGAGACAATTAAATCTGTTGTAGGGAAAGAGGTTTTCCTACGAAGTTGGGGGTCTGGCATTGAAAGAGAACAACTACAATTGAGTTGTGCATATCTCAAACTTGGCTGCACTTGGCTTGTGAGTGGGATCTACTTGTATGAATGCCAGCTGGCAACTGGCAATAAATGTTCAATGAACAAATGAATGATACTGTTGCCTTATAAAATGTTCTCTATGTCTACAAAAATTTAAAAAAGTATTAAGGTGATATTTCAGCTCAATATGATGAAGACTTTTCTCAAATTAATTGTGTTCAAAATAGAAGAGAAAAATTTTTTAAAAAAGAATGTGTTATCTTGTAGAATATTTATTTTCCTATTCTGTATGTCAGCAGAGGCCAGAAAATCACTAATCAGGAATCTAGTGGAGGGCATAAATACACAACATCTAAGATTCCTTTCTATTTTAACGTTCAATAATTCTGTGGTAAATATGTTGCCCCATATTCAAAATTATTCAAAGTGTTATTCTCTCATCCACATCTTTCTTTCTTTCATTTCTGTTTTTCTTAAATCAAAGATTTGGTTAAAAGATTGATGAAAATTGATATAATTATGCTATATGAATATATCCTATCTACACCTATACCTGGGTATAGATATAAATATATATATATATACCCAAACTAGCACCTATATTTATATTGATAGCACATATTTTCATATATTGCTATATATGAAATGATTTTTAAAATTCCAAGACCTCATTTATGTAATTGATTTATTTGGGTATCAATTAATTTCTTTTATCTATAATGAATGTCCAGTGACAAGGAGTGACATCTGGTCATTAAGATCAGCAAAACGCCATAATTGACTATTTCAATTCCATTTAGTATCGAAAGGGATTGGTTATTTGGTGATTCCTTCTACAGCTTGGTGAAGATTCCATGCATTGAAACTGATGCAAACATACATATCTAAGCCTCAAATAAGAGTTCATATTTGAGTTTTTATCTCACATTAACTTTTCTCTCAAGGAAATAATAATATGATAAATATGTATACAGGAATTTATAGTTTTTAAATTTCATATATTTATTTGATATAGTGCTTTTTATACTTTATTATAGCCTCGCAGCAATCCTACTGTTATTATCATTTTGTAGATAAGAACACTGGTTCAGAGCAGTTAAGTGACTTGCCCAAAGTTACCCAAATAGTAAGTGATTGAAATGAGACTGAAAATCCAGTTTCCCAATTCCTGACTCTACATCCCTTTTCCACTACACTAATAATTGATAAGTGTTCTCAGCAACTTCTTCAAAGAGGTAATTGAGTTAATAATGGAGTTCTTTGATTTCTACTTGAACACTCTTCAATGTAAATGTGACAGATATAAGTACTAGAGAAATAGGCCCTGCAGAAACAGATTGGTTTATAGAATTTTTTCAAAGACCCTTTAAAAATTAGAACAATGACATTTAACTTTTTAATAAACATAATTAGGAAACATTTAAAGGTTCACAAAATCTGCTACTATATTATGACGTGATAAATCAAACTGTGGTATAATCCCAAATAGAAATATATCATGACCCAAAATAACTGGTTTTTATTTTTTTTTAATTTGATATTGCAGTCTAATTATTTAATTAATCTTTCTATCCTTTGGTCATATTTTTGACATAGCAGAGGTAAGGCCTCTATCTAAAGAAACATAAATATTCAAATAAAAATTGAAGAATTCAGTCCAACATGTCTATTTTCTCTTACATGAATCTTGCTAGTCTTTTTTTTTTTTTTAATGTATTGACTTTGATCTAGATTATATTCTTGTCCAATGTGCTGTAAGGAACAGACAAATAGTCTAATAAATGTGTATTGAATTGAGTAAAACATCAAACAGGTGAACTTTGGTAATCTTCCATAGCTGCATAGGTTTCTCAACAAAATGAGAACTATTCCTTTCAACGTGGACAACTACTCCTTCTTTCCTCAAATCATCTCATCCCATGGCTTGAGAATACTTCCTCCTTGTTTCCAGCTCTCCCTCTTACTTTGCCTTTCCCTTTAATGTTGGTGCTTCCCGGAGTCTTCTTTTCTCTTTCCTTCTGTTCCCTTTCCACATGATCCATGGGTATCTTTGTATACTAATTATTCCCAAATTTCTATCTGTAGCTTATAACTCTTAATTGAGTTCCAGACCTATATCTCCAGCTGCCCACTAGATAACTTCACATCTTGAATATTGCACAAACACATCAAATTAAACTTATTCTCTTTCTCCACAACTGGCCCACTTATGTTATGTCCATCCTTCACTTAGTCTTCCAAGCCAGAAACCCGAGAGTCCTTGATGCCCCTTGACCCTCATTTCCTACCTCCTATGAGCTACCATGTCCTGGTGAATCTGCCTCCTTAGTATCTTCTTACATTGGTCTCTTTTCTCTCTCCCCATTACGCAGCTTCTGTAGAGGCTCTTACTATTTCTCTTAAATAACCTGGCCTTCCTACTCATTCTCAAGGCTATAGCCTGAATCCTCGTCATAAAATGAAATTATGATTAGGTCCCTCCCGGCTTAAATTGTACATCATTGGCTCCCTCTTGACCTCAGATTAAAATCCAGCCTCTCAGCAGAACCTTACAGACCTTCCATGATCTAACCCCTTCTCCCTCCTCTAGCTTCTTCCCTTGTCCTAGCAAGCCATACTAAACTACTTTTATTTTCCAACATATGCTCTGCTCCTTTAGGGTTATATGCCATTGCAGGTGTCTCATACTTCATTTCCAAAAATGAAGGAACGAGGTGAGGAGTCCATAACCCCTCTCTAGCATATTGGAAGGAACAAGACATCCAGGAGCAATACGGGTAGTGGCAGTTACCAAGAGGAGAAGAAAGAAGACCAGGGCTTAGGGATCTGTGGTTAATAAGAAAAGAAGAGTATGGTTTGGAAGTTGGAACGCCTTTGTGAGTTTCTCCAAGAAGAGGAAAGACAAGGGAAATGTCTGGAGAAGAAAAAGAAAATGCTATTAGAACCAACTTGAAAACTAAGGAAACCATAAATCCTTTTTGATTTCCTGATTCCCATAATTCTTCAGTAGGTATTGGGTAATATTTCACTGATCTTTGCATGTCCTTTCCTCTCCTAATTTGTAACAAAATTAATACTAGCTAGTATTTACTGAGAATTTAATATGCACCAATCATTTTTTCTTAAATATTTTATTTAATGTCTTATTTATTCATAATTCTCAGATCAACCTTAAGAGGTGGGCATTGATGAACATGAGTCAAGTGACCTGAAATAACTTTCCAAGCCAGCACAGCTTGAAAGAGGAAAAATTTGCTCATATATCTATCTAGAATCAGACAAAGAAAACTGACATCTCCTAATCAGCCTAGCTGGTTAAGGTAAGGATTTTGAGAGTAAGGTAAGGACTTTGTTTTCATAGAAGATTTTTTATTTTCAGACAATTATTTTATGATTGATATGCATTCAATTTTGTTAGATTATCTTTGTAAGATTCTTTTTTCCTTTACAGCAGATACATGAGTTGAGAAATGGTTAATAGTGGCAGTCTGAGCTATCTTAACTGAATTGAATTTAAAGCAAAGCCCATTCAATCAATTGAATCAATGGCCTTGCAGAGACAAACTTTTTCATGAGAGAACTAGAGATGCAATTTATTAGTGACATCATTCCAAACTTCTACATGTATAAACAAAAATCTTAAACATGAAGGACATCCAAAGATATGAGACAGCATGAACCAGGCTTAGTAAAATGAATTAGTGGCAATGCTTTACTGGCATCAGAGCTCAATGCCACACAAATTAATATGTCAGCTGCATAAGAACAGAGGGGTTTTTAACATCTAAATATGTACCCTTCTTTCTTTTCCCCATACCAAAGATTTTTAGGAGGAGGTATTTTTAAAATCAATATAAACAAGCCTCTCGCAAACACAACATCAGTCTCATACTTAAAAAAAGTGCTCATATATCATCTTAGACATCATGAGAGGCCATTGTCTCATACATATTTCAAATGCAACTGATTTTCAACCTCGCATATATATCACATCGATCTCCATGTAAACAAATCAGATAATTATATTAAAAATACACTGTAATTGAGAGAAGTGAGGCAGTGGAAGAATGGAGAGATATTTGCAAAACAGTAGCCTATATTTTAAGATATGTGGTTTATTTCAAAAGACCCCATCCTCTGTATTTAGAAATAATTCTTATGTGTTAGCTAGAGCCAAATAAATTGGATGAACTTTATCATTAGACTTGTGTATGACATTATTTCATTGTCATCTGGTGGTCTGGACATAACTGACTTTCTGGGAATTGGCAAATAAGAATTTTTAGAAACACATTAACTCTTTCATGTATATATGTGCTGCCGAAGCAAGCACTTAACTCTTTCATGTGAGTGGGATCCATATAGGAAACTACTGGTGCTGTGTACAAAATGCTACTCTTTTGAGCAACAGGAACTGTTGGTCCACAATTGCTTAAATTAAGCTTCAGGAGTAGAATAAAACCATTGGCTGATATAAAAACAACAACCATGTAATACTCCATATTTTTTGCATGTGTGAGCCAATTGAAATCCAAGGTAATAGTTAGGCTGTATTTGGTCAACAACACAATAAGAAAAAGAACGTTGGCATAGTATTTTCAGTCATCTGGATGACTAAATAGGATTACGGCTAAGAGCTGACTAGAAATTGTCTGGTGGATTTAATCAAAACAGACACTAGTTCTGGATGATTCAAAGCAAGAGAATGATGCTTCCTCTCTCCGGAGAATCATTTGAAGAGGGAATTTAAAATCAATGCAAACCATGTCTTCAATGCTTCCCTTCATTGTGTAAAGACAAAGTCTCAGCTTACAAAGACTCACTGATAGAACTATTCGAGGGGCAGTTTTTTAGCTGATGGAAATTGGGACCGTTTTATTACTCAAATTCTTTTTCCAAGAAATAACTATCAAAGCACTCATGAAGTTTCTTCGTTGGTTTTACCATTCATGAGTATTACTAATAAATAAAGTGGAAAACTTACTGACCAAGTTTAGAATTTGGATAAAAATTATCCAGTCTTTGAACAGGGTTAAAACTGAGTGGTAGTGTGTCACATTAGAATTCTAGTTAGGTAAAAAAAAAAAAAAAGGGAATTCTACTTAGCTAACCTGAGAACACAATGAAACTATTCAAATTAACAAAAACAAAACAAAACAAACAAATAAAACAAATATGTAATGAATGGATGGGGCAAAAATAAGTGCGTTGACTGACAGCCAGTTTGATAGGAAGGTCAAATCAATGAAAATAGTCAGAATAGCCTGTGTGAGTTGTGAGATTTAGTTCTTTTTAACAAATATTCATTCTGCTTTCCAAACCATGCAATCATCATTGTACTAACCCATAGAATGAGATACCAGGCGTACCTCAGAGATATTAAGGGTTCAGTTCCAGACCATGACAACAAAGCTAACATGGCAAAAAAAGCACGTCACACGAATTTTTTCGTGTCCCAGTGCATATAAAAGTTATGTTTACATTATATTGTAATATAGTGGTAGACTATATAGATGACTGTAATATGTAGCCTATTAAGTGTGAAATAGTATTATGTATAAAAATGTACATACCTTAATTCAAAAATACTTTATTGCTAAAAAATGCTAACCATCACCTGAGCCTCCAGTGAGTTGTAGTCTTTTTACTGGTGCATGTCCTGCTGCAATGTTGACGGCTACTGACTGATCACAGATCCCCGTAATAAATATAATAACAGAAAAGCTTGAAATATTATGAGAATTACCAAAATGTGGCATAGAGACACAGAGTAAGCAAATGTTGTTGGAAAAATGGTGCCGATAGACTTGCTCAATCCAGCGTTGCCACAAACCTTTAATTTGTCAAAACCACAACATCTATGAAGTGCAATAAAATGACGTGTGTGTGTATTGTCCCTGCCTCAAATGTCTGAAACATAAAGATCAGTACTTTAGTATGAACAAGAATCAGAATTTCTATGAATGTTGGAGTAAAAAGAATGGGAATGGGGAAAAAATAAAGAAATGCGTCATATTTTCAGTGACAAAAAGTGGAATTTAAAAATAAATAGTGACCAAGATGGCCGTAAGTTTCCCCTCAGCTTGACTGAATTTTTGAAAGTCTTGCTTCTGTCTCTAAAGCCCCTAGCTCCTTTTTCTTAGAGCATTTACCTTAGAAAACTGGTCATTGTAAATTCTTTCTCTGTCCTTTTGAGATGTAAATCTTCTTAAAAGCCTCTTTCCAGTTTTACAACCCAAGACTGTCTTTCGCAAGGACCTAGGAACCATCCCTTTGCAATGCAATCATCAAGGAAGGTAGTGCCCCTATCTCCCAGTCTCTGTAGGAGGGTAGAAGCCTACTTCTATAGTGCCCATTAGGAAACACAGGTGGTCTACTCACAGAGAAAATCATTTACAAACTCAGAAATAACTCAATGTGCTGGACACACCCGTTGATTAACCTCCCCCTAATGTTCTCCAGTACTTTTTCACTAGCTCATCTCACCCTTAAAAACCCTCCTGCTCTTTGTTTCTGCAGACGGTTTTGGTTTCTCTCCCATATTGCAATAGCCCTGAATAAAGTCTTCCTTGCCTGTTTAACTTTGCAGCAATTTTGCTCCCACAATAGAAAGTCAACAAATAGAAAAGAAGGACCTTTCCAGGCAGACAACACAGCATTGGCAAAGACCTAGAAGCATATTCTATTATGTATTTGGGGATAGGTACCCATATTTGCTATACAGGTGAGGCTACAATCCTCTCTGCCTACATTCCACCTTGCATGCACCTGTGTCTGAGAATTTTCCACCTCTACTCCATCAGCAATGCCAGGATGCAGTTAATTGAACTTCTGAGAATCCCACCCATTGTCTTCTCTCTCTTTCCCAGCCTGGAGGAATCTAATCCAAGATCTACACCCTCAATCCCTTCCTATTACTATTTCCCTCTGCTCCCTCCATATTATCTCCTTGATGAGTAGGTTTGAATACAAACCAACCTGCCACAGTCCTACCCTGGGATAAGGAGGTAGAGATGACTGTTTGAATAGAACATAAGGAAAATGGAAAATTTAAGCAGAAAAAAACCTAAATTAATAGCTCAACAAAATTTATCAGACCAAGTCCATTCTCCTCTGTAAAGCAGTTCTCGAGTCCCAAGATGATGTAGAAGCCTCACCTCGATAATCGCAAAGCCCCACCCATCCAGCTAATGGGGACTCAGTTCTGGGGAACTCCTGCATTGGGCCCCAAAGTGCAGAATTCTCTTCAGTACTTTCCTCTTCAGATCTGTGACTAGAACTCTCCAGTGTCCATTCAAGTCTTTTTTATCTTCTTGATCAAAAACCCTGAAAGGTCTTCTAGTATAGATCTGCCATTTTACAGAAGTCCCAGAGAACTGTAATGACAAAGCTCACATGCATGAAGCTGGTCGAGTAAACATAGGACTCATGGTAGTCATCTTGGGGATGACGTATTCAAGAACTTGAAATACAGGAGACAACCCTATATCTTAAATCTGAATATTTAGGACTTGAAGATACAGAGACTAAGAATATTTTCTATTTGCAAATTAGAGCACTGACCCCTAGGTTCTTAAGCTTTCCCTTGAACTTGCTCAGCCTGCTCAGATGAGTCTCTGGTAACCTCCCCAGCATTAAACACTTCTCTTCTGCCTGTATCTTGCTGCTGGCTGCCCGTGTCCTCTCATGTCAGACCACAGCACTGCTGTCGCCCACAGAACAGTTAGCCAGAGGGAGGCTGGAGTTACAGAAGCCCTCTCCTATTGTTAGGTAGCAGTGGGGTGGAAAAGGAAAGATTGCCCACATCCAGAGTGCATAGGTTAGGCAAGCAGCGTCTTAGAAAACAGAACCGTTGCTGGCCTCTTGCCTGGGTGTGCAGCCAAGCTAAGGAGGTCCCTAAAATGCTATCTTCTCTGACCAAGGCCGCTGGGCTCTAGAAGGAAGACTTCTGACCCACGGTTCCCTTTCTCTTGTGACTCCCATTTAAGAAGAGAGTAATTAGACATTATGCAAGTAAATGTGAAATATGGAAGTTATTTTTAAATTGTGAAAGTTTCTCGTAGTTGATTTAAAAAACCATAGCTAGTGTTTTATGGCCACCTAGTGGCCTAAATTGGGCTTTGCAATTGGAAGTTTAATTTTCTCTCAAATATTAGCTCTGAATTCTAACTTTATTGTCTGTCTAAATACTCTTAGAGTCAGAGAATATATGAGAAATCTTAGATTAACTAAGGAGACTAAATATGATAAAGTCAAATGTAGCGTTTATTTCAGAATAAATAAGCCCTGAGATTTCTGGGCTTTCCAAATGGACACTTAGTCTGAGACTTGGTTTTGAGGTTGTAAAGATAATACTAACAATCATTATAACAGAAAAGCTAACATCTATTGAGTACTTACTATGTGCCAGACAATATTCTAACACTTTTCAGGACTACGCCTTTAATTCCGTAATAACTTTATGAGGTAAATTCTCTTACTAAAATTCGCAAATTTTAAAAGAGAAAACTGAGATAAAGAGAAGTGAAATAATTTGCCGCAATATGAACCACCGATTAACTGGTAAAGTCAATATTTAAAACCCAACAGTCTATCCAAAACCTTAAATCTGTTAGCATAGGATTCATGTGTACATGAGGCACATTTAGGACAGTGGATTCAAAAAGGCTCCCCACTAATCTAAAGCTTGCAAATCCTTTAACTACAATGTGGTTAAACTTCAAATGTATGGGAAAGACAAACGTGCCATAGGAGTTCAGGGATGGAATTTGATAAAAGTATATTTCAGAGAAACTTCAAAGACAGCCGAAACTTGACATGAAACACTGGTGTGAAGTGGAAAGGCACAGAGGAAGAAGCATGTCCCAAGTAAGAAGGGACAGTAGGATCAAAGGCAGCGATGGTGGAGGAAGTAAGGGGGTGTGGGTGCAGTGAATAGAACAAGGTGAGTCAACGGAGAAAGGAGGACTGGCAGGGGAAGAGAGGAGGGTCAGAAAGGTGAGTTTGGGCCATATTGTTCATAGGGGATCTTAACATCAGCTTAAGAAGTGAGATCTTTAGCCAGGTAGTTACAGAGAATTATTGCGAGTTTAAAAGTTAATATTTATTGCTTTTGTAATTTCTCAAATGCAAGATATGCCCAATATGGAAAACTTAGAAACCAAGAAAGACAAAGCTAAAAGACTATTTGTAGCTCCACCTCTATTTGTAGTATTTGGAATACACCTTCCAGTCTTTGTACTACACACACACAATTTTTTCCCCAAAAAATAATATTAATGAACTTTATGTAATAATTACACAGTACTTTAATGTTTTCTTATCTGTCAGCATGGTACATGTCTATATAAATAAATTAGAAGCATAAACATTAAAAGCAAAACTAAAATTGTAAGCAATTCCAAGCTCCTACTCTTAATAATCACTTTTGTTGTGTGTGTATGTATGTATGTATATGTGTGTGTGTATCCCTCTGGAAAAAACCACAGATCCCATTCAAAAATAGAATATTTACAAACTGTTTTGGACACTGCAATTTTCTCTTAATATATCATGAACATCTTGCTGTGCTGACACATTCTTTTACAGCAAAATTTAATGGCTGCATCCTATGCAAAATAATTTATTCAATTAATCTCATATATTTTTTAAACTTTTATTTATTTTAAGTGTGTTTTTCCAGGACCCATCAGCTCCAAGTCAAGTAGTTGTTTCCATCTAGTTGTGGAGGGCGCAGCTCACAGTGGCCCATGTGGGCAATCAAACGAGTAACCTTGTAAAGAGCACCGCGCTCTAATCAATTGAGCTAACCGGCCACCCCCAATCTGATATTTCTTAATTATTTTTGCATCTTTGTTGAAAATCAATTTGTGGAGCTATTGCTAGACTCTCTATTCTGATCTATTGATCTATTTGTCTGTCTTGATTCTAATATCACAATCTTAGCAATGTAAGTTTATGCTGAGACTTTAAATCAGGTAGCATAAATTCGCCAACTTGGTTCTTCTTTTTCAAAGTTGTTTTGGCTATTTTATGTCCTCTGCACTTCCACATGACTTTTCAAATTAGCTGCCCACATCTACAAATGAGCCAACTGAGATTTTAATTGGGGTTGTGTTATATCTATAGATCAAATTGGAGAGAATTGATATTTTACCAATGTTCATCCACAGACATTGTATTTATCTCTATTTATTTAGGAGTCCTTTATGTTTTCTCAGTATGTTTTGCAATTTTCAGTGTAGAGGCCTTGCACCTTTTCTCTCATATTTATCTCTACACAGTTCATATTTTTATGCCATCGTAAATGGTATTGTTATTTTGATTTTAATTTCCAATTATTTGTTGCTAGTATCTTGATCTTGCATTTTTCATTCTTACTAAACTTATTAGCTCTAGTGACTCTATAGCTATATTGATTCCATAGGACTTTTGATACAGATGATCATGTATAATGACTATTTTACTTCCTCATTTCTAATCTAGTTGTCTTTTATTTTTCTTGTGTGGTTGGACTGGCCAAAACCTCTGGTACAATGTGGACTAGAAGTGGTGAGAGTACACATCCTTGCCTGTTTCTTCATCTTAGGGAAAATAATTTTGATATTCTTCATTAAGTATGATGCTAGCAGTGTAGCTTTCATAGTTGCTGTTTATCAGGTTGAGACTATTTCTTCTATTCCTAGTTTGCTAAATGTTTTTATCAGCATCAGATGTTGGGTATTTGTCAAATGCTTTTCCTTTATTGAGATGACCATATTGTTTTCCTTTTTTAGTCTGTTAACATGATGAGTTACATTGATTGGTTTTTGAATGTTAAACTAACTTTGCATTCCTTAGATAAACCCTACTTGGTTATGATGTAATGTACTTTCAATATAGTGTTATATTTGATTTGTTAAAATTTGATAAAGATGGTTGTTTCTATGTTCATAAGGATAGCATTCTGTACTTTTCTTTTTTTTCTGGTAATGCTGGCCTCATAGAATGAGTTGGGAATCTAGTTTGGGAAGTCTTTAATTTTCTGGAAGAGTTTGTTGAAATCATATTATCTCTTCTTAAATGTTTGGTAGGATGTACCAGTAAAGGAATCTGAGAATAAAATTTTCTTTGTGGGAAGGTTCAAAACTCCAAATTTAATGTCTTTAATAAATATAGGGCTCTTCAGGTTATCTAATTCTTTTTGAATAAGCCTGGTAGTTTGTATCTTTTAAGGAATTTGAAATTTTTCTTGTATCTCAAGGTAGAAGCTAATGTCATTGACTTGAGATCTTTCTTCTTTTTAAGACAGGTGTTCAGAGCAAAATACTCCCTGTAATTAACGCTTTAACTGTATTCCATAAATTTTCGTATGCTATCTTTTAATTTGTATTCAGTTAAAATTTTTCCTAGTTTCCCTTTTGATTTTTTTGACTCATACTTTATTTTAAAGTATGTAATTTAATTTCCAAATATTTGGAGTTTGTCCAGATAACTTCCTGTTATTGATTTCTAATTTAATTGCATTATACTTAGAGAATCTATTTTGTATGTCTTTTGTTACTCTATCTTGATCACAAATAAATTCAATCCTGTATTTTTGGAGTTGTGGGTTGTTTTTAATTTTTGTACTATTAAAAACAATTCTTTTTGTTTTTTTTAAAGATTTTTTTATTGGGGAAGGGGAACAGGACTTTATTGGGGAACAGTGTGTACTTCCAGGATTTTTTTTTTTCCAAATCAAGTTGTTGTCCTTTCAATCTTTGTTGTGGAGGGTGCCGTTCAGCTTCAAGTTGTTGTCCTTTCAGTCTTAGTTGTGGAGGGCGCAGCTCAGCTCCAGGTCCAGTTGCTGTCGCTAGTTGCAGGGGGCGCAGCCCACCATCCCTTGAGGGAGTCAAGGAATCGAACTGGCAACCTTGTGGTTGAGAGGTGTGCTCCAGCCAACTGAGCCATCTGGAAGCTCAGTGGCAGCTCAGCTCAAGGTGCTGTGTTCAATTTAAATGCAGGGGGCGCTGCCCACCATCACTTGTGGGAGTCAAGGAATGGAATGGGCAACCTTGTGGTTAAGAGGATAAGCTCCAACCAATTAAGCCATTCAGGAGACAGCTCAGCTCAAGGTGCCATGTTCAATCTTAGTTGCAGGGGCGCTGCCCACCATCCCTTGCGGGACTCGAGGAGTTGAACTGGCAACCTTGTGGTTGAGAGCCCACTGGCCCATGTGGGAATTGAACCGGCAGCCTTCGGGGTCAGAAGCATGGAGCTCTAACCGCCTGAGCCACCGGGCCAACCCCTAAAAACAATTCTTGAATGAAGATGAACTTGGAATCTTTGCACCCATTCTTTAATGTTTTCTTAGGTAAATTCTCAGAAGCAAAAATTTTGAGTCAGAGTATTTACTTTCTTTTATAGAATCTGTACATACTGCTAAGTGGCTTGTTTCATGCTTTTCTTTATATTCAAAATGTGCAAATATTTCCTTCAGATCAATATTTTTTTTCTATCACATGTTTTTAATGACTGTATAGTACTTTATTGATACACAAATTATATTTAACAATCCTCTATTGTTGGACCTTTCGGCATCTTGGCTCTTTCTAATTTGTGACAAATTTCCATAATGCTTTAATATATCACATTGTGGATCATTAGTTTGTAGAAGAGAATTGGCCTCATAAAAGCAGTGATTTAGGAAAACTTGTCAGGAACTAGGGTAGAAGATCGATTTGGACTGAGAAGGACTGAAAGCAGGAAATCTGTTCCATACCATTAGGATTCTAATATAATACTACAAATATGAGGCTGTGGTAGAGACAGAGAAATGGAGATGTCAGGGTGGGTGGAAGAAATGAAAACAAAAGAATCTATCACATTTAGTGACTGTATTTGTGGCAATTAAAACCAATCTCTATCTTTAATGTAGTGGCATTTTTAGATAAAACTGTGTCCTCACATTTATCTTTAAAATATCTATTGTCTTAGCACTTGTTCTCACTTGTCAAGCAGTAATGTTTTCTAATTTCTCAACAAGTATCTCCCCATAGATGGTGGAAGGAAACCAGGGGAAATGTTTTCTAAAGCAATCGTATCTAAGGGAGAACAGGATTCATGTAACTCCACATTACTTTATAAGGAATTCTCTCAGTGTCAAAATGGTTTGCCCTTTTGAATTATATCCTCACCATATAAAGAAATAGCAAATTTGAGCACTATTCCTGATCCTATTACACTTTTATTTGTTATCTTGCAACATTTAGAAGCAAAACCTATTTTTCTCACTTGACCTAAAGCAGAACACACCACATCTCCCTGTCAGTGAATCCCTGAGGGGATACAGCCCTGGCTCCTGTGGTGCCTGTGAGAGCCTGGGGCACAGCAGGGGCTTGTTGAGTACATTCAGTTCACTGACTGGATAAGACTGATCTGTGTCTAACCCTTCCAGTCCCAGCTTTCTTTACCCGTCTCCTTTCCTTTGCACTTTTCTTTCCCACCACTCTCACCTTATAATTTTTGAATGCTAAGATCTATAAAATGTTCATTAGTGTCTGCATTTGCACAACTTACCTCTGATTTTAGCAGATTATTTAGCTCATTGCTCAAAATTCTAAAAATAAAATCTGTCATCTCATTTTAAGGTCTCTTTTGAGCATTTACCTAAAAGCCTTTGTCATCACCTTCACAGGAAAATAAAGAATAGAGGCCTGGCTTCATTGTTCTTAGGCGGCTCAATCAAATGGCCAGGTCCAACTCATTAGACCAGGGGTGTCCAAACTTTTTTCAATGTTTTTCACCAAGGGCCATATGCGGTAAAATACACAAACAGCCGGGCCACTAGCTCGAGGTGAAGTACGTATTGCCTCACCTGGTTTATTTAAGTAAACTAAATATATTTTTGGAATTTGCTGCGGGCCAATTAACAATGGATTGCAGACCGCAGTTGGCCCGCGGGCCACAGTTTGGACACCCCTGCATTAGACTAAGCACCAAACTTCCTTACTCGCCACCCAGAAAAATGGAAAGTACACTATCAATTTCTTTATTGCTCCTTAATGTGAAAAAACAATACTACCCTAACCTAAACATGCTTGAAGAAAGCCCAGTCTTCATTCACTTTATGGTCTCCAGGAATTTTCTAGCAGATCAGTTGTAGAACTACCTCAACCACAAACTCACACAGGACCCAAGAAGCACCAACTTTAAATTGATCAATTTATGAATTATTTCCTTCACTCCTTAAGTCCCATATGAAACTTTGATGGTCTTAAATTATTTAAACACTTTTATGTCTGTACAATATTGGTCATGACTACTCATCCAAATTCTACCTAAAGCTTTTAAAATACTATCAACTTCTCCACTATTGTTTCAACACTCATTAACTAAATCTCTGAAGTGAAGACACTGAAAGCATTTACACCATGTATTGTAAATTTCTCTTTAGTGTGATGTTGGCAGCCAAAAACTCTCCTGACAAAGTACAATGGTTTTTTGGGCAGATTAAATATCATTCTATTTCCCATCTTTTTGTTAAATACTTACTGACTTGGTACCTTGGGAAAGTTACTTAAATTCCCTAAGCAGTGGTATGTTGGAACAGGAGCCAGCTTGTGAAGCCAATTGTTGAATTTTCAGGAGTTTTGCCTACAAGTTCTTAAACCTCTGGAGACTTGAATTCAGCCATGGCAGGAATATTTACCACAGACGGTGGCAAATGCTATAAATAAGGGCACCGTTTTCCCCAAAAAGAGCTGGTTTAATAGCTTACTACTGTCTCTAAGCCTTAGTTTCTTCATCCATAAAGTGAGACAAATAATTCCAACCTGTACTGAACACATTTAATTTCAGTAAGGAGACTCTCTCTGCTAGTTTAAATAGAAACGGTGTTTGCTAGATAGTCTTAAATGCCCTGTAGAGCTGCAGAGAAGACTGGTAAAATAGATTATAGCTTGAGCTCTCGAAAACCAATTTGAGTCACACCACAAAACTGGGCCACTGAGGGAACCTAGTGTCTCTTTTATGTTCAGGAAGCTACCTGCCTATTTAGGAAGCTGCAGTGGTTACCAGTTCTAAAATTACTTTGCCTGTACCACAATCAGGAAAACCTCCCTGATTAAGGAGCTGCTACAGGCAAACCAGAGACCTGCACACTGTCTCTACCTGTCTCTTCTGAGTATTTCAAGAGAATATCTGATTAGCAGAAATTAATTCATAACCAGAACTGTAGCTGCATGGGAAGCTCAGAAATACAGTCTTTGTTTGGAGTGGTCTAGTGTCCAGATTAAAAAAAAAAAAATGAGGTTCTTTTGCCATAGATTAAAAGAAAGGATGAGAACAGCTATTGGAGGACATTTAGCAGTCAGCCATAGACCATCAATTCTCATCCCTGACATCTGTAAATGCCTCTTTCCTAGAACAATTCATACCCTACCTAAGAGGTATGATCTCAAAGTCCCATCCAGAGACCAAATCCGGCTCAAAGACCAGAATAGCTGAGTGACATAAAGTCCTCTACATCAGGTCCAGATGTGGCTACCTGTGTTCAGGTGACCCAGAAAGTGACAGGTAAATTATCCCCCATCCCACCTCTGCCCAATACAAATACATTCTATTCAATGGTGTAGTAGGAACAGGATCACTATAATAAAAAGTTCCCTTCATAAATAATAGTGTGCTGGGCAGGAATTTCAGGGACCTCTACCCTGGCACTAGACTACTGTAATTTTTTGGGTTGGCCCATCCTACAGCCTCTGGTTCCTCTTTCATTTCCATGACTACTGGCTTTGCTTTCTTAGAGATCCTTCCTTGTCCATTAGACTCCGTGACTTCTCTGAACGTGGAGAGTCTGCCCTTCTTGGAGCTGCAAAACTTTCAAATCCTGCTTTTTGCTGGTGTACATTTGGGTACTTAGGTTTGCATTGTGCTCAGACAGTCAGGCTTTGGCTATCCAGGTTTATGGTTTCTCTGGTAAAGAATTTTCTCATAAATGTAATGGGCTTCCAGTCTTTCTTCTGAACAGTTACACTGTGAGAATTGTACCCAAAGAACTCATCTAGACATCATGTGTATTTAAGTGTGAAGATCTGGTTTTAATTATTAGATGCTATGCTCTACACAGCCTCTTTTCAACCTAATGGTGATGTTTATGGGTTGAATTTTATCCCCCCACCAAAAGAGACAAAAAGAGTTTGATTCTTAACCTCTAGCACCTCAGAATTTGACCGTTTTTGTAGACAGGATCTTTACAGAGGTAATTAAGATAAAATGAGGTCATTAAGGTGGGCCCTAATTCAATATGACTAGAGTCCTTATAAGAAGGGGAAATTAGGACATAGACACATACACACAGACAACGCCATGTGCAGATGAAGACAGAGATCACGTCAATGCATCTACAAGCCAAGGAAAGCAAAGATTGCCAATAAAGCACCGGATGCTCCCTCATTGGTTTCAGAAGAAACCACCCGTGCTGACACCTTGATCTTGAACTTCTAGCCTCTACAACTGTAAGACAATAAATTTCCGTTGTTTAAGCCACCCAACTTGTGGTACTCTGTTACAGCAGCTCTATAATGCCCTTAAATAATGGTCTAGAATGGTAGGGCAACACCCTTAATCTGATCTCTGCAGCTGGCTTGCTTCTCATTGTCTAGTCCAGAATGCTTTGGACAGGTGCTTGTAAATAGGTGAGGCCACCATGCTCCTTCAGACCAAACTCTTAGTATTGCTTCAGTGTGGAGGTACAGACGCAACTGACTTTTTCAGCACCAAATTATTAGGCTCACAGATATTTTAGGTTCTCCGCCACAGGCTGAGGTTCTCTGCTACTGTTTTAGATTCTCTGTCTTTTCCTTGCATTTCTGTTTGCAGACTGGCTAGATCTAGATGCAGTTCATCTTTCTCTTGTAAAACTTGGTGGAAAGTGGCAGAAGCAACCAATGTACACCATTATGAATTTTTCCAATGATTTTACCTACAGCCACAGACTTGCTCAGCATGTAATCTTCCTTCCTAGGTATTTTAGCCAACCATTTATCAAATACTGTGCCACTGAATCTAAGGGTCTCCAGTGTTCCATGCTGCTATACCTGTTCTCCTCATCATCTGCTAATTGAACTGCTAAGTCAAGGAAACATCCATTATTATCCTTTAGGGCAGCACCCCACTTCTAAATTCTAAGTTCACGTACAGAGAACAGAATCCATTTCAGCAAGTTTAATCAGAAAGGGATTTAGTACAGGTTTTGTTATGAGTTAAAGCAGGGGTATTCAAACTTTTTTCAACATTTTTCACCAAGGGCCATATGAGGTAAAGTACACAAACAGCCGGGCCACTCACTCGAGGTGAAGTACGTATTGCCTCACCTGATTTATTTAAGTAAACTAAATATATTTTTGGAATTTGTTGTGGGCCAATTAAAAATGGATCGCGGGCTGCAGTTGGCCTGTGGGCCACAGTTTGGACACCCCTGACTTAGAAAATCAGTGGTAGGACTGAAGAAATAGTCAAGGGATCCTGTAAGAACAATAGTACAACAGAATGGCGCCACCAGCACTGATGTTCCTATAGCTATTGGGAAACCACCAAGATCATAAAGCCAACTTGAACTGGACTGGGAGATTAGGAAAAAAGACCTGTGGTAGAATTGCAGAAGCAGTAAAAGCATGACTTCTACTTTGCAAATCTCTTACATGTGATTGGCAGGATCCAAGTCAATTTGGAGCTTTAGCTATCAGTGTGTGGGAAATGTTTGTTATTTTGAATTACGATGTGCCCAGCTAAAAGGTAAGGGCTCTATTTTTATTTATTTATTTTTTAGTATGCAAGCAGGGATTATTAGTGATACATTCTCAGGGAAGAGAACAGGCCCAGCTGAGGTGGGAGAGAGAGGCATAGGCTCCCAGCATTAGTAATACGTTCTCAGGGAAGAGAACAGGCCTAGCTGAGGTGTAAGAGAGAGAGAGCGAGAGCGAGAGCACGAGAGAGAGAGAGAGAGAGAGAGAGAGAGAGAGAGAGAGAGAGCACCCTTGTTCTGAGGACTTAATTAAGGGCTCTATTTCTGTGAGAGAAAAGGGGAAAGGAGATAAAGAACGAGTGTTAGATTGTGAATGTAAATATTTTTGGATTATTTCTGACAGAGTAGTAGGCCCTTAATAATTGACAAACTTATGGAAACGTATAATACTATTTCCTTTTTTAAGAGAGAACATGTGAACTCAGAAAGATGAGATCAGGTTTGTAAAAGACAAACTATGTCACAATTACTTTAAATTTTGCTTACTCCAGTGCAGTACAGTGTGCTGTGAGCTGGAGAAATTATAGCTGTAACTTTCTGGTTGACCAAGTTCATTCTCTGGAGGTATAACTGACCTTTTACACTAAAGGTCCTGGTCTAATTGAATTCTCTTACACTTTGTTCTTTCTCAAGTGGTGTTACCACCCCATGTCTTCTGAGGCCCATAACCCAAGGAAATAAGAGCTCACAGATGTAGATCTAGCCTGATTTTATCTCTTTAAAAATTTAAATCTTAAACCTAGATTTATGAAATACATTGTAGAGCTGAGGTCAGCTTTGTGGGCCACACAGTATCTGTTTCAGTTTCTCAATCATGACATTGTAGTGTGAAAGCAGTCATAGACAGTCCACAGATTAATGAGTGTGCTTATGTTCCAACGAAACTTAACTTACAAAAAAGGTGGGGGACCTAATTTGGAAGGTGAGCTGTCATTTGCTGACCCTTGTTTTAGATAACTGAATGAAATAAATTTATAAGAAAAAAATACTTTATCAGAGATACCTTGCTGATTACTGAAGATGTGGACGTCAGTTGGCCCATTCTCTTCTCCCTGGGTGTGTAGAGTCCTTTGTTTCTTTCATACACTACACTCAACCTAATTGCTGGTGTTTGAAACAGCACTTCCTTCTGCTTGGTTTCGATTTATGGTCACGTGTCAATGTTTTTCTGAACATCTGTGAACCTAAACACAACATGAAATTTTGTTCATTTCAACAGCCATCTTAAAACAGAGACAGAAAGTGGCTACCAAGTGTGCTCAGCCACACCTGAAGCAATCTATATGTTCTCCCATCAGCCTCAACTGAGGGCTGGATTCACCTACAGCCTCCTGATGTCCTTTATATACCATGAGCACCTGTGAGCTAGCATGGCCTTCCACATCAGGGGACAAATTCTACTGCTGTCCTGTCTTGACAGAGCATTAGCTTTTGTAGTGAGCAGAGCATAGTGACTAAGAGCACAAGGTTCCCACTGACCTCTGCCATTCATTAGCATGTGGCCTTAGGATAATTACCTAATCTTTCTATGCTTTGGTTTCCTAATATGCAAGATGGAAATCGTGATAATATCTACTTAGAACAATGGCTGGACTGTATCAGACATTCCACAAGTGCTATCTACAATGGAGAATTTGGTGCCAGCTATTTATATTATTTGAGATAATTACAATATTGTTAATTGGCCTTCATTTTCACCTGAATATTTTGATATATGAACTACAAGTAAAAGTTGAGTTTTGTTTGCTTGTTTGTTTTTGTTTGTTTTAATTATGGTCTCCTAACATGAATATTTTCTATACATTGGTACAGCATGTTTTACTATTCAATTGCCCTAAATCTTCTTAAAAGTATACTTTCTTTTTTAAACAACTGAGCATAAGTTTTCAACAGTAGAGCAGACAGCACAGAAGAGTAAAGCACAAAAAGCAAAAGCAAACGACAGAAATAAATACCATGGGCCAGTCAGTACTGTCCCATGGATTCTTAACAGTTGCCTATTCTCTGGCCTGTTCGCTTCTCACACAAACCTGGCTTCGTCCTCTTTTCTGCTAGCTCCTACACACTAGTCAGGCTAGTTTTAGATTAGCTAGGTGACACAATCCAGGGAAGCTTCCTAGAAGTCACATTCCTAGACCTGCACACCCACAGATTCTGATTTCATGATGCAGGTTGAAATCTTTGTTTTTAAAATACCTCCCATGATGCAGATGTACAGGAGATCTGGGGACCCTCTGCTCCATACCCTCACTCCTGTTCTCTCCCAAATATTCCTCCCTAGCCCCCACTACCAATGTTTGTGTGCCCAAGCAGTGCCCCAAACTGTGGCAGCCTCTGCAGCCACTGTCTCAAACAAAGAAGATATTAATCACATATTACAGGTGAGGAAACTAAGGCTCAATTATGTTTAGTAAGTTGTGCAAACTCTTCTGCCTCTTTCCTTGACAAGAGCATATAGTTAATACCATAGTTGATATTAATTCGTTTAAGCATGTAAAAAAATCTCCTTGAGGGGATGGGCCAAGCTTTGTACTTTTGTGAGAATCAGGGATCGATTACTACTGTGTTTCCCCGAAAATAAGAAAGGGTCTTATATTAATGTTTGCTCCATTAGGGCTTATTTTCAGGGGATGTCTTATTTTTTCATGTACAACAAATTATATTTATTCAAATACAGTTATGTCATCTTCTTCTGGAGCATAACGTACTAAATGTGTCTGTCTGGTTGAAATCTTAACTGCGGCTTGCTTATTTTCACGGTAGGTCTTATTTTCGGGGAAACACGGTAGGAACAGAAATCCATCCAAAAGGCTGTTGAAAGGATATAGGAGAATTTCATGGAACTCAACAGTAGAAAATACAGTTTGGCCATAAGGCTATTCATTTAAATACAGCTTTCGATGTTTGAGATATTTGTAACGACAAAAGAAATATGTAATTCTCATATATGTATTCTCCTGACATATGTATAAATGGCCTCACCCAAAAAGTTGCTCCAGCCAGATGCAGAAGCTGCCTGGAATGCAGGAACTACCCTTGTCTCCCCATAGCCAAAGCTGAAAATTTTTAGGTATTCCTTCCTGGAGAGCTGCTTCTAGGATATCCCTTCCCAATACCCCACATCCTCCCTGTTTTCACCTGACATTGCTGGATAAAACAAAGAAAGAAAGTGTTGCAAGAGAAAAGGAGTCTTCTGTTCTCTAAAAATTCTTTCATCCAAAATGAGAGAGAAATCAATTTAAACAGGCTTTAAAAAATTTATTGGGCTATATAAATAAAAGGTTCAGGATTAAATCCAGCTCTGGAATTAGCTGTGGGTCACTTTATACACTGCCCCAGCTTCAACAGGTTTCCTACAGCAGATATTTCATACATATTTGTTGAGTTGAATTAAGGCTATGAATTTTCCTGAGTCAAATTCTCTATTGAATTTGTCATATTCCCTGGCTTTGATAGAGATTTTATTTTTAGTTTATGTTTATTAATGTTCATATTCATTAATATTTTAAATATTTTTATTAATATTCTTCAGTATATAATATTTGATTTTCTTTTTGATCAAAGAGTTTGAGGGACAGATCTTTTTTTAATTTTCAAGTAGTTGGGGATATTTGTGCATATGTGTTTTTATTTCTAGATTTATTGCCTCCTGGCAATACATTATAAATACAGTATTTGTTTTTATTTCCTTTTTCTGTGTCTTTTCTGGAAATTCTTTCTTTAGATATGTTAATATATTCAGTCTGATTATAGCCGGGGCTTGTCCCGGAAGCTGTTTTGTCTCTTTAGGGTGACTTTCTATATTACTGGTCAAAAACATTATATATATTTTTTATACTTGAACTCTAGATGAAAAGCTTACTTCCCCATTTTCAAACTATTTGGAGGGTGATCTGTCTGTTGCCCTACATACTATAGTTCTCTTGTGAGTATAATAATAGCAGTGCATACCTTATGGAGCTGTTATCAGGATTAAATGAGTCAATATGTATAAAATGCTCAGCACTGTTCCTGGTCTATAGTAAGCCCTCATTAAAGCTCCAGTTATATATTTTTTTCTGAACCTGCTGTTTTGCTTTTAGTAGCATTCCACTTTGATAGACATACAGTAGTTTTTAATTAATCCAACTTGTAACCAAAAAAATAAAAAAAACCAAAAAAAAAAAAAAAATCCAAAAAAACCCCACATCATGGCAACAGATGAAGAACAAAAGGCAAAGAAACAAAAACCACCCTACTGGACGTAAGCGTGATGTAATAACCTTATGCAGCAACCCCTTAGAAAATAAGAAAAGCTGTTAACTTTGTCTTAAGCATGTTCTAGTGGGTTCTGTGAGAGACTATGCAGAGCTGCTGAGCAATGTACCCACATCTGAATCCTAATAATAAGAGATACTGATTTTCTCCTTTTCTGAAATGGGTATGACAACCTGTTCCTCTCCACCCTTAAATTGTGTAAACCTGGGCAGGGATTAGGCCTTTCATTGAGTTTTGTGGGGGTGAAGAGCTCGTTTTATAGTCCAGCAAACTTGGACCAAATTCCAGTCCAGTTACTCAGAAACTAAGTAATCTGCCTTAAGATCTATGCCTGGAACCCCATTTAACTTGCTAGTTATTATTGGTCAATTATTGTGGTCCTTGCTTGCACATATACGGGCAATAATTTGAAATAGTTGTGGAAAAGTGCTTTGTATAAAGTTTTACATACTTTATATTTCACTGAATCCACTTAACAGCCCCCCAAGGTAGGTGTGTTTTACTTGAGAAATGATAATAGAAAAACAACCACCAAATTATTATTCGTTTTATATATAAAGAACGAGGTAATTTTTTTTTAATCTGCCAATAATAACTAGCAAGTGGTGTGTGGTGATTCTTTTAGTGATGCTAATTTTAAAACTTATGAAGTATTATTTATGCTCATTGCAAGTCTATCAATAACGACTAATTGTGTAGCATTGCATTCCCTCCTACTCTTGTTTTTTCAAACTACATATCCTAGTAAATGCAATTTGCAAACACCTTTCCGATTGCCAAACATTCTATCAGATGGGCGACTTCACAGCCACTGAGTGCAATGCTACTCACCTTCAAACAGATGAAAATCAGAACACTTTGGCTGCTAAAGCCACCTGCCACACCCTCTCCTCTTCTCTACTTTCAAGTTTGTCCTCCCAACCCCATTATCCGAGGACAATCGTTTGGCGAAAGATCAATTTACACTGTAGCAATGACTTGCTCCTATAGCGCTCTCTAAACCGGGGAGGAGGGAGGCGGAATAGAGTATTATCCTCTGCGTGTCATCCTTGGCACTGTCGCCTTTTCTTTTATTTGACTTTTGGCCGTGGGAGGGTAGTGCAGTTATGAGGTACTAGATGTTCACAGCTGAGAAGAATTTAGACCAGCCGTACCCCTCACTGTCATCACTCACTCCCGCCTTGTGCTTGTATTTCGCCCGGCTGAAATTAGCCTTGGGACAGCCCGCCGGAGGCAAACCCACAGGAAATCCCACACCGGCAGGAAAACCCTGGCACGGCTCCCGCCACCACGCGGAATCATTCCATATTCCGGCGACCAATCAGCACTCCGCATGCTGCCGCGCCAGCCAATCCAAGCAAACATACGTTGCTCGGGCCAACTTCTGCTTCCAGCCCTCCCAGCACCGGGTTCGAGCCGGGAGCTTGGCTGTCGGGGGTTTCGACCCTCCTTCCCGGAAGAGCTTAGTGCCTTCCAATTGGCTGGGACCGGCATTGGCTTGACGCCCATTGGCTGCTGCCGCCCGCGACCTCGACGGGCGGGGAAGCTGAGAGAGCTTTAACCGGTAGGTGTTGTGGAGGCGAGTGAGTCCTGTCCCGGCCTGACCTGTCGGGGCTCCACACCTACTCCTCGTTTTCCCTCAGGTAATCGCGGGTAGAGGCACGGAGTCGCGGCGGAAGTGAGGGCTTGGCGGGAGGGTGACAGGGGTGTCGGGGGCGCCAAGCCCGGTGCGTTTTCCCGGAGCTGCTGCTGCGAGTGGGGTGTGAGAGGCCGCTGTAGAGTGAGAGGATGGCTGGCCCCGGCGTCCGGGCGGGTGTGGACCTCACAGGTGAGAAAGAAAACAGGTCCAGGGAAGAGAAGGGGCGAGACGGAAGGATCCCAGGGCTTGCACCTCGCTCCTCTACACCGCTCACGAGTTTAAGGACTTAGACGCGGATTAGACCTCAGTTTCTTCATCTGTTAAACGGGGAAGGGACCATAATAACCTTGCTTTTAGGGCCGTGGTGAAGTTGCATTGAGGTCACGTTCTGTGAAGGACACAGTGCTTCCTGGTTTCCTAGTAGATGCACAGACAGCATAGGATCCATCGTCACGCCACGCTTTTGACTGAAATGATGTTGATGATAAGACGGCGTTTTCCAGTGCTTCCAAGTTCGGTGCTAAGTGTGTTAACGCACGTAATTCCTTAGTAAATCAGTGTTACTATTATCCCTAATTTACCATTAAGAAATATTACCTGAGCTATTTTGGGTTCAGAAGCCAGGGCAAGATATGACAAATTTAACGTAAATTTAGGTGTCTTGGTGTCTGTCTACATTTAATGTAAAGTCTCTTCCAGCCTGTGATCAGCTTTCAGCATTTTACAAAATAGACCTTTGGCCTTTGAAGGCAGAAGCCTTGGTTTGGAAATCTGGCTCTGTCACTTATTAGCTGTTAGATCTTGGACAAGTGACCTAATTAATTTCCCAGTTGCTACTTTCCCGTTCTGTAAAATAGGGATAATAATAGAATCGGCTCTTGAGGTTCTTTGTGAGGGTTAAGTGAAATCATACAATTTAAAGTGGCCAGAAAGATTGATCACATACTAGCAAATGATAAAAGATGTTAGCTATTATTATTATTTTAAATAAAGGATTAACGTATTAGGAGCTTGAACATTAACGACTCAAACTTAAAGCTGACATTAGAATTTAATATTGCCTCAAATGTTGTAAAAAGTCTCAACATTGTTGTAAAGTTTGTACTAAAATAAGCCAAAGTGAGCACTAAAACCGGAACATTGGTCACATTGCAGAAGCAGGCTTCCCTGTTGCGTTCCTGCCAGAGCCATTCTCAAAAATGAGAAACCGTTGTACTTGACTAAGTTGAAAAAGCTAAGTTACCAATTCAGGATTGTTTGAAAATCAAGCCTGTGCTGAAATTTTTATGTTAGGTGAAAATATAATTTAATTTATAAGGCCTTGGTTTGCATAACATCTTGGGGAAAAATCTATGGCATGTTAAATTGAAGCTATTCACCTGAATGAAACCCATATCAATTAATGGAAGGTTAATTCTGATATGAGCTTCTTTAACAAGTGAATTGAGACTTAATCATACTACATGAGTACAAACATATTTTTATAGCATTCACTTTTTATTAGGGGTTAAGATGTTTATTATGTTCCATATTTAAAATAAAACCTATGACTGTTTCACTGTGACATATATTTGACAATAATTGGAGTTGTATTGGTCAAAGACTGGTGCTCATAGATGGCTTCAAGAAAAATTTTAACAAGGCTGCTCACTCTATGATGTCAGCCACTATCTATACTGGTGATCATTTCAAAAATATGTACAGAAATCATGAACAAAAAGGTTAAAGGAAGGAAAAACTGAAGGTGGACATTACTCAGCACTGAGTAATAGAACTGTCAAGAGCATATAACCTTTTACATGGAGCTGCTAGATTCTGCTAAGGTTGAGTGGTACCTGTTCTCTCTGAAATGTAAGTGATGGAGTTGGAGAGTTTCCTGATATAAGTCAAGAAAGGGAATAAAAGAATTAGTAAGATGGTGTTCAGAATGGTATTTAAAACATTTTCCTGACACTCTCCACACAGATGGAGATTGCAGTAGAGCATGTTGTATGCTTTCTTTTCGATTAACATGAGTGCCCCATTATATTAAAAGAGGGCCAAGACCTTGATAACCCCAATACTGCCCCTTCTTGGTTCTGGAATATACAGAGGGTGCTAAAAAAAAAAAAAAAAGTATACACATTTTAAGAAGGGAAAACACTATTAAAATTGTAATACTCACTATATACCAAGAACAAAAGATGAATACAAGTCATATTTGACTTCTGCAATTCCAAGAGGTGCTCAAAGTGGTGACCATCAGTGTAATTTTAATACAGTTCTTTTCCTTTCTTAAAATGTGTATACATTTTTTTGGCACCCCCTGTATTTCCAGAGATCCTCTGTCATGCCTGCCCACACATAGGTAGTTTAGACAGTAACAATTATTCCCTTTTGGACTTCATCTTGATGAAAAAACATCCACGCAAGAAATAACTGCCTGGCTTTGGCTAAAAGAACGTTCCAAGTTTACACTTACTTTGTTCTTTTCCTTTCCTTCCTACCTCCTACTCCATCACCCTTACAGTGGCTCATTAATAGGAGTTTTTAATGTTTTCGTTTTTGTTATTGTTGCAGTTAAAGGTTTTTTTAAAGGGTGAAATAAGTCAACTTTGAGAGGAAACACTGGATTACATCCATTTCTATAGTTCTAGGACCTGGTATATAAGAGATGCTTGGTAAATAAAACCTCTGAGAAATTATTGTGATTTATTATGGTAATGGAAGTTTTTTAGTCATTCAGAGGCTCAATAATGATTCGTATAAATGGGACTGCCTTAGATGTCTTGAGGTCTTCCATAAATGACACTAGTAGCTCACGGTCCACCCATTTTTTTTTTCCTTTTTTCTTTAATAAGTTTCTACCGTATGCTAGACATAGGAGTTTAACATTGAACAAGTCATCTCGTTTCTTGCCCCAAAAGATTTACAGTTAAATGTGAGAAGATAAGTGAATAATTGTATTACAGAGTTGCTAACCTACTCTTTAGGGGAATCCAGGAAAGAAGAGTAGAAATTAGGCAGTGAAGTTCAACCAACTCATAAAAGGGGCCATAAGCCATATTAAGGAGCTTGGATTTTATACTGATGTAGGAGTGAACGATTTACTAAGGTAAACACCTTAAAGATTCAGATTCTCATCTTTATGAGCATTTTTTTATTGCTTACATTTTGTGTACTCGATTTGCACAGAGATGTTTTCTATGATAAAAATAGCTTTCCATTTCATTTTTGATCTCTATCAAATAGTTTTGAAAAAATTCTCTTGTCTTCTAACCACAGAAACCTGGCAGGTGACCTTTGGGTTTAAAGAGTGTTATTTAATTATAATGATTCCAGTAATAGATAAATGAAATTTATTTTGCAAGTAATCTCTAAGAACTTGTGCTTGTTTGTAACATACTTTTGAATAAGGTCATTGTACTGGCTATCAAGTTGGCAGTCTCTCAAATGGATAAGGGATATATTCCTGACTGGCAGAATTTTTGAACGAACGGATCCACTTTTAGTCTATGGATAGGAGCTATACTTATCATACATTTTGTGTCACTTACGTAGATCCTAAATGTCAAATTATTGAATTTTCTCTATATACTTTCCCATGTTTTTGAAAGGATGTGCTCTTTGGAATAAAGATTATTTTGTACTGAAGGCAATTAAGAAACAGCAAATTTATAAAGAGCTCTTTTCACTCTTACTACCTGCCTAAAAGTAGGCCACAAATTTCCTTTTGTGCAGGTCTTGCCGCCTCTGCTATCCTAGGAGAACAATTCTTATCACTAGAGACAGAAAGTTGGCACCAAGATCGTCTGCACAAACTTTACTAAAATAACCCTCTCTCCTGTTAGTTTCCTTTCTTGCGTTTACCTTCCAATAATTATCATCCCTGGAAGCCCAAACCCCTTTTCCTTTGTCTTGTCACTTCTCCACAATTTATCATCCTTTGCTAAAATGGTGCAATGGTCCCAGGGTCTAACTGCTTCCTTGGGTCTCCACGTACTTTCTGTGAAGGCTTCTGTGCAGATAAAAATTACAATGTTGACATCAACTGAAATTTGTATGTCTTTCCTGTCATGGCGTGGAATTAACCCCTGGTTGTTCGCAAAAGGTGAAAGTATTCACAGACTCTATAAAGTGGGAGAATGAAGAAAGTTTTTATTAAAGTTAGGGCAGAGAGAGAATGCCCATGTGTGGGGACAGAGCCCGGAGTGCAGTTTCCAGGCTCTCAGCCTCACGTGGAAAGGTGCTGGCTCAGGTAGTAAATGGCGGTCAACTGTGATCGGATGGCCATCAGCTGTGGCTAGTTGGCCGTCAGCTGTAACCAGTGAGCCATTGGCCACTAATATAACTGCCGTGGCTACGCTAGCAGCGGATGGTGGCTGAGCTAGCAAGCGCAGATTCAGTTAGCACGGTGGGTTGCAGCTAGCAAGTGGGGTTGGTTGGTTGACAGAGAAGCAGACGGCAGGTTGCAAATCGTGTGGCTCCTGCTTCCTGTGTCTCTAACTCAGCCGCCAGTGAGAATATAGTGGTATGACTCCCCTACCTATGGCACCGTGGGTGTTCCTTTTTGGCCTCACCATATTCTGCATTCTTATGTGGGGAGCGGGAGCTGAGACTCTGCATGACACCCTGGCAGTGTCCAAAGATGACGGCTGCTGTGGGTGGTAAGGAGAGAAATACCAGGAGTGGGTGGGAGGGTGGAGGTGGGGTAGGAAGGTGGGGTTGGGGCCGGGTCACCGGGTTAGAGTCCAGAGCCTGAGAGTGGACAGCTGCACCTAACTTCAAGTTAGCTTTTTCTTATGTTGGAAAGGGGGAGTTACTTAGGCAGTTTTGAGGGCTGACATCACTTCCTGGGGTCTGGTCTGTTTGAAGATGACGTTATCTCCGGACTCTGGACTCTGGACTCGGCCATAGCGGCCTGGGACTTTAATTTGTCACCAGTAAATACCGCAAGGGAGTTGTAAATTGGTTTCCAGTGTCCGGGCGCCTAAGGATTAAGAAATTGCTTTTTTCCAGGTTAGGATGTTGTTAACTAACGAGGTATGGGTTGCCTTGAGAAAGGGAGGAAACAGAGTTCTTCAGTTAACAGTGAGGGGAGAAACAAGGAGAAAACAGCTGAATATCAGGATGGATCAAACTGCAAACAAACCAAGTCTGATTACAGGTGGCTAGATAGTGAGCTGTGTGGTGAGTTAAAGTGCAAACTAGCTCAATTTAACTGCGTTACTGATTCCCTGAATTTCATCCATACATTTTCTCCTGTTAATCTAGCTTTTGTTAGTTTAATTCACAGGTCCCAGAGATAGAACCTTAGGGAGCCAGTTCTGTATCATTGTAGTGTTTGTCATTTTTACTGGCTTGTATGCTCTGCTTTGCGCTAATTAAATATTAACTACAACATTTATTTCTGTCACCTTTAGTTTTTAGATTAATGGCTCTTAACCTTGGCTGAATAACAGAATGGCCAGTGAGGCTTTGTAAAGGACCTAGATTTTGGGGGCCTACCGCAGAACAGACCCACTAAATCAGACTGTCTGGCAGTGGGTCCTGAAATCTAACATCTAAAAACAGTATTAAAGAAAACCTGAGGCAGACAGCAGTTAAAGTGGTAAAAGCAAATCTTATGCAAGAACTATTGCGATGGAAAAAGGAAATCTCAGTATAGAACTCGGCTCCCTTCTGAATTCAACAAGGACAAATGGAGATTTATAGCCAAGGAGCAGGGTAGGTATCAGTGGATGGAAAAATTGCTAAGAGGAAACATTAAGGGTAAGGGGGATTCTGGCTAAATCGACTGGAAAGGATTCTTGCTGAAGGCAGGTCAGGGTGTTAAGATTGAGGATAAGGTGAGCAAGTTTTGAGGGTGGGGAAATTTTCACTAAACCGAGTCAGCAGGATTCTTGCTAAGACTGGACTAAGGGGACAAAGAGCAAGCCCCAGAGCTAGACTTTGTCGAATAAAGGACTCAGAGGAGCCTAAGGAGAGAATTTTTGTCAACAGCAACGACAAAGGAGATTCTGATGTATGTGTCTGTAGTTGAGAATTGCAGCCTTATTCCCATAGAGGCTTGAGCCTTGTTATTTCATTTAGATCTTCACCTACTTTTTAGTTGTAACTTGATGGGTCTGTAAATGGGCAGCTTTTCCCCCAAAGCCTTTTCTCCTTTAGGCTTTTACTGGCGATGGCACCAACAGGAGACATAGTTAAGACCAAATAATTCTTGTTTTGAAGCAAGCGTACTTCCACAGCGATGATGAGCCTGTTGTGTCCCAGGCAGGGTTCTAGTTGTGTCCCTGTTGTGTCCTAGTTGGTGGGGATGTAGTGGTGAGTAAGGCAGACAGGGGCGCCTGCTCTGTTCGCGGGGGACGTGATGGTCAAAGAACGTAATACAGTACACCAATAAAGGAACAAGTTAATTTCAGACGGTGATAAGCACTGTGAAGAAAATAGTTGTGACTTATGGAAGTCTGTATTAAGGACAAAAGGTTTAAACTGAAATTGTCATGACTGGTTTTTATTGGTCACGCTCAGGTTTGGGGTCTAGTAATCCAGGCAGAGAAATGCCAAGTACAAAGGCCCAACGTAAGTATGGAGCTTGGCCTATTTGAGGAACAGAAAAAACCAGTAGGACAAGAGCGTTGTAGGCAGATAGGATAAGGTGGTATCAGTAGGAATCTCTGGATTCCTATTAAGGGTGATTTCAAGGCTTTTGACTTGGAGCAACTGGCTAAATTACTATTTTGATAGTAAATTGTTAAGATGGGAAGACAGGCAAGTTGAGGGGAGCAAGAGATGCCCATTAGGCATGAAGCTCTAAATAAGTTTCTGGATCTGGGACTTTGCTGTGGTATCGTCCTCTCTCCCCATCTCCCCTCCTGGGTCTTTCCACATGTCAGCCTCAGGCTAACCAGAGTTTTTGCATGCCTGCAGTTGATCAAAGGCTCCCAGAACAAGTACTCTAAAAGAAACCTGCAGAAGGTACGCGGACTTTCCGAACCTAGCCTGGAAAGTCATACAGACTCAACCTCTTGATGGAAAGTGTGTCAAACAATTTGCAGCAGTGTTTTAAATCCATCACATTACAGAATCCCTCATTTAAGTTTATTATCTTTCAAGGTTATAATCATTTCCCTTTAAAAATAATGTTGAGCGGTACCTTATCTTTAGGATTATTAATGATATAGTACTTTTCTTCTTTATATAGTTAAAATTATTGCCTTAACATTATAAACCATTTATTTATGCTATACTGGTGGTTCTAAAAGACTTCATATGACCTCCCTCCTTACTCAGTTACCTAACTGAATCCTAACACTTCATCAAATGAAATACAACATTGAAAACAGTAAGAGTTCTTCAAAATTTTGAAATTGTTCTGAGTTTTGTAACTCTATCCTAAAGGATGTAAGATGACCTTCCCAGTTGTGGTTGTCATGTGTTTGCTAGAATGAGTCCTAATTCTGCTGGATGGTAAAATAAAAATTTTCAGAGGCTGAAATCGAAGGACTTTTTAAAGAGCTTATGCTTTTTGTATTATTTTTGCATTTTGGAAACAGCATTTTTTTTCTTCATTTGATCTGGAGTTTTATAATTTATTCCTTTTTATTAGATCTATTAGGAAAAATAGGATTACATTTTATTTCTATATGGGTGATTTTAACAACTCAAAATGTGTGATTCTCATCCCTAACTATGTGTTCCTCACCTTGGGAGCGTTTAGAAAAACACCTATGTCCAATTCCTCCTCTCAGAGATTCTGATTGATCTGGGGTCGGGTCCAGATACAGGCATCTTTTATAGTCCCCAGGTGATTCTGTTATGAAGCCACATTTGAACTACTGCATCAACTGTGCTGTTTGCTAATATTAGTCTTGGTCTCTGTAACAGGGAAGAAAAAATGGAAGTCCTGCCTGATGCTACTGCTTTTGCAACTAAAGTTCAAAACACTCTCATCCAGTACCATAGCATTGAAGATGATAAGTGGCGAGTTGCAAAGAAAATGGTAAATTAGTTTAATTACTTATATTTGGGGTGTATCGTCTATCTAATGAATTGGTTGATGACTTTCAAAATGGTATGGAAAGATACGGCCATACTCAATAGACATGGAAAGATGCTCAGTGTCACTAATCATCAGGGAAATGCAAATTAAAACTACAATGAGAGAGCACCTCACTCCTGTCAGAATGGCTATTAATAAAATCAATAAACAAAAAAGGGTTGGTGAGGATGAGGAGAAAATGGAACCCTTGTACACTGTCGGTGGGATTGCAAATTGATGCAGCCACAATGGAAAACAGTTTGGGGGTTCCTCAAAAAATTAAAAATAGAACTACCATATGACCCAGCAAGCCCACTTCTGGGTATTTATCTGTAGACACTAATTCTAAAAGATATATGCACCCCTATGTTCATTGTAGCGCTATTTACAATAGTCAAGATATGGAAATAAGCCAAGTGCCCATCAATAGACGAATGGATAAAGAAGTAGTAATACATATATACAATGGAATATTAACCATAGAAAATAATGAAATCTTAACCATTTGCAACAGCACGGATGGACTTAGGGGGTATTATGCTAAGTGAAATAAGTCAGACTGAGAAAGACAAATATATGATCTCACTTATATGTGGAATCTAAAGAACAAAATAGGCAAACAAACAAAACAGAAACGGACTCATGGATACAGAGAGCAGACTGATGGTTGCCAGAGGGGTGGGGGGACTGGGTGAGAAAAGTGAAGGGATTAATAAATACAAATTGGTAGTTACAGAATTGTCACGGGGATGCAAAGTACAGTGCAGAGAACATAATCAATAATGTTGCAACAACTGTGTGTAGTGCCAGATGGGTACGAGACTGATCAGGGGGAATGTGTGCATAAAGTGTATAAATGTCTAGGTACTGTGCTGTACGCCTGAAACTAACATAAAATAATACTGAATGTCAACTGTAACTGAAAAGAAATAATTAAAAAATATATATATATATAGATCATACTTCAGATGGATGTGCAGAATAGATAATTTTGCTAATTCGGTCGGTAGTTTAGCATATCATAAACGGAAAAACAGTAATCCTGCACTGCTTTCATTAGTTCTTTAAATATTGGACGTGAGAATATTCTCATGGTAATAACAGCCTAAAGCATAGTCTCTAAAATCAAGAAATAAAATGAATCATTGTCAATTTAAGGAAGTACAGTAATTGATAGTTTGGAATAGTTTCAGATATTTCAACAAGCCTGTGACGGTGGCCAGTTAGTATTCTTTTTTACCAATATGACATGCCCAGACTATCACATGGCTGAGTGATACTTCCAGGACACTTCCGGTTAAGTGCTGTAGCTATTCTGATGTTCAGACTTTCTTGGGCAAAGATCAGAAAAAAAAATGTAGGGACTAATTCAAGGTAGCACTGTCATAATAGATGTGAATTGTTTAATATTTTAAAAGATATGAGCAAGTTTAGGATGAAATATTTAGCGTTCCTAATGTTTTAGTCTAAATTTGTCAGAAGATAAGATTGGAATAAGGCAAATGACAATAGCCAGTGAGATAGGACCATCACTGACTCTTCATAGTGTTTAGGACTCATTAACCTACTGAAAAATCTCTTTTGGAGGTCTATGATTTAAGTAAATGTGAAGAACTTTAGGATACAGAAGAAATTCAAATAGGGATCATTTGATGGTATAAATGACTTTTATGCATATCTGACTATTTACTTAAGTTTTATTTTAAGGCAAAGACTAATACTCTAGATTTATGAAATTGTCAGTTTTATATTCAGGGTTTCACTATGTAATTATCCCCATATACTGTTTTTATTTTTCCAGAAAGATGTAACAATTTGGAGAAAACCTTCAGAAGAATTTAATGGATATCTGTAAGTAAATTCTAGTAGTTTATGTAGCTCCTAAGCCAATGCTAAGTGTTTTGCGCGCGTGCGCGCACACACACACACACATTTATGATCATTAAATGATCATTACTAGTAAAATTTGGCCTTTGCTTTTAAGATTTAAACTTTCTGAGAAGCAAATCACCTTTTGAATTTAGAGCCTTTAGAATGTCCATAGATGGACTGAGTTGATGGTGAGCTGATTATAAATAATGATATCAAATGGCTGATAAGATCTTAATTTCTTAGCTTGGTGTGTAAGATTCTTCTAATATTCTTCTACAATTATTCAGTGCTGTAGCATACTTTATGCTAGGACTTCACCTTGAGGAAATCATCAGAAAGATAATAGCTAAGTATTTGTCTCATCCATCACAGCATTGCTTATAGTGTTAAAAATGAAAACAACTTGAATAGTCAATAGTTGGAGGACGATTAAATTATGGAACATATATGTGATATTTTACAGTTTTTATAAAACATTTTCAAGCATTTGAAAACATGAGAAAATGCTCAAGATATAATCTAAAGTGAATAAAGCAGAATATTCAAGTGCATGTAGTAGTAGTACCGATTGTGAGTTGACTTTATATATTTTTAAATATTGAAATGTTTTTATTTAACACCAAATATATACCTCTAGATGGCGATTTTATGGTTGATTTTTATTTCCATTTTTTGGTGTTTGCATATAGTTGAACATGAATTATGTCTTTAACCAGAAAAAAATATTTCTTTTCAAAGCCAGTGGGGGACAGTTGCCTTGTATAATTGCAGTGGAATGTTCACATCCTTGCAACTCGGATCTTTTTAAAATCAACTAGGGTCTGGCCCCCACTTCCTATATACAGAATGTTCTGAAGTGTAATAACAGACAGTGTTTCCAGAAAGATGAGTTATACAATATTTATGATGAGGGCAGGGAAACTGGAGTTGGATTAAGCATTGTAAGCAACTGTAGAGTTTAATTCTTTAGGTCAATAATATCCAGTGGGGAATGAAATGTGTAAAGAGTGCTAAGGGAGCAAAGCATTACACATCGGTGATACTGAAGGACTTCATACAGGAGCTGATACTTGAGCTGAGCCTTAAAGGAAGAATCGGTATTTCTTAGGGAATGGGAGACTGACTCATACTCCAGGCACAGGGAATTGCATGTGCTGCGTCAACACAGATGAGTGTGTTTAGGCAAGTAGAAGTTGTATTTGTATAGCTGGAGCATAAAGTATGGGGGTGGGGAGAGCATGTGTCTGAAAGATTTTTGAATGCTAAAATAAGGAGTTCAGTATCACACTTACCCTCTGTTCAATGTTCATCCCCACCTCCCAGGTCCTCAGAGGATTTCAAATTTACTCTAATAACATTGTGAAATAACATTGTGAAGTGAGCATGGGAAGTTCAGAGAGAGGTTTTTACCCTGGGAGTCCATGGCTAGCTTCCCAAAGTTCCACTAAGCTTGTATAAAAAATTTTGTCAGTGTGTTATTCCTGGGAAGGCATTTGTGGCCTTTTTCAGATTCTTAAAGAGATATGTGATCAAAAAAGCTAGAGATTGATTCAGCGTTGTGTCGGACACAGCTCGGGAAGACAAAGCTTGGGAGTTGAAAAGGGCAAATGCACATGATGGCGGCGGCGGCTGTGGTGTCGGTGGTGTCGGTGGTGACGGTGGTGACGGTGGTGTCGGTGGTGGCGGTGGTGGCGGTGGTGGCGGTGGTGGCGGTGGTGGTGGTGGTGTCGGTGTCGTCGGTGGTGGTGGTGGTGATGATGATGATAATTAACATACTGAGAATCAGGTATTCTCATGAGCACTTTACATTTAGGAAATGATTGTGATAAGATGTTGGTGACTTCTTAATTGTGACTGTTGGAATGTGGTTAAGAGAAAAAGAAGAGTCAAAATCCCAGATTTCTAATTTGGGTGACTGGATTAATGTGTATTACCTCTACCCCAAGTTAGAGAATACAGGATGGAAGAGCAGAGTTAGGATGGGGGAGATAACACAGGTTTGAACTTGAGATACTTATAAAATGGTAAAAAGGCTTCAGTTGCTTTAAAAAACAAGTAAAAAAGACTCCCCAAAATGTTGCTCATAAAGCTAAAGCCAGTCTGTCTCTCATTTCTTCTCTTTTCTTTCCTCCCCAGAGGTAACTGCTATCCTGAAGTTGTGTGTATTATTCTTGTTTCATACTTTGTGTGTGTGTGTTTCCTTTGGTAAATTGCTTTTAATTTTTTCCATTCGGTATTATGGTTTCAGGATTTAGCCACATAAATCTATTCTTTCACTTCCATGTGAATATACCCCAGTGTGTTTATCTGTTTGCAAATTTGCCTGCAGATAAATATTTAGGTCATTGTCATTTCTTCCCCATAAAATACAGTGCTGTAGTTAACTTCTTGGTTTTATTGGGGAACAGTGTGTACTTCCAGGACTTTTTTCCAAGTCAAGTTGTTGTCCTTTCAATCTTAGTTGTGGAGGGCACAGCTCAGCTCCAGGTCCAGTTGCCGTTGCTAGTTGCAGGGGGTGCAGCCCACCATCCCTTGCGGGAGTCGAACCGGCAACCTTGTGGTTGAGAGGATGCACTCCAACCAACTGAGCCATCCGGGAGCTCAGCGGCAGCTCAGTTCAAGGTGCCGTGTTCAATCTTAGTTGCAGGGGGCGCAGCCCATCATCCCTTGCAGGGCTCAATGAATTCTTACTCTTCTTCAAGTTAGCTCTGAAATTTTTCATTCTAATAGTATTTGACTTGAATATTTTTTTCTCCAGTTTCAAAGCCCAAGGTGTTATAGACGATGTTTTCAATAGTGTGATGGACCACATTCTCCCAGGTCCCTGTCGCGTGGATTGGGACAGTCTAATGACGTCAATGGATATTTTGGAGCAATTTGAAGAGGTATTTGTTTAGAAACGTTATTTCAGATTGTGTGTGTGTTTGTGAGAGAGAGAGTGAGAGAAAGAGAGAGAGCACACGAGCACATGTGGGTGTGACCATGTGTACACACTTGTGTTCTTTGCTTTGAGAGTAAAGTCACGGCAGAGACCTCACAGGGGAAGCTTTGCTGCCTTTCAAAAAGCTTGAGTTTCCTCATATTAACTTATGAATCAGAACTGAGTTTGTTTTCCACAATAGCTGTGTTCTTGCTGCTTAAGAAAATCATCAGCATCTTTAATTGTAAAACTATTTGAGGTTCTGAAATTTAAAATCTGAAAACACCATCATATTCAGGTTTCTTGGTAATTTTCCATTAATATTTAGCCAAAATCAAAGACCGAAGATAAAAATGCCACCTTGGGCATTAGAGTATTATGTCGCCAAATCTGGCTCACTCTCTTTTGCCATTTTTATTAATTCAGTTCTTGCCATGTCAGAATTTCTTGAACCATTTGGTGTTTTAGTCAAGGTATTTATGGATTTTATCTTAAAATATCTGCAGTCTGTACCACCTACTTCCATGTTGAATATCAGACAGGATACAAAACGACTGTATTGAATTATAGATTTGGATACTGTCTAACTTAACTCTATATTTTGATCGTATATCTTCTTCATGTGATACAGTAGCAGTGAGATTTAGAACAGCCATCTAAACCTGTCAGCATCACTATAGGAATTGTTATTAATACTTTTTAAATGAGTATTAGTTTTTTACTAAAGATTAACTAATGATATATGAGTCTTTCTATGTATCCCTATAGTAGTAACACCTGTTACTCTTTCTCTTTCAGAATTGCTGTGTTTTGCGTTACACTACTGCTGGTCAGCTTTGGAATATCATTTCCCCAAGAGAGTTTGTTGATTTGTCCTACACTGTGGCCTATGAAGACGGGCTTTTATCCTGTGGTAATGATCTCAAGACCTTACACTTTCTTTCAGTTTATTTTAAATATTTGAGTTTTCTAGGATGGATGTTTCTTTCTATGCAAGATATATTTTCAACCTTCAATTTATTTTATAATCACTAAACTTTGTTTGCAAATGCTGAACCCTAGGAATTAAAATAACAATATCAAGAAGGGTTCTGAAATATTTCTGATAAGTTTTTATTCCTAGTTACATGGTACCCTCAAGGTCACAGCTAACAAATATGGATCACATGACTGCTGCTAAGAAAGAGAGGGATCCATCCAGTAAATGGATTTCCTTCTATTCATAAAAAGGAAACAGAAAACAGCTTCTTAGTCATAAACAGAAAAAATAGATGTGGTATGTGCAAAAATGGTTTTTCCTTCCTTGGGTTATTTAGTATTTTTCTTTTCAAAATTAAAAATACTGCTATTAAAAGGCTCTTGATTTCTAAGATATCTATAGGTAAATGAATATTTTTGATGTATATATTTGAGTTGACAGTTGTAGTTAAGCGTCTACTTCTTTTTTGTTAACCAGCCAGTACCAAAGTTGGATATGGTAGTGCCTGTAGGGAGCAGTGATGGCACCATTGTTTATTGGCACCTTGAGGTCTGGATGCTACATCCAAGACTTGCAGTTTCAAAGGAGTTACCAAGGTGACATGACGTCATCTATTCTGAAGGGATTAGAATTTTCCCCATTCTCTATCCACTAGCCCCCTGTCAAAATTCTGCTTAGAAATTATTTTTTTCATTCTTCCGTGGTCCCTCTTGGGGCTTAATTTTCAACTACAGGGATAAGAAGAAAAATATCTAAACAAGAAATCTGATAATATTTTTAATGAGAGATTTAGACTAATGTCAGTCATTGCTATTAATAGTGTTATTTTTAAATTGCCTTGCAGGGGTAAGTCTTGACTGGGGTGAAAAGAAACCAGAATTTGTTCGTGGCTATAACCATCCCTGTGGTTGGTTTTGTGTTCCACTTAAAGACAATGCAAAGCAGAGCCTTTTAACAGGCTATATTCAGACGGATCTGCGTGGGATGCTTCCTCAGTCTGCAGTAGATACAGCCATGGCAAGCACTTTAATCAACTTCTATGGTGACTTACGAAAAGCCTTACGAAAGGCATAAATGACATTTAAACTTGTAGTGCTAAGGTCCTAAATAACTCTTTTCTCTCAGCTGCATGGTCTGTAAAAATCACCATTTCCTCTCTCTGCACAGTCTGTAGAAAAATTGGAGATGTTTTTGGTTTATTTTATTCCTAAAGTAAACAGCTATCTAAGAGAGGGCATTTCAGTTTTCTTAAACAGTTATGTACACATTGTTTGGTATGGCCGTGTGTCTAGGAATGGAGAGTATGACAGAAATCTACCAAGATAAACTGTAGATAACAGTTCATTGATGCAAACTCTTAAGAAATTGAATAGTGCCTCAGTATGAACTTTTTGGCTGCTTGGAAATTAAAGCACAAGCTTCATGCTGTTAGATTAAAATCATTTATTTTAGAGCTTTATGAACATTTTGTAAAAGTTTAATTTTTTTGGACATTAAATATTAGTCCTTTACATTTGGTGTGCTCTATGAGTTTGCCAATATCTTGGACTAAAGAAAAAAGCTCTTTTCTATATTTTATAAAGATGAACTTCATTGTCAATTGACTTGCACTACTTTTAAGTATTAAAAAGATCAGAAATAAGAAAAGAATAGATATCATAGTAACTCTAGGTACAATTCAAATGTTTTTCAGTTTTAATACATAGACAGCATTCATTTGTAGGTATCTTTAAAAATATAGTAGTTATATCTTTACGTGTGTTTATTTTGAGAGTCTTAAAACATTTATGCCTGAATAAGACAGTACAAAAAACTGTGAAATATGTGCTGGGGATACCACATTGGGTTGTGTGAAGTGGCTGGTATTGTCCTGTGTTCAAAAACAGAATCATCTCCTAGAAAGCCTAATTCAGTGAACGTTCTGTACATATTTCAGTTGTAAAAGTATCATTCAACTCATAAAATACTACTAATTGATTCATAAACATTAACAATTGTGATGTATTGTCAGTATGCAACTATAACAAATGCATTCATAGATTTTTCCAAATGCCTAGATGAGTTATTTTATAAGTAGAATGGACTATAATAGGATCTTTGATTCTATGATTCTATGGCTGCCTTAAATGAACATTCCTAAATGCTTTTAACATTCCAAATGACTCTTTGCCTTTTGAACTATCCTTCCTTTCTGAAAGGAAAGCTTGAGATAATGCAACATATCCGTGCACATTTTTGTATGTATTTATGTGTAGTTATGTTTGTGTACATGCACACATCCTGAAATCTATTTCATTGTCCAATGTGAGTTCTTTCTGTGTTACTACTGTTTCCATTGTTTCTTTCTTCTCTTTTTTTTTTTGGTTAATACGTGGTAAAGTGAGCTCTGGAAATAACGTGGTAGAGAGGCCACAAAAAGCACAAAAGCATATAGTGGTTCAAGTGCATGAAGGTTTAATCTGTGTTTTATTTACTATGTTTTCCTGAGTGTAAAGAAAGTATAAGTCACAGCTCTTCAGATCCATTTTGATAAAGTAGAAAAAGTAGAGCTGATTTTTGGTTTTATTTTTCATTTTTTTGCTGATGTTCAAAAAAAACAAAAAAATGGCTGCACCACAGTATTCATGGTGAATAATCTGTTTTTAGATTGAAAATAATTTGTTTCAAGATCTGACAGAGCAACTCATAAATGATTATATATTCTTAACTTGAAATTTGTTAATCGCCAATATTCTTTTGTAAATTGACTGTAACTTTTGAGTTGCTGGATTTCTCTGCCACATTTTTTCTTCTTGCAATAGGAAAAGGAAACTCAGCAATTGAGCTTTCAGTTTCCCGTGGAAATTGTTAAATGTTAATTTTGATTTCTTGTATTTTTTTATTTGATTTTATTAGTGTAGAGTAGGAAGTTTCTTGTACTCCAGTACACTATGTAGGATGTGGAAGTACCAGCAGATATTCATTATCAGGGGCCAAGATTGAATAAAGGGACTTGTGACAAGATTGTACTTGAGGGCTATTATCGCCTGATCTGGGTGCCCTTAAAGGCAGATAAACTCCCACTCCCAGTTACTGTAATGTTCCCTTTGTCCTTTTCAACCTACACTTCCAGGTAGTGATTACATAATCCTCTGTTAAATGTGGACCCTCTGCAGGTAACAGGATACTCATGGAAAAATTTTCATTGCAATATTGAGTCATATGGTGGATTGAAAAATTATATTTGATACATTTATAGTTGTGTAAACATCACCACAATCCAGTTTTAGAACATTTCCATCTCCCAGAAAGGTCTCTGTTGCCTTTTTGCAGACTCAGACCTAACCAAAGTTTAGCACAATTGCCAGTATAAAGAAGGTGATGAAAAAGATTAGAGTAGATTTCGTTTGGTTTTGTTTGTAAGAGTAGGAGGTGTATTTGAATCTAAGCTCAGGAACCTTGGTTAATCTATTAAAATATGATCTCAAGTACCATATGAGAGAAAAATTTAACAGTGTGGACTGGGATGAATATTAACATATAACTGAATCTGCTGTTTCTATAGCAGTGCTGTGGAATAGAAAAATAATGTAAGCCATATGTGTCATTTTAAATTTTATGCAGCCACATTAAAAAGGAAATAGCTGCAGTCAATTTTAATAATACAGTTGATTTAACTGAATAGATCTAAAATATTATCATTTCAACATGTAATCAATACAAAAAAATTCATTAAGATAGCTAATCTTCTTTTGTACTAATTCTTGGAAATCTGGTATGTGTTTTACTAATTTAGACTAGCCACATTTTAAGTGCTCATTATCCACGTGAGGCCAGTGGCCTGTATTGAATAGCACAGTTCTATAGTATATGTGTTAATTTGTCTTCCTAGAATATGAAGTAGAGGATTTACTCTCTTAAATACAAAATCTTTTCTGGTCTCTGGAGTTTTCAGTGCTTGCTAAATGGGGACGTCTGAACAATAGAAATAAATCAGTGAGTAGTTTTCAATAAAATAAAAATTATAGCCAAGAAAATACTTTCCTTTAAAGATAACTGCATAGGACAGTTAATGAAAGAATATAATCTGCCTTATTGTTATGGGTTGGTTATTTTGTCTAGCTTGTAACTAGTTTGCATTAGAAATGTGTATGCAGGAAATACTTGGCCCAGTACTGTTTTTAGTACATGGTACCTATTTTTTTAAGAAAATTAGTTTCATACAAGAAAAAGTAATTTGTCAATGATATTTTGTGTGAAATTTTAGTTTGTATTGATAATTCTTGATTAACTCTTTAAGTTTGACAGATACTCAGAAAAAATAATTATGGGAATTTAGTATTCTGCAGTTACATATAATATAAACTTCTAGAGTATTAAAGAGAGATTATAAATATTAAAGTTCTCTCATTTCACTGTTCATTGCAGTTGGATATATTTGAAACTAGATTTCTATGTTGGAAATTATCTCCCAGTAAAAAAAAAAAAGCTTTTAAGTATGCGTAATTCCCTTTGATATAGATAAAAACTTTACCTGTTTACTCAAGAGCACACTATCATCCTTAGAATCTCGTTAAAATCCAGTTTCTTGTAATTTTGTGGATACTGTAGCTATCCCAAACCTATGGATAAATGAACAAAACTCAGAAAAGCAAAGAGACTTGACCAGGTTTTTATAAGAACCTGTTTATAATGTACAATGTGTAACTTGTCTGGTGTGTCTCCCATGCCTTTCTTATTCCACTTCTAGAAATAGAAGATGGTGGGATCTGAGCATAGAAGAAACATTAGGTTAATCCCAGAGCAAAGGAAATTGGAATTGGGATTTCTTTATTATTTTGTTTCCAGAGATTTTACATGCATAGTTAAATAAAATTCATCTCTTGCAATTCAATAAAAGCTATACTATATATAGACTTTATTTTTTAAGAAGTTTATTTCTTTTATGAGCTAGTATGTAAAACTAGAACCTTTATTAAACTAAGAGCATGTGTTAATTTATTTTTAAATTGTTATAAAATATATCAATAAAATTTCTAGATACTCTTATAATTGATCATTGCTGTCTGTGTAAGTTGCTTTAACCTTAAACACTGACAAATGGTTCTATGTATCTGAACTTAACATATGTAATTTAACTTTCTGAACTCCTACACAATGGACATATAAATTGGGAAATAAAGATTAAAAACACATGCTAATCTCCCACCGTCTCATATAATATTAGCCACAATACTATTGACTCTTGATTACTATTATATAGGCAGGATGATAATGAATGTATTCTGCTCTTACTATGGTAATGTATGGACAGATTTTATTGTACACATTTAAATAATTATGTTAATTTCATTAGGAATTATGGTGATAACTTCATTTGCAGTTGAAAAAAAGCTGGAAGTGATTACAAAGAAACCCTTGATCTATGTTACAAGAAAGCAGTTACGGATACTGTGGGCAGTATGCAATAGAAAATATGACTATTAAATGGTTTAAGCAAATAGAGAATTATTTTACTCATTTAGTAAAAAATTTAGATATATGTAATTATTAATGTTTATCAGCTCGAGGATGCTGGGGCCAGTGTTTGTACAGTTCTCATCATCTTTCCCTCATACTGATATGGTGACTGATTAGCTTTGGAAATTACATGTGCATTCAATTCAAGAGGCAGGGGAAGACGGGGCACCACTTGTGTTTCTTTCTCAGGAAAATGAAAGCTTTCCCAGAAGCCTCCAATAGCTTTTCTTCCCAACTGTGACATGACTATCCGTAGCTATAGTGGTGGCTGGAAAGGCAAGCATAAGAATTTCCATCCTCTTGGAGAAAGGTTTGGTAATGACTCTGGATAGCCAATTATAGCATCTCTTGGTGGATCAGCTCTAGGAAGTGTGTGTAAGTTTCCTTCAGCTGTCATTGGAAAATGATAGACTCTTATAATAAAAGTGAAAATAGCAAAGTAGTCATTCACTTCCTCATGAAACTTTTATTGGGCCTCTTCTACATGGCAGACATTATATAGCCCTAATTAAGATAATGAGGTGACAGAGCTTCCTCTGTAGATTAATGGTTGGTGTCACATGGCATCTAACATGTATAACCTGTGTTTATATTACACCATGTTTCTGTTCCTCTGGAGCAAAGGGTCCACAATGGATAAAGGTGCCAATAGCCAGGAGATGTCAGAAAATGGATGGAAAATCCAAACACAGAAAAGGCTTTATGTAATGTTACTGAGAAAAGAAAAACAATTGAGGCTGGATTATTATGCAGCTATCATACATGTTTGTGAAGATCATGCAAAAAGTACTTGTGCTTTAGCACTAGATTGATACAAAAAGAGTTACAATATGATTACAAGTCTGGAAGAAAAATTAATGGCTAGGAAAAGGCAATGCTTGTCTTTAGAAAGCATTATGGTAATGTTTGACTTTTCTGTATTTTCAAATTTTTATAATGAAAAATCAGTTTTTATATGAATTGTGGTGTTTACCTTATACCCAGTGAATTGACTTACCAGTGGTGAGTGCACCGGGCCAGGATATGGGCAACCCAGATGGATTCTCAGCCACTAACAGTGACCTTAGGGCAGTCATCACCTCTGCGGGTGTCAGTTCTCTTTGTAATGACTCAACTCCATATTTCAGATGTAAGGAAAATATCCATTATGTCACTCTTGAAGTAACATTTCAAATCACAGAATGCAAAGTTTTGGTGGGATCTTGGATGATTTATTGTCATATTGTACATGCAAACTGTTTTACAGATTTCCCAGTAGCAAGGTTATATACTTGTTTGAGCATGTTCTGACACATCTAACACATCTGAATGAACAAAGTAACGTTCTTACTAAGGTCAATTGTAACAGTTAGTTTACCAGTATTTGCCTCATATCACATATGCTTCTTCCTTTATATTCCTGGGAAACACCAAATAATGAACATGTTCAGTGATTTAATTGAGTTATCCAACCAGAATCCAAGAAGAAGACAGAGTTCAGTGTGGCTCTGATGCCTGCCCCAGGCTCTGGGCAGCTGAGAGAGTCAGTGACTGTTGCAGGAAGTGGGGACTCCCTGTCCCCTCACTGCCATTGAACAACATGGTAGCTCAATCAGTAGCAAATGGGCATGGTTTTGATGAATTCTCTACAAACATTTTCTGTATTTACATTTATGGCCAGGTCAGACTTACATGTTTACCTGAAAAGAATTGTAGTATATCTTCATAGTAGGAGTCAATAGCACCATTTTGACAGGCTTTAAAAATGAAATGTTCACAGCTCCTTTCTCAGTACTTGCAACCAGAAGTTGGGAAGATAGGCAATAGTATTGGCTTTGTAAACTGATACATTTTTATACTTTTTCTTTGTCCTCCAAGTCCTCCATGCACTTATTTTTGGCTAATGACTTGCAGTCTAAACTACTGGAGGTGTATACTGGTATCCCAGCCATCTAATCCTCCAAGCTGTTGCTGAGCTACTTATGTCCCTTTGGTCCAGAAAACTTTGGACAACCCAGGAATACAAATTTCTCCCCTAGGGAAAACTAGAAGAGATATGCCAGGTAATATGACATAAGCCTGAAAAAACCCTAATAGGAAGTATTCCTTTCTCAATGTCTGCTAACGTGTGTCTTCTGTACCCTCAGTATCTCTGTCTTAGCTTCTCTTTCATCACTCGGATGGTAGTCAACCTTTGTCCTGTCTTTCATTTCATTTGCCCTGAGGAATAATGCGGCCATTCACTAACCACAGACATTATCTGAAACAAAGTCTAAAAGTATATATGCTGTAAGCTGATCCTAATTGGTAAATGTTTAAAAAAGAAGCAAGTTTCTTGAAGATAGAAGTAAAATATTACTTGCAATGAGTGATAAGCATGTGTAAAGGGGCAAAAGGGAAGGACGAAGAAAGGACTTGACAGAACCAGCTTGATGTTTGGGGAAAGTAGTTCTGAACATTTGAATTTTCATTGTGTGAGACAGCTTTTTTGTACAGGTTATCTTTTGAAGTCTAAACTTTCAGGTATAATTCTATCTCAACTCCTGCGGGGATTGCCTTTTCAGGTCAGATCATGTAAAGGGTTAAAATAACTGTGACAGAAGTAACCTTGCCATGGGCCTCCATTGGCAAAGCTTTAGCAAATAGGTGATTTCTAATCACAGGGAGTTACTCAGAAACCAAAGTTGTGCAAAACTGCCTCAGAAAATCACTATTGTTTACTCTGCTTTGTCAGTGGAGACTGAGCCAGTGCAGTCTTTGCTAATTTAAGTGACGGAGGCTTTGCTTCAGCTGGTGACTTGCAAATAGGTCTTTGAAGCGTTAGGTGATTTTTATTCTGCTTAGAGATACCCCAAATTAGTCAAGTATGTTGATCACAGAGGGCTACATGCTTGAGAAAATGCTGCACACGTGTCTACCCAGAATAAGAAAAGGGCAAGGGGGCCTAATTCAGCTTTGCGCAAGATCTGAGACGAGTGCTGACCTAACAGCACCTCCATGAGTGTCAGCCTTTCATAAGCAGGATTGCTCCTTCACCACTTCCCCTTGCATTTCTCTAGGTTTTTCAGCCAAATGTGCCCCCTTCCTCCTCCCTACCCTGCAAAGATTTTCCCCCATCCTTCAAATCCATACTGTGTTCCCATGAAGCTTTCCTTGATCATTCCCGGCAGAAGGGAGCTTTTCTTTCTTGCCATCCTTAGAGAGCTTACTGCCTTCCTAGATATCGCACAGGCTACATATGTACACTTGTTTTGTTTCTCCTAGAGGAGTTTAATTCATCTCCGACTCCTTCATTGTACATAATTATCTCTCAGTGGAAATTTATTGAGAAAATTGGTTCCTGGGATGGGCTATTTCTGGAAGCTTCAAAATTAGCAAATTATTTCCTTAAAGTGTGCTTGCGATGTAGGCCTAATATCCCTGCAACACTACTATTTATGGTTCTGAGAGGAAAATGAGCTATTGACTTTGCTCTATTCATTTCTAAGGGAAGCAGGTAACCCAGATGTTGAGAGAAATGTAGAAATGTTAATTTAAGTGCATTAACTCGGAGGAATCAACAAAAATGGGCAGGTAGGAATGTGGAATCCTAATCTACATTTTATCTTTTCCCTCTCCCATTCCAAGTAAGTATCCTACACATGTCAACCATGAGGAGGTGGCAGACAATTCATCTCGTTTCCTGAGCTCTATAGTGAATCCCAGGGGCTGCATCATATTAATTGCTGCAACAGTTTAAAGAAAAGTATATTATTTAATTAGAGTCATGGTGTAATTTTAGGTATTCCTAATAATAAGCTGATACTAGGTTTTCTACTCACTATCTCATTTGTAACCTTTTGGCTACAGATGTTCCAAGTCAAATGCAAAGGTCACGCATGCCTACATTTCCCAATCTCTGGATCACCTGCTTCCCTTACGGCACATACTGTGGAATGAACGACTTCTCTATAACAGAAATAGACTATGAAAAGGGTCTTTCATGGAGTCCAAAGTATGTAAGAAGAGTAAAGGAAAGAATTTACTCGAGGCCCTCTCTTTTCAGAGAAATTAGTGAACACCCTGAAAAACATGGGAAATTGAAAAGTAGCTTGCTTATATCAAAGAATTGGCTGTTTGCCTGCTCTCAGAGCTACTGATGAGCAAGTCATTGTCATAGAATAAAGCACGTTATTTCCTAAAAATCATTAAATGAAAATCCAGCTGATGTAAATTGAGAATATTCTGAAGGATTCAGAACCAAAGGACTCTTATTTCTTAGCTTACCAAGTAGCAGCTCTGGACTGACTTAAAAGTGAGTAAATATAAGTGGAAGGTAACATTTACATGATTTTAAGTATAAGGATCAAATTTCTAGAACATGCTCAAAGTGCTAGAAATCTTTTTAATTCCTTTCTCTTAACCAAGTCAATTCACTTTCCAAATTTCTTTTTTCAGGAATGATGCAATTTTAAATTTTTTAGTTCTGTAAGGGAATTTTACTGTTAATTTGTATTTCCAGCACAATTATTGTTGTGAGACCATCTGCAACAAAAACAAAGCTGTCCTAAGATCCTAAGAAGCAAGTGGAAATAACATTAAGCAAAGGAAAAGAAATCTGGAGTATGGGAATCTGTATTCCTAGATGTCACCAAAAGGCATGGATGGGGTGCCATGAAAAACCAAGGGTTTTTTTTTCCATCAATTTTTGTTTTTTTTCCTGTAAAGAGCCAGATAAACATTTTAGGCTTTGCTGGGCCATATTGTCTCTGTTGAAATACTCAACTCTGCCCTCCTAGTATGACACAGACAATATATAAATAAATGAGCATGGTCATGTTCTGATAAAACTTTATTTATAAAAACAGGCTCTGGTGGATTTGGTCTGTGAACCATAGTTTGCTTAACTCCTGAAAACTGTTCTTTGGGGATTTAAATGTATTTCCTTGGATGATTTTTTATGTGTAAATTACGTTTAAAAAAATGCATGTCTTATATGTATATCACAAAGAATGATTGGCATTCCAATAATAAAAAGTATATGCATTAGCCTCTAACTTCTTTAACAACAATCCCTTTTCCCTGACACCCTTAGTTCGTTGGCTATAAGAAATTACTTAAACCCTTGTCTACTATTCCCACTCAGTAAACTTACAGGAAATTAAAAAATTTCAAGGAAAACAATATCTTTGGACAATGGAATGCAATAATACTATTATATTGTTTGGACATTACTACTTGATAAATAGACACATTAGGTAATTGTTTTGGTTTCAGGAGGACCATTGAATTCTTACTGAGGCAGGGTGCATGAATAGAAACACCTGACATAACTTCTGACATAAGTAATAACCTTGACAATAAAAATGTAAACAAAATCCTAACGCATGACTATGCTATCTGTACTCTATGCTACTGCCTATTAGCTGCATGATAGGCTATAAAGTAGGTCAGGTTAAAAGGAGGCAGTTATGAGATGACAAGTTTTCAATTTATAGTCATACTTACTTGTATCCTTTACAAACCAGATTGACTACTATACATATATCAAGGAAAGGACAAACAGTAAATTTTGATCATCTTTAACTGATAGAGTGAGAGTGCTTAGGGAAAACAACACCTTACAAAAATTCTAATGTGAATCCTACTGTATTTGAGTAGCTTGAAAGAATCCTTTAATGGAACAATAAAAAATTCTTTAAATGAACAATAAAGATTATTTCATCTGAGATGAAATATCTGTTATTTTTAACAATGAATCACAGCAAAGAATACATGGATATAAATAGTCCATATCCATGGGTTTTCCAGGTCGAAATGTCCACATCAAAATGTCTTCAAAATGTGCTGAAAACAACTGTTAAGAACAGTGTGGTTTTCCTGTCTTAGCATTACTGTTTAGGGTTTCAAACTAACTTCTGGGAGGTGGACGGGTGGCTCAGTTGGTTAGAGCACAAGCTCCCGGCAACTGCCGGTTCAATTCCCACATGGACCAGCGAGCTGCGCCCTCTGCAACTAGAATGAGTTAATGAGCTGCTGCTGAGCTCCCGGGTGGCCAGATGGCTCGGTTGGATCGTGGGCTCTCAACCATGAGGTTGCCGGTTCAACTCCTGCAGGAGATGGTGGGTTGCACCCCCTGCAACTAATTTTGAACTGCCACCTTGAACTGAGCTGCTGCTGAGCTCCCGGATGGCTCAGTTGGTTGGAGCGCGGGCTCTCAACCACAAGATTGCTGGTTCGACTCCCGCAGGGGATGGTGGGTTGTGCCCACTGTGGACTGTGTGTGCCCCCTGTAACTAAGTTTGCACATGGCACCTTGAGCTGAGCTGCTGCTTTGCTGAGCTTCCTGGATGGCTCAGATGGTTGGAGTGCAGGCTCTCAACCACAAGGTCGCGCTCTAACCAACTGAGCCACCCGTCCGCCCCCAGTATCACTTTGAATCAGAGCATAGGAGGAGGTTGTCTTCCGTTTGGCTCATTTAAGTTCAGCAAAGTCAGATGCCTGGAGTCTTCTAGAGCAATGTCTGATTCTTGATCCTTGTGAAGGAGTCAGATGGTCACTGTCATGGCAAAACTTCCATCTTGCCATAGGTGGACCTCTGGGCCAGCGGAAGTTAAAATCACGCAATCAAATCCTCTCAAGTACATCAGAAACATTTATGGCATTTATGGAAATTGGAATTTTAAGAAATTTTAAACAAGCAAGAAGCATAAATTAGTCAAGTTGGTATTGCTCTCCAAGGTAAGTATATAAATGGTTGGGCTTCGTGAGCTGAAATTATATTATCTGATCTCAGATGTATCTGAAAGGAGTAATCATGACAAAAACTTTTTTAATAGATCAGAATATAGAAAGAGCAAATGCTGAACTTGGTTACCAGGGGTGGGTAGCTGATAGCTGATATTTCTCTGTCTTTTAGTTAGGAGTTTTTTTTGTTTGTTTGTTTGTTTTTTCCCTATTTCTGAAGGAACCAGAAACTCACCCTGAGTTGTGCCAGGGGAAGAAAAGGACTTCGCAAAAAAAAAAAAAAAGTTACAGATAATTATTGGGTACATTTCTGCCTGTAATGTGGTTATGAATATTATAATACCAGTATTGAAATTACATGTGCATAAATGTTTAAGAAAATACCAAAGACACACATAGAGTCTAACCATTAAGCAGTATTTAACCAGTAAGTGTGCAAATGTTAGCAATGATCCTGATCAGAAATATATCAGTGATAAACATTAAGTAAATTAAAATATGACCTAATAGGCAATAATTACAACGATGTTACAAATCCTATTATGTAGGTATATGTCTGGAAACTTTGCACCACCTAAAGTAGTCTACCAAGTACTCTGCAATGACAACTAAATTACATAATGACATTGTAATTATGTAATTGACTGTTAACAGTATATTTATGTCAATTATATGTGGAGTCAACCTTCATCAAGAAAAACCTAATGCTGATTCACTTTGTTAACTATTTTTTTGCATTTGCTTTTTTTTGTTCTTTGCAAGAACAATCCTGTAAAACAGAATAAATGGTTTACTAATTTTATTCTTTGCCTTTCTGGCATTTCCTTTTTTTCCAATGTGAAATGTAACCAGATGCTCCTGTGAAATAAAAACTGGCTTATGAAACAAATGGCTCTCTTTAAATCTTCAGGGTGTAGGCAACCCACCAACAGTTATCTTGCATGTGAAACTGGAACTAGGGATTGCTAGACATTCTAAATTACAAAATATGTTTAAAATGCTATGTTATTGAGGTCACAATAAAAGGCAAACTGTTCTTGCTTTTTAAGTCTGCCACTAAAAATGGCTATAGAACCTTGAAGATTATTCTAAAATAGCAGTATGTAAGAAAATTCCAAAAGTCTTTTGAATCTATGTGTAATGGCAGTGTTCATTAAACTTTCCTAAGGAAATCTAAAACATGCCAGCCGACAGTCATATTCACACTGGGGCCGGGGGGGTCATCGTCCTTATCGGATAATCTTCATCATGCAAATTTGCTATCATTTAGGTTTCTAGAAAGAAATAGTGCTTGCCACACAAGGATGGTATGCAGCCTAGCCCAGGCCTACAACACCTTATTAAGAGTCGATGTGCAGTCTTTCCTGAATGGGGGCACATAGTTCACCCACAGTAAATTTGAGTACACAAGAATACTATTGGCTTCATGGCAGTGCTCAGGAAACCCTAACCTGCAGTCTAGATTCCAGGGCCCAAACGGGAGAGGTGCTGTGGCCAACAGACAGTTTAGCAACGCCCAGGAAAGTGCTGTTCTCTAAAAGTCATGTTGGGAACACACTCCTCTGAAGCACATGAATCAGCAGAAGCAGCCAATAGAGTTTTTATTTATTTCAGTGTATGATGTTTCTGAAACATTTTCTTTTTGGACTCCTACCAACTCCTGTGTGGGAAACTGAGGCAGCTCTAATCTAAGCATAGAAATTCATGCGTCATTTTTCTTAAAAAAATGCTCCAGAACAGTGCTTTACCCATACCTGTGGCTATTGAGCACTTGATTGATTAAAGATGTAACATAGACTCCTGATTTTGAAAACTTAGTATAAAAATAAAATTTTAAATATCTCATTAATTTTTCATATTGATTACATGCTGGATAATTTTTCATACTGATTAATGACGAAATTATTATTTGGATACATTTGATTAAAATATACAGTTAATTTCACCTATTTTTGTGTTTTGATTTTTACTTTTTAAAATGTGGCTAAGAGAAAATTTAAAATTATGTATGTGACTTGCATCACATTTATATTTGACGGCACTTGTGTTAGCTTCTACAACCGTATTACTGGAACTTCTACCTTAGTTATATATTCATGGGACATATGAGCTCTTAACTGTTTGAGAAAAATCACCGGGATTCCAATTAGACTTTTTAAATGGGGGATATCAAGATTATCCTTCTTCATGGTAAAATAGTTATGCTATGCCTCTGAACTTCTCTGAAAACAAAAATTAATAATGTAATATAATAACTATCATATCTAAAATATAAAACATAATTTATTGTTCTTTGCTGAAATTCCCTTAATTCTTTTGCTTCATACATAATTTGACTATATTGTCAATTAGGGGTAACATTATGAAGAAGTTTGTCAAAGCTCTATCTGCCATTATTTAGCTGAATAATCTTTGTGAGAGATAATATATCCCATTTTAACAAGCAGTATAAATGTTTACAGTTCTTTCAAAATGCTAACCCAATTATTCTAACTTAGATTATATTTCTATAAAATCTTAGATCGACTCTCTTGGCTGAAATGACCAATTTTTGTGAAAGTTTGACTTATTTTCCACTGAAATTACTGAGTTCATCACTATTTAGGCATTATCAGGACTTAATCTTTAACATACAAGTCAAAATTGAAAATTCCCATTGATTTTTATACACTGTAATTTACGAGTTTAAAAATAGAGGAAATTATCCTCACACCCTGGAATACTCACCAGGGAATAGGCATGTGTAGTCATTTAAATGGGTCGAATTCTGAAACACATCGGCCCTGACATTTCCAATGCTGTTCCCATCATCCACTGCAGTCTGCCTGGAGTACTGGAATGAGGTAACGACTGCCCTTGGAACGATATGGGAGTAGACTGGTAGGGATGGTATATGTTGCTCTTTCAATAAATTGCCACACTCTAATAAGATCCCTTTCCCTCTAAGTCTCATTGGGAAAAGTACACCGGGATCTTTTTTAAATGGAAATTTTAATACTTAGTAACAAAGGCATTTTTAAAGGTTAAGAGCCCTTCATAATAGCTAAAAATGGGAATTTTGAGAAAAAATAAAGAAGAAAGGAACAGGAAAAAAGAGGATAAGTACTCTTTACTAATTAACAAAAATAAATAAACAAAAAATAATCTTTCTCTGAGCCCAAATGATGTGCCCCTCAGGGCTATTTCCTCCATGTCAGTGACTGTCAGGCCCCTAAACAAGGAAAGATGAGAAGTCCTACCTTGTTTTTCTCAGGAGAATAGCAGTAAAGGAAGCTTTGCATTTGGAATGCTGAATGTCTACGAAGGTCCAATAGCCCCCAAAACCAGACATTTCTTTTTATTTTACGATTTAACAGTTTTGAAGAAAAGCCTAAAGAAGTTAAGATCTCATTGTTTGATGAGCATTTTTATGCAATAGTCATTTTTATAGTCTTTCATTTTTTTTTGGAAAATAATCCTTTTTTGAAATTAATGTAATGTGCTAAAAATGTGATGCATAATTAATTTCATAAAATGTTCATTTCAATTCAAACTAGAAATAAAACTGAGGTACTTGGAATTTAAATGTGATTTCTATAAGGGAAAAGCGTTCACATGAAAATCACAAGAAATATATTTTGAAAGAAATCATAGTGAAGTATTAGATCTAATGTTACAGCTTCTCAAGAGTCTGATTTGATTTGAAATCAGAGTTTTTTCTTTGTTTCTTTTTGTTTTTTAAGGTAAATAATAAATTGCACTGTTCTAAATTTCTTCACACGGAAACTTTCAAAATTACATTGTAAAATGTGGGCACTTCCATGCCAAATATGAGAAAAAGATAGAAAAAGATATACTAGCTTTTCAGAAATATCTTTAGTTTATAAACAGTATATCTAAATTACCATCCGTTGAAGGAAAAAAGACTTTTATAAACAAAAATGTGCTCTTACTCTAGTAAAATCAATAATGCTCTTATAATGGAATGCTATTCCTACTCTATTCAGACATTTTGGCACCGGCCTGTGGGGTGGGATTTTTCTAAGTATTTGAAACTTGGTAAGTATAGTTTATACAAAAAAAAAAAAAAAAAGTTATTTAAAGTTGTAGAAACTATGACTAAATCCAATTTTATCTAAAAAAATGACAAGGAATCAATTTTGTTATTCTAAGTCCCAGTCTTATTTCCTTTTCTTCACTAAATTTCTTTATACCTTACTAAGTGTTGTCCATCAGAACATTGTATCAGGGAGCAGGTGAAGGAAAGAATGCATTCCTCAGCATGAGTCTGTAAAACACTTTCTCCAGGATTGTAAAGTGGCAGAATTTAATGACAAAACGTTTTTGGTTATTAGTAAATAGTGTGTATAAATAAGGGCAAAATAAAAAAGCATTCTCCACACAAGCTTTGGGGTGTATGGTTTTGTGGCCCTTAAAGCATGCTTCAATTTCTTACTGTTATGGATTTTTCGCCCCACATACCATATAGCTACAACCTATGACCATCTCCTTGTAAACAATTTGAGCACATTGATGAAAAATAAAATGTGAACGTCATAGGAACACAGTTTAGATTACCTAGTACTAGCTGAGCAATAGTCCAGAGGAATGATGGACTGCCTTGTGAAGAAATCCAAAGGGTATATAGGATGGCTAGGTTTTCAAAGCAAAAACAATTTGTTACTATTTACTTCAAGTGTGTGCTATTGGTCCCTGAAAATGCATGTTTTTTAAATGTTAGGTTGTGTTTACTTGCAATTTCAAATTAAACTCATTGGTATTAGGTATCCATTACATACCATAGAAGACACTATTTTTTCATAAAGCAGTAACATGCATGGAAGTTAGGATTACCAACTGATACATATGTTTTTTTGTTTTTTTGTGTTTTTTTTCTTGGTACCTCAAAAACAGAATCACTATAGCGCATATCATGCTTCCACACCTTCCTTGCTAAAGGATAAAACGCATAAAGTGCCAGGATTTGGCTTCCAGGATGGAAGTTAGCCAGTTTAGTACTCCGGCAGGATCACATCATTCTGCTGAGCTCCAAACCCCAGAGCAGGATTTCCTTGCCCTTCTTTGGGGCCTGCTGCTTCCTCCAAAGTCTTCAGCTTCTCCTCTGCTGAGCCCTCCTCGATTTCTGGGTCAGCCACCTTTATCCTGTCAGCTAGTGCCTCGGACACCATCTTGCTGGCCTCAGCAGCAGCTTTAACTTCCTGTACGGCCTGTACCTTCATCAGCTCAGCCTCTGCCCTCTCAACTGCCATTTGGGCCCCATCTCCTTGAACTTTCTTGCCTTCTGGAATAGATTTAACATCTTCATTGCCATCTTGGATTGGAGGTGGCTCTTGGCTGGCCTTCTGGCTCTCCTGAATGCTGCCATGGCTACTGCTGGCACTTCCCAACCGGGAGGAGGCCACCACGGCCTTTACTGCTGCCTGGTTGGAAAGAGAAAAGTGTCAGGTGTCACCTCCACTTAAAACCCCAAGTCAGAGCTCAACCTCACCTTTGCATGTAGACAGTTTGCTTTATATGTTCGTGTTCATCCTTTCAAAGTATATTATTCCAAGATGGTTGTACGAAAACTTGTTTGGAAAATAAACAGAAAAATATATTTAATCTCAAACTAGTCTGTGTATTTAATTACCTGGATAATTGAAAGCCTGAGTAAATGAGTTTGTCCACAGATTACCAGTTTTCAAAAACTTTAGACTGTGTTTCCCAAAGTATTTGTTTCATGGAACACTATTTCCATGGATGTTAATGGGTTTTATGGAGATAAAAGAGGTCCCTGGTCAGATTATTTGAGAAAGCCTGGGTTAAGTCCGCGTTATTTAATCCAGGGTATTCCAAATTAATTTAACCATGGAACCCTTCAGGTTTATTCAGTCTGTATCAGCCTGTAAGGCTGAGTAGGATACTGTTTTGGAACTCCAGCTGTTCTCTGAGATCCCTGTATACATAGCTCGCCCTAAGCACTGTTACCCTGTTTCCCTGAAAATAAGACCTAGCCGGACAATTGGCTCTAATGCATCTTTTGGAGCAAAAATTAATATAAGACCGGTATTATATATATTATATTATTATATTATGCTATATTATTATATTATGCTATATTATTATATTATATTATATTATATTATATATTATATTATTATATTATATTATATAAGACCCGGTCTTATAGTAAAATAAGACCGGGTCTTATATTAATTTTTGCTCCAAAAGACACATTAGAGCTGATTGTCTGGCTAGGTCTTATTTTCAGGGAAACATGGTATGTAAGAGAAAAACACCTAATCTCTATTCCATATACTATATTCTATAAAAGAGATACATTTGGGTGGACAATTTTCCGTATCATTTGAATATTTTAATTCTACCAAGTATGTTAATTATTACAAAATATAGTTTTAAACAAACTGTTTCCCAATTCTCACATATTCAGAAAGAAGACAACTTTCTGAATAAATATGAGTTTCCTGAACAGTGCTGTTCAAGCAGGTCAGCCTCAAGAAAATGAGAAGCAATGATAAAGTATTTGTTTGGTGAGTAAATCTCAACATACAACATATTTCCTTTTATTAACAATAGACTCTTATGAGAGGATAACATAAGATTGTGAGTGGCTTTATACCAATATTGTTGGGATTACAAAGCAGAATTTTGCCTGGTACCATAGGCGATCATAATAGTATTAGATGAAGAATGGTGGATCTATCTTTGATAGTTCAAGATAAGAGAGAAATCTTTTTTAAAAACAAAAGAAAACAAAATCTGTCATCTTACCTTAAGCTTGCGCCGGGCATTGAATTCTTGGAGCTTCTTTTGAGCAGTATCCATGTGCACAAAATTGGCTGCTTTGCCTGTGACCCATGGGTGCTGGAGAGCTTGGAAGGTAGTCAGCCGTTTCTTAGGATCCAAAACAATTAATTTTCTGACCTGAAATGATAAAGAGCCATAGACTTCTTAGGGGGGTTTTTATGGTGGGCCTGGGCTTGCCCCTCAGCTTGTAAACTTCAAGGTCTTATTCTATTTCCCTGGAAGTACCACTGAATATATATTCTGTCTTTTAAAAGTGTTTTAATATTACCATATGTTTAATAACAAATAAAATATGAGGTAAGATATTATAATGAGTAAATGTTCTCTAGGTTATCTTATCTCTGTGTACTTGATTCCCACAAATCTTTCGTGTTTTTTTTTAAATTAAATTTTATTGGGGTGACAATGGTTAGTAAAGTTACCACTGACTATATTTCAAAAACCCACTTTTTTTAAGTCCTCAGAGGTGACTGTGGGTAGGAATGGCTTCAGGTAGCTGTAGCTGAGGGAGTCTGAGAAGACAGTGGCGTGCTCACGTGTAAAATGAGGGACTTCGGATTATTTAAGGCCCGAGTCTTTTCTAACTCTAATAAACTAAGAAGAACTGGACACAGGCTAACAAAGTCAGGCAGAAAGTCAAATGAAGAATAAATATCTGGTTCACCATTTCCTTCTTTTCTCCAAAATATGCAAAGGAATATGTGTTTGGGGTAGAGGCACTGAATTTGTAGAGAGCAGAAGCATGAGGCTGCTTAGGTTTAAAATTGAGAGGAGGTGGAGAGAAGTACAGATGATTAAGAAAGAAATGCACAGTAAATAAAAATCTGATAGTAGTCATAGCTACCGTGTTTCCCCGAAAATAAGACCTAGTGGAACAATCAGCTCTACTACATCTTTTGGAGCAAAAATTATTATATAAAACCCAGTCTTATTTTACTATAAAACCAGGTCTTTAATATAATATAATATAATATAATATAATATAATATAATATAATATAATATAATATAATATAATATAATACCAGGTCTTATATTAATTTTTGCTCTAAAAGACGCATTAGAGCTGATTGTCCCGCTAGGTCTTATTTTCAGGGAAACACGGTATTATCTGTTGAACACGTGAACTAATAAATTTCTGTAAATGATACTTAATCCTTAACAGCATCCTTGACAAGTAAATATTTCCCTCTCGTTTTCCAATGATCCCTTTCTTCTTCCTCATTACCATCCTCGTCCTCATGAAAACGTTTATTGAAAGCCAATAGGTACTGAGAATTCACATATGCCAGTGTTAATCTTTACATTTGAAGATACTGAGGCACTGAATTGTTAAGAAACTTGCTGAAGGTCAGAGAGATCCAGTGACCTTGACAGGATTCAAGCCCAAAGCCTTACAGATAGCCTACAGCCCCCCTTACAACCCAACTCGCCCACTCGCCCACTCATTGGCACTGTCACCTGTGCTGATAGCAGAACACATGCAAATTCTGCTAAGAAGTAGAACTTATGGGCTCAAGGATTCCTTTAGCTCTGCAGTTTTATAAATTTATTAAGCAGTGGGATTTAGCTAAATGAACAAATATCACTGATAACCTTCTTATCCATTTAATTTTCATTAGGGATGAAAAGAAATGGAAGGAGGGCTAAATAAAGGAGGTAGGCTAAATTGAGTTAGTAGCTCAGTTTATTATATTGTATATATACATGTAGTATATCCCTTAAATCTCCCAACAATCTAGAGATAGATACCAATATCATCCCAGATAAGAAAACTAAAGCATAGAGAGGTTAGATTACAAGCCCAAGGTGACACGTCTAGATTATGAGAAAGGGGGCACTTGAATTCAGGTGTGTCAGACTTTAAAAATCTCTTTTCTCATACATTGTCTTATTCAATACACATTTTTTGACCTATACACCCATATGGCACTAAGATCTGGGCACACATGCTATGTCCTCTCTCAGAGTTTACAATCTAATTAAGGAGGACTTTTGCACAAGTAAATATAAGTGACAAGTATCCTAAAAGAGGAAGTCCAGGAAAAACGAGGCAGAAGGAACGAATCAATTGTTGAAGGAGGAGCTGGCGAATGGGGGCAGACCAAGCCTCCCAGAGGCTGTCACACGGCAGCTAGGGCTTGAAGATAAGAGTTACCTCTGCAAAGAGGGGTGTGTGTGTGTGTGTGTGTGTGTTTTGGTGGAAGGAGGAAGAATGCAAAAAAGAACATTACAAAGCAGAAGAAAGAGAAATGGCTTATACCCAGAGCTACACTGATGAGGGCTGGAGGTCTGGTGCACTGGAGTGAAGAAAGATGAAAGGAGAGTGATGGGAAATGAGTAGCACGGGAGAGGGTGACAGGCTCCAGACCAGGCAGCGTTGTATAGATCTTGGATTTTGTCCTAAGAGCCTTAAAGCAGTGACATGATATGATTTATTTTTAAGACATTCCTCTGGATCCCATGTCAAGAGTGTACTTGAGAAGGACATGGGAAGAGGCAGGAAGTCCAGACAGGAGGTTATGACACTGGTCCAGTGGGAGAGGATGGGGGCTGGGATTGGACAGTGGTGGTGGAGGTGGAAAGAAGTTTAGGAGTGTGGGGCCTGACTTGAGGGTGGAGTTGGGATGACACAGCCACACCCATCACACATACTACTCCCTGTCTTCCCAGTCACACTGGAAAAGGCATGGCCTATAGGAGGTGTGTCTCATCCAAGAACATGGATGGTAAGATGGAAATGTTTGGAGGAAAAAGAGCTTTGGAAAAGGGTCTGGAAACATGGATCATTAGTGCATGACAATGACTTTCTGCTGGGAAGTGGTGTGACCCCGGACAGTCATTTCACTTCTCTGGGCTGTAGCACACTCATCTTCAAAATGAGGGGAAGACTCTAGACTCCTAAGATCCCTTGGAGATCTAACCTCTGTGATTCAAAAGTCAGCATTTAGTTATTTCTGCATGGTTTTTCTCTAGAGGATTGATGGTAAATGTTTCAATCCCATGCTAGTATCCTCTTTATTTTAGAACAGGTGGCCCATCTCCTCAGAGGATATGTGTTTCCTGAATATAAACAAACTTCAATATTAGCTTCAGTAAGAAGCCAAGTAAAACAAACAAAAAAAACACCAAACAAAATGCATTGTTGGCACAGTATAATTTGTTTATAATGCCAGTGATGCATGATGAGTCATGTGTTACTATCAGGATATTTTAATAACTTTAAAGATTTCAAGAAAAATGTTTTATTTGAAATATAACCAAATCTAGGTAATAACAAGCCATGTTAAAACAGAATTATGTGTAAATTATGTTTGGATTCACCCAGCACAGCAGTCTTCATATGCAAGACTTTTTACATTGACTAGATGATAAAATCTCATTAATTAATACTGCAATAATTCGTAATTTGTGACAATTCAGCTAGTGATGAGTCAAACATATCTACAGAGGGTGCCAAAAAAATGCATACACATTTTAAGAAGGAAAAAATTGTATTAAAATTGTAATATTCAATATACACCAATAACAAAAGATGAATACAAGCCATGTGTATACATTTTTTGGCACCCCCGGTATTTTTCATTATCTATAAGGAAAATATATTAGTGTGCATTGTTTTATTTAAAATACTTTACGATTATAAAGAAATAAGATATTAAGAGTGGCAAATTTTAAAAATGACACTGCCCATTCATTAGCTAACAATGAATGTGAGGGATTTTACTTCATTTTGTTTCATTTCACTGTGCTCGCACTTACCAAGTCCTTGGCATTTAGAGATACTTCATCCCACCAGGGGGAGATAAAGTAATATTCACAATTCAGAATTCTCCTGAACATGAACTGATCACCTCTTTCATCATAGAATGGTTCAAATCCACAAAGTCTAGAGGGACAGAAGATAGGGAACAAAATGTCTTTAAAAACCTCAGTATATTTCATCTTTTTTTTTTCTCCCAGAAATTCAAGACTGTCCTTTCTTCCTGTTATGAATGCAAGTCTATTCAGCACAAGTATGCAATTGCCTTGTTACAATTCACTTTTGGGGGTGTAAACACACAATCATGTCCTCAGGGAATAGGAATAGATACAAAACCAATTTAGGAGTGCTAAAAAGTGTTATAATGATATTAATAATTACGACGCAAAACAACTATGATAAATAGTTAACATTATTATTGGCACTATGTTAACGATTTTCCATGATTTTTTTTCCACTGGGAATTGAGAAGATAGAGATTGATTACAACTCCAATTTATTACAAAGTGGGAGAATTAGAATTTTGAGAATAAAGAGATTAAAAGGCGGAAAGAAATAATTTTTCTGTCATTTTTATTCAGCCTTATTCACAGAATTCCTCCATAGAAATGAGTCAAGAATTAGATTTTAATTCCACTCCAGTATGGATTTCAGAGCAAAGATAGGAGCTAAAACTACTGTCAGGGAACAGCCTTTTAAAACTTCATACAGTGAACAGATAGATTCAGACAACAGAGGTAAGCAGCCTACAATTTCCTTAACTTTGTATGTGACCCTCACTCTCGTGCATCTTACAGACACTTCACTATGTTCACCTTCAGTTTACACCACAGGGTCAGCATAAAAATAAATGGGAAAAGTGGGAGGAAAGAAACAGAGCACCATTTCTGGCATCCTAAGGAGAGAGAGGAAAAGTGAGTTGCTGCTCTAGGAGGGTGGAAGTTCTGAAATCACTAGGAACCAAAAGGGAACTATAAAAAAAAATGCTCACCAGGGAATGTGTAACATTTGGGGGGGGAAATGAGTAAGTTAAAAAACATTTTCCCAAATTCATCTTTCAAGCTGGCCAGGTTGGTGCAGAGCATGAAACATTCAACTGCATCCTGATGTAGTAGGTTTCCAGGAAGAAGCAATTTCTCACATCCTTTTGCTCAGGGAATGCCCACGTGGGAGAGTCTTTGTCTCTTTCAAATACTCTGGAGCCAGCCAGGGAAGGGCAAGTCTCAGGCCTGCTGAGGTCCGGGCCAGTGCACCCACCGTCTCCCTGCTCCAGCGTAAAGACAGAATGGAGCCGTGTCTGCTCCTTGACAGGAGGCCGCTCAGCCTTACCTGGCCCTCCTGTGCCTTCCACAACGCTAGAAAAATATAGTCTGTTATTGGTTAGTCATGGAGAAATTAGCCAACTTTCCAGGTTTAGTTTAGGGAACTCTTAGGTTTCTCCTGAAAATTCAGAGAGAAGAATGACAGTTCAAAAGGTACAGTATTCAAATGCCTTTCTTTCATCTCAATCATGTCAGCAAATTTGTGCGTTGGTGACAGAGGTAAAAAGTTTATATCATGTCAGCCTGAAATGTTCCAAATGGAATAAATGTGACAGAGCAGAGCGTGTGTACGTACACACACACACACACACACACACACACACACCATGCAAAAGCCTTCAGAAATGGAAGTATTTGAATGCTGACAAGGAGAGTTTAGGAGGGTATTAGGATTATACAGGTCTGAAGTGTGAATGTATAATACAAGGTAGCTCCAAGCCATTGGGCAGAAGTGCATTGTTGAAAGCCGAAGGAGAGAGTTTGAATCTCTTATGTTATCTGATTCTGATTCTGACCTGAGCATTGTAGTAGTCGCTTTTGTCTGTGGGACCAAAGGGTTTAGGTGTCAAAGGTAGAGAGAGACCAGAATTCCCGTGAGAAACACCAAAATGGCCTTCATTTCCAGTCTACTGCCATCATTAGGAATAGCAAGGTTGTAACACAAAATGGCCTGGTGGAACTTTTAGTAATAATAAAGGGGAAACATAGGTCCAAGGGCACATTCCACTGGAGAAAATATTCCAGTGAAGCTTGCCTGGTAGAATCCATCAATTTTTAATGAACTACAGATTAAATAAAAAGTCCCCAAGCTGATAGAAGTTAGAATTGAACTGAAGGATATCAGTTGTAGGTAGCACTCTTATTTTCATTTTGGGGCTACTATTACTGCTTACATTCAACCAGCATCTACTAATTAATGACCTCAAGTAAACTAGGGGAAAGGACCTTGACAGACTTTAAAAATTATTTTCAGGGCTATCATAAGATGTTTTTTAAATGATCACCATTTTTTTCTCTCTTCATTTTCCCATGTCAGGGACCATATCATGGAGTTTTCCTCATTCCCATTTTTCAGTTTTTCAGAGTGAATGTAGCTTAATTTCCTATCTCCATTTCTCTGAGTTCTTGTAAATCCTTCGTGCTAAAACCCTTCACATCACATTTCAATATGAAATTGTAATTGGGTGGCATATTTACTTGTTAAGGACAGATCTGAATCATTACTTGTATAGTTCAGTTTTTCAGTTAGCATCACTAAGTATGATATATCACCTACATAATTCAGGAGACAACATTCTTTCCCCAGTATAAAAGTGATCTGAAATATAAGCTGAAGGAATTCTGTGACATGGCTTTACGGATTCATTTGAATGAATTAAACACGTAGTATGGCAAACACAAATTACTGAGCAGTTTGCACTTTCATAAGAAAAAATATTGTTCCCTACCTCTCCAAATTCTTCTGAAACTTTAATACATTCTGAAAACACAGGGATTTGAACACTGAAAATATCTGCTGACATCACATAATGGCAGATGGCTATTTCACGGGTTGCTTGTTCAACCTTTTTGTTTTGGCTACTCATCAATGTCTATACTCAGAGTTTACTAACTTGTTTGTGGGTCCTACCCCAGTTATCCCATGCCTAACCATATTACCTAAACACTTCAGTTTCTAAGATCACTAGTAAATTTAAAACACAAACCTTCTTTCTTCTATGGACTGAATTGTGTCCTCCCCAAATTCTTATGTTAAAGCCCTAACCACCTAATGTGATGACACTTGGAGATGAGGCCTTTGGGAGAGAATTAAGGTTAGAGGAGTTCATGAGGGTGGGGCCTCATGATGGAATTAGTGCCCTGTTAACAAGAGACACCAAAGAGCTTGCTTCCACTCTCTGCCACGTTGAGGACACAGGGAGAAGGCAGCTATCCACAAACCATGAAGAGGGCTCTCACCATAAACTTAACAAACTGGCAACTTGATCTTGGACTTCGAGTCTCCAGAACTGTGAGAAATAAATGTCTGTTGTTTAAGCCACACAGTCTATAGCATTTTCTTATGGAAGCCTGAGCCAAACAATACGCTTTCTTTCGCACCCTCTAACGTCTCTTTACAGATTTGAATATTACAGGTTGCAACATTTAACCTTGCAGTATTCTCTAAATGGTAATCAAATCTACTTGTTTTGAATTAAATTCTCGAACTCATTGATAACCTTGCTTTTGTAGCTGTTGGACAGCCATCTTCCTCCCCAGAAACTCTTCCATCATTCTTGCTTATTTAGCTCGTATTTGTCTGCAATTTCGTCAGCTCTTTGGCAAATTTCCTAAAAACCCTTGTTTATTAATAGACAGGAGCTCAGGAATGGAACTGGGGACACCAGAGAGTGAAGGATTTAGCCCATTATTTTTTCTACCAGAGAACAATGTTTCTCTGAATTTAGGGTATTAAACTCAAGGTCCTTAAGATCCCAACAGAGGTAGGAAACAAAACTGATAGCAAAAATGCATTTAAAACATTTCTGGTAAGAAATGTACCCATTTAGGATTGCTTAAGAGATTAAATAGCCTTTACTCTTTAAAAAGGAGGAATACACTACTTATTTCGATGAGGTGCAAATAAGTAAAATAAGAGCATATTTAATAGATGAATACAAGTTTCACATTCATTATTATCCAAATAATGAATTGTTCCCCAAATCTGCTATGCATTGCGTAGCAGACTGAGATTCAGAAAAGCCCTGGACAGAAGTTCTGGCACCATGGAAATTACAAAAAAAAAAAAAAAAATGCTCATTTTTAGAAAATTCCATCACTAACTCTGTGTAGTATGTCACAGAAAATCACAAAAAGATTTTTGTGCTTTTCATGAGGACTAAAAGTGCCCAGAAAATATTACAGCAAAGGCAAACAGTTGGCAGAAAGATTGCTGTTCTTCACTTACAAGATGTAGGTGATTATTCCCACAGACCACATGTCCACCTCGGGTCCATAGGCGCAACCTCTAAGAATCTCAGGTGCTGCAGAAAGAGTTAAAATTGTGTTAAACTGGAGTTGAAAGTCAACATTTACATTTTAATAACAAGCAATGGGGAAGAAATGAATTCATCACCATAAACTTCAGAACAGTTTTATAACCAATCTTCTCTCCCCACACCAAAGTATGAGGCTGTAAATTCTTACGTCCATTTTAGCGGGAGAGCATCATCTGCGTTCGGAGTACATAAAAATAGAGTTATTAACTTTAATATTCTACATTGGAACATCATGCTGCTGCTGAAATCAGATACTTAGAGCTATGCCTGTGCTGCAAAAGATCCCTTACTTCAAAAGATCCCGAAATGTCAAAGAAGCTTCGTACATAGAAAAGAAAGGGATGAAAGTTTAACATAGTAAGGGGAAAAACGCACAGTTATGCTACCTTGATACCTAGAGCTGCTGGGAGAACAGGGCGTCCATGAGTGCGTGCGTCTGACAGTGTACAGGGCAGGGACCAGGTGAGATGGTGAGAAGACTTGGGAAGTCACTAGTGACAGAAGGTTGGAACAGAAACTAGGAGGGCTCCTGCACATGCTCCGGTATTGGGAACTACATGCAGGTCCCCAGAGGGCAGCTGTCCACAGTCACGATGGGACTCCGAACTGAGAAGGGGACTTCTCTGTGTATGACGGGGCTGCTCCCATAGCTCTGCTCACCACTGTGAAAGAGAAAGGGATCTCAACCACAAAACCGGCCCTGGAGTATAGAATTGTGAGTTCTTTCATGTTTTCACCACCTTGGAGCTGTGAAATTGGACAGTTGAGTGAGTCCAATCATTTGTCCTGAGGATTGGAGGTGTTATATGTTAGCCTAACTAACAAAGGAAGAAAAGGAGATGTGAGAGCTCTGCTGTCTATGCAGAAACAGGGCTCAGGCCTGTAGCCTAGAGTGGCCTTTTTCTATGTTGAACAAAAGTGCTGTAGGTATCAGTGGGGTCCTTGAGGAAGGAGCTGCCTGATGAAAGCTGAGGACATCTTGAGGGAAGCCTTGGGGATGGCGGCACCACACTCCTTCCTGCTGGGGGCAAGAGAGCAAGTGAACTGGATCCCCTGTTCACGCAGGCTGGAAATGTCATATTCAGTGTGGATGGCCAAAGTAAGCTCCAGGAGGAAGCTGTCCTCATGGGACTGTATATTTAACTTAGAGGAAGGAACACAGTGGATTTTCCACTGACATCTTCCCGCACTAACCCCCTCTCCCCATGTTTTCCCAATCAGGATATTCTCTTCCCTATAGACGTCGTGTTACATAAACTATAGGCGATGAAGAGCCTGTACGGTGAAATGAGAATGTGCATTTAGCACCCTAGGCAGCAACTCAGCAACATGGACCCTTTAAGTAACTGTATCTGGGTCCAAGAAGTTTTTCTCATCTATAGGCAAATTATTCCTAGAAAATTTTCAAGACTTAATTAACATAATGAAGAGAAATACATGCTCAGTGCCACCATTCACCCTGTCGGGTTAGCTTTCGTTTCCCAGAGCCACACAGACATTTCCTTGTGGCCCCAACAGCCACAACACTGAGCTCCCACTTGAAAATGCTTTGCTCGTCATAGTACAGAGGAAACTCAGCTTAGGCTCCGCTTTCACGAGGGCTGCTCCTGTCTGTCTTTGTCTCTGAGAGCTGCTCCCATCTGCAAGCTAAATGCATGCCTATTAAACATGCATATTTAATACCATCAGCCCTTCCCTACATAGGTCTTCATATCAGTGAAGTCACACACTGCCATTTCAGCAGAAATGCAGAAATATGTTGGGGATAGTCTTTTACATTTTCTGGGGGTTTGGTTTTTTCCTCTAAAATCTAAGTGAATTGGACTGGCTAATTTCCTAGTTTACTTTAAGTTTTAACCTGCTAGCGTCTTGATATTGGTAAAGGGGAGTTACTGACAGTTCAAGCAAGAGGAGAGGACAAGTACTCTCCCCAGAGAATTTGCTGCATTCCCATTCCTCCTGCTAGGGCACCTACCATCTGTGCCACCCTGTGGGCACCCGTCTGTTGGCTCTAGTAAATCAACTGTGTGGGGGGCATCCTGTGCTGTCCAGAGGTCAGCACGCTGTCGCAAAGGTTACGAGCTTTCTCTGGCCATTCCTCATAGCTCCCAAGCCCAAGGCCTCCCTCACCCCAACAGGGAATTCCACGGAACAAAACTGGTTTTGAATCCCCTTTATAGGGCACCTGGGCTCCTTACTTGACATGGCAATATATGATCTCCCGTCACAGCACGGGATGCAACCTGACTCTCAAAGGCAATTTATTTCCTTGTCAGACATTATGCTGCAACATAAGTACACTTGTGGCGTGAAAAGCCACACTTTCTACCATGAGGTTACCTGAGACAAAAGGAATATAGAATGCTTTTGTTCTCCATAATACCTTTCTCTTAAAAAGAATTCTTTTAAAAAAGAATTTATAATATTTACTAATCGTAATATAAAATTTGGGTGAAACAAACTACACACCTAGACACAATTAGGTACCATTCACACTAACTTTTAAAGATTTTCAATTACTAGTTAATGCGACTGTAACTTCAGAACCAGCACAACATAGTCTTACAATCTAGCTGAACCTTTTCCAAGAGCCAAAAATGTTTTGAGAATAAATTTCAGACTCCGGCACACCAGGGCTTCAAGTCTCCTAAGTATTAAATGTCCTTGCAGATGATTTTACAAATTTGTGATTTTCTTAAGACTGAGCAATAGTTGACTACTTCCAATTTAATTCAAGAAGAGATATCAACCAATCCACCTTTTAACGCTGTAAGTACTTCTGACTGTTCTTCGTATCTCTTCTCACCTCACTGTCCAAAAAAACAAAAAATGTAGTGGGGAGAAAATCAATTTGAGGGGTAATGTAATTTTTTAGAATGAATTTAAAATAATTTAGAATCATCTTTTCTGAAGCAGTCAATAATCATTTGTTAATTTCCCTGGCTATCTTCTTAGTGGATCCAAGTTTCCTGCCACTTCCTAAAATTACCTTATCATTTATGTTATTGCTTATTAACTAAACACTAAATGCTCCAGAGCTCCCAGGACAAGTCATACTCCAATCTCTAATACAGAATAATTTTGGTAAATGGTCTCAGAATTACCAAGATACCACACATATCTTTTTTAAAAGCAATTTTAACTGAACATAAAAATTAATAAAACATTTAAACTTTAATTATAATATTTATTCACCAACTTACCAAGTAGACCTCCGAGTAGTGATTTTTTAAATAAGATCATGGCATCATTAAAACATCTAGAGATTGGAGTCAATCTCCCTCTAGAGATAGGAGTGAATTCTGATTTATTGAATAAAATCACTGTAACCAATTTGGAAATGGTCCTAAAATAAAAAGCATGAGGTATAGCTTATGACACGCTGGCAGGGACCATCAGCGTCCGGTTTTCCATCCTTTCCTACAGTCCTTGGAGAAAAATAGATGGATGATTTTGGTCATTGATTGTACCTTCATTTTGTCAATGCCCTAGATGAGCTTTACAATCCTTTCCTACCTATTGAATTAAAACAACAGAGTGGCATTCTTTATCAGAAGACTTCTTCATACTACTGTTAACTGCTTTGAGAAAGACAAATTTAAGGGAGACTAAGGTGAATGAAGGCAACAGGTTCATTCATTCACTCGTAAGTCATAAACTATTTACTAATCACCTGCTGTATGTGATTAGGCACCGTGTGAGGTGGTGCTGGGGGAAGAATCATGAAGAGTTCAAGAGAGCAAGTCTCCACCATCATGGAGCTTATAGTTTGGTGGGGAAGGTAGATGTTGATCAAGAAAGCCACATGAAGAAATGCAAAGTGGAAACTGGAAGTGCTTGTAGGGAGAGCATCTCCAATAGAGGGTTGACCTGGTCAGAATGATCAGGGAAGGTGACTGGAGAAAGCACAGCTTAACCTGAGATATAAGGGATGTAGAGAAGTTAACTAAGCAAACGGGGAGAGGGAGGTGGTTGAGGAAAGAGAGAGGAGAGGGTTCCAGGTGAAGAAAGCACATGCGATGAGGCTTTGTGGCAGGAAGGAGCAAGGGGCACTCAGGAACTGGAGCAGAGCCTTGTGTGCAGCGAGGTCCAGGGGTAATGGGCACCTGGCAGGTAGATCAAGGCCATGCTGCAGATTCTATAGGTCAAGGTTGTTGTTTGTTTTTAAATTCTCTCCTATGCTTTCATTCTAGCGATTTAAAACATATGGGGGCAAAACCATTTTTCATCTTAAAAGCCTGAACCTGACTTTACTCCCATTCCTACAGCAGAGATTAAAAAAAGAAACACTCTGGGGCTTTTTTCACTGTAGAGGCTTATCTTGAATTCAGAGTTTTCTTGAGGCCACAAAAATCCACACCATCTTTCGCACAGCATCTAGAACTCTCTCTAAACTTTGCCTCTGGGGAATGAACAGTGTGGAAGGAGGAGGAATAGGGATCTATCTGCCAGAAGCAGATCAGAGTTTGGAAATTCTCTGCTCCTTCCCTGTTCCTAACTTGGCCTAGGAGCCCGGAGGAGAAGAAAGCACTCAGGGCAGCCTCTTACAGGTGGCAGCAGTGCTCACAGCTGAGCAGACTCCAAATTGGTGCTTTTCTCAGCATCCATACCATGTGTGGTCCTTTGTTAAGGTGTCACATACATTTGGCAAGAACGGGGCACAGCATTTCTAACTTTGTCAAGTGCAATTTACTTTGACAACAGAGAAGAGAGGCAACATACCTCTCTGCTAAGTGTTATAACAAAGGTGTGGATCAGACTGGGATACTTCCAGATGCTTCCAGAGGGGCTGATTCTGGCTAGGAGCAGCCTTGGGGGTTTAGTACAATGACTACCAGAATTCTATCAATTCTATGCATACCACACTGTGAAAGGTTACGCAGGACTGGGGAGGCATTTGAGGCCTCTGTCACTTTGGTTACCTATGACTTTTTAGCGTAGAACAAGAAAAAAGTTTGAAGGATGTTTTGAAACACAAGTGATAGGCTTTATGCTCCAACTCATCCTTTCCATTTTCCTGGGCTCTCTTGTTCTTTTAAACTATACATATCAGTCAATCCACTCTCACTTAATATATATATTCTTTTTTCATGTGTTAAAAATTCTTCCTTGCCACACAAATTGTGTGATATTTTTCTTTCTACAAATCTTATGAATAGGTGAAGAAAGATAGCCTGTTTATTTTCTTCACCTTTCTTCTTTTTGATAATACCCTGAAGAGAAAAATCAAATATCTGAGAAGACCTAGTGCTTTTCAGAAGAGGAAAAGATAAACACAACTTATTTTTATTACCCTTGGAAGTTTCGTTTCTATAAAATTCACTTTTCTATGATTTCATCGAGTCCTCCCATCTTGGAGTAATCATTATTTGTTCCACATCGGAATCAGAATGAGTCTCCTGGTCACTTTAAAGTTGTGATGGATCCTGGCCCAGGACAGCAAAGCCATACCAACTGTTGAAAAGCTACCTTTCCATTTTTTGTGGGATGAGGTGGAGTATAAATAAATAAACTATATAAATAAATAAACTTAAATCATCCTAATAGCAACATTTTCTAAGGATCTCTTTTGTATATGGAGATGCAAATATAAAGTAATGGACTTAGAATTCAAACACTGTCTCATGTGGTAAGTATGGCAAATGTGTTTTTCTCTAAAGGTGCTATATATCTTACTAATAATTATCAAGAATAAATCTTTCAAAACATTTAAAAAATTTTTATGCATATCCTTTCTGTAACAACATTTTAAAATGGAACATTGTGTAGGGCCCAAATTCTGTATTTTAAGCAAGTCTTCTACCCACTTGCCATCAATCACCTCTTCCTATTGACCTCTTTTTCTCCCATCTTTCCACCCTCACATGTGTAATAATAGAGCTGAGCCTCCCAGCACTGTGAATTCTCTGGCACGGTTGCTTCTGTTCTTGAAGTAGTTGCTTACAGTTCCAAAGAAGTAGGCATAGAAAATGATTTATAGTATGGACACCCAGAAGTTAAGAATTCCCAGGACCTTAAGAGACTGTCTCCACAGCAAAGAGAAGAGAAGAAGTGAGAGGATGATGTTGGTGACAATATCTTTAGACTCAATTTTATCAGCCATCTCAGGCCAGAATACATTTGGTTAACTTTGATTTAACTAAGTGGTTGCCATAATCCTCAACTTAGTTTGCATATGTAGAATTCATAGACAGTCTTTGTCATATATTTAAATACCATATATCTACTGGGTGGTACAAAAATTAGCAGGATTCTTCCTCTCCTCCCCTTGTTGATAACCCTGAATCCGTTAGATATTAGAATATTGTTTTGTATATTGAGCCCTAAATCTGTGACTTACAGCATCCAATCATAATTCCCAATTCTGTCCTATGGACTTTTCCCCATTTGACATCTATGGATGATAAATGTGGTTCCTTCTCTTCTCTTTGGCTTGTAATGGTGACGTGGCCCAGGGATCAAGCTAGGTTATTTTCGTTCTACCTGGATAGTCTCATGACTAAATAGCATCTATATGCTGATAATACCACTTACATCAATAGCTATGTCCTTGCTCCTCAACTTCAAACATATAAACCCTTCTGCCCACATGTCACCTCTACTTGCATGTCTAACAGGCATCTCAAAACCAACAAGCCCCAAACCTGTTGCTCCAAAAGTCTTCCCCATCTCAGTAAATGTGAACTCGATTCCTCCAGTTGAAATACCCTGATCCCCTCTCCTACCTACTGTTTACTTCCTTGTCATTGCATTCCAATCAACCAGCCTCCTCGTGGACATTACAGACACCCGGGAGCGTTCCTGCCTCAGAGTTGCTGTGCTCTGTCCCCTCTACCCAGAATGTTCTTTCCCTATATCCATGTGGCTTGCTCTCCTCCTTACCTCTTTCAAGGCTTTGCTCTTATGTTCCCTTCATGCATGAAGCCTTACCCTGATCACCCTGTTTATATTGCAACCCAGGGTTCCAGCACGTCCTGTTCTCTTCCCCAACTCTGTATTCTTCCACAGAAACTGTCATCTCTTTTTATATAATTTACACATTCATTTTGTTTATTATTTATCTTCTTCTACTACAATGTACCATCTTGTTTTTTTTGTTTTTTTTTACTACTATATCTCTAGCACCTCGAACCCTGACTGGTGCATAATAGGATTCAATAAATACTTATTAAATTGAAAAAAAGGACTGGATATCTACATAATTAAAGTTCCACAGCATATATGTTGTTTAGGTCAGTACCAGACCAATGCAAAGACCCCAAGAGACTCATTTTCCTCTAGATTTAAAACTTCCAGGAAAGCTTAAAATAAGCCTACACACAACCTGCAGGGTCCGCGTCCTCTGCAAGGTAATGAACAAATGAGCTATGACCATTCCTCACCACTCCTGTATCTGTCTGCAGCATCACTTTTTCCTTGACTTGGCCCTTGTTCCTTTGGATCAGGCACTACAAGCATGCCTCTGGGTAGTCACGGTGACGTAGGGACACAGCAACTCAGGGGGAAGGACGGGTTGTGGCCAGGAATTGGACATGGGTCTGGGCACCCTTTACCCACCTGCTTAGCATTCTCTGCTTTCTTCCTCTCACCTGCCCTGTTCCTTTCCTATTGTCAACAAGCTCCATAGGAGCCCTAGTGCACACAAACAAGCCCGTCAAGCAGAAAGTTACAGGAAGTGCAGTTGGCATTTTATCATGTATTTAATTCTTCTAGTTTTTAAAAAGAAAAAAAAAAAAGAAAGTTTATGGTAAAAAGAAAGTCATCATCGTGAGTATTTAATTCTCAGGTGAGATCATTGCTTACTTGATGTCATTACAAGTGTACTTTAATACTCGTACTATTTCACTTCACTGATTTAGTCCTCTAGAAATGAACAAAACCACGTCTTTTAGGAAACTATTCTGAAAGCTTGTATTTGCATTTTAGATTTATTCTTTGATTTCATTTAAATTTTCCTACATTTTTCATATTAGTGTGTGTTCATCTGGCAGAAATCTCTTTTGTCTGACTGTAGGCTGTTGAAAAATTATCTTTCATTTTGGTATAGTGATGTAATAAGTTATTTCTTTAAAACATAGCAACGTGGCAACAATGTAGGATTATCACTGTAAAAATGAGACTCTGGCAAATGCCAGAAGGTAATAAATTCTTAACAGCTCTAGACCCTGAAAACAGAATTTGAATAAACAGACAAGTAGAAATATGAAATGTGAATATACATAGTTTAATTAGTTAAGCTTATGAATGAATTAGATAATGGTATTAGAAATATTCTTTCATCTAACCCATTACCGTATTAGTTTCTTTTCTACTCTAACAGCTTGTGTAGTTGGCCCTTGAACAACATGGGAGTGAACTGTGCAGGTCCAGTTATACATGGATTTTTTTCAATAAATACGTATAATACTGTAAATGTAGTTTTTCTTCCTTATGCTTTCATTAATAACCTTTTCTTTTCTCTAGCTTACTTTATTATAAGAATTCAGTACATAATATGTATACAAAATATAGCAGGGGTGCCAAAAAATGTATACACATGACTTGTATTCATCTTTTGTTATGGGTATACATTGAATATTGCAATTTTAATATAGTTTTATCCATTCTTAAAATGTATATACATTTTTTGGCACCCTGTATATGTTAATTGACTATTTAATTGATCAGTAAGGCTTTCCATTACAATATGCTACTAATAGTTAAATTTTGGGGGAGTGAAAAGTTATATACAGATTTTCGACAATACAGGGTCAGGGGTCTGATGCTTCCTAACCCTTGAGTTGTTTGAGAGTTAACTGTACTTTTCTGTGATAAGCATGGGTAGGTTTGAACACCCACAGATTTCAAGTCTTAAATATCTAAACCAGTTAAGACATTTTGGTAGTAACCTTGCATAGTTACATTGTAGCACATTTATCAGGAGCCATGACTCAATGGAGTTTTTTTTTTAGTTTTCAAATCTATTTTTTTCCCCAACAACACAATGTTGCGAATTTCTCCAATGTTAAACATTTCATGGACTGTATCAGAGAACTATCATTGATTTCATTTATCTGAGTCACACATTTTCATTTTCTGGTATGGAATTTAGTTTCAGTTGGGCACATTTCCCAGGAAACAATAAACATGCTTACACATGCAGCATCTGTGATTTTTCTTTGGTGATACACTATAGGAGAACCCTCTGTTTTTAATAGCCTGGGGCAAAGGGCCTATGAATGAGACTGAATGCCTGGCTTTTCCTTCTTTTATTTCCTGACAAGTAACAGATGATATAACATAAACATCCACTTCCTCAAAAGATGTAATTTAAAAAGCCTTCCATTAAAGTTAGAAACTAGACTGAGTGCACATATGGATAACTGACCAAGGATATAATCGCCCTTACAAGCAAGGAAACAACCTCACAACTCCATCCATTACATGGGCCTCAGACACTTCACGTTAAATGTAAGTCTCTGTATAAAGACATACTTCCTAACATGCCAGTGATTCTCATCTGTCTTGTATTTGGGTCTCATTTCCAACTCACTTTCTCCCTGGACAGTTTCCTCCCCACCTACGTACCCTCAGAAGGCACACGCCAAACCGATGACAGTACTTAGATGTGGTGAGGGGAGAAAGGACTAGAACCGAGAGTGAACCTTACAGGGGGCTTCAGCCTGGTTCATAAATGGTCTAATTGTTTAGAAGACAAATAGAAATAGTTATTATTTCTATAGTACATGTTTTAAAAGTCAAACTCTACATCGTTCCTCTGCTCTAGATCATCTACTTCCTGTGCTCTGGCATTGCCGTGACTTCTGTTTTTCCCTAACTCCACTTTTCCAGTGTTTTCTGTGTTACTATACACAGGTGTATCCTCCTGCCCCCTCCTTCGAGGTAATATTTTAGTGGACTTCCTTTGGGTCAAGAGGATGTATAAATAAGTATGTTTAATTATATGTAATTTGGACTATGCTCTTGTAATTAAATATATTGAACTTACTTGATTTTGACTTCTAAGCCTGATAAGCCTAGATAAGTGATTCCATACATATGTTTAGTATTTCAGAGTCCACAAAGCACTTTTATTTTCCCTTCAATCCTGTCCCTTTACCTTGCCCTGGCTTCCTTGCTTCTTTCTCCCTTTTTTCTTATAATATAGCAAATGGCACCTTCCTGGTGAGCCTCTACCTAGAAGAGAGTGGAAGGATTATTTCGATCATGTTCAGTCACTCAATTCCCTCTTTCCACATTACACAGCCTCGAGGGTGATATGGATATCTGCCGGGGAAAAAAAATAGTAAAGGGAAAATAAGCCTCCATTTTAAGATGGCATTATCTATCTATACGACAGGCTTGTTTATGGCAAGGACAGGAGTCTGAAATAGTATTGTCACAATCATTTTATATTTAAGAAATAAATGATTGGCTATCGGAGCAGATGAAATATATTATCTGCTGAGAAGCTATTTATAGAATGACGAAAACCTGTGTGCAGATCTCTGACATGAGAAGAACAGGAAAGAGCATTTACAATAGCTTTCTAATTTGTCTTCTTTTGATCTCTTTTCTCCCTCAAATCCATCTGTCATTATCAATATATTTATAAAATACAGATTCGATTTTAAAATGTGATTGCTCTGATTAAGAACCTTTGCTACATCATTATTATCTACAAAAACAAGTCTGAATTCTTTAGCCTGATGTACAAATTCTTTTAAAATATGGTCCATTCTTCCTTTCCAAGTCCATCTGTATCCTCTGTATCAAGGACTCTACGCTCCAATCATGCAAAGTGATGAAGTAACAAATAGTGCCTATACTTGCCAGATGCTACCACTCCTCTATGATTTTTCCCTTCCTGTGCCTGCTGACAAAAAAAATGTCTTATGGCCACCTCTTCACTTGTCGAACTCCTATTCATCCTTCAATGTCCAGCTCAAATGCCCCTACTCTGTGAAGACCTCTCTAAGCAGGATTAATTGCTCCCTCCCCTCTGTATCCTTGGCTCAGATAAACATAGAACTTACCACAACAAGCTTTGATTTATTGTGTACAAGTCTTTCTTCTTTTATAGCCCATAAGATCCTTGAAGGGCAAGATCATACAGTGTCACTCTTGTAACCTCAGTGCCTAACATGGAGTCTATTAAACATTCAATGTTCATGTTATCAATCAGTGAATCATTCATTCATAGAATGACCATTCTGCAATGCTGTGAGAAAGAACTGCTCTTATCACTATTATTAAAGCCCTTGAAATGACTCTCCTATCTCTTAGTCACAGAAGGGACTCTGAGAGCTCACGAGTGTAATCTCTACCTGATCGTCCCATTTCAGGGCTGTTCAGTTTTCAGAGAATTGCTCCAACCTACCTACCTCCTCGACACACTTAATACATTTGGTATTAGACAACTATTACTAAATTGCCCATCAGCCTTCTTGTTGTAGGAAATCCTTAATTTCTTATATCATTCTTTTCTCAGTTCTCTTTCAATGTTGTTACCAATTGGTCAGAAATTAATGATCACACATAGGCAACCCTATCTGGCACATGGTATTCAATTCAGGGTTCCATTTCCCCTCCATAGTCTTGGAGATCTGGAGACATTAAAGAAATACATAAAGAAGACAAATAAGGTCATATGAATTAGAGAACGGGAAAGTGCATATGGCACCATTAGAAGGGAAGTGTCATGGAAAAGTTGTCAGCTAACAGTGCTAAGGAAAATAAAATACATAAAAACAAAACAAGAGGATGCCTATAGGAAACATGGTATAATGCAATGGTTGTCACATTTTTTTTTCCCTAGGAATGAATGTGAATCTTCCTCATAAGCCTGTGGTAGAGATAGTGAGTTGTCTAATGCAATACTCATTCTTAGTAACAGTGACACTGGATTCATTTGGGGCAGCAACATGTCCAGTCAAAGGACACATGGCTAGTTTCTGTGGCAATGTGGGGGCTGTAACTAAGTACTGGCCAATAAGATGTAAGTGAAAGTGACATGTGGGGCTTCAGCAAGTCCATTTAATAGTGAAAAGGTAGACTCTTTTTAGCATTTTTTCCTTCCTGTTGTGTAGAATTCAGATGTAATGAATGATTTCAAGCAGCCATTTTGGACCACGAGGAAGCATACTAAGAAATGGTAGAGCAAGACAGGAAAAGCCTAGCTCTCTGGCATTGCAATCCATCGCATCTGCCGAGCCACAGCTGCAGAATCCACCAAGGTTGCCTATTTCTCGACTTTTAACATGAGAGAAATGAACTTCAAATCTTGTTTAAGCCACAGTTGTTTTGAGTTTTCTGAATTTACTCCTAATTGATAAACGATTCTTCTCAAGAAGCTTAAGATCCAGAACAAGAATATTTGGCATAATGTAAAGAACTAATAGAAAGAAAGAATTACACTTAATTCTGTGTAATTCTTGGATTCATGAACAATTGAGCTGCAAGGAAATCATATTTTAGATTTACCAGGGAAACTAGTTAAAAGGAAAATTACAAAATGTTTGTGAAGATGGAAACATGAAGACAGGTGAGGAAGAATGCATGCGGTTACTAACATTGATTACAGAGAGCTCAATTTTTACTTCTTACAATAGCTAAGTAATACTTATGAGGTTTAAAAAATTAAAATAGAAATCATTTTAAGCTAAAAGCAATAACTGATAAATATTTCTATGAAGGGAAACTATATTAATTTATCTCTAGTGCTTTTTTAGAGATGGAATTCTATAACTCTGTTGTTAGATACAGGGGAACCTAGATTCTCACTGCTGATCCACTAACAACCAGGTGTGGAATCTTGGGGAAGCCATACTCTTAGTAAAATGAGAATGTTAGTAAATGACGTTTAAAGTTTCTTCAAGCACTAAAATTCTGTTAATTTAATCATTCATTGGCTTCATAGTGAACTTTTTCCAGTCTGATTTCCATGAATTCAAAAGTTGTTAAAATTAGTGACGTAGTTCTTGAGTGTCTGCTTCTGAGACAGGGCTGACTAACAAATATAAATGCCATGGAAGACTAAGACTGATAACTCCAAATACCACCTTTCTCTTATGTTTCCATAATAGCTTTTCTCTACACATAACATGGTATTTCTTAAGGTGTTATACTCTTTTGGTTTACACGTCTGTTCCCCTATAAACTGTGAGTCCCTCGGGTGGCGGGCGGAGGTGGGTAGAAAATTGTGTCCCAGGTGCCAAGCACTGGCTTGAGTATACAGTAGGAGATTTTGCTGAAGACAGGAATGAGTGACGGAAGACTGGTGTAAAGACATATTGATTCTAAGAGAAAACAATGGCTAATCTTGAGATTGATAACTTCACATTTTGTCTTTTTTCTTTGTAGTGCAGATTAGGATTTTAAATGATTTGTGACATATTCATTGCCACAAATACTTTAGGAATTCTTGAAAATTTTTGCAAGGTTTATTGGCTTTTAAGTTGTTGCCAGACTAATTCAGCCATCAAGAAAAAAGGGCAAGTGTCATACTGGCATGGAGCAAAAGCTCTTGTTGCCTCTCAATTGTGGACTGTACACGGGGTGCCTTCAGCCCAGCCTGGGAGACTGGGCAAGAACATGTGAGGATTGCTGCTCAGTCCCTCTCCAGAGGCTGGGGAAATCTGGTGGGGAAACTCCACCTGAAGCCCTTGTCTTAGTGAGGCTAGGCCCGTGCCATCAATGAGAACTAGGGACTACCCCATTCTCACTGTGTCCCATATGCCACCTGAATGACACATGCTACCCTCACAAACCATCCCAAACAAAAAGCAAATAAGGAAAGTGACAAAGGGCTCATGGCTTTAATTCCAACCACAAACAAAGCTGTTTCCCTGCCCTCTACCCTGGGTAGCTACTGCCCCAAGGGCAAGTGCACAGCACCCAGTTCTTCCTCACTGGGTCCCCCTCACCCTCTACTGCTCTAACAGGGGTGTCTTAAAACCAACATCATTGAACCTCTCATGCAGACAGAACAAGAGGTGGGCTGAGTATCATTTATATATGCCTTCCTTGTGGAGACTCGCTTTCAATTGTAAGTGTTTTAAATAGAGATATTAGGAGTTTTTTTTAAAAAAACAGATTATTAAATAAAGGTAGATTTCAAATAACAATAAAAGTAAAATATCAGTACTAAAGCGCATACCGCAATACCCTGGGGTTCCACACACTGTCTTCATGAGCACTTGATGTTCCACAATTTTAGAGAGTCCAAAATCAGCTAACAACAAAAGAAAAAAAAATTAATGAAGCAAGTCTTTCTCAGCTTTTATAAAATGACAGAATACTCGTGTTATTCAAAATAAAACTAACTTCTTTATTTATTTGCTTGTTTTTGTATTTGATGGTGGTGTGAACATAGATAGGGACCAGTTGCCAGGGAGAGGAAACTAGAAAAAAAAATAATAATAATTTAAGTCTTGCCTTAAACCAGAGAAAAATATGACTCCCAAGTACACTTTATACTTTTCTTTATAATTCCCAGCTTTTAGCAAATAAGCTATTTCTTTTTGAAGTAATTAACAGTTGCAATAGATATATTTTGTCTAATATTAAATCTGAGATTTATGAAGCAGTAACTCCAAAGTACAATATAGAATTAGTGATATAATTCAGAACTTTTAATCCATTGGAATACATCTAAATAAAAAAATGAGACTTTCATAAATGTCAAGGAAATGAACAACACAAACATCAAAAGGTTTCTTCTATTTCAAATGAATAATGTCATTCGTGAGCATACTTGGAGGATACGAATTTACTCTCCTGTGAGGTATATGACTTTTTCTAAAATTAAAAATCGTTTTTATTTATTCCTCAGAATATTACCTAGCTAAAACATTATCAAAAGTTGCTGCCATTAGGGTCTATTTGCTGGGTTACAGCTGTCTCACTCAGGAAACATCAGGAAACCTTTCAAGGCCGTCTTCAAGAGAGGCAGGTGCAGAATCCATGCCATTTTGAACTTCAAAGACAAACCCACATTTCCCGGAGGTGCTGCTCCTTATCAGGGAAAGCAGCAGGAAGTCCTTGGGAAAGAAAGGCTCTCCTGCCTGACACAGTGTCTAGCCATCCATTTAAAGACATTTCTTTAGGGATAAAAATCTTTGAAAGTGGTGTCAAAAGAAATGGGAGCCTCCCTGCTGCCCACCGCCTTTCAGGAGTGATAATGAGAACAAGCCGGCTGCCCTGCGGGACTTCAGTAATTTTTTCTGTAGGTTTTTGCATTCATAAAGCACATTATGTTATCTGAGCTCTTCCACGACATGTATAACTTAGTTTTCAAAGGTGTTAACACTTATAAATGCACTGAACTCATCAGATTAAGATTGTAAAGGACAGCACCAAGAGAGCAATGCCCATCAAAGGATTTAATACAGATTCTACAAAGCAGAATCCATCTCAAACAAATTTTGCTATTTTTTTTTTTTTTTTTTGCAAATGAAGATTTGCTTTGGAAGGCACATGCAAAGTAATATTTAATATACTTTCTTCTACGATGCTGGTTTAAAGATCTCTTTGGATAGATCAGAATTCCTACAGTTCACCTTTGTAGTTCTTTAAAATGCTTAATGGGGGAAAAAAAAAAATCAAGGTTTCCAGAGTCAAATAAAGTTTGGGAAAAGACTTGCAGTACACTCTAGTAGCTGCCAGTCTATGCACTAGCATTTTTAAGGTTCTGGGAAGTCCTGCAGAAATAAAAATCTTGGTTAACTTTAAGTTGGCATTGTCTAATTTATTTGACCAACCTTAGCACCCCAAAAATCACTCCCATCTCCCTCCAAAAGGAATTATTCACCCTTGTCTATTCAGCTGAGGAACCAGCTTTCTGTGGAGTACGCTCTGGGAAATACGATCTTAATTTATCTCTGTTTATATACACAAGTGACTCAGAGTCTAAATTCACTGATAGGTGCTAAACACTTTGTGTCAAAGTTCTTGATTATCTAAAAATAAGCTCCATCTAATGTGTGGAATAAAAATTAATAACCAAAAAAGAAGTGTAACATTATCTGTGATTTTCTTCTATATAAACTTATGTACAAAATATAAGGTCACCTGCTGAAGTCCCTGTCATTTCCAAGACCTGTGATTCCCTTATGACGTCCAGCAACAGAGCGTCAACTTTAGGCACTAATTCCAGATTAATATTCCAGGAAAGAGCATGGACTTCCAAAACGATGCATTACTCCTTCATATGTACCAAATATTCAAGGACATTGAACGGAGATGAAATTGGATGGAGTCATATTTAAAAATTCCATAGAATAAATTTCTTCTGCTCTGGGACAAGGGGTCATAAGATATCAGGAAATGTCCTCACCAATTTTCAGTGGTGCGTCAGGAGCTGGAGTTGCATAGAGAAGATTCTCTGGTTTGAGATCACGGTGGACAATCCCATTTTCATGTAGGTACTAAACAGGGAATATAATGAAGTAGCATTCATGTAATTATATTCATGGTTCCAACATTTATATTTACTATTTTCAGAATTATAATAATCTTTAAGTTATGTGATTCAACAACATACACATATAATGATTTAAAAATAAACACCCTAAAGGAAAACAGGTTTTAAACTATGCATCACTCTAGGATACCTTATATATAATTACTTAAAAGTGAAATGAAATTGAAATTATATAGAACCAATTGCCAAAAATAAAATATCCCTCGGAGAATACTAATTCTCTTCATACATATTAACCATATCAGCTCAAATTTGGCTAATTATGGTTATAATAAAGTCAAGGTGCTATGTACTGAAATTTGTCTGATTTATTATCTGAAAAGCATAATTGTATGTGTCCTCTTAGAAATTCACAGCCATTGCAAAGACTTCATAATTATTGTTTGAACAGACGTTTAAATGTGATTGACTATTATAGAGAATACATCCAACCCATGACTGTGTGGAGTTCTCCCTCTTCAATGTCTGAGGTATCCAGCCTCCATCCCTACCTACTGCCCTTGCCTTCAGCCGGGCTACATAGGTGTTTTTGCTCTTAATTACTCTGATGACTAGCTTAACTATCAGCTCTTCTCCAGCCCTTACTCCACACTTGCATTTTTAAAGTGCAGATCTAGTCAAGTGAAAGTCACTCCCTGCTTAAAAAGTTCAGCATCTTTCCCTTGCTCTGAGCATAAGTGGCAGCAGCAAGAGTGCATTTGATTTTGTATCTCTTGAGTAGGGCTCACAAACTCTCCAGGGGCATGAGGTTACCCTAAAAGAATGTAGGAAGTTGGCAGAGTGTAAAATAAAAGGGAGACACTGGAAGTCCTAGGGACTGCGTCCGTCCCTGGAGAGTGCACGGCCCTTTAAGAGGTGAAGGCCACTCAGGTTCAGCCAGTTGTTGTCAGGCAGAAATGCAGGCCCTATGTTCCTAGCTCTTCTGATTTTTCAAGGCAAGATAGAAATTCAGATTTTTTTGAATTTAAAATATTCCAAATTTTAAATATTGGTAATAAAGTTGAAAAATGTTAAATCCTGTACAGGTCACATAAAACATTCTGCAGTCTGTGAATCTTGTTTTGGAATTTAAAACAGCCCTTAGCAATCAGTACATGCTCAATAAACAGTTAAGTACATGACTGAACACATTTTTTTTTCTGACTCTTGTTTCCTTTCTTTTTCTATTTTTTTTTTTTTTTTTAAACAGATCCTGCCTCAGGTTTATTGGTACAAATAGCACAGGAGGAGACCAGCCTCGTGCAGACAGCAGCCCAGGGGTCACACCAGCGCTTCCCTCCTCACACTGGCAGACAGACCTCTACTCTGGAGCCTTCATGGGGGCCTTTGAGACTTTGGGAACCAGAGCCTGAGCTGGAGGTGGAGCTGCCACTGCGCTGCGACCGAGGCTGGGGCCATGGTTTGAACCTTGGCCTTTGGCCAGCAGAGCCTGATATCCTTGGCAATGAGAATGTTCCCCAAGCTTGGGGTGGGCGATGTGGGAAAGGGGATGGCATTTGTGACTGCTGCCCTTTGGGGTCTTGGGCTTGACCTCCTTGGGCTTTAGGAGGGCCTTGATGGCCTCAGCCCCTGCACTCATGGCCTTGGCGATGTTGCCTGGCATTTCTTCAGGCCCTTCTTGTTGTGCTTCTTATCAAAGCGCATGATACTCAGGAACTTGGGGTCCACCCCTTAAGAGATTCGTGTCTTTGTGATCTGGGTTTCTTGATGCCGTTTCTATGCCATTTTCTGGACTGATTGTGCGTGGTGTGGTTCTTGGACTTGGCCCTGTCTGCACCGAAGCCTGTAGCTCCTGGAACACCTGGGACCGAAAAAGAAACTCTACTTCTAGATCTCTACTGAGGTTGCGCTCTTAACCTTCTCTTTTCCTGTAAACCCTTCTTGACTGTTTGTCTACTCCCTTCCCTTCAATTACTTTTTATAGCCCCACTAAAAATACATGTGTGTAAAAAATGGTGTGGTGGGATTATAATTAATTTTAACTTTTTCTTATATAGAATTTAACTATAAAAATTACACATTACTTAGGCGATGCATTTTTTTAAATAAATTTTTTATAAGTGACAGGCATTTCATATTTGCATATCTTGAACACCATCCATCTGCTACAAATGTTGTGCCCTGAATAAGAATAAAAATATTTAGTTGGTAACTATGTCTGGTCTCATATTAACTAAACAAACTTGCTAATTACATTGCTAGCAGTTGAAGATTGTAAAGACCATTCCATGATAGTATCCTAAAAAGAACAAACCTGTTTCAAACCTGTTTCTTAAGCTCCCAGACTATTTATCTACCTGCCTATGTCTCATTTCCAACTGGCTGTCTCATAGGTCCCATAAGTTCATCATGTCCAAAGCTGAATGCTTGACCTTCTCCCAGCCCAGTTCTTCTAGTTTTTCTCACCTCAAAAGGTGGTATCTCAGTCAACTCAGCCATTCCAGTCAGAAACTGATTCTCTCCTCTCCCTCACTGCCTCCATTCAATTCATCCGATTCTAATTCCAAAATGTCTCTTGAAACGCCCGGCCTCTCTCCCTGTCATCGCCATGATAGTAGCTAGATCACCACAGTAGTTCATTAACTACACTCTTTGATTTCCTGTGTGCCCCCCTCCAATCTATTTTCCACAGAACAGCACAGAGAATCAGGCCATTTCTTTTTCTTGGGAAACTCTTCAGTGGTTTCCCATGACTGTATTCTGGCTTTCCAGGCCTTGGTCATCTGGCTCCTGCCTCCCTCTCCAGCCTCATATCCTGCCACTTCCCCCTCTCTGGTTCAGTTCTACCCGTACAGACTTTCTTTCAGTTCCTCAAAGGCCCTAATCTTTTCCCCAGCTCAGCATTCTTTTCCAGCTGCCCTCTCTTCCTGGAATGCTTTTTCACCCTTTTCCTTCTGGCCAGCCTTCCCCATCCACAGGACGAAACTATAATTAATCAGTTCCTCAGGGAGGCTGCACCTGTCCTTCCAGACTAACATATGTGCCCATTCTTATATGCTCTTATTGATTCCTCTTATTTTTCTTTACAGCATGTCTGTTTCTTCGCAAGCTTTATGTTCAGGATATCTCCCTCACTAGACTAAAAACTCCAAGAAGACAGGACATTTTTATCTGTGTCTTCAGATTCCTAGTTTTCTGTAGTGTCTGGCATTAAGTACACACTCAATATATACTTTTGAATGATTAATAAATAACTCAAGTTTCTTATTGAAAGACTGAAATTCCTATTGGTGCTGATCTGCATCTTTTATTCTTTGCTATTATTAATTTGTAATAGAAGTAAAATTTTTGTGCTTACATTGTAGCTATATAGTTCCAAAGTAACATTGTTTTGATACATTTAGCTGTAATAAGGCTCAGCATCTGTGTTTGAGAAACATATTATACTTATTGTTTAATAATACTTAGTCACTTCAAAGATGCTCACCGAGTATCAGTTAGATGAATGAGTTTACAGCATCAAAACCCAATAGATGCATTTTAACTTTAAAATAAGGCAAAATGGTTTCATCTTTGAAATAACATGTTAGATAATTACATAATTCCTTTTTTGTACTTCTGTAGTAGCATTAAGTTGATAGTTAGGGCTGACTTAGTTTTTTCACACCTTTTGAAGTTAATCTGGATATGCAATACAGCCCATGCCTCAGGGGAGTTCAGTGAATGACAGTTGAAAATTCATCTGTTAGTTTTCACTTTAGTTTCTTTCATGTCTGAAACATTCACAAATTGTACTTTTCAGTGTAATAAAATGGAACTGAGCAGTGATTCGGCCATGTCTAATGATACATCAGTGAAGAATGGGCAAGCCAAAAGGCCACTGTTTGCGAATGAAGACGCCCTGTGGACTGCAGTGATGAACTTGCAGACAACTGGGCCTGCTGCCCCTGCAGTAAGCGTCCCATGTGTGCACCAGTGCTTTAGGTTTTGGGTGTGGCTTAGTAGTGTCTGGATAAAGCAAAGCTTTGCTCAAAAATGCTTGCTGGAGTAGCAGTGTCATGGGGAAAGGGAGCAGGACACTAACAGGATAATTATGGAGGCTGCTCTGTAGGGAAATCTGGAGTGTCAGGTTAGAGTACTTGATAGAAAGAGAGATCATGAAGGACAGCCAGACTCCAGTTCTTGTTTCTGGTTTTGGTACAAGTCTCCTGGTGTACGAAGTTAGAGTGGGGGAACATGGATACTTTCAACAGGTTGAAATTCATTTTCCCGTCTATGTTTGTCAGAAAACTCTATACATACATACTTCCAAGATTGGTCTATGTGGCACTGGTGGAAAATATCATTTACCTGTACTGTTTTCCTTAGATTCAACTCAAAACCAAAAACATTCACTCAACTAAGATTTCAGTGAAACATTGTCATTGCTCTCAATGGTAATTATTAGTGAGTGAATGGTTATCATTTTTAAATTAAACCTTATGCAAAAAAAAAGAAAAAAGCAATGTATCCCAATTTAAACAGACAAGCCTCAGGCTGACAAAAATATAAAGAAAGCTACAGTAATGCACATGTTATCAACAAATGAATAGTATATAAAATGTATTTGTACATTTTATATTAGATTAGAGCAAGGGCATGTTTGTGAGACAACTTCCCAAAGGGCTATTGAGAATGTTTAGAGAGGATAAGTGTGTGATAATTTCATTCTCTTGTGTCCAACATATGTGGTCAGATTCAAAGAAAGATGAGATTTTTAGGAATGGAGGCTATGAAACCATTTGACCAATTCAATGGAGGTGGTATTTGGAGATGAGGCATAGCTTGGAAAAAGACCCCAAAATGATCCACAGTTTCAGAGAAAGAAGGAGCAAACACAGTTTTATAATGAGAAGGAAGAATGCAGATTGGTCATAAAAGAAACAAAGGAAGCTCCTGAATCTTGACCTTCTGGTCCAGCAGAAGCTATAGAGTCTACAAAGAAGCTGAACTCCGTTCTGTCTGGAGAAGCTCATTGGGCAAGACTGAGGACGAACGTAGAAAGCAGCCTATCCTCAGGCAAAGAGATGAGCTTCTTATAAGGATGAGGAAGGTGGAAGAATTATTATGAGAGATGGCTGTGCTTTAGACCATAGTACATGCTTTATATATTAATAAGTTAAGAGTAGATATTTGGGGTGTAGAGAAAGTTTTTGGATGAAGTGAAATGTATATCAGATATGATAAACAGTGAAAATCTGTACATTTTCCTTGGAAAATATTTTTATCCACAGATATATAAATAGTTCTTAAATCAAATATGTGTTAAAATAGAATGTGGAATTTAAAAAAATAGAAAAAAAACACCCAAATATATCTTACCATTTGGTCTTTCAAAAAAAAAAAAAAAAATGCAATCACCAAAAGCTCAAACTCTCTTGTAAGCAAAGATAATACTGCAGCTCTGAATTCAGGGGGTGTCTAGACATGTAATTAAACTCTTTCTATGGTCCTGACAAAAACTGTGTCATTGTGTAATGAAAGCTACTTGCATAGTCATTTAGTTTAATTACAGCTTTGCTGTGTTCAACGGGTTATGTGTGGTTAATTGATAACATCTCAGAAGTTGGTAGGAAGAAGTTTGAATCTCTTTAAAAATCTAATAGGACTAAGGAAAACCAGTCATTAAACGAAAAGAAAACAGTGTTCTGACTACAGTTTTCCTGTTGGGAAGAACGATTAAACTGCATGAATTTGCTCTTCTCTACTCCTCAGGAACCAATATACATCAATTGAAGTAAGACCTTCATAGTGAAAACTCTGCTTTTATGTCCTATCTGCTTTGGAGGCCTACCATGACCTTGGTCTTTGCTCTCGATATCTACACTACGATGCCTTCAGAATTGTCAATAGAATATATGAGAAGAGCAGTAGCTGACTAGCTCCCACGAACAGATCAACAGGCATGGTTGGGATTGACTGGCTGTGAGATCTGTGGTGAGCTTTGATCTGTAAGTCATCCCAGGGCTGGAGGAATCCACATTAGGCAAAGCAGCCAAGTTCTGGGGCCTCTTAGGCACTCTCATTTATTTCAGAGCCATTTTTGATGCCTCCTTTTCTCTCACTAGGATTCTACCACCAAAATACATCTCAGCTCAGCTCTTTTCATTCACATTGTCACTGCTTAGTACAGTCCTTCATATCCTCAACTGGTACTGCTGCCATTTGTCTCCTAAACACCCCTAGACCTATGTCATCTATCTAAAATGAAGGATAACTCATGTCAATCCTCTAGTTTAAAAACAAAAACAATTCACCTTTAAGAGTAACTCATTGACTACAAATTAAATTTTTTTAAAAAAAATTTTTAAATAATTTTTTAATTTAAAAAAAAAAGAAAAATTTTCAGTATGAAAATTAAAAGTCCTTCAAAATTTGTCCCCAATTTCTGGCTATTCATCATCCTGGGACAATGCTACCATGTACTAGCCGCATAGCCTTACTTACTGTTCCTCAATCATGCCACACACATTCTTACTTGGTTCCTGGATCATAATAATCTTTCATGTGCCAAATTGTGTTTTCTAAAGATTCTTGCAACTATATTACTCATTCCAAATGCTCTTCCAGAATCTTGCCACTCCCCATCTAGAGGTGGAACCTAATTCTGTTCCCCTTGAATCTGGTCTGTGACTTGCTGTAAGCAATAGAATGCAGTGTAAGTGATAGTGGGTGACTTCTGAGGTTAGAGTGTAAGTCAATGCAGCTTGTACCTTGTTTGCTAGGCACCCATTTTTAGATTTCCTGACATGCCATATAAAGTTAGACTATCCTAAGGCTATGACACTGTAAGGAAATTGGGCAACATGGAAAAGCCAAGTATAGTTGTTCCATTGACAGCCCCTGCTGAGGTCCCATGTGACCCACATCATCAATTGCCAGACATGTGAATGAGGATGCGTCTAAATGACCTCTGCCTCCAGCCATCAAGCCCCCAAACCTTTGAGTCTTCCCAGCTAAGACTCCAGACTTATGGAGCCAAGATAACCAAATAAATAAAATGGTGGAACTACCTGAGCTAGGACAGGAACCAGCTCCTAATAGCTTCAATATTAGAATAGATGTCCTATGTGCATTCCAGTTCATAACCGTGTGTGGCTCTGTGCTCAAAAAAACCTAGTGAACTCAACTCATCCTGCTCTTTGTTTAAGGCAGTATAAATAGTGGCCCTTGGACAGCAGACTGGGAAGCAAAATGCAACATAAATTGTTCAGTTCCATTCTGCAGTGTGCAACCAAATTTACTCTAATACTGCAGGTCTGCTAGTAATGAATTCTATTAGGTAGTGTATGACTAAGGAAGTCTTTATTTTGCCTTTATTTTTGAAAGCTATTTTCACTGAGTTTAGAATATCAGATTGTTCCATTGTTTTTCTTACAATACTTTGATGATGTTATCCCACTGTCTCTTACTTGAGTTATTTCTGATGAAAAATTTAATGTCATCCTTATCTTCGTTCTGATATAATGTGTCTTTTTTTCTCTGGCTGCTTTTATGTTATTTTATTTATGTTTAGTTAAGAAAATCGAATATGATGTGCCTTGGTATAATTTTCTTCATATCCCTTGTGCTTGAGATTTGTTAAGATTCTTGAATCTGTGGCTTTATAAATTTCATCAAATTTGGAAAATTGTCCACATTATTGCTTCAAATATAATGCCATCTGCCATCATTCTTCAGTGACTCCAATTATACATACATATATATATATAATATAAGTAAAAATATATATCATATATCCATATACAATGATATTGTGATTATCTGTTCACATTGTTTTCTTTTTTCTCTGTGTTCCGCCTTGGATAATTTTTAATATTATGTCTTCAAGTTCACTTTCTTTTATTTCTGAAATGTCTAACTGCTGTCAATTCCATCTAGTGTAGTTTTCATCTCAGATACTGCTATTTTCATCTCTAGATGTTTGATTTCAGTCTTTTTGTTTTTGTATTTGTGCCACGAATCTATTCAACATCCTCAATCTTTCTTCTCCTTCTTGAATATATGAAATACACTTATAAAAACTGATTTAATGTCTCTGTATACTATTTATTTAATTTGTGTCATCTTTAAGTCTGTTTCTATTGATTTGTTTTTCTTCTGTTTTCATCAAGTCTCACTCTGGATGTGCTTTTTATATGCATTTCCCATACTTTCTGACTGGGTGATAGATGTGAATTTTATCTTGTTGGGTGCTAAGCAAATACAAGTGTATTTGTGATCTTCTGTAGCTTTATTCTGAATGCAGTTAAGTCACACTACTTGGACAATAATTTGATCCTTTGAGGCTTGCTTTTAAACTTCGTTAAATTTTTCTGCTCTATGGGAAACACGAACTCTTCGCATCCTTATGTGAGCTGCAAGCATTGTTCCCTCTAACCCATGCTTCTTTCCCTGACCTTGGATAGTCCACTCACATGCATGTGCTGGTCATCTGAAGAGTTGGGGCGAGGAGGCATCTGCAGCTTTCCAGAGACCTCTCTCAGTGCAGCTCTCTCCTCTCTGGTAGGCTGTTCTGTGATCTCCGGCCACCGTGACCTCTCCGACTCTCTATTCTCTCTCCTCATCTCAGGGAGACTGCTGGGCTCCTCTTGGCTTCTCCCTCCCTATATGGCAGCCTTGAAACTATCTTCAGGCAATTGTAGGGTTCTTATTGCTTGTGCTCCCTTTGTCAGGGATCACCGTCCTGGGCCGCCTGATGTCTAATGTCTAACAACCATGTTCCATATTTCTGTCTGGTTTTTGTTTGTTTCAGGGAAAAGTGTAAGTTAGTTCCCTTTTATTTCATCTTGATCAGAGGCAGATATTGCCAGCATTACTCCAGACATTTTCAATGTTTTCTAGATAATATTTTACTTGATACCTAAAATTGGAATTATCTTCAGTATTTGAGACCATTTTGAACCTATCACTATTACTGGTGTACCAGTAAATGCAGCTAAAGCTATTAAGGAAAGAAAGAAAGAACAACTGGAGAAACCCTGCCCTTAATTCAATATTGATAAAAATTTGTACTGTATTCATTTATAAGTTTCTGAGGTTTCCTATAGTAAAGAAAAAAATAATTTCAGCTTGCTCTTTGGTTAGAAATATTTTTTTCCCTTTTTGTGGACCCATTGGAGTGCTTGAGAGTAGTGCAAGGTATGAAATGGATCCAAAGTTGTAAAGACGTAAAAGATAAAAATCATATTAACTAAGTTAAAGAGAGACTTGGAGATAATCCTCTTGATAATTTTTAAATCTAACCATTGTAGGCCATATTTCCTCCCAAGTAAAGATTAAGTACCCATTTATTATATTCTACTATTTATACAATGTTTACACAATTTATGGAATAAATGTTTCAAGATTTATCAAAGTAAAATGAAAACCTATCAAATTAAAAAAATTCTAAATATATGAAAGGTATAATTATTATACAAATATATCACTAAAGCAATCTACTTAAATAATTTATATGAGTAATTACACTGAAGGTTACTAATTTTCAGATACCAGCAGCAATAGTTCATTTAGTAATTTAAATACTTCAGAGGAATGCTTCAGAAAATTATAAAATAAATCAACTTTGCCTGTATATGTTAGTTGTTCAGAGATTCTCTATGATAATCATAAAATATCTTGATACTTAAAAACGATCAAATGATCTATCATGATCTGACATTTCTTTTAAAGAAAATAAAATACAATTTTATCAAAACCCTGAAGGCTTTGATATGTTACTTCTAAGCCTCAAGTGGCCTCAACTCATATATATATACTTTAAAAAACAAACACCAAGTTCCTGTATTAGAGGATCAATTTTCCCTATTAAGCAAGGTTGTGGATTATAATAAATTTAGATAAATGCTTTACAGGTAAAGACTTTTTAAGCCCTCTCTGAAGGATTACTCTAAGGACCCTAGAATCAGACTTCAAGAGATTAAGAATAGGAATCCCAAACTCAAATGCCTCTAAAGGACAAACAGATAACATTAAGAGTGAAGCGCGCAAAACTCACATTTAAATAATTTTATTTAATAATTTTTAAATAGCACTTTCTATATGACAGGCACTGTTCTAAGGGATTTACCAAATATATTAATCCTATTATATCCTATATGTATTATATTAAATATATATGTATATATATATGTATATGTATATGTGTGTGTGTGTATATATATATATACACACATATACATATATTTCTATTCCCTCCATTTTACATATAAAGAACAGCTAAATTAAATAATGTGCTCAAGTTCATACAGTTAGTAGCAGTGATGCAATTTGAATCCACATAGTCTGGCCTGGAGTGTGTGATCTTAACTACTAGGCTGAGGAATAGTGCAGAGGTTTATGGAAATCAGAGAAAGCATATCCTATCCGCAAAGCTCTTCACAACATTTGAGCAATCTCAGGTTTTAATCCTTAGTTGCTCAGCAATTTACTTTCCTAGGTTTGATATTAAAAGTGAAAGACAATCCTGTAATCAGGCCAAAAAATCATTTCTGGACAGAAACTCTAGAATGCCAGGCTTCTTCCATATAGGAGAAAAACTGATATCGGAGACACCACACTTCAGAAAAAGGAAATATAAGAGAAAGCACCAGTGAGAGAATTTGGAGTCACCCACTGATTCTGCTTTTTCTCCCACTAAAGGAAAAGTACAGAGCTTTTGCCCAATTCCTTTGGGCTACTAGTACCCTGCTTTCTGGGATGCAGAAGGAATAGTTTTGCCTGGCTTGACTTCGCATAACATGAATGGATCATTTAATAGTTACTACAGTTTTTACTTCCAAGGATCACTTTTGTTGGTGTTCATGCGGTATAGGCCATATTTAGAAAGTGTATTTATAATACAACATTTAATAAGTAATCATTAACTAGCTCGTCTCCTTATTAATCAGAAACACATAGTCCAGTAGCCCACAGAATGTCTATACTCTCTCTGGCTGCCAGCCAGGACTTTCTCAATAGCAAAATACCAGGATCACCACCGTAACGTGACAATGTAAGCCAAATCAAATAGGGTTGGGATTTTCATTATCAAAGCTATATATGTGATTTTCATAAACATATTGACATGTTGAAAATTGCATTGTAGCCTTTAACTAATGCCCTCTTGTGGCCCTAAAATGAGACAATCTCAATCTGGGAACCAGGACATTGTGGTGGTTGGCTGGATATTTGGCTTCAATCTGTGCTACAAATCAATAACTGGATATCAGATTTGCTGAATCTTGTATTCTTTACCAGGTGTAGTAATTTAACATCATTTTCAAAGTGAAATTTCTGGATAATGAGTATGTGAAAGATAACTGTTGTTATTGCCCACCTGCGAAGTCTGCTTTCTCAATTTGGGGTATATAAAAGTTCACTTTAACACACGGTCTTGTCCTATGAATATTTACACAATTGAATTTTAATTTTCATTTGACCATAAACATGTTGCAGAATTGTTTTGTTATAACGTGGCTTATGTGAGATCTCAGAGTCAGTTCTTTTCACTATTGCATCATCTGATGAGAGTAATAATATGTAACATATAAAGCCAGAAAAGTTCAGATATATCTTTTAAAAGAAAACTCAAAGTATTTTTTAAAGAGAATTTGTCTTTTAAAGTAGGTTTAGGTTCACAGCAAAGTTGAGGGGGAAATACCAAGAGTTCCTATATACTCCCTACGCCTACACATGCATAGCTTCCTCTGCTGTAAACATCCCTCACCATAGTGGTGCATTTGTTACAATTGATGAACCTACTTTGACACATCATAATCCCCCAAAGTCCATAGTTTATAGTTCACTCTTGGTTGTACATTCCATGAGCTTGAGCAGATGTTTAATGACATGTATCCATCATTATGGTATCATACAGAGTATTTTCACTGCCCTAAAAATCCTCTGTGCTCCATCCCAAGCCCTGGTAACCACGGATCTTTTTACTGTATCCCTAGTTTTGCCATTTCCAGAATGTCAGAGATAGCTAGAATGATACAGTATGTAACCTTTTCAGATTGGTTTCTTTCATTTAGCAATATTCATTTAAATTTCCTCCATGTCTGTTCATGGCTTGACAGCTCATTTCTTTTCAGTGCTTATTAATATTCCATTGTCTGGAAGTGCCACAATTTATTTATTCATTCACCTACTGAAGGTTATCTTGGTTGCTCCCCTGTTTTGACAATCATAAATAAAACTGCTATCAACATACGTGGGCCGGATTCTGTGTGGATGTAAGTTTTCAGCTTCTTTGAGTAAATATTAAGGAGTGTGACTACTGGATCGTATGGTTAAGAGTAGGTTTAATTTTGTAAGAAATTGCTAAACTGTCTTCCAAAGTGGCTGTACCATTGTGCACTCCCACCAGCGATGAATGGGAGTTCTTATGGCTCCTCATCTTTACCAGTATTTGGTGTTGTCATTGCTCTGGATTTTGGTCATTCTAATAGGTATGCAGTGGTATCTCATTCTTGTAATTTGCAAAAAGATGTTGAGTATCTTTTCATATGCTTATTTGTTATCTGCACATCTTCTTTGGGGAGGTACCTGTTAAGGTATTTGGCCCATTTTTAAAGTCAGGTTGTATGGTGTCTTATTGTTGAGTTTTAAGAGTCTTTGCATATTTTGGATAACAGTCCTTTGCCAGCTGTATCTTTTGTAAATATTTTCTCCAGTCTGTGGCTTGTATTATACTTCTCTTAACATTGTCTTTCATAGAGCAAACCATGTTAATTCCTTTTAGCCTATCTTTCTCATCATTCTTGATAATTAAAAAAAGTTGGATATGGCCAACCCAGTGGCTCAGGCGGTTAGAGCTCCATGCTCCTAACTCCGAAGGCTGCCTGTTCGATTCCCACATGGGCCAGTGGGCTCTCAACCACAAGGTTGCCAGTTCAACTCGAGTCCCACAAGGGATGGTGGGCTCTGTCCCTGAAATTAAGATTGAACACGGCACCTTGAGCTGAGCTGCTGCTGAGCTCCCACTGAGCTCCCAGATGGCTTAGTTGGTTGGAGCATGTCCTCTCAACCACAAGGTTGCCGGTACGACTCCTATAAGGGATGGTGGGCTGCGCCCCCTGCAACTAGCAATGGCAACTGGACCTGGAGCTGAGCTGCACCCTCCACAACTAAGACTGAAAGGACAACAACCTGACTTGGAAAAAAGTCCTGGAAGTACACACTGTTCCCCAATAAAGTCCTGTTCCCCTTCCCCAATAAAACCTTAAATAAAAATAAAGTTGGATAAATGAATGAAGAAAGCTGAGCGTTCTTAGTCTCTTTGTCTGTTGCTGGACTTTGAAGAAAAAAAAAAGGATATGTTCTACAAACCAGCAGGATAAGCCAGTAGGTAGTTTTGTTTTAAAAGTCAGCCTGGTCATCAGCAGATTCCAGAACCAAGCATGCAAGGTAAGACCAGTCTGGATAATCAGCTCTTAAATGCTGCACTATATTTTTCACCCCACAAAACTGGCATAAAAGGGCAACTATCTGTGAAGAAATGCAATAATTGAATGGAAGTAGAATTTGGCCACAAAGACTTAAAGAAGTCTACACAATTTCTTACTATCGTCTCACACCAGGGATATTAAACTTTTGATGCTACCATCATTCTGGATATTGACAAAGTGACAGAACGGACTGTACCTGGAAGTTACACCTGTGGAGCGATCATTATTCCCACCTACTCTTGCCCTAAACAGAATAGAATATGCATTTGCTCAGTCTTAATTTATTCTAGACAGATTTTAAAATTATAGCATGTAAAGTGATTCTCTCTCATGATGTCAAATTAAGTAGTTTTCAAGAACTGAATCCAAGAGGAAAAAAGCAGAGGGAAACATAAACAGGCACACCTGCTGCAATGCACCTGTGTTTAAAAATAGGTGTGACATTTTTCCTGCTGTGTGATCTTTAAAACGGATGTGTCTCACTCGTCTCATTTCAGTGTTAGCCCTTGAATTCCTGCGGTTGGTGATTAGGCCTCTGTCTGCTTGTCTGTGTCTGGCTTTGGACCCAACACAGTCTATAGCAAGTAAAGGAAGGCAGACAGCAGAGGGATTTAGAGCATAAACTCTGCAGTCATGTTTTATTTTGCATTCTAATCCTGATTCTGCCATGAACCAGCTGTGTGATATTGAAAAAGTTATCTAACTTTTCTGAGTCTCAGTTTCTTCATTTGTGAAATGAATATAATGAGACCCACAGTCCTACAGGTATGAAGGTTAAGTGAAATGATGTACATAAGGCTTTTAGCTAAAGGTTGGTTCATAGTAAGCACTTAATAACACATGAGAGTGATGGCTGGCTTTATCATTATCATTGAGTTATTATTAAGTTTTAGTCACATTTAGTCCCATTATATATTCCTTTGAAGACTGTCTTCTTTTGGGTTTCTAGCAGAATAGAGCATAAGCATTTAGTCTCTTTACTAAATGGCCCATTATGTGCATAAACAGAAGGTATAAATGTTGTGAATCAGTGTGTAACGAGGCTCCTTCTCAGTGATATGAACCTAACAATCAGATGGCATTTCTGGAATTCTGCAGGATCCAGAGCCAATAAACCGAGAGTATGGCTAACTTTCTATAACAGCAATTTCACCGGCAAAAGTTAAGAAGACAATTTAGAAGTTAGATGCTGTGGATTTGGATCAGTTCCAACACTCAAGGAAACATTTCAAAGGATAAATCACACAGATGGTCAGAACCTATGGTACATTCAACATATTAGTCATAGAAGTATAAGTGATTCAAGGTTAAATTTTGAGAAGTAGAAACCAAGCTTATAATGCAAAGTGCATATGTCAGAAATTATGTTTTTCAATGTGGATTTTTGCCTGCATGTATCATCATGTCAAGTTCTACACAATTAGACATGTTTTCCCAAACATAGAGAAATATTCCATGTATATTTATTTAGATTTTAAAATCATTATGCTCCTTGAAAAGTGCTCTCCTGCAAAGTTGGAATAGCACTATCATTTTTTAAAGTAATGTGTTTTTTTAAAGTAATGTGATTTAACAGTTTCTTGAATTATTCAATGCATTTGAAGTCCTATTGTCTTTTACAAACAACGAATATAAAGCCAGCTCCAAAATATTTCTAGAACGTAAAATGCTGTGATCCTAAACAAGATTTGTAAATAATTGGATTTAAGTCAATGAATATATATTTTGCCTGTTATGTACTATGAATACAGAAAGGTATGTGGAGTGTGTGTGTGTGTGTGTGTGTGTGTGTGTGTGTGTATGGTATGTAGAGGGCAGAGGAAAAGGATGATAGATATAGATGATAAGTCATTATTTTTAGTCTAGAGATAACTGTCTACTTCAGGAGACAGGCCCAAGTACAACTAACCATAACTCAGTGTAGTTAGTGCTACATACCAGTGGTCGAGAATGCCGGGGAGTGCAGGGAAGAAAGCAGAGTTGTTGAAATTCTACTCTTATATCTCTCAGGAATAGGAAAAGATAAAAATAAAAACAAACATAAGCAGTTAGATTCAGAATTTATTGCAGGTGAATAAAGAAGTGAGTAGAACCTTAGATTAGGGTTCAGAAGTTCTCTAAGAAAGTGGGCCAGGGAGTCATAGAAACCAAAATAGACCGAATGTTTCATATGCCTTTATTTTAAGAGAGAGTGAAGAAAATCATCAATATCCTACAAGACTGATTAAATGAATGGGTTTTTGTACAGATTGAAACTTAAAAGATCCAGAATCCCAAAGGACAGTAAGGAAGACTTGTATAGATGCCTGGCGATGCTGTCATGCCTACATTGGGAGTCTTAACAACTTCAGTTCCACGGTTTGGACAATCCCTGAGACTGTGGAAATGCTATATAACATGGCAAGAGTGACTTTGCACATGTAGTTAGGGTTACTAATCACTGTGGCCTTAAAATATAGAGATTGTCCTGGATTATCCAGGTGGGCCCAGTGTCATTGTATGAGGCTTTAAAAGTAGAAGGCAGAGTCAGTCAAAGAGATTCAGACATGAGATGGATTTGATGTGCCATTGCAGGCTTGAAGATGGAGGAGGCCAAGTGAGGAGGCAGCTGTGAGGAACTGAATTCTTCCAACAAACTGAATGAGCTTGGAAGCGGATTCTTCCCCAGAGCCTCCAGAAAGAAATGCAGCCCTGCTGATACCTTGGCTTCGAAATTATGAGACTAGTCATGCCATGCCAAACTTCTGACCTACAGAACTGTGAGCTAATAAATGGGTGTTGTTTTAAGCTTTTATGTTTGTGGTAATTTGTGTTATGCAACAATAGAAAAATAATACATAAACGGAAAGATTACCAAGCCATATTGTTAAAAGAAAAAAAAAATAAGTCAAAGAGCAATATGAAAAAAACAAACGTGCGTAAGTATATTGCATATTTATATTTTTATGTGCCAAGAGGACACACACAACCTCAGTCACAGCCATCATTTCTTCTTTTTGATCACTGATCTGTGTTTGAGTTTGTTTTCTAAGATATGGCAAATAGTTTTGAAAACCTTTGAAAATACTTGTTGTGCTTAATGCTCTAAAGTTGATTGATTTAGAATTGATTTCCTAACATACATTTTGAAAAAAGAGAAAAAAACAGTACAAAAGAAGGAAGAGCACGAGAACACAGAATAACTTCTACATCTTTAAAAACAAACAAACTAAACATTTGTCAGAGTCTCTGACAGTCCTGAAAACTAATGACATTCAAGTTCATCCTTGTGTCTGGGTCAACCTTTGGTCTCCAATTTATTTTCCCATGAAACCATGTTTTGGGTTGATTAGATAAAATTATTATCATTTTTTAGAAAACTGTTGTATCACACCCTGATTATTAAGAGTAGTTGGTCTGGGTATAATAGACAGGGGTCTAAAAATGACCCCTCTATGAAATTTGCCCTTATATTAAATGCCCTCCCCCTTTGAGTGTGGGTGGAATCTATTAATATGATGAGGTAGCATTCCTATGACTATACTAACTTAAATAACAAAGGGAGATTATTCAGGTAGGCTTAATCAAATTGAAAAACCGAGAGTTTCTCTGCTGACATCAGACAAAGTCAGGAATTTGAAGCACTATAGCTGGGTTTGACACAGAGGGAGGTATGTGCCAAAGAATGCAGGCAGTCTTCAGGAGCTGAGAGCATCCCCTGGCTGACAAGCAGTGAAGACACAGGGACCTCAGTCATACAACCACATGGAAGTGACTTTGGCCAACAACCTGAACAAACTTGGAAGTGCATTCTTTCCTAGAGACTCCAGTAAAGAGCCCAGCTGACCACCACCTTGGTTTCTACCTTGCGAGATTCTAAGCAGAGAGCCCTGTTAGAACCCACTGGACTTGAGACCTACAGATCTGTGAGATAATGAGTTGTTTTAAGCTGCTAAATTTATGGTAAATTGGTTAGGCAGGAATACAAAACTAATATGCTGGGTATTTTGCAGTTAGCAAATGGTGGACTAAAGAACACAAATATAAACTCCTGGCACACAAATGCCATGTGTTTCTTAGTGACTCCATAGTGGTAGGGACTAAATATATGCTCAATAAAATATTTATCTTTTTTTTTTGGTTAGGTGGTAAATGAATGAGAATGCATTAATGAAGAGATGGATGATGCAATGAACAATAGTTGGTCAGTTGAGTCATCCAACAAATATTTTTGAAATGTCCAATGTGTATCAGGAAACAGTCTGGATGCTAGACATAGTACAATGAGGTCCAAGACCTCTGGTACTTTATATTCTACTTTCAAACAAAAGTTCAAAACTCCAGGGACTAGAATTTCTCATGTTGGAGAAAAAGAAGGTCATTGGAGGTCCATGAATGAAGTGGAGGAGCGCTATGAATAACAGCCCATGGACAGAGAGAGGATCACAAGGTCAGCAAATGGTCTTTTCAGGTGGGACTTGGAGGACCTCACATAACGGGTGAGTGTGATGGGGAGATATTGGAGGGTTAAGTGGAGAAATGCTGAGATATAGTGTTGCTTTTATCTTATAAATTCCACAGGTCTAAAAGTCTTTTTAATATCATAGACTAAATGTGGAGAAAACTGAGGACTACAGAGATGCCAATGCAATAATTTCCAACTTGCAGGTGTGCTGTATCAAATTTAGAGCTGAAAGTTACACTTTTGGTTCAACATATACTACCGCATAAAGAAAACAACGGACAGTTAAATGTGATCCACCCTTTTCTACATTCCAAGTTATACATGTAAATTACTCACTGTCTTGTATTTCCCAATATAATTGTGCAACTTTTAGACACATCTTTTAAAACAATTGGGATGTTCTATTAATAAAAATCTGAGTTTTGACTCTTTTTACGTGTCCAGAGCACAGATAAGTAGTTCTCTATTTAATCCACCAGCTGCTTATAATACAGTAGCCAGAGGCTTGATATTCCAGCAAAATTTTATGGATTAATGATATGTATAAAAGTATTTCCTTAAACAATGAGCAGATCAGGCTCTGTAATCTTTACACAAAATAATCAAGAGGAAACATTGAGGTCAGAAACCATGGAAGATTAATATTAATTATAAAATGCATTATAACTATACCATACTTCTTTAATGAGCTAAAAATAAAGAGGATATTGCACAGAGGGACCTTAAATTACATTCACAAAAGGTAGAATCATAAAGTGGGATGCTAGGACACCGGGAGGAGGAAGCATAGTCTTGTCTTAGCTCAAGAAAACATCTTGAAACCTCTAGTGATTTACGAAATTTTCCTTGAAGTAGGCAAACAAGTTAACAAGAATTGTTAGGATGTCTGGCACTTCATACACTGCAATTGTGGTTACATTACTTTGGATGGCAATGATTCTCTGGAATTCACAAGGTAGAGATTGGTAGGAAGAAGGAAGAGAGGTTCAAGTAAGAGAGAAGGAACAGACAGATTAAGGGAAAAGTTCCACTTAGATACATTGTAAATTGTGTTAAAGTGTTTTTCTTCTTTGTAGTTATAATATCTAGGCCTCCGACTGGTATTTAGTGTATTGGGACTAGTGTTATGGACTGCATGTTTGTGTCCCCACCCCAAATTCACATATTGTAGACCTAATCCCCATTGCGATGGTATTTGGAGGTGAAGACTTTGGAGGCAATTAGATATAGATGAGGTCATGAGGGTGGAGTCCCCATGATGGGATTAGTACTTTTATAAGGTGGAGACCAGCAATTGTCAGGACACACCAAGATGGTGGTAGTATGTAAATTAGGAACAGAGCCCTCACCAAGAATCTGACCATGCTGGCACCCTGATCTGGGACATCCAGATTCCGGAAGTGTGATAAATAAATGTTTATTGCTTAAGCCAACCAGTCTATCACATTCTGTTATAGCAACCTGAACAGGTTAAGACAGTCAGGGATGCTAAATACCTACAAAGAATTGCCCTGCCCAAATTACACTAGTATTCCCACTGTCCCAGCTGAGGAACTCTGCATCTTAGTCAAAGTGAGTAAACTGGACTTTAGTGAGCATTCCTTATGCAGGAGCTACACACCTGAGGTGAGACTGAAGACTGTGACTAAAAAAACAAAAGTTAACCTTCTGTTTCCATGATTGGTACAATGTACATAGGCTATGACCAAGGTCTGTGACTCTTTGTTAATTTGACATCTTCATTAAAATATATGTTCCTCATTTATTAGGCAGACAAAATATTTTGTAAAACTTTTTTGCAGAATTTGTTCCTGAATTATTTAATAATAAAATCAAAATTCCATATTCAAGGAGTGAAGTTCACATACTAGTATTAGAAGTATTAGAATATTGTCTGAAAGCTTTCCTGACCCAGAAATAATAATAATAATAATAATAATAATAATAATAATAATAAAAACTACCTGACTATTGCAAGAATTGTTCATTTTTTCAACACTTTGTGAATTAGCCATTCCCAAAATTAAAAAAAAAAATTCATTTTTTATGAGTCAAAGACATCATAAGTAATAGGTTCATGTTGCTCCAAATAATACAAAATAGAACTTCATTCCCTCAATACAGGGAATACTTCAGCTTTTAGGCAGACAACTATTACAAGAGAGCAAAGAAATAAATTTCCTGGTCCCACTGCCATGCTCCCATAAATAATCAATGATAGAAAAACATAGAAATAGTTAACTAGAGTCTAACCTTAGTCATTTTACCATCCTTGGAGAGAAGCACACGTACAAAGAAAGGATCACTGTTCACCTTCAAGCCATAATACTTTAATAATTCCCACACAATCATTCTTCATTAAAAGAGAATCACTGTCAAAGGAATCTTTCCAGCTGGGAGTCCTTCCCTTGTGACCCATAGATAGAGGCTGTGGCACATAAACCACATCAATGTAAAGAAGAAATTGTCCTCCTAAAGAGCACATCATGGGTGGTAGAATTCTTTGCTCGTTTTTTTCTGAATTTTAGCTTTTCAGAGCATGCAGTGTCAGAGGAACAGAATACATATATATATGAGCAATATGGTGTCAGAGGAACAGAAAATAGGCCAAATTGCTAATTAGAGTAAGGTGTGTTTAAAATAAAAAAGGTATTGTGATAATATGATAATATCCTTCCTCTCATGGTCTATGCACATCTGCTTGGAATAACAATTTTTTAACATAATTAAAGTTGTTATATTACTTAAAACCCCCATCTTTGAGCTTAATCCCCATCTTTTTTCTTTCTCTTTACTCACTTTAATCTTTGTAGGTCATCCATAGAAACAGAAACAATACATGCCTTTCCTGATCTCAAAAGGACACCATGAGCACTTTCCTTCATGCTGCTACCATTAATTAGACAATATTTCCTACCCTAACTTGAAGTTTTCCAAGTCAACGATTCTGTGAATCGCATTTCCTAATCAGCTGAAACCTGACAGAATAGCTGTGAATGAACTTCTAAAGACCATAATCCAAGGATATTGAACTAGAATTAGGTCACATCTACTCAGTAACCTCATGTTCATAACACTTCCATGGGTTGTTGGTAAAGCAAAGACAATCTCAAGGTGTTTCTTTCCAAGAAAGATAACTTAGATGCTATTTTTGAATCTCTTTTTCCTTGTTAAACCCTTGTAGGCAGGGATTGTGCCCCATTTTTATTTCTATAGCTCTCCTGAGGACCTAAAATGTACACTGTACATAGTAAACACAGTCATCCTGGAGGCTTTGGTGGGTCTCTTACAATGTCATTTTTGCTGTTGTTTTATTCGTCATTAGTTCTCAGCCAGAGGAGAGGAATAAGAGCATAAAAAGAAAAAAAAAATGTAGGAGAAGTAAACAGGAATAGAAGAAAAATATGTCATTATAATAGAAGAAAATAGGTCATTAGAGGAACTGTGAGACTGGATGGAAGAGAATGGAATAAAACCTCAGCAAGCAAGTGGGCACAGAGTTAGGAGAAGACAATGTAGTGTTACACGCTAATAGAGGTGAGAAAGTTTGCTGAGATGTTCTTATCCATTCTCTAAGTCCTCTGCATGTTCTCTGTTCTACATTATTTTTCATAATCTCCAAGTCTTCACGTATGTAACATTCATAAATACTGACAGTGAATTCCCAAGGGGAATTCTGGGTTTAGTTGGTTAGGGTGTTTCATTCATGGAGTCACAAACCATATCTTTTCAGATGCTTTTCATCTCTTGACTGGACATTTTCATACCGTCTTAGTGGGCCTCACTGATTTTGGACTTTATGCTGCCATCAGGATAATGGTTCTGCAGCCAAAGTCCCTGGGGGGTCTCCTCATCTGCAGAATCACATGATCGTTTCACTAGCCATGCAAGCCCCAAGGACAGGCTCCCTTGCCTCTCTCTCAAGTCCTAGTTCTCACTGTGTGCACTTTACTTTCTAGCAATATCCAAAGACCAGCTCTTCATGCCTTTGTATCTTTAGTCTATTGTGTTCCCTAAAAATTTGTGGGATAAAAAGAGTATTCTTGGAATTCCCCGTCTTTCATGCTGGCTGCCAATTAAACAACATTTTTTCCTTTAAAATCTACCCAGATATAACTTCCTCTGGCAAGATTTTTCTGACTCAGTTTCTGTCTAGATATATCAACTAACTTTCACTTTTTCTAATGCCTTTTAATCTGCAAAATGCATCAATTTGTACACATATGCTTATGTGTCCATCTGCCTTATAAATTGGTGAGCTCCTTGATCATGTATCCAAGACTCTGGCACAGACGAGAGAATCAGTAATTGGTTGAACTGAATTGTTGGCATCACCCAACATTTACAAAAACCTGAAACAACAAAAGTCATTTAGAATGTAATCACTGACATGACATTTTGTGTATAGTAATTGGAAAATTCCTAGATATATAGTCCACAATTTACTGTGATTCTCTTGGGAATCAAAAAAGGGAAGGCCACTTAGAATTTGATAAACTTTTAATATCATTATTATCAGTATCAATGATGATTTAGAGAAACATTTACTGAGAAAGATAACCCCCCTCCCAGGAATTATTTTTAGAACTCCAGTTTCCTAATACTGAGCTGTAATTTTCAGAATGTAGATTTTCTTTTTGTTCCAATTTTTTTTTTTTTTTTCTGGTAAAGTATCTATGTTCTGACTGAGCCACTAGTTTACTTCATTCTGTGGTTATAAATCAGAATATTAGAGAAGCTTAATAGAACTGTTTGTTATTTATTCTCTGGAAACTGTGATCTCTCAATTCTTAGTAATAAAATATATAACTACTTTTACTCTTTATTGGTAAATTATCATTATAGTGTTACAATGCTTTGAGCCATGCATTAAAATCCATCCTCTAGAAATTAGTGTTCAAGTGTGAATAATGAAAAACAAAAATCTCCCAGAAAGAAATGCAAATACCATAGGAACTGACAAATTCAAAACAAACAAAAAAACACATCTTCTGTTCTAGCCTCTTATTCCTTAATTTAACCACCAGAATCTTTGTGTTGATAATAAGTGTGTCCAAGCAAGAATGATACTCATAAAACAGAATGAGTGTCAGAAGCAAGCTTACTGTTAATAACCTTAAACCTCATTGTATCTTCAATATCTTCAAATCATACTTAATCCTGATTTATCAGTGTGTGGGTGTACATTTGATATGCAGTGAAATTCAATTTTTAGAAATTTTAGGACCAAATTTCTTTTTTCATCTAAGAATATGCCTTGTGTGTTATATTTAGAAGGACAGAAAATTATACAACTTGCTCTGACCACAGAATCAGCATATACTCAAAAGTTTATTCAAGAAGTATAGTATCCTATTACTTCAAGTAATAGGATTTACAATTTAAAGCGGTGGAAATATTGAGAAACTTATTATCCCCTATGAGATACCAAGCAGGAGGAGAATTCCAACTGTGTCTCCTTTTTTCTCTGCCTTCTTCAACACAGTTATGTTTCTCTTCAAATTACAAGACAGCAAAAGCAGTTCCTAACATCATATGCAAACTTAACTATGCCAGTGAAAAAGAGAAATGGCTTTTGCTCCCTTGGTCTCCTGTCATTCAGGGGAAACTTTCCCCAGAACTCACAAGCAAAGTGCTCACAGAACTCACTGGTGAGGATCAGGTCATAAGCCCTTGCCTAGCTGCAAGGGAGGCTAGGAGAAGAAGTTCTGGTATTTTCCATCTTTATAAAGTAAGATTGGTTCTGCTAACAAGGAAAAGAGTTCAGGTGGAAGATGGAATAAACATGTCAATTAATGTTTGTAAAGCTGAATAATGTAAGGCTGAATAATGAATATATTGTCCATTAAATCTATAAATGTTATCAAGTGCAGTACTTGGTTCTAAATATAGATAGCAATTTATTTTAATGCTACTGCCCTTGTTTTGTTTCCATTGATCTATAGAACCATTGCCTGCACATTAATAAAGACTATGAACATTTTCGAAGACTCTAATAAGAGAAACTTGGAGAATTTATTTTTGCCTTCAAATAACTTCCTGTACCATTTATTAAGCTGTTGTTTCTCAACTTGAAACCCTCCCTTCTATTGTCTACTTTGTGAAGCTGGGACTTGAATTACAAGCTGCATTTTCTGCCGACTCCCTATTTGGCTCTGCCATTAGTGAGCATTAGGGACAGAGTGGGAGACTGGAAGAGGAGGAAGAGACGTGGTCTGTCCTATTTGCTCTTTGAGTCTGTGTTTCTGTTTGTTCTTTCCGTGCACCCTAGAAACACTTTTTCACATTGCAATAATAGGTCATTCTAGTAGCAGAGGTTGATTCCAGTTTGCAGGTTTTTCCAGGGCTCATTGAACCAATCATTTCAAACTCTTAATTTTGTTTCCCCAGTCCAAGGACAGGCGGCTTCCCAAAGTTGCTACCTCTACAATATCTTAGTTTAATGTTCTTATTTTGCTTTTCCAGCTCTTCAATATCTAGTCATCAATTCATTACCAATTGATTCTCTAAGAGGCTAAATCTGTTCTTTTTTAGGAGAGGTTACAAGTTTTTAAAATTTTACCGAAAGGAACCTGCAATATTTCACCTTTTTCAGCATCCCTATAACCATGTCCACTTACTGTTTTTCTTTGCTGTTCAGATACCATATTGGTTCCCATAACTTTAAAAGGTTAGATGCTTTTGTTTGCAACTCTTTACCCCCATCATTACAATCATTAAAACAATTCTAACAAAAAAGCTATGTGCAGGGATAACAGACATAATTACTAGCTTTTCAACCAGTTCCTTGTATTTTATTAAATTCACTATAGTCTATGTGTACAGGTTTCTCCAAGCTCTGAAGTCTTGGCTTTGAAATGAAGACATACCAAGAAAACTGTCTGTAGAAAAAGAGGGACAGTAGCATCGGGGGTGGGAAAAAGAGGAGGATGGTGATTTTTTGGAAACAGGAAAAGTAGCATATCAGTGGTGACAAGCAGAGAACTGAAGGTGGTGGTAACAGTAAGAAATGTCAGAGGCGATGGAATATTCCCTGGGTATCTACAAGTAAACGGAAAAGGAAGGCTTTAAGGTTTGGCAAAGTGCTTTATGACCGATGAGACCCGATGACCCTTCCAGAATGTGTAGATTGATCTAGACCTTGTAATTTAGGATTACCTGGAAATCATTTCAAGAAGATAGAACACTCACGAAGGTCAAGGACCTTTCCTCAAAGACTAACTGAATGAATTCGAACCCAAAGGAAGAAACATCTTTCGAACTCACTTTAAAAGCTTTCAAAAATGCTATTTAAAGCTCAAAAGCAGAAGGAGCAAGATTACAGTCAGACAAATACTGTGAAATTTGGGGGCAAGAATTGGGATGAAGTGGGAGGAAGGGAAGATTTATTACCTAAGGGGTATAATTATACCTGCAACATATTTCCCAAGAACTTTTCAATCTTTAAGTTTTCTGCTTCTGTGCTTTCAAACACCAGCCTAGATACAGTCTTATAAGCACGTGATCCAGGAAAATGTGACATGTATTACTGATCACTTTGAGTTCCCAACTGTCCTACATTTTTTATAGCTATCTATAGCTGTCGTTGACAATAAACTATTTCATAAATGTCAGCCACTTCTCACAAGTTTTAAGTTGCTGGCTTTCTACCTGGGAGCCACTTAGCGAAATGACTTTAATTTTTTTCTCTAAGTTAATTCTTAGTGGCAGCAATCAGAGAAAATTTGATTTTTTTAAATAAGACTTCTTTCAAAGAATGTTTGACTTGAATGTGGTAACCCACTTCTTAAAATGAAGCTTTGTGGAGCTTTGTGAGCAGGTAAAATAACAATTTTTGTTTGTTGTAAATGTAGGAGTAACAGTGGGCTACTCAATCCATCTTTGCAGACCTGGGATGGAGTTCTTGGAACTCTAGTCTCTCTGTTCTGGGTAGGCCTCCCTTATCCAGAGCATCTTAGTTATTCCTCAATTGGTGTAAGTCCAACAGGTAGAAAATTCTGAAGTTGAAAGCATCCGTTTCTCATTCAGTGAATGAGAGCAGAGTTCTCCCTGTCAGCTCTCTGAGGTATCACTAAATTGAAACGTGCTTACTGGGATAAACCAAACGAATCAAGAGGTGACTTAAATGGATGGAGGCAATCAGAAAGAACATATTGAAGAAGGTGAGTTTTGAATGACAGGAAAAGAATTAAATGTCAGTAAGGGGACAGAAAAGAATTTCATGAGTGGAAGCAAGTTATAGCTGTGTTTCATATGAAATGAGTAGAAAAATGATAATAAGGATGTTTTAGTAAATGTTCCATCATCTAGAGAGACAAAATATATAATAGTGTCTATTTCTGAATCTTGATATATTTTCATTTATTTATTCAGTAAATATTTATTGAGCACCTGAAGTTGTTTTTGATATTAGTACTTAGCTGGGGAGTAGCTGAGTATATACAGAGGGTGCCCCAAAACTGCATACACATTTTAAGAGGTGTTATCTATGCTCAAGCAGTAGTTCGCCATAGTCAGAAGTGTCTGGACGCTGATGGTAACCACTCTGAGCACCTCTCGTAATTGCAGAAGTCACACGTGACGTGTATTCATCTTTTCTTATTTGTGTAAAAGTGATTGCAGTTCTTGCATTTATTTTTAACCTTTTAAACTGCAATTACTTTCACACCAACCTAATATATATTGAGCATACAATTTTAATAGTTTTTTCCTTTCTTAAAATGTGTATGCTTTTTGGGACACCCTCTGTAGATTTACATCTAATATGTCTTTAGATGAATATACTGAGTCTGAAATTGCTTATCCTGTTTTTCCTCTCCTTTGAACACTGCTATGATTTCTGTACTTTATCTAATTAGTCTTTCCCACAGCCCTGGTAGGTTGAATGTCCATCTTACATGAGGAAACTGAGGCTCAGAGGTGTTTAATGATGGGCCCAGACTAGCATGTGGCATATCCAGCTCTGTTTGACTCCCAAATTACTCTTTTTTTTTTTTAAATCCATTTTTTTAAAAAGATTTTATTGGGGACTATTGGGGAACAGTGTGTTTCTCCAGGGCCCTTCAGTCTAGTTGTGGAGGGTGCAACTCAGCTCCAAGTCCAGTTGCCATTTTCAATCTTTAGTTGTGGGGGCACAGCCCACCATCCCACCTATACCAGCTGCTGCCTGTTGTTAAGAGCTCACACTCTAACCAACTGAGCCATCTGGCCGCCCCCCAAACTACTGTTAACTGCTCTACCAGCTGCTGCCTGATTTTGGTAAAGTGACAACAGACCATGCCAGCAAATTTCCTTGAATAATCTATAATATATAGTAATAAGGAATGAAGTTTTTAAAATGGGTATTTAATAAAAGCATAAAACTGCCATAATTGAATTCAGAAGTGACACAATGAAAACAATGATTGCAAAAGAGGATTATAGAACTCTTTACTTAAAGATAGGAATTGAAAACAAGTAGAAATGTGTTTTGTTTGGTTTTGTTTTAAAAAGCAGGCCAAAAATAGTCACAGCACGATAGGGAGCAGGATTAGGTTTATGGATATTTGAAGAAAGATTCAACCAAAGTGGGGAAGGTGGACGTGAGGAGAGAAGGTAATGGAAGAGGTTAAAAAAAATCATTCCCAAATTGGCAATCTTAGGGAACCAGGGATGGTAAATATTCTGTGTTCAAGAAACAGTGAAATAGAGCTAGTCTTTTGGGTATTATGAGAAGATGAATTTAATATTCAAGATTCATATAGTTAGCAGCTGCATTGTGTGTTTAGAGTAAAATTCTGTGGCATCCTCTCCAGCTTTTATCCCCTACCATAGCAGAAAGACCAAAACACTTTTATAGGAAGGAATAATTTGGAAAGACTGGGTTATAAAGCCAATTGAACTTGGTGTTGATAGCTCAATAATGGATTTGGTTACATCATAGATCTGCTATTTCTAGCAGCCCTATGCAAAGATTGTGAAGCCTCTTTTTTCCTTTTCACCGTTAATTAGCACATAAACTAGTTAGATATCAGGGTCTTTCCTCCCTTTCTTTCCGTTTTGGTTGTGGGTAAAATTCATAGGATATGTGCTTGTGTTAGTGTGGCTGATTTCTCAAGATATTGAATAATGATTTTAGTTAGATAACTGACTCTGAAAAATATAATAGATTTTAATTCTGGGTATGTTTTATATAGGTTTGTCTCTTTAACTGATCTTTAACTGGGGCCTCGTGGGCCCCACCCTCTTTTTCAGAGAATAATTTCTTCTGGCTTTATATTCAATAAATGAATCACCAAGTGTCTAAGCACGGATTCAATACCATTAAATATATGGAAAGGTTTTCACCAGTTGAGTCTATTTTATCTAGGCCAATATTTTCTTATTAATTCAATCCAAACAATCTTCTCAAAATTATATATTTTTTGTAAATGTGCGTACATGTTTCCATCATTAACTTGCAAAACTTCATTCCACTCTAAAATATTAGCTTATATTTTTTCCTTTAAAAAAATGAAATTGTCATAATTTTTCCTTCTAATTCACTCATTTCTTGTCTTGAAAGAAAAATCAATAGTCTCTGTGCTCCAAGGTCTATATTTATCACATTCAACCTTCCTCCACTTTCCTACCAAACAACAAAAATAATAAAGAAACAAAGTCATGGGTGGAAAAAAAAAGAGAAAAGACCAGCTACAGACACCAAAGTCTGACTTGATTTTATAATAATAGAATGGAAATTATTTTAACACACTTATGGCATTACACAGAGGGACTACAACAATAGAAAATATAAATATTCTCTAGTAAGTATTTCATACCGTTTTACTATAAATTCTTTGGCTTGTCACTGATACGCACTTCTTAAATGATGATTTAGTAAAAGGAAGAAAGAGGTGACTATTGCTGTCACTTCATACTTACAGCAACTGCCTCCAGGATTTGTTTAACAGCATCTGCAGCATCTCGTTCACTGTAATACCCCTTTTCCACGATTCTGAAACAAGAATAGCAAATTAACATTAAATTCTTCTTAGACACATGCATTCAGCTGAGTGGGCATTAAAAGAAGTTAATTGAATTAATGTTAAAGAAGATGCATCCAAGTCATTGCAATAGGCTACCGTGACACCAGGAAAAGGATTTCCATAAATTAGCACTCTAGAAATCTTTGGGTTTATTTTGGAAAATGCAAACCATTCAGTTTGTCTGGGCTTTTAAACTATCCATTCTGAGGACAAAAATTCTTTCTTTTTAAACTTTGTATCATAAATCATTTTAAACATATACCAAGTAGACAATATCCATACACCATTGCTTGTAATTGTTACACAGCTTCAAAAGTTATTCATTTATGACCAATATTGTTTTATCTATCTAGTTAATTACTTCCCCCTCCTTTGTTATTTTCAAGCAAATATCAGATATCATATAATTTTATTCATAAATATTTAAGGAGATATCTCTAAAAGATAAAGGGTCTTTTAAAAATCATAACAATGCCATTATCACACTGATAAATTATAATTCTTTAATATCATCAAATTTGCAGTGTTTCAAATTTCCAGTTGTGTTGGCATGTTAAAATTTGTTATTTGCTTGTTTGAATCAGTATTCAAATAAGGTCCAAATAAGGTCTTTCTGCCTTTCTCTCCCTCTCCCCGCCTCCTCCATCTGTTCTTTTTTTCCAAATAAATGACTTGCTCTTTTTTCATGGATGTGGGCAAGTAATTTTTCTTTTAAGTTGAAGTCTTTTCTTTTTAATTTCAGGAATATATTCCTGAATTAGAATGCATTGTATTTGTTTTCTTCTATTGCTTTGGTTTTCTTCTTTGGGTTGTACGATTATACACTTATGAGTTTTTCAACTTTTGATTGATATTGTTCTTTCTTCTATGATTTTCTTAATTATAGTTTATTTTGTAATATTAAGTTATAGTTTTATCTACTTTGTAGGTATCCTCCTGACATGCTTTCATTGTCTAAAGGAACCTTATTCTGTTCCTTACTTTCTGTGCCCTTATAATCATTTTGTATTGAAATTATCCAAAACACCTCTGTTGCTGTTTATTTTTAAGCCAAATTGGTTTTCTTTTTTTCAAATTAAAATATAGTTGAGATACAATATTATATTAGTTGCAGACATACAACATAGTGATTTCACATTTATATTCCTCACAGTGTGATCTGCGCTGTGTCTAGTAACCATCTGTCACCATACAAAATGTTTACAATGATATTGACTATTGTCCCTGTGCTGTACTCATACATTACAGCCTCATAACTTATTTTACTTTTTTTTTTTATAACTGTAGGTTTGTTCTTCTTATTCCCCTTCACCCTTTTGGCAGAGTGATGGGTCAGGATATCTTCTCTAGTTTCATGGTTCTCGATTTTCTGTTTATTAACATGAAACATTAAAAAAAAAATGACCTCTTACTTCTGAGATCTCTCCTCTCTCTGGAATTTCATTCCCTTGCCTCTAGCATCTCCACTCTGATTATTGGAGTCTCTTCTTAGCAGTTTCTCCCAAATACAGGACTCTTTCCCTACGGGGCTTCAGATATTAATTTCAGGAGTTCATAGGGCCTTCATTAGTCGCTTCAAACCTTACTGTGAGTGCAGCCTTTGCACTTCTCAGAAATTTGGGTGGCAAAAAGCCCCCACAATCTCACCTGTTCCTCTTTCATTGGCACATGCTGCTTCCCAATGATTTGGAGATTTGAGTGTTCTCCTGTTCTTAGGTCCATCGCATGTCCTCTCGCTTCCCTTTGCATCCTCTTACATAGATGTTAATACCACATGGCTCTTGGAATTGTCAATAGTTTGTACTTATTCACTTGTATTTTAGGCTTCATAGGGAGACCGTGTCACCTGGTTTTGATATAGGTATTGTCTGTGAGTTTTTTGGTTTTTCTGTCCTTGTTTCTCTATCTATTCCTATGGGAATGTTTGGGAAGATTGAAAAATGACTTTTTTGCTGTTTGTGTCTTACCAGAATTTCAAAAGAACACACATTTTAGATAGCACTGTAGATTACCAACTTGCATAAGATGTTTTCAGCAGACAAAATTTTGTGGTAAAGACATGTCTGAAAAAGGCCAATTCAAAACATGAAAGAGACAAAACTTCAACAATTTTTGTAATTTTGCTTTGAAATTTTTCTTAAATGGTTAATTCCTCAAATAGCATATTTTCCAGAAAGTATCCTTTAAAAAAAATGTTTCAGCAAGGAATTCTAAGTTCTCAAAGCAGCCAGTGTTAAAGTTGAATTTAAAATCTATAAAACGTGCTCAAAATATAGGATGGAGGATGAGGAAAGCAAAAGAGAACAGATATGACAAAAATAAAAGACTGTATTATAAGAAGATACCTCAATGATCACAATTATCAAGATTCAGGGAAACTATACTGATGCAAAAATGTCAATTATTTTATTTTCTCCATTCAATTATTTAGAACATTGTCAAGAAACACAAACATCATTTTTTCAAAGGATGAAAGATGGAATATCTTTTCCCCCTTTTTTATTTCTTGAATACCTGTTATGTACCAGGGTCAAACAAAATGTGAAAATAGATTGCAATATTCCAGGGATTATTGTTAATTAGTTCTTGAAAAACAATTTTCATATGATATTTCTTTACAAGAATACACATTTTCCAATTCATGATTGAGTTACACACTGGTGATGCCAAAAAGTATATATACACATGACCTGTATTCATCTTTTGTTATTGGTATATATTGAGTATTACAAGTTTAAAACAATTTTTTCCCTTCTGAAAATGTGTATACTTTTTTTGGCACCCTCTGTATAGTCTACTTATTAAAAATTTAATTGAAATCATCTCTTGTATAATACTTTCTGAACGCTTTTAAATTAAGTCTGAGAGAAGGGGGAAAGAAGGACTACTGGGTTAAGAATTTTGGATACCATTACACCTTCCTCTGCATTTTGCTTTAAATGTAGACTTTTGTGGTAAATCCACCAACTAACACAAATATAATTAGTGTCTCCTCTGTGCACTGCACCTGTAGCCTCAGCAGCTCAAAAAAGAGTTATAACAAAGATGATGGAAAAAAATGGCCAATAGTTAACTTTCTTCCCTCCCATCATTCTCCCTGGAAGAGAATAAAATCAATTACCTCGTGGTCTACAAAAAAATACTGTGGGTTTTCCTACATTCCCTCACCAAGGCTAGAGCTTTATCACGGCTGCTTTATGGTGCACCCTCCAGCAGGTACCATGCCATGAGGCTTAGTCTATGCAAAAAGTACTCCTTGGATTGTACAGTGCACAGCCTCGCTGATGGGAAACCCTCCTTGTCTGCTAAATACACATGAGCTTTCATGGGCATCCCCACCCATTGGAGATGCAGCGTTTCACCCACTAGAATTTCCTCTCTACGTTTTGTTTTATTATGAGTTTCAAGCTTTGGCTTAAATATGGTGTTTATGAATTTTCATTTGGGTTTAATTTAAGGTTAAGTACCTGTATTCAGAACATATCCTTGTGTGAATGTCTAGGGACTGGCTGGATAGAAGAGTTAATTTTCTTGGGAGCTGTTTTCAGGTAGGATGAAAGGAAGAGTAGTAGCTTTAAGAAGAATAGAATGGAAATTTCACTAATTTTCTACAATATATGTTCAATTAGCAAAATACTTCATCTAATTAATGGGGAGGGTGCATTTTAACAGATATATCCATTCATTTATTTATTCCATAAATATTATGGATTGACTATTGCGTGCTGAGCACTCAGCAATGAACCACACATGGTCTCTGCTCTTGTGGGTTTCTCTTGGTATACGTAGACAAACAACAACCAACACAGTGTGCTACATGCTGTGACACACATATTAGACAATGGCCTGAGAGCTCCTAGAAAGAGCAGGTAATCTATTCTGGAGGCCATGCAGGTGGGAAGAGGATTCTGCAGGTAGTAGCTATATCTCAGCTCAGACCTGAAGTGTGTAGAGACGTTTTCTCACTGAGGGGAGGGTGGGAGCCAGGAGTGAGATAGGTGTGAGGAAGAAGCATGGGATTGGAGAGGACAGAGACTATTCTAAGAAAAAGAACCAAGACTACAGTGAGGATCAAAGTGTGAGGATAAGTAGTGGTATTCAATCAGTATTTCTAATGTGAGCCAGTGCTTGGTGGATAAGTGAAGAACAAGATTTGGGTCTTGCTCCTGATGAGACCACAAATAGTAGAGAAATTATTAACAAAAACATCATCATCATAGATGTAATACGTATTATATCAAGGTTTGTATGGCCAAGGAGTTTATTAATTCTGTTGTCAGAAATGTCTCTAGAGTAGACACATGGGGCAGGAGAACAAAATGTAAGTGCCTTTTCTACCTCATCTCAGTGTGAACGCTGCACACCATATCTTGGGTCTATCATCATTACTCAACTGCTTCTCTTCCAGGCTCCTTCTGCTAGAAAGTATTTTGTTCCCAGTTGATTTGTTCATCAGAGTGTCACAGAGTTAGGTTTCTGGAACTCAGACATTCAATTTTAAATATTGAGGTTGAGCTACCACCCAGGCCATCCATGGCTAACTAGAAAGATCAATAGCTGTGAACTTCTCAAGTTATAAATGCAGGTTTATAACTTAGAGCTAAGCTTGCAAGTGAAGCTAGTGGTGACCAAGCTAAGGAAAATGAAGTTCTGCAATCTTTTTCTCTCCATTTAGGTAGCAGGGCTACAGTGGATGTGTTGAGCCAATGCCTTCTGCTACATATGGTGGCAAAATTCTTAGCCTTCTCACTCGATTATTGCTTTGATCACCCATGGAGCTGCCTACCTTGTTCATAGTAGGCAGTCAATGAATATTTATGTAATCAATACTAATTGCCAAGTGAATGGATGCCAGAAAAAATTCAGACTGGACATTTAGACAACTCGTTTGCCTCTGTTCCTTATCATGGTGAACAAAGCAGTGGCCTGAGAAATGGTGCTCATCACAAGTACATTGGCCATGGATCCAGTGGGAGAACAGCCAGATAGATGCTTCCCAAAGCAAAATGCAATAGGTAGAAAGGTTATTGCTGGCCTCAGGAATAAACTCAGTTACGTAGTGTGGGGACAGAGACCCAGAGAACAGTTTCCAGACTCTCAGCCTCACATGAAAGGTGCTGGCTTGGGTAGTAGATGGCCATCAGCTGTAACCAGTTGGCCAATTAGCCACTGATGAAACTGCTGCTGCTCTGCTGGTTGGGGAGTTGAGAGTCGGGAGTCGAGTCAGTGGGTCAGTTGGTTGGCAGGCAGAGAAGCGGACAGCAGGTTGCAGGTCATGTGACTCCAGCCTCCAGTGAGATTATAGAGTCTCCAGTGAGACTATAGTGGTATGACTCCCCTACCTATGGCTCCATGGGTGTTCCTTTTTGGCCTTGCCACATCCTGTGTTCTTATGTGGGGAGCGGGACTAGAGGCCCCGCAGGCCGCCTCGCACGACAAATGGCGCAGCAAGCAGGGTCCCCCGCACGACACATAGTTTCTAAATATTACTGTAATAACATGAATCTTTTTAGAAACATATTATGAACAAAATCAAAGTGATTCAAATTCATCAAAATAGAGTAGTATTTATTTCATGAAGAAACAAAAATTTATAACTAAAATTTAGCTGGAATTTCTAAAAAGTTTCCAATGAAATTGAACCAAGCCTTTACCATCAAGAATTGATAGCTTTATACAGAATATGCTATGATTTCAATTTTTAGAAGCAGTGTAATATTCAATAATTGTAGCAGTTTCAGAGCTGTAAAAATAGGAGGGTAATTTTGGTTGATATTTTTGTTTTTTATATTTAAACATTCACTGGTATATTTCTCTCCAGATTTAGTAAACTAATTTCCTTTTCATGCTTTGTAAAATGATAAGATGCTATCAGCATCTTAAGATCATTTTCAAAGGCCCAGGGCCATGTCATTTGTTGCTATGACACATGATAGAAGATGCAGTGCTAAAAACAGAACCTCTCCTATGATTTTGATCACAACACTGACTCCAAAGGCTGCCCTGGGATCCCAGCTCCTACAGTTCCCTCGGTTGCTCACGGGTCTAGCGGACATCTGGAGATCTGGGAAGGAAGCACAAAGGGCTCCCTAGGCTCTCACGCTGTGCTTCTCTGGCCCCAGTAGTCTTTCCTAATCCAGACCAGGCCTTGTCCTTCCACTATTTGCTGTGATGGCTCACATGTTCTTCTTCCCTACGGTTGGGACTGTTCCATCATATTTAAATTGTAGGATGAGAAAACACAGGCAGTGCCGATTTCTTCCCATGGACCTGCTTTAAAATATGACTTCTGTGCATTTGCTTCTGTTATGTTAATTGCTGCAAATTGAATTGAGCACATCTCCAGCCCAGCAGTTAGCACAGGCAATGCAGCTGTAATCTGATCATAGCCCGAGGCCTCAGACTTCCTGGCATGTACTTCAGGAGTCCTATTGCTCTCACCAGCAATGGCAGCATTTTCCCAAATGGAGATTGTTATTAGATGACTGTAGGTTTATGCGAGAAAGACATTGGTCTGATGAAAATATGTACTAAAGCATCGAAATGACATTGGGTAAAAGTCCCAAATAACATGAGTTTCAAGAACAAAGTCATAAGGGCTGCCAGTACATCATTATGCTGTTACATACAAAATTACATCAAAATGAATTCAGCTGTATCCTGTGTAAATCCACCACTCCTTTATAAGCTTCATTTGCTGCTTTTTCTCTCGTTTCATTGATGGCATCTTGGTCTGTATTGGTGCTTTTTCTAAAATCTCTCCCAACAAGTGTTAAATTCACATACTTAAAAAAAAAAAAAAAAAAAAACAGTTTCAAAAATACTACTACCACCTGTTAAACTGGAAAGCTAAGGAAAGAGTGAGGGAATTGGGTATCGGTGTGGGAGCTGACAGAGCAGGAGGAAGGAGAGGCCAGATCAAACTGTATACCTGGGAATGTACATTAGGGATTCCTAGTCCAATTCTCTCATACTATAAATGAAAAGACTGACCCAAAGGTGTTATATAAATTGCCCAAGAGCACAGTGTTTATTTAATCACTCATTTAACAGACATCTAGCAACTGCTTGATTCCTGTCTAGAAAAGCTTCTGAAATGCAGACTAAGACTCTCACACCTAACGCCTGCCACAGAGCCCTGGGCATCATTTTCCCTTCCTGCTAGCCTTCACCTGCTAATTTCTGATTTTTCACATAAAATTCTATAGCTCTATTTATGACTTAGAAGACACCCATATTTTATGCCCTACATACTGTGTTTATGCCCCAACTATAGCATTTGTCACCCCCACATGAATGAATACTTACAGCCCAATTTGTGGCCAACCTCTAACATATGCAAAGTGTCCTATGATATGTCGTTTGTGTACTTATTCTTATGTACATTTTCTTTTTAGTCCCTTCTTGTCATTTATTTTTGTATCTTGTGATGTTGCAGTTGTCTCTATGAGCCCTAATATACTTTTGGCGGGGAGGTGATGGTAGTATTCAAAAATAATATTACTTTCCCTCTTCTAGACCATGAGTTCCTGGAGGGTGGAGTCAATGTATTCTGGTTACCATTGGAAGAGACAAGGGAATAATATGGGTGAGAAAGCTAAAATTGTACGGTGAGGCCAGACTGCAAGGGGTTTTGTTTGCCATGTTTAAAAGAATTGACTTGAACCAAAAGCAGAGAGTAGCCTTCGGAACTGACCTGATCAAATCTGTGCTTTAAATATAGAAGGACTGAAGAGAGTGAAACTAATTCCAGTTAGGAGTCTACCGAAATGGGAAGGAGAGTGTGAAGGCTTAAAAGGGCAGAAGCAATGGGAAAGAGTGAGGAAATGGATTTGAGAGCTGCTCAGAGAAAGAATTAAGGGCAGGGAAAAGTGAGAGGAAGCGGGAGAAATCAATGCTGACTAGCTTAGTTGGTAAATCAGTTCACAGAGGTAGGGAGGGAAAGCAAGATAGAGAATTGAAAAGATGCTGAGTTCATTTGAGGATATATTGATTTAAAGGTGCCTATCATACTTACAGGTGAAAAATGTCTAGCAGATTGTTGAAAATACTGTTTTCACCCCTGCTGAGATGGCAGTCACCAATGTGGCTCAAGTCATAGGACAGTGTTCAATTTAGCTACAGAGAATGTGAGAAGAAACTTAGGAAAGGTGGACATTTATGGCATAGAAAGAGGAAGAGGAACTCAGGAAAGAGATCAAGGAGAAAACCGAAAAGTAGGATAAAACCAAGGGAAAAGAGATGCTATCAAACACTGCACAAAAGATATGCAGAGGTTTAGCCAACCCGTGTAAAATACCACAAGCCAGACTCTCCAAAAACACATAATTTCTGGACTCAGCAAACCCTTAAAGCTCCTGAAAAGTCCTTTATTCTTGCCTTTGTCTGTTCTCACAGCCCCACTTTCAAACTTCGCGTCTTTCCTCAAATGCCCTATTGCATTCTCATCCAGCCTTTGTTAGGAGATAAATTTCTCTTCCACAACAATACTGGAAAAAATGGAGCCTATCAAGTGTGAACTACTTAAACCTCTTACACTCTCCCCGACTCCAACACACTCCCATTCCCAGGCTCTGGGCAACTACTGATTTGCTTTCTGTCCCTATAGATTTGCCTCTTCTGAAAATTCCATATACATGGAGTGATACAATATGTAGTCCTTCCTGTCTGTTGTTGTTTTTCACATAGCATCATGTTTTCGAGGCTCATCCATGTTGTAGTGTATATCAAAGGAACATTCCTTTTCATTGGTTCATGATATTTCATTGTACCTTTTGTTTGTTCATTTTTCAGTTAAAGGACATTTAAGCTCTTTGCTCTCCTGGGACATACTCCACTCCATGTGTAGGCACCCATCCAAGCCTACTGAGCTGCCCCCATGGAACTTGAAGGGCAAAGGGGAAATTATACCAACTTGCTGATGCCCATGACACTCGCTGTGCAGTATCATTATTATATTAAGGCCTGTGTCTCTAACTCGGGAATCGCATATATTTTTCCAACATCCATAAAAATGTAATAAGATAACTTTTAGTTTGTAAGTAGAGCAAAATTATATCCCAGCCCTAATATAAGTACTCTTTTTTTTTTTTCTTTCAGAATTGTTATGACTGACTACTCTAGATCCTTTGATCTTTCTGCATCTTGACTCGGCTTCTGAGAAAGATAAACTTTTCTATGTGAACAAATCCTTTTGTCTGACTGTAGATCTTATTTCTTCTGTGTCTTGTCTGGGATTTTGTTCTACATGTAAGTCCCTCTCACACAAATCTCTTCTGTTTCTCCATCTTGTGGGCTCCTTCTGATCCTCAAATTAATTTGATCACAGTGTGTCAACTTAAATTAATAAACAAGAAAAAGTAGATTGTAAACCTAATCCAAATATTAGTCTATGTTTTCTTCACATACAGACTATAGATAAAACTGCATAAAGACAAGATGTATTCAAAATATCCATGGTTGAATAACAAAAAATTAATGTTCAAGTTAAGCCAATAGTTCTCAAGCAGGACAAAATGTTACATTATAAGTATTAGCATTTGCTTACTAGCAGCAGCACAACATGATCTAAAGAGCATATGCTTTGGAATCTGACATACTGGAGTCCAATCTCATTTAATTGTTGTTGTTGTTGTTGTTAGATCCAATATAAGCTGAGTGACTTAGTGGTAGTTATTGGACCTCTCTGATCCATACTTATCTGTCCTGTAAAATGTATACATGTGAAGGCCTACCTTGTATATGTGTTGTTGTGAAGATTAAATGAGATCATACTTAGTAAAATGCCCTGCCACTACCAGGACCCCAAGAGGCACCCGAAAATGGCCCTCATTATAGTGATTAATTTTTCTTTGTAGACGATCAGATTTTAGAGATCTTTAGAAAATTACATTAATGACTAATTTTTGACACAACAGTCTTTATAAATTCTGATGTGTTCTGAGTTCGGTTAACCAGAATATCAACCATGACACAACTCTGTGGAGACTGGGGCAAGAAAACTCCTGGGGCTACCAGTTAGTTCAATTGGTTAGAGTGCAGTGCTTTGAACAACAAGGTTGTTGGTTCGATCACCACATGGGCCACTGTGAGCTGCACCCCACAACTAGAGTGAAACAACTACTTGACTTGGAGCTGTTGGATTCTGGAAAAACACACTTAAATAAATAAAAGTTAAAAAAAGAAAAAAAGAATAAAAACAAACAAAACAAAACAAAAACTCCTAAATTCCATTTCTGGAATCTTTTGATAATGACAATGTCCAGAAAATTCCATTTATTTCTACCAAGATTAAAAGATCTGGAAATGTTGAAGTATAGTTGACTATTAGGACTGTTACACTAGGACTTTGTCAGGTAATTAATAGGCTAAATGCATAGTCCCAAACATAACCACTACTTCCCTTGCATATTGACGACTTGTTGTAGTTTTTAACAAGAATATTTTCAGTTTTGCAAAATGAAAAAAAAAAAAGTTTCTAGTCAGACAGACATGAGTTTCAAGCCAAACTTCATGACTTATCAATTTCTTCAGACTATTTTGAAAAAACAGGGATAATAATACCTAAAAAATTTGAAGGGTGATCAAGTGAGTTAAATACATAAAGTGTAGCGTTGCTTAAGACCAACCAATATATCATGAATTCTCCATAAATAAAATAAACAATAGTTTATATTCTTGGAAATAATTTCAGAGACGAACTGGATTTAATAAGAAAGATAGTGAGGCCACATGAGGAGGAAGATTTGGACCAGAATGGCTGCCACATTCATGTAATCTTTACATTCCCTCTTTAATTCCAAATGCACTGTAGACTGTCATTCTGGGAAGCATTTTTCTCACTCTGTTGAGATTTTGCTTCCAGGTGTGTCCCCTATTTGGCCCAAATAAACTATAATAAACTCTTACAAAATTTTTCTACAGGTTTGGGCATTCTTACATCGACATTAAATTTTTGCTCTCAGCAATAGTGGGAGGAGACAAGCCTCCAGGAAAGAACAAACTAAATAAAATAATTTTTAAAAATATTTATGAATATTTCAGAGAGTTACCAAGGAAGTGAAGGCTTTGGGAGCCAAGATCCAAAAGACAAGAAAAACTCAGAAAAGCAAACCTAACATCTGATGCCTCTGCTTTCCAATAAAAAGCATTTGCTGATTTTTAAATCAGCAGCTGACAGGCTGAGAAGCTGAACAAGGATTCTGGCCTTCTCACAGGGTAGAGGGAACAGAAGCTGGCATTTAGGGTCTGTCAAGGAAGGGGGGCCCTAGCAAAATCCCTTGGTTTAAATTGGGACCCTTAAAGAGCAAAACCCTGTAAGTGTTGACAAGAAATAGATCTGCCTTCAGGAAGCCCAGCTTTGAATCAACTCAATACCTGTTTGGATTAAAACGATTTCTTCCTATCTTATTTAACTGCCTGACAGAATAACAACAACAATAAAATCTGCCCTGTCGGAGGGTAACAACATTTAAAGCCACAAATTCTAAGACCTTTTATATATAATGTTTGACATCTTAATATAATCAGGCAAGCAAAAATACAGGAAGAAAATAGAAAAAATAAGACAATTAAAAAAAAAAGACAATTTAAAAATCTACAAGATATTTTGATACTGGAGTTACACAAAAATCAGGGACAAAATTTTGTTTGAAAACTTTAATTAGAAGGTCATAAGGATAATACTAAATTAGTGGCCTTAAAATACGACCATTTTCTAAAACATAACGAAACTCAAAACTTTACTTTTAAAGCAAACAATCTCATGCCTTGTCCCCTTAAAATTTTCAATAAATTTCTAAGAGTTGTGACTAGATTGAGTAGGATGGAACAGAAAACTTCTGGGGCTTTCTTTTTCATATATCATAATTTTGTAAAAGTTTTTTGGAGGGGGATTTTCTTGGACACAAAAAAATCATTGATTTTATTCCAAAACTTTTAATCAACTGTCCCATGCAATTTACTATTTATATTCTACATGAAATGGCAGGTTCTACTTGGATTTTTACTGTATTTAGTTTTTTTGGAAGCACCATAGATCTTTTGTTAATAAAATACAACCATTTTGACTACAATGTACTAACATGATTATCTTTTCATCAATTGCTCCATTAGTTCATTCATTAGATACTATTATGGTCATCATTAGACCATGAATGAATTTTTATCATCACAATTAAATAAATTTGGTTTTTGACCAAAGTATAAGAAACAGAAAGTATATTAAGAGTTTTAACTCTCCAGAAAGAAAGCAATACATGGATAATAATGTAGGATATATTTTCAGCTTGATACAATTTTAAAAATAACTATAAAATTAAGTAACTTAATAGAGAAGCAATGTTCATCTCATACATGGCAACAGATATGTAGATGACAACATTTTTGGGGGGGAATCTATTGTCTAAGGCTGCTAAGAGTTTATAGAATGGTTGAGTGCTTTCCTGGCTCTCTGCCATTCTTTAGCTGTCTTCCGGTAAATCTGAATATTTCATCTATTTTCTTTGTAAATGAAATTTATCAAGAGCATTTAGTTTTTCATTTTTACCTAGAGCTGAATTAACTCTATTCCCTCAAAATCAACTAGACTACAAGATGAGAAACCAGAATTCTTTCATGGAAGAAGCGCTGGAAAAAAGGGAAGGAAAGAGCCTCTTGATTCAAACAAATAAAGGTATGTAGGTAAATAGAAAGGGCTATTGGTAGATAATAGCCTCAGTGTGACATTCCTGTTCTGCAATTATTTACAATTAAAAAAATATGAGATTTCTCTGTTAACAGACCATAATTAGCAGAGAAATATGTAAGTTCTCCTTTGAGGCACCTCATGGCTACAAAACTAGCAAGATCTAACTATAAATTGACTCCAAATGTACCTAAAGAAGGAATATATTCATGAAAGAGTCAGTTAAAGAGGTGTTGAAAAAGGAGCCACTATCAACAAATGTTGACATACAGATGGCCAATAGACATATGAAAAGATGCTCAACATCACTAATCATCAGAGAAATGCAAATAAAGACCACAATATCACCTCACACTGGTTAGAATGGCTATCATCAACAAGACAAATAGTAAGAAGCATTGGAGAGGCTGTGGAGAAAAAGGGAGACCCTCATACACTGTTGGTGAAAATGCAGATTGGTGCAGCCACTATGGAAGGCAGAGTGGAGGTTCCTCAAAAAATTCAGAATAAGAATTTGACCCAGCAATCCCTCTCCTGGGTATATACCAAAAAATCTGAAAACATTTATCTGTAAATACATATGTGCTCTGATGTTCATTACAGCTTTATTTATGGTGGCCAAGACATGGAAACAACCAAAGTGTCCTTTGATAGATGATTAGATAAAGAAGATGTGGTATATATACACAATGGAATACTACTCTGCCATAAAAAAGATGAAATAGTGCCATTTGTGACAACATGGATAGAACTTGAGATTATTATGCTAAGCAAAATAAGTCAGACATAAAAAGTTGAGAACAATATGACTTCACTGATATGTGGAATATAAAACTGAAAGCAACAAAGGAACAAGATAAATAAACAAAGAAACAAAAGCTCATAGACACAGACAATAGTTTAGTGGTTACCAGAGGGTAAGCAGGGAGATGGGTAGTAGATGAGGATAAAAGGGATCAAATATATGGTGATGGAAGGAGAACTGACTCTGGGTGGTGAACACATAATGTGATATATATATATGATATATTACAGAATTGTACACTTGAAACCTATGTAATTTTACAAACCATTGTCACCCCAATAAATTTTAATTAAAAAAATAAAATGTTGGTAACATTCAAATAAGCTAGTCCAGAAGAGTCTTGACTAAGCACATGGGAACATGATAGTTTTAGAACAAGAGTATCCTTATATAGTCAAAACAATCAGACTTTTCTCAGATCAGAGACAGAGTAGATAAGGGTATCTCAGCTTCCTTAGCATCACAGAACCACTTCAGATTTGTTCTGAGGTTTAGAGAAGTTAAGCAAATCGCTCTAGGTTAGTTATTTGTCCCTTAAGGCAGGATTCAGAATCCTGAGTCTGACTGTATCAGCCAACTGACACAAGAAGTATGTGTTTTCAGGCTACTGAGGCTCACTTTCCTCAGCTGATTCATTTCTTTGCAAAGAATGAATATAGGTAAAATGTTACAATGTTTTAAAAGTCTGATAATTCATATAACTTATTCTTCAACATATATATGAATGAAATTATATGTCTGTTGAAAACATGTATGTAGCTCCAATTAAGCTGGGCCATTTGCTCTTTCCTACCTGAAGATCCAAATCTGCACTGGGGAACATTATAAACAACCTTTGAAAACCAATATGAACACTTTTGGAAGCTCTTGAAGAGGCAGCAAGCAAATTTTGCTGAGTAGAGTTGGGGTGGGAAGTCAGGGGAGAATTGCTCTTCTCTGGACACATTCTAAACCTATCCCCTTTAAGTATCTTTCTTCTCAGAGTATAATTACTCATTCATTGGGCAAATATTTATTGAGAATTTACTGTGCTCTAGGCAGTCAGGGTACGTCAACAGTTCCCTTATTGTCTCTTCTGTCTTCCGCCTGCAGTCCACTTCTTCCTTAACCGATTCTTTAACCAACAAGAATTTTATATCAGTGCATGGCTTCTTACCATTTCTAATATACATCTACTTAGTCTCTTTGACTTCTTCCAATTCCATTCTTTTTTTTTTTTGGATAACTCGAAGGAGCACAGCAACAGGCTCCCAAGAGCCCTTCAGGGTAAATGGGATTCTTCTGAGAAGACAAAGAAGGTGGAAAAGCTACGGAAACTTAAAGCTTGTGTCTCATATACAAATAGTTTCCCAATTATGCTCTACCAGATTTCCAGGCACACTCCCTGCCATCCTCAAACCTCTGCCTCGAGTGATGAAATATGAACAGACAAGTAAAATTGGCTATAATTGGATATAACAGATGATGTTTCACCCTGTAACTTGGAACTCTTTACACAGCCTAATAGAGAAAATAGGCCTAAAAAATAATCACTTGAAGAGTATTGATTTTTATGAGCTTTTGGATCATAATAGAATACTATTTTAATACATGTTTAACTTTCTATAATTTTCATCAAATATTCTCTCAAAAAATATTCTCACAAATCTTACTATTTAGATTTAGTATGACCTCAGAAATTCTGTTTTATTTTAATTGGGAAAATAAATGTTTGGAAAAGTAAATAGATATAGTGTTTCTCTTTTTACTCACTAAGCATCCCAAATTTTCATCTACTCACATCTTATCAAATATCATTCTCCTTCTATTCTACAATCCTCTTAAGATTTATTTGAGTAGAATTTATCAACTGGTATGATGTGTCTTTATGAAAAACTTCAGAATAAATTTTCCTTTGATTCATTTTTGGTGACTGGAGGCAAAACTTTTCCATGGTTAGATTTCCAGGACCAACTCACCTGTCAAACAGCTCTCCTCCTGTGACGAGTTCTAAGACCAGACTGATTTCTGTAGGTGTTTCAAATATCTCTTTAAGTTTTATCTGGAGAAATATATAAAAAAGAAAAGTAGATTCTTTATTGTCATCTTTCTAGGAAATAGCTAAAACTATGGCTAAAACAAAACTCTGTAATAGTAATATGTTTGATCATTGTTAATAAAGTTTCCTCATTCTTGTTCAGGTAGCCATTTGTCATTCTCTGGTTGTTGTCATCAGTTGCTTCATTTCTTCAAGGATTCTTTTGAGTTTTATATTTTTTCTTTTGACATTTGAAAGATACCCTCCTTAGAAACATTTCCTAATTTTTATTAAAATATCCCAATTTCTGAACTGCTCCAGAATTTGAAAACAAAATAAAGCAAATATAACTTCCCAAACCATTTGATTGCATCTTGATTACTGGAGATGCAAATACCTCTTTCTCTTGGGAGGAACTTGGAATTAAGGGTGAGAGAGAGAACAGGACCAAGTTAAAGTCTGTCTTTATGGAAAGGATATTCCTCAACAGCTAAAAAGTTGCTGGTGGATGAAAGCATCCTCAGAAAATAGTGGTGGTAGTGATTTAATTGACCATATAGGGTTTTCATCACATGCAGATAATCTATACAATTTTGAATATTTTCCTCAATATATCTGAGATCTAGTGACTAAGACTGATAATGCATTTGAGGAAAACTCTACATTGCCTTCTCTTTGAAAGAAAAAAGATGGATAACATAACAGTGGTGATTGTACGTGGCATTTTTTAAAATTGCTTACCCAAAACCCTTCTCCCTCTACCCTACTGCAAACAGAATTCTAATTTTGTTTAGGGAAGCAGGGTGGCTAGCCTCAAATTATGGATCATAATTGGTCTGAACCACTTATGATAACCCTGTTCCTCAATTTCTGAGTCTCTGTAATGCTAAGAATGATCTTGAGACCAGCTCTGATCAATAAAATTTGAAGGGAATTCTGCTGCAGCTGGAAATTCTGGAAAAACTTTTACTCTTTCCACCAGACTGCTGGTGAAGGCTTTCTACTTCTTTCTGTCTTGAATATTGACCTGAAGCCTTCTGAAGACTGTGGAGCAGCCATTTTAGGACCACGAGAGAAAAGCATGAGGGTGAATACCAATGCACTGTGGACAGTAGAACCAATGAATGGAAGGCGTCCAGGTCCTGGATGACATCACTGAGGAGCTGAACCAAAGCTGGCACCTGCCTGCCTTCTGATTTCTTATAACCTAAGGAATGTATTTGTTTAGACCACTACATTGTTTTCTGTTATTTGCAGCTAAATGCATTGTCAACCCATATATTAAGTTTTGAGCATTTTGCCTTGAGTAGGTCATCCTTCCGGACATCATATGTTTCTCAGAGAAATGAGTAAAATATTTTCTTTAAGTAGTTGGCTCAATTCATAAAAAGAAGTTATGGCCTGGAAAATGATTTTGTTCTTTTCACTTCACTGGTTCAAGAAAGCTTTTCCCCAGAACTTCTCCTCAGTGCTTTTGTCTGGACATAGCCTAGAGCAGAGGTTCTGAGGACAATTTTATTTTCCCCAATCAACTACATCATTTATTTGAATCTTCACATTGTTTCTGCTTCGAGAGAGCAGATACTCTCTCGAAGGAGATGGAAATGACTTTGGAAAGCAATGCATTTTCTTCACAGGCGTTTTCAGCAATGGCATATTCATAAGACAGGCACACAGAAGGAAAAAAGCCAGTTTTATTAGAGTGAAACAGAACTATCCAAAATTTAGCTATCCTTTTATGCATCAAAATAAAGATGGTATATATTGCTGATCTGTTCACTTTGAAACTCTTTTAAGGGGTATTGTATTTAAGATTTATGGAGGAAAATAATTGAAAAATTTGATCAGATGAGGACAAAAGCCTGGTTGGTCACTGGCTGCTTATTGGTGATAGAAGAATCCCTTTTCATATCAGCATGGATAGTAAAAACCAAAAATAACTTTGGAGATTATTTGAAAGAGTATGTAAAAAATCACTTACAATGTTTGGATGTGAGAGGCGAAGAAGAACTCCTATCTCAGTTCTTACAATTTTTTTGTCCACCTAAAAGGCAAAATGAAAGAGAGAAACTGAAAGAAACTCCCAACTTAGAAATGTCTTAATTATAGCAGAGAATCAGAAACACCAATAACCAACTGGGTGAATCAGGTAATTAGCAGAGGTTCATTCCTAAGCTTTTTGCTTGTGTCTCCTTCATTCCTCCCCTTTTTTTCAGTTGCATGTCTTTCCTCTCTGCTTTATACACAAAGTAGAACTAGTTACAAATATGGGTCACAACTTGTCAGACCCCTAGTATGGCCCTTTTCCTATCTAAAGTCATTGCTATCACCACTAAGGCACAAGTTCATCTCAACATATTCCTCTTCCTTTTTCTTCCTTTCTTTTTTTTCTTCTTTAATTTTATTTTTTTCAATATTAGTTTCAGGTGTACACAACAGCATAATGATTAGACATTTACACCCATCACAAAGTGATAATTCCCGCAAGTCTACTACCCCTCTGACATCGTATATAGCTGTTACAATACCATTCACTATATTCCCTATGCTGTACTTTACATCCTGTGATTATATATATATATATATATATATATATATATATATATATTCAATATTATTCTACTTCAGTTTCAAGTGTACAGTGCAGTGGTCAGGCATCTATACAATCTATGAAGTGATCCCCCCAATAAGTCCAGTAGCCACCTGGCACCCTACATAATCTTTACAACATTATTGATTATATTCCCCATACTGTATTTCAGACTCCCATGACTATCTTGTGACTACCAATTTGAGAACTACCTGTGACCCAGGAATTTTATTCCTGGATATATATCCAAAGAAATCCAAAACACTAATTCAAAAAAATATATGCACCCCTATGTTTACTGCAGCACTATTCACAATAGCTAAGATATTCAAATAACCAAAATGCTTATCAATAGATGATTGGATAAGAAATTGTAATACATTTATACAATAGCGTAATACTCTGCTAAAAAAAGAATGAAATCTTACCATTTGTAACAATATGGATAGACCTAGAGAATATTATACTAAGTGAAATAAGTTAGACTGAGAAAGACAAATACAACATTATCTGACTTATATGTGGAATCTAAAGAACAGAATAAACGAGCAAACAAAACAGACTCGTAAGTACAGAGAACAAACTGATGGTTGCTAGATGGCAAGGAGTTTGGGGAATGGGAGAGAAGCTGAAGGGATTAGAAAGTACAAATTTGTAGTCTCTTCCTTTGTTTTATGGAGCTCTGTCCCAAACCCATTGGAGCTGTCAATCACTTCACCTGCCTTTCTCACACAGTAGTGGGAACATAGCCCAGCCTAATCATTCAGAGTACTTAGTTCCCTAGCTATACAGATATCCACAAGATCCAGGTCATCCCAATCAGAGTCCGCCCTAGAAATGTTGCTCCAATAATCAATTATCGTTGCTCCAATAATCCCCCCTCCCCCTCCCCTCACCCCCTCCCCCGGCCTTTCTTTTTCTACTTAAATTATCCAGATTTAGTTTCTGTTGCTTGACATTTAAAAAAATCCTAGTTGGTTTGCCATTTGATCTCTATGTTTGAAACAGTAGCCATTTACTTTAGGATATTCCAAAATTAGGAGTTCTTCCCCTCTCTGAGCCAATGAATACTCCTTTAATCACAGTGAACTGGAGTTTCAGTCTTATACTAGATAGAAAGGTTTTAGTGTCTTCCTCCCCCAACAAAATCCATCAAAGCAATGTATAGATAATACCTCCACTCTTACTGTGGTCTCTGCCATCTGTTCTGTCCAGGACCCTCTGATTGGCAGAACTCACATGATTTTAGAAATAAATATGCAGAGGTTTATGTGCAATTCACAGCCAACCTCTGTGAGCATAACCAAGAGCTGGCTTCAAATAGAGAATTAATTCTGCAGTTTCAGTTACATCCCCTAAGGAACAAAGGGTGGGCCTGAAGAAAAATCCAATCATATTTCAGTGGTGATAACCAAACACAACTTTCAAGATGATGACAAACAACATTTATTCATTTAAGTTTTATTCTCTAATGAAAACATTAACCAACAAGGAGGTCTTCTTTGCAAATAAAGAAGGAATAGTCAAGGGAATTTTACAAACTTTATATGTTCTTTTGCCTGGTTGCAACATATAAGTGTATTTTATATTTTTTTCTGGCAGATATAATTTTGCCGGAGCCTAGGGTACCTCACTTAAAGATAGCAGTCACCAGTAAGAAATGTCTTTAGTTTATATAAGAAAAAAGTGTTTACAGGAAATTGTTAAAGTGTTTCCATTCTAAGATATTTTTTAAGAGCTTTCTGTCTCAGCACTGTACATAATAAAACAATAAAGAGCCATAGGGCCATGCTAAGGGCTCTTAAACTATAATAAAATTTTGGTCATTCATATGGTCAATTAGAAGGCTCAGGGTGTTTTAACATACTTCTGTCGAAGAAAATTAAACTATGAAAATCAATTCACAATACTGCAAAATAAAAATGTATTCTACTTATGTTGAATGAATGCTAGTCTGTGCAACTCAGCATACTTCTGAAAATATTAAGTATCCATTATAAAAATGTAGCACCAGTTATAAATTTTGGCTAAGAAGAAGGGATGAAGATATGATCAGAGCATTTTAATACCTGAAAAACTGTTATGAAGCAGTTACACAAGAGAGAGAATTCACTGTGAACAAAGAAAAACAAGTTGGTTAAGAAGTAACCCAGTGACTGCATATCGAATTGATAGGCTCTGGGCCTTGAACAGTGAAAGAATAAAGGAAGACACACATCTTGATACACACAAATGCTTTAGGACTCAAAATCTTTGGAAGCTGCCTCATCAGCCTGTCCCAGACACTAAATCACAGCACGAGCCAAGCGACATATTGATCAAAACTTTTTCAGTCACGAGTAACACCCAGCTCCCACTCGCAAAAGCCGAAAGGTAATTTATTAGCAAATATAACTGGGAAGTCAGAGTGAATCGATCTTAAGACAAGGCTAAATCCAGGGGTTCTGATTCAAACCAGAGTGTGTCCCTCTCCCTCAGCCTCACCCCCTCTCCTTTCTAAATGGCAGGAAACGTGGCCACCAGAAGCCCCAATTCTATAGTCTTCAGTCTTATATTTCAAAGGGAAAAGAGACACTCTCTTTCCACATGTACATATCTAACCTCATGGTAATAGTCCCCATGGTCTTGTTTGTTTCTCATGCCTGTAAGAAGAGTATACGTGCTGTTAAATTTTCTGGAGTAGCGTTTCTCAAACTTTTGGAGTTTAGAAGCCCTTAATACTCTTCAAATTATTGAGAATTCCAAACAGCTCTACACATTTACTGTATCTGAGATTAAAACAGAATTTTAAAAAAGTATTTATTAATTTAAAACATAACAACAATAAACCCAACACATTTTATCATAAATAATATTTTCTGTAAAAAATAACTATATTTCCCCCAATTTAAAAAATACATATACTCCTATGCTGGGGCTGAGAACACTGAGGAAAAGAAAGGAAGAACGACTGAAAAATATGTGAAGGAGAAAGTAATAAGGACTTAAGGAAAGAAAAGGAATACTAGGTTTTGCACTGTGGAAATGATAGAGGAGTCAGAGGTGGTGAATGAACTGGAAAAAAGGAGAGGGGATATTACAGCAGATTTCCATCAGACTTGAGCCACTTGACTATCTTAGATGTGGCCTAGATCCAGACTCTGGAACTTCAAATACTCTTAGCAATTTCAAGTGACCTATGTGAATAGAGACTACTGCTCTATTTCTATGATTCAGTCAAGTACAGCAGTATTTCCACATAAAATGCACAGCCTCATCTTATTTTCTTTGCAGGCTTTGGGAACCAGAAGTCTTGTTTTGTCTCTCTATTCTTTCTCTGCTTCTTAGGCTCACTTTTAGTTTTAACAGTGACCAGAGAGCATGATGCGAAGTATAGAAGGGTGCTCCTCAAATACTGTGTGGAAAAAGGCAAACTACAAACTATTCATAGATAAATAAATAGACAAATGTCTTTAAATTTTCATAAGCATTTCCTTCTGCGTAGCTTCTGCTTAGTTTAGCATCCTATTTTCTGTTGTATCAACAAGTACATGCTGTCACTAACATGCTTGGTGAAAAGACTTGACAACTGGAGCTTTGTTAAATTCAAGAATGACAGTTTTAACCTACAAGGATTTGAACTGCTATTTGAACATGCAGAAATCAAATGTGGGATACATAAAAAACATTGAGGTTTTCCTACATGAGGCTGGTATCGCCAATAACTACAGAATTTTAGCTAAGTCTAATCATTCCCTTTATCTTCTTGATCTAACAGGAACCTAGGCATCTTAAGTCTATCTATCTTTTTTCATAGTCTTCTCAAGTGGTGACTTGTTTTTGTCTCAGTAGAAAACATCCAGAGGGCCTAGATGGAGGTGTCCTTCTAGCTCTTCATTGCTACATCCAAATCATTTCTCCTCCCTTCTCCTACCAAAATTCCGGCTGCTTTGAAAGGTCTGCCATCAGCCAACACAACCTGCAGCCTCTCCTTGTAGTCATCTTCCTATCTCCTTTTCACTCTTCCTATGCCAAATATTTTAGCAACTTTATCTCAACCACAGATCCTATCATCACTCTTAACAACTTGAACTTTCATGTGGACAATTCCTCAATATCCTTGCCTCGTGTTTCTTTACCATTTCCTCAATTCCAACAATCTCTTCCTCCAGTCTTCCTTAGTAACCCATCCCCCTCCCACCCTGCCCCCATTAGTCACATCCCAGGCCTTATCATTGCTATCAGTGGTACCCCTTCAAAAGTATTGATTTCTAATATCACATTCTCTGCTTTCTACCTGTTTATCTGTTTAGCTCTCACATAGCTTAAATTCCATGGTCAATGGTCCATTATACTAAGCAATGCTCTGTACATTCCTCCAGCTTCCTTGCTCTTATCTTCCTCTGTTATATTTGCCAGGCAAAACCCTTAATTTGGTTAAGTCCTCTCTTCTCTTACTCCATAGCTGTGCCTGAACTGAAGTGGTTGGAAGAAAACACACAATCATATTAACTCGTCCCATATTTAATTTATGAGTGCAAATTTCACTCTATAATAGAAAGTTTTACACTTTCTCCCTCACTCTATAATAGAAAGTTTTACACTTTCTCCTTCAAATCTCTAATACTACTTTCTCTCTTTACTCTCCTTGCTTCTAATTCACTGAGAAGGTATAAATAATCAGAGAGAACACAATCTTCTCATTACCCAATGTATCAATCTATATACAATCTGTGTCCAATTAACTTCATCCATTTATTCCACAAATATTTTTTAGCATCTGTTATATAAAGATGCTATTCTGGGCATGAGGATATGACAGTGAACAAAATAAATAAACTTCCTATGAAATTTATGCCCTAAAAAGCTTATGTTCTAGCAAAGACAGAAAATGAACAAATAAATAAGGATCCAGAGTTGATAAGTACTAAAGAAAAAAAAAATACTCAAAGGAAGGGAGATAAGGTGATGAGGGTGCTATTTGAGAGGGAGAGTCGGGAAACATCGCACTGATAAAGAAACATGTAACACAGCCACTTGGATCTGAGGAAGGAGTGTTCCAGACAGAAAAAGCAACTACAAAGGCCCTCGGCGATGAGTGGGGCTTGGAATGATCGAGTGACAGCAAGGAGACCAGTTCAGCCAGAACAAAGTGACAGAGGAGGAAAGTAGACAGAGACTTGTTACAGGACCAGAAGTTGGGTCATGAAGAGCCTTGTTGAGCGTGGTAAGGAGTTGGTATTTTAGTATAAGAGAGTTCAGACACAATTGGAAGGTTTTGAGAGAGGAATGACATGAACTTAGCTAAGTTTGAAAAGGGTACTCTGAATCTTGTAGGGATGAGGATGATGGGGAGAGTAAAGCAGGGGAGACTCAGTCAGGGGCTATGGCAGTTATCTGGGTAAGAGGTGTGGGCCCAGGTGGTAGTGATAAAAGAGGGAGAAGTGAACGGATATTTTTAAGGAAGAGCCAATGGTATTTGAAGATGGCTGGCTATGGGATGCAAGAGAAAGAGAAGTGTGTAGGTTGACTACTAGTTCTTCGGCCTGTGAAATAGAAGATTAAAATTGCTGTTTACTGAAGTGGGGAAGACTAGAGGGAAGCGGGTTCAGAAAGACGCTAAGAACATCCATCATACTTCAACTATTTGTCCCCTTTTGCTCCATCTTACTGATCATCTAGATGATTTTTGAAGAAGCCAAGATCATTTTCACTTCTGGGTCTTTCCACTTTGTACTTGATTGTCTTGAATGTCCTTCTCCCAGATCCTTCAGTGTGGGTTTGGACCCAATGGAAGGGGCAAGTACACAGAAAAGTTTCAGAGGAGGAGGCAGTGATGAGCATTGGACATGATGGGGTGGGACAGGCAGGAGATGTCAACTGCTGGGAGACCAGTATTTTACATGCAACACTGACTAGTGTAACAGCAATTTTATTCTGTTCAGTATGGGAAGACAAACTCTAATAAGCATTTCAATCAAATAAGCTTGGTTTTGAAAATTGTGAAACAGTATTTTTTGATAGTTCTGTTAAAATCACCTCCTACTCCCTGCAGATGATAAGACATTGGGAGGGCAAAAAAAGGAGAAAAGCAGAGCTTTCCAGTGGAGGAGGAGCTCAAAGTTTGGAACAGCTTATGAAAGATAAGAATGGCTCTGAGAAGCTCAACCTGGAAAGAAAGACACTTTCATTTCAGAACCTGAAATCTCTGTAAGTTAGGTAGATTCAGAACAGGGCAGATCCTCCAAGGGGGATTACCTGTGCTTCTTTATTCTTAGATTCTAAACTATAAGCCTTCCTGATCGCGATGACAGAAATTCTTTCACAGGGAACAGTCTTTTATTTTACAGTGAATGAAATAGACTTAAAATATTCCTGGGAGAGACAACACACTGAACAAAGTTGATACAAAACAGGATTGGTTTAACAGAGGGAAAGGACTATAGCAAGTAGAAAGGACTTTGTATCTTTACATACTTCGTTCTCCTGTCTTTCCTCTCTGTATCTCTCCCTGGTATTAAGAATATATGGGGGTAACCCTGATTTAATACCTGTTAAATTTATAAAGATCTCACCCCTCAGTCCCTCCGCCCCACCTTCCTGCGTCCAAAGCAGACGTCTGCTGCCCTTCACAGAAAACCTTTCCAGAGTTATCTCCGCATTCTTTCTCCACTCCCCTCCCATGTATTTGTCAGGGCAATCCAGGCTGGCTTCGTCCAAACACTCCTCCAAAAGGGCTCTTATACAAGAAATTAGTGAGCTCTCTGGAAGAGCCACTTGGAACCCAACTGCTACCTACTTTTCTGATTGCATCTTATCCTGTCAGCAGCATTTGATAGGATATTTTTGGTCACTCCCTTCTTCAAACAAAATTGATTATTCCATGTCAGCATTCTGATCTGACTTTTCTTCCACTTCAAAGGCTGCAGAAGTACTGTAATACTTCCTAACTGGTCTCCCTGCTTTGATTCTTACCCTTTATAAGCATGCCCTCTGCATACAGCAGCCAGAGTGATATCTTTAAAATAAAAATCAGATCATGTCACTCTCCAACTTAAATGCCATTGTTGTTATCCCATTGTGCTTAGAATAAATACAAACTCCTGACCACGAGCCATAAAACTCAGGATGGCTTGGCTTCACCCTTTTGATCTGATGCCATTTTTTTCTATCTACAGGCCATTCGGCTCCCAGAGCAGGCTCCAAGCTCCTCTCTTCCACTAAACCTCACTTCACTCAGAGAGCTCACTAATTATGTGTGTATAGCTCCACCAAACGTAGCTATACACACATAATCACATACACACAGCATGAACCATTTGGAAACGTCTATGGTATCATTTAATTACTAGTTCATTAATTGATTCTTCCACTGGAACATAAACAAACTTTATGGACAACAGTTTTGTCCATTATCTACACAGCAGTATCCTCAGCATTATTTACCAACACCTGGTATGTAGCAGTTTGTTGAATGAATGAGGGACAGAGCTAGTGTTTGAATACAAAATGGCTCAAAGAAAAAAAAAACACACTCTGGTTTAACATCTTTGGTTAGATGAGATTAGACTTGGTTAGTCAGTTTTCCTCCTGCCATTCAGGTCTATATGACATTTTTGTCAAGTTATGGGCACCAGAGCTAAGTACCCAGATCTTTTAGAACCTGCCCAGATCATAGCTTGTGATTTCCAAACTGTGAGCCACAAAGGCTCTACTTATTTAAAGTAGATACTACTTATTTAAAATTGCAATACCCCAAGGCAAATGAGGACTGTTCCAAGAAGTGTAACTAATAACAGCTCAGGTGAGTTACTGACTGTCTAGATCCACTGCAGCAGGCCCTGCCCATGCCTGCTCCCTCCCCATTAGAGGCTATAGAGCTTTCACAGCAGCCAGAAACGAGTCCTGTTCTCCTTCAATCAGCATACCTTACATTTAATTTGTCTGATCTATGTTTTATATCAAACACAACCACGGAAGAGATTAAATGAGAATGAAATGATGAAATTTAGAAAATAATAACAGTGAAAATTGGAGTGTACTATGCATTCCCAAAGAAGGAGCTGTGAGACCCATGGTAAGCTGAGAATTCTAAGGAGGCAACTGTGAATTCTTTGCTTTGTCCCTGTGGACAGTTCGAGAGAAAAGCCTTGCTGGGTCCCTATTTCCCCATGAGGTGACTTCAACAATAATGGGATCAGATCCTTGCAAAACAGAAGTTGATACGCTGTGGTAAGAAATGAGTATAATGTAAGCCTCCTCAATTCTCTTTTCAGGTCCATGTCGCCAATGCAGGAAGAAGATAAACACATATTATAACTTTTTATAAAAGTACCATAACCACATTTTTTAACAATGTGAAATATAAAAAATAACCATAAGGAACATATTTACCATTATAACACAACTATAATTAGCATTTTGGTTTATTTCCTTTCAGCTTTTTAAACTGTGCATATTTCTTTACAAATTTCAAATATGGAAATAGAATTTTGTTCCTTACAATGTTCACTAAAAATACCCTAAAATTATAAAGATACTTAATATTCAGAAGCAGAAAGTAAAACAGCTTCCTAATGGCCTCGTGTCATCAGTGGCTAGGCTTATGGTTAGACACTTAGGATTTTTACAATTTGTTGCTAATATAAATGACTCGGTAATGAACAATCTGGATTGTACTTTTTTTTTAATTGAAATTTGGATCCTGGCTCTACCATTTGGAGTTCTTTATCAAGTCACTTATCTGTCTGAGGATTATTTCAATTTCTTCATGCAAAAAATGGGGATAATAATCACTACTCCACCGTATGATTGTTATAAAGATTAAATGAAAATATCTGTGAAATCTCCCAGTCTGTGGTAGATGCCAGTAATATCAGTGCCTTTCCTGAAACAATTTGTAAAAGTAAGGCAAACATTTTCTAGTCTTCTGTTTGCTGTTTTCTATGTCTTCCCATTAAATTTATTGCAATTGAAACAAATTAAACTTAGAAACACTGGGATTTACGAAAGCATTCCAACCCTAGTAAGAAAAAAAAATATCTAATGAACATGAAATATCATTTTATTTCTCTTTTTTCTGAAAGTGAAAGACAACTTCATCAAAATCTTAAGCCGTATCCAATACAGTCCTCTTGCCTGGTGGTTATCAAAAAGGGAATTGATGCCTTTTGGCATTTAAATGTAAATCCTTCCTTCACCTTTTTTGAAGGCTGGGATAAGAGCTATACTGCTTTGGTTAAGTTCCAGGGAGGTTTTAAGACCATTTCTTCTGTTATTAATTACTATGGACCACCAAGGTTACACTTGAGTTACTGCAGACCTAGGTATCAGCCATGCCCTGTAGACCATCAGGTTCTAATAGAAATGTGGCAAACTGCATCATTTCTTTTTAGTGCCTGTTGTAATTTTTACACCGTCAAGTCAATACTTTTTAAAATGCTTTTTAAATTACCAAGAAAGCATGACAGAATTTAGTTTTCATTTTATATTGATTTCAGTTGGACAACAATTACTCAGTTGCACAATTCCCTAACCATCTGAGGTGAGGTGCAGAAAAATGTACACTCTCAGAGATCCTGAGATATCACTTTCATCATAAAATTAAGTGATTATTTATAAGTTATAAACTTATGGCCATGTAAAACTGTCAATTAACAAAACCAAAAAATACTCCCGGAAATATTAACATTTTAAGCTTCATCAATTACACCTTGGGGTTGAGTCTCTTATGGAGGGTAGCTTTGCATAGGAGAAAACCTGGACACTCTTAGAAGCTTTAGCTCCTTGGCTGTTTTCTTCTAAGATAAGTAAGACCGTCAACTAGGATGCTAAAAAGTTCTTTGAAAAAAGAAAAGAAAAGGGCTATAGGAAAAAAAAAAAAAAAGGCTTTCAAATAACCCCCCAAAAATAATATAATCATGTTTTTGGCTGGAATTGGCAAGAGAGATCTTAATGATTTAAGGTTTAAAAAAAATTCCATCACTGATTTTGCTCCATGGCAGTATTCTTAATCAATGTGGATTTGACTCCCTTGCTGAGGAAGTACCTTAACATGAATGAACCCCAGAGTTTCACTTTCCTGAAGATACCAGATGCTTCTAGAATCAGCAACTAATGTGTCAGCTCAGTCCTTCCCAACATCTTTTTCTTTACAGTAAATTGTACATTCTCAGTGCACTCCCATCAGCATTGCCTTTAGTCTCTGCTGGATTGAACAGCTCAGAGTTTAAAAGTTCCATATCCTCTGCCCATTTTTTAATTGGATTGGATTGTTTGTTTTTCTGTTGTTGAGATTTATGAGTTCATTATGTATGATGGATGTTAGCCCCTTATTGGAGGTGTTGTTTGCAAAAATCTTTTCCCATTCGGTTGGTTGCATGTTTATTTTGTCGATGGTTTCTTTTGCTGTGCGAAGGTTTTTAGTTTGATATTGGTGGGAATGCAGACAGGTTCAGGCACTACTGAAGGCAGTGTGGAGGTACCTCAAACAATTAAGAATAGAATTACCATATGACCCAGCAATCCCTCTCCTGGGTATATACCCAAAAATATGAAAACATTTATCTGTAAACATGTATGTTTGCTGATGTTCACTGCAGCTTTATTTACGGTGGCCAAAACATGGAAACAATCATAATGTTTTTTTGATAGATGAATGGATAAAGAAGATGTGGTACATATACACAATGGAATACTGCTATGCCATCAGAAAAGATAAAATAGTGCCATTTGCAACAACATGGATGGATCTTGAGATTATTATCTAAGAGAAATAAGTCAGACAGAAAAAGTTGAGAACATATGACATCACTGATATGTGGGATATACAACTGAAAGCAACAAAGGAACAAGGCAAACAAATGAAACAAAAACTCATAGACACAGACAATAGTTTAGTGGTTACCAGAGGGTATGGGGGTGGGGAATGTGGAAGAAGAGGGTAAATGGGGTCAAATACATGGTGATGAACAGAGAACTGATTCTGGGTAGTAAACACACAATGTGATATATAAATGATGTATTACAGAATTGTACACTTGAAACCTATGTAATTTTACTAACCAGTGTCACCCCAATAAATTTTAATTAAAAAAAAGAACAAAAAGTTCCACATATGAGTAATTGTGTAGATACGCGCATGCTCCATGCTAATGTCCCAGCGTTGCTTCCTCTTTGATACTTTCCAGGACTATTTTAAACTATTAGAGACTCAAACTGGAGAAAACTAAAATATCTTTGACTAACAATTTTAAACATTTTTACCCCAGATATCCAGTAGTACATGTCTTAAGAGAAATTTTAATTGTCATAGAAAACAGAATATTTTAAATGAATTTGCAGATGTAAGTGTGGTGGGTAAATTTTGACACCCATGTTCCTATACATAAAAACACACCAGAACTTAAAAGATGAAGATGGTAACCTTGGATCTGCTTTGATTTATTAATAAGAGGAATCATTCCCAGCTTATAGTGCTTTATTATGTATGGCCCATCTGGAAACTAACACAGCACCCAAATGTGAAGGACGGTTCTAGGCTATTCTGATCTCCAAATCTCAACGAAAAATCCTCCCAGTGAGAGCTTGGTATAATGTGTGTGTGTGTGTGTGTGTGTGTGTGTGTGTGTGTTTGTGAGGCATTGTAGATAACCATCCACTTGACATATCTTTCAGACTTCTGGGGTAGAGATAAGCATGAGCAGCTTTTTTTATCCTGTGATATTGGCACTTACAGCAGAAAGGAAATTGGAACTCGATATACTCAGTCATACCTGGGGTCATCACTGCATCCCATCTCCCATTAAGACAAAGAACACAGAAATTCACACCAAGCAATGCAGGTAGTTTGTCTTTCACACACTCCCCAGCTATTCTTCTTTCATTTGTTAGTGAACATTGTGTGCTGAGACTCATTAAATTTAGGTTTTATTAGTATCAGAAAAATAATATGTTGCTTGTATTCTCCGCACACAGGGAATATTATATACCCTTGTTTCACAGTATGACTTAGAACTTCTCTGTGTCTGTGTCAATAAGGCTTTTTCATCTTTTATCAGCTTAGTGATGAGCAACATCTAGTTTCAGTCCCAAATCGGGGCCATAATCATTCCTGACTTCCGTTTGTCTTTTTCTCTCTCAGAAAGGACCCAGATATGGGACTCAAAAGCCCTGGGTTCAAATCCTCCATGCTATTGTGTACTTTGGGCATGCCACTTCTCTAAAATTCTTGTAAGAAACACACTGCCATGGGCACTTTGCATTAACATGTGGCAGGGGCTAACACATAGTGTAATAATTAAATATGGCTCCATTCTTATTAACATTATGCTCTTTATTGTTAAAACTACTGAAGTGTCATATGGTGATTTTTTTTAGTGTTTACTTAAAAAAAAAAAGACAGCTGAAAGCTAATTCAATACTGAAAATTATTTGGATCTCTTCTTAATATCCTCTGCACATAGTCATTCATTTCCTCTCTTTTAGCAAATTAATGGTTTTGGAGTTCTATGACTTAATCTTTTTTCAGCCTTTTTCTCTCCTCTCTTCTTTGTAGTTTGAATGGATGGATGCAGCTTTGACCACCATTCAACTTTGTACCATAAAGAAATATACAGATACAACTTTATTATAATATTTTCCCTGTTAACACTAAGATTATAGCTTTTCCCTTTCTAAGATATGAGTCCTAAGTTTGCTTTGAGGCTGTGTTCCTCTGGCTCTGTCAGCTCTCCTTGTTGTGGTCCATTGGGCACCAGTTACCAGCCGTGATCTCCTCACCTTGGGCTCCTCTCAACTTTCCTGCTGCCCAGCACCTCTCCTTTGGTTACAAGGCCTTACCCACTCAGCTCTCTGAGAAATTTCTAGTCTTTTTCTTCTACTGGGGTACAGTATCATAAGCTCTCTCTCTAAAATTTCCTCTATTTTTGGCTACTTATACATCTTCTTTTTGTGCTCCATAAACTCCATATCATGGGTGAAGATCACTTTAGATCCATAGACCCACTGCTTACAAAAGTACTAGAGGGTTAAATGTGATAACTTGAGGAGATGGTATAACTGGAAAGCGTTTTTTGTTTTGAGCAACGGAACACAGGCATATGCCTGTATTCTCATTCCTTCTCTCTCTCTCTTTCTCTTTCTACCCTCATCCCTTGCTTCAGTCCACCTCTGAATTATGGTGTTTATTTAAAAAATGTAATGAAATACCTATGAGAGATCAATATAATGAGAGGATGGATAAGCAAGCTGAATTGTGAGAGATTCCACTAGCATTTCTATCAAAGAAGAAAATAAATCAAATTGTAACAACTAATTCTCTACAAAATGTGCAGATTTTCAAGTGGCTCTTTGAATGGTAAAGCATACCAATCAGGCCAAGATTTTAACATTCCACCCCTCTACCTTTCTTCTCTTGTAGACATAGACTTGTCACAAACTGAATAGAAATATCTCTGTTCCGATTCCAGGAAACCTGGTTTAATAGTCCCTATGAAAATCAATAGGTTCCAACTGACAGAATGCTTGGAGAAGTTTCGCTTCACTTGACATGGCTTATTATCTGCAAACTACTTTCCTTAATGTGTTCTGAAACTGTAATCGGACTCAAAAAGTCTATCTGAAGTAGTGCTTTATTATTTTCCTCTCCATCATTGATCAAAGGTGACCTTGCCTGCACGTCTAGAGCATGACCATGAGTGGTTAAACGTGGCTGTACAGTGTTTAGTAAGTGCACATCTTTAACCCAAATTGACCCAGCCATCTCTCTTCTGTACATGACAGCAACTGGAAAACGAATGGCCCATGGTTAGTTTTCTATGTTTGCACAGGTGCTGAGAAATATCTTGCATAAATTACCTCATTTGAATCTTCACTAGAATACCATGAGCTAGACGTTCTTTAACCCATTTTACAGATGAAGAAACTGAGATTGAGAGCTTTACATGATATGTTGTCAAGTCACACGGGTAGTTAAGTGGCAGAAGTGATCCTGAACTCAATACGACTGGCTCCAGACCCATGATCTCACCCCAGAACTGATAGTCATTCATAAAGAGAGTCAGAATACCTATACGTTCCAAATTTACACACTGAGATTGGCTCTCAGACTCATAAATTTTGAATTTACACACTGAGATTAATTCTTAGACTCAATACTAAGCATTTTATGAAAGGGCAGGAATTTTGCAGCTGAAAAATGCAATCTTTTCCAAGCGTTGAGCGAAACAGCTAGAAATCTTATCTGCATTTTAGAATTTAAATATTTGTCTCCAAAATTCCAGGGACACTGTAAATGATTGGTAAGCATAATTTTCTTAAATCTTAATTCATTTTTCTTGAAAATAAACCATATTCAGAGGGCTGGAGTATGATTATTTAGACACACCCTGAGGTGTGTACTCCTAAGGAAGATAAAGCATGTTCCTGAAATCATTCCTGAAATAGTGCCTCCATTATCACCATGTCAGTCTTCAAAAGTTGTGATTCCATTTAACTCAGCGAAATTCAGTCCAGGATGAAGTTCCATCTGCTTAATCTGTTCAAATTTTGACACTTGCTTAAATATATTTTCTTTCCTTTTGTGCAGTTTTAAGTTCAGCATGTAACACCAGGAAAAAAGGTTCCATCTTGTAAAACACTGGTTGTCCTACTAGCTGTGTCTGTCAGATCCTTTAATGCCCCCAAGTCATTAACCTGAGGAAGTAACTTGGTAAATCTCTCTACTCTAATTCAATTTCTTCTAAATATCACATCAAATGGAGAGGACAAAGGGCTTACGCATGGAGGGAAAAATAGCTTCAAAGTTCAGAGTAAAAGTTCCACTGATGACTGCAAGCCAATTAGTTCTTATGTGCAAAGTAACAAGGTATTTAGGGGTAAAATGGTACCACCTGGAAATCTAACTATTTCAAAATAAAAATTACAAAGTAGGCCACCTTTTCCCAAGAGTAGTGTATGGGTACTATCCTAGTGATTTGATGACTTGTTCAGTACAAGAATAACAACGGAAAAAGCCCTTCAGTTCATTTTCCTCCCTTGTTTACTTTTATTAGACTCAAAGCCTTATCTTCATTAATGACACAATAAGACAAATGGATAGTTTCCGGAAACATCCAGGTTTTTTCAGTCTTGTAAAAAGTTGGTTCAACTATCATTTTCTATTTTCTGGCACTAAAATACATCTATGATAGAGAATCACCAATGTTTATCATAACATCTAGAAACTGAAAGATCATGAAATGCTTTCTGAATAGCCAAAAGAAATGTTAAGTTATATTGAACCATATTTCAATGTTGAAGAACATCTTTCTCAAACTTTTCATTATGAGAATTTTCATATATACTGAAATGTTAACACTAGTATACTGTCCTAAATTCAATAATTGTTGACTTTCGCCATACTTCCTTTCTCTCTCTCCCCCCATACACACACACACACACACACACACACACTTTTTGTTGTTGTGTAACCATTGGAAAGTAAGTTGCAGATATTTTGACCTTGGTTGATATGTATTATAAATATTTGTATTATAATTGCATATTAATTTCCCACAGGGATATTTTATTAGCTAAAATACCCAATTATCTGAACATGACAATTTATGTTTATTATCAATATTACCCCTGTCCTGTACCTGACCACCATTGGGGTATGAATTTCTCCGTAACAGCTGGTGCTTTAGTTTGTCTTCCTATGACAAAGTAAAGTATTTGTCTATCACCCAGATATATGAGTGCCTAATGGATTCTCAATGATGGTCATGGTGTTTTACGGAGGAATACATTTCTTATTACCAATGTAAACTAAATCTTCCCTAAAATATTAAGCTATGAGAAAGGTACTTAATACTGCCACAAAATAAAATTTGGTTAAACTGTGCTGAAAAGCATTTAAATAGATCCTGGAAAGGGGATTACTGTGATCGAATAATTAACTGTGAAAGAGATAGGAAACTTTTCTTGGACTTAAAAATGTTTATGTACCATGTTTCCCTGAAAACAAGACCTAGCCGAACCATCAGCTCTTATGTGTCTTTTGGAATAAAAATTAATATAAGACCCAGTAATATAGTATAGTATAGTATAGTATAGTATAGTATAGTATAGTATAGTATAGTATAGTATACAATATAAGACAGTGTCTTATATTATAGAAAATAAGACTGGGTCTTATATTAATTTTTTGTTCCAAATGATGCATTAGAGCTGATAGTCCGGCTAGGTCTGATTTTCGGGGAAACACAGTATTAATAGAATCACCTATAAACTGGATAAGGTCTCTTATGCTTATTAACTTTCATTTCAAGAAACTTTCTTGAATGTGATAAAAATTTTACTTATCTTCAGATAAAATATTGAATAGAATACTTTGAAATTCACCTTAGAGGTCCTCTGTAATAGATAGTATTATGGATGGAATCATCTCCCTCCAAAAAGTGGGCCTCAATCCAATAGGACTGGTGTCCTAATAAGAAGAGGGTAATCCAAACAAAGACATTCACAGAGGGAAGATGATATGAAGATACGCAGGGAGAAGATGACCGTGTGATGAGGGAGGCAGAGATTAGAGTGATGCATCTACAACAAGGAATGCCAAGCAATTGCTGGCTGTCATCAGAAGCAAGGAGGGAGGCATGGAACAAATGCTCCCTCAGAGCCCTTAGGGGGAATCAACTGTACTGACACCTTGATTTCAGACTTCTAGGCTTCAGAACAGTAAGAGAATACATTTTTATTGTTTTAAGCCAGTTTGTGGTCGTTTATAGTTTGTGGTCGTTTATTACGGCAGCCCTAGGAAACTGTCACAGATAGATGACAGATAGGTAGGTAGACACAGACTATCTTTCAGACCACTTAGGTTTAGGTCTAGTCATAAAATGAGGACTTAAAGAATTATCGAGTAAAATAGTATAGTGGCCCAAAGTTGTTAGTTGAACACATAAAATTTCCATTTTTGCAGGGGAAAAAGTGGTATAATACGAGGCAATTTCATGTGTCACAATCTAATAGATTATATAAATAACTCACGTTTTCTGAAAGCCCCTTTTCCCCTCAAGAGCAGATCCTTGGCTGAATTCTCTGGGAAAATACTTTGTTTTCCTTGCATCACTTTCCCTCTATATATAGATTTTTTGGTTTCATTCACTTCATTTAGATAAGGAAGTCTCTGTCTCCATGACCTATATAGAATTAAACACTGGAGGGAAGTGCTTTTTGAGGTTTTGCGTGCTATTTCTTTCATTTACACATCTCTATGCATGGTTTACTCTAGGAGACAATGCTGGGGATCTATCTAATTCATGTTCAAAGCTGAGGTTTCTCCAGGGGATTTTCTCTCATTCCATTTGGCACAGCAGGAGCTGTGTTTGACAACATCTGCCTTACAGCACTGCTCTGCAGCTCCACCTGACACTTGGTTCCCATCCACATTCTCTTCCTGCCAGTCTTCTGAGGAAGATGTTTCCACAATAGAGGTGGAGAAGAGTAGACCGTGAGGGCAAACTAGAGCTTTACGTTCCCGTGAATATGAATAATAACCCACCAAATGTCTTCACTCTCTCTAATTCCAAGTCATCCAAAGATTTTTGACATAAACCACTACTTACTACGACAGCCCTTGTCCTTTGGGACTTTGAGTGCTTACAAGTGACTTCTGCATGTTTATGTTTCTATAGTTTCATATATCTAGTCCATTTTAAACTTTCCTCAAATATGACAAAAAGTAACCATTCACAAATTTTACTGGTCATTTCTTAACCAGTAAGACAAGATGCAACCAAGTCCAAAAACATTTTGTGTGTGATTCCAGTTAAAGCATGTCAATTTTTTTTCATAAAAAGTACATATTTAACAGGAAATTCTATTTCATAAAATTTTTAATAATCCTTACATTTTATGACTATAGGAAATTGCTTTAAGAGAAAATTCCAAATCTTACCAATCAAAAGATTGCTCTACATTCTGGGAAAACTTAAATCATTGCCTACACCAAACAGGAAACCCAGAACATAGAGTTCATTAGTAGCAATGGCCATTTAAATTATTAATTAAACTGTCTTTGTTAGATTGCCATGGCTTTAAATTCTAACACTTTATTTCAAAATATCATTCTACTTCTACCCGACTGAAAACACTGTGCCATTATTGTCTTCTTCATTATTCTAAAATTTCCTTGTGCCAGACAATACATAACAGCTGATGGTATTAAGCTATCTTTAGGGAAAAAAATCCCTTGGCCTATAGGAAGTATTATTTGACTTCAAAATTTCTGATACTTCTCAGTATACTTTACAACTGGGTTTCCATAAGGATATATATCTCACATATTTCTTCACGTATATGAGAATGGAAGAATGTGCTGTAAAAAAAATATGTTATCTTTCTGTGATTTTATAAGGAGAAGCTACCTAAGGACAGAATGTAGGGCATGTAAGGCATTATGACAAATACTCTCTGGGGCACAGGGCTATCATATCCTGCTAGCATTTGTATTTTGAACTTTCACCTGCTACATTTCTTTCTCTTTGGACATAAGCCTAAGTCACTTTTGCCTCATCAGCTCTCCAACAAGTATAGACCAAAAAGAAGCAACCCCCAAACAAAATGTTTCTTTATTGTTCAAATACAAACTTCTTAGATGAGCAGGTTAGTTCCAGAAACATTAGCATTTGTCTAGTTATACTTTACTGAAGCAAACCCAACATTTGAAAATCTAGGCATATATGTATATCCAAAAACATGACTGATATACAAAACAAGGTTCAATTGCCAGCTATAAATACTTTTTCCTTTCCATACTTCTCTCCACACCCACATTCAATCAGATATCCAGTCACTTTCAGAGTCACAGTTTCATCAGACAACAACCCATTTGGTGGCATTCTCATAATTTGAGATTCAGATGATATAGCAGCACATAGGAACTCTCTGACCCCTTTGTCTTTTGAATCAGGGCCCCTGGCTTCTCTGTATCACAGATTCCTTGGGAATGCTATTATATAATGAAATAAACTTACTGTTTTCTTTAACACTTTGAGAGCATAAGGCTTCTGGGTCCCCTTCTGTTTGCATCTGTACACAATGGATGTAGCACCCCTTGAGGGGGAAAAAGACAAAAAGAAAATGTTATGCTCTGGACATGAATTTAAAGGGATAGCTTGAAAATAAGTATCTTTTACAGTTACCCTCATAATTGACAAGTGTTTATAAGTTCTACTATAGGACCAGTCCAACTGTTGAGAGTATTTTTTCTCTTGCAACGAAATATAGTTTTCTCAGGAAAATTCTAGGTTTTCCAGTCTGCACTTTTCCTTAGTCCCATCCCTATATAAGTAACAACATACGTAGGGCTGTTGCAGTCAGTGGTTTTGGAATAAGCCAGACCCTCAGGTGAACCTAGCTTGTGGAGCATATCCACCCAACTTCTGAATCCCTGAGCTTTCCTAAAAACATACCTGGAGTAAAATAAGGCACGTGGCTTCAGGGAGAGGGTTTAAGTTTAGCACTTGGCTATAAGGGTCAGGACAGTTTCCACTACTTGGCAAGGGAGCTGGGGATCCTTGAGCATTTACACCACATCGTTTAGTGCCCTGGTATTCTCCCAGAGCCAATGTTAGCCCCATGGAGATTCTGCCTCCTTCATCTTGGTGAATACTGCTACCACTGATTTACACATGCCCTCACAAAAAAGAAGTATGTGAAACATTCAGGGGGAAATACTATAAATATGGTTAAAGACAGATAGAGAAAAAATAGATCTATTCCTCTATAAAAAAACTTGAAGTACAGAATGTTTTTCACCTGTAAAGGGGAATACTAAGAAGGCCCTCAGTAACCAACTTCATATCTGGGTAAGATTACTAAAAGGAGAATAGTAAAATGCAGGACAGTGTGGTCCTGATGCTTCCTCTCCACACATGAGGGCAAGAGAACAAAATGGACGAAAAGAGACTCACAGACCAGGCAGGCTTAAGTCTCAACTTCAGAACTGCAGATAAATTTGAAAATAAGATTGGATGAAGTAAACCTGTCAAAATTTGAAGATTAGGACAAAGAAACTCCTAGGATATATTCAGTCCTACGGTTCTGAAATTTTAAATAAGCACAAAAAAGTTGTACAAATCAAACATATTCCCACCTGCCTAAGCACAACACATTTTTAACAGAGCCAGGAGGAGTCAGGAACTCGTGTTGTAATGCTAATAGATTAAAAACAATTTTTTTGAACACATTTTTTAAAACTTTGGTGTGATAACATACACATAAAGAAATAAGTAGCCTAGAAATGGAATAAATGGAAACAAATACATAATTCATCTTTCCTTATTTTTAATTGCTATAAAAGACAACTATCTAAAGCAAAAATATCAACAATGCATTCTGTTTATAGCGTATGTAAAAGTAAAATATATGACAACAATAGCACAGAGAATGGTGGGGAGAAATAGGGAAAATACTGTTAAGCCCTTATATTACTATATATTAAGTAGTATGATATTATTTAAAGGTAGACTGATTAATTTAGGATGTATATTCTCTAACCTAGGGCAATGAATAAAATAATTTTAAAAGAAAAATTAATAAGGCAACCATGGAGTTAAAATAGAATATTCAAAAATGAAATGCAATGGAGGGAAAAACATAATAAGAGATTGAAAAAATAAAACAGCTAACAATATGGTGGATTTTACTCCAATCATAGTCATCATTACATTAAATGTAAACCTTTTAAACACATCAGTTAAAAATAAAGATCATTAGATTGGATTGAAAAACCAAGACCAAACTACATGCTGTGTACAGAAACCCATATTAAATATAAAGTCATAAATAAGTTGAAAACAAAATGATAGGAAAGAGATACTACTATGCTAACACTAATCAAAAGAAAGCAGGAAAAGCTATACTAATATCAGGTCAACTAGACTTTAGAACAAGGATAAAGAGAGATATTCTTTAATTATGAAGGGGGTCAATCCCCTAAAATGACATAACAAATGTAAATGTGAATGCACCTGACAACAACACTTCAAAATACATGAAGCAAAAACTGATAGAACTGAAGGGAAAAATAGACAAATGCACAAATACAGTTGGAGACCTCAATATACCCTGTTAGCAATTGATAGAATAAAAATGTAGGCAATTTTTTTTACTTAGGATGTAGAAGACATGAACAGCACTATCAACTAAATTAACCTAACTGACATTTTGAGAAAACTCTACACCAAAACAGCAAAATATACATTCTCTGCAAAGTTAGAGGTTTCATGTACTTGATTTCCAGATTTACTATAAAGCTACAGCAACCAAGGGAGTGGGACTGGAGATATAAACATGGAGACAAACAGAAAAGAAAAAAGAATACAGAAATTACCTTACACATATATGGTTAATTGGTTTCTGATAAAGGTAAAAAGGCAATTCAGAGCAGAAAGGATAGTCTTTCCAACCATAAACAGTGCTGGAAAAAACAAATACCCATATGGAAAAAACCCCAAATCTTTATCTATATCTCACATCATATAAAAAAATTACTTAAACAGATCATAAACATAAATGTAAAACCTAGAATTCTAAAACTTTTTTAAAAAAAACATGAGAAAATTTATGACTTTAAGTTAGGCAATGATTTCTTACATACAAAAACAAAAGCATAGTGACTGAAAGAACAAATAAATAAATTGTACTTCATTTAAATTAAGAATATTTGTTTTGAAACTCACAGACAGGGAGAATATATATACAAATCACATATCTAATAAAGGACTTGTGTTTAGAATATAAAGAACCTCAAAGCCCAATAATAAGAAAATAAGCAATACAGTTTAAAAAATGGGCGGTGAGTATACAATGTGATATATATAGATGATGTATTATAGAATTGTACACTTGAAACCTATGTAAATTTACCAACCATTGTCACCCCAATAAATTTAATTAAAAAACAAACAAACAAACAAAATGGGCAAAAGATTTAAACATATACTTCACCAAAGAAAACATATGGATGGAAAATAAGTACAAGGCAAGAATATTATTGGTCATTAGAGAAACACAAATTAAAATCACAGTGAGATACAACTAACTACATACTTACTTTGACATTAAAAAAGAGAGAGAGAGAATACCATGGGCTGGCAAAGATGCAGAGAAATAAAATTCTCATAGAATGCTGGTGGGAATGCAAAATATCAGAGCCACTTTGGAAAACAACTTGGCAATTTCTTATAAAATTAAGAATACTATATGAACCATGCATCTCACACCTAAGTATTTACTCAGGTGAGATGAAAGCTATGTTCACTCACAGACTTGAACATGAATCTTAATAGGAGCTTTTTAATAATCCTCAGAAACTACAAACAGATCTTCTGGTCTAGATGTCAAAGTAAGTAAATGCTGTGATCATCTCCTACCACAACTACATCAAAATTACAACTAAACTACAGAACAACTATTATTGAACCCCTCTCAAGTAGCCCCAGAACCAACACATCCAGTGGCCAGCTTCCGACCACACCAAGCACGACCCAACCACCACCAGAAATGACACACCCAAACAGCAGAGTTGGCAGGCACCAGAGCCCCGCTGAAGCAAATCCTGCTCTGTATGATCAGCCCCTGAACAACAGCTCCTCCACTGTAGTCATGGCCAGTCCTCACAACCAATCAGCCAGAGGGTCAATCCTTCCCATTGATATCCAAGAGCAATCAAGGCTCAACTGTAACAGGAGAAGATACACAACCTACACAAGGGACACACCTGGAGCACCCAGCTCAGGTGACCAGGGAGACTGATCACTGGGCCCCACAGGACACCTACAACATAAGGCTACTCTACCCAGGCCGGGAGACATAGAAGTTCTACCTAATACATAGACATGAACACAGAAAGGCAGCCAAAATGAGGAGACAAAGAAACATGTCCCGAATTAAAAAACAGAACAAAACTCCAGAAAAAGAACTAAACAAAATGGAGATAAGCAATCTACCAGATGCAGAGTTCAGAACACTGGTTATAAGGATGCTCAATAATTTCAGTGAGAACTTCATCAAAAAGATAGAAAACAGAATAATGGAGATTAGCAAATATTTTATAAAGAATCAGCAAAAATAAAGAATACAGTCACTGAAATGAAGACTATGTTAGAGGGAATCAATGTAGTAGATTAGATGAAGCAGAGTGTCAAATCAGCAATTTGGAAGATAAGGTAGCAGAAAACAACCAATCAGAACAGCAAGAAGAAAAAAGGATCCAAAAAAAATGAGAGTTTTTGGGGGTCTCTGGGACAAAATCAAGTATACCAGCATTTATATAATAGGGGTAACAGAAGGAGAAGTGAGCAAGGATTTGAAAACCTATTTGAAAAAATAATGCCTGATAATTTCCCTAACCTAGTGAAGGAAATAGATATACAAGCACAGGAAGTGCAGAGAGTCCCAAAGAAGATGAACCCAAAGAGGCCCATAATAAGACACATCATAATTAAAATTCCAAAGGTTAAAGACAAAGAGAGGATCTTAAAAGCAGCACGAGAAAGCCAACTGATAACTTATAAGGGAGCTCACATAATATTGTCAGCTGATTTCTTAACTTTGTAGTCCAGAAGGGATTGGCACAAAATATTCAAAGTGATGACAAGCAAGGACCTACAACCAAGATTACTCAGCAAAGCTATCATTTAGAATCAAAGGACAGATAAAGACCTTCCCAGACAAGAAAAACCTAAAGGAGTTCATCACCACCAAACCAGAAATGCAAAGAAATGTTAAAGGCTTTCTTTAGGAAGAAGGAAAAAAACGATCAAAAATAAGAATAATAAAATGCCAATACCTACATATCTATCAACAACTACTTTCAATGTAAATGGATTAAATGCTCGAATAAAAGACATAGGGTGGCTAAATGGATAGGAAAACAAGACCTTTACATATGCTGCCTACAAAAGACTCACTTCAGATTGAAAGACACATACAGAGTGAAAGTAAAGAGACGGAAAATGATATTCCATGAAAACGAAAAGAACAACAAAAAAAGTTGGGGTAGCAATACTTAAACCAGACAAAATGGACTTGAAAACAAAGGCTACAACAAGAAACAAAGAGGGACCCAATAATTCCCCTTCTGGGTATTTATCTGAAGAAACCCAAAACACTAATTTGAAAAGACACATATGTCATATGTTCATTGAATCAATATTTACAACAGCCAAGAATCGAAAGCAATCCAAGTGCCCATCAATAGATGAATGGATGAAAAAAATGTGGTACATATATACGATGGAATAAAAATTTTACCTGGCAGAGGGTGCCAAATTACTCATCCATAAAAAAGAATGAAATCTTGTCATCTGCAACAACATGGATGGACTCAGAGGGTATTGGACTAAGTGAAGTAAGTCAGACAGAGAAATACAAATACCATATGATTTCACTTATATGTGGAATCTAAAAAATAAAATAAACAAACAAAACAGAAACAGGCTTATAGATACAGGGAACAAGCTGATGGTTGCCAGATGGGACGGGGGTTGGGAAACTGGATGAAAAAGGGGAAGGGATTAAGAAGTAAAGACTGGCAGTTACAAAATAGTCACGGGGATGTAAATACAGCATAAGGAATATAGTCAGTAATATTGTAATAACTATGTATGGTGCCAGGTGGGTATTAGACTTACCAGGGGATCACTATAAATTATATAAATGTCTAACCACTATCCTTTACATTTGAAAATAATATAATATTGTAAGTCAACTGAAAAATAAAAAATATATATTTAAAAAACTGCAAACAACTCCAATATTCCTCAGCTGAGAAATGGATTAACAATCTGTGATACAACCATATAGTTGAGGACGACCCAGAAATAAAAAGGACTGGGGTACACACAATAGCTTCGATGATTCTCTAATATCATATTCTAAGTGAAAGAAGCTAGGTTCAAAAGGCTATATACTACATGACCCCATTTATATAATATTCTTGCAAGGACAAAACTATAGGCACAGAAAATACATCACCGGTTGCTGGGAGCTCAGAGCTGTGGGGGTTTGACCACAAATGAGTATGGGGGAATTTTTAGCATGATGGGATTGTTCTATATCTTGATTGTGGTGGTGTTTACACAACTATAAACATCTGTCAAAATAGGTAGAACTGTACAATAAAATAGATGAAATTTACTGTATGCATATTATAACTTAATAAAAATACAGAAAAAAAAACTTTTCCAAGGAAACCACATTGTTGAAAGGTAAATTTAAAAACCACATACTGTTTTGTACACCTAAAACTAATAATGGGAAAAAAACCCACCAGATTACCAAAATGTAGCCTATAACATTCAACTCATTCGATTTTTATTTCATGGTAACTGGTAAAATTTTGAAAATATAAAAGAAAAAGAAAAAGGAAATACAAGGGAAAGTGATTTGCAAACATTGAAAAAACTAAAAATAGAATTTTAATTTTTATATCAATTGAAAAATTAATATTACTCAAGAAATCACATAAAGGAAAATATATTAAATAGCATCCCTTCCTTAATTTCCTTATCACATTATCAATAATTTCAATATATAAATCATTGTCTTAGCAAAATCTTTAAAATTTTTTAAACAAAATGCACTTTTGACTGATCAACTTCAGGAGACAAGTATATTAGAATTAACTCTTTAGTTTTTATTTATTTTTAATTTTGTATATGAGAAATCTATTAATAAAGTCCAATTTAATTTTGTAAGGTAATGGACATATTAGTATTAAAAGACCATTTAATTTCTTCCAGCTTTATTAAGAAATAATTGACATATGACATTGTGTAAGTTTAAGGCATACAACGTAATGATTTGATATAGGTACAACATATTGCAAAATGATTACCATATAACAATGTTAGTTAACATATCCATCACCTCACACAGTTACAATTTTAGAAATTACTTTTTAAAGGATGGAAAGATTAATTTAAAAAAACAGAACGGCCAAAATAAATTTATATAAAAATAATATTTTAGTAATTTTTCAAAAATATAATCTACATTGTTGTTGAAATTAAGTGATTAGCATAAAGTGTGTAACTATAATTTTAGAAAGGAACCATATTGTCAATATGTTTATATAAAAATAAAAATTACTGTGCACATTAAGTTTTAATATAGAAAGAACACTTTATCGTGTTGTATCCTCATTTCAAAAATAGATTATGTAAAGAGAGTCACTGTAAAATTTCCTGAGGCCCAAACTGATTACCGATGAGAGGATATTATATTCATAGAGTTATTCAACTGGGGAAAAAGAACTTCACTACTCATGTCCATTCACTTATAACATATTCTTTAACAAAAAGGCCAAGGAATATAGAAATTATTCCAGTTAGAACTTTTTCTGCTGTGATTTGATGAAAAGAAAATCAGTACTCCTTGGGAGTCTGAGCCTGAGTTCTACTTTCACGTTGGTTTTCTTTAACAGAAATTTTGGCAAAACCATTTTTCAGCTCTAGCCTTGTCTAACGTGGTTGTTTATATGTTAAAAAAAAAAAAGTTAAAGGCAAAAAGCTCAAAGTGTAGAGCATCAAGTTTCATTTCAGAGAAAGTAGTGAAACTTGTAATGTGTTTGACAAATCATGTGTAATCAACTGTAATACTATGTATATGTTATTTTATATGCATATAATACAGAGGGTGCCAAAAAATGTATACACATTTTAAGAAAGGAAAAAACTGTATTAAAATTGTAATACTCAATATATATTGACAACAAAAGACTTCTTCTGCAATTACAAAAGGTGCTCAAAGTGGTTACCATCAGTATAATTTTAATACAGTTTTTTCCTTTCTTAAAATGTGTATACATTTTTTGGGGGGACCCTCTGTATAATATGCACACATATTATAAACCCTGTAAAGATGTTAAAAAGCACCTGTTGGTACCTGGCATTGTGTGCCAAACTTATGGATATGAGGGAAAAGCTCCAGATATATTTATTTGCCTGGAGACATTTCAAGTATAGAGTCCTTTGCTACCACATTTAGGGCTACTTAGTACAAAAAGGGGGGGGGTGCTTTTACCCTACAATTCATCTTTACATGTTCCTTATGCCCAACATTTAAGGAACAACTCTCAAAATTTTTTCACCTCTTATAACACAGGTTTTTTTCTTTTTTTTTTTCATGATCTCACTCTTTTATTCTCCCCCTTTACCTCCTTTCTTGTTTTAAGGAAAGAGAGATTGGTTTAACTTTATTTTTTCCTCCAAAAGAAACCCAAGTACATTGACATAACTGTCTACCCACCAGCTGAGAGATAGATATTCAAATGCATTTAAAGGGCCAGGTAGAGATCAAATCGGATTTGAAATGGAAGCAGGATATCAGACAGACATCTGGATTCAACGTTTTAGGGAATCAGGATGAGACTGCACAACGTTAAGATACCTTAGCATCATGGGCATTCTCCTATCAAGTCAGATTATAAATCAGACTGATTTTCTATGTAGAGAGCCTAGTGGGACATTTGTGATTGTTTGGTTTGAAGCAACAGAGCTAGGATTCCCCTGCCATCAACCTACAACGTGCTCTTCAGAAATGCAATAGAACTTCAGATACGGAATCTCTTAAGAGATAGAAGTCAGGAACCACTGTTGACTACTGTTTCTGGGCTCCATCTGTGTCTCTGCAAAGACATGATTCATAGCCATGTAAAACTATCTTTGCTAAGGGTATTAGGCCTCAGAAGTTATTGAAGAGTTTCATTTTCTATTAATGGGAGGGGAATTGAAGTGGAACCAAAGAATCTTGTTATCTTTTTCTAATGTTGAAGGGGCTTGGTTAAAGAATATAGCTATATCAAAATATTAATCATTTTTAAACATCTTAATGCATTTAGTTCTTGTTCTGTTTGTTTTGCATTTGATTTTTAACATTTTATTCTTTTTCTTTTCAATCTGTGTATGAGCTTGTAGGAACAAGTCTCCTAACACTCATTACAAAAAGGTTTAAAAGCAAAGCTGTGATTTATAAGAACTGTCAATCATATGTTGAAAAGATAATGTGTGCAATTCTACATATCATTGTATTTCTTCTACGTGATTGACTTGCTATTATTTAACAAGCCTACTCTTTTCATTGATTTTCTAAAAAATTAGATGAATTATGAAGGAAGACTGGTTGTAACCTCAAAATTGATTCTTCTTGAAGGTGAAAGTAGAGTCATACTCAGGAATAAGAACCTGAAAAAGTCAAAGTCTCTAAGTGTTTAATGTCAGCATACATTTTTCCCCATTCCAGTGACAGTTTTTCACTCTCCATCTCTGTCAGCTTGCCACTCCTCAATGCTCTTCAATACGTGTTTCAAAATGTTCTTTTATCACCAAAGAGAAAAGAAATCTGAACCTTATACCAATAAATAACAGAAGGAAAACTGCTGAAATGATTTAATTACTGATTTGGCATTTTTAATCTACAAGCTAAACAATAGCTAACCTTTAGAATTTAAAAGTTGTTATTAGACCTGGAGGTTTTCCAAGTCAGTTAAATATTACACTCTTAAAGTATCTCTCAAAAATTCATTTCAAGGAATGATATTGAATCCCAGACCTTACGTAGTCCTTAAGCCCGAGGTTTTAATAAGCTTGGGTTTAGAGTCTGTCCATATCCTCTACCTTTTCTTGCTAAATCCTGTAGGGGGCAAGGACAAACACCCCATTTTAGTATCTGGGTTATGTCATATCCTCCTACTTGGGATTGTTTCTTTTATTTTAAAATGTACTTATTTTATTCTCATTTTTTTTTAAATTAAAGTCTATTGGGGTGACACTTGTTAGAAAAGTTATTAATACATAGGTTTCAAGTGTACACTTTGGTAATACATTATCTATAGATCATGTAGATATAGAATTCTGTGCTGACAGATTTTTCCCACTACTTTAAAGGCAAAAGTCTTCTGGCCTCCATTTGTTTCTGATGGAGTATTAGCCACCAGTCATATCATTGTATCCTGGGTATACTGTATGTTCTTTGGTGGCTTTACCTTCATCTTCGGTTTTTGGCTTTTGACTACTACATACCTATGTTTTGTTTTCATTTATTATGCTGCTGCTCAACGAACTCTTGGATCTACAATATTTTTTTACCAAATTTGGAAAATGTTTCCCTATTATTTATTTAAACTTTTTTTTTCCTACCCAATTCTTTCTCTCCTCTCCCTCTGGGACACATATTACATGTAGAGTAGCCTTCTTGGTATTTTCCTGCAAGATTTTGAGGCTTTGTTCCTTTTTACCAGCTGTTTTCATCTATATCCTTCAAATGAGATCATTTCTATTGATTTGTCTTCAAGTTCACTGATCTTTTTTTTCTGCAGAATTTTGTATTTCACATTATGTACTTTTCAATTCTAAAATATCCATTAGGCTGTTTTTTATTGTTCCCATTTCTGTGCTGAGAGATCCCATATGTTTACTCATTAGGCCCACATTTTGTTTCATGTTCTTGAATGTATTCACCATTTCTGTTTTATACTCCTTATCTGCTCATTCCAACATCTTGGTCATTTCCAATTTTATTTGATTGATTTTTTCCCTTGATTACAGGTCCAATTTCCCTCTTCTTTGAATGTCTAGTACTTTTTGTTTTTGATTGCGTGATAGACATTTTTAAATGGTGCATACTAGGGAGTCTGTATTATATTATTTTCTATTAAAGGGATTTTTAGTGGCAGGCAGTTAAATAGTTACAAATCTTTTTGATCCTGTCCAGTTTGGTTTTAATTGTTGTTAAAGTAGATCTATTTGGGTTTTGTTGTTGGTCCTGTCATGGTCCTTCTCTACGGTGTGGTCTTTACTCCCAAGGTGTGACCTTTTTGAAGTTTTGAAGTTTCGACCACAGATGTGAGATGCTCAGTAAAGTCTCTTCACCCTCAGCCAGAGAGTCAGTGTCTTCCACCAGGACATGCCTATGTTCCCTCTGATAGGTCTGTCAGCTTCTTCACAGCTGCTCCTGCTTGGCCTCAGAACGTTTCACCATATATTGTTCCCAGTTAGAACCAAGGTGAATATAGGCACCTGTGTTCTCCTTCTCTCAGGGATCACAGCCCTATACTGCCCATTGTTCAGTGCCTGAAAACAATTGTCCCATGCAATACGTCCAGGTAATTTGTGGGAGAAGGGCAAGTGCAGTACCTGTTACTCTGTCATTGCCAGAGCAGAACTGCTCCCTTACAGTTTTAATTTCTATCATCTTATTGAGTCTGAAACAGATAGTGTAGCAAAGGAGAAAAACAATATGTTTATTATTTACACGTGTATTAATAGTATATTACAAATGTTGACAAAGCTTATGACTGAAAGAGATTAGCATGTGATAAGTCTACAAAAGCAGAATTAAGAAATTCTTCTTTGGCATTCCAGGCAGCTTTTTAAACATCAACAGCTTTTGTTATTGTTTCTGGAGAAGAAAGGAATTTTGAGGCATGAGATATAATTGTATTATGCCAAAACACTGGGCCTAAGAATTTTTCTTGTTCAATAGATGATCATACAGACACATTTTAGGACAAAGTAACTAACCCATTTTAGATTGCTGGCCTTGAGACTACCCTCACTGCTGCTTCTAAAGGATTCATGAGGCTGAGAACTGTACCAGATGGCTGCTACAGACATGGAGGAGATTTCATCTCTCCCAGCTGTGCCTTAGTTTTGTCACCGGCATTCAGTGACATTTAGCATTTAATATTATGAAACTGAAAGGATTAGAAATGAGTATGATCACTCCTTCAAGAAGAGGCTTAGCAGAAGCAAGGCTGGTAGCTTACTGAGCACACAGATAGGGTTCGTTTGGCCTGTACAGGGTCATTTAAAATGTAGTTTCTTGCCAACATTCAAATATTGAGAAATTTCATCAAAAAACTCAGACTTATAGCTTCTCTTGAATCTGGCAACACTGATTTTTAATTTGTGTCCAGCAGCAGTTGGTATGAGCTGAGCAGCAACGATCTTTTACAGAGGGCCAGTGGTCCTCTTACCAGGTTCATGCATTTCCACCACCTCCTAGCTTCTGTGGCATATGCATTTGCCTCCCCTGATCTAATGAATATTCAGGAAGTGGGAATAGCTGGTAACCAAAGCAGGAAACTATCTAAAGGCTCTCTTTCTGGAGACGTAGGTAGGATTATCAATTCACAGAATTTATTCCATGTCTCTCCTTTAAAATTCAGTTGAGTGATTACAAGTCCTGGATTATTATTCCATTTCACTATATCAAAGGCACCATCAATTTGAAGAGACATCATTACGTTATGGTCACTGAGAAAAGAAAAGCTGCTACCATTTGAAAATGACATCCCATGGGCTGGGTGCTTCCCGATTGCAGAGATGTTAAATTGTGGAAGATATTGTGCATTTTAATATCAATGAAAACTGGTAATATCCTATATAAATAGCAGCGCACATTAATGGAATGCTTTCTCAGTTACAAATCAATTTTACTCTCTTCATAATTCCCATTCCCATTGCCATAGCCTCTTAAATAGGCTCTAGGCCTAGTCTCACTCCCCTTCAGTCCTCCTCCATTCTGCTAACAGAATGATATTTCTAGAATAGAAATCCGACCATGTGTCTCCCCTGTAGTTACTCTCCCCATGACAGTGAGAAGGATCCAGTTTCCTTCCCATGCCACGTGAGACCACTTATTGTCTTGCCCTTCTTGTTTCTGGTCTCACCTCCTTCTTGTATCTAGTAGTACCCAATTACTTAGTCTTTGAGCATGTAGCCCTTTTTGTTTAACTCACCTCATTCGATTTTCTGGCTAAGAAGGTTTTAGTCATTCTTTAATTCGGCGTGATCATCACCTCTTATGAGATACCTCTCCCATGGCACACATACCATGTACTTTTCATTCCAACCTAGAGTCTTTTGAAGCTAGCTTGGTCTACCTCTGCCCCTTCCTCTGCCTTGTGGCTTATTCTCATGCATGCCTGTCTAGACTGGAGCAAATGCCAGTGAAATGATGGCACCTCATAAGTTGATTCTACCCTTCACAGTACATTGTGGCTACCAAATGTTTAGACAGTTTTTGTAATTAGATGTCAACATTACAAATGGAGACATTTCACATTTTGAGAAAACTAAACCTAGATAGAAATGGTGGCAGTGAGGTGGGCTTCTTGAGTTCCACCACGGAAGTTACCACAAATTGAATATCAATAACTCATCAAAGGATTCTTTGTTCATCTCACAGAACAGCTAAGCGACTCATACGAGGATTACCTGAAGGTGGGCAAACTGGGCAAGTGGGGGAAGATGGAAGGGAGAGGTGTGGAGACCAGCCTGTATCAACAGCTGCAGAGATGCGGGGAGGGGGCAGGACGCAGACCAGAGATTCCAACAGCCAGGCTGTGGGCTCTTTCCCTGTGCCCCACAGTCCTGCCAAGAGATCAGCATAGAGGACTGCAATGCCCAGTGTTCAAAGCAGAAACCTCAGCTAAGAACTGTGGCTGGGCTCTCAGTCAGACAGAAAGTCCCTCCCCCCACTCTCCCACAGTAATCCTACCCCCACCCTTCCAGAGTCTTAAACTGGTCCTTGAACAGAGGAGTGATGTCAGATTACAGAGGAGCTGTAGCTCTCAAGAACTGGAAAAAGCTGTTTTGCAGCTGTGATCTAGGGAAGAGGCTGGGCTGATTGTCCAGCTAGGTCTTATTTTCGGGGAAACATGGTATATATATATACATATACACATTTTCCAGTTTCTCCCTCTCTTATTTTCTTCCTTCTTTCCATTTTTCTGTATTAATTATTTTCTGGGGGGTGTTACTATTTTTTGTTTTGCCTTTTTTTTTATAGTTTTGATATTTTTGTTTGTGTTGAGTGTTGGTTGTCAGTTGTTTTTACCTGTGAGTGTATTTGGGTTTTGTTGTTGTTCTTGCTGCTGTGCTTGTTGATTTGTTTTATTCTGAAATCTCCCTGCACCAGGGCCCAGCCCAAGAAGCACAAGAATCAACACACTCAGAGGCCAACTCCAGATCAAAGCAAAGCATTGCCGGGTTTGACCTACAAGTGACACATCCAAAGGGAATTCTCTACAGGCACAAGAGCCCACATGGGCCAAGCCTCATCTGAGTGGTCAACCATCACATACACAGCAGCTCATATGCTATGGGCATAGCCAATTCTCATAGTCAGTCAGCCTGGGAGTCAATCCCACCTACTGACAAGCCAAAAGCAATTAAAGCTCAACTTTAACAGGAGAATACACAAAACACAAGGGACACCTCTGGAACACACGCACAGAAGAATAGAGAGACTGTGCAATTCAAATATAAAGGACACATACTACATAAGTCCATCCTGCAAAGACTGAGAGATCTAGGGGATCTACCTAATACATCAAAACAACATAAAGAGTCAGCCAGAATGAGGAAATAAAGAAACGTCCCAAATAAAAGAACAAAATAAATCTCCAGAATTAGAATGAAATGAAAACTGAGGTAACCAACCTATCAGACACAGAGTTTAGAACACTGATGATAAGACTGTTTAAGGAACTTAGTGAGAAGATAATGAAGGATAGAGAAATCATAAAAAACAACCAGTTAGAACTAAAGAATACAATAACTGAAAAAAAGAACACAATCGAAGGACTTATCAGTAGGTTAGATGAAGCAGAGGATCACATCACCAATTTAGAAAACAAGATAGCAGAGATCACCCAAGCGGAACAACAACAACAACAACAACAACAAAGAATAAAAACCAATGAAAATAGTTTAAGAGACCTGTGGGATAACATCAAGCATAACAATGTGCGCATCATAGGAATACCAGAAGGTGAAGAGAGGGAGCAAGGGATCGAGAACATATTTGAAGTAATAGTGACTGAAAACTTCCCTAATCTGGTGAAGGAAATCAACATACAAGCCCAGGAAGTGCAGAGACTTCCAAATAAGATGAACCCAAACAGGGCAACACCAAGACACATTACAGTTAAAATGGCAAACGTTAAAGACAAAGAGGGAATTCTAAAAGCAGCAAGAGACAGACAAGGAGTTACTTACAAGAGAACTCTCAAATGACTTTTCTATAGAAACTTTGTAGGCCAGAGGGAGTGGCAGGAGGTACTCAAAGTGATGGAAAACAAAGGCCTACAACCTAGATTGCTTTATCCAGCAAGGCTGTCATTTAAAATCGAAGAAAGATAAAGAGCTTCCCAGAAAAGAATAAGCTGAAGGAATTCATTACCACAAAACCAGCATTGCAGGAAATGTTAAAAGGGCTTCTTTAAGCAGAAGAAAGATGAAAACATTCTAATGAAGACCAGAAATACAAATAACAAAAAGTGAATATGTACTTATCAATAATCACTTTAAATGTAAATGGATTAAATGCTCCAATCAAAAGACACAGGGTGGCTGAGTGGATAAGAAAACAAGACCCTTGCATATGCTGTATACAAGAAACTCACCTCAGACCAAAAGACACACACAGGCTGAAAGTGAAGGGATGGAATAAGATATTTCATGCAAATAGAAATGAGAAAAAATCTGAAGTAGCTATACTTATATCTGACAAATAGACTTTAAAATGGAGAATATATTAAAAGACAAAGAAGAGCACTACATAATAGTAAAGGGATTGATCCAACAAGAGGACATAAGCCTAGTAAACATCTATGCACCCAACATAAGAGCACCTAAATATATAAAACAGATATTGATTGACATAAAGAGAGAAATCAACAGTTAACACTATCATAGTAGGGGTCTTCCATACCCATCCTCCAGACAGAAAATCAATATGGAAACAGCTACAGAATGTACATTCTTCTTGAGCGCACATGGAACATTTTCCAAGATAGACCACATGTTAGTCTCAACAAATTTAAGAAAATTGAAATCATATCAAGTGTCCTCTCTGACGACAGTGCTATGAAATTAGAAATAAATTACAAGAAAAACCCAAAAGACACAGAAATACATGGAGGCTTAATAACATGTTACTAAATAATGAATGGGTCAACAATGAGATAAAGATATCAAATGATACCTTGAGAAAAACAAAAATGAAAACACAATGAGCCAAAATCTATGGCATTCAGTGAAAGTGATCCTAAGAGGGAAATTCATAGCAATGCAGGCCTACTTAAAGAAACAAGAAAAATCTCAAATCAATAGTTTATCCTTACTCCTAAGGGAACTAGAAAAATAACAGCAAAATAAGCCCAAAGGGAGTACAAGGAAGGAGATAATAAAGATCAGAGTGGAAATAAATGAAATAGAGACCAAAAAAAAGCAAAAACAAAAATACAAAAAAAACACATACACACACACACACACACAAAAAGGTGAAAAAGAGCAATGAAACCAAGAGCTGGTTTTTTGAGAAGATAAACAAAATTGATAAACCTTTAGCCAGATTCACCAAAATCAAAAGAGAGAGTGATGACCCAAATTAATAAAATCAGAAATGAAAGAGGAGAAGTGACAACAGACCTCAGAAATAAAAAAAAGAAAAAAAGAAAAAAAGAAAAATTAAGAAAATACTACCAGCAACTATATGCCAACAAGTTAGACAATCTGGAAGAAATGGATAATTTTCTAGAGGCATACAACCTTCCAAGGCTAACTCAAGAAGAAACGGAAAATCTGAATAGACTGATTACTACCAGTGAAATTGAATAGTAATCAACAAGCTCCCAACAAACAAAAGCCCTCAACCAGATGGCTTTACAGGTGAATTTTACAAAACATTCAAAAAAGAATTATCACCTACTCTCCTCAAACTATTCCAAAAAATCTAGATGGAGGGAAAGCTCCCAAACACTTTTTACAAGGTCACTATCACCCTGATCCCAAAATCAGACAAAGACATTACAAAAAAAAGAAAACTACAGGCTGATATCCCTAATGAACATAGATGCAAAATTCCTCAACAAAATATTAGTGAAAATAATTCAGCAATACATTAAAAAGATCATACACCATGATCAAGTGGGATTCATTCTTGGTATGCAAGTTTGGTTCAAAATCCGCACATCAATTAATGTGATACACCACAGTAACAAAATGAAAAATAAAAATCATATGGTCATATCAATAGATGCAGAAAGAGCATTTGACAAAATCCAGAAGTAATTTATGATAAAAACTCTTAAGAAAGTGGGAATAGAGGAATCATATCACAACATAATAAAGGCCATATACGATAAACCCCAGCTACCGTTGTACTCAATGGGGAAAAGCTATAACCATTCCTTTAAGATCAGGAACAAGACAAGGTTGCCCACTTTCTCCACTTTATTCAACATAGTTCTGGAATTTCTACCCACAGCAACCAGACAAGAAAAAGAAATAAAAGGCATCCAAATTGATAAGGAGGAAGTAAAATTGTCATTATATGCAGATGACATGATACTATATATAAAGAGAACACCCCAAAGACTCCACCAAAATACTGTTTAAACTGATAAATGAATTTAGTAAAGAACAGGATAGAAAATTAATATTCAGAAATCAGTTGCAATTGTATATACCAATAGTATACTATCAGAAGGATAAATTAAGAAAACAGTCTCGTTTACAATTGCTTCAAAAACTATAAAATACTTAGGAATAAATTTAACCAAAGAAGTGAAAGACCTGTACTCAGAAAATTATAAGACACTGAAGAGAAAAATTAAAGAAGATACAAATAAATGGAAACACATATCATGCTCATGGATTGTAAGAATTAATATAGGTGAAATGTCCATACTGCCTACGGCAATATACAGATTCAATGCAATTCCTATCAAACTACCAAGGAAATTTTTCACAGAAGTAGAACATATATGGAACCATAAAAGATTGCCACGGCAATCTTGAGAAATAAGAACAAAGTGGGAGGTATCATGATACCTGACATCAAATCATACTACAAGGCTATCGTAATCAAAACAGCATGGTACTGGCATAAAAACAGACACATAGATCAATGGAACAGAATAAATAGCTCAGAAATAAATCCATGCCTATATGTTCATTTAATCTATGACAAGGGAAGCAAGAATTTACATTGGGGTAAAGAAAGTCTATTCAATAAATGGTGCTGGGAAACCTGGACAGACACATGCAAAAAATGAAGCTGGCCCACCTCCTTACACCATATACAAGAATAAATTCAAAATGGATTAAAGACTTAAATGTAAGATCTGAAACCATAAGACTCCTAGAAAAAAATATAGGAAGAAAATTTGCAGACTTTACCCTTAGTAATATTTTTACTGATATATCCCCTTGGGCAAGGGAAGTAAGAGAAAAAATAAACATATGGGATTACATCAAACTAAAAAGCTTTTTCACAGCAAAGGAAATCATCAATAAAACAAAAAAGTCATCCTACTGAATGAGAGAAGATATTTGTCAATGATACGTCTGATAAGGGGTTAATATCCAAAATTTATTAAAAAAAACCTCATTCAACTCAACACCAAAAAAACAAACTACTCAATTAAAAAATGGGCATGGACATGAAGGGACATTTTTCTAAAGAGGACATAACAGATGGCAAACAGACATATGAAAAAATGCTCAACCTCACTAATCATTAGAGAAATGCAAATAAAAATCACAATGAGATACCACCTCACCCCAGTCAGAATGGCCATCATCAATAAATCAACAAACAACAAGTGCTGGCAAGGATGTGGAGTAAAGGAATCCCTCGTGCACTGTTGGTGGGAGTGCAGATTGGTGCAGTCACTATGGAAATCAGTACGGAGGTATCTCAAAAAAACTGAAAATGGAACCACCTTATGATCCAGCAATTCCACTCTTAGGTATCTCTCCAGAGAAATCCGAAACACGAATTCAAAAAAATATATGTACCCCTATGTTTATTGCAGTGCTATTCACAATAGCCAAGACATAGAAACAACCAAAATGTGCATCAGTAGATGATGGATTAAGAAACTGTGGTACATTTATACAATGGAGTATTACTCAGCCATAAAGAGGAATGAAATCTTACCATTTGCAACGATATGGATGGACCTAGAGAACATTATGCTAAGTGAAATAAGTCAGATGGAGAAAGACAAATACCATAGGATCTCACTTATATGTGGACTCTAAAGAATAGAATGAATGAACAGGCTAATCAGAAACAGTCTCAGAGATACAGAGGAAAAACTGAGAGTTGCTAGATGAGAGGGGGGTGGGGATGAGGGAGAAGGTGAGGGGATTAGATGGCACAATCAGTAACCACAAAATTGCCACGGGGATACAAAGGACAGTTTGGGGAGCATAATCAGTAATGTTGTAAAGATTTTGTAGGGTATTTGATGTACACTTATCTTGTTGGGGAGACCACTTCATGGATGGTATAAGTGCCTGACTGCTGCGGTGTGTACCTGAAGCTGAATAGTGATGCGTGTCGACTGTGATTTTATATATATATATATATATATATATATATATATATATATATATATATTCACAGGATGTGGAGTGCAGCACAGGGAATGGGGTCAGTGGAATTGTGGCAGCTATTTGTGATGTCAGAGGGGTGGTAGATTGGGGGAGGGGGTTGTCACTTTGTGAGGGGTATAAATGTCTAACTATTACATTGTTTTGTACACCTGAAACTAATAATAATAATAATAATAATAAAACTAAATCCAGAAACATGGGATTAGCATTCCTGGATAACTACAACCGGACAAATCAATGGCAGAGGCTGCCCATTAAGATTAGATGTTTTCTATAGTGTGTCAGGAAACCCATCAGTCCCCCTGGTTTTTAATGTCTTTTCACCCACTTACAATATAGCCCTGGCCTCTGTAAGCATGAGAGTCTGCAACTTTTGGCATAGATTGAGCTCCTTGTATTTAGATCTTATTGATTTAGTGATCTATTTCCCCTGGCACAGAACATGGCATATACAGCTGGAGTTCTAGAAATATTTTACATATTGAATTGAATAATGTGATATGATAATCACAATAGCCCAGCGAAGAAGCAAGGTAGGTATTATGATTCACCACTGAAAAAGAATCTACATTTTGAGAAGTTAGTGTCTTACTCAAAAAGACATAGTTCATAAGAGGCAGAACTGAGACCAAACCCAAATCTCTGCTCCATGTTTTAGGATTTCTCGTTAAGACACACAGTCTTTTCTGGCTGTCTATCTGGAGACGTTATGAAACCTCCATACTTTTTCAACTGATAAATGAATTACTATGTCCTCTTTATCTCCACCGTTACAGAACTTATTATACATTGCTTTGTATTATAGTTAAGTGTACGCATGTGCCTCCCTAATGTGACTTGATGATGAAAACCTGCGACTATCCATTGCCTTTCATATAATAGACCTGTAATATCGACTTGGAGAATTTAAGGGTATTAAATGAATAATTCTCTATATTACATCTTTGTCATAATAATGCCTTAAATCCTACATGAAAGGATGGAAGGAAACAAAGAAATGGAGGAAGAAAAAAAGGGAAGGGGGAAGGGTAGGAAAGAGGGAGAGAAGAAGGAAAGAAGGAAGGAAGGAAGGAAGGAAGGAAGGAAGGAAGGAAGGAAGGAAGGAAGGAAGGAAGGAAGGGAAAATAATATAAAAGAAGAAAAATAAAAATGCAGCCAAGAGTCCATTTTTACCTAGTTACTGTTTCCCATCTTTATCAACAGCATCTGTCATGATAAAACACATAAATTCATATTGTCTCTAACCCATTTAGGATTTTAAGTGTTAATTATGTTATTATCATATTTACTTTCAGATACTTGTATTTGTTTCTACCAGGTCACAATCACCTCTCTCTATAATGGTATCATGTGTTTCTTTCATTAATGCCAAATTATTTGTTCCATTAGTGACATTTTATTACAATTTGAGTCAACCTTATCATTAGAAGTGATGCTGCTCTTCTGGACAGTGATGTCTGAATTGAATTGTTTCTAATTGCAGAGATTGGTATTTTCAGTTTGCTGGTCCCCTCCGCCCCCCATAAAAACACACAAACACAAAAACATTAATGTCTTCTAACCTCTTCCCCTTAGGTAATAAAGTTCAGACAGGAATAAAATAACTGTCATTAATGGTTATGTTAAGGTAATCAACTCTAAAAGAGTCTTATGCTTTATAAACAGTATCCAGTGAGCCTCACTTACTCATCCCAGAAAACAGGAACCATATTTGGGGTTCTCCTATCTGACACCTTCTGGGTCTGGCACAGGGATACTACCCAGCCACGTGGATGATAGGAATTGTGAATCCAGTTAGCCATACACTTTGCCAACTTTAAATCCAAATGTGGAAAACTTGATCCCTTTTTTGGGGCTATTTCTTACTAAGCCATTTCATGTCGTAGATAAATAATATACTTCCTCCTAATGCAATTACTAAATTAATATACTTACATAAACCAACCATTACTATTTATAATTCTCTTCTTGCCATAATAAAAGCTAGGGTTTGAAGGGATTGAGTAACTTGCGTAACCTGAATCAAGTGCTTCAGTTCTCTCTGCATGTAATACAAATCTGCCCTTCTTTCTTAGCAACCTATCTTCATACACTTTACTCTAAGATATTCTTTCAATACTTTGAATGCTTTTTTACGTATTACTCCAATGGTTTCAGGATTCTGAATTTATTTGAAAAGAAAATGTAATTCAGACAATACAGAGTGCCTTATTCAATAATTAATAATTAAAATGGTAATGACAAAGCATTAAATCAAGTGCAGAGCTCTTCAGAGTGTAGGAATCGGTGTGACTATACAGGTCACCTGCCCAGGAAGCCAGCCCTAGCCAGAGGCAAATCACTTAAACTCTACATTGCTCATCTGACCCTTAAATTGCTCATCTACAAAAATGGCCTCATCAGACCTGCCTTATCTCTCTCCGGGTCATTGTAAGGACCACACGAGATAAGTTCAAATGCTTGGTAGACTCCAAAACATTTAAAAATATATAAGTGTGTATTATAAACTTATTTGTTGATGTGCATGATGTTTTTTTTTCATTTATTTAAAAAATATTATAGAATACTTCCTATAAACCAAGCTTGAAATAAATGAGTATTGTGTATATCCCTATGAAAACCCAAATTCTTTCTTAAAACAATAGGCTTTACCATGATTTTATACCAATTGTGGACTTTGGGAAGTTAACAATAACATACCCCTTGAAACAAGAGTCTAGTAAATCTACTTAAGCACAAACGGATGCCTTGAAATCACTATATAATGCAACTCAGCTTAAAATTACTATGTAATATAACTCAGAAATTTTACATTTATTTTCTGGCATATCCAGTGCTTGGGTCAACCTGCCCCCAGTTTCATAAGTCTCCCCATCTCCCTAGTTTCTGGATAGAAATTCTCCTAGTAGATTATCTTATCAAATTCATTAACAGGCATGACTTATTCCTTTATGCTGATGTCAGAGTTCATGAAGAGGGAAAGCCTGAGGTCTCCTTGAGCTCTTGTGTATTTTTGGCAGGATTTCCTATCCTGTGAGAAGAGGCTTTGTTGTTTTTTTTAAATGTCTTGTCAGCAATTTTCCTGCATTTTGCTTTTGAGTCAAAAGCAAAGGAAACAAACTTCAATCACCTAGAAATTTCAAAATAAATTCCTATATATTCTTGATCCTCAAACCATAAAACATGTCAGGGTACAATTACGAAAATAATTTTCAGTATGGAGGGAAAATGTCTCCACTTTTAGTTCTGGTCTGTTCTCACACAGCCTGGCAGGGAACAGTGAAATAGCTATGAAACAGATTAGAATATTGCTATTCCTATCCCTGAAAATGTAATATTAATTAAAATTATAGATTCCTTGTTCCTGTGATTTATCAATGCCAGTATAGCATCGAGACAGTACGGGCTCTGAGTCCTTTTCTCTTGTGATAATGATACGGGAGAGCCCCTCATTATAAAAATTGTAAGTCTCCTTTTCCCTAGTTTCTTAGCTCTTTAGCCCCTAGCTTTGATTACTCTTCGAATCAGTTTCTGAATCCTAGATTAAAGATTGCTCTAGCCTGAATCACAGGATGTTTCTCACCCTTGCTTCAGACTACTTAAAAACCTGTGACTTCCCAATATCCCCCAAACCATTCCGGACCTAACTTGGATATTTCCATCCCAGAGACCAAATAGATTTCAACATTTTCCCAGGCCAGTAATCATTATCCAACCCATTCTGGGCCCAGCTCCTGGACAATTGGTGCCACTTAAATGACTGGTTGAATGGCCACAGGCTGTATAGAACTAACGGATTTATTAAAATCGACTTTTCCTCATCTAGGGACCTTGGGGATGCAGAAGATGCCCTAACAAAATTTCCAGTCATGACCAAAGAAGCCAACACGGTTTTCCAGGCTGATTTCAAGATCTCTTCCCCTCATCTGAGATCAGATAGAGCAAGAGTTCTGTGAATCCCTCAATAGGTAGGAACAGCTCTATGCCCCTGTCCAGCAGGAAGCAGATACAGAAGAAAAGACCTCCTGTCCCTCAACTTCCCATAGAGATTTTATGGGGATTATGTCTCTCAAGGGGAAAACAAGACAGGCAGTTAGAGATAGGCATGGGGTCTCTGCATTACCACCCAAAAGACCTCCCCTCTTCAAAACTTCCTCTTTCCATTGTAAACAAATGGATACAAAATACCCAACTAGATTAGACCAGTCACTCCCACTTGTGAAGCAGTAAAAGCCACAACACCTTCATTTCACCTGGGACTCATTATACCATCATTATAATATTATACATATGCCCAGAACTTCATTATAACAGACTGAATTCTGGGAAAGAACATGCGCAGTCTAAAAAGATGAGGTAATAATAGCCCTTGTTAATCACAGGTGTCAATCAAGTGGTCCAGTGCTCAAAAACAGAACAGCCCATTCTAGAAAAAAAAAAAAGATAAAAACCCAAAGTCCTCTCAAGTCAGTCTCTTTTTTTTCTGTTGAGCTGCTTGAGCCTTGCCTTCACTTGGGGGCCTGCTCCTATTTCTTTGATGTGTACTATCTCTTCCAATAAACTACTTTTTCACCACTTTATTTCTGTGTCTCATGGAGACTCCAAGAACCTGGATATCATGCCAAGAAAGACTCACACTCCAGTAACAATAATATAACCGTAATGTAATCAAAGAACACTTTTTTTAAAAACAAGTAATTTAAACAAATAATGGAGTGGTCCAGATGAACAGGACACTACCTATGACTAGAAAAGCCTTCTCTGTGCCTCTGCATGCTCTTACCTCAGCATCCACGTAGAGCTAAGGGTCTAGCCCTCAGAGCTGGAGTAAGATCAATCACTCAACTTCTATCAAAGGCTCAGAGTTAAAAAGCCAAATCAGTGTCCTAGCCTTCAAAGGAAAAGGAGGTTGCAACTCAGTACGTGTTTCTAAATGTCAGATTGGGTCTCCTGGGTGAATGTCTGTGGGGTGGGACTAAATGGTTGAGAACAGTTAAGTGGAACAATAGCGATTACTGTGAACCCCAAACTGAAGCTGAAAAGGCTAGCCACAGAAAAGGAACCAAGTGGATCTTTTATCATCCCTGGGGGACTGGTGAGATCTCTTGTCCCATGCCTATGGAGTCGGAATGGCCGAGGGATGTTGGGAAAAAGGATTCGAGTATTAGGCCACATTCCAGGATGTTGATGAGGTTAGAAATGATTGGAAATCCCTTTGGAGAATTATAATTTCCTCTTTATTATTGGTTATGTTTGCTAAGAGTCATAAAATAATTTGAGTTGGCCTAAAATTCAATCTTTAATGGCTAAAATGCAGTGGTCTATTCTGCTTCCTGCATTAATTAGAAATGGTATCTAATTATTGCCTAATGAGTCAAACAAAATGATAAACTCCTTGTGCCCTCTTTAACTTTAATTCTAGATCACTGATCTGCATCCCGAAGAAAGCAGTAAAGCATGTGTAACTTATACAGACAAAAAGGATTGTGGCTAGGACATCGCAGCCCTTGGCAATAATTTAGGTGGCAATCCAAATTATTTAGTAGAAGAGATTGCCATTGGCTGCAGACTGGGAAAAACTGAACATGGGCTCTTTCAACAAAATATAGTAGAATTTGTCTAAACATTTCAAACAGAAAATTGTTTTTTTTCCCCAAGCTGATATTTATTTAGCTCTTCCTATGCCCCTTGCAGGGGGAAGAACTAGTGACTTTGATAATTACAGGAAAAGAGATAAAAATAGGGGGTAGAGTATCCTTATATGTAAAAAAAAATGGAGATTATAACCCTCAATAACTAAGGTTGTTATGAGAATTAGATATTTTGTGTGAAAGGCCGTAGCACAATGCCGGGTACATAAATGGAGCTACGTTAATTTTAATTTTCTTCTTTTTCCCTTACTATGTCTGATTTCAGAATCACAATCGAAGACTAACCTAGTCACAAACTCTTTAATATATGAGTGTCCCTGTTCTGTTCACCACCTGCAATGTTAATATTTCAAATTAATCTGAACAAATCAATAGTCATTAAATCGCACAAGGGAAACAGCGCATAAAATTAAAGTAGCTCACTATTTCTCTCCCTAGTCAATTGAAAAGCTAATGCTATCAAAAGTTTCTGATTACGTGTGCAAACAGTGACCTTTCCCTTTGGCTACTAATTTTAGGGAAGAAATAAACCTTTGAACTAACAGTTTTCTTCTTAAAGAACTCTGGCCGAAAGGTCTTCCAAATGCATATTCATTTTAAATAAAGTCTGGAAGAATTTCCCAGCTGATCCAGCAATAAACAAGATAAAACATTTGTAAGAAAACAAAGTGTCTTGAACAGAAAAAGGTTATGCAGAGCCATATATGTTATCCATTTGTTATATTATTTCACTATTGCATTCTCTTACCTTTGACAAAAATACCTTTTTGATGTCAAAATTTCAGAAATGACATTTTTATCATCCAAATTGATATTATTGCCTCATCAAAATGTCAAGATTGAGAAAGCTCTTTCAGTTGTTCGTAGTTATTTCTGGTTCATTTTAAACACAATAAACTCTCACATATTAGTAAATGTCAACTTTTCTCATTTTTATATTGTTCATTATGAAGATGGAAATAGTAATTTAAACATATTATCAATATACCTATTTGATGACCTTAATGGTTTTCAATCATATTCAAGAACAGAAATGAAACACATTATATTAGAGTGTATCATTATAGTATTGATAAGAACTAATTAATTAATCCATTAGTCTGTAGATTTTTAACTACTAGCTTTTTAAAGTTCTCAAAATACAAAAATATTCTGAAAAGATGATGGGACATGTACATGTTTGTTCCTTTTATGAATTAAAAGCACTATGAAATTTATTGGTCACTAATAAAGCAAATTTTTGGATTGTAAAATGTGTATTATGGGGCAAATGAGCAATACTTTATATTCACCAGAAGAATATAAAGCAATTTACATTCTTATAAGTACACTGATGTAGACCAATATTCACTAATAGTCTTCACTGTCATAAAATTAAATTATGATATATTAGGTACTAATAAGTAGATCTGTAGATTCATGATTGCAAAAGTGTTCAGAACCATTATTAAAACATGACTTTCCATTATACGTATATAATGTACTATTGATCAAATCTTATCTGTATTTGGGAAAAGATGGCCAAGGAGAGTCTTTATGAGTAGTTTCTAGAGCACCAAAAAGTGTCACTAACTCTCCCTCAAAATTACACAGCCTAAAAATAACCAAATCCTACATTTAAAAGAAATTCCACACTGTGTACTAACCATATCTTATATATTAAATAGATACATTCCCCCAAATTTCACCACTGATTTGTTTATTATTGGATTAGTTTTTCCATTAATTTCTATTACACTTTTGAGGAGTGCCTTCTATAGGGAAAAAAAAAAATTGTCCTAATGGGGAAAAAGACAGCCATTTAAGAATTCTAATATTCACTACAAGAAAGATTTCACTTCTATCACTGTATATGTCCATACAACTACTTCAAGGAATTACTTAAAAGGACAATCAATTCACACTACCCCACACATCATTTCAAAGAGCATAGATTAAGTTAGGTCTCTTACTCCACAATAGTAAAATATCCAAGTGGCATATGGCTATAACCGTATTCTGGGAATTTTGTAGAAATCTTAACAGAAGAAATTCACTTAAAGAGAGTGTTCTGGATAGTTTAAAAAGTACAAATAACCAACATATATTGAGCGCTACTTACATTCCAGACTCTGCACTGACCATGTTGCATATGTCATTTCATAACAACAACCATCTTCCAAGAGATGAGACAACTGAGGTTCAGAGAGGTAAAGTGTGGCGTCCAGTGGGTTGTGGGGAGGGAGAAGGGCGGCGCAGGGTTAAGAAAAGACAGTAGCCAGTAATAGAGTGCAAGCACGGGCCAAGGGGAACAGTCTCAGGGACCGAACCCCAAATCGGGCCAACATGTAGTTTTTATTGGTAAACTTCTAAAGAGGTAATGATTGTTAATCTCAAGATCTTCGTGTTAGTAGCCTGTTGGCCGTCTTTCCGAAAGTTCTCATTGTGTTCCAGCCTGAACTTTGCCTTCACATATACACATTTACAAAGAATCCATTGAAGGGGAGGGACCGATATAATTCCATCGGGCCTCAGTTTGCTGAGGCACTCCCTTGTGAAATGCTGGGAAGAGCGTGGGGGAACAAACAATTTGGCAGCAGTAAGGCAACAGTAAAGTAATGTGATCAAGGTCACAAAGCCTGCATGTAGTGCTGAGGGAAGATTGGATGACTTGCATCACTAATATTTTTAAGAAAAGTTGTGTGACTACTTATATTTCTTAAGTATAATGACAGATTAATGAAAAACAAGGAGTTTCTAATAAATCTTTCAGTAGAAGGCAAAAATATTTCAAGTTTTAATTGTGTTAATGAGGAGATTCCATCTTCGTTCACTCACTTACTTATTCAAAAAATTCCTTCTTAAGTCTCTAATTATGCATGCTACCAGAACACCAAGTGGTACAAAGAAGAAACTCAGAAAAAGGGCAATGGTAGCTTAAAGAAAACTGATGGAATCAGGGAAATCTTCATAGAGGAAGTTATCATTTGACTATCCTTCAAGGATAGGACGAATTTACCAGGAAATGATAAGAGCAAAGGGCATTCTGGAAGAAGTGAGTAATGGGACAGAAGCTGGTATTCAAGATTTACACACAAAGAACAGTGAGAACTGTTAGCCTAGTTATTACACGGGTTGGATGAGAGGGTGGTCTACTGCAAAAAAACATAAGGCCAGAGTATGGAGAGCTTTAAATTCCAAGACTGGGAATCTGCTATAAATCCCTTAGTCAGGGGGAAATTATTGAGGCTTCTGAGCATAGGAGAAATATCAGTTCTTTAAGAGGAAAAGGGATGAGGGATATATTAGAGGGAAAAGGACGAAAACCCAGGAGACTTTAGGTGAAGCCATTACAGAAATAAAGGCATGGAGGTGACACGGAGAAGGGCAGTGGTGGTGGGAGAGAAGGGAAAGCTGTAAGAGAGATTTTAAAAGTTGTCTTTGTGAATATTAGAAGTGGGAGGAGATAAAGACAGATGGACAGAGAAGTCAGAAGTGATTAGATTTGAGCCTGAGTTATTGGAAGAATGGCGACTAGAGGAGAAAGAATTTGGAGAGGTTTTGAGTCAGGTTCTCACATATGGAGTTTAAGACTAAAAAAAATCCAGTCAAAGTTCAGGTTGGTCAGATTTGGACATCACATGACTAGAGGTGATGGTTAATGCCACAGAATAAACAGAGAAGAGCTTTCCTGAAAATCTCCAAATGGGACGGAGATCAAGGGAGAGAAAGCAAACTTTCTCATACCAGCAATATTAAAGTTGCATAATTGAACCTGTATTAAAAGTACATCTTCAAAATAGCTGTCCTTAATGCAGTGACTCTTACCTGGGGGTGATTTTGCTTCCATCCCCCAGTAATATTTACTAATCTCTGCAGACATTTTTGTTGTCTTAACTGGATGGGCCAGGGAGTTGCTACTTGTATCTACTAAGCAGAGAACAGGATGTTGCTAAACATTCTACAATGCACAGGGTGACAACCCCACCCCCGTCATCCAAAAAAAAAAAAAAGAGTTATTGGCCCAAAATGTCAATAGTGCTGAAGTTGAGAAACCCTGGCTTAGGAAGAGACTTACCCAATTTAGAACTGTAAATTGTTTAGGAAGACAGGATACCCAGAATAGAAGGGCTATCCATCCGGTATAGCAAAGTTCTCAAATCCTTCATACTTAGCTTAAGTTAAAGGTAAGTTTTAAGTATGCAAAGAAATTATTTTTAATCATATTTGCCCAAAGATGGATAAAGAAGCCCCATTACAAACTGAAGTTTCCAAAAAACAGATTGTAGCTAATACTCCAAAGATTTCCCCCTTGAAGATACCAATATGAGTTTCAGGGACCCTCCACCAACAAATCGCTTGAACCAAGGGGTTGTTGGCCCTCAGCTCATTCCCACACTGTGTTTTAAACTTCAGAGACATCTCTGAGAGTTCCTTGGACTGTTCTAGGAAATCTAGAAGGCATGGCCTGAAGAATTCAACTTAATCTGTGGTAGAAGTAACATTCATTTTGGCCCTGAAATGTCTGGCTACTACTAGAAATTCTAGAATACCTCATAGGGAGAAGTTAAAGAAGTCTCTGGTTATTCTGACTGAGTCTGCTGGAATCATGAAAAACATGAACAAATTCAGGTCTCTTTGAACACAATAGCCTAACACTTTAAGCAGGTTCTCTAGACCAGGCATAGTGTTATATGCTCTTTACACGCATTATCTCATCTAATCCTCAGAACAACTCTAGGAGCTAGCTATTTTATGCCCATTTTACAGATGAAAAGAATGAAGCTCAGAGAGGTCACTTACCTACTTAAGGTCATACAATAGTAAGAGGTAAATCTGGAACTCGAACCCAGTTCTCTCTAGTGTTAGAACCAATATCCATAAACAGCATTACATCTGGCTTCTCTGGCACTCCCTCAAACCCACATTCTCGGGGTGTCTATGAGGAATCCTCCACTCTGGTCCTAAGATCCTGGCACCCAGCAGCTGCACAAGAAGCGTTTATTTCATGTTGCAGGGTACCTCACTTTGCAATGAAATGGAAGTATTTCCTGGAAAGAACAAGTTCTTTGTACCAAAACTCATGATTAGAAAACCAAGCAATTTGCTTTGCTTTAAAGAGGAAAGGACTAAGGTTTCTACTACAGAAATCCATCTCGTATTTTCAGTTTTCACTTTTCTAAAGGCCAGTATAACTTTAAATCTGGCTCTCTACATATACCAAAAGAATTGGCAGGAAAAAAACACACAAAAAGCAAAAAACAACAAGAAAAGAAGAAACAAAAAACTAAACAAACCAGAAACAACAACACAACCTGACCTCACTGCTGCTGAAGACTGAGAAGGCTGACAAATCATCACATTGATTCTGTACTGGAATGAGACCAAAGATGACAGTAAACACAGCTGTTTTTATGTAATATTTATAATAGTCATGCTTTGAGAAACTTCCTAAGAAAAGCAGGGAATCCTTCAACTTTCCTTCGAATGACAGCTCTGCCACACCAACAGAGGGGATGATGCTACCCCTGCCAAACCTGGATATTCCCTTACACATTCTGGAGGTTCCTGACAATGCAGAGCAAACAGGCCTTCATCCATTACAAAGTCTTTCTATCCTCTCCTGTACCTTTTTTTTCCTTCCAAAGGAAGAATGGGGTTACCATATCACCTGTTTAGAGTTTTTCCATACAAAGCTAAAGTATTCTTCACACAGAAATCATAGAGGTACAAGGCAAGCTATAAAGTATGTTAATACCAGCACTGTCTCTCTCTCTCTCTCAGCAAGTCTTTTCCAAAGTCAGGAACTATACAGGTGGTGGCTGCCACATGGCAGAAGGCAGCCCCCTCCATCGGGCAATTTTAGAAAATCTGAGGAAGAGGAACTAGAATAATTTTCTTTTCTTTTTGCCTTGGACACAATTATAACCTTATGTCAGCTAACTGCTGCTACATCTCCTCTCAGCAGAAAAGGGAGTTGAGGGAAGGGGTGGAAGGGAAGACTGCAGTTTTTCACATTTGCCCAGGCAATACTTTGATCATAGAAAGAATGATGACTGTCAGATTCTTTAATAACATTCTCTCTACACATAAACTTCATGATTTAAATTCAACTGTATTTTAATGGCATTCTTAGGATAGGTACGTGTGAGCTCTGTCCTATGCCTGTGAGAAGAATGTTCACTTCTGCTGTCAGATGAACACAGAAAAGGGGACTCATCATATCCACCTCTCAGAACACTAGACAAAGCTTCCCAAGTGAACAAATTGTTTTATGTGCTAGAAAATGAAACGCGTTTACAATGATTTAGTATAGTTTGACTAATATAAAAAAAAGAACACTACACTGTTTATGATTCACCGGAACTTTCTTTAAGTGAATGTGTCAGCATACATTCTTAACCTTAAAGCAATACTGTGTTCAGTAGGACAGGGATTACTGAAGCATGAAGACTAACACAAACTATCACTGCTAAGAAGTTCCTACACACTAAGTGCCAAGCTTGGCATTTACCTCCACTCCCTCCAAGCCACCTCCCACACTGCTGTCAAAGCAACCTTGAGCCTCAAAGCTGATTTTTTTGTCACTCCTTTAAATCTTTCAAAACCCCCCTACTATTGATGGATAAAATCCAGGTTCCTTAGCATGGCATATAAAGCCATTTATCAATTGGTTCCTGCCTACCTCTTCTGCTATTAGTGCCAGTAACAACTTCAAGCCTTACGGAACTTCTGGCAACCCCCAGGCATGTCATTCATTAGGTAGCACAATGCCATTTATGACTATTAAAAATATATTTATACAGAAAAGCCTGCAATAAACATAATGATACACTCATTGCCAAAAACATACACCAAACCCATTAGAAAGGATGCTTACTGTGAGTGGAGGTAGGAGGTGGGATGGCTGGGGAAGAGGGAGTAAAGCACTAAAACCAGAGATACATTGCACAGCTTGGAATATAGGACTCCATGACTAAGAAGCGTGGTTAACTCAGCTCTGCACCAAAAAACAAGGACGTCGAATATGCCTTGTTAGACTAAGTAGTACGTATGCACCCAGGAGGGGTACTCAAGAAGGTGCCAGTAAACACCCTTAAGGTTGTAGATAGGAGGACACACGTAACTGAACCTTGCCCGGTACTCAGATCCTTACTCTAAAAACGATGTGTCTGCTTATTCCTAAGCATTTGCAAGATTGCACGTTTATTTTTCTATAAGTCAAGGCACCAGCCCAGTAAACATCCCTGAATCAATGTCTGCGCTCACCTGCAAATGGCACTGAGACCACTGCTGATCCTAGAGATGGAATCAACTGCAAGTCTTGAGTCCCATACACAGCTCATATTCATTTCAAATTCATTTTTTAAAGGTGAGCAAAGTTAAACGGAAGAGACATTTTAATGAGATGAGGAAGGTGAAAGGGTGGTGATTGAGGGACAATCAATGCAGGGAGAGCAAGTTGGAGCAGAGAAACAATCTATACGTTAGGAGGAGTGTAGAGGCCACAGTTTTCCCCCAGAGGAAGAAGCACAACTCAGCAGGCAGTGAACAACTCAGAACCAGAGCCAACACAGGAGTGACCAAAGGTCAAAGTTCATACCTTGATTCGGCTTTAGCTTAAGGAGCTTCAGCTTCAGTGAATCTTTATTAGGAGGGTTAAGTGCAGCAGAAAGGGGCACATACTCCCTTTAAAAATGGCCAGGGCCCACAGAGAGGGACTGGGGTGTGGGTCCGAGACCCCAAAGAGTTCCATATAAATGAATGTCTTTGATCACACTGCCTTCTCTGCCTTTCAACCAGGAGAACTAATAAGACCAATAGGTGGCAATTGATTTGGTGTGGATCCTTACTGACAATAGAATATTCTTAAATTGCAAAGCTCTGGAATGTGCCCTCACGATGCCCTGAACCAATAGCTGTCATAGCCTTGTGACATCGCATCACTCTTCTGTGTGTGCTTGTTTGTCTGAACCCATGAGACTCTAAGATCCTCATGTCCAGGGATCAAGTCTTATTCACGCACGTCTCTAGCATAGTCCCTGGGACCTAGTAGGAACTTAGTACATATTTATTGTATAAAGAAGTCAATCAGTCAATGAATTTAAACAAATATTGCCACAATACAGATAAATCTCATGCAGCAAGTGGAAAGTTAACTACATCTCAGTTATATTTTTCGTCTATAATTAAACAAATGTTATTTACAAATGACTGGATATTTAATTTTCCTCTCAAATAACTGACTGGTTTTCAGTTTGAGATTATAGATGGTATATTTAATGAGAATATTGAGGGCTGAATCCCAGATAACTAACTATTATTTTCCATTGCATATATGACTTCCAGAGTATTTTCCGTAATTGACTTTTTCTAAAACCTGAGTCAGCCAAACTGAACATCTCTAAATCACATCATGCTTTTCCCATAGCACTGAATTTCAATTCCAGAGATGCTCTGCCATCATATTGGATTGATCTTCAAAGAGGATGGTTCCCAAAGTTAAGTTTGAAATTTTATCTGCAAACTTTGTGATCTGTAGATAAATATCCATAAATAAATAATGGTAAGTACAATAAAAGAAATTATTAGTTTTAAAGGTAACACTGATGATTTAAAGCAAAATACTCTTCTGCAATCTTTTATTACCTCCCATTTTATAATTCTGTATATTTGGATTTTTAAACCCCAGGCTTTTAATAATTAAGGCATACCTATATTTTATTAGTAAATAAGTTGCATTAAAAAATAACTGGTTTTGATACATTGATAAAGTAACTCTGGAATCCTGAGAACTTTAGGCAGTTTTCAAAAATGTTTAATTTACAACCAACTAGTAGCTTAGACACAGAGAATATGGCCATAAATATAAAAATTCTCTAAAATTTCCCTTCAGTCCAAAGTCAACGGTAGTTTAAAAGTTCCAAGCTTTATAATTTAAGAATATTCACTCTTCAGAAATTATCCTCACCTAATTCCAATGTTAGTTGAATAATTATATCAAAATCTCTTCAAAATAAATGATACTTAACTGAACAAAAAGACTTCACTCTTTCTCATATGAAAACCAACTACATTTAATCTTTTTGCAAGTGAATTGCAGAAAGAAAAAATAAGTGATAGAAGAATAAGCATGCAAAAAAACCTACAATGGCTTCTACTTCAGTCCGTTCCTAAAAATGAATCTAAATTTGTAAATGAAAGCAAATTTATGTAAAGGTTAGCTTTGCACAGTCTAGTTAAAACAGGGTCCGCAAAATGTAGTGGGAGAGGAGGGTATAAGGAAACTGGACAGAATGGACCTAAATCTCTCTGAATTGAGAGAATCCAATTCATTGGCTTATTTTATGCTCTCCAGACCCATGTATCCCTATGAAAGCTACATTTATCAAGAAAAATTCACCTCTCTACCTAGGTCCTTTCCCATACCCCCTTCAAAGGAAAATAATGACTTTTCCTCCTGTACAATCTAATCACAGACATAGAATAAAATCAGGACTCACAGTTCCTTCCGCCACTCCAGTAAGAGTTTCCACAATACTCAAGTGGAAACAGAGCAGCAGTTATCACCAGAATCACCCTTGGTTAATTCCTATCATTTGAAATTAGTTCAATGTACACATTTATTTTCATTGTCACTGCTGAGTAATTGAAACCAAGGGTCTGTATGACTTAAATTTAGCTTTGAACCCTAGCTCTAGAAATCACCTATCATCTATCTATCTATCTATCTATCTATCTATCTATCTATCTATCTATCTATTTGTCTGTCTGTCTGTCTGTCTGTCTGTCTGTCTGTCTATCATCTATCTATCTACCCCTCATAGACCTAGCCTCTTCCCTAGGTAATCAGCAACGCCCGAGGCAGCAAAAGACTATAGTTCCGACTTGACTAGTGGTTACAGTGTGGCCCTCTGGCAGGCTAATGTCATGAGACCAGACAGAGAGGGACACTAGAGCAGGTCTCAAGACCTGAAGAAATGATTTATTACCTTTATCTCACCTCCAACCAATCAGCTCCCAGCATGACCATGAACCCCTAACCCACTGTGTCTTGTGATTTTTGTCCTATATAATCTGTAACCTATATGCCACTGGGGAGTCAGTTCTGTAGAGCATTAGCTCCCTGCACTCTGGATAGTCAATTCAGTATTAAACTATTTTTCTTTCTATACTGCAAACTCCTTTTCATGCATTTCTTTTGGCCAATACGTGCAGGCAGACGGACTCAAATATTGGGGCCTGGTAACATATGTAAACGTGTGTAAATCATTCTATAAAATGAGATGAGTTATACTGAAAAAAGTCTTTTTTTGTCATTCCCCATCAATAATCTTTTCCATTATTGCTAGGAAGAGATCCTGCCTGAGATATATAGAAGCAAATCCTATTTGCAGTCAACATGACCTAATGGGTGAAGGAGGAAAGCCATACACCTCTTACAAATGGCCCCTGAACAAGGCTGATTAAAAAAAATAATTAGCCACAAAACTGTCAAATCCTTTTCCAGTGTGTGGATTTTGATTATGGGTAAGTTTAAATTACAAATTGTAAATTTTCCCAATGGTAAATAAAATTTCTTATCTAAAATGATGGTCACGGAGTTTATGAACACAATGTCAGAGATACTTTAATCCACTTTGGCTTTCAAGCATTTTTTTCCCCTGAAAATTAACTGGTAATTTTAATGCATGTATATTCAACCAAATTTAATTTAAATACGCAGTTCAAATTTTTATCAGGATAATTCTCAGGACATGTTAAAAAGTGATGTTAAAATAACCTCATTGGCTTTTGATTCCAACATTTACAACCACTTATTTTTTCATAATATCCCTCTCAAGCTAATTTAAAATAGGTTGCAAAAGTTTAAATGGGTCACCTTAAAGTGATGTTGAAGTTTGGCAGTTTCTATAAAATACTCAAAAGAAATAAAGTACCTAATTTATTCAGTGAAAATGTAAATTATATTATTTTCTTAGGTAATTTATCTGTGACATCTACCACTACATTATCGATAACCAAGAAGCGGACCTTAAATTAAATATTTTAACAAAGAAGGAAAAAATAAGACACTTACTTAGTTATTTTTCTTTGAGAAGAAAGCTTGGACAAAAAGACTATCATTGCGAGGATTATCTACACTTTACATCAGTGACTTCATTTTTACAAAAGAGGCGAGTCATACTCTAAGACAAGGCAAAATGTCAGATTAGCAGGAAGGAAAAATGTAAGCATCTTAACGCGGCCAGGCCAAATGTGCTCTTTTGCTCTCATATTTTCCACTTTTATTAATGATAGCAATTCTATCTTGTTTCATAAATTTTATGAGCAAAGCAGTCTCATGATTCAGACATTAGCGTACAATTGGTCTATTATTTCTATGTGGATGAAATGGAAGTTGAAAAAGTAGAGGCAAAGTGCCAACTACGGTGTTTTTAAAAGTTAGTTGTTAAGGCTCCCTTCAGCCATCATGCTTCAAAAGCAAAAACACAGTGTCAAAGGAGGGCTCGACCATAATCTTGCTCTCTGCTTTGCTCTGGACTGCATTCTGCAACCCGTTTCTCTCCTTGATTCCACTTGGCTGAAGATCTGTCTACCTACATGCTTTGAGTTTCACTGTCCCATTTTCATCCTTGCCTTATCTTTTGGATTTCTCTCTCGGCAGCATTTTCTTAACTCAAGTTTTGGCTTTACCTTAACAATAATTTGTGTTTTCATAACCTGCTTACACTAACTGAGATACCTCAGGTGAACTCTGCTTTCATGCAGTAGGTGCTATAGGACTCCTGTTCACCTCCTACGCCATTCTGCTTCCATGGGTAATACTGCACTAACGCAAGCAAGTAGGACCTGTGAGTGTAACAAGACAGATGGAGAGAGAAAGAGAGGCAATGTAATTCTCTCACTGGATAGAGTATGATCACAGCTGAATTCCCTAACTATTCTTAGAGCTCTGCAAAAGAGATTATTCAAAGTAATCTAAGTCAAGTGTATTTTATATTACTACATTTCAATGAAAAGTCTACTGGTCTTATTGCAAATTATTTCCTTTTACTATTTTTGGTTTTATTTAGTCTGCCCTTTAACAATGCATGTTTATAATCTTTATTTATTTAGAACTTATACATACAATTTTTAGATGGCCAATAAGAAGTTTAAAACTAAAAGTCTATTGACATGCAGATGGCCAAAAGATATACGAAAAGATGCTCAACATCACTAATCATCAGAGAAATGCAAATTAAAACCACAATGAGGTATCACCTTACACCTGCCAGAATGGCTATCATCAATAAATCAACAAACAAGTGTTTGTGGAGAAAAGAGAACCCTCTCACTCTGTTGGTGGGCTTGCAAATTGGTGCAGCCACTGTGGAAAACAGAACGGAGGTTCCTCAAGAAATTAAAAATAGAGCTATCTCGTGACCCAGCAATTCCACTTACGGGTATTGATCTGAAGAAATCCAAAACACTGATTCAAAAAGATATATGCACCCCTGTGTTCACTGCAGCACTATTTACCATAGCCAAGATATGGAAGCAACCAAAGTGCCCATCAATAGACGACTAGATAAAGAAGAAGGTATGCATATATCCGATGGAATATTACTTGGCCATAAAAAGAATGAAATCTTATCATTTGAGGCAACATGGATGAACCAAGAAGGTATTATGCTAAGTGAAATAAGTCAGTCAGAGAAAGACTAATACTGTATGATATCACTGATATGTGGAATCTAAAAAACAAAACAAATGAACAAACAAAAAAGAAACAAACTCATAGATACGGAGAACAAACTGATGATTATTAGGTGGAAGGGATGTTGGAAGGCTGGGTGAAAAAAAAAGAAGAGATTAATAAGTACAAATTGGCAATTACTAATAGTCACAGGGATGTAAAGTACAGTATAGATAATGTAGTTAATATTGTAATAGCTATATATGGTGCCAAGTGGATACTAGACTTACCAGGGGATCAATCTGTAAGTTAAATAAATGTCTGACCACTGTGCTGTACACCTGAAGCTAGTATATAATGAACGTCAACTATAATTTAAAAATGAAAAAGAAATTTTAAATAAATAAAAGCCCATTGAAATATATACCGTTTTCCAATTGTAACATTTTCTCAGTATAGAGAAGCTTAGAATACTGTCAAGCAACATTACTACTTCTCAGTATAGAGAAGCTTAAATAAAATTAAGGAATATTCCCACCTTCTTTGGTGCTATGGAAATTACTGTACTTCATCAATTTAGAGGTACTACCAATTATAACATACACCAGAAAGAAAACAAAAAGCTGACAATTATAACTGTAAGTTGTGATTTATTGTAAAATATATCCGAATTCCTTATGTGTTAAAATGTAAAGCCTGTGCATCTAATTGTTGATGAAATACAATATTTCTTAACGGAGCTAACAGGAGTGGAGATAAGAGGCACCGAATTTAATCAGCAATGTATCAAAGTCAACAGAGATGGCTGCTCCAAACCCAGAGGAATTAGCACCTATAGTATGATGTGTGGTGAAGGGAACCAAAAGTTTGCCACCCTGAAGCTGCTTTTTGGGATAGTGATTTTAAGCTGTCTATTAAGAAACAAAAGACTCAGAAAGAACCTTTGGCCTTCCCCTGCTTTCTTGCCCAAGAGAGTCAGACAGAAAAACTTGCTTTTAGGAAAGGAGCCTGGGCTTAAATCACTTCAAGACACTTCACCTAAGCATTAGTCAGGAAGACTCCAGGCCTGTTAGCTAGCTACCCTGCATCTCGTTGTTTCTCAGTTGCCTAGCAAGAGTTTTCCTTTGTAATAGATATATGCAATGTCAGAGGGGCAATAGATTGGAGGAGGGGGGTTATCACTTTGTGAGGGTTGAAGTGTCTAGTCTAACTATTGTGTTGTTTTGTACACCTGAAACTGAAAAAAAAAAAAAGTGAAAGGAAGAGGTGAGTGTGCATGAGACCATCAAAGGAGACTGAGAAGAGTGCATTTCATTATGGAAATAAGAAAAAGAGAGTTTTAAGAGAGAAGAGGGTTGCAGGAGGGACTAAGCTAATCGTAATAAAGTTGATATCTAATGAGGAAAAAAAAAAAGAATTTTTCTGCCATGTATGCAAATCAACTACCAGTTAATCACCCATTTTCACTTCTGAAATGTAATACCCTGCCTCTCCCTCCTTTGTGGAAAAATGTCTTACATACCCAATGCTGCCTCACTGTCTTTGGAATTTTCATGCTTATGTGAATTCCCCATGCTCATGTATTATAACTTTGATTTTCTTTTGTCAATCTGTCTCCGTTAATTTGGTTATTGGCCCAGCTAGAAGAATTTAGAAGGTGGGAGAAAAAGTATTAATATTTATTTAGCCATCACAACACCAAGCTGGAGGCAAAAGGATAAACTGTTATAACTCTTAGCAATCATTGTAGGCCTATAGCTCTTGAATTTGAACCAAAATTCCATATGCTTCACTTTCGGTTTTATAGTAATAGAATATTGACAATTCCAGATTAGCAAGTGAGCATGGGGGTCCTTCTAAATGACAAATCTGTTGAATATGGAGGGCCCTGGAAAATAGTCATACTTTTAAAATTGTTCATTGTTTGACCTCCCTACTGTAACCATCTCTCTTTCACACAGTTCCACTCATCTGCGGATATTCTGGCTCCCTTTTCTATTTTCAAGTCTCAAAAGGAGGACATAGGAAGAAAGCCAATTAGGGAGAATTACCATGAAGAGTTAAATTTGAAAGCCAAAACAACTGCAACTAAGCCCTACTAAACCACAGGCTGACAATGTTTTTAATTTAATATTTAAATCTGCTCAGACTTTTAAAGTCATAAATTTCTAAATGATTTTGCCTCATAGTGTTTTACATGAAGAGTTAATTCCCTGCACAGATATCAGAGCTGTACGAGAATCAGCTTTCCATCACGTTGTGTTTAAAGTGAAAAATGGGTTTCATGCACTGAACATAACTTAGCAGCATCTGCAGCAATTTCATAATTAGTTGTAAGAATAATAGGCTTGACTTTTTAAATTTTTCTCGTGAAGAATGCAGCCTGCCTAAAAAAATAACAAAAACAAAAAAGAGGAAAACTCCCCTAGTTTGTGTACATGAAACTCAAGCACCACACCTTAGGATACATCCATTATCACTCAGATGATGCTCTTCTGTAAAATAGCACCATTTTGCTTTTGAACCCGAAATACAAATACCAGAGGTGCCAAAAAATGTATACAAGTGGACCCTTCGGTCAACGTTGCTCAAGCAGTAGTTGGCCGTAACCAGAAGTGTCCAGACGCTGATGGTAACCACTTTGAGCCCCTCTTGTAATTGCAGAAGTTAAATGTGACTTGTATTCATCTTTTGTTATCAGTATATATTGAGTATTATAATTTTAATACAGTTTTCCTTTCTTAAAATGTGTATACATTTTTTTGGCACCCTCTGTATCTTACTTATTATATATATAGGTCTACATTTCTTGAATTTGAACCAAAATTTCATATGGTTCACTTTTAGTTTTATAGTAATAGAATATTGACAGCTAATTCCAGATTGTAAAGTGAGCATAGTGGTGCTTCTATTTTATATATAGTATTATGTATATATAATTTGTATATTATATATAATATATATTACATATATCATATTATATATTGTATATAATTATATAAATAATATATATTACATTATATTATATAAATATAATATAATATAATGTAAATATAATATATAATTATATGTAATTAATATTAAATCTGGTTCAAAATTATTGATATATATGTGTGTGTGTATATATATATATATCATAACTCTGGTAACTTTAAGGTGAAAATTAAAAAGTGAAAATATTTGTGACATCCTGAACCTTTTAAGTTGTTCCTTCAAATTTAATATCTCACATTAATGTTAAGTAAAAAATAATGCAAAAAATGCCTATGCCCTATTTATGCAACTATTTAAAATTATGCATGTATGTATGTATGTACAAAATAATTAGATTTTGTGCAAAACTAAATGTGATGGTATTAGAGGTGATTTTTTTCCCTGAAATTTACCCATTATAAATAACATGTTTAACATTATGAGATTTATAGTTTTAAAAGTCCATGAGTTATCTATGTAATTCTTAACTTTGCTGCTAGAGTGTAAGGTGCTACCATTTCTATTTCATTCATGGCATCAAGACAACTGTGAGTGCTCTACATATATTTGTTTGAATACATGAGTGAATGAATAGTGAGTGAATAAGTGGATAAACACAAACCAATAAATAACCTTTCCGCCATTTTCAAGAAAGCCAATCACTTTAAAAAATTAGAACAACACAAGGACATCGAATACAATCTAATCATCCATAAGCATAGTATTTCCCTTCAGGGATTTAAATTTACATATAAGTTTAAGTTCAAAAGTCTAAAGATCTTAAAACAAATGTTTTCCCAGGGAAGCCCACTCAACAATGAAGGAAGGTATTGTGTCTGTCAATCATCAAGGGTTGGCATCTTAGTTCTCTCATTATACCAGATCTGGAACAGTGGGTGACACACACCACTTCTCCATCCATGTTTGTGGCAGGAAAGATGTAATGTGGGTGGCAATGATGTCCCATTTACTGCCTTTCAAATGAAAAGACATCACTTATATTCCTCTGAACATCAGTTACTTTAACAAAAATCAGACTCTTGCTTTCTCAGCCCTTCCAATCTGCAATTTTTTCAAATACAGAAAGCTTATAAGTAATTAATGCCTAATTTTAAAGGCAAACACATTGCTGCACATAAGCATTACATTCCACAAAAATCAATTAAAAGAGATACTTCAAATACATTTTAATGATCCAAATTCATGATTATCAAAAGGCTAAGGAAGGACACACAATTTTCATATTATGCTGCTAAAGAGAGAAAAAATACTATTTTTTCTGAAGTTACAGTCTGATTTGTACCATTAAAATATAAGATAAGCTCTTTCTGCATATATCCTCATTCATATACACGATATATGCATACCTTATACAGCAGTATTTTATTTCTTTAATAATCTATGGCTAATATTGTATAGTTTGAAAACATAAAATTGAAAGTATCCTAGATAAATGCAAATGTGATACGGATATAGAAGTTTACTGAAAGTCAACCTGTTTCAGACACACTATAACCTTTGAGGGTGATACAATGCAGGTGAGGAGAGACTGTCCTGGGTGTTCTTGTAAGACTGACTGATGGTACCCACCCAGTGTTAGCACGATCTAGGTTATGTATTTCTGGTGTGATGGAAATAAAATTCACTGCCATTCTGATTGTTTCTTTACACCCCTGCCAAGTACAGAATTTGGTGGCTGTTAGGAATACAAAATATATCCACTGTGGTTTCTGTATTTTCTTTTCTTAAGAACCTGCAAGTTATTCTAAAACATGGTTTGTGTAATGTTTAAATATTATCCCTTATAACATAGCATATTTTCAAGAGAAACACAAGATTTCAAACAATTGAAAAGTATCACTTCAAAGGTAGATAAAGAAAAGACACTGAAAAAAAGCAAAAGATATGTATAGGTTTAAAAACATACATTGATTAAAATCTTCATAGAGACCCCAGATACTGTAAGGCACCAAGTAGATAAGTACTGCGAAGACATACGATTGAGTAGAAATTTTCATTTGCTTTGGCTAACTTTAAAGAAAAGTGATACAGTGTGTCTACAAATATCAAGAAAGAAACCATGATTTTACAAAGGAAAAAAAAAATCAGTCATTTCTCAGCCTTTTTTGCCATTATTTCATTAAAAAATATTTCTTGCATTTTTTTCTGATCACAAATATGTTTCTGACTAAATATTCAAAGAATACACAAAAGCATAAAGAAGAAAATAATCACTGGAGATTATACTGTTAACACCAAGATTTTTCAAACTGTCATCCCTTTCTGACCACATAATAAACAGAGCTCCTATATTCAATCAACAAATGCAATGTATATTTACATTAGATAATTTGACTGATGAGTGATTCTTTAAAAGTTCTGAGTTTACTTCACTTATAATTTTCAATCTCATATATATATATATATATATATATATATATATATATATATACACACACACACACACACACAAACCACAGGAACATTAATTCTGAGATTCTTTCCTTAGAGTTCCCCATGATAACATAAGGAGCGATGTGACATTTTCTTAATTTAAATGACATTTGGACTGTAAGCCCAAGTTTCATGGTAAAATCCAAATGTGCATATGTGATACCGCCAATTTTATATATTCACTTTTACATAAATCTCTGAGAAAAGCACGATTTTAGACCCTAAGGACAATAGTTGGGGACTTTTGGCACCTTACCTGGAGCCTGCACAGCATGTCTCCCAGTCCTACCATGGAGTTTCTCTGCTGATACCACCATTGGACCCCACCTGGCACCCACACATGGGCAACTCCCAAGTATGGGAAAGTTAACTGGTTGGTGACCAATTCAAGAGCCAGAGACAAAGTCTTCCCCTTTGCTCAGCCCCCATCCCTGCCTGATGGATTGTCCTGAGAAGCTGTTTATAAGATTTCACAGGGGATAGTCCCATGGAATTGAGCGATCAGTTACATTTAGTGTTTGCCAACACAAGAACACATCTTCATATTGGCTCTCCATTTTCTAATTAATTTCTCTTGTCCCTCACTCTTAATGCCTGGGATTTAATCCCCTAATTAAATGATAGCTCATAAGAATTTTGCCTCAGGCTCTTATTTCCGGCTGGGGACCATTTTATGGCACACAGATGCAAAAACGTTTGCCTGATCACGGGAATCACTGGTCTTACTACTAAGATTAGAAGCAGGGGGCCTAATAGTACAATTAAATGGCCAGTTATAGGATCACCTTAGCTACCAGTTCAGGGAAAATTCGATGGGGTTTGGGGGAGGGGTGTCTATCCTCTAAAACAAGGTTTATGTTTTGAACTGATGGCATATGTATGGCACAGTACAGACCTGGAATGCATGGGTCTGGGAATCCAGGGATAGAGATAGCATTGACCCTTCTCACCAATACTCCCAGTGATCCACTTGTGCAATGCATACTTCCTGTTCCCACAAACGTACACTCTGCCAGGGTACAATATTCGGAGATAATGCTTTCACCTGGAGACATAGTAAGGTTCCTACTAAACTTTAGGGTCCTCGTGCTTGAGTCTCAACAGGCAAATAAATGAGTTACTATATTATCAGGGGTAATCAACCATGATCACGTAAAGGAGCTAGAGTTTCTGCTACACCATGAGGATGAGGAGGAGGACAAATATGGAATGATTCACTGGGAATCTCACGGTGCATCTGTGATAACGGTGAATAGGGAACTGCAGCAGCTATAGGCCAAAAACAGCAAGGCATCTAAAGGTTCAGATCCTCAGGGATAAAGATATGGAACTACTCTCCAGGCAAAGAACCAAGATTGGCTGAATTGCTGTCCAAGAGTAAGAAAAAAATCTAAAATTGATGGAGAGAGAAATTTACACTGAATATTAACTATAGCCTTGAAGTTGCCTGCAACAGTAGAGACTACTGTTTGTTTCACTAACCCTCTTGCCGTACTGTCTTTTAGAGATTGTGACAGGTCACTACCTTGAAGAGGGAACTGTGACTGTTTAGAAGTGAAGAGGACATTTTGTATTCACAAAACACAAAGGCCCCATATGAAAGCTGAATATTTTAACTCATATCTCACCATGAGCTTCTCTGTTGACACTAGACTACCAGACCCCACTCAGTACCTACACATGTGCAAAACAGAAGTATAGGGTAGTTAACACACTGTGGACTCACCTTCGACCAATAGAAGACAAGAGCTGACAGATAAATATTTTCCCCTTTTCCTTCTGCACTTATTGTTCTTGCGGGACAATCCTCCAAGATTGAGCAACCCGTTGCACGTAGTTGCAGACTGCTCAGTAATGCACCCTTTCATTGGTTCTCCCTCTTTTCCTGCCTTACTCTCCTTGTTACTCACACCTTCTCTTTGGAATTGCACTTCCTAACACAGTAACAGTAGATAAACCATCCATCCCATGCTCTGCTATGAAGGGAAGGAAGACTAAGAGAGCTTGGAATCAAAAATAGAAAGGATTTTCACAAATCAATACACAAAAAAGACAGACAACATAATAGAAAATTGGGCAAAAGGACTGAATGAGACTTCATAAAAGAGGAATCTAAATAGGCAATAAATATATGAAATAGTGTTCAATGTCATTTGTAATCACAAACATGGAACTTAAAATAATTGAGGCAAAATCTCAAAATATTGTGTTTTAGTAAAGATGTGAAGCAATGAAGACTCTCATACATATTGGTGGGAGTAAGTAGATATAATCTCCTTGGGAAAAACTTAGCAATGTCTAAGTTAATATATGCACCTCCATGAATATCAATTCCAATTCTGACTATCCATCCTAGATAAACTCTTGCATATGTGTACCAGGTTACAAAATAAGATGTTCAGAGCATCACTATTTGTAACAGCCAAAACCTGGGACAACCCAACTTTCCATGAACAGTAGAACAGAAAAATAAACTATGGTTTATTTTTATAATAGAATACTATATAGAAATGAAAATACATAGATACAACCACATTCAAAACATGACCAAAATGGTATTCACTGCATTATTTCCGATACCTAAAATTCAAAAAAGTAACGCTAAACTATAATATTTAGGAATGCATACTTAGTGGTAAAATTATAAAGGAAAGCAAAGAAATTGATTATCATAGAAAGGAAAAGGACATGATTTTAAAAAGGCATGCAGGAGGCTCTTGGAGTGCTGGCAATTTTCCATTTTTCTGTATCTATGCATTAAAAAGGTTAAAATGCAATTTTTAATCTGCTTTTTATGTGAAGTGGCCACTTTTTGAATATAACATCATCTTTAACAGTAAGAACAGTAAGTGCTAGGTCTGAAAGACAAACTATTATATAAGCATCTAATTGTTTCTTCCATCACATTTTAAAGTATTAAAATACAAAATAGAACAAAAAATATAACTGTCACAGTAAACATTATGTATCTTTGAAAGTAACTTTTCTTAATATCTAATACTGCTTTCCATCACATTGACAGCCTTAAAATTCAAAACACAACAAATGAAATCTACATTATTCAAGATTTCATATCAACTATAATATGAAAGTTACATTTTCTATTTAAGTATTAATCAAATCTTGTTTGTGGATCTCCTCTAAATTCTAACTATATTCACTACTACAATCACTCAATTCCACACCAACTTTTTCTGGGACTTTGTTCCTACCCTGTCTCGTCTGACTTGATTCATCCTTCCTATTTTGAGCAGAATTCAGGTTTTATTTCCTAGTGGCCTGTTTACACTTTTGGAAGGAGAGAGGGAAAGTCTTCTGTCTGTGGTGAGCTCTGGGAACCTGACATAAATAAAATTTTAAAAGTTAATGAAGGTCCAGTGAGGTCACTTTTTAAAAAAGATGCTAGCATCTCCATCAATTAGCAATCTTTTAACAAAGAGGTCATGGAATTTAATTACCAGTGACTTCCACAAAAGCCTCAGAAACACTCATACTAAATGTTTTTGCCGAGGGAAGAGAGAAAGAGAAAGGGGAGAGAGAAGGAGGAGGGGAACCACAAGCATCAGGAATGGATTAACTTGACTAAAACCAACAGAAACTTTAACTTTAAAGAGGTTCACCTACTAAGGAATCAAAACATGAGTTTTAGTAAGGGTTTTCTGGTTTTTCTTTCAAATGTGCATGAATTCACAAGCTCCAGATGGGATTAGATCAAATTTTAGTATTCTATATTTGGATTCCTATTAGCAATACTACTAAAAAGAAATTTATGATATTAGTGGTTCAATGAAGTCTTTATAGCAGCAAAATTTTCATAAAATGAACTTTTAGATCACTATTGGATATATAACAAATAGCATACAGTTTAGGTCTTGAGGAACTGAGTTTGAGTCCTGACTTAGAAACTTAACAGATGTCGATATTGGGCAAACTTCTTGAACATTCTGAGCATCACCTGTAATGGGGGCCACATAAGGTTGTTGTATGGAATAAGGTATGTAAAAATCTGCTATCTAACTTATAAAAGTACTACATCAATGCTCATGATTATTATGCTAATTTAATTGTATATTTATTATTCCTGTAACATGGACACGCAAGCAAAAATTAGTCAACTGTATATTGCCAAGTAAAAATTCTCTATGTGGTATGGTGAGATGCCAAATGGCACAGCTATGTGAGAGTGGACAAAGGTTCTATCCTCTCTGAAGCTCCATTTCTTTATCTTTATGAAGAGAAAATACTAAGAATTACTTCAAAAGAGCTTTATTTTTTAAATATTTTTTATGTGTTTCTTTTTTTTAAATTTTATTAGTTTCAGGTGCACAAGACAAAGCAATACTTAGACGTTTATCATTTATATCCCTCACACTGTGTGAACCCCCTGCCCCCCATCCACTATCCTTCTGACATCGCACACAGCCATTACATTTCCACTGTCTCTATTCCTAATGCTGTACTCCGCTTCCTGTAACCATATACATACATACATATATACATATATATATATATATAAAATTATAGTTGGCATTCATTATTGTTCAGCTTCAGGTGTACAGTGCAGAGATCAGGCATCTACATCATTATGATTAAATGAGATGACACATACTACTAGGTACAGAATCCAGCATCCTCTCACTGTTAGATATCACCATCAATATTAGTATATGGATTTCATGGCATTTCGCATACCTCTAGTTTTTCTTACAGGAGTTTGTCCCCAGCTTGACAACATACACTTTGTATTTTGGTCACATAGCCACACAGGTTGTGAAAAATTCTGGCTAATGTTCCCTTTATGCCAAGCTAGTGGATGGCAGCATCACAGCAATGCTGCTAATAGGGAGGCCGAGACTGATGAAGGGTACTCCACAACAGAGTGTTGAAAACTCTTATTATGGGTTTACTTTATCAGAAAAATGGATGAGCACATGTAAATGCCAACGGCAATTCCCCCCAAGACTGCCCTGCCATCACAGGAGCACCTACACAATGACAGAGCAGACATTTACCTGCTGATGAAAACACTAATTTTGTCATTTGACCATAGTAGTCTTGACAAGAAAGATAAACTCACCATTAAGGGGACTACCATAAAAAGAATAGATGAATATACCACTTTATTCTAAGAGCAGAAAGTTAGAATTACAGTCATAAAAAAATAGGAACTGTATGAGGAATTATCTACATGTAAAGCATGAATTTTGAATGCATTAAGAAATTGCATCCATTGGAGCCATGCTTACACCACAGTAGATGACCTCAGTATGCACGGGAACCTCATTAAGTGTGTTTATAGATGTTTAGAAAAGCTAATAGGTATCATTTTGCTAAAAGCACATGGCACATTGTGACGGAACAATTAAGTTAGTAAAGTACAAGGGCATTCTGATTTTTATGAAAATCACATTGGCAACCTGTGACTTGTGTAAGCAAGTCAGAGACTGTTAAAAGTATAAATTTAGCAGGATTCACTCTAATGCACAGTGAGAGACACGGATATCTCAGATATGTGTTTTTCATTTTCCAAATTGTATATAAGCTGTTTAGTAGTATATTTCTTTCTGCATATTCTGCAAAAGTATAGTACTTTTTTCCTTCTGGTGTACCATTATCATTTTAAGACAATTTTCCTTTGTTTCAATTCCTTGGAGTAGGGATATTTTGTTTGTTTTTTGTTTTTTGAATGCTTCAGCCAAAAGAACAGTATGTGATATGACTCTTAACTTTGGTAACATTCCATATGTACCATGCATGCAATGAGATATAAAGTACATCAGTCAAATAACTGATTGTGATAATAACAGGTTTAAAGAGAGGAGAGAAACCATGATCTTCACTTAACCGTTACCTGGTTATTAACTTAATTAATTACATATTAAAGTTTAATCATATTTGAAATATTATACCTATTTTTTGAAAGCCTCACAAATGACCTATTTTAAACATCATGACACAATTGACAGAAATAAAAAAATTTTTCAAGTGAAGTGGAATAACAAGAAAAGGAAACAACCTAAATAGTCAGGAGTTATAGGCACAGGTTATTAAAGTATGTTATATTTTTAAAATAGAATTCTCTACAGCAATTAAAAGAATGATCTACTGTATTTAACCAATTCCAAGATATATTTTTTCCACATTTTACTATATGAAATAGAGTTGCTTCTCACAATGAATTGCATCATAAAATTTCTGTTGTTTAGGCAGTAGGCATGCTTCTGTGCCATTGGTTAGGCATGTAAAAAATGTATAATTTTTCCTGATGGCACACCTGGACAACTACAATCCTGTAACAATGCCCTCAACAAACCACTTAAGATTTGAAGAATGAATATGACTTTTAATTGTTACCTGAAAACCTTCCATTCACCTTTAGGACAGATCAAGAAAGTGCCAGCACCAAAACCAATACAATGGGGTCAGCAATTTGGAATAAAATATTGGAGATAATAGAGTATTACTTAAAGAAGTGCTCTTTCATCAATATTTTGGCCACAGAGGACAATATTGTTTAGAAAAACACAAGCATAAGTAACTGAGTCAAGCAGTAATTCAAGAATTTTAATTCCGAATGTGAAAAGTTTTTAGGAATATCTTAACTAGTTAATTTTTGTATTTTCCTTTCTATATACACAGAGTAATAAGTGATAAAACTCTACATCTACATAAGTCCTAGAGAGCTCTTTCAATATGTTTGTCAGTTTAATTGGCAATGTTTTCTTCTATCTTACTGATACGAAAATACTGATAGTCAAATATGGTAGATCTACGTGAAAATACAAGGATAGATCTCCAAAGCATATTCTGGGTATTTATTGGAAGAAAAAACAAAAACACTAATTTAAAAAAACATATACATCCCTATGACCATTGCAGCATTATTTACAATAGCTAAGATATGCAAGCAACCTAAGTGACCATCAATAGATGAATGGATAAGAAGATATCACACACACACACACACACACACACACACACACACACTGGACTATTACTCAGCCATAAAAAGGAATGAAACCTTGCCACTTGTGACAACTTGGGTGCACTTAGAGGGTATTTTGCTAAGTGAAATAAGTCAAACAAAAAAGATAAACAGCATATGATTTCATTTATATGTGGAATCTAAAAAACAAAATAAGTGAACAAACAAAACAAAACAAAACAGAAACAGATTCATACATACAGAGAACAACACGGTGGTTGCCAGAGAGTAGAAGGATGAAGGACAAGTGAAGGGGATTAAAAGGTACAAACTTCCAGTTGTAAAATCAAGAATCACAGGGATGCAATGTACAGCATAGGGAATATTGTCAATAATATTGCAATAACTTTGTATGGTGATAGATGCTAAATAGACATATTGTGGTGGTCATTTTGCAACATTTAAAATACTGAATCACTATGTTATACATCTAAAACTAATACATTGTTCATGTTGTTGTCAACTATATTGACATAAATATTGTATTTAAACTATATCAAATGTCAATTATATTGTATGTCAACTATACTGTATGTCAACTATAATTCAAGTTTTTAAAAAAGCATATTGTTGAAGGGAAAAAAGCACTGCGCAAAAATAACATACAGTATGATTCTATTCATTAAAAAACTCACATAAAATTATAACTTACATTTTTGTCACTACACATACATGCAGGTCAAAATATAAAAATTGAACTGAAAGGAAACACACAAAGCTAATTACAGAAATTAATTGGGGCCAGGTGGAGGTAAGAAAGTTAGAATTAGAGGTCATAGAAAAGTGTGATTTAACTTAATCATTCATAAAGTTCTACTTCTAAAATGGGAAGCATACTCTTACATTTCTGATAATTTTTCAAGCACCTAGAAAAATTGACCAAAAGCAAGCATACATATATATAGATATAGATATAGATTATATATATAAAGCATATATATATCTATATCCTATAGATATATACCTATATCTATATCTATATATACCAGTGGTGGTTAGTGATTATCAATCTTTATTTTTCTAGTTGCAAATTTTTCAATTTGTACATCAGCCCCCAAATTTTCAAAAGTAAAATAACATAAGGATGTTAAGGACACACTTGTATTTTAAATGCCAGAAAATACAACCAAGTGTGAACTTGATTATGCATCTTTCCATCAGAGCCATTTAGTAGTGAGCCATTTAGTAGTGAGCCATTTAGTAGTGAGCCATTTAGTAGTGAGTCCTGTATTTGCTTGTCCCTGGACTCTCTTTAGGGGAAAAAAACATGCAATGATGAAAATATGAAACAAAACAGGACTTTATTGCCCTAATTCCAGGACATTCCTTATCAATTTTAGATGACAGCTCTTTGTGAGAAGCAACCATTTATTCATTGTCTATCTTAATGCATGTAAGTTGTAAACATGACTATAAAATATATGGTGATGGAAAGATAACTGACTCTGGGTGGTGAACACAGAATGTGATATATAGATGATGTATTACTGAATTGTACACGTGAAACCAATGTAACTTTACTAACAATTGTCATTGGAATAAACTTTAATAAAAAAAATGACTATAAACCCTATGAACTTGACTTTTCAGACAAAGTGTTATATCTTATCTCTCTTGATAATCTCCTCATGTTCCAAAATGGTCTCTTTGACTATGAATAAGCTTAACCCTTTTCTCCTGAAATTTTATTCTCTACTTCCCTCTAGAGAAAGATGAATGAGGTAAAGATGTGTGCTTTACAATTTAGCTTACGAAAGACTTATGAAAGACTTATGAAGGCTTATGAAAGACTTAAAACAGATTTGGGAGGGGAGGAAAACGCAGCTGGAAAGAGCTATATTTTATCATATGTACTGTATCAGTTAGGTTTGGGTTTCAGGAAAAAAAATATTCTAGCTATTTTATGCTAAAAAAGCTAATACAGGAAACTAGGAGTTTGTAAAATCGTTGGCAAGACTAAAGTAGCAGGCCTTAGGCTAGCCGACCAGGAGTAAGTCCCATAAAAGACCACAGAACTATCCCCATGTCACCCTCAGGAATTTTTGGAATTCCAGATTCATGGATCTAAAGCCACTGATGCTTCTGCCTTAATTGTCTCTTGACACCTGCCAAACTAGTGCCTTGGTTGTAGCATGCTGTTACAGAAAAACACAAAAAACAACTTCTCTACAACTTGCCAACATAACGACACAGGAGAAGCACTGACCACACTTTACTTTCTCCTTCCAAATCTAATTTGAGTGCATAAATGGCAGAGCCCAAATCACATCCAGAAATTTAGTGAAGCCTAAAGAAGATTCCCAAAACTCCTCAGCTCTCCGAACTATTGGTATCATAGCAACGGAACAACCAATACTGATACGCCATTAATATTCTGAAGAAGACTATCCGAGCGCTCTGAATTTTGTTCTGTGTTTTAATTAAAATTCTCAGAGGTCCACAGTGAGATAATGTTTCCTCTCTAGCTCGCTTCCTTTCTGGTTTTGGTCTCTGCCAATTTGCATGTAGCGCTCACTGTGTCACAGTTACCATCTGTTTAAATAACCCACATCTCAGAGATTTACATGACTGCACGTGTCTCAGCAAACCTTTCAGTTTGGAGATCTAGGTCAGTCAGCCTAGATTTTTAACAGAACAGTTGGCTTTCCTATAGAAATCATCGTATTTAGAAGTTTGGAGTGCTCATTTTCTTTGCCAAGTTCTTGATCATCTGCATACATTTAAATTATAATAAGACAATATTATAGAGGGGAAAAAGCATGGGTATGAAAGACAAGACCTTTCATAGGTGTCTTAAAACCTGGTTAATAACTAAGTTATGTAACTGGCAGGCTTATTTTAGGTCTCAAAGCAACAATAAAAATATCTGAACTATTGAATTCTTTTTCTGCCTTTTAAGGTGCAATCATGATTGCCCAGTGACTTCAGAATGTTTCTTCATATAAAGCCTATGATTTGCTGGAGTTGATTTTTAAAACTAAGAGATTATCACTATTACTGATCAACTATCGTAAGAATCATTTAAAAGCTTGTTCTGCTTTAAAATGAGCCCCTTTTCCTGTGATGTCTGGATTATGTTCTTATTCCATTAGTAAACCACAATCAGATATATGAAAACACATTTTGAGAGACATTCTTGTGTTCTTTATGAAAATTGCCTTCTAATATTTTTGTTTATATGCTGTACACATAAAATTGACAATTATCTTTTAATGCTGTGTGACCTCAATACTTCTCTGAATACTTGCTCTGTAACATTCCCTTCTTCTATATGAGCACCTCCAAACCACTCTCCAATTAAATGTAGTCAGGTGTGGCTCCATTGTTCCTTAAACTTAACCATTCCTAATTGCATCCAACAATTTAAATAGCATTTATGGAGTGTCAAGCTAAATGCCAGACCTAGTGGTAGGTAGAAAGGACACAAGCATAATACCACATAATTCTCATCCTCAGAGCATTCAAAATCTATTAGAGAACACAAATACACACATGCATGTATTTGCATGTGCACGACAAACAAAAATAAAATAATAGAGTGCCATTTTTGCAGTATAAAAATAAAGTTCTTCAGGAGCTCTTAAAGATAAGTAATTAATTAGCAATGGAAGTCAGGATTTGCGGAACTAACTGTACTTGCACACAAAGTAGAATAGTTGTATTCTAGAACCATTAATTATTTCTATCATATGAAAAAAAATTACCTTCAGAGAAAATTTTACCTCCCTCCCTGTGGCTCATCTGTGCTTTGTTTGTGTGTCCTTCAGTATATAGCATCTGGCTTTATTGTAAATGAATTAGATGGCTCAGGACTGTTGCTGATTGGCAGAGACAGCTAAGATCTGCAGAAGTGGTCCCCAGGGTTGCCATAGTGACAGAGCTCATGCCTCCAAGTAGCTCGGTCAGGGTGTGTCATACAGAACCAAGTCACTAGGCCATGAACCCAGATCCTTCTGAGTCGTAGCCTACCCTCACTTCTTTTTCCCAGTAGTATCCATTATTCTACCCTGACTTCTGAGGTCAATAGATGTAATCATTTCAAGCCTACAACTAAATTTGCTTCAAAGGAAATTTAGGGTGCAAACTGGACTCACAGCAAGTAAATGACACAAGGTCATCTCTCTGAGCAAGCCCCTATGTTGCAAAACTCCAAGGGGTGCCATTTATGCTGAGGCTGTGCTCCAGGGGGCACCATTCACTAGAATATTTTCTGAGCATTGTCTCCAGAGGCTGCACTGAGGTACCTTATTGTCATTGAGTTAGTGTCTTAAGACACTTTACAATCTTTTCTAGAATTTTCTAAGGTTCTTTCCTATAAAAAAATGATCTGATGTATATAGGTAAAATGTATATATACATACATGCATATATATATTATTTTTTTTAATTTCCTGTAATCACTGAAATCATCCCTTTTTTTTCCCCCATCTCTTTTTCTTTAGAAAGAACTGAGTGGTTTCTGAAGGAAACCAGGTAGGAGGATGAGACCCAGTATAAGATGCATGATAACCCTTGCTAAGAAATTAATGATTATAAGTGCACAACACTTATGCAATAAACATTTGTATATTAGTTTTCTCAACTACTCATTTACATAGACATTATAATATTATAATATAATTTCATATATGAGTTGTATATGTATTTAAATGTTACAAAGCACTTTTCTCTTAAACTTTTCATTAAGTTGAAGGTTTTAGTAATTGTGAATGGCCTTTCCCCAATTATTCTGAACTATTTAAGCTTCGCTGTGAAAAAACAAACAAATAAGCCCAATACTCCAGATTTCATATTGAAACTCATTATTACATAACTCTGCAAAATGCAGTGATTAATGGGTTTCAGTTGATAGCCTTTCCCACACAAAGGTTGGCATGCCTAGTGTCTGGGACTGTGCAACTGACTCCAAAGCATCCTCTTTACTGAAAGTGTAAAGCACTGCAATTATTCATAGAGGAAGGAAGCAAGAGCAAAACTCCTCATGAACATCATTTCAGTTGGGAGAAATAAGGCATACAGAGGAATGACCTAAACACATTATTACAGTTACTGAAAAATAACATAACATAGTAATTTGATTCTTAGAATAACATAGTAAGTTCTAAGATGGTCGAGTTTCACCACATATTAGCTTTTCCTCTTTCTCTGAGTAACACCACATCTTAAAATTATTACCTGTAATAGTCAAACCTTACCTTTGGCAGCACTGAATTTAAAAATTTTCAGTTTACACTTTTATATATATACACAAACATCATTATAATACATTTTAAATCCTCACCACTTCTATGCAGCATAGAAGATAGAGTTGAGAGACACAAAACGTTGTGTAAATAAACTTAGGGAAGAAAAATGTGACTGAGCTTCATGACCAGTGTTTAGAAATTCATTTGTGTGGTTTTTGGTTGTTTGTTTGTTTGTTTAACATCTAAAAACTATATCGATTTCAAGTTAATGCTGACTTTTCACCCTTTTGGAGATGCTAAAATTTGACTCCTTACCAAAATTAAAGTCACTATAAATCTTATTATGGGAAACTTTGAGAGGGAGGTAAAAAGGGAAATAAAAATAAAATGGTTTCTAGTTTGTTGAAATTGTAATAAGCAATTGACTGAGTGAAACATTCATTACCTTTAATCCCAGAAAATCAGTTGCAGGGAGTCTCTGTGATGGATTATGCTCCTGATGCTTTATGACATAGCATACCCACATGCCAGTGTTTAATTCAATGGATATTTTTTCAGCCAGTTGCTACAAGAACAAGCCAAGGAATTATTCCAGCTTCTACTAGAATCTATTTTAAGTGGTTGAAAGACTGTGACCTCCAAAACCACAGCTAACATCTCTAGGATTCAAATACCTCATTATTCATGGAACTTCATGTGTTGTGTCTATAAATCTAGTTTATCAAAGTTTATCATCCATGTGTTAAAATCTTAATAAAAATTAAATAGATCAGAGACAACTTGGGCTAGGTGAACACATTTCCTGGGAAATGAAAATTCAGTCAAGTGGAGATTTTCATTTAAAACAGCTAATTTCAATTAAGCAACATACTGTTTATGAGAAAGGAATAGAACTATATATGCTTAATTTTAAGATCAAATTGATTAGTCTTTGAAGGTTAAAAGTGGCCAAACTCTTCTGATTGGGAAGGATCACAAGTAAATGATAACAGAAAGATGGCCAGGAATCATACTTTTTAAATATTTCAGAAAGGATTCTTGAGTCTTAATATCACTAATGTTTAGCTATGTTTATGATAGAGAAGTTATTACTATTATCTAACTCATTATGGAAGGGGTAGGATCAAGACAGCAGAATAACTCATTAAAGCCTCCTATTCCACTCCAAATCCATATAAATAACAGAAATATATTTGAAAACATCAAAAAAAAATTTCACAAAGCTAGTGGAAAACAAGGTGTGATCTAAGTGAAGAAGAACTATTTAAATGACAGAATTCAGACTGCTAAAACAAGGCAATTTCTGGTCAAGATGGTAGAGTAAGCAAACACTGTGTTCACCTCCTCTCAGGACCATATCAATAATAACTAAAGTACAGAACCGTCATTGAGAATCACCTTAACCAAAGCCCTACAACTAAGGACATACAGAAGCCACCTTGAGACTGGTAGGAGTGGCAGAGACTTGGAACAGGCTGGTCCCACACTTGCATTTGCATTAAAAATTTGGAGAGATATCTTGGCTGCAGAGGTCCCCCCTCTAAAGGAGCAATGGGTCCCAGCCCCATACAAGGCTCCCCAGGCCAATGTTCCAGTGCCAGGGAGAGAAGTCTCCATAATTTCTGATAGTGAAAACTAGCAGAGATTGTGGCTGAGTGAACCAGTGAGCAGCTGGAGTTCCAGGCCCTCTTCTTAAAGGGACCATGCACAGACTTACTCGCTGACAGACTCACTCACTCTGAGTTCCAGCACTGGGGCAGCAGCCCAAAAGGTGCCAGGGACATACAGGGAGGAACTGAATTGTCTTGCTGCAGGGCAAGCGCTGGAAGGGCAGATTTCTCTCAGATGGAGAAGCTGGCAGAAGCCATTGATTCTTTGTTGAGCCCTCCCCTTCCCTGTGTGAAGACACAGGCAGACACCATATCTGAGTCTCCATCAACCTGGCTATCACATTTTGTCTGCCTTGCCCTAGTGATTACCTGAGACACTGCCCCACCAACTTTCAGGCACACTCAAGTCACTTCCAGTCGCTTTTCTACACAAACAGCCTGACTTAGCTCATGCTAAGGACTTTCATAAAATCTCTCAAAGGTTCACAAAAACAAACTAGGAGCATTTGGATTCAGCATGTCCCCTACCTCTGGCTAAGCAGCCCTAAGCCTGGCAGTAGTGCAAGCCAGCCTCAGTTCACAGATTGCCTTCTCAAGGCACTTCTAAGGCCAGTGCTGGGGGCAGCCAACTGCACATTGCTTTGTGGCTCCTACCAGGTGGCCCCCAGCAGGGCACAGGCTGCAGCTAAACTTGGCCTGCAAGTGGGTCCCCTTCCACGAGGCTCAAGGGCTGGCACACCTGGTGGCCAGCTTCAGACCAAGCTAGAGTATCACCCAACCACCTCCAAGGATGACAAAGCTAAAAGGTAGACTCACCAGAAACCAGAGCTCCACTAAAGCAAAACCTGATCTGTAGGATCAGTCCTTGAACTACAGCTGCTCCACCATAGTCATGACCAGTCCATATAACCAATCAGCCCAAGGGTCATCACTCCCATTGATATGAAAATAGCAATCAAGGCTCAACTACAACAGGAGGGCACACACAACCCACACAAAATACACACCTGGAGCACCCAGGTCTGGTGACCACGGAGGCTGCACCACTGGGCCCCACAGGACACCTACTACATAAGGCCACTCTACTAAGACTGGGAGGCATAGAAGCCCTACCTAATACATAGAAATAAACACAAGGAGGCAGCCAAAATGGGGAGACAAAGAAACATACAAAAATATTGTACCAAATAATAGAACAAAACAAAACTCCAGAAAAAGAACTAAACAAAATGGAGACAAGCAATCCACCAGATGCAGAGTTCCAAACATTGGTTATTAGGATGCTCAATGATCTCAGGGAGAACGTCAACAAAAAGATAAGAAAGATAAAAGAGAAGAGATAAAACATAAAAAAGAACCAGTCAGAAACAAAGAATACAATAATGGAAATGAAGAATATATTACAGGAAATCAATAATAGATTACATGAAGCAGAGGGTCGAATAAGTGAGTTAGAAGATAAAGTAGCAGAAAACACCCAATCAGAAGAGCAAAAAGAAAACGGAATCCAAAAAAAATGAGGACAGTTTAAGGGGCTTCTCGGACAGCATCAAGTGTACCAACATTCACATTATACGGGTACCAAAAGGAGAAGAGAGAGAACAACAAATTGAAAACCTATTTGAAGAAATAATGACTGAAAACTTCCCTAACCTGGTGAAGGAAATAGACCTATAAGCTCAGGAAACAGAGAGTCCCAAACAAGATTAATCCAAAGAGGCCACCACCAAGACACGTCATAATTAAAATGTCAGAGGTTAAAGACAAAGAGAGAATCTTAAAAGCATCAAGAGAAAAGCAGTTAGTTACCTACAAGGGAGTGTCTATAAGACTATCAGCAGATTTCTCAACAGAAACTACACACCAGAGGTATTGGCACAAAATATACTACATGATGAAAAACAAGGACCTACAACCAAGATGATTCTACCCAGCAAAGCTATCATTTAGAATCGAAGTACAGATAAAGAACTTCCAAGACCAGAAAAAGCTAAAGGAGTTCATCACCACCAAACCAGTATTACAAGGAATCTTAGAGGGATGTCTTTAAGATGAAAAAAAAAAAAGAAAAATAAGAATATAAAACGGCAATAACTACATACCTATCAACAATTACATTCAATGTAAATGGATTAAATGTTCCAATCAAAAGATGGGGGGGCTGATTGGATAAGAAAACACGATCCTTACATATGCTGCCTACAAGAGACTCACTTCAGGTTGAAAGACACATACAGACTGAATGTAAGGAATGAAAAAAAATATTTCATGAAAATGGAAACAAGTAAACAAACAAAAAATGCTGGGATAACAATACTGATACAGACTTTAAAGCAAAAACTTTACAACAGACTAAAAAAGGACCTAGTAATCTCACTTCTGGGTATTTATCTGAAGAAATCCAAAATGCTACTTCGAGGGGACATGCTCATCCATATATTCATTGCAACATTATTTACAATAGCCAATATACGAAGGCAACCTGTGTGCCCCTGAATGGATGGATAAAGAAGAGGTGATACATATATACAATGGAATATCACTCAGCCATTAAAAAGAATGAAATCTTGCCATCTACAATATGAATGGACCTAGAGGGTGTTGTGCTGAGTGTAGTAAGTCAGACAGGGAAAGACAAATGTCATATGATTTCACTTATAAGTGAAACCTAAAGAACAAAATAAACAAACAAATGAAACAGAAACAAACTCATAGATACGGAGAACATTTTGATGGTTGCCAGATGAGGGGGTGCGATGGGTAAAAAAGAGGAAAGGATTAAGAAGTACAAGTTGGTTGTCACACAGTGGTCATGGGCGTGTAGGAATATAATCAATAATATTGTAATAACTATGTGTGGTGTCAGATGGGCACTAGATTTATAAGGGTGATAGATGGGAGGGGGCAGGGTGATAAAGATGAATGGATTAAGAAATACAAATTGGTAGTTACAAAATAGTCAATGGGATATAAAGTAAAGCATAGGGAATATGATCAATAACATGGTAATAACTATGTATAGTGCCTGGTGGGTACTGGACTAGTCAGGTGGATCAATTTTTAAATTATATAAATGTCTACTATGCTGTACACCTGAAATTAATATAAAGTAATATTGAATGAGAAAAAATTAATAAAATAAAATGCAAAAAATAGTAAGAGATTTATTAAAAGTGGTAGAACACTGAGGAGCTTAACAAAATAAATGTGAATCTCTAGGCAAATAATCTCTTTATAAAAACATCAAAGTTGGCACAAATGAATAAAAACATTAAAGAGTTAAAAAATAATAGAAGAGGTGGAAAATATCTACCTCCAAAAAGTTAGCTGTTAAAATAGTTTAATGAGTGAATCTCTATACCCCTTTAAGGAGGAGATAATTTCCAGCTTATAGCAACTATTCCATGGTACAGAAAATGAAAAAGCTATTTTATAATGACAAAAGAACTCATGTATCAAAGCCAGACAGGATGATATGAAAACAAAAGCCAATATTACTTACATACATGTGGTAAAAATTCTAAATAAAAATAGTAGCAAATCGATTCCATCATAACCAAGTAGGTCATTTATTCCAGGAATGCAATGATGATTCAATATTTAAAAATACATCAAAGCAATTCACTACAATATGGACAAAAGAAAGGAATAAATCCCACCGGAGAACCTCAAACAATAAAATCCCAACATCTATTTCTAATTAAAACAAAACAAGACTGATAGCATATTGAGTCAAGAAATGTTCTTGACTCAATATGGAAGCTATAAGAAGAGTAATCATCATATTCATGGTGAACACTAAAATAAGAAAAGCACACCCTTATCTCTTCTATTATTCAATAGTGTACTGGACTTTGTTTTCTTTTTTTTATCAAGTTGGCTTATAAATCAAGAAAACAAACAGGATTGATATAACATTTAAGAGGAAATGAATAAACTTTAAGAAACTGATAGTTGCCTACTCAATCATACTTTCTTCCTTAGTAAAAAATCAGTTTTGTCCAACAGATAGACAAACATTAAAGTAATTTCACAAGTAGTGATGGCAAGGTAATAAGGGAACATACTCCTATTTGGAGGGTATAAATTGGTATAACCTTTTTGGAGGGCTGTCTTTCCTTGACTATTTAAATCTTAAATGTGCAAACATACTGACCCAAGAATTTTTCTTATCAGAATCTACCCTGGACATATCCTTACATGCAGACAGACATATAAGAGAATGTTCATTGTGACTTTGTTTGTCATAGTCTAACCATGGAAACAACCTAAATGACCATCAGGAAAGGAACAGTTAAATCAACTAAATAAACTTCCATACTAGCCATTCATTCACAAATATTTACTGAACACCAATTATGTACCAGCCACTGTTCTAGGTCCTGGCGATACATCAGTGAACAAACTCTGAATGTACGGTCTAAATTATAGTGGAGGAAGACAGACAATGAATAAATAAATCTATTATATGTTTGCCAGGTAGTGGTAGGTGTTAGAAAAATAAAGCAGGTTAAGGGGACATAGAGATAGAGATAAGAGAGATAGAAATAGAGAGCTAGAGGGGGGGGGGGAGAGAGAGAGAGAGAGAGAGAGAGAGAGAGAGAGAGAGAGACTGAATGAGAGGGTGCAGGAGATGGAGAGGAACAACGGAGAGTTTTTGATGAGGCATATTTGGATGGAGACATGAAAGAAGTAAGGGCATGAGGCAACTGAATACCTATTAGTGGAGCTTTTCAGGCAGGAGACATAAATGGAATTGTATTCAGTATGTTCTAGAAACATCAAGGCAGATTGAGTGTGAAAAGAAAGAAGTAGGTAGGGAGAATGAGATTGGATGCTGTGCATCTATTAAATTAATGACATAAGTATATATGCCCCGGTACAGATAGTCTGCTGGACTACCAGACTAACAAAAAAGTTGCAGAATATTACATACCTGTATGTTTTATATTACACACACACACACACACACACACACACACACACACACGACAAAGCTAAAATGTCCTATATGCATACATATACATATAGAAACACCTTTAAAAAAAAAATGCTGAAAAGGATACATTCCAAAGAGGAAATATTGATTTCTCTGGAAAGAACTCTGGAATGGGGAAAGCAGTCAAGAGGATTTTGGTACATCTATTTTTAATTTCTTTATGATTAGAATGAATACATGTAGTATTTGTTGAATTAAAAACTAGATGAAAAAAATAATGATCATTTTTAACCATCCAGCAAAACTTTGTATCCCTAAAGAATGGGTATTATTGCTACATTCTTCTCCAGGTGAACTCTTTGAAATCTTACAAGTAAATTTCCCTATAAATGGTACATGAGTATGATAATTACTCATACAGACTGACTGTTTCTGGACAACTCTATAAGAAATAGACTCTATAAGAAGGTACTTGTGTACCTTCCTTGAAAGACAATCCTTTAGATGGATACAGATAAGTTGATGATTCACTATTCCCCTAAATCATACCTGAGTATATAAGAGTGAGGAAAGGTGATGTACATAATCTAATGATTCAGTATGGATGGCCCTACCAAATAAATTTTCTTATTGCCAAGTATTTCATAAACATTGTGTATAGAGACAAGGATTACACAGATAAATGACACAAAAACCTTTTTAAAACCATGCCTTCTTTAAGTTTTCTATAGACTCTGTAGCAATACCTATGACTCCTTTCTAACAAAGTCACCTTTTCCATTAGAGGCATTTATTTTAATTCCTTCAACCTGGCACTCAGACATTTTGCAACTTTGTTGAAATACTTCAATAATTTTATTTACAACACTTCCAATAATTAATTATCTTAATTACAAAAAATCAAATATGTGACATTACCTGATTTCTAATTTGCAATCATTGGCATTACTGCATGACACGAATATGTTAAGTCAAGTTTTATATGAATTTATGTAAGCTGTAGTCCTCTCAAAATTATGGTCCCAAAAATATAATGTTCAAATTTAGATTCAAGTCTAGGTTCCTGCCAGTTAACAGCTACATACATGTCTTTGGAAAATTTATTTCACCTCATTGCACTTTAGTTTTCTCACCTACAAACTGGGGAGATAAAAATCTACCTCTTGGGTCATAATTGTGGGACTCACATTTTTTTTTTTTTGTGGTAACCACAATATATTAAGTGATTACCTAATATATGTGAAAACGCTTAACCCCATTATTGGCATTTATATTGATTCCCTTTCCTATAACATAACATAGATAAAACAAAAAGGAAGAAAAGAAGGAAAATGGCAGGAGGAAAGCAACAGTGGTCCACAAAATACTTTTAAAAGTCACAGTGAAGAAATTGGCTAGTGAACTACTTGGCTGAATTAAAGCAGAATTTAAAAAAAAAAAATTCCAGAAATTATAAGTTGGAACAAAAATTTTCACCACACCTCTCTGCATATCTGACCTTTATGGTAAATTACCCATCTTTTAAGTTCATTCAACAACAACTACAACACACACACACACACACACACACACACACACACACACTCTTAGGGTTTTTGAACCAGACAAGATCATTGTAATTTTTGACAAAATGTAAGATGTAATCATGTCAAAAATTAGGATAATTCTGCTAGGACCACAAGGCAAAAAAGACATACCCCATGCCCTCTTAAGGGTTTGTGGGTTTGGAGATACTCATAGAAGACTTCCCAGGATATTTAAAAAGACTATTGAAAAATGGGGGGAAAGAGATATTGTTCCTTTAAATGAACAGAAAGGAAACCCCAGTGACACATGGACGATGGTGTCCATTTTGTTCTGTATCTTTTTCACAGCCTCAGATTCAGAGCATATATGAACTTCTGTGGCACATTTAGGAGACTAGTGTCCTAGTAAGAAAACTTGGGCGCTAAACAAGAGAGGGGAGAATGGTGATTAAGAGAGGGAAAAAGTGAAGCAAGGACCAAGTATAAGACCAATCAAAATTTAAGATGTAATCTTGTAAAAATTAGGATGATTCTGCTTTTCTATGCATTCACTTGTATAGTAAGAATAAAAATTCATATGCAAAAAAAATAGGCACTGCACACTGTCATTGAAACACTATAATTATCTTATTAACCACTGAGAAATACTCCCACCTACCGCTTGCTCTGATCTCACACCCTCTAAGTTCTAGCTCCTTGCTCCCATCTCCTTTCACTATCCAATCTAATCACAGCCATTTGGACTATTGAAGCAACGTGGTAGAGGGACTCAAACCATGGTGCAAATGCAGACAAGTCCATTCTGCTTTAACAACTACACTTGGCTAAATTACCTTGAATGCACTGTGGCCCAGGCCCTTGCCACGTGATTTATCTTCATCTTTGAATCTTCACGTGTGGAAGACACTATTATGATCTTTATCTTAATAGTGAAGAAATTGAAATGCAGAGAGGTTTATTACCAGGCCCAGGGTCCTTCAGTTTCATATATGGTGTTTATGTCTCATCCAAATTCCATGATCATAAACACTACTATATATTTATATATAGACTTTTATTCATTCAACGATTATTAAGTAATTACTATATGCTAGGCACCGTGCTTGGCACTCAGAAATCCAGGTTGCAAGGTAGTGAAATTGGACAAGATTTATCCAAATTGAGGTTTTACCAGGCTGGTGAAATGTAGACTGGTGGGGAATTGAAGATACTTTCAAGAGAGTAATGGAAAGCATGGCTCATGCAATTTAAAAGGAACGAGAAAGGAAAGAGACGGGGGAAGCTGATGGGAAATAAGGGAATAGGGGAGCAAAAGGCTGGAGAAGAAAAAAGGATTTTAATGGTTATCATGTGAGAGAAATGGAAGAAGTGTTCCATCCAGGGTTGGGATGTAGGAGTTAATAGTTTGGGATGTGGACACATTCTGTAATTAGGTGAAAGTCACTGGGGACAAGGAGACGGGAATCCAGGGGCCAGAGTGATTGCAGCCACTAGAGGGAGAAAGCAAAAGTGATCTAAATGCTTAGTCGTTCAGTGCATAAGGGAGAATAACAGTGAAGTAAGAGACGGGCAGGAAAGAGGGAGGGCAGTGGATGGGAATAATGAGAGCCTTAAATACGGAGCTTTATACTGCCTTTTACCAAAGAACCTACATCTAATATTTTTTTATTATTGTAACAGGGCTAACATTTAAAATATACTGCCTATATGTGTTTTTCCTTCTGTCCCCAGCAAATCATGTTTTCCAGCAGATATTTTGACATTACAACATCACGGAAGGAGGTTAGGACAATTCTTTCCTGGGCTGGAGAAGGACGTGGCACAGGAAGCCACTATAAGATCAGAGGGAATGAAAGGCTGCCAGACCTGACCTAGTAGATGGTGGGAACACACGAGAGAGCAGGCAGGATTAAAAGGTCAGATGCACAGGTTGTTTACTTTCCCATTCTGGGGAGGGGCAGGGCATGAGGCAAACATCTAGGTAGGTATAGGAAGCTCAAAAGCACTGGGAAGTCTGGTTGGTGGCACGCTTCCATGCGTGTTGTCTGAGGAAGCATTTCACGTGCCCACACCTAGCATTGTGCCACATGCAGGAGAGGCACAAGAGGAGAAAGTGGTTGGGTGGGTGGGGTGAGTTAGAGCTCTAAGCCCCCATGCAGGGAATCCAGAAGTTTCCATACGCCCCCAGGAGAAGATGACAAGGTACTAATAGGACTGGGGGTGGGACAGAATAAATACAGTGTGCAGGGACTTGGTGAGCAAAGGCAACTGGCTGGGACCAGGGGTGTCAGCTGTAAGTGCTTGCATGGCACCCATATGGCAAGTTGTGGACACACAGACTTCAGCGGCCACCAGTACTGAAAGCAAACCAAACCAGCCACTGCAGAGCAGGGACCCACGAAGGTCCAGAGGATGTGGATTGGTTATGCCACCCTCATTTGTCCCACTAAGAGATCATGGAAGCCCCATCTCCCATACAACCAAACGCCACTTTGCACCGGAAAAGGGGGAGAGGAAGACATGCAAAAGATTGAAATTGAATATTAATTTGAAAAAAACAAAAACAAAAACAACCATTGAGCTATTGAAAAATACGTTACTTAAATCAGAAGATAATGTGATACAATAAATTGTCAAGTTTAAGGTCTGCCTTCTCAATTCTCCCAAGTCAAACCCTTTACAAACCCCACTACTCAAGGCAGATCAGCTCACGCAGAGGACATTAGGTACCCCCATTTTCTTGGTAAATATGAATCAAGTGTACAAATTTAGTTTCATTGTAAATGTAGTTTCAGAAACAAAAAAGTATTTTTCTAAGTCAGCATTATTGGTAAGTGTTAAAATACTTTTAAAAAAATAAATTGTTTTTCAGTTAAGGTTGACATTCAATATTATATTAGTTTCAGATGTACAGCAGTGCTTAGACGTTTATATAACTTACAAAGTGATCCCCCCAATTAGTCTAGTACCAACCTGGCACTACACAGTTATTGCAACATTACTGACTATATTCTCTATGCTGTACTTTACATGCCCATGACTATTTTGTGCCTGCCAATTTGTGCTTAATCCCTTCACATTTTTCACCCTGCCCCAACCCTCTCTTATTTGGCAACCATCAAAATGTTCTCTGTATCTATGAGTTTGTTTCTGTTTCATTTGTTTATTTTGTTCTTTAGATTCCACACATAAATGAGATCATATAGTATTTGTCTTTCTCAGTCTGACTTATTTCACTTTCTACAATACCTTCTAGCTCCATCCATGTTGTTGCAAATGGTAGGATTTCATTCTTTTTTTCATGGCTGAGTAATATTCCATTGTATATATGTACCACTTCTTCTGTATCCAGTTGTCTATTAATGGGCACTCAGGTGGCTTCCATATCTTGGCTATTGTAAATAGTTCTTCAATGAACATAGGGGTGCTATATCTTCCTGAATTAGCATTTTGGAATTCTTTGAATATATACCCAGAAGTGGAATTGCTGGGTCTAAGGTAGCTCTATTTTTAATTTTTTGAGGAACCTCCATACTGTTTTCCATAGTGGTTGTACCAATTTGCAATCCCACCAACAGTGCATGGGAGTTCCCTTTTCTTCATATTCTTGCCAATACTTATTGTTTGTTAATTTATTGATGGTGGCCTTTCTGACAGGAGTGAGTTTATATCTCATTGTAGTTTTTATTTGCATTTCTCTGATCATTAGTGACATTGAGCATCTTTTCATATGTCTATTGGCCATCTGTATGTCCTCTTTGAAGAAATGTCTATTCAGGTCCTCTGCCCATTTCTTAATTGGATTGTGGGTTTTTTTGGTGTTGAGTTGTATGTGTTCTTTATAAATTTTGGATATTAGCCCTTTATCAGATGTGTCATTGGTGAATATATCCTCCCATTCAGTAGGCTATCTTTTTGTTTTGTTGATGGTTTCCTTTGCTGTACATACACTTTTTAGTTTTATGCAGTCCCATTTGCTTATTTTTTCTTTTGTTTTTCCTTGCCAAGGTAACATATCAGAAAAACTATCACTAAGAGCAATGTCAGAGAGTTTACTGCCTATATTTTCTTCTAGGAGTCTTAAGGTTTCAGAACTTATATTTAAGTCATTAATCCATTTTGGGTTTATTTTTGTATATGATATAAAAAGATGGTCTAGTTTCATTTTTTTGCAGGTATCTGTCCAGTTTTCCCAGTACCATTTATTGAATAGACTGTGTTTACCCCAATGTATATTCTTGCCTTCTTTGTCATAGATTGAATAACCATATAGGCACGGGTTTATTTCTGTGCTCTCCATTGATCTATGTGTCTGTTTATGTGCAAGTAACATGCAGGGTTTTTTTGTGTTTTTTTAAGTGTGTTTTTCCAGGGCTCATCAGCTCTAAGTCAAGTTGTTTTTGATCTAGCTGTGGAGAGCGCAGCTCACAGTGGCCCATGTAAGGATCGAACTGGCAACCTTGTTGTTTAGAGCACCATGCTTTAACCAACTGAGCTAACCAGCTGCCCCAGTAACATGCTGTTTTGATTACTATGGCCTTGCAGTATAGTTTGATATTAGGTCGCATGATACCTCTTACTTTGTTCTTTCTCAAGATTGCTGTGGTTATTCGTTGTGGTTATTTGGACTTTTTTTTTTTTTTTTTTTTTTTGGTTCCGTATAAATTTTAAGATTAAAATACATTTAATTAGATTTCCCATACCTCAATTTCATTTTATTACTTCTAGCCATACACCAGTACATCATAAACTAAATCTTCCCTGCTTTTAGATTTTTTTCTTTGCTGCTTTTTATTATTCGTAGGTTGCATTCTTTCTTAAACTGATGTACCTGAAGTTGCTTGTATTTAGCTTCTATGATCTTTCCTTTTAAACGAATCCTCTTGTTTCCTTAATTCTATTTTCTTTTCCTGTTCTACATGTCATTTGTTCACTTTTAAAACCTTTCAGGTTTAGAAGTAGCAAGAAAGAAATGCCCGGTTCATGATGTCTCATTAAAATAAGAGCCGAAATTATATTTGACATGCCACACATCACACATCAGCCTTCTCAGCTATTAAATCACATCATAAATGCCTGTAATACGATTTCCACTATCAAATCTCTTCCCTTCCTTCTTAATATTTTCAGAGTTAGATTTGCGTTTAGCTCCTCCAAAATCTGCTGTACAAAAGTTCAAAAGACTACCTTTTGTCCCATCAATTTCTTGCAAATGTTAAGATTTCTTTGTACAAAGCAACAGTTTACACAGTAAAATTGAGTGGGGCATATATGGGAAGTCTCTGTATCTTCTGTCTTGCTTTGAACCTGCAGCTACTCTAAAAGAAAAAGAAAAGAAGAAAAACGTCTTAGAAAAACTGAGTGGGAATCGTTCCAGAGCTGGAAACTCAAGCTTCACTGTCGTAGTGAAAATTCCAGTCCTCTCATTATTCCCAGTGAAATCTGTTTCAGCTTTGCTTTTCCTCCAAAATGATGAACACTTATATGTGTTCTTCCAAAATGAACCATTAACACTCTTTTCTACCCTAGATCACAAATGCAACTCCATCCTCATTTGAAAAATAATTAAGATCCTCTCTCAGAAGCTTCCAAGAGATTAGCCATGAAAATACATTTTAGCAGGAAATGAAAAATCAGTATTATATTCATTGGAAGTAAAACATATAAAAGGAGGATTGCTGATCCCAATGACTCTCATGTTTTCACAAATCTGGAAGTTCTATTTATTACAAGAGAGAGGAGTGAAAATAATGAGGCGTAGATGGGCCTCCGTCTAGCCCCCACCAGGCACCTCCCCAAGTGATAGATACTGGGCCTAATTATTCCAACCTGCCTGTTGAGTGTGGAATTCCCACTAGGCTTGTCCTGGAAATCACCGACAACTTCAAGGATGGAGAAGGGAATACTGAGGAAAAATCATCCCTAATAATCACTTCCATGTTACAAAGACAAATAAACAGTAAAGAGGTCTGTAACTTTCTAAATCTATTAGAATATGTATATACAACATTTTCATCAGTATTCCCACTAACATTTCCTAAGTCCAAAACAGTATATAAATCATACTGGCGGTGACAGTGTCAGAATTGTTATTCATATTTTTTTCTGATATGTCACCTTGGCAAGGTAAACAAGAGAAAAAATAAACAAATGGGACTACATCAAACTGAAAAGTTTTGCACAGCAAAGGAAATTATAAACAAAACAGAAAGACAACCTACTGAATGGAGAAAGGTATTCGCTAAGGGGTCAAAATCTAGAATTTATAAAGAACTCATGCAACTAAACACCAAAAAAACTAACAATCCAGTTAAAAAATGGGCAGAGGACCTGAATAGGTATTTCTCCAAAGAGGCCATACAGATGGCCAATAGACATATGAAAAGATGCTCAACATCACTAATCATCAGAGAAATGCAAATTAAAACCACAATGAGGTATTACCTCACAACTGTCAGAATGGCTATCATCAATAAATTAACAAACAAGTGCTGGCAAGGATGTGGAGAAAAGGGAATCCTCATGCACTGTTGGTGAGATTGCAAATTGGTGCAGCCACTATAGAAAACAGTATGAATGTTCCTCAAAAAATTAAAAATAGAGCTACATAGACCCAGCAACTCCACTCCTGGGTATTTATCCAAAGAATTTCAAAACACTAATTCAAAAAGATATATGCACCCCTGTGTTCACTGCAGCACTATTTACAATAGCCAAGATATGGAAGCTTCCTAAGTGCCCCTCAATAGATAATTGGATAAAAAAGAAGTGGTACATATATACAATGGGATATTACTCAGCCATAAAAAAATATGAAATCTTACCATTTGCAACAACATGGATGCTAAGTGAAGTCAGTCAGACAGAGAGAGACAAATATGCTCTCACTTATATGTGGAATCTAAAGAACAAAATAAAGGAACAAACAGAACAGAAACAGACTTATAGATGCAAGGAACAAGTTGATGGTTGCCGGATGAATAGGGGGTTTGGGGGTGTAGGTGAAAAAGAGGAAGAAATTAAGAAGTACAAATTGGGTTTTACAAAGTAGTCATGGGGCTGAGGGGTATAGCATATGAAATATAGTCCACAATATTGGAATAACTATGTATAGTGTTAGATGGGTTCTAGATTTATCAGGGTGATAGATGGGAGGGGGAGGTGGGCATGGTGAAAAAGGTGAAGGGATTAAGAAGTACAAATTGGTAGTTACAAAATAATCATGAGGATGTAAAGTAACACATAGGGAATATAGTCAATAATACAACAATAACTATGTATAGTGCCAGGTAGGTATTAGGCTATTCAGGGGGGGTCACTTCATAAATTATATAAATGTCTAACCACTAAGCCATACACCCAAAACTAATGTAAAATAATATCTAATGTCAGCTGTAATTTAAAGATTAAAAAGAGGGGGAAGGTGAAGGGGAATAAGAGGTTCAAATTTCCAGGTATAAAACAAGTCATGGAGATATAATGTACAGCATAGGGAATATAGTCAATAACATTGTGACAGCATGGTACGGTGTCAGATGGTTGCTGGACTTATCATGGTGATCTCTTCTTTAGGAATATAAATGTTGAAGAACTATGGTGTACACCTAAAACTAGTATAATATTGTATATTAGCTATATTTTAATAAAAATATTTAAAGAAATAAAAATCTTTTTACCCATTACTTATGATGACATTAAGAGAATGTATAGCCAGTGTACAATTGTATATAATGGATATGTTCTTGCAAAATGGCTTATAAATTATTTTCTGCTTAATTCGTCTAAATGTTTGAGGAATCCTTTATGTCACTCTCGATTGATTTTCAATTCTTCTTTATTTTGGCATCGCTTCCTAACAACAGTTTTATATTTTTCTACTCCCAGAACCTATCAGGTTGTTAATGATCTATAAAAAATCCACTTTTGCAACCTAAAGAATTCACTCTTAAATAAATGTCACAGGAACTCCTTTGTTAATGTGAAATCCCTTTGAAATACTTTCAATTAGTTTCATTCCATGTAAATTTTGTAAATCCCATTTTCTTAATGCAAACCAGAATGATTAGGAGACCACACATATGGCTGTGATATTTTAAAGATATCCCTGCTTCTTCTCATCACTTGGAGCAATGCATATGGGTCCCTGTTATGACCTGATGAAGAGAATAATTCAGGGCAGTGCACCTTTGCCCACATCCCATCCGTCAGAGACAGCAGATCCCTGTCATTTCTAATGGATTATTGAAAACTTGCCCTTATTCCCTTCAATATTCTTCTCACAGAAATCATGAGGTCACAAAGAAAGTCCTTTAGGGTATTTAGGTGAAAATCTTTTTTTTTTTCTTTTCTATACATAAATTAAGTTATACTAAGAGGATCCATTAGTTCTGTGTCATTGCTATAACTCTTCCCTGGCCGGCACTCAGTTTTCAAAGGACAATTCAGTACCCACTTATTTAAGGACAACTAAACAGTAGTTAAATATTCAACTCTATGGCAAATGCTAAGTAAGAAATGGCAGTGAGAGAGAGATTAATATAAAATGTATTATTCTCCAAGAAGTGTATACGCTGTATATCTAAGGGAGGCAAGAAAGATACACTTTCTTCCTCTGTAGGTTCTTGTTCTATGATTGTGTTTCCTTTTGCTTCACTGGGGGAAGAAAGAGAAAAATTGGAAAAGGTATAAAGTAGCATATTCCCAAAATGACTCACCACTTGACAAATTAGGAAAAGCACTAAAGTATAAATCCCTTCTCTTTCTACCCTAGATTTGGAGCTGACAGTTTTACATAAATTTCATACCACATATCGAGGTTTACGTCCTTATGGGTTTCCTAGGTTCTGTTTGCCATAGTTTGTAACCCTTACTTTTCTTAGCCAGCTTGAAGGCCTAAATATTTAGATTTTTGGTGTTTTTTTTTAAAAGCATCTCTCATGCAGGGTGTCATGCAGGGTCTCTGGTCCCACTCCCCACATAAGAATGTGGGATATGATGAGGCCAAAAAGGAACACCCATGGTGCCATGATAGGGGAGTCATACCACTATATTCTTGCTGGCAGCTGAGTTGGAGACACCATCCGCAACCTGCCGTCCACTTCTCTTTGCCAACCAACCTCACTTGCTAGCTGCAACCCACCATGCTAACTGCAAGCCGCTCTTGCTAGCTCAGCCACCATTTTCTTGCTAGCCCCCATTTGCTGCTAGCGTTGCCATGGCAGTTATATTAGTGGCCAATGGCTCACTGGTTACAGCTGATGGCCAACTAGCCACAGCTGATGGCCATCCAATCACAGTTGATGGCCATTTACTACTCAAGTGAGCACCTTTCCATGTGAGGGCAAAAGCCTGGAAACTGCATTCCTGGCTGTCCCCACAACATCAAACAGAAAGTAAACAAATTCCCCCAAATTAACAGTATTTCACAACACAAAGGATAGGATTGGCACAATATTCTGATATTTGTGTGTGAATAGTATATAGTTTTTTCTACCTCTGAGTCAATTATTGCACTTAAAACCAACATCAGTAAGAAAGGCTTGTTTTCCTTAGGGCTCCTTATAACTACTGGCTCATTTGGAAAAAACAAAAAAACAAACAAAAAAAACACCATATATATATAATTATAGGTAGGTCCACAGAAAGTTGCAAAAATATTTTGGAGAGGTCCTGCATTTCATTTACCCAGTTTCCCCTAGTAGTTACATTTTACATAATTACAGTAAAAAATCTAAATCAGGAAGTTGACATTGGTACAATGTGTGTTTATTGTGTTCATGGTTTTATGCTGTCATGCAGGGTCTCTAGTCCCGCTCCCGCACAAGAACACAGGATATGGTGAGGCCAAAAAGGAACACCAACGGAGCCACAGATAGGGGAGTCATACCATTATATTCTCGCTAGGGGCCGTGTTGGAGACACAGGAAGCAGGAGCCACATGATCCACAACCTGCTTTCTGCTTCTCTGCCAACCGACCCCAGTTGCTAACTGCAATCCGTGCTTACTAGCTTAGCCATGGCAGTTATATTAGTGGCTAATAGCTGACCGGTAACAGCTGATGGCCAACTAGTTACAGCTGATGGCCATCTACTACCCAAGCCAGCACCTTTCTACGTGCGGCCGGGAGCCTGGAAACTGCTCTCTGGGACTCTGTCCACATATATGCCATTTTATCATATGTGTTTATTCATCTAATACTACAATCAAGATACAAAACTACAAAGATCTCACTAATGTTCCTCTTTGTAGTCCTACCCAACCCCACTCCCTTCCAACTCCATCCCAAAACCTGGCAACCATTAATCTGTTCTCTACCTCTGTAACTTTGTCCTTTCAAGACTGTTATATAAATGGGGAGGAGATTCAAGATGGCGGGGTAGATAAACACTGTGCCTGCTCCTTTCCATGAACACACTAAATTTGCAACTAAATTATAGAAAAATCAACCTGGAGAATCATCTGAAGTCTAGCTGAAAAGAAGTTTTATAACTAAGGATATAAAGACGAAGCCACACTGAGTCTGGTAGGAGGTGCATTGACTCACAACAGGCCTCACACCTGCGTGTGGTGGATGTGAATCAGGAGGGAGATCCTCAGCCATGGAGGTTCCCTCCTAAAAGCTAGGGACTGCAGCCCCACACTGACCTCCCCAGGCTGGAATACTGGTGCCAAAAAGAGGAGCCCCCACAACATTTGGCTGTGAAAAACAGTAGAGATTCCAACGTTCGGGTGGGATGGAATGCTGCGGGAAACCCAGGCGTCCTCTTAAATGGCCCATGTGCATATGCATTCACTCGCAGGCACTCACCTTGGACTCCAGCGAAGGGGCAATGACTCAGGGGGCATCGGAGGCATACAGGTGGGCAGACTGAGGTGTGTGGCTTCAGAGCAAGGGCTGGAGGACAGCCACAATTTTCCCTATGTGGGTTCTTGCTCCCATGCTGCAGGCAGAAAGGCACCATCTTTCCTACGTTGAGCCTGCCCCCTAAGCTTACAGCCAAATTTGAATCTGATTGGCCTGATGAGCTCCATTGCTCCACTCTGCTGACTCACTGAGACCCCACCCAACTTCCTCAATGCAGGAAGCATTTTCTCACCAGTAGCCAGCTCCGCCCACATTGCACTTTTCTTGGAAAACTATCAGAGTCCTGCAGGCCCCAGGTGGGCAGTGACAAGCCTGGGTGTGCTCTGAGACTTGCTGAGTCGCTCCAGGCTCAGCACTGGCACCAAACCAGAATCTACATTAACCTTGTGACCACAACTCTTCCCACTCTAGTGACTCGCTGAGACCTTGCCTCACCCAACTCGTGTAGCACATGAGGCTTTATCAATGGCTGAAACTTCAGGGAACCAGCAGGTTGCAGCAGGCGTCGGGGTGTCCTGGCATTTTGCAGAGCTACTCCAGGCCCAGTACTGGTGGCAGCCATCCTCAGTTCCAAGTGTGGCCTCTCCCATGTGCCTCCAGGATTAACACAGGCAGCAGAGAACTACGGATCACTTTGATGCTCCTACCATGTAGTCCCTGGCCAGTCACAGACAGTGGGTGACCTGGACCTGTACCAGAGCCCCAGGCAAGAGGATCCAGAATCAACATACTTGGAGGTTGGCTCAGACCACAGTAGAACATAGCCCAATTAGCCCCACAAGTGGCACACTCAAAAGGCGCTCTCAAGAGGCATGATAGCCCACTGGGGTGAATCCCACTCTGTGGGGTAAGGCCCCTGCACAGCAGCCTGTAAGCTAAACCCCACAGCCAATCAGCCTGAGGGTCAATCTCAGAGAACATGACGGTTTCCAGATTGGGGGGGACGTGGGGGGTTGGGGGTGAGTGAAAAGGGAAAGGCATTAAGAAGTACAAACTGGTTGTCACACAGTAATGATGGAGATGTTGGGTATAGCATGGTGAATATGGTCAGTAATATTGTAATGACTATGTGTGGTGTCATATTGGTACTAGATTTGTTGGAGTGATAGATGGAAGGGGGTTGGGGGGCAGGATGAAAAGGTGAAGGGATTAAGTACAAACTGGTAGTTACCAAATAGTCATGGGGATGTGGGGTGGAGCGCAGGGAATAGAGTCAATAATGTGGTAGTGGCTGTGTGTGGTGCCAGATGACTGCTGGACTGGTTGGAGGGATCATTTCTTAAGTTGTGTAGGTGTCTAACCGCTATGCTGCACACCTGAAATAAACATGAAATAATATTGAAAAAAATGTAAAAATAAAAACAACAAACAAATAAATAAACAAGCAAATATAAAACAAGCTCATAGATACAGAAAACAGATTGGTGGTTGCCAGAGTTGGGGATGCCAGAGGTGGGGTGGGAGAAATGGGTGAAGGGGGTCAAGAGATAAAAAGAAAAAACAAAAGTATCACGTTGTATACCTTAAATATATACAATTTTATTTGTCAAGTATACCTCAATAAAGCTGGAAAAAAACTTAAAAAAAAATGTCTTCATATTGGAAGGATATTAAGTTTTACCTATAAAATAATTTAGCTATAAAATTATTTTGGAATTTCATTAAAAGCATTTGCTATACAGCATATTGAATTAAGTATATTGCAGGGAAAGTTTTCACATAGTGTTTTTCATTTTTAATAACAGTTGACAGACAATATTATATTGGTTTCAGGTGTGCAGCATGGTGATTGGACATTTGTATGGCTCACCCCGATAGGTCTGGTGCCCATCTGACACCATACATAGTTGTTGCAATGTTGTTGACTGTATTCCCTGTGTTGCACTTTACATTGTCTTCACATTGTATTTAAAAAAATAAAATAAATAAAATAAAATAAAATAAAAAGACTTATACAAATGGAATCAAACAGTATGTAACCTTTTGAGACTGGCTTTTTTTTACTTAGTACAAGGCCCTTGAGATCCATCCAAATAGTTTCATGAATCAATATGTGTTATTTTTTTTTTGCTGAGTAATAGCCATTGTATGGATGTAAGACTCGTTCATTTTTGTAAGACATGCTGTTAGATTTTGTGATTAGTCAATATCAAAATATATACAGCTATATATGGAAGGTGTGTTTGTGTGTGTTCTAAAGATGAGGAAACATACCTTGGGGAAATGTTTTTAATCTTTATACTATTAGCCTTAAAATCTTATTATTTTAGCTTCCTAAAAGTAATGCTGATTCCAACCCATTACTCACATACCCAAAAATACACTGGGGGAGGTTGGTATTTTAAGCAGTGTAAAATAGTGTAGTGGGAACTAGGAAATGAGCTTTTAATTAAAACACCACCAGAGACTCCAAATGATCATAAGATGATACAACGAATCCATAAATGCAAAGCTTCTGAGACTACAAAGATAAATAATAGAGCTTGTACAGGTACAGCTTGAGGCTTTGGGGATGCTAACACACAACTCAGCTCTTGGTTCCATTCTCAAGACAGGCTGAGCTAAGGTGCTGCAGAAATTGTTACTCTAAAAGTGGGCAATAAAGATCTTAGGGAACTTTAGATAATGGCTTTTTAAAGGCTCCATTCCATTTACTCAAACCCTGACCTTGCTAAAGTTGAAGCAAAGATGAAGAGTTTGGTAAACTCTACAAAGAAATATACAGAAAATTAGAAAATCAGCCTACTCCACACAAAAATAAACTAGCTGGGCATGAGTCCAAGAAAACCCACTCAGATTATAACAGAGACTGGTGCAAACATTTTTAGCAGCAACACAGTTGTATCCCGGGAGGCAGAACTGAGGCCCTTGACCTCAACTTCCAAACGAGAACTTGACTACGTCTGGGAACAAAATTTGAGTCACTGCCAACTCCATGTGCAGCAATAATCTAGAGGAAGATCATTTACTCTGGGCTTTCATTTTTCATAGGCCAGATTCAATATTAAACTCCGATATTTTTATCGGTGTTCTATATCTGAGCACCATAAGCCTTCTGAAATGCTTTCTAAATGAAAAGATTTATATATAACACAACATGCAATTTTTTATTTAAATAACTAAAATTTATTTGGAAATTATTTAAATAATGAATTGGCCTGTCATTATGTAGCTAAATGGAGCCGTAATGACAAACGTATTGTCTGATATGAAGAAATACCAGTGTGCATTTGTGAATATCAAATTAGAAAATTAAAATGGAAATTTCTGGCACATGTATTTTTAAAAAATGAAAAAAAATACATGTATAAAATCTACTCCATAGCTTCTCAGTAGCTAAACCTTTTTAATTTACCACAAACTGGAATAAATAAAATCAAGATCACAGAACTGTAGTTAAACATTTTAGTAAATGTGCCATGTTTATTTGCATTCTCTTTCTTTTTTTATATATTGTATTTCACTCTGATAAACATTGAAGCTGGTGGCTGGTGGATACGGCATTGTGTTCCCCTTTTCTGCTTCTTTTCAATGTAAAATAAGTAACAGAACCGGTATTGGAGTTCTCCAGGTGAGAGGACTGAGAAAACCAAATGCTGACCATCTGTTGAGGCAGAACAGGCCGACCCTGTCCGGAATTGCTCTTTTCCCAGGCTCCAGGGACAAGCAGGCCGCCAGCACCTGCTGTTGGTTTGAGAGGTCTGCTTAGAAGAAAGTGTAGTGTAGCATCAGCACATGGCTCCGAGGCTTCTCCATATGCAGCTGCCAGAACCAAAGGTGCTTTTGGAGAAGATGAAAGGCAGGAGCGGTGGGGCAGGAGAGGCACACAGAAGTGTCACCCATGCAGAAATTAGTATCCTCCTCCACATCAGGGCCTGGGAATGCGAATGTGTGTGGGCATGTGTCTGTGTTGCTCTAAACTAGTTATTTTATTAGCAGAGGCCAAATGACTTAAACAAATAAGTCGTTCGACAAGAAACGAGGCTTCACAAGTATAAGAAACCTAATACAAACACAAACATACTTTACAGACTGAGCCCTATATCTCTATGCATTGTCCATGCAGAGCTGTCACCAATCCATGTGGCATCATTTGGTATTGCTAAGTAATTGTCAGACTGGTAATGCTACATCAATAGTTATCATTGCATGAGTGACAAATCCTTATACATCTTTATTTTGATGATCAGTAGAATAAGAGATAAAAGAATTTCTCCAGAAGAAAAAAAATATGTAGCGAGTCACAAAAAATTTCGTCAGTTTTTCTATTAAGTTATTTTGGTTAACATCACATTACAATTCACTTACTATTGCAACATTATTATTACCACATCAGTTACTAATTGTTAGGAATGCCATTATAAATTTTTTAAATTGAGTATTATGTAGAGGTCCTAATTACGACCTACAAGTAAGGCTCATAGGACTTTGTTATACTGACTCCAATAGTAACCACCAGTTTCCCCAAAGTGGTTTTCAGTTGAAAGTTGGTTAAATAGAGATCCAAGGAAAATACATAAGAAAACACCGGTCTTGAATATATCATGAAGGCCCCAATAAGGAAATCGTTTTATTTGTGTTCTTCCACTTTTCTCCATACTAAACAAAAATATATAAGAAGGCCCTCACTCTTTCATGGCTTACATACTATTTATATGCTATACTATTTACATCATGAGCCCTATACCCAATGTACAGATTGTATTTCAGCAGCCAACAATCAGAGTCTCCACATAAATCGACTGAAGAAGCCAAGACAAATGACTTTGACAAGGTTTAAAATACATCTCCAAATAGATCCATTCTTGGAAAGTGTCTGACTACTGACTTGGGGAGTAATTCCCAGAGTTGCCATGCTCATGATGGTGCATCAGTCTCCTATAATTATAACTGGGCCTTGGCATCCATACCTGTGCCGTAACCCAGATGCCTTCTGTTATGCTAACACGACTCAAGAAGTAATGCAAGCATAAAGAGAAAGAAAATGTACAAAGATGCATGACTTTGGAGTCATGATTATTCTCGGACCTGTCCCATCGAATCTGAGTTCACTAATGGCAAGGAGATAGGAGTACTGAAGACCTGATAAGGAACGAGTCAGGGAACCCCAAACTTAATACTACAAAATCCCGTACTAACACCACACAACGTGAACCAGAAAGGTAGGAGCTCCCTCAGTGTACTTCTGTACCAGCAAACTTCATTAGTGACTACACACTGAAATTTTGCTCCCATTGAAGTTAAATATCACATTCTCACTTATTTATATTTGATATTTAGAAGCATATAAAGGAAGGGAACGAGTAGGCAGAAAGGAGAAAAATAAAAAAGCAAAGTGAGAGATTTAAAGGAAAGCGTAGACACCAGAAAAATCACAGATTTTTAATAAAAGTCTCTCAAATTTAATTTGCATAGCTGTTGTTGTTTTTTGTTTATTTTCAATTTTAAAAAGAGGCTAAATGAAGAGAAGGCTGTAATTGCCCCAACCCTGCCTTCCTTCCAGTCTTGTGATGTAGTGGGCATGGCAAACACACTGAGTGTGTCTTGTTAGCTGCTTCCTTTCAGATACAATCTTGGCATTTACTACTATCAGTGCACTTGCATATTTCCAAGGTCAACTTGGACACCCATGCAGACAAGGCCTCTGCTAGGCTCAATAACCCTGGAGAATTAAAAAACACACACCTATTCCTCTGGAATGAAGGGGATTGGTCAGTGCAGAAGGAACTGGATGTCACTCTTTTGGTCAAAAGCCTTTGTGTCTAATACAACAGATTATTGAAGAGTGAAATATGATCAGGGTATTCATAGCATAAAAGCCTTTCCACTTTATGAAAGTGCAGCTAACAGGAGTAGAAAATATAAAACAGAGCTACCCCACATTACATTTCTTAAAGATACAGAAATGCTCTCCACTGACTGAACCTTCAGTATGTAAGCATTGCTCTAGAAATACAAAGTCGGTACATGATGAGCACATAGGCATTGCTATGGATGACAAAATATAAGGTGTCATCAACTAGCCTCAAAGTTACCAATGTGGGTCCTCTGATACTATGTTGAGGTCACTGTCAGAAAACAAACCTGATTTTAAAGAAAAACCTGTGGTGAAAATATTCCTTCCCTAAAGAAGTGCATTGTGCCTTCAATGGGGTAGGACCAGGCCAAAGGACTCTCTCCCCTTTCTCTCTGCAACTCCCTGATGGTGCAGTCACATCGTCCCTCTGTAATGTGGAAGCACTCTGAGTGCTTTGATATTCAAGTCCTGAATATCAAATCTGTGTGCATGGCCAATTTGCTCATAATTTCATTTCATTATATCTTAGGTATTTTGTCTGGGACCTAGTAAATTCAACACAGAATTTACTTCAGAAGAGGCAGGTAGTATGATGGTTTTATGAGTAGAGTCTTTGGAGTGAGACAGATAACCAGACAGTGCTGGGTCATGGCACTGACTGCCTGTGTGACATGGACAGGTTATTGTCCCCAGGATCCTGCTTCCTTGGGTTAATAATGCCTACTTAGCAGGTTATTATGACAGTTGAGGACCAGAAAAATAATATGCCAAGTTCTTGGTACACATCTGTTAAAGGTCTGCTGCTATTATTGTAGGTGATTTTGTATATTCAAGGAAAGAACATATTCAATGTTTTTATATTTTATATAAATCATAAAAAGCATATTAAAAATCAATCAACAATAAATATATTCTTAAATTCATAAAACATTAATGTTAAGGCCCTAAAATAAAATCATTGTTTGGAGAGAGAAATAATTAGATGAAAACAATTACATATATGTATTTACAAATACAAAAATAACTGAGCATAATATGAATAGAGATCATTTCTGGGAGATGGGATTAAAAGTAATTTATATTGTCTGCCTTTTGTTTATCTATCATTTCCAAAATTTCTACATTTTCAGTGTTCAGGCTATTGTCTCAAGCAGAGCAGACAATTTCAGAACCATCTCTGTCTTGGTAGGAGAAACCTTTTAAGTTTTACAACTCCTTTTAACTTTTTTTCCCAACTCCTTAACTGAGGGAAGCTTTAAAGCCTCTTTTTCTTTTGTACAGTGAGGAAAGAAACAGGACACTAACGTGCTCATTTTTTCATGCCTACATGCACAAACTGGCTTTTAAATAATCCACTTGAAGTCCATCAAACTAGTTATTTTAAACCCTTTTGCTGTGGCAGTTGGATGTATCGGAATGAACATATTGAAATTTTTATACATAAAAATTATGTCATTTATATACAAAGCAGCTCAAATTGTTATTATTAAATGCATAAAATAGTCAAAATATCAACTTTTTCTTTTTTGTGGATTTCTGACATACTTTAAAAAAATAACTTGAAATCAATTAACACTGAAAAAGTTAAAACAAGAATCTCTCAGGACGAACTAGTACCTTTCTAATTAAATCAGACTTTAAATTTTGATTTGTTTTCCAAAAATAGTTTTAGTTGTTCACAACATCCATGCAGACAGCTCAGGGTGGCCCCTATATAGGAAGCAGCTCAGAGGATTTGGCAGGGATCCAAGATACAGCTCACGTGCTCAGGACACACAGGTGACAATCAAACCTATCTTTTATGCTCAACTCCCTTCCAGGTCAATGGATCTGCCCACAACATGTTTGGTTACTGGTCATAGTCTTTGGCCAGGACTAAAAGTTACATCTAGACTCTAGACAACATGACATTACCAATAGGTCACAGGAGAGCAAATCTCATCTCATCTAATATGTCATCACATTAAGAAGGGATTTAAACAGATTTAAAAGAAAGTATTTTTCTCTTCTAAGAGTCAGGTACAACATATACCAAGCAGCACCGAGAGTGAAGCAACGTGCTGTATATGTAAGAGGGTAGTAAGACAAAATAAAAATGGACTCATTTTCAGACCTTAACGTGTCCTGTTCTTTTCTTTCACTTGTTTTCTATGGATTTAAATAATCTCTTAAGTGGAACAAAGTTATAGCCTGTCACATTAAAAAGTAAAAGTAATAAGATGAAGCTTATAATACATAGGACATAGAACCTGCTTCATCTTCCTGGCTGGTTCCCTATAACGATAAAATCTCCAAAGGGCAGCAAACATTTTAAAGCTATTAAAAGTTAAGGTCTGCCAAGGGAAAGTGATGGCTCTGAGCATATATAAAGATCATTAACCCAAGACTTAATAACCATCCATTTATCTAAGAATATTTCTCAGTCAATATTATTGAATTTCCACTTTGTGAAGACACAAGCATGATCCCAAAGGGAAACAAAAAAAAAATGTCCTTGATCAAATAAGTTTGAGAAATAGTTCAAAACCACAATGTACTTCAGTATATTAAAGAATGGAAAGTCTTAGAGCAAAGTTTAATATAACATGTCTCAACTTTATTGAACCACAGAACCCTTCTTTGGCCTTACACTTAACATCTGTAATGGGTAGTTTTATGTATCAACTTGGCTAGGCTACAGTAGCCCAGTTATTCAATTAAACACTAGTCTTGATGTTTCTGTAAAAGTATTTTGTAGCTCTCCTTAACATGTATAATTAGATAATATTAAGTATAGGAGATTACCCTCCATAATGTGGGGGGGCTTCATCCAATCAGCTGAAAGACCATAAAAACAAAACAGGTTTTCTTGAGGAAGAAGAAATTCAACCTCAGGACTACAGCATCAGCTCCTGCCCACGAGTCTGCCTGCCTGCCCCACAGTTTTCAAGCTTGCCAGCCTTCACATCACATAAGCCAGTTCCTTGGAATGAATGAATGAATGAATGAATGAATGATACTCATATAAATAAATAAATGTCTTTCTTTCTTTCTTTTATTTTTTTATTTTACTGACTCTATTTCTCTGGTAGAACTCTGACTGATAAAACATCCCCCCAAAACCAATATTTCACATAACTTTCTTTAGGGAACACAATAAATTTCCCTCTTCTATAGTAGTAAAATCTGATCTTTCACAGCATAAGTAATCAGATACCAGGAGCTGCATGCTGGAACCCCACTTAACTTAGGGATATAATGAATATTGTTAGTTACTGCTCAGTATCTTCCCTACCAGCACCCACACCCACACACAAGCGGAAATTGTTAAAGCCCTAAAAGTAGACGCTGACTGGCATAAACCAAACCTTGTAATCTCTTCCCCTTTGTCTCCATGACTTGTTCGGTATGGTGGTAACGTGGGTCTAAGTCAACCAGTGCGCAGACATCCCCCGACCACCCTGATGGTTCTGCTTTATTAAATAATAGAAGGAAGTAAGGATCCCTACAGTCCTGAATGATGATGGTTAATTGCCAAAATCAGGACTCAAACTGCCGCCTGTTGTGACCAGGAGGAAAGCCGGCATGAGGACAAAGCTGACACCCCGAGAAGGCAAAGTTGAAAGAAAGGCAGAGAAATAAGCAAGCAGTCCAAGTCAAACCACATGTAAAACCTGAATAACCTCAGGACTTTCGTCACTTGAGCTGACAAATCCATTCCTTTGATAAGAAATGTTGTATTCTGAAATAACCTAGGAAAGCTTTAGGAGGAAGAGCCAGGATTGATTTTAAACCTAGGTTTCTACAAATGGCACTTGTGAAGAAAGGAAGCGTGCCACAGAGTCGAAGTGCAGAAGACCAAGGTTCTGTCCTCGTTTTTACTACTAATGAGCTTTGGAGTCCTGGGAAAGACATGTGTCCTCTCTGTTTTTAGGCTTCGTCACTTGCACAAAGAAACACGGGACTGGTTGATTTATAAGGTGCTATCTACTCTACATTCCTGAAAAGCTGAGTCTGCATCTTAAAAATGATATACAAACACTTTAGTCATGTAGATACAGGCACAAGATACAATCACAATATATTTGGTGATTTTACAAATTGAGGGTTGGCATACTACCATCAGTGTCCTTTGCCAACATCAGGACTCAAACTGCCGCCTGTTATGACCAGGTGGCTCAGCTTGCCACAGGAGAGAACCATTATCTGTGCATTTCTCTGCACCTCTCCTCTCCTCATCTCCAACATGCTCCATTGTCTAAGCACAAGATTCCAGCCACAGCTTCTTCTACCAAACTTTCTCATTGTCTAGTACATTCCCCATTGTATTTATGGTGACAGGATATTTTTCCAATAATTTTGGAAAATGATTTAAGATGTTCCATCACTTTATATACACATAAGAATTTATTAGTGAACAAATAACATCTCACAAATCTTCCTTACAGACGAACTATAGCAGACCATGTTAGGTGACAGTGGTGGCTTGGGAGCCTGTGGCTACTTCCCAGTCCTCCCTGCCTGACCTACTCAGGGCTACAACAACATGAAGAATGGCCACCTCACCCAAGAGGAGCTGCCTATCTCCCGAGACCAGCTCTGAGGGGACACACATCAAGAAAATTTCCATTGATGGGAACATTGCTGCAAGGAAGTCAATATTTGTGAATATCCTTAAACAAGTCTGTGAGGACCGGGAAGTGGTTCCTGAAACTGTTGCCAGATGGTGCAGTGTTCAAAGTATTCAAGATGAAGTTCAGGAACTGACAAGTGGTGGGAATGTTCTTCAGATGATGCATGAGAAACCTGAACGATGGTCTTTTATCATATGCCTGCCTCAGTCGAATACGAGCTCAGCTCGCCTTTCTCAATGTCAAGCTCGAAGATGCAGAGATACCTGTATTATTTTTTTAACAATCTGTGTATAGTGACAGGTATATTTTTGCATCTAATTTGTATGAATTGGACTGCATGAATGAAACAGAGTGGACAATTTATCAAGACTGGCATGGCTGGATGAATAACCAGGTAGGCCAAAGCCTTGAACTGGATGGAATCATTTATCTTCGAGCCACTCCAGAGAAATGCTTGAGTAGAATATATTCATGGGGAAGAAATGAAGAACAAATATTCCTCTTGAATATTTAGAGAAGCTTCAGTATAAGCATGAAAGCTGGCTCCTGCCCAGAACACTGAAAACCAGCTTTAATTATCTACAAAAAGTGTTTATCTTAACACTGGATGTTAACGAAGACTTTCGAGGCAAACACCACAGTCTGGTTGAAAGAGTCAAAGAATTTTTAAGCACTTTGTGATCTTGCTGAAGACTACAGGCAGCGAAATGGTTCCAGATACTCCAGCTTTGGGTATCTTAGTAGCTCCATATTCATACAAATCTCTTTAGAAAACCCAAGTTTTTAACCATTTTTGTTCCAAGAAAAAAATAGTTTTTGATGAATCCTATACAAAAGTTTGTGACCAGTTTTTCTTTTTTCTTTTTCTTTTCTTTTTTTGTTGTCTAAACAAGCAAAGACATTTAGTTATCTCTCAGGAGAAAAAGTCTGGAGGTGGGTGGTTCCATAATCAGTGGCTAAAGTACATCATAAAGGACCCGCCCCCCACCCCCACCCCATTTGCCTGTCCCCTCTGTTATCCTCCTCACCAGGCTGGCCTTTTTCCTAGTGCTTCTCATCTCACTGGTGGACCAGTTTCGTAACTTTAATGTTACATATTAAATGGTAATGTGTCTTGTGTAAATTAGTGAAAAAAGTTGAAAGTGGAATTTAAGGAATCTCTAGAAAAAAGGATTAAGAAGTTTTATTTTAAGTACTTTTGGTCAAGTGCCTCCCCTTCCATATTAATTTATGTAGCAGATAAGACCACATTTAGTATTTAATTACTTCACTGATATTTATTAGTGTATCTATAACACATTTATAGAGGAGCAGGTTACACTTTGTGCCCAGTTTGTAATGGCATAATTTATCATAAGTCACTTCATCTTTTCCCTGCCTTTATTTGTACATCTGTATGAGTGAGGCTTCATGTTTTCGCATTAGAGTTTGGATGATTCAAGAGGAAATGTTTCTGTACTTAAAAGATAACTGAAGCTTATTACATGAGTAAAATATTTAACTTACATGGAGCTTAAAATAGCTACCTGCTTTCTCCCTTCTCAGACCATTCTTTTAGAATGGAATATTACTATTATAGTTAAAAGATTGGTTTAAAGTATGATCATCTTTAAATCATTTGAGGTGGAAGTACATTTATTCTCATTTTTATAGGTAAAATATTAGTGGAACGTAGTAAGGGATAAGTTTTTCCATCTTGTTCTTTATTGACTTTGCACTGGGAATGAGTTGTCTTTTGTTACTTTTATGCTCTGTGAGAAGTCAGAAGAGAAACTTCCCTGTTCATTTAGTCCCAGCTGCTATTTCCTGCCTCATCGTGCTTTCCCCACTGTCTGGATTAATTAGGCAGCCTGCTATTTTAAAGTCACACATTTCTTCTTGGAGAATATAGTGATTGTTCTTTGCTTCATACTCGTAGTTTGCCTTGCTTCTCTGTACGGTTATACCTTACGCTTCTTCCCCCTCCTTTCAGAGAAATTACTGATAAAAATGATCTTGCTTATCTTGAAAGCATTATCATTTTTGAATATATATTAGGTATATATATATATTAGGAATATACATTTGAATATATATTAATATTAATGAAGAAGACAAAAGGGTAAAGTAGCTGTAATTTTTAAAAAGCTGCATGGATTCATTTTAGTTCTGTATATAATGAAAGATTTTTTTCAAGTTTGTTCAAAAAAAAAACCTAAATAATCTATGTAGGAGGTGGAGCTTAATCACCCTCCCTCCCAAGAGTGGGTTAGACTTGGTGACTCAGTTCCAAAAACTAGACAGAGCAGGAAATGGTACAAAGAGTAACTGTACAGTGGAGAAGTTTGGCAGACACCACTGTGACAAAATGATGAAGATTAATATCGCCAGTGGTATCGTGTGGTATCACATACCCCTGATGGCTCAAGAAGGGCACTTCACCTCTGTGGTATTCTTTCCCCAAACTTATAACTCCAGTTAATCATGTGAAAAACAACAGACCAATCCATTCTACAGAATACCTGGCCAGTACTCCCTGAGACGGTCAAGGTCATGGAAAAACAAGGGAAGACTGAGAAACCATAACGTATCAGAGAAGGCAGAAAAAACATGACAACTAAATGCAGTGTGGATGCCTGGGTTGGATCCTGAAAGAGAAGGAGGACATTAATGGAAAAGCTGATGAAATCTAAATAAAGTCTGGAGTTAATAGTTAAAAATTTGTAGTTATTATTATTATTCAAATAAAAAAATCTCACGCAGTGTGTGCACAGCTGTTTTGCTTAAGACAGACACAATTTATTTTTCTCACATCTTTACAATAATCCTGTGAGAAAGGCACTCGTATTTTCATTCTACAGATGAGGAAAGTGAAGCTCATTACAGTTTAAAAAGTTCATTTACAATAGACAGCTAATAGGTACCAGAGTTGGAATGTATTTTTATACCACCATAGTTGCCACTGGAGGTTCTATTAATATCTACTGGAATCATAGGTTCATTTTACGTGGACTGCAGCCCCAGTTCTTATTCTTAGCATCAGCCTACAGCCAACACATTTCCAGAATCTTGGAATCAGAAGACATCTTGAAAGACTGTAATACCCAACCATGTACAATGCCTCCTCCTTTAGAGAAAACCATTCTAGAATTAATACACTTTGTCTGAATGACACAGGTAAGGCATATCCTAAGTCATCTGGTCTCTGGATTTTCCCCTTTCTTCCTAACCGTACCTACCTCATTAACACCTTCCTCAAAGTTTATTAATTTGTTTTCTTAAGTGCTAAAAAGAAATTCCTTCATCAGAATAGAGACTAAGACAATTAATAGCAAGTACTAATGAAACTTATGATGAAACCAGAAACCAATCTTTATTTTACCATTTAGGTACCAAGTTAGAAAAATACATTTTTTAAGGTATGGCTAATAGTGACATCATTTAAATATAAGAATCTATTCTAGGTCATATGTTTTTCTTGACCAGTGTACACAGGATACAAACTTCTTTAAAATACTTCCATATATATATGGTGATATCTATCTATCTATCTATCTATCTATCTATCTATCTATCTAAGCATATAGATAGATAGATAGATAGATAGATAGATAGATAGATAGATAGATAGATAGATAGATTTTTTTTTACACACTTTAATGATTTCCAGGACTCTATTCTTTATTTCTGAATCACAGTCAAGTTGCAGTGATTCTGGGTCTGGTTATTTTACTTTCCAGTGAAGAATGCATTATCTTGAATAAAAAAATAATAAATTCCTGACAAAGAGTTAAAGTAGTGCAAATAAGATCTCAATGCTACAAAATGATTAATATTTTCTAATTTTAACACCCTTCTTAGAGGTCAAGCAAACTGTAAAAATTACACAGAAAGACACACCTATAGCAGTTATTTTAAACTACTCCAACTGTCCTTTTGTCTGAAGATATGGAAAACCTTAAGGTTATGATACCACACATTCTTTTTGGAATGTGAAATATGAAGACCAGTAATCAAATATTGACAAATATTAAGATCTCTTTTCTTGGATCACTTCATGCTAATGCGAAGTCATGAGCAAACATCCATGTGTCAGTATTATGTTAGCTATTCATTAACTTGAGAAACATGACCCTTATTATTGAGAATTTACCACCTAAGCTATGAAATTGACACCAACTATTACAGAAGGCAACCAAGTGCTAATGAAACACTGAACACGTTACTAAATTCAATAAGACCAAGTAAGACGTTGGTAAACTGGCCCTCAACTAATCATAAGCATCACAGGTTTTTCAAGGCTAGAAACTGCATTTGGAATAAGCAGGTGAAAATATAGCCAGATACCCAGAAGAACACTGGGTTCTTGCTCCTCAGAGAAGTGCCCGAGGGATGATGTGAGGTGTGCCAGAATGCAGATCCAAATCCTGATGGAAACATGTGATATTCAAGATGGGCCAACCTTTATTTTTTAATAGCTGAGCTTCCAGTTGGCAACAAAAGAATCCTGTGCCAGCTGCTGAGGAAATAATATGCTGGGAGCTGGCAGGCACTGGCACTTGGCAAGCCTACAGGTGTGGATGCATCGTGGATACCGAGGTAGTGCCTAGAAGGCAGACGAGCGGGAGGGAAGTGTGACCACAGAAGAAGTGTCCCAGCCTAGGGTCCAGCAGGGCGGTACTGTGCTAGGGAGCCTCCTGGTAATTAATTAACTAGAAAGAAAGAAGAGCAACTCAGAGTCAGCTCCAGCCATCCTGGATAAACCAAATGTAGGGGCTGTGCTCTCCATGAAGTAGATCTCTGGACTACATTCCTCAGCATCTGGCAAAAGGACAATGGTGGGCATCTGGGAAATGAAAAGCGCACCTCTTCCTTCATACTCTGCTTGCCACCTTGGCACAGATGAACTCAGGTTAGCCTTTGAGACATAGCAGGAAGATTCTGAGGCTATGACTGACGTCAGACAGATATCAAAGTGGGGAAGAAGGGCATAAGGATGTGTTAGTTCGGTCTGCCATGACAAAATATCAGCGGCTGGGTGGCTTAAACAACAGAAATTTATTTTCTCATAGCTCTGAAAGATGGAAGTTCAAGATCAGGGGCCAGCATGGTTGCATTCTACATTCTGGTGAGAGCTCTTTTCCTGGCTTGCAGACAGACCTCTACCTTATTGCTGTTTCACAGAGAGAGAGAGAGAGAGAGAGAGAGAGAGAGAGAGAGAGAGAGAGAGAGAGAGAGAGAGAGAGGGAGGGAATGCGAAAACAAGCTTTTTGTTGTCTCTTCTTCTAAGGGCACAGAGCCCATCCTGAAGGCTCTCCTTCATGACCTCATCTAATCCTAATTCACTTCCAAATGGCCCATCTCCAAGTATCATCACAACAGAGGATAGGGCTTCAACATAAGAATTTGGGAGGAACACAAACATTAAGGCCTCAACAGGGGAGATACAGGAACATGGGAGGGAGCTGGTCTCTGGTGGGACAAGGGGAACAGGGAGAAATCAGGCAGGGACAGAGAGGTGCTTATGGGTTGAGATGTAACTGGACTCAGAAAGCAAGAAGTTGACCTGGGTGGAGAGTGGCCTTCTTTCTGCCCTTCAGCCCTGTCTCTGCCCCTTTTCTTCCTACACACAGCTTCTCTTTAACCATCCTTCCCTGGCTTCTATTGTCAAAATAGAGATGGGGACATACAGATTTTCCAGAATAATTATTTTGACAGTACATCAAAATCATGAACATAAAGTTAATGACTCTACTTGGAAGTTAAGTCAAGGAGGGATTTTTTTTTTTCATTAAAGAATTAGACATCTCAATAGATGGTTTTTAAATAACATCCCCAAATAAAGATAGACACAGAGCGGGCCATTTCTGTTCTTCTCTCCTTCATGATCATCTCCTTATCTCCTCCTTCCCCACTGTGGTCAGGCCAAGCATATGTTACAGGACATTGCTAATAGATTACACCGTCACAAACACGTCATAAGTCAAGCTTTTCTAAAAAAGAATGACCCCTTTCAGAAACAAAACTAAGGACTGGGGAAAGTTAGGAAACATCCCTTCTTGCTAAATCCTGTCCTAGATATCCACAGCTATTGCCAGCATTTGTATAGTCCACTAGAGGAAGTAAAAATGAGCAAATATGAGTATATGTTTCTAAAAAGAGGTGACGCATTTTTGAAAAGCACAAAATAAGAATGAAAATTATTCAAGGATCTTACCACATATTTACAAAGCCTTTGAAGCTTAGAGCCCCACTTACTCTAACAGTTGCTCTGTCTCCTGAACACACAGTAAAGAGCTAAGGTGATGATCCAGAGAATTCAATTAGAAGAAAACACAGAAGATACTTGTAGCTACAAGGGAACTTAGAGCTAAGTGATTCAATCACAGAATTCATACTATTCCCATCATTCAGAAAAGAGGCCCTGTAAGAGAGAATGGACTGATGAAAGAGCCCTTTGGATTCCAAAGGACTTTCAATTGCAGAAGCCCTGCTGGTACAACTGACTCGCTTACACAACAAATATTTACTGAGTGCTCACTGCATGCCAGGTGTTGTCTAGGTGCTGGGGACACAGCCGTGAACAAAGGGACAGAGGTTTGCCCCTAACAGCTTACATTCCAGAGGGCCCCAGGCTTTGAATAAGTAATTTCACAGTGTGCTGATTTAGCAAAGGGTTATGTAGGGAAAACACCCTGAAGAAAGAGAGATTTAAGTCTTACTGATTTTCCTGCAGCTGTTCACCTCACATTTATTCATTTACTTACTATTCCACAAACATGTATAAAACATTTTTTAAGCACTCTTCCACAAACATTTATTATTGAGTGACATGCAGTAGTAGGCTCAGTAATGGGGACAAAAGATGGATAAGATGCGGGGTTCCTCTGCCCGAGGGGCAGATGCTCTAGTGGTGAAGACCACAAAGCGTTTACCTTTAAGACAATAAACATATGAAATAATATGAGAGCAGGGAGGTGGGAGAAACCTTCTGCCTGGGAGTCAGGATGACTCTCCTGGAGGAATTAGAAGGACAAGGGCATTTCAGTCCAAGAGTTTCATGCACGACACCACTGAGACATGAGGATCCCTGAGGGCTCCTTGAGGCCAAGGCAGGTAGCGTGGGAAGAGAAAAGCACTGGAGTCTGACAAACCGGGGCTTGAATCCCAGCTCTGCTCCCATGCCCAGCTGTGCAAGCTTCACACGCTGCTTCACCTTTCTGAGCCTCAGCTTCCTCATCTGAAAAACGGTTCTGGTAATGATCACCTTGTTATATCACCGAAGTAATCAGCAATACACAAACGACAGTAAAACCACAGTACCAAGCTCCTGGGAAACACTCCATGCTGGTGATCAGAAGTGGTAGGGAATGGGTCTGGCAGGCAATTGGGGTCAGATGCTAAAAGGGCCGCGTAAACTGGACTTAGTATTCCCCCTATAGATACCCAATTCAGAATCATTACCTTCTATCTCCCACCTTGTGCCCTGTCTGAGGAATAGTAAGCTTACATGCCAGATATGGAGCTAAGGGTTTTTATATACTTAAGTGATTTCATTTCATCATCATAGCAACCTTGGGGAGGATATGCTACCATAATCTTCATTTTACAAATAAGACTGAGTGACATTCAGTGTTATGCCCAAAGGGACACAGCCATCAAGTAGCAATTTTATCTTGCCTGATTTCCTGCCAGCATCCTGTACCATCTCATTGAGTTCTTGTGATAGCCCTGGCCTTACTCAGCAATCTTCCTTTACACCCACCAACTCAACTGTCCAGAATGGCCTGCTTGCTGCCCCAGCCTTGAAGCAGTCCTGACTAGCTAGCTGCCTTCCCCAACTCTCCCTTTGCGCTATGCCTTCCTTCCTGAGGCTCATTCCCCTCCACTACCTGCCAGCTCAAGCCGGGGCCAACGCTCTGCTGCCCCCTCCTGGCCAGGGGCAGAACCTCAACTGCTCCCTAGGGCCTCAGCTCAGTCCTGACATTCCATTTCCTTAGTATCTCAAGATATGAAAGAACTGTATTGGTTTGCTATGGATTACCCTGATGATTTCCTCAGGTTTCCGTTTCACTAATGTGTCATGCATACACATGACAAGCTTTGTTTATTATGTTTTTAGTTTGCCCCCAGTTACAGGTTACACTCAGGAGAGCTTCTCAAGAGTTTACCTTGCTGAACATTTTTATTAGCTTATGTGTTCACATTGAGGGAGAAAGAGGAAGGATCCAGAGTCCTGTAGGAACTACTAAAAATGTTTCCACTCACACAAGAAATCTTTAGAGACCTATTATGACTGAACATTCTAAGCCAGGCTGATTCACTGAATTACATATTTTGAATTTAGTCACATTTAACAACATACTCTTATTTTCTCCACGTTGTCCTGACAGGGAGCTTTAAAAAATAGTTAAGATTCATTTAATGAATAGATAGCAGTATATTTACATCCTGTCAAAGATCAAACTTGGACTGATTATTTGTCACAACTAAAAAACAATTTTGTATGCCCGTTACAGTCCTAAATGGAAGGTTGTCACTCACTAAGTTAAAATAGTCACTAACTACGTGTCCCTTCAAGAGAGTACAACAAGTAAGGCAGACCAAGATAAAAAGTGCAATGAAAGGTAAAATGCAAGCAAAGGTCCCTATTAAACAGTCCACAGGACTTAAAGTAAGGAGAAATCATTCAAATGTTGCATTGTAGGTAGCAATGAATGTATGAACGTAATTACAGATTTGCTATTCCCTACTCTTCTTTGTTCTGGTTTGTAATATTAGTCAAATTCTATCTATAATCATGACATAAATCAAAGAAAGTGCACGTTTAACAAAGAATACTACTACAAACGGGTAGAGAAAACAGTTTAAGGACATGTTATATCCATTACCTTTGTAGCAGACCATTCCAATCAGAGCATTGTTCAAGTCTAGCCCTTTTTATTTTTTAAGAAATATTTGTGTACCTGGTTAATTTTTCAACCATATCACCCTGAAGCATGACTTATTAAGTGATGACAATGAATTTGTTAACAGGGCTCAACTCAACATCCTAGCCCTAATGCCCAGAACTCTGCAAGCATTAACTACCAGACATTTCAGATAAAAGCAGTCATCTGCCTAAGACAGAGTTGTCGAAATTTACCATTAAGTAAGTTAGGCATGTTAAAATTGAGGTTCTTGTAAAATAATATGAATTTGAGTTCAACAAAAAAGAAAAAGAAAATTCATTTAACCCTCTGCTGGATGAGCAAGCTGTGATTCTTTTCTCTTTTTTTGTTTTCTGTTTTGTGACTTTTTTGGTTACAATGGCAGTAAGCTCTTATCAAAACCTTTCATCAGGTTATCTTAAAATGCATAACAAGTGCACATATGTACCCACTTCCCCTTTGTGCACAGACACACCTCGCAGTATGATTTCTTTTTTGTTTGCATTTTGATCTACATATCTGCTTTTAAATCATTTTCATAACGTAGAATGTTATTTAAGTAACGAAGCTTATTCAAGTGTCCACTTATAACTACCATTCTTTGATGCAGTAATCACCCAACAAGATGTTTCGAACACATGTTCCTCTCATTATGTATACTTATGTACCTATAAGGGCTATACATGTACTACTGAACCAACATGCAGTGTGCTTTTTAAAACAGCCAAAAACAAAAATTAAAAGCAAAACTTAGAAAAAAAATAAGGTTCTCTAATACTTTCTTCTAACACTCCACTATATTATTACACACACCCTGGATGGGGACATTGAATTTTGGAGATCTCAGCTTTAGACAAAATATAAGTGACTGCTTTAGTTTATTGCTAAAATCTATTCAAAATAAAAAAAAGAGCAATTTATTTTTTCAAGAGATTGCTTATTTAAACTGAGTCTCAATTTAAGGATTGTAATTAGTCCATCTGAGAGATACGCATGGCATAGAGGAGGATTACTCAACATGCAGGTACTATATTAGAAAACAGAAAAATTAATTAAACTTTACTAGTTAGAGACTAATCTTTTATCAATAATTTTTCAGCATACTCCTTTGTAATTAATTTTCTAACTGTCATTTCAGATATAATAGAAGAATAATCAACATGAAACTATTTATTTATTTTATACAAAATAAATTACCCTCCAATAGTCTTTGTATGTGAACACTGATCGTAATCACTTAAACACACTTCATGTAAAGCTTGTCCATTTTCAAACACATAAATGATGAATGGAGCTAGCTAACATGCTACATAGGTAAGAACTGTAACTGCTACAGTTTCAATAGACATACACAAAAGATAAGTAGGTATTTAAAGGTTGTGCCCACCTTAAAAACTAATATAAGGTTGACATTTTCAAAGTGTAAGGGAGATTCAAGCCAGTTCCTTGAATAAATGAAGTCTTGAAATCAGTTTAACCTGAAATTCTCACGTAACTGAGAAGTAGAATTTTAGCTTGTCAGATCTAGGTGAGTGAGAATTCCACAAACTACAGGCTAAGGGCTGCTTGTTTTTGTACACTGTGCAACCTAAGGATAGATTTAACATTAAAAAAATTTTTTTTAATAAAACAATAAATAGAAAAAGAAAAAAGAAGAAAAATATCATACTTTGTGATGTAAAAATTATATGAAGTTCAAATCTCACTGTCATAAATAAAGTTTTATTGGAATATAGCCCTGTGCATTTTGTTTCTGTGTTGTCTACGGTTGTTTTCACTCAACCATCACAGAGCTGGGAGTTGCCACAGACAGCATATGGGCCCCAAAGCCTAAAATGCTGTCTGTCTCTTTATGGGCTCTTTACCAGGTTTAGGTAACTGATCTCAGTCCCCTCAATCCCACACTTGCCGTTTCTTATCTCATCGTATCATCGTAGGCTGTAGGAGGGTGTTTTTTTTTTTCAACAGACATGGTAAGTTCTGTCTTAGCCACGCCCCTGGTTTATGGGTTAATGGCAAGTTCTGAGTCCCACAACTTCAGCCCAAGATGCTTCTACAGTCACCTTTCACTCTCATAATGGTATTTTCTTTTATTTTCAATTGATATAGACACAATCATTTTTTTTTACATGCTTTCTTTGATCTGACATCAACTCTTCTTCCCGACTTTATCTGCCATGACAACGTTCAGATTTTGTAACGTTTGCAAAATAAAATGTGCATCCTGCATTTTTCTGTCAGTTTTTGCCTTTTCTGAGAATGTACATTGCACCTGGTATGCCCTTCCACAAACCTCTTCCTGTTAAAATACTGCCAAATTTCAAGGTCCAACCCTCCCATGAAGACACCTCAGTCCTCCCAGTTGAAATTAGCACTACATCATAAAGACTGGGGTGGTTCTTTTATCTCTGTCTCATATTAGTTTTAGTTATTGATTTATCTCTTATTAAAATTATTGCTGATGCCTTATTAGTAGTAAACTACACATTTGGAGGCCAAACAATATTATATTCATCACATTCATTCATACTCTAGCCCCCACTCCCCACTACTCGCACACACTATCAACATATATTGTCTAGTTCATACTTATTCAAAAGGTCAGGCCGGTAACATGACTTTAGGTGGCACAAAGGTATGGAATTAAATAACAAGGAATCAAAAAACGAGATCATTATCTTGTCAATTATTTTTCAGTGGTTCTGATTACATCAAAAAGAAAACCTCAGTTTGTGCTACTGTGGTTTTAACCCTGCTAATCTTTGATCATCTCCCTTTTTAACAAAGAGGGGGCAATCCTCGGGCTTAGAGAGTCTTCTGCCATCAAATATTTCTAGCTACAATTTAATAAAAATGCTTTGGTTTTATTGCAATTTATTTTTACCATTTGGTTATATTTATGGCATGAATACTGGTTTTCAATTTAGTAAAAATAAGTATTCTGGATAAGTAAATTTAGATGAACAAAAATGAGGTGACAAACAAAAATATTAAGCAAATTATAGTATAGATGGTATGCACATATGACAGCAATCTTAATGGCATTACATAGACATGGGAGAAATTTTTGGGTATAGCAGATATTCAATAAAGTCAAATAATTTTAATCCATCAATCTCCCTGTTGTTAACCATCTACATAACAAAGAAAATCATGTAGAAGCCTAGCTTCAAGCTTGGGAGACTGCTTCTCAGCAGGAAAAGGGGGTGAGTGGGTGGGAGACATTTGACAATGTCTAGGGACGTTTTTGATTGTCACAACTTGGGGATAGGAGGAGGACAGCTGCTACTGTCATCTAGTGGGTAGAGGACAGGGACTCAGCTAAACATCCTACAATGTGCAGGAGAGCCCCACAACGAAGAATTATCTGGCCTCTAATGTCTATAGAGCCAGGGCTGAGAAACCCTTTCTCTAAGAGAAAAGACTACATAGACTATTCTTTGTCCATCATTATAAATCACCCTCTGTCCAGCACAGCTCCTGCACTTATTTGATCTTCGCCACTAATAAGATTACTGAGGAAAGTCCCCCACCTAAACCTTTCACTATTTACATGCCTACACAAGTGTTGCCCTCCATTTAGCAATTAGAATTTTTTTAAATGAACTGTATTAAAGAGTCCATATCCTTTATGTGCTAATATTATGCTATCAATATTTAAATCTAACTTCCTAATTACACCATTGCAATTATGAAATTTTCAGGTCATCCTACATTATCAAATAGGGGAAAATAATTAAGGTGAGATTAATATAATTTGAGTACAACCTTGAATCTAGCTGCTATTGATTTCACATAGTTACTCTTTGGCCTGAATTACATGGTTCATTGATTCACTTAAATATATTTTGCAGAATAAACCTAACCTTGAAATTTGAAAATTCAATATTTTTATTAGATATGTTAGCTTCCCCAAAAGGGAGTCTAAAGAGAACTACCTTTTAAGCTAGTCACCCCACCTCCAAAATCATTAACATAAAATGAAAACAACTAGTAGTTGAAACAGTTTACTTGGCTATCACTCAGCACTTTATTCTCAAATGTATCAGTGCAAACACATAATCTACACATATGTCTGACGGTAAAGTGTTTACAAGAAAGTCCTTTGAAGCTATTTTGTGGTTAGTGCTTTCTTTCTCTTTCTCTCTCTCTTTTTTTTTTTTCCAAGTAAAGTTCTCCAGCACAGTTTAGAAGCAGATGGCACCTGTGTCTTTTTTTTTTGTCTTCAAATTAGGAGTTATTTTTACCCTTGCAACGGTATTTAAATATGGGAAAATAGTGTGTTCTTAAAATTATATCATAGCTTTCATTTAACTTTAAAGCTCTTTAAAATGAGTGAATTTCCAAGTTTAGCAATTAATATGTATTAACTTTAGTGGTTGGTATAGCTAGGGGGCATTTCATGCCTTCAAGTTCAGGTTGATTTGACTCCTAATTCTGACACGCTTGTGGTAAAATGATAGTGAAGGTGAAACTGCATCCCTTTCATTTCAGAGACACAAAGCACTCTGCCAACAGAAAGGCAGCATTATTTTCAACACCTGCAAGCTACAGAGGTGGCAGTTATCAATACACCCACTGTGAAAAAAGGAAACCAACCGCTGAGTGAAATTAGGGTCACGGTCACACAAGTTTTAGGGAGAGAACATACAAGTCACAGGACTTCCCTTTCCCTGGGGTCACTAGGACTGAGATCATTGCATCAGGACCCATAGACACCACATCTCAAAGAAGAGGAAGGGAGCATGCCCACTGAGCCTGGCCCATTTCATTATCATTCATTCACTCTCAAATCATTTGTTAAGCAGCTGCTGAGTACTGAGCACCGGGCTAGGCGGTGAGTACACAATAGTGAACCAGCCAAATCCAGGGACTGCCTTCTGGGAGCTTACAGTCAGTGTTCCCGAAAAGAGCCCGTGCAGCTCCAGTTTTTATTCTCCCACTTGCAATCCCACCTTGCTCCTGAGTCAAGAAAGACTGGGGTGCACGGAGAACAAAAGAGATACCAAACTTATATTTTTAATTCCTAGCCAGAGAAAAAAACATACCGTGCGCAAAAGAGCTTAAGATACGTAAGTATAGTGTGAGTGGCAGGAGATCTGGAGACAGCAGTGTATCCCCTGGATAGCCTGTGAGGCCCGAAAGGATAGTGTGTGTGTGTGGGGGGAAACCAAAGGCATGAGAAGTACTGGCTAAGGGGAAAATGGAAAAGGAAAAGAAAGAACCTAATTCCACCAGCAAGGACCACTGGTTAAAGCCTTTGTGTTAGAAAACGCATACTTTTCATGTTTCCTCACAGGAAGCATTTGCTGGCTATTACCTGGGGCCAGAATTATGCGTTACCAAGTGAAATACACCACTGCTCAGGCAGGTGAATTACTCCCCTCTACAGTGAAGGTGTCGCGGTCCAGTCTCTCACTCCCCTTAGCCATTCCAGAGTACAGTGCACCCAGCAACTCTTGGGAAGACACCAGTTTTTTGAAAATGTTTGAAAGGGGAAACCCAATAATGACTTGGAGACAAAGCCAGGAAAACTTCTCTCTACAGAGCTCTGCAAATGGAGACAACTGTATGTTACCGATTGGTCTGCAGGGCATTTTTCAAAAGGACTCTGCCTCGTCCTTTAATCTGGCAGACAGCAATTTACGGCCTAAAACAGCACTTTTCAAACTGAGTCACAACCCATTAGCAGGATGTGAAATCACATGGATTCAGCCAATATTTTTTAATGAAACAGAATAAAATCAAACAGCATAAAATAAGAAAATTAGAGTACATTGCTGGTAATAAGAATAAACATTGCTTTATGAAATTTGTTTCCATTTTGAATATACACACTGTATACACACGTCTCACTACTAAATCTGTTTGGTTCCTAAGGAATCATACATGTAGTAAGGGGTCTTATATAATTATGCTTCAATGGGGTTGCCATAGAAATGCATTTTTAAAATTGTGGATCAGGTTTGTGGGATGATTGAAAGTCAATAGCCTAAAGAAACTGCAGTTAAGTGGAATGGAATTTTTTTTAAAAAAATTGATTCCAAAATAATTTAACACACCCTTTTTCTTTTGTCCTAATTATCTTTCATTTGGTTTCACTGAATTTGTGTGTGGGGAATACATCTAGTTTTGTTATAAACATTCTTTCAGTCTTGTATAATAGACAGAAACAAAAGGTGGGAAATAACTGAAAACAGGACATGGGTTTGGATGCACAGGGCTAAGTCTCCACCACAAAGTAGGCCATGCCAAATTCTGTCCGTCCTGTGCCAAACCACTGGACAGAGTCTGGACCAGAGGCAGGCTCCCTTCTCCTTTGGAAAAAGCCATTGAAATGCCAGTTTCTCAAATCACTGGGCAAAGAACCAACCACTCTCTAGGATATGGAGCCCTGAATAGAAACATGGCCAATTCATATTTTTACGTAGAACTGAATTTGTTGGTGTATCATCATTTTTGTAAACTTTTTGACAAACTCTCTAAATGAAGCAGTATTTTCAAATGTAAGTGTGGAAAAATGTAATCAGTTTGCCTGATACTCTTAAATAATCCTCCTCATCCCCACCCCCATCCTGACCAAAGAAAAAAGCCATCACCTGTGCCCTGGTATAAATGGCTACATGTATGTAGATCATTGCTGCCAGCACTATCCAATGACTTCAAGCGGTTATAGCCTTGAGAATTTAGCTCCCTGAAATTCCCAAACAGCCTCAGGGTGTGTTGCCCTAATGGTTACATGTCCAATGTTCTTGAATTCATGAGTCAGTAGCTTACAACATATAATTATAATATATAGTTACATTATATATAATATATAATTATAATAATAGAGGAATGACTATTCACAAATTTACTTAATCCAGTGGGGATTGTCTACACCCTGGAACTAACCACAATGGCACACACAACACCTAGGGCATTGTTCTCTTATCATCTTAATGACAGCTGTGTTACCAATGAGTTAAATGTTTCATTCAGCCTTGGATTCAGGCAGATTTGGCCTCAGACAGTGTAAAGAAAATAAAGACCTGCAACCAATTGTTTCAACGTCTCAACCAAAGTCTCAAGGGGCATGGAAAAACAACAACTGCCATCTTAATACTGAGAACTTACTACAGAGAACTACTTAATACACGACTACTGAAAAACAGCAAAAGTAAGAATTTTAAGTTTTCACAAAGTATTTTAATTCTGTGATTTTTCAAGATAATCAAACAACTAGGTAGCAGAGTGAGAGTCTTAGTAACACATAACTGATTTAATTTGTTGTTCAAATGCATTGCAAAATATAATACCAAGCTTTTTTAAAAAAATTAACTTCAAATTCCTTTGGTTTTCCCTATGAAGTCTACCATCCCATATATGTGTACACCTGGCAGTTTATTTTTTGTCTAACCACTTTCCCATCCCTCAAATTAAGTAAATTTCTTGTTTCCTGATGGTGAAGCTTATTCATAAAGATAACATGTGCTGATAAGTCAGAGCCAATTAGAAGTATCTGGGGTAAACGTTATTCAGAAAGCAATTGGGTTTGGTGGTGGGACAGTCCCTGTAGCATCATTAGGCACTTCCTCTACTAGGTGGCAGTTTCTAAAACAGCAAGTAAACAATTTTAAGTAGATCATCTCTTTAATCAGAAGTTTATACTGCTCTACTACAGCTCATCATACAATTATAGTAGGTTTCAAGCCTTAAGGTAAGAGACATTTCATTTTCAACACACTAGTGAATGCATACAACAGCAGACCTTCAGATGAACGCTGACAAACTTGATCGAATCAGGATGTTTATGTACACATTATTTAATGCTCAAATATTTTGGAATATTTTAAATAGCGACAAACTACTAAATTTTCATTCAGAAGTTCTGCCTCTTATAGACCTTCTGTCCTCCACAAACCATTAATAACAGTGACAAATTGGGGGTGGGGGTGACCCTTACACCTTTCCACTAAATACTAAGTACAAATGTCCCGAATCCTGCATTGTGGTCTCCGGTGGCTTAAAAAAGAAATTGGCTGTTAGCTAAACTCTTTCCAGCAAAAAGAGAATGGAAAATGAAATTACAAAGTATTAAGTACAGAAGGTTTAACTTGTCAACAGTTGAAATGACATCTTCAGAGTCCCTATCATAAAGGGCCTGGATCTAAAATGAGTGTTGAAAAGAACTCTCCTTACCTATGGATAACAGAAAGGAAAGAAGGTAAAGGAAGGGAAAGAAAAAATATTTTTTTAATGGATAAAAATATGAGAACCTATGGCATCATTCACATGGCAAAACTCCTACCTGTTTAGATCTTCAAAGGAGGAATGAGGGACATTTCTGCAACCCCAGGGAGATGGCTTTTTGCATACATATTAATAATTTAAATAAATCACTCCAGCACATGAAAGAAGAGCAGTAAAACTCTTCTAATTACCGCTGCCTGGACCCCATGTGCTGTTTTTTCTTTAAAGCCGCACTAGTTCATTATTCTGCCATCAACTCTTAAATGATTCATCCCCCCCACCCCCCACCCCCTTCACCCTGAGCAGACTCTGCAGGGAAGCTAGTATTTGAGTTTAGTTTCTAGTGCCACTTGCTTTGGAGAGCTTGCTGTGGGGAAGGGGAAAGAATCTAATTCAATAATTCTGTCATGATTTGGAGGGGCACCCTCTGCTCCCACCCCTAAAATAAGTAGACAAACAAGACACTCTGGCAAGCTATAATTCTGAGCTAAGACACCAATTGGGAAAGCGTGGCCCAGGTGCGGTGGGGGCTGTCACCCAAGGGAATTGGCAGCCAGCAAGGAGGAGGGAGGGTAGGAGAGAGCCCGGTCGTGGCTTACAGCTGCACCAGCCTGGGCGCGCTCCGGGGAAGACCCGACTCGCACTTGAATGGTGTTTAGTTCTCTCCCCGACACTAGGCAGGGAGAATCCAAGGGCAGGGAGGCCGGCTCCCTCATCCTCGAGAGCTCTTTCGCAGGCACAGCCCCCGGTGCGTGCCGCGGGCTTCCCCAGAAGCCCGAGTCCGCGCGCAGGGCTCCGGGCTCCACCAGGTCCAGGGCGCCCCCGCACGCCCCAGCCCGCCGCCCCCCGCCTTACCGTCCCAGCTCCGACTCCACCTCGAAGAAATCGCTCAAAGCATCCCTGTTGGAGCCGTCGATCCAGTAATCCGGGACGAGGCTCCCGGCCGCCGGGGCCACACTGGCGGTGACCGAAGAGCAGGACGAGGCCGAGCACGAGGGCACCGTGACTTTGAGCATCTTCGCGGCGGGACTCCGGAAGCCGCTGCCGCTGTCGCCGCTGCTGCCGGAGCGAGAAGCCCCGCTGCCCGCCGCCGCCTGCAAACGCCGGAGCGAGAGGTGGTGCCCTTCACACACGCACACGCCCACCGCCACCGCCTCCCCCAGCGCCCTAGCCGGCGTTCCGGCTGCGGCTCCCTTTCTGCACGCTCTGGAGGGAGGGTGGGCAGAGATGGGGGAGAGGAACTGGGAGAGGGTGTGGAAGGAGAATCCGTATCGCCTCCAGCCGGACTGAGATGAGGCGGAGGCACAGCGAAGGAGAGAGATTCCCTCCCCCTTTGCTCCTTCCCTCCCCACCTCTCCTCCTCCTTCAGCTGAGCCTTTCCAGCCCCCCTTCCTTTTTTCCTTTCTCCCTCCCTAGCAGTGGCTGCTGCGGTGCCGGCTAGGGCGGCTCCGGATGCAGGAGCTTGGGGAGGGCACAGGACCACAGCATCATCCCACGCTCCCTCCCACGGGAGCCGGGAGCCTGGAAGGGATCGCACGCTGTGGGACGCTAGCTCCGTCCGGAGTGGCGGGCGCTCAGCGCGCTCTAAGAGCACATGGATCCGGGCGGCCCAGCAGGATGGTGAGAAAGGGACCTGGCTGTGGGCTTAACTCATCCCTCCTTGAGCGTGTCTTGGTGGCGAGTCCTTCCCATCTACCGCCAGCTAACCAGCCATCTCTTGTTCGTCCCTCCAACAAAGCTTATATTTGTGGCTGTGGTTGTTGATCCCCCAAGGCTCCTGTGCCTGGACCCCGTGAAATCTGGAAGAAAGGAAAGCGCCTGTGTCCACGTTGACCCGACTCACCTTTGAGTGAAGTCTTCTGCTGGAAGAGATGCTGTTTTGCTGCTGCCTCCTTTGGCACTGTTGGAGCTCCGGAAAAGGCAGGTACTTGCTGTGGCAGGTACTCTCGTTCACTCCTCAGAAGGCTAGCAACAGAAGGGACCCAGGGAATTACAGACCTTGAAGGGACCTGTGGAAGCCAACTGGTCCAGCCCTCTGCCTTAAGGCAAGATCTGTCATCATTCATGTCAGAGAAGGTTGCTGCATTTAAAGCTCTGCCCTTTTTCCAAGCATATGTCCCATCACAAGCATTCTAATGTCTGTCCATCAACCTTTAGGTTATCATTCTAAGTATTGGTTAAATACATATTATTTTCTATTTCTACATTGAAGTTTTTATTTTCAGATTTGAGTGCAAATGAACAGCAATTAGTCATTATATTCCGCAATAAATTTTTATCTATAAAGATAGCTATTACATCACATCTCATTTCTGGCAAAAATAACTCTAGGCACCGTATTTAATCTTACTTCACAGGTGTTACTTTTAGCCTTTTTTCCCCTGACTTTTCTCCAACATGCACTAAACTCTTCTCAGTGCGACCCCGTTCCTGATAACACCAGTAAACAAAGTCCAGTATTTTTATCTCATTTATTGATTTATTTCCTACACTTAAGAGCTTTTGTGCTATATTGATAAACTAACAACAACAAAATCTAATCAATTAGTGAGAGAAATGTGATCCTTAGTTGATTGGAAATGAAAAATAAATACGAAAGTATTCCTCACATGTCATTTTATGAAGATGAGCACATGCTCAATTTACAAAGGGCCTAAAAATAGGAAGTACATGTAGATTCATATAAATTCAGTTAAATACTGAATTATTTGGTAAAAGACTAAAAATGCTCACATGACTTCTTACATTTCAGAGAATGAATTCACTAATCTTCACATTAGAAAATCAAGTTCATAAGCAAATAAAGCACTCTAAAGTAAATTCCAGTTCTCACTTAGTAAGTTTCGCTTGGCTTGCACTGACCAGTGGTGGGATGGGCATGAAGTGTTGCTAGGCCATTTTTATTCATGCCTCTTTTAGGCTAGTCTTGAAGTGGCAGCACTGCATGTAGAAACTTGTCTGTTGTGAGCAATTATTTCACAACGTAAGTCCAAAGCAAGCATATTACATTGAAAGATATGGTAAGCCTCCTTTTATTCCTGCGACTTTAAGAAACAATCGCTAGAGAAATACCAGGGGTGATTGTAGAGTTGATATTTACTTTCAGAATTAGTTTAGTCATTTGACACCTATGCTTTCATAACTGACTTTTGTAAAAGTGCTGTTAACTGAAGTTTAAAAAGAGGGTTTTTGGAGAGGCCGAATGGCTTAGTTGGTTAGAGCACAAGCTCTTAACAACGAGGTTGCCAGTTCGATTCCCACATGGGCCAATGAACTATGCCCTTTACAACTAGATTGAAAACAATGACTTGACTTGGAGCTGAGCGGTGCCCTCCACAACTAGATTGAAAAGAACAACGACTTGGCATCCTGGAAAAACACACTGTTCCCCAATACTCCCCAATAAAAATAAATAAATAAATAATAAATAAATAAATAAATAAATAAATAAACGTATTTGGTTTAATGAATGCAGTTTATTTTTATTTAAAAATACAAGACAAAAATAAGTATTGTTTTAAAACATGTGGAATAGGAAATAAGTCCATGGAATTTATCTTCACTCCTTAAGAAATATCTTCTAAAGTAACCAGGAAAGAAACAAAGGTATATATCCACAAAAAGAAAGGGAGAAATAATATCAACTAAATCTTAGAATCTAGGAACAAATGGACAAAAGGTAACTGACAGAAAATTGGGTAGACCCGAAACCCATATTTGCAATGGGAGAAGACAATAAGAAGAAATCTAGTTCTTACCACAGAATTCTAGAAATGCTCATGAATTAGATTACTGGATCCTTCTAAATGTGGAACAGAGAATAAGACATTGATTTAACATTTTTATACGAAGCTTTTGGGTCCCTATATTTCTTTTTCTACCATTCACAGCAAAAAACACTCTTTCCAAACTCTTGGAAAAAAGACTTGATTTCATCTTTGGAACTGTTGAACAAAAACTGAAGTATGTCTTAGATCACCAGGTACAACTGAGACCATACTGAAAACAGAGGGATTCATGAAACTCTGTGTAACAAACAATGAGACCTCCAGGTCCATGAGGCTCCTGGAATGCTGAAAAAATAGTCTTAGATCTATCATATCCCTGGCCATGCAAGATATTGGAGGGTCATTGAGAAAACCAAACAACTCAAAAGGAGGGGGATCTATTGATAATGACTATTAAGATACCTTCACCCAACAAAACATTCTGATTTTTCACACCTTACAGTGAAACCCATCACTGAACAGGTTTAGTAACCCAAAGCCTCTAATGAGTTATTTACTGTCTCACTCAAACATGAATAGAATTCCATTCTGGTATAGCTAACCCTCCTGCATTTACAATTATGATCTCTGGACTAAGTATAAAAAAGAGTTATTTAATGTGCAGAAGAACCACCAACATCAGACAATTGGAAATTATATAATTTATGAAAGAAAGGAACTCATCTGAATAAGATACACATTTATTTGTCTTTTCCTCTGAGGGCTTTGCAGGCAGCACAATATTAGTAATTTGAGGTGTCAGAAAACAGGGCTGGCAGAGAGGCTAGAAATTGAGGAAATTCCAGAAAGAAGGGACCACAGCTGAAGAATCCCAAAATCTGCATATAAATTGAACTCAAATCCTAGAATAACTTCTGAACTACGTATATGTGTGGGAGACTCCAAGGAACCTAGCAGAAAGCACCAAGAAATAACTAGAAGGTTGAAAAATCTGAGAAGAAATTTGAACTGTTCCTCACTACATGGAGACAAGGTTTGGCATGTAAGTCCCACCAAGTTTAACTGTGAGTTAGAAGAAAAAACAAAACAAAACAAACTCTTCAGGAAGAAGATAACAGATTCTAGAACCTCATCAAGGAATCCTTGACAATCCCGTATACCAAAAAACAAACAAACAAACAAACAAAAACACTAGATATGTGAAGTGGTAGGAAAATGTGAACCACAGTAAAAAGAAAAAAAAATCAATCAATAGAAACCAATCCCAAGATGATTCATAGATTAGTATTCATAGATAAAGGATTTAAAACAACTATTATAAATATGTCCAAATAATTAGGAAAAAATAATCATGCATGTAGAGATGGGTAAACCTACCAAAGAAGTGGAAACTATTAAAAAGAAACAATTGGAAATTTAAGAACTACAAGCAATTTCTGAAATTTGAAAAAAAAAAGAAAAAATCACTCAATAAGCTTAAAGAAGAGTGCAGATTGCAGAAGAAATGGTGGATGAACTTGAAGATAAAATATGGTATCCAACCTCCAAGACAGTCCCTTCTGAACTTTACCTCCTGGTATTCATGCCCTTCTGAGTTCACCTACCACATTGAGTTAAGGATGACATATGTCATAAATAGAATATGGCGGAGGTGAAGTTGTGTGACTTCCAAGGTCATAAAAGCATTGCAGAATTCTGCCTTGACCTCTTAGATTCCTAATTCTGAGGGAAGCCAACTTCCATGACATAGGATGCTGAAATAGTCTCCATGGAGATGGTAATGTGAAAAGGAACCAACTTGCTAGCCAGGTGAGTGAGCCACCATGGAAGTAGATTCCCCAGCCCCAATCAAGCTTTCAAATAACAATGACCCAGTCAAGATCTGACGGCAACCTCATGAGAGACCTGAGCTGAAACCACTGAAAAATTTAGAATTTCATATGATTCAGAATTCTGAATTCATATAAAATGTGAGAGAGAAATGATTGATGTCATTAAATTTTGGAATAATTTGTTATGTAGCAGTAGAGAGCTAATAAAACATAGTTATAAAAATTATCCAACCTAGAAAACATAAAGAAAAAATATTGAAAAAAATGAACAAGGTTTCACTGAATTGTCAGATAAGATAATCTCAAGATATCTTACATGTAACTAGAGTCCCAAGAGGAAAGGAGAAAATATTGGGGCAGAAAATTTATTTGAAAAATAATGGCTGAAATTTCCCCAAATTTAGTTAAACATCAACTTATATAGATTCAAGAATTTCAGGAACCCAAGCAAAAAAAAATAGATCTGAAACCACACCTAGCTCCATGAAATGCTTGAAAACAATAGATTAAGAAAAAGTTTTGAAAGCATCCTCTACTGAGAAAGAGGGTGGGTGGAGAGTAAATTATATATTACAGGGAAGTAACTATACAAATGACAGATGACGCCTCATCGAAAATAATGTAGGCCAAAAAACAATGGAATGATGTCTCTAAAGTTATTTAAATTTAAAAACATGTAACTGCTGAGAGAAATAAATAAATAAATAAATAAATAAATAAATAAAACAAAACAAAACAAAACAAAAAAACCTTGTATATCCAGAATATTAAATGTCCCATGCTAAAGGAATATTTTTGGCTAAAGGTAAATAAACAAGATGGAAATTCAGATATACAGAAAGGAATAAAGATAGTAGAAATAGGATATATGTATAAATAAAACAGGCTATTCTTTCTTATTCTTTTATTTAAAAGACAATTCAGGGTTTAAAGCAATAACTATAAACTTGAATTTTGTGGTTCATAATATATGTGGAACTAAAATATGATACAAACTACTACATGTAATTCCTCCTATATAATATTCAGGAAAAGGCAAAATTAAATGACAGAATGTTGATCAGTGATTCTCAGAGGTAGGGTAGAGAATTGAGGGTATTTGGGGGATGATAGCAAGTTTTGTATCATACTTTAGATTATGATTATATGATTTTATGCATCTATCAAAACTTTATAGTTTTTAAATTGCTAATTTTAGTATATGCAAATTATATCACAATAAAGCCAATTAAAAATTGTAATAGCATTATTCAGCTTAGTACAGCATAGGGAATAGAGCCAATGGAATTGTAACAGCTATATACGATGTCTAAGGGGTAGTAGATTGGGGGTGGGAGGTTATCACTTTGTGACGGGTATAAATGTCTAATATTACATTCAGGTATTTGTACACCTGAAACTAATTAAAAAAAAAATTGTAATAGCAGCGCAGCCAAGTATTTCACTTAGGTAAAATTAAAAGTCCACAAATATTGAAAAGGAAGAAGTTAACTGTTGTCATTTATAAATGACTTGATTTTTACATAGAAAATCCTAGGATTTGACTTGGACTCCTAAAATTATTAGGTGAACTTGGCAATGTCACAGGGTACAAGGTCAAAATAAAATAATCAATTGTATTTCTATATCCTGGCAAATGGAAAATTGGAAAATGTAATAAAAATATTCCATTTACAATGGAAAAAAAGCATAAAATACTTGGGAACCAATTAAAAAAAGGTGCTCAAATTTTCTACAGGGAAAAATACCAAATATTGCTAACAGAAATTAAATAAGATCCAAATAAACGAAAATATATACCATATTCATTGATTGGAAGACTAAATATTATTAGCATATAACTTTTCCATTACTAGAATTAAGTTAGTAGGCTTTGTTTGTAGAAATTGAAAAGTTTATTATAAAATGTATAAAGAAATTCAAAATACCTGGAATACAAAAGTAATCCTGAAAAAGAACAAAGTTGGAAGCCTCACTCTATCTGACTTCAAAACTTACAATAAAACTACAGAAATGAAGACAGTGTGGTTTGGGCAAGGACAGAAAGAATAGGTCAAAGGAACATAGTAGGGAGTTCAGTAACAGAACTATATACAGGTGCTCAATTAATTTTTTAAAAAGTTATCGCTCAATTAATTTTTTAAAAGTTATCAAAGCAAGATAATAGACAAAGGAAAATCTTTTCTTTTTTTGTTTTAATGAAAGGTTATTGGCATGACAATTGTTAGTAAAGTTACATAGGTTTCAGGTGTACAATTCTGTAATACATCATCTATATATCACATTGTGTGTTCACCACCCAGAGTCAGATCTCCTTCCATCACCATATATTTGATCCCTTTGGAAAGAAAGTCTTTTCAATAAGTGGTACCACAACAACTGAATAAATGTATAGGGGAAAATGAACCTTACTTTTTCCCTTGTACCACACACACAAATTAATTTAAGATGGACTATAAACAATGCATAAAAGCTAAAACTATAATAGCACTTCTAAAAGAAAACATTAAAGAATATCTTCAGGAACTTACAGTAGATAAAAATCTTAGAAAGGACACAGTGAGCTCTAAACATAAAAGAAAAAAATTAATTGCAATTTATCAAATTTTAAAACTTCTGTATAGCAAGAGACAATAAAGTGAGTATAAACACAAGCCACAAACGGCAAATAAATGTTCTCAATACTATTATCTGACAAAGGACATGTATTTAGAATATATAAAGAATTCTTAGAAATAAATAATAATAAGAGGAAAAAAATTGAAAGCTTTCTAGTTTCTGCTCAGGACATAGAGAGCTAAAAAGTGTATTGCTCCAACCCTTATACTACAACAACAAAAAGCCAAAATGCAAGATCAAGATTTTCTTGAATCTTCAGAGAATTGAGGTCACAGGACAAAATAATCTAAAATCTAAGGAGAGACAGGTATCCACAAGGAAAGATGGCATTTGCCTATCTGTGGCAAACACAGCCACACACTAGTAAGAATTTGATATGAAGAGTTAACAAATTGCGGGATGTTGAATGTGGGCTCACAAGAGAATGTGAAACCTCTGGGAGTCACATATATAGGGGAATTTATACCTTCTTGCAGGCTTTTCTTCACAGACTCTACTGGGCACAAAAAAAAAATGGGTGAGAGTCCTGAAAAAGTATGCCTTATAGTACAAACCTGGAGGAGGAGAGCAGCAACTTCTGTGAGGGAGCTAGAAAATCAGCCAAGAGCTTTTCCCTTATCTCCCATATGGAACAAAATACTTATTCTGCAAGTGAGGGGATGGAACAAACATTATCACCTTTAAGTGCTGGTACAAACCCACAGCAGCTGGGGAAGGGAAAAAGGAAAATCCTTCCAGCCTGAAAGGAGAAGCAGAAATATGTCTTGAACACAGAACTAAAAATGGTGGCAAGGGAAGAGCTCAAAGACCCAAGCCACATCCCCAAGACCCAACAACACAGGGCCTACCTAAGACTAAAGTTTAATCAGAACAGCGGAGAATGTTCCTTGTGTCTCCTACCAACAAACTAACAAGCATCAAGTAACAAGTAGCAATACAATACTGTTAGGAGAATTGCAAGAGCATGGAGACAGACCTTCTTTGTGGTATAGTACAAATGGAAGACCTCAAGCTGAAGGTAAAGCAAACAAAGAGAAAAAGGTGCAGGAAAAGCAGCCCCCACCCTAAACAAAAGACATTGGTAAAGAAATATGAAGTACTTTGTACAATGAGGATAAGCATAGCATCAATCAACTGCAAATCCAACCAACCTCCTCACTAGGTTAACTCATATTCCCACACAAAATGCCTAGCAGAAGGGCAGGAATGCCTACTTACAGGCATAAAATCTATTTACCTCAGTTTCCACTGTTCAAGGTGAGATGCACAACTTTCAACACAAAATTATGGGGCAAACGAAGTGGCAAGAAATAAACAACATATTGCTAAAAAGCAAAGCTATAAACTGAACTATACTCAGATATGATGGTGATGTTCGAATTACCTGACAGAGACACAAAAATAGCTATGACTACTATGTTAAAAACTCAAATGGAATAGGTGAAAACATATAAGATCAGTGGGGAATTTCAGCAGAGAGGTAAGAACTAGGAGAAAGCATCAGATAAAATTTCAAGAAACAAAAAAAAGTCACAGTAAAATAAATGAAGAATGTCTTCAACAATCACATCAGTAAATATTTCAGTAGCATATCAGAGCCTGGGAAAGAACCAGTGAACTTGAAGATAGGTCAATAGAAGTTATTCAAATTGAAACACAGAACACAGCACCCAAGAGCTGTGGGACAATCTTAAACAGCCTAACATATAATGAAATGGAATTCCAGAAGAAGAGAGAGATAAGAGTAGAGGAAAAAATTTGAAGAAATAAAAGCTATAAATTTTCCAGCATTAGTAACAGACATCAAACCACAGATCCGAGAAACTTAGAATAGCAAGAATAGATATCAAATATTATATATTTGTATGTGTGGTATATACAGAGGGTGCCAAAAAATGTATACACATTTTAAGAAAGAAAAACACTATTAAAATTGAAATACTCAATATATACCGATAACAAAAGATGAATAGAAGTCATGTGTATACATTTTTTGGCACCCCCGGTGTGTGTGTGTATATACATACTAATATACCACCTATGCATATTATATTCAATCTGCTGAAAACAAAAGATGAAGAAAAAACTTGGAGGTAGTCAGAGAAAAAGACATATTACAGAGAAAAAATGGTAAGAATTACAGTAAAACTTCTTGTCAGAAAAGGAAGAGGATGACACAATGACATCGTTTTTTTCTAATATTTCTGTAATGGTATGTTTTCTAAACAGTCTTATTGAAGTTTAAAATGTGTATTTTCTAAGCTTTGGTATATGTGTATGCTTGCCAAACCATCACCGCAATCAAGGTGGTGAACATGTCTGTCACCTCCAATTCTTGTGCCCCTTTATAATCTCTCCCTTTTATCTCTCCTTGTCATGCCACCTCAAGCAACCATTGATCTGCTTTGTGATGCTATAACTAAGATTGCATTTTCTGGAGTTCTATATCAATGAAATTATAATGTGTACTTTTTCATTCAGCTTAATTTTTTTAAAAGAAACTAATATACATGTTTTTAAAAATGATACAGTGCTGAAAAGCTTAGTACTCTTCTTGTTTATTTCTATTATCAGTTTCTACTTCTCTGAGAACAGCCTAGGTCCTAAGTTTTCTAAATTATCGTCAAAATTTCCTAGATTTCTGGATAATTGCAGAGCTCTTTTCTTTGGCTACATGATCTGGCTTCCCTTGCCTTGTTCATCTTTTCTAACACTTCATGGCTTTGAAATGCAATAATATTAGTGTCTATCTCAAGAAATTAGAAAAAAACATGTAAAAAAGTTTAAAAGAAAGGAGGGGAAATTAATAAAATAGAAAACAAATATACCATAGAATTACTCAGAAAGCCCCAAGTTAGTTCTTTTAAAGGATAAATGAAATAGATGCACTCCTAGACAGACAGACAATAGAAAGAGAAGACATAAGTAACCAATATCAGGATTAAAACTGGGGAAACTACCACAAATTTTATACATATTTAAAAAGTCATGAGAGGATATGAATGAGGTGATAAATGCCTAGAAAAACACTACTTATCTAATTGACACAAAAGAAATAGAAAACCTGGATAATGTTATACTTATTAAAGAAATTGAATCTCTAATTGAAAATTCTTCACACACACACACACACACACACACACACACACACATACACACACACACACACCACACACACACCTTTAGATCCAGATGGCTTCACTGGTAAATGCTACATTTTAAGAAAGAAAGAACCTCAATTTTACACAAATTATTCCAGAAAATAAAATTTAAAAAAAGAACAATTTTTTATGTGCCCTTTGAAGCCAAGATAAGTTGGTTTATAACGAAGACATTATAAGGAAAAAAGTTTTCAGGCCAATATTACTCATTAATTAATTTTTTAATTAAGCAATATATAAAAGTTATACTATATCATGACTCAGTTGGGTTACTCCAAGAATTCAAGATTGGTTTAACATTCTAAAATCAACCAGATAGTTCACCTATTTTATCAGATAAAGAAAAATTACATGGCCTTCTCAATGGATGCAGAAAAAAATAATAGATGTCAAGTCCATTAATTACAAACACCAAAAAGACATTTAACAAACTGGTAATAGAATCTGCAGCAAAAATCACACTTAGTGGTGAAATGCTGAGAAATTTCCTTCTGATGTCAGACATGATGAAAGAATGCTCTCCACCACCACTTCTACTTTTATTCAGTATTGTTTAGGAGGTCTTAACCAATGCAATAAAGAAAGATTTGAAAAAAAATCTAAAAGGGATAAATATTGAAAAGAAAGAATCTGTCATTATTTATAGATGATAAGATTGCTTATGTTAAAATCCAAAAGATTCTATAAATGAATTTTTAGAATTAATGAGTTTACAGTCAGTGAATACAAAATCAATATGCAAATTCAATATGAAAATTACATTTTTGTATGTTAGCAACAAACAACTAAAAAGAAAGTATTTTTTAAACTTTACTACTCGGCAACAAATAGAATAAACTACTAATACATACAGAAACAGAGAGTGGGTGATTTCAGAGAGTGGGTGTCAAACGGTCCAAGGAAGCAGATTTTAAGGATAGACTTTTGGAGCTGAATCACTCACCAGCTGCTTAACAATGAAGATCACATTATTGTTTGTGAATGGAGTACGGTAGCTCATGGCATACTGTGGTAACATATATATTTATTTTTAACATTTATTGGGGAATATTGTCTCTCCAGGGCCCATCAGCTCCAAGTCATTGTCATTTAATCTAGTCGTAGAGAGTACAGCTCAGCTCCAAGTTGTAGCTGTTTTCAATCTTAGCTGCAGGGGGCATAGCTCACTGGCCCATGTGGGAATCGAACCCTCAACCCTGTTGTTCAGAACTCGTGCTCTAACCAACTGAGCCATCTGGCTGCCCAACATATTCTGATTACATATTGTTGCCTAACAAATAATTCCAAAGCTCAGTGGCTTAAAATACATATTTTATTATTTCTCCTGATTCTGTGGGCTCAATTGGGCTGGTCTCCAGCTTTAATGAGGTAGAGGTTACAGTCATCTAGAAGCTTAATTGGGCTCATTCACATGGTTGGAAGCCGATGCTGGCTTCAACTGTGACATCCTCTGGGACTGTTAACTGAGTGCCTACAAGTGGGCTTTTCACTGCATGGCAGCTGGGTTCCAAGAGGGAATATCCCAAGAACAAGTGTTCTAAAGGAAATGATACAGAAAGTCTAAGTCAATTAATTAAGGGCTATGCAAAAAGTATCACTTATTACCATAGCATTGTATTGGTCAAAGTGATCACAAGTATAGGCCAGATTCAAGGGGAGAGGAAATAGTATGTGTGACATACGTAAGTAAGAAGCAGTGAAATTGGGGCCATCTTAGGAGACTAGCTACTGAACAGTATTGTTAAAATAAAGTAATTGTTAAAATTTCACTAGTGGTAAACCAAGATGGGATCTTAGTATAAGGAAAAGAATTGATGGGTGCAATGTCCCAAATGTTTGAAAGGTTGGGGGAAAGTCATCATTATAAGGACAATGGAAACAGATAGATTTTGTTGAGTACAACCAGGTATTGGAGAAAGAAAATAAAAAGCCAAGGATGATTAATCGCTAATTTAAGGCAAAGTGAGAAAGGTAGAGGGCCTCCTTGCCAGCTTTTGAAGAGACTCTCATCTCCTTCAGCAGGACAGCAAAAGGAGTTGTAAATCAGGTACAGGACTTAATTATAAAGACAGTTAGTTGCAGAAAAAGCTGAATTCTCAGTCTGGGGAAGTCTGCTATACCCAGGTGAGGGCTTTATTGGAAAGAGTGGGACCCTGAGTTTTGGGATGAAACCATCTTGGTGGCTGCACTGGAGCAACGATACACCCCAGATCTCCCTGACCCATCTGAGCCTGTAGAAGTGCCTCACCTCTCCCTGTTAAAGGCTGTTAGACCTCCTTGCTTGCAGATGATACAGGTCTCTGCTGCATCCCACTCAACATCTATTCCCCCACCATCCCTCCTGGTCTACAGCCCAATAACTCAGGTCAAGTCACAAGGGAACGTAACACATCAGGGAGGTGCTGGACCAGCTATCTGAGGAAAAGGACCATACTCCAAAGGAGCTACAAGACCTAGCCAACAGGTAGTACTGCCATGAATTTGGATCCTGAGGTTTCTGAATCAAGGAAGTCAGAACACAAAATCGTGTAAGGGAGATTTTATGAACATGAGAACTGCTCCTTTGATACTGGATTTAAGCCCCTAGATATAAATCTGCATGTTGAGCCACGAAGAAAATCTCCATGAATCAAAAGCAGAACTCATACAGAACAAGTTTTCTTACCAAATTGCAGTAAAATTAGAAACTAACAAAAAATAGCAAAAGAAGTCACGCACTTGGAAATTTTTAAACACCTTTCAGATGCAGTTAAAATTGAAATTACAAATTATAATTTATATCCTTTATAATGAATGAAAATGAAAGCACTAATTATAATAATTTGTGGAATGTAGCCAAAATAGTACTCAGAGAAATAGTCATAATTTTAAATGCATGTATTAGGAAACAAAAAAGATTGAAAACAAATGAGTTAAGATTATATAACTGGCATGCTGAACTAGCAGAAAATGATAGGATGAAAACGTAACACAAATTTATCTTTTACGCTACCTTTTAAAATACATTCTATAGGCCCATTCTTCCTCTCCTCTTGGAAAATATTGAGGAAAGGTCATAGCATTTTTGTTCACTCCTAAATAGTATAAATTAAATCAATCAATCAATCAATCAATCCTCCAGTCATGTCTAATAACAATTATGGTCTTATTTAGATAATTATAATGCCCATTTTAGTGAATTATTATATTGGGATTTCATTTAATGTTTCATTTCTTCCCTCCATAGCTCAGGTTCATTTCAGGCTGGGACTCAGCAGGGAGGGGAAGGGTGTTTGTGGAGACTTCTGTCCTTTCTTTGTCAGCTCCTCCTCACCCTCACCCACACATTTAGCTATGACATTAGGATCCTCCAGAGTCTCAGTTGAGCAGAGTCAGAGATGGGATAAGGGGGTGAGGGGTAAGAAAGGTCTAACTAGATAGTACTTCTGGGCTTGTTGAGTCTTCATTGCTGACCTCCTGAGGCATTTTTGTGGGTTTTGTAGAGATTTCTCCACAAGTAACATCCAAATGTAGGTCCCTTGATATGGGCAGAGGTCTGTCTCTGATTTTGCCCTCTGATTCAGTATCTAATGGTTACCTCCAGCCTCATTTTGGTCCATTCAAGCCAGATGGCTCCTCCTTTTATGACTCACATCTGGTCTAGGGAAACACATGCCTCTGCTCAACTGTCAGTGCAAGTAGGTATCTTTCTTTGCTCTTCCCCAGGCAGACAGCTCTAGCCACGTTCTGCCTTTCATTTTCTAAAATGCAGACCAAAAACTGTCTCTTTGCCCCATCAAACACCAGGAGCAAAGGGGGAAGGCAGGGCTATGAAATTCTACGAGAGGGCCTCTCAAAGTCTCTCTAACTTGTCCTGAGGTCAGGGGTAATATACACCACCACCCCACACACACACACTCCACACATTAAATATGGAGGGGAAGTGTGGAAGGAAAATTTCACCAAGGGACCACTTCTCTTTCCTGGTTCTCCAACTTCAATCCTTTTAAACCTTCAACTTGGATGTGGAGCCAAGGGTGACAAAACTGCTTTTCGGCTCCCTCTCTTGCCAGTTGTACATAGATGAACTAGCCATTCATTTTGAAATATAGGGGTCTTTGAAGCCTATTATTTTGCTTTTGGCTTTTGGTTTCAGACCAAACTGAGACAGTAAATAACAGATTCACTCACCCTGTCACACACATAACTTAAGAAACCAGGAAATACTGATAAAATAGACCAAAATAAAGTTAAAGAAAAGAATTAATAAATATAAAAGCAGAAAATGATAAAATAAAAACATCAAGAAAAGGTTGATAAATGATTCTATGAGAATAGCAAAACTACTATCAACAAAGGACAAAAAAGTGCACAAAAAAGAGAAGTATAATCCAATGTTTTCTCATAAGCATGAATATCATAACCCTAAAGTAAATATTAACATTCTAAACCCAGAAGAAAATTAATGAATACATCTTAATCAAGCAGAAATTATCTCTGTGTTAGATATTTGCAAAAACCAGAGAAAACCTGTGTGTGTGTATGTATGTGTGTGTATATATATATATACACACACACACACACACATATAGTAAAGAGATAGAAATTTCAGTATATTGAGAGATTTGGAAAACAGAATATTATTCCATTGACTACTTATTCTACAGACAATGCTACCGTATATTACACACTATTCAGATATTGTCACACTGGTTTCAACCAGTTATGAGATTCTTATTTTTTTTCATGTAGCTGAACTAATTGGCTCCTTTCCTCCCCACTTTATGTGAGATAGAACGATCTCTGTCTAAGCTCTCCTAGTGCAGCTGAAATTGGCAGTGAACCTAGCCAGTTATTACTTCACTGCTTTATTCACACTAAGTTGTCAAATTCCTATCTGTTCTTCAGTAGGAAAAGGAGAGGAAAAATCTTGAAATTTACACTTATAAAGAAGAGTTTAACCAAGGATTTCCCAGAACACCAGGTTATATATTAGAAAATAAATGTATATATATCATTATCAGCAGACTAAGAGAAAAATCCATTTGATTATATTCAACGCTCTTTAATGATTCAAAAAATTAGCAAGCAGAAACGAAAGGTAAATATCCTTAATCTAATAAAGGGTGCTTATATGAAATCTAAAGAAAATACCATAGTTCATGGGAAAATATGAGAAGCATTCTGACTAAAGACACAAGAAACGGATAGCTACCATGGCAAATAGTGTGATGAGGACATAGGAGAAAGAAATAAGAGTCATCAATATGAGAAACAGAGACAAAGCTAGCACATCTCTTTGTATAATATCCAGTGATAAAATACATCTCATTAAAAACACAAAATATCTAGAAAATAAAATCTAAGAGACTTTATCTATCTACTCTTTCACTAGAAAGAAAAGACGCCGTTGGAAGAGACAAAAACATCTGAAAAAAACTACCCATGAGCATGACTTCTAAATATATTTTCCATATATGTCATGAGGCCTATACTAATTAAACCTGGAGCGTTTCAGAATAGGGAAATGAGCCAACAAAAATGAGTAGAATATATAAGCAAGCTCATGTGTATGTAACACTTTAATTTATGATTAACTTGGCCTTTTAATCAGTGGGGAAAGATTGCATATTTGTTAAATTGTAGGAAAATAGCTATCATATGAAAAAAGTAAGGCAAGATACTATCTATGCCTCATATTATTTACTAAAACAAACTCTAGATAGTTTAAAACACTAAACATCAAGCAAAAAAATAAATGTGTTAGAGGAAAATATAGACTATTTTAAAAGCCTTGGGGTAGCAAATGTCTTCTCAAGTGAGACCCCCAATCCAGAAACCATCAAGTAGACATGACAGATTTCTCCTACCAAACTTTAAAGCTTTTGTATAATTGGGGGGGAAATCATAAAAAGGATAAAATACATGTGGTGGAGAGAAATTACTGCAACACATTTAGCAATCAAGGTATTAATAACTAGAATGTATAAAGACCGCTATGAATAATTTAGGAAAAGGCAAACAACTCAACACTAAAATGAGTAAAGGATGCCAGATGGCAATTCTCAAAAAGAGAAAAAAGGTGGCCAGTATGACACAAAGAATAGTCATTCTCACTGGCAATAGTGTGTGTGTGTGTGTGTGTGTGTGTGTGTGTGTGTCTTGTCACTAATCAGATGACATACACTGTCAAATATGGGAAAGATAATGGAAACTGTCACATTCATATGCAGTAGATAGAAGTCTTTTGGGAAGGCAATTAGAAGTATATATTTTAAATCTTAGATTCTCTTAGGCTAATAATTCTGCTTCTAGCAGTACATTTTTAAGAAATACTTTCTCAAGTGCCCAATGATATATCCAAAGCTATTCATAACTTTATTGTACGTTAGTGTAAAACTGGAAACACTGAAATGCCCATCAATAGGGCAGTGGTGAATGAAATACAATGTATGACATGTAAAAAGAATAACTTACACCTATATACATATAACATGAAAAATTTTCCAACCATATTATTTTTACAATTCAAGTAATAAGATATAATACCCTTTTTGTTAAAAATTAGAAAGATATATATATATATATATATATATATATATATATATATATATGTAGAGAGAGAGAGAGAGAGAGAGAGAGACAGAGACAGAGAGACAGAGACAGAGAGAGAGAGACAGAGAGAGAGAGACAGAGAGACAGAGAGAGAGACAGAGAGAGAGAGACAGAGAGAGAGAGAACAGAGACAGAGACAGAGACAGAGAGATGGGGGAGACATGTAAATGCATGGGAAGGATGCATATCAGACCCTTGACAGTGGTACCAACTGGGAAACTAGGAGAAGCATACTACAGGTGTCATTTCAGGGTTTGCTCTTAATACTTCTGTACTTTAAAAATCTTTTATGATGAGAAAATATTCATGCATTTTAATCAAAAAGACAAAACAATCAAAGAAGTAATCAAAAAGACAAAACAATCAGAGCAGTCAAGTAGCAAAGAATTTTCCTTTTTGTCTTGGTTCCTGGCCACTTCTGTTTCTAACTGACAAACTGGCTTCCAGTTTGGTCACTCCATTCATTTTTGCTAGTTATTAGTCATGTTTTGAGACAGGGCCAAATTTCCAGTGGATACAGAGGAACAGCAGCAGCATTTTTCACAACAAATTATTCACCAAAACATCATCTCAAAAGCCTTCACTTTAGATATATAGTATTTACCTACCTTCCACACTCTTCTCTACTGGAATTTAGAATTTTACTTCCTAAAAATTCTAGTTGCTAAGCAACATTTCCTTCTTCTCTGTGAAGCTTGGATGACATATTAGCTTTTTATCTTTCTCTTTCCTCCTAATCATCTCTCTCTCTCACACACACACACACATACACACTAGTTTTCTAAAGCTATTCCATGCATATGATATTTATTCATTCATTTGCTCTGTAAGAAATTAAAAGTCTTATTTTTTTTTATTGTTGCACACTCATAACCAAAAGAATGAAGAGAGAATTCCCTTTGCTTCTTCTAAGAGGATAACCACCTCAGAGATGGCTTTCCAAAAACTGAGCAAAGTATTGGTCTTGGGGTTAGAGTTTGGGGGTGGAGTCATAGGTCATATACATTATGTTAGGGTGATGATTTTCAGATGGTTAAGGCATGTTATAATTTCATTCAGTACATATTTATTAAGCTACTATTATGCTCCCTATGATGTACAAATATTGAGAGCAGTGGTCAATGGAAACATTTGCCACCCTCAAGCAGGTTATATTCGAGGATGGTTACATGTCCCTGCCTCTAGCTTATTCAAACTCTGCTCCAGCTTCCAACTACAACTTTCCCTAAGCTGGACAATGGCTATCAAGGAGGAAGGATTCATAAGGGTGTGTGTGCAAAGCCTTCTGCCCCACCTGGGTTCTGAAGGAGTGATAGGGTACAAGACATTTTCCTCCTAAGGCCAACAGAGTCTGAAAACTAGCCATGGAAAGGCCAAAAGCAAGGATGTGAACCCTGGGATTCCTGGTGAGATTTTGGCTCTGGAGAGCCTTGGTCCCTCTGGAGGAGTCACTGATTTCCTTGGTCCTGAAATAGCTATTAGGGATACACACATGAGAAATGCTGATGTGGGCAGAACAGCATATTCCCTTGCTATGGACAAAGAATGCCTAGATTTAAATCCTGGCTCCATTGCTTCCTAGTAGTGAAAGCTTGGGCAAGTTAACTAACTCCTCTTTTATAAAATGGAAATTACAGTGTGTAGACCAACGTGTCATTGTAATAGGAATCTTTAATTTTGATAAATTGTTTAGAACAGGACATGAAACATAATATGGTCAAAACAGGTTGACTTTGGATTTCTCCAGCCTGACACTAATTCTGTAGCTGAGAATGGAAAGAAAGGAGGCTTCTTTAGGAAGGAAGATGCTCGTCTATCAACTTACAGAGTATAAAATGCCACGTTTCCCACCATTTTGTTAGTTACGCTGTTATTGGTAGTACCCAACTAGGTCACCCTGAGCTCTGAAGGCAGTAAAAGCCAGTTCTCAAAGGAAGCCATTGCTGGACAGAAAAAGAGCAAACTGAGCTGGGGGTTCCCAGTAAAAAGGTAGCTCTTAAGGATAAGACCTTCTGATGGAGACAGGCCATACATTTAATATCATCAACAACAACAAAAAAATAAGAGCACCTAAGGATATTTAGTCACAGCATTAACATTTACTTTCTGGAAATGAAAGTCATGGTTCTAATTTTTTTTAAAAAATGCAATGCATTAGACAAAATGAAGAACAGAATGAGCAGTGCTGAGAACTGAATTATTGTCATGGAAATCAAAGTATAGAAATGTTTAAAAAATGAAGCAAAATTAAATGAGATAAAAACACTGAGGGAAGATGGGAGTGATTTGGAGAACACATGAGAGTCCAAATAAACAAATGATACATGATCTGAGAGAGAGAAGAAAAAGGGTGGGGGCGCAGAGAGGCAATAATGAATGTTAGGGGAAATCTCCATGGCTTCAAGAAAGATTTGATTCTGCAGGTTAAAAGTACTTACTGAATTTGAGCAGGATTTACTTGTAAAAGACAACATCTGTGCATTTTATGCTCAAATCCCAAAGATAAAAGACAAAACATAATAAACCATTATAAGATTCTAGACAGAAAGAATTAGTTATAAAGGATAAAAGAACAGACTGACATCAGATTTCTTGTCTGTGATCCCGAAGCTAGATGACATTTAAATAATATGCACAGGCTAATGAGAGAGAAAAAAAACTGTAAATAAACAAGAATTCACAGAAGGTATCAGTACACACCTCATCTGAGGAGAATGATCAATAAAGAACTTTAGGCAAATAAGTGATTCAGAACAGAAATATTAACCTAAGCAAAGGTGGAGAGGAAACGGTGATGAGAAATGAACTTTGCAATATATGGGAAAGTCACTCGAAATAATTAAGTGTTTTGAAATAAAACGGCATGCTCTGAAATAATGTAAAACAACAATTTAGAATTAAAACACAAAATAATTTCACCAAAACTTTTGTGCTGAGAATGAGGAGAAAGGGGGAGAAACAAAAGAATTCTAATCATACTTTAGGGAGAGTAGGGAATTAGAGCATTCGTCCAATCCATTTAATGTTAGAGGAAAGCTGGGAATTAAATGTGCTTTGCTCAGGGCAATTGTCTCCATTCAGATTACATTCAGCTACACAAAACAAGAAATCTGACCAAACAGGGGCTTGTATTTCCCATGTAACAGAAGTCGGGAGTGGACAGTTCAGCACAAGTCCTTACTGCCAGCAAGGGCCTAGATGCCTCCATTCCCACTCTGTCTTCTATCGTGTGGCTTTTGTCATGACCAAAGGATGGCTGCTCCACCTCTGGACATGGGATCTGCCTATTAGGCAAGAAGAGGAGGAAAGACAAAGGGGAAAAAAATGCATGACTGCTGAGTATATATATATTACCTTTCTCCTTAAAGCCCTATCTAATAAATTTCTGTTTGTACGAGGTGTGATAAAAAAATACAGTGAATGTTTAAATTTAAAAAATATTACAGTAAAAGACATGTTGCCATTAATCCCCCTCAAAATACCCCCCTTGCTTTGAGCACACTCATCCCATCCTTCTTGCCATTTTCTGAAGCAGTTCTGGAAGTCCTCATTCGTGTCTTTAGTTGTGCTGTCATGGCTGCTTCAATGTCCTGAATTGATTCAAAACATTTACCTTTCATGGTCATTTGACTTTGAGGAAGAGCCAGAAGTCACATGGTGCCAGATCCGGTGAATAAGGTGGATGAGGACACACAGTAATGTTTTTATTTGACAGAAATAGCCATGTCAGAAGCAATGTGTGACATGGAGCGTTGTCATGATGGAGGATGAAGTAAAGACATCCACGAAAAAGGACTTCCAGAACTGCTTTATAAAGTGGCAAGAATGATGGGATAAGAGGGTTCAAAGAGAGGGGGCAGTATTTTGAGAAGGATTAATGGCAATGTGTCTTTTACTGTAATAATTTTTTTTATTTAAACATTCACTGTATCTTTTGATCACATCTCATATATCATTAACCAGGAATGGTCCCCTGGCCATTCCTAGTTAAAAGAAAGCACGGGAAATCAAGTTTATAACACCTCTTTCCCCCAAAGAAATCTGCATTCTGATTAGTACAGAAGAAGGGGAGGGTGCTATTGGGTAGGTAACTAGCAGTGTCTGCAGTGGGAATAGTTAATAATTTACTTTTTTATCACATATGAGAATATGTGTTTAAAATAGGGAGGTAACAAACTAATGCAATGAACACATAAAGTTGAACTTTCAAATTAACATGAGGAAAAAAGAGAATAGAGTTTGATCATACCAAGGGAAACAAGGAAAAGTAAAGAAGGAAATAATGAAATAAAATAGTAAACATTAATATGACAGGAAGTACAGAGTTCTCATTTCAAATATGAAAGAACAAAGTTGATCCAATTTTGTTTGAAAAACAAACTTCAACCTTGAGGGCATTACACTAAGTGAAATAAGTTAGAGAAACAACTTATGATCTTATGTATGAAATCAAACAACAATGGTAACAACAACAATAATCCCCCTCCCCAGATGAACTCATAAGATACAAAGGACAAATTGGGAGTTTCCGGGGTGGCTGTGGGGGATGAGCAAAAGGGGTGAAGGTGGTCAAAAGGTACAAACTTCCAGTCATAAAATAAGTCCTAAGGATATAAGTATGTTACACCATGGTGACTATAATTAATAATACAGTGCTATTATACATTTGAAAGTTGCTAAGAGAGTAGATCTTAAAGTTCTCGTCACAAGAAAAAAAATTGTAACTACTATGTGCGGCGATGGATGTTGACTAGACTTATTTGGGGATCATTTTGCAATACATATGTGTTTAAATATCGAATCACTATGTGTTGTACCCATGAAACTAATGTAATGGTTATATCTCAATAAAAACTATAACAACAAACAAAAAACAAAACTATATGTTATTTGTAAGAAATACACCTAAAGTGATAAATTTAAAAAACGACAGTAAAAGATGAGAAATAATTACTAGGCAATTTCAAATAGAGAGGTTCAGAGTGAAATATATATATTGAACAAAATACAATTTAAAAATACAATCACTACTCAACCAAAACAGTCATTATATAATGAGAAAAGGCACAACTTTTGAAAATGATGTAATAGGTATATTCTTACCTGCATCCAAAAACAAGGTGACTAAAAACACATAGTGATATAACGATTACAAGTGTAAGTTTGAAAAAAATATAGATGGAGATTTTAAAATATTATTTAAAGAATTAGGCCAATCTAGTAGAAAAGAAGCTTATTTTCTAGTAAGTTATTGGGAGTGACTATAATTGCAGACAAGTGTATCACAGGGAAATAATTGCTATGATAGAAGTGAATACAGGGCGTCCCTAACCCAATTTCTTTTCTAGTAGGTGCTGCACACACAAAGTAGGTTAAATCAGCATGGTTATGCCCTCTAGGAGTTCATGATTAAAGCAGATAATTCCATTCTGGGAATTTTAAGGTAAACTTTTTGTTTCTAAAGTTTTTCTGGTTTAAAAGAGAAAATTTAACCAGTACATCATCAAAATAACCCGAAATAAACACGTGACTTTACTAAATAGAAATTCTTTTTAGAAAAGAAAATGTGATTTTTTTTTACATCATTGATACCATTCATTAAATATTTCTAATGAAGTATATGTCTGGGAAAGTAATCACCTTATTAATCATTTTTCTCATTTATATATGCATGTATAAGAACAGGTGTTCATAGCTCCTTTAAAACAATCACTGTTCCAGGATAAGCGTGCTGATAAGTTGCATTAGCTGCTGTAATGATCTGCTTGACTGGCAGAGCTTCTGAGAGGCTCCCATGAAGTGACTTCATCACTTAGATCACCCACTGCTCCTTTACCTTCTCAAAAAAGTTGACAACATCCCTACCATGCACATCAAATACTCCTTTCCTCCTCCAAATTTAACCAGTTCCAGTTTTTTCTGAACTTATTCTGATATATTTACTGTTACAATTCTGAAGCATACTCAATTGTGATTCGAATATGTAATGATTACTAGCGCATATTGAGACCTTGAATTTTACAGAAACAGACCTGTGAATTACATAATCTAGTTCTTTTGAAACAGTGCTTTGGTAAAATGCCAACATAGAAAAATGCTTATGAAATACATACACAAAATTACTTACAAAAACCCCATGAGTACAGCAATTAGATACAAACTTTGAAAAAGATGATGTTCTGTTACATAAGACTATAATTTCATCTCTGAATTTTAGATTTTGCATTTATTCCCTCCTGATTGCCTCACTTCTTGCAGCTCAGTGAATGTTGAACATTAAAAATCATTTAGCCATCTTTCAAATCATTGTTAAAAGCTTTCATTCTTTGCGTCTCAACCTGGCAAGCTGATAATTAAGATCTCAACAGTGATTTTCAGTGAAGGTTGTACACATCTAGGAAGAATTCTGTAGATCTGTGGCGCCATTTTGGGTCACCTCAGTGACTGGGGAGTGCTGACTGCGTTTAGTGGGCTGAACAGAGGATGTTAAAGGGTCTGCAAAGCGAGGAACAGTCACATGAGCACAACTTTCCAATATTGTTTATGCGATTGAAAGACCAATTTTTAATTAGCTGAACTTAAAGTATTTGACATATAAACACATTTAAAATCTTTAAAATACAATCACAAAGTATCTTCTCATGGTTTTAATGTTTTTTCAAGAATGCATCTAGAATATTGAGCATCATTTCAGGAAATCATTTTATGGAGAGCAATGTTGTCTGTGGTTTTTGAGTTGAGAATACATCACCTGCATTCTTATTCACATGCAAATACATAACAGAGGAGATGGAGACTCCTTATAACAGATTTAAAGCCAAATGTTTTAAATTAGCAAAGACATATGACATATAAGAATCTTACTGAATTTATTAATAAAAGGTTTCTTTTAAATTTTTACATTAATGACTTCCTATGTAATTTATAACTGTAGCACAAGATAAATCTAGGTTATAAATCACAAATTAAAATGATTTCTTTGAGGGTGAAATATTACTCTTAGTTGTCTCCTGTTTCCAGAGTCTACCACACAGCCTCTCTATGGCCCCTAGTGTTTCTGTTTGTTTCAGTCCATCATCTATCACTGGTCTCCCAGTGTCAGAGATTAAAAGTAATTGCTTATAATTGTCTGATATGTGATCCCCACATCAATTGAGGTTAGTTCATTTTTATTGTATGCAAATAAGTCTTGTCTATTATTACCTTATCCCAATTCCAGGTTTTATATTCCCTATATTTCTGCTCTATGATTTTCCTCTATTCTTGTACTGAAAGTGTCAGATCAATTTTTCTTAAATCCAAATTTATTCATGATGATAAAGGCCAAATATTTGGTTTCTTCGTTATGTTTTCTGTTTCAGTTTTAGTCAATATTTACTATATATATATATATATAGTTTTATTAACTATTTTTCATTTTTAATACAGTTAAGACATTATATTGATTTTTCAAAAGTACGTATTTTTAGAAAAGGTTTTAATATCTTTCAATTTAATTAAAGGACAATGAATAGGGCATCCAAATTGATAAAATTGAGAGCCATAGATCTATGTAAAGTCCCAAAGATTGAGTGGCTATGGGTGTGGGTGTGATGATGATTGTGGTTTACAGCCAGGTAATGGTTATGATTACCTTAGGGTTATTCCCTAAGTTAATCAGAAAAGCAGCTAAATACTAATCCACATCAACTTGAGAAAGAATTGTGAATTTACTTTTCATTTCACTTTCTTTAACCATCTTTGTCAACATATTTTCTCATTTGTCCCTTCTATAATGTTTCTACTTTCCAATCTCATCCCATGCCTTTACTCACATGCTCTTCATCCTGCCTGGAATGTGCTTCCCCATAGTCAGTTTTCAGGATTAAGTCAAACACCATATTAATGGAAAGTCTTCCCTCATCATCTTTATTAGAAGTAAATATATTTAGATTCTGAATTTCTATAGCACTTTTTTAGTGCAAATATATTTTTATTTGTCATAATCTTTCTACTTTGTAGTACGTATTTATAAACATGATTTAATTAGTCATAGGAGCTCATAAACTCCTTGATGGCAAGCTGCTTGCTTTATTATTCCTCCAGTATGTGCGTTGCTTGACCAAGTGAATAAATAATCTGTAATCCACCAGGAACCCAAATTCCTGGGAATTTTAGACATAACATAATTGTTATTTTCAATATTACAATTAGCTACCTAGTCTTAAATTTAATTAGGTTTAAACTTGACATACACTATATATATGTCAAGTTTAAGCCTAATTAAATTTAAGACTAGGTAGCTAATTGTAATATTGAAAATATATATATAATATATATATATATAAAGTTCTCAATGTAAAAAGATTTAAATTTTTTTAAGAAGGAAAAAATATTAGTGTATCGTGTACAAACATTTAGGTTTTCTCATAACATTTTTTACTGAAACATAGCTATGGTTCAAATTTTTGAAGGATGTTTCCAAAAGCAAAAAAGGGACTGGTCCTATTAATATCACTGTGGAAAGATCACATGGTTTAACAGAGAATGGATATTTCACAAAGGAAGGTGTTATTTGGATTAATGGGTAGGTGGGAACATCTAGTCTAGTTCTTTCTTTAGCAGAATACTGTAACAAATTGTACTCAAATGCAGAGGCATTTATTAGAGCAAATTCTCTTTGCAGAATGTCAATGAGTTTTTGCACTTCTAATTCCTCTCTGTCTTGAACTTTTGAGCCTCATAAAATTAAATTACTTAGTAGGAGAAAAAAGCAATTTAAATCAGACCCTAAGGTTATATTTCACAAGTTTATAGTGAACCACCTGTGGGAGAGTACAACCAGAGCATCAATGAATGGAGAGACTCCAGGGATAGCCACTTCAGTGAAAGTCTGGAGCCTTGCAAAACCCTCTCTGAAGTAGATAAACACAAATTCTATAAGGCAAAGCATAATCAGTACTAACAATCAAAAGGATTCTCCCAAAACTTTTAATACAGAACATGTCTAGTTTGCAAAAAAATGATGAAAAACAAACATAAAGTTTCAGTAACTATGTCTTTATGTCTTAATGAAAACTCATACCAAAAAATAAAATAAAACAAAATTTAGGAAAGTTTTGGTCCAGATGGCAGAGTAGGTAGACACTGTGCTCACCTTCTCTTATGATCATATCAAAATTACAACTAAACTACAAAACAACCATCATTGAGAGTTGTCTGAAATTTTGCTGAACTGAATCCCTACAACTAAGGACATACAGAAGAAGCCACCTTGAAACTGGTAGGAGGGGCAGAGATGCAGAATGGGCTGGTCCCACATCTGCATGTGACCATTAAAAATCAGGAGGGATATCTTGGCTGCAGAGGTCCTCCCCTAAAGAGCAACAGGTCCCGGCTCAGTTTCCAGTGCCAGGGAGAGAAGTCCCCATAATTTCTGGTTGTGAAAACCACCGAAGATTGTGGTTCAGTGAGACAGAGGGTGGCTGAACTCCTAGGCACTCCTTTTAAAGGGCCCTCCCTATTTTGGCTGCCTTCCTGTGTTTGTTTCTATGTATTACATAGGCCTGCTATTTCTTCTGCCTTTAGAAGAATGGCTTTATGTAGTAGGTGTGCTGTGGGGCTGAGTGGGCAGTCTTCCTGGTGACCTGAGACTTAATGAGAGACTCACTGGCTCTCAGCTCTAGCACTAGGGCAGCAGCTGGAGAGGCAACAGGGACATATGGGGGAACTGAGTTGTCTGGCTTCAGAGCGAAGGCTGGAGTAGCATCATTCTCCAGGACAGGGAACCTGGCAGACACCATTGTTTCTTTGTTGAGCCCTTCCCCTTCCCAGAATACAGACACAACCCACACAAGGGACACCCCTGGAGTGTGCAGCTCAGGTCACCAGGAAGACTGCCCACTCAACCCCACAGCACACCTACTACATAAAGCCATTCTTCTAAAGGCAGAAGAAATAGCAGGCCTATGTAATACATAGAAACAAACAGAGGGAGGCAGACAAAATAGGGAGATAAAGAAATATGTCCCAAATAGAAGAACAGAACAAAGCTCTGGGAAAAGAACTAAGCAAAATGGCAACAAGCAATCTATCAGATGCAGAGCTCCAAACACTGGTTATCAGGATGCTCAGTTATCTCAGGGAGATCTTCAACAAAGAAATAGATAACATAAAAATGGAGATAGAAAACATAAAAAAGAACCAGTCAGAAATAAAGAATGCAATAACAGATATGAAGAATACATTGCAGGGAATCAACAGTAGATACATGAAGCAGAGGATCAAATCAGCGATTTAGAAGATAAAGTGGCAGAAAATACAAAATGGGAACAGCAAAAAGAAAAAATATCCAAAGAAATGAGGACAGTTTAAGGGGCCTCCGGGACAATATCAAGCGTATCAACATTTGCATTGTAGACGTACCAGAAGGAGAAGAGAGAGAGCAAGGTATTGAAACCTATTTGAAGAAATAATGATGGAAAATTTCCCTAACCTGGCAAAGGAAACAGATATACAAGCCCAGGAAGCACAGAGAGTCCCAAACAAGATGAACCAAAAGAGGCCAACTCCAAGACACATAATTAAAATGCCAAAGGTTAAAGACAAAGAGAGAATCTTAAAAGCAGAAAGGGAAAAGCAGTTAGTTACCTGCAAGACAGCTCCTCTAAGACTGTCAGCTGATTTCTCAACAGAAACTTGGCAGGCCAGAGGGATTGGCACAAAATATTTAAAGTGATGAAAAGCAATGAAATACAACCAAGATTACTATACCGAGTAAAGCTATCACTTAGAATCAAAGGACAGATAAAGAGCTTCCTAGACAAGAAAAAGCTAAAGGAGTTTGTCACCAGTATTACAAGGAATGTTAAAAGGACTTCTTTAAGACTACACACACACACATACACACACACACACACACACACACACACACACATATAATAAAATGGCAATAACTACATACCTATCAACAATTACTTTCAATGTAAATAGATTAAATGCTCCAATCAAAAGATAGGAGGGCTGAATGGATAAGAAAACAAGACCCTAATGTATGCTGCCTACAAGAGACTCACTTCAGATAGACACACACAGACTGAAAATAAAGGGGTAGAAAAAGACATTTCATGGAAACAGAAACAAGCAAACAAACAAAAGGCTGGAATAGCAATACTTATATCAGACAAAATAGACTTTAAAATAAAGACCATAAGAACAGACAAAGAAGGACCCAGGAATCCCACTTCTGGGATTTCTGAAGAAACCCAAAATGCTACTTCTTGGGGACATGTTCCTTCATACATTCATTGCAGCATTATCTACAATAGCCAAGATATGAAGGCAACCTGTATGTCCCTGAATGGATAAAAAAGAGGTGGTACATATATACAATAGACTATTACTCAGCTGTAAAAGAGAATGAAATCTTGTCATCTGCAACAAGATGGACAGACCTAGAGGGTATTGTGCTGAGTTTAGTAAGTCAGACAGCATAAGACAAATATCATACAATTTCACTTATAAGTGGAATCTAAAGAACAATATAAACAAACAAAACAGAAATAAACGTGTAGATACAGAGAACGTTTTGATGGTTGCCAGATGGATTTGAAGGTGGGTAAAAAAGTGGAAGGGATTAAGAAGTACAAATTAATTGTTACACAGTAGTCATGGGGATGTAGGGTAGAGCACAAGGAATATAGTCAATAAGATGGTAATAACTATGTATGGTGCCAGGTGGGTACTAGTCAGGGGGACCACTTTTTAAATTATATAAATATCTAACCACTATGCTGCACACCTGAAATATAAAACAATATTGAATGTCAACTGTAATTAAAAAATTTAAAAAGGGAGGAAAAGATAAAAGGGGATAAGAGGTTCAAATTTCCAGGTATAAAACAAGTCTTGGGTATGTAATATACAACATAGGAAATGAAGTCAGTAATACTGCGATAGCATGATACAGTGTCAGATGGTTGCTGGCCTTATCATGGTGATCACGTCTTTAGCATAGGAAATATAATCAACAATATGGTAATAACTATGTATAGTTCCAAGTGTATACTGTTGAATAATTATGATGTACACCTGAAACTAATAAATTGTATGTTACCTATATTTTAATAAATATCTTTAAAAATTACAAAAAAATTTAGTCATTTTATTTTTTAATTTTTATTATGTATACATGATTTAAAATGTAAATTTCTATCCTGACCCCAGAAAATTAGGATTGGAATTTTAAAAAAATATTTTCTATTTGGATATTTTACTGCTATCTACATTAATAAACTTAAAAAAATTACACAACTTTTCCTGGCCTTATAAAAATAGTGAATGTACCTGTCAGGTACCAGTTGTGAAAACAGAAACCACACAGTTATTTTAACAGAGTAAATTTAATTTAAGTAATTGACTGAAGAATTATTGGATAATTGAAAGGTGAAAGTGAACACAGATATAGGAAATTCAGAAAACAGCTCCCACCCTTAGGGCTGGAGGAACAAAGGGAAAGGTTGAGGTTATTAAAACTGACCTGCTGGTGCTGGTATCCTAGGAGCTCAGAAGAGAGCATAGATGGGACTCAGAAGTCTAAAGAAGGGCCACTGAAGAGGCAGCAGAAGCTGGTGATGCTATCTCTGAGGAGGCAAATAGGCCGAGTTCTGCCAAGTGTGGGAAATAAAGTGCCGCTGTCAGGATGAAAAACTATTGCTGTGGTAGCACTTACATGAGCGGAAGGCAAAATTGGAAGGAGCAAGTCCCCTTTCCTGCCTCTTCTTTTGCCTTCTGCCTCTTGTGCCCCATTTTGGCAGGGAACCAGATGGCAAAGAAGAAATGTAGTTTGCAAGGTTTAAAAAAAGATACATTAAAAGGAGTGATAAACTATGCATATGAATTGGGAAAAGATGTCATTGTCAATTCTGCTCAAATTAATGTCTAGAATCATTTTAGTCCCAATCAAAAGCTCAACAGGTTGTCTTTTTTGTTCCGCAAAAAACACACACAAAAAAACAGTGGATAAGCTAATTTGAAAATCCATACAGAAATACAAAGAGCAAGAAAGTCAAAGTAATTTTAAAGAAAAATTAAGCTAAAGAAATTACCAAATATGAAATTACAAAATATATGTATTAAAATGTATGTTTCTTAAAACAATGTGGTATCAGCACAAATATAAGCAAATTGACCAGTGAAATATAATAGAGTGTGAAAAAAAAATACTTAATTTCTGGAAAAGATTACACTGCAGGCTTTTCAATAAATAACAGCCAACTGGATATCTATATGAGTCTTTATTGTAATATCATTTTAAGATTCAAGAAAACTGGGAGCAACTTGATATATCTTGACCCTACCTCACACCACACACAAAAATCGATTTCAAATGGATTGCACACTTAAAAGTAAAAGGAAGCAAAACAAAGCTTTTGGAAAAAAACATAGGGAATATATTTTAAGGCTATGAAATAAGCAAATATTCCTTACTATGGGACAAAAAGCCACCAAATTGATTCATTGAACTATATTAAAATATACAATTTCTGTGTCTCAAGATATTATCAAGAGACTAAATAGGCAAACTATCGAATGAAATATATATACAATATATCAACTCATATCTAGGGCTATAAACAACTCCTACAAATCAATAAGAAAAATGCAGTCAATCAATTAGAAATATGGACAAAAGACTGTTCCCAAAAGAGGATATTCAAATGGCCAATAACCATACAAAAACGGGCTCAACTTCATTAATAACCAGGAGAATGCCAAATGAAATTTAAACCACAATGCAACACCACTGTAAACCCACCAGACTGATTAAAATGAAAAAGACTGAGGTAGTAAATATTTGTGAAGATATGGAAAATAAAATCACTCAGGCATTGGGTGGGAGTGAAAAATGGCACTACCATGTTGGAAAACTGTTTAATAGTACCTCTCATAGCTAAATGTATGCATATTCTATATGACCTACAATTTTAATCTTAAATTAATATAAAACAGAAATGCCTACATATCTTCACCAAAGACGTGTAGAAGAATGTTTATAGAAGCATTCACAAAAGTCCCAAACTACCCAAATGTCAGAAATAAAGGATAAATAAATAAATAAAGTGTGGGATTTTACCACAATTAAATAGTATGTGCCATGAGAAAAACATTTATAAACACATGTAACGATATAAATAAATCTCACAAATATAACATTGATCAGTGAAGTCAGATACAAAAGAATACACACTGCATGACTCTACTTACACAAAATACAAAGGGAGCAGGAAAGTACCTATGCAGTTAGAAATAAAGCAAGGGTTTTCCTTGTGGGAGTCGTGACTGGCAGGGATAATAACGGGGGGTTTCTGGGATGTTAGTAAACTCCTACTCTGAATTTAACGCCATTACACAGATGTGTACAATGTGTGAAAATTCAGTGATCTGTGCACTTAAAATGTTTTTATGTTTTCACTATTTAAAAAACTTTTAAATACACATACCCTTAGACTTAACAACCCCTTTAATTCTGTAGAAATCAAATGACTAGTAGATAGGGTTTGTGTACAAAATGTTTATTGTACTATCACTCTAAGCTTCAAGAAAATTGGAAGCAATTTGAATTTTAATTAATAGATGATTGGTTAAATGTGGTGTGCTTCATTCACATCACAGAATATGGCAATTAAAAAGAATATTACTGAATTTCCTCCATCTGACTCAGAGGGATTTGCAGTGTGTGTTATTAAGTGAGAAAATCCGTAGAGAAGTATGTAAATTATGGTTTCATATTTATAAAATGAACTATTTCTGTTTGTGTGTGTGTGTGCGTGTGAGTGTGTGTTGATATCGGCATGTTGATAACACTAGTTACTCAGGGTGGATGGATGCCAGAGTGGAGAAGAGAGAAGAGTCTCACACACACACACACACACACACATACACACAAATTCACAGGACTACATTTCAAAAAAAATAGGCTCAGTATTAAAAACGAAAAAAGTCATGCCCTCATGCATGTGCAATTGTACCTTCACATAAAGAGATAAATAAAAAGTTGGTCTTTTAAATGTTAATGGGTTTCTCTCAGGGTTCTGAGATTTCATGTGTATCTTTAAACTTTATTTCTCATACATATATGCGTTGCTTGAATTTTTGCAGTGTGTATGTGCTAATTACAGGACCAAATCTACAATAAAGCTTTTTTCATTATAAAAATAAATCTGTGATAAGTGAAGAAATTGGTACTTATGAGAAACTTTAACCAAGCATTGATTAAAAGACAACTGAGTAATTTGGGAAGATATTTTAAAACAAGATGTTACTAAAACATAGGAGCACAGAAACGTAGAAGATTGTAATTATTAGACTTAAAATGTTTTGTATTACTAAAAAGGAAGGTTCAAAAAGTATCCATGATATTCAAACATTCAAGAGAAATTAAAAACTTAATGTCTGCATATATACACCAGTATGGGATAGTACATATCTGGAATGCTTTACAATAAATTAGCTGTGCCCAGTGTTTGCCTATGGGGAGAGTAACGAGAGGTCGGTGATGGGCATACACGTATGTATACCATTGTGCTTTAATTTATTTTTTACTTTGTATTAACTATTACCCCTTCAAAAGAATAAGGGAGATGAAAAAGGAAGGAAGGGAAGGACAGAGAGAGGGAAGGAGTGTTAATTTTAGTGTTTTATCAGAAGTCAACATTAAGATTTGTTTTCTTTTTCTGACAGCTGGAATATTCACTCTTCTGTCATTGCTTACAACATCATTTGTGGGTTGAGTGGCAAAGTGAAAATATGGTCAAATCATTTATTCTTAAAGTCAAATGGGATTCTCTCCCCTGAGTCAATAAATGTCAGCATAAATGTATATAACAATGATCCATTTATGATAAATTTGCTTCTCTTGTTTTCTATGTTGAATGGAGACCAGTGTACAGTTCATTGCAATGAATGGACTAAGGACTTCTATATAGAAAGTACATCAATCCTCAGTGATTTTAAGAAAAGATAATCATTTCAGGACCAGTTTTTGTGAGCAGAAAATTGTTTCTGGAATGGAATGTTTACTTTTTTTTTCTGGAAAGACATGCAGTGAGAAAGCTGGGAACTTATTACAGTGTGCCACATATCATCATGAAATGAGATTTATTTTCCTTGACATAAAATTACAGCAATTTTTTTCTGTTTCCATGTTCTTTTTTTTTCCATGTAAGACTTAGTCTTATTTCAATTCTCAGCAAGTCACTTATATTGAGAATGAATTAAAATAGACAATGAGAACTGAATAGAAAATCTTGCACCTTCTGTCAGACCCAAACGATTCTGTTCTCAGCACAACACAGTCTGGTGGATGATACTCTTTCAATGCAGCCTTAAAAGAATTCCTTCTCTCAGGTGTGCCTGTATTTTCGCAATGTACAAACTAATCAAAATAATAATGATCTAGTGAGAACCTGTGATGATTTACCATGGGAATCAAATAAGTCATAGGTGTTCTCAGTGGATATTTAAATTAGTCAAAGGGACAAATGAGTAAAAAATAACTGTAGTACTACAGGAAAGTTTCTAGTTGAAGAAGCTGCCAGAATATGTGCATTTATCTTCACTGTCAATTGAAACTGCACTAAAATGACAGCAAAGGATAAAACAAAATTAAATAAAAAAATGTAAAGGTATAAACCTATGTGGAAAAATTAGAAGAAGAAATTATGGCAGTAAAATTTATAAAGATGAAGTCCAGATGGATGAGTAATAACTTCACAAACCTGAAATATGATAAACTTAATATGACTCCAAAATTCCTATGTTGTTCAACAGTGTCAAAACATTCAGTGTCAGGACTACAATACTGAAAAGCTGACAAGACACAGGCAACTCATATTCCCCATTAGAGACATTTCTTTTGACACTTAGCTTAACTTTTTTTTCAAGTGAGAAGTATTGATTCCATTAAAATATTTTAATGATTGTATATACTGTTACAGAATGGGTAGGTGCAAAGACATATTTATGTGCAACGACTAACATAATAATTGGAAGCAAAAGACATTTACATGACTTAATTCCTAGGTTTGTAATATATTTGCCTATTAACAGAGTCAGGGCATATATTTTATAAACTGTGTTTTAAATGAATATAGTTTATAAAGAGTCAACAGTTTATAAAGATGAACCCTAATGATTCAACAATACCTCATCTGCCAATAGCACTCAGAACCAATGGGGAAATAGAAGGTCAAAATAGAATTGTGAAAAATGAGTTCAACAAGATTTGTACAGAAATCAGACATACTATCCATGGCTCATGTGATTATAAAATTGTCTTCCTCATGTAATGTTCATGAATCGGCCCATGAGACTTATCGTTATATAAAATGATGGGTCTGGTTGGGAGTAGCACATGACATGCATAAATGGACAGAAATGTTACAGAGAAGAAAAAGTTCCTACATTCCAAGGTTGACTGTTCCTTGTCTGTTGTCTGTAGCTGTCAATAAGCAACCACAAAACTCATTTGAAGGAGCTGCAATCAATCAATCAATCAATCAATCAATCAATCAATCTCTCAGTCTATCACAGCTCTGGTTCAGTACCACCTCTCTGAAAGTTAGTCAATCCCTAAACTCCATGACAAATATCAGCCAATCCTTTAAATCTCTCACTTCTGAAAATCAGCTAATCCCTACCCTTCATGTTTTCCCAAATTCTATAAGACTGTTTGTTTTTTTCAGAAAGACTGCATCCTAAAAACATGTTTCTATCTCGCTTAACAAGTAATAAATTTAACTTAATTTCAGATCTATTAACGGTGATCTCTTCCTGTTTGAAAATACAGAGTAGAAAGTCCAGAAATAAAGCTAAATTCACACTTAGATTTAATATGTGATAAAGACTGTATATCAAAAAGCCAAAAAAAAATTGGTCTTTTTAATACATGATATTTGGGCAATTGGGAGCCATATAGAAAAAGATAAAGTTAGAGCTATACCACTAATTAAACACCAGAATAAATTCCAAATGAGTCAAACATATAAATGTAAAATATAAAAAAAGTACATGGATAAATTCCTTCGTACCCTTGGACTTGGAAAGGCTTTTTTCTATGATTCGACATTCAGAAGCCATAAGAGAATAACTAGACTACGAAGAAACAACCTCCTGACTGATAAATATATATTTTATTTCACCTCTATTTGATGAGTTGTGGAATGAGTGAAAAAAAAATCATTAAATTTTATTTTCAATGGAGAAAAGACTCAAAAATTAAGAAATCACATTATAAGCAGTAAAAGCTCGTCTTTGAAGATACAAAGTTAGAACTAAAAGGAGTCTCCAATAGAGTTGAAAGAACCAACTCTATTCAACTCCAATAGAGTTGAATTTGGACATAGGACATTATTTTTCATAATGACACTTGTAAAACTGTTTGTTTAAATCATATACATGCATAACCTTGATGAAAGTTAAAAAATTTTAAATAATAAATAGTTTCTGAGAAGATCCATGGAAAAGAAATACAGTATTCTTTAGGGACACAGAAGTTCAGTAAGGAGCTGGAGTAGAGCTCCAGGACTTCTTCTCAGAGAGTTATTCTTTAGCTCCTCATAAAGGTAAATTGGAGTTATCACAAGGTTGAGGGACAGAAAGTCATCATGGGAAGAGAAAACAGCCTGATCTAACAGCTAAGTGGCATTTGCAAATATGCGTCACTGGGGGATCCCAAGTAGTTCATTGGGGATGGAGCATGAATATGAGAGGAGACTGCTGAAGAAGGAGGTTGTCTGGGTCGGATGGTGCTCAAATCATGAAGGACCTTGTATGCTCAGAAGGGAATTGACAGAACAAATTTGCATTCTGAGGGTAAGAACAGGCTTCCAAAAGGGAGATGCATTGGAAAATGAAATTACTGGGGACAAGTAGGTCATTCAGGAGGCTGGTGAAATAAATTAGGCAAGTAATGAAAGTGGCAAAAATGGAGAGTGAACACCTACCAGATTTTTAAGAGTTCGAGTTGACAGGACCTGGAGGAGATGAGGAAGATGCAGAAGCCACAGACGAATTTCAGGTTTCTCTTTTGGCTGCTGGAGAATTTATTGTGAAAGGAAATAAAAGAGAGGAGCACATTTTGATAGGGTGTATTATCAACTGAATGTTTGTGTCCTCAAAAGTTCATATGTTGAAACCCTAGCCCCCAGGGTGTTAGGAGGTGGGGCCTTGGGAGGTAATTAGACTTAGATGAGGTCATGAGGGCAGAGCCCTTGTAAATGGGACTGGTGCTCCTGTAAGAATCCCAAGAAAGCTTACGTCTCTCTGCTCTTTGCCATGTAAAAATACAATGAGAAAACAGCCATCTACAAGGCAGACAGTGGGCTCTCACCAGACACCAGATCTGTTAACACCTTGACCTTGGTCTTCCCAGCCTCCAGAACTGTGAGAAATAAGGATTTGTTGTTCAAGCCACCCAGTCTATAGTAATTAGTTATCGCAGCCTGAACTGAGATAGATAATGATGAGTGTTGTTTAGTATTTGTGTTTGTAGGATGTTAAGTGTCTAAGCTCAGTTGCTCAATGAACAAAGGGTTCAAGAAAAGCCATGGACTGGAGACATAGTTATTGGAGCCCTGAGCCCAAGCGAAGTCTTCTAAGGAGAGTACATAGAGTGATAAGGATGCCTAGGAAAGAACCCTAAAGTACACCAACATTAAGCGGTGGGGGGAGTTTACAGGAAAGAGGCTAAAATGAATAGAGATAGAATGACCAGAGAGGTTGGAGGAAAACCTGGAAAGACTGGTGTTTCAGAAACCAAGAGAATATTTTCAAGAAAAAGGAAGTAGCAGACTGTGGTAAATGGCATAAAAAATAAGACAAGGACAAAAATAGTTTTTCTTGGATTTCACAATAACAAAATAAAGGATGACTGGCGAGGGCAACAGCTACCTTGCAGCAGTCTGTGAATTGGAAGGAGGAAGTGGAGAGAATAAGGGCATTCTTCATTTGACTGGTCACAAGTCAGGGGAGTCAGGTGACTCTCACTCTTTCAACACCTGATTTTGAACTAGGATTAGCTATATAATCATTTTTCTCTTAATACGCAAAGATTAAGGTTGGAATAAGGCTTAAGGTTGCCTAAGGTTAAGTGACTGCGGAATTTAAATTAGGCCTTCTAGAGCTTGCGCTCATAATCACCACATTTTCTAGGACATTGTATAGTTACTGTGTTCATTTCCATATGGCTTATATCTCCTCAAACTAGACACGTTCAAGCTGAAGGGAAAATTCATCTTGATCGTGGTATAGATGCTCAATTGAACCATAGAGGTTAGGTGAATTGCCCCAAACCAAAGAGCTACTACACTTGAGGCTTAAGAGTATAAGCCCTAGTCAATTCAACATATTCCTCAAAAAACCACACTCAAAAAACACTCTGATGTATAGAAGACACAAAGTTTTCTTATCTGAATAAGCCAGATTATTCCAATTAATCAGATCTATTATCCAACCCTGTTTTGACACAACATACATATGCAAAAGTTCAGGAATAAAATTTCTTTGATCTGAAATAATTGGACACTACAAATCTCTAAATCAGCCTCTCCTATGAGTAATAACAAAGATGCTAAGATATTGTGCCAATTTTCCCTTACTTGCTTAAAGCCAAAAAGGCAAGCTGAGGATAGAGTTGGGGGTTATATAATAAAAGAGGACAATTCTTTCAGTTCTGGAGATTCTACGAGGCAGTCAGTCTAAGTTAATGAGAACACAAACTGCATTTGGAACTCTTTGCCTTCTTTCTCTCTTCATCTCCTTCCTCTTTTTCTTTGCCTTGTCTTCTCTCCCTTTTCTTCTTGCTCTCCTTCCCTTCTCAATGTCTTTCCTCTGTCATCCTCTCTCCCTTTTCTTCATCTTTTCCTCCCTCCCATTTCTCTTGCTCTTCTCGATTCTTACTAAAAATAATTATAGTGTATGGGGTTTTAATGACACTGAGTTATAGTCCTGAATGTCATCAGCAATACCAGCAGCAGACTCAATCAAGAACAAAAACACCGATCACCAGTCTTACCTCGAGATTCTAGCTCTGAGGTAGGAGAAAGGTTTAAAGTCCCTTTGACATCTACTTACTTCCCTAGATTATCCACTTCTATATCAGTCTTTTTAAAAGTTCGCATTTTAAAAGATTTTTTTTTTTTTTTTTTTTTTGCATGTTGTGTTAGGAAGTTTTACAGAATCCATGCTTTGATTTTGCCAACAAATTTACTTGATGAACTCAATAAGGTCTTTAACAGGATGGAAACAAATTGCTGGGAACCTATTTCTATTAACAGAAATCCTTTCCAACTGTGTTTAGATAATGAAAGTAAACATTAGAAATAACTGGGAAGCCACTGGAGTTTTAGGGATAAGCAATAATTCTTCAGTAAAGCCTCAAGACCTGGAAATGTTTAGGCAAAGAAAATAACTGAAGTGTGGACTGGAGAGAATTTAAAAAGTGATATAGTTCTGGGTACCACCCATGAAGGCTGCCGCATGTTCTGATTCCACTCGAAGGCTTAGAAAACAAAACTAATGGGGTGGGGATGAGGAGCATCAAAATCTGTGTGACAGGTGTGCAGCAAGAGGCTCTCCAAGGTTGTTCTGTGGCCTGAAGCCCTGCCCCCACCTGACTGAGGACAGAGCAGCTTAAATTATAACAATGGGTATGAATTCAGCTCCCAGGGGCGTGAGCCCAGTTCTACTCTCAAGCATTACATCATAAAAATTATATTCTCTTTTCCATATAAGAGAAGCCATGATAGGGGTAAATTTCAGCCCAGAAATTCATAGACATAGGGTAGCAATGTCTAGAATTAAAGGCTTTTTTCAGTTCTCCCTAGTTGGGACCTCATCCATGTGCTACAGTTTGTTAGTTCATTCAGTCATTCATTTATTCAAAACCAAAACTAATTAAGGATCCCTATCACCACAGCTAAGACTGCCTTCTTGAGTAAATAAGCATGTACATAAATCCCTGAAATGATTCCATTTCCTTAAGTGAAAAATAAAGAGCATTGTTGGATTTATGTATCCAACTTAGAAAGGACCAATGATGGGAATAAGAAATAGAGAAGTGGATGGCCACTTAGGAAGTTCTTGGTGAAAGGAAGTGGAAAAGAGTTAGAAAAAAGGAAGGAGTGGGGAGCATAAAAAATAAATTCAGAAAAACGAATCATAATATCACCATAGTGCTATAAGACTTATGGTTTTGATGGAATAATCAGCTACCTCCTGTCTCTTTAAATCTGTGTCCTTCTAATCAGAAAAGGAGTTTATCTTAACAGCTAAGCCCAGAGACGGATAAAGAAATATCAAACCTGAAATTATAAATCAAATCACTTATTCCCATGGGACTAGGTTACCTTATGGAACTATCAAGTTACTGGGGAAAAAAAAATTTTAAATCATGTTTGAAATTTACATAATTACATAATTTGCATCATTAGCAGCTTAGCATTTCTTCTGTACTTCCCATTACTCAATCACTGCTGAAAGTACTTGCCCAGTTTCTCTCATGATCTAAATCATTGTTCGTACAATTTTACAAAACCACTACTTGTATTATTGAAAACAAAACTTAGGCATTTTCTAAATTATGATTTCTGGGTTTGCCTGCCTGAATATGGTAAGGGGTTCTGTAACGAACCACAACCTACGTCTCATGACCTACATTATACATATGCATATTTTTCTAAAGAAATTTAGATTTCCCAAAATTTTCTGGGGAAAAAAATGTTTTCCTTCCTGATAATATTCTAAAACATATTCACCAGACCTTTAAAAAAAAGGACAAGCCATAAGTTTGCATTTTAAGAAAGATGTATAGCTGTAACTCTTAATTGTAAGTAAAACAGATTGTGTGTGTGTGTGTGTGTGTTTTTTAACCAAAAAAAAAAAGGGAATTATCGTAATTATATTGCATTGATCTAAGACCCTCAGAAGGAGATGGATAAGGTGGTTCATAGGCTATGCTGATAGGGGCTATACTTAAAATAATCCAGCAGAAGTAACTTGCTTGAGATCCCAATGCCATTATTATTGTCACAGGCACCAAGTACTGCCAACACACCAGCACTGGATGCTAGACTCTGCATAGCACTGCTGCATGGCTGCCCTGGACACTCCATCCCACTGCAACCACACTGCTACCAGAGGGTCCTCCATAGTTTTGCATGCTCTATCTTACTACTTGTAACTTACAGATTGGTTGGACACATCTGATTGGCAGAGCTAAGTCACATGTTCACACTCTTGATACAAGGAAGGCTGGGAAAGAAGCACCTGGCATCATCAACCTCTATATTGGGAGGTGTGTTCTTCTCCTCCTACCAAAATTCACAAGGTGAGAAATTCCTCAAACATAGGAAGAAGGCTCAGATGATGTGCAGGTTAGGAGAATGATAAATGTCTACTCAAAAAGATATGGATATGTATTCTTATATTTGTGTCCAGTTCTTCTTGATATCTTTCAAGGGTCTTCTTCCAAATGTTGGTGTTTCTTTCTTTGTATTATTTTCTGATCTGTATACATCCTCTTGAGATGTCATTCATTTTCATAGTTCAATGGCTCCTCAATGTACATCTTTAACCACCTTCACATCCTAACCGTGACAGAGACTGTTCACTGTTCATCAAAATCCATTACCCTTTTCTTCCTTAGAGATAGAATTTTAGACTGGCGTGGAGCATCCCAGACATACAAAATTTCTTTTTTGAAGTTAGTTGTGACTACATTGCTAATTTTTCTTCAAAGGAATGGGAACAAACATGGTGTGTGCCACTTTAAGCTCTGAGAGTTAATTTAAGACGTCTAGATCTGTTTCCTCCATAGTTCACTTTCTTTCCCTTTTCCAACAACTGGAACCTGTGGCCACCTCACCTCCACAATGCAGGTGATGACAAGGCATTGAGGAATGGAGAAGTGGCCTAGGAACCTGGGTCATTAGGAAGAGCTATCCACCAACCTGAAATGCTGATCTTGGACTGATATATAAGAATGAACTAAAGGTCTATCATTTGTAAGCCATGGAATTATTGTTGGGTGTCTTTTTTATAGCTTCTTAGACTTAAGTTAATGTATGCACACACATACACACACACACACACACACACACACACACACACACACACACACTCACAAGTTTAGCAACTCTTTTAATGAAATCAGTATCTACCCAAATAGCAATGTTAGAAATCTTGGAGTTGGCCTAGACTCCTCCTTTTCTCTTATTCCCCAAATTCAACAGACCACTAAATCCTGTTATTTGTGGTTCATTAGTCTATCATTTTCTTGAAAACCAAAGCTACAACTTCAGTCTGGGTTCTCAGTTTCTCTCTCCTGATGTAAGCTCATTGCTATATTAGTCTGCTAGGGCTGCCATAACAAAATACCACAGACTGGGTGGCTTCAACAACAAAAGTTTATTTTCTCACATTTCTGGTTATAAGTCCCACTTGCTCCTTCCCATCACTTTTTCAACTAAATCTCTGTAGCTAAAGACCATACAATTTTCAGTAGAAACCATGACTTTTAAATCAGCACAACTTCATTTCCTCGAGGAGAGTTTTCTGAGTACTGAAGCCAGTCCCCTGAGAAAACGCTGATGGAAAAGATAATTACAGAATCCTAAAGCAGTAGGTTTCCTGTTCTGATTACAACATAGAGATTTGTGGGCTTTCCAGGATACGGCCACTCCTGGAAATGGTCCTGCAATTGGGATAAAAGTCAAGAGGAAAATGAAATTCAGACCAATTCTCTTGGGTTCTCAGTGTTTGCCCTTATTTTAAATTTGTCACATGTGCAGATGAAGTAAGACTTTAATATACTATTCTAAGATTCATTGCTTTCTTACTTTTAGCACACAAGTTTAAAAGCCCTAACATAGCACACAGAAACAACAGAAAATTCTCATACCATGCTTCTGATTGAGTGGAATCATCCCATATAAATACTAAATAACATGGCTCCCAGGGGACCAAATGACTTTTCTGATCCTGAAGGGTCATCATCATTGATCATGGTCGAACTTTTTCATGGAGATCATGGAGGTTATCAAATTATAATTATGGAAAATAATAGACAAAAATGTATCATGTGGCCCAATTGATTCAAAAGTCTCATTTGATTTAAATTGTTTTTAATACATTGTTACTCTGATTTTTTTATATGTAAGAAAATAGCAACTTCATAGGCTCCAGGCTAATATAAATTACAAAATAGTCTTCTCCAAAGTCACCCAATTTAGTTGGCCAGTGGCAGGGCTGTCATTAGAATCTAGTCTTTACTTGCCAATGTCTAAGATGATTCCCTTTAGACTCTGCTTCATCTTACCACTAACCAACATTTTAATGAGGTTAGGTGGAAAGAACAGAAAATTTGGAGCTCAGAATAAGTTCAGAATACAGTGTTCCAAGTCATTAAGCTCAGTGAGCCATTGATTCCTTACCTATAAAATGGGAATAATAAATCCAGATTCATAAAGAGGCTGTGTGTAAAGCATCTGGCTTACAGTAGGTGTTGAATAAATATGAATTACATTTATGGAAGTCAAAAAGCTATGTTTCCTATTTTGCCAACAATGTAATAGCCAATTTTTAATCAAATATTTTCGGAGTAATGGGCAAGAAGCTTCAAAAATTCTGACCTTTCCTTTTTAGTCCTTCCCTCCCAAAATGCACACATGCACACACGTACACATGCACTCCAGTATGTATCTCCTCTCCTAGAAAATCTTATGAAGCACCTCTATGGTTATTTTTCTGACACATAAGATTACTTATGCAGAGCGTGTGTGTAGGGGTAGGCTACTACATTCTTTGGCCTCCCAAGAGGAAATCCCCAAAATATAACATTAAGCACCCTACACCCCACATCCTCCACCTCCCCATCCTGGAGGCCTTTGTTTGGTTACATTTGGAGATGTAAAGCATTGTATATAGAGAAGACCTCTTACTTGTTAAAACCGTCTTACTGAGGAGGGGTGTTGCCTTTGACCTTTTATTTAGTTTAGTTTATTGAGTCAGCTAGCTATATGATCTCACTCAGGAAGGTGACCCAATTCTGCTGGAGCCTTGAAGGGAAAAAGAGAGATCTATATACAAATAATGACTATAAGTGATTAATGCTATCAGTCATAAAGTTTGAATAAGGAGGAATTAATTGTAACTGGAGATATCAAGGAAGGTTTCATGGGAAAAAGTATGTGAACAAAAGTTTAACATAGCAACAGGCCATGCAAACATGCAAATAACAAAACAAGGTAAAAGTAATAACTCAAAAGGTTTATGAGGAAAGGCTTCTCAGTTGGGATTTTTGGTTTGCAAATAACAGAGGACAACTCTGGTCACTTAAGCAAAAGGGGAATATATTCAACAGATAACAAGTAACTTATGGAATGAACAAGAAGTTGGAGAGCGAAGTTTGGATACAAGAGGGGAATCAGGTCAGGCGCACCAGCAGCTCTGGCTGTGTAGACAGCATTCATTTCTTCTATCTGTGTATCTTTTGTAATTGCATAATTAATTGGGAAGATATCAAAAGATTTCAAACAGGGGAGTGACATGATCCCACTTACAGTTGTGTCCCTTTCACACACAAAAAAATATCCATTGAAAACAGCTAACAAAACTGATGACAGAAAATAATGATTCTTTATTCAATGCCTCAGACACAAGGGACTTCTAGTCTGGAATCTTCATGTGTTAGATGCTGTTGTCATCTACTGGCAAAATGTGATATTGCATATATGTAGTAGCTCAGTCTTCCTTCACAGAGAACCAGTTCAGAGTAAGAATACCTCCTCCCAGAAGGGGCTTGTGGTTACTTGAGGGAAGACAGGTTTTATTCGGGCCCCAGTACATTGATTCAGCCACCTCCCAAGTTCTTTTAAGTAGAGACTACCAGTACTAATAACTAAAAACTGATGTTGGGCCTGAATATGAAAGCTGGTGATGGCTCAAACTGTGCTTTACTACATGAAATAAATATTTATGGAGGCTAATAGAAAAAATTATGGAGAAAACTTTAAAATATTTCTGTGGATTAAATCAAAACATCAAAGAATTATAAATACAGAACGTATTATATTAGGAGCCTCTCCTGATTTTTTCTAATTGAGTTATGTTGTGGTGGTATTATCCGCCTATCTGTAGGGGCACTGTAACACTGAGAGTTGCCTTCTCTGTATCCATTCACCCCTTCTTTCTCACTAACAGAACGCCAATGTTACTCCTAAGCAAAAGTATCCCACACTACAAAACTCAATATCTAGCACTCCACCCCCTCAATTGGGGGTCTCTATATGAAACAGTTCCCACCAGTGGAATGTAAGGAACTGTCTGCTGGGAAATTCTGAGGAAAAATAAAACTGCTTCCTGATAACATACAACCCTTATTCTTCATCCTTTTTCCAGCAAGATGAGCAGATGTGAAGTAGGCATCTGTGACCATTGGAACAGAAGCCACATGCTAAAGACAGCAAAGTAGGAAAACAGATGGAGCCTGAGACAGTGGTAACAGCCTGGAGCTGCTATACCACTCTTGGACTCCCTTTCTCCAGAATTTTATATGAAAGAAGAAGAAGAAGACAAAAAATAAAACAACAACAACAAAAAAAACCTGGGTAAGGACTGAATTGTGCCTTCAAATTCATATGTTGAAGCCTTAAGCTGCAATGTGACTATTTTTGGAGATGGTGACTTTAGGAGGTATTAAGGTTAATTGAAGGAATGAGGGTAAAGCCCTAGTCCAACAAGATCGGTGACCTTATGAGAAGAGGAACAGAGCTCTTTCTTTCTGTGCATAAAACCAAATGTTTAACTGAAGTCACAGAGAGAAAGATAACTCATTCTGTCTCTGTCTGTCTTTCCTTCCCTCTGTTTCTCTCTATTTCCTCCATATGAGGACACAAGAAGGTAGCCATCTGCAAGCCATGAAGAGAGCTCTCACCAGAAAACTAACCAACTAGCACCTTGATCTTGGACTTCTAGACTTCAGAATTCTGAGAAATAAATTTCTGTTGTTTGAGCCACCTGTCACTAGGAATCAATATTTCTCAGGTTTTAACATTATAACTTTATAAGATTTGTGGCTATCGTGTTTCACATATAGAACTGACCGGGAGAGACTAAGAGCCTACTAACTTTTAGAGGAAACTGTATTCCTAAAGAAATATTAAACATTGTATAATTAATCAACTTATAAAGGAATCCCAGTGACCCCAAAATTGTACTTATAGGAAAAGAGTTGTGGAAGCTGTGCAATCCCCAAAAGAATGTCCTCTCTAAGCCTTCCTTGGATGTTGTCATGTAGAGTAATGAACAAGAGGATCCTCCCAAATGTAGCTAATCAAGGAATTTAGTTCACTGCTAGAGTGGGAAGTCTTCGTTGTTCTGGCTCAGCAAGAACTGATATGTGCTATATGGACGAGTGCCTGGGTTCCTCATTCCCCCCTTTTCCAAAGAGGCTTATAATTTAACTGTTTAAGATTATTGATCACCAGAAACAGATCCAAGATAGTGGAGTAGATAAACACTGTGCTTGCGTCCTTCAGTGAACACATTAAAATTACAACTAAATTATAGAACAATCAACCTGGAGAACCATTTGAAGTCTAGCTGAACAGAAGTCCCATAACTGGAAATATAAAGAAGAAGCCACATTGAGACAAGTAGGAGGGGCAGAGACTCGGAATGGGCCCCAAACATCCCTGTGGTGATAGAGAATCAAAAGGGATATCTCAGCCGTGGAGGTTCCCCATGGAGGAGCAAGGGACCCCAGGCTTCCCAGCCTGGATACTTGTACCAGGAAAAGGAGCCCCCACAACATCTAGCTGTGAAAAGCAACGGGGATTCCAACCATCCAGGTGGGACAGAAGGCTATGGGAAACCCAGACGTACTCTTAAATGGCCCGTGCACAGACTTACTCACTCACAGGCACTCACCTTGGGCTCCAGCAGTGGGACAGTGACTCAGAGAGCCTCAGAGAAATACGGGAGGGGCGGGGCAAACTGAGTTGTGTGGCTTCAGGAGGATGAATGGAGGACAGTCGGCATTTTCCTGGTGAAAGGTCCTTTTCCTGTGCAGTCAGCAGGCAGACACCATCTTTCCTATGTTGAGCCTTCCCACACAGGCCAAATGTGAATCTGATTGGCCTGGTGAGCTCTACTGCTCCACCCTGCTGACTCAGCTGAGACCACTGGAGGCACTTTCTCTGTGAGCAGCCAGTCCCTCCTGTAACACACTCTTTCTTTGAAAACTATCAGAGACCAGGCAGGTAGCAACTGGTCTCGATGTGCTTTGAGACCTATGCTGAGTTGCTCTAGGTTTAGCACTGGAACCAGTCTACATTAACTTAGTGACCACAACTCCTCCCACTCTAGTGACTCCCTGAGACCCTGACTCCCCCAACTCACATACTGCATGAGTCTTTATCAGTGGCTAAACCTTAAGGGAGCTGGCAGGTGGCAGCAGGCCTTTGGGTGTCCTGGCTTTTTGTGGAGTTACCCCGGGCCTGGTACTGGTGGCAGCCATCCTTTGTCTGCAGTGTGGCCTGTCCCACGCAACTCCACATTTACCACAGGCAGCAAACAATTGTGGATCACTTCATAGCTCCTACTAGGTAGCCCCCAGCCAGTCACAGGCAGTGGCTGACCTAGGCCTGCACTGGATCCCCTCCCAGGAGGCCACAGAACAAACTTACTTGGAGGTTGGCTTCAGACCACAGCAAAGCACCACCCAATTGGCCCCACAAGTGGCATACACAAAGGGTTGTCTCAACAGGCACCAGAACCCACTGGGATGAATCCCACTTATTAAGCCTCCCATACAGCAGCACATAAGCTGTGAATGCAGCAAAACCACACGGCCAGTCAGCCTGAGGGTCAATCCCACCCACTGACATGCCAATAGCAACCAAGGCTCAACTATAAAGGGAGGGCACACACAACCCACACAAGAGACACACCTGGAGTACCCAGCTCAGATGACCAGGAGACTGTGCCACTGGGCCCCACAGGACATCTACTACAGAAAGCCACTTGGCCAAGACTGAGAGACATAGCAGATCTACCTAATACATAGAAACAAACACAGAGAGGCAGCCAAAATAAGGAAACAAAGAAATGTGTCCCAAATGAAAGAAGAGGAGAAAACTCCAGAAACGAATTAAACATAATGGAGGTAACCAACTGACCACATAAAGAGTTCAATACAATGGTTATAAGGATGCTCAAGGAACTTAGTGAGAACTTTAACAAAGAGATTGCAAGCATTAAAAAAAGGACACAGAAACCATAAAAAAAAAAAGTCAGAAGTGACGAATACAATAACTGAAATGAAGAATACACTAGGAGGTATTACCAGCACACTAGATGAAGCAGAGGATCGCATCAGCAATTTGGAAGAAAAGGTAGCAGAAAACATCCAATTGGAACAGCAAAATGACAAAAGAATCCCCCCACCACAAAAAAAAAAAAAAAAAAAAAAATGAAGATCGTTTAAGAGACCTCTGGGACAACATCAAGCAACAACATTCACATCATAGGAGTACCAGAAAGAGAAGAGAGAGAGCAAGGGATTGAGAACTGAATTGAATAAATAATGACTGAAAACTTTCCTAACCTGGAGAAGGAAATAAACATACAAGCCCAGGAAGTGCAGAGAGTCATAAACAGGATGAACTCAAACAGGTCCACACCTAGACACATTATAATTAAAGAGAAAGGCAACTAGTAACTTATAAGCTCCCATAAGACTGTCAGCTGATTTCTCAACAGAAACCTTGCAGGCCAGAAGGGATAGGCAAAAAATATTCAATGTGATGAAAAGCAAGGACATACAACCAAGACTTCTCTACCCAGCAAAGCTGTCATTTAGAATTGAAGGACAAATAAAGAGTTTCCCAGACAAGAAAAGGCTAAAGGAGTTCATCACCACCAAACCAATATTACAAGGAATCTTAGAGGGACTTCCTTAAGATGGAAAAAAAAAATCGAAATTATGGATAATAAAATGGCAAAAGCTACATATCTATCAACAATTGCTTTCAATGTAAATGGATTAAGTGCTCCAATCAAAAGATAGAAGGGCTGAATGAATAAGAAAACAAAACCCTTACCCATGGGGCCTATAAGAGACTCACTTCAGATTGAAAGACACACAGACAGAAAGCAAAGGGATACAGAAAGATATTTCATTAAAATAGAAATGAAAAAACAAAAAAAGTTGGGGTAGAAATATTTATACCAGACAAAACAGACTTTAAAACAAAGGCTATAAGAAGAGACAATAAAGGATCCCATAATCTCACTTCAAGGTATTTATCTGAAGAAACCCAAAATGCTACTTCGAGGGGACATGTGCATCCATATGTTCACTGCAGCATTGTTTACAAGATGTGGAGGCAGCCTGGGTGTCTATCAATGGAAGAATAGATAAAGAGGAGGTGGTACACATATACAATGGAATAAAGTACAAATTGGTAGTTACAAAATAGTCATGGGGATGTAAAGTAAAGCATAAGGAATATAGTCAATGATATGGTAATAATTATGTATAGTGCCAGGTGAGTACTTGTCAGAGGGATCACTACTTAAATTATATATATATCTAACCACTATGCTGCATACCTGAAATTAATATAATATTGAATGTCAAAAAAAATAAATGAGTTATCCAAAATGGAACAATTAAAGATGTTAAAAAAAAAAAGGATTATTGATCACCAGACTATGAGGGGCCACCTCAAGACCTGATGAAATGGACACACATCACACAGAAATCCTGGTCTTTGAACTGAACAAAATAATTGATGACAATGGTGTGGTATTACTTGGGAAAGGGCTGAGAAAGAATTCTATTTATAGAAGGAAGGGTACACACAAAAGTTACAAAGGCAAAGGAGGGGATGCTGGTAGAAGCTGTTAATTTTATACCCAACAGCCTTGTATTTTACTAACAGAACTCCAATTTTGTTCAAAACAGCAATGTGCCCAAGAGTTGAGAATACAGTGACTGCACAGTTTCCCCTTTTCACAGTCACTTCTAGGAGGCTTAGAGCCAAATGTGTAGCTCATCTTTAACAAGGAAGGCTCTGGTGACCGGTGGTATAACAGCCTCATTTCTAGCATTACATTATATCTCCACCAAAGATTTTAATTTTTCTTTTTCACCTATTTTTATAAATACTATTTTACTGCACTTACTTATCCCATTAAGCCACCTTAAAACATTCCTAAAATAAACTCTGTATAAGAAGCAGCCAAGAGGATCAAAAGTAATAGAGAAAAAGGGAGAAGAGAGGAAAATAAAAGGAAGGGAGGGAGGAAGGAAGGAAGGAAGGAAGGAAGGAAGGAAGGAAGGAAGGAAGGAAGGAAGGAAGGAAAAAAGAAAGAAAGAAAGAAAGAAAGAAAGAAAGAAAGAAAGAAAGAAAGAAAGAAAGAAAGAAAGAAAGAAAGAAAGAAAGAAAGAAAGGGATAGAGGGTAAAAGGGACAGAAGGAGAGAATAAAAGGGGACATAAAACATACAATCAGGCAAAGGTGAACCTTGCAGGTCCAAACCTATGAAGGGACAATAAATGTTCTTACTATCAATGACTCATTATAAGAATTAAGCAATGTGGTTTACAGAGAAAGACTAATAAAGGATGGAAGAAACTCTAAACGGATATGAATGTCAAACTAATTGCCTGAAGTATATAATTATAGTTCCAAGCTGTTGAAATACACTTTCTCCCAATTCCTGGTGTCATATAGGAAATCACCTTGATGCAACAGTTGCCTGTAAGTTCACTATCAGGCCAACTAGTCTAGAGTCAAATACCTGTGGTCACAGAGTAGCTCATAAAGTAGCCTGATGAGCTGCTTTGGCTTTTAATGTGGCAGAGAATAGGTGGGGCCAAAATGTGTGTCACTAATGGGTGGCTGACTTAAAATATCACAGATATTGGGTGTCTCATCCATAGTTAGTATATTATAAAAACTTAAGTGTCTACTTGTTTTTTCCATCACTTTCTGTGTTCACCCACATATTCGGCTTCCTTTATGTGTCTAACATTACTCATGGGTTATCAATTTATTTATCTCTGCTTAACAAAGATAAGTTGTTTTTCCATCCATTTGTTTTTGATCTCACTCTCCATGGCAAAATTTAATATCTTCAAATAAAGAGGAAAACTCTCACATTATACCTGGCATCTTTCACTTTATCAGTGTGCCTTTCTACAGTCTTACACACATAAGGGAAAATGTCTAGCTTTGAATTTAGTTCAATGTATCTCAATAAAATATGTATGTAAAACAGTTTTAGCAAAAGCCTAGTGCACAGAACATATATATACCTTAATTTGGCTATATATTTCACTATACAATAATTCTCCTATTTTCAAAAGGACAACAATAATTTTTTCAGGTATTTTGTAACTCTATGCCAATTTTATACACAATAGGCTATAGTCCAACTTTCTCAATTGAATATTCTTTGAAAGGTACAAGACCTTGGAGAAAATATCATGTTACTGAACTTTTACAATTTAGTAGGCTGTTAAGATTACTTAAAGACTTTCTTCACTGTTTTGAATCATAACAAAAATTTCTGATTGTATTCCTTCTATCAATTCCTGATACCATAAAAAGAAACAATTTAAGAGACAAGCTATTTCATCTTTAAATAGATATCTGGCTATTATTGCTCCCTCTGAATATTTTTCCTAAAAATAATTGTGATTCTCAGAGTTACTGGAAATAGGAAGTTGACAGAACAAATCCCATTACAAAATGACATAAAAAAGTTTGCTGTCCTAGTTCCACTTATCTTTAGTCAAAATGATTAGATACGTTTTTAGACGAACAAGCTGCATGGCTTCCAGCCATGGCTAAGAGGTAGACAATTGCTCTGTTTTATGCTTAGAGCATAGAAACCAGGTGTGGTTCCAACAAACGGAAACTTTCTGGTCAGCTGTTTATGGGAAGAGCTAAATATTAATGATTCACAATAAACCACAGTTTATATCGGATACTCCTTAGTATTTAAAGGGCAATAATAGAAGCTGACACCCACATAAACACGTGTAGTAAATAACCCCATTAAACAGGTCAATTAATTTAACAATATGAAGGCATATTTTGCAACTTACTTACCTGAAAGGTAAAGATTTATGTCCAAAACCAATCATTATACAGATGTTGTCTTACTCAATTCTGGCTGCTCTAACAGAATACCATAGACTGGGTGGTGTAACAACAGACGTTTGTATCTCACAGTTCTGGAGGCTGGGAAGTCCAAGATCAGGGTGCCAGCAGATCCAGTATCTGGTGAGGGCCCTATTCCTGTTTTGCAAAGGGTTGTCTTCTCCTTGTATCCTCTCACAGCAGAAAACAGAGAGAGGGGAAGCAAGCTCTCTGTCTCTTCTCATAAGGGCACTAATCCCATCATGAGTGTTCCAGTAGCATGACCTAATTATCTCCCGAAGACTCTACTTCCTATTAGTGTCACATCGGGGCATTAGGGATTCAACCTATGAATCTGGGGGGAACACGAACATTCAGTCCCTAACAGATGCTGTAAGTATGGATTAGTTTTAGGAATATTGTTTTTGGTGGTTAAAGTGCCCAGTTAGGGACAACTGCCTTCAAGTTGGCCACATTCCAGGCCAGGGTGTTTTCTTATACTCTTTATTTAATGAGTCCTTGTGTTTTAGAGTTTTTGGTGTCCTGATAAAGAACAACTGTTAAGAAAATCATCCAGACTTGGAAAAAAAGCAAAGATATTACTTCATGCCTTCTAGAAGCCATACTAGAATACTAAGAAGCCACATTGTCTAACAAGGGTCATCTGATGTAAGTAAGGGAAGGTGACTTTGACTTATTGTTTACTTTTGATTAAGGTCCCAAGTACTTAATCATGTACTTGGAGAAGACTGATAAGTTGCAAAGTTGTTTTGGCCAGTACAGATGTAAGTAATTTTTTTTCAGACGAAAAGATGTCCCAAAGTTTGAAGTTTATTGCTCCATAGAACATTAACTAGTTTTGCATCCAACTCAGGAATTAATTTTAGCAGTCTTTCTTTTCACTTTTCTTTTAATCTCTTGTAGCTTCTTTAAACCAGCTTTACTTTCTTGATATTTCAACCATTAATGGGTGAAATATATCTTTCACATGTGCTCATCACATACGAGGCCAGACAATTAAGTTCACGAACTTGTTGCAACGAAGTTGCTAATTTTTTATGATATCAGAGGGATTATTTGTACCAACTGGACAAACAGTTAACCAAGTTTACCATTTGGAAGTGCTGAAAAGGCTGTGTGAAAAAGTTAGATGAAAACAACCTGAACTTTTTGCCAACAATTCATGGCTCTTGCATCACAACAATGCACCAACTCACATAGCACTGTCTGTGAGGGAGTTTTTAGCCAGTAAACAAATAACTGTATTGGAACACCCTCCCTACTCACTTCATCTGGCCCCCCAATGACTTCTTTCTTTACTTGATGATAAAGGAAATATTGAGAGGAAGATCCGGCAATCTCTCTCATGGGTATCTACCCCAAAAATCTGAAAACATTTATCCATAAAGATATATGTGCTCTGATGCTCACTGCAGCTTTATTTACGGTGGCCAAGACATGGAAACAACCAAAGTGTCCTTCGATAGATGATTAGATAAAGAAGATGTGGTATATATACACAATGGAATACTACTCTGCCATAAAAAAGATGAAATAATGCCATTTGTGACAACATGGATGGATCTTGAGATTATTATGCTAAGCATAATAAGTCATACAGAAAAAGTTGAGAACCATCTGATTTCACTGAAATGTGGTATATAAAACTGAAAACAACAAAGAAACAAGACAAACAAATGAAGAAACAAAAACTCGTAGACACAGACAATAGTTTAGTGGTTACCAGAGGCTAAAGGGGTTGGGGGGTGATAGATGAGGGTAAAGGGGGTCAAATATATGGTGATGGAAGGAGAACTGACTTTGGGTGGTGAGCACAAAATGTGATATATAAATGATGTATAACAGAATTGTACACCTGAAACCTATGTAACTTTACTAACAATTGTAACCCCAATAAGCTTTAATTTAAAAAAAAAAGAAAAGAAAGGAAGACATTTTGATGATATTTAGGACATCAAGGGTAATGCGACAACCGCTCTGATAGCCATTCCAGAAAAAGAGTTCCACAATTGCTTTGAAGGGTGGACTAGGCACTGGCATTGGTGCATAGCTTCCCAAGGGAAGTACTAAAGATGACCATGGTGATAATCAGCAATGAGGTATGTAGCACTTTTTCTAGAATGAGTTCGTGAACTTAATTGTCAGTCCTCATATTTATATGTGAGCTATATTTTTAATTTTTTAAATTATATTTTATCACACTCTTCTTCCCCACCCTAGTGCAAATTAAGTTAGGAAATAGATAAAAGTTTAGGAAAGATGATATACTGAAAGATAGTGTACTCAAAATATCTACTTTCTTTACGGGAAAATTTGACTGGAGAACATGGTGTTAGAGCTGGAGCCAAATGGTCATGCCAATAATTCACTCTTGAGTTTAACTCACTTGTTCACCCAGTTTCTGGTAGAACTGGACAGTTTCAGCCCTCTCACTGTCTCCACTCTCCAGAGGCAGCCCCCTTTCACCATGTGGCAGGCAATGCACCAACAGTGCTTCAATTGTTTCATTTTATGGTATCAGGGGGCTTTTAGAAGGCATGAAGTAAACAATAACACTGTCTAAAGGCAGACAAATGGAGAAAGGAGTTGAACTGAGCTTGCACAATTCCTTCTCCCAAATCAATCAATGAAATAAAACACTCATCAATCCCTGGGGAAGAGTTAATGAGTAGGAGGAGAGAGGCCAGGAATGAAGCTTAACTGTTAGGACATGCTGCCAGCATGATCTGACTATCCTCACCCATGTGGAAATAGTATGACTCTCTATTCTGGAGGAAAGCACAAGCCAGGTTTTTGCCATAATAAATTTAATGACTGCTACCTACATGCTTGGCATCTTAAGTACATATCTAGCAATAACACAGACTACTTTTATATTGGGCCCTTACAAGAGGCCTCAATCTATTCATATAATGTCAAAAGAAGTAATTTTTATTCAACTTTAATCCCTAACACAGCTCAGAGTTGGTACTCAAGCATCAGCTGATTTAAGTGAACCAATGTTAAATGAACCAATGACTGAATGAACACACAAATGAGGCAAAGGATGTGATTTCAGCATATTAGGGGAAATTAAAGTTTTTCTATGAGCAAAATGGAGAGTCAAGTCAGACAGCATAGCATATCTCTGTAACTCAGCAGTTAACGAAGTAGTTTCTTGAAAGAATGGTGGCTACACTAGTTTAGGACCAAAAATAACATCTGGAGTATACTGATGTGGCCCTTCCTTCGGCCTTTGAATTTCATCCAAACCATCCCAAATCAATCAGAATGAATATAATTAAAGTCCTTCAATAAAGGAGATGCCACATGTTCCCTTGGAAGAGAATTCCGTGTTCCTCACGTCTTATAGTTGAGAATTTTGGAAGTCCATTCGAAATCCTCTGCTCCAAAACTCAATCCTATTTTCTCTTCAGAAAAAGAATAAACCTTTGTTAGATAAACCTCCTCTTTGCAAAATATATGCTCTCCTTTCACAATTTTGCATGAAGTCTACTCCAGTTAAATAATCTGAATCTTTTTTAAAAGGAAATTTAAACAACCCCAAACTAGAAACAACCAAAATATCTAGAAATGCAAATACACACATACATACATACATATATACATACATACATACATACATACATACATACATTGTAGTAGAATCATACAAAGGAATACTAAGTAGCAACGAAAAGGAAAAACTACTCTATATACAACAACATAGATGAATCCCAAGGCCTCATGTGGAGTGAAAGAAGCTGGACACACTGTATTATTCTATGTATATGAAATCCAAGAATAGGCAACATTAATCTGTGGTTATAGAAATCAAAAGAGTGGTTGTTTCTGGTATGTGTGTGTGGAGGAGAAGGGCATTCACTGGAAAGAGTTAGGAGGTAACATTCTGGGGTAATGAAAATGTTCTATATCTTGTTTTGTTTAATAGTTTCTTTAATATATGCAATTGTCAAATTTTAAGTGAGCACTAAATATCTGCTCATTTAAGTATATGTAAGTTAAATTCCAAGAAAACTTATAAAAGAAAGGGCTACCACAGACATTGCCAACAGCCTTGCCAGTACTTTCCATAAATCAAGGACCCTTAGGTTTCAATTGTTTTCTTGAAAGCTGAGAAGACTGTGTAAGTAAACAAACAATGTTTCTGGCTGGCTGCAATTTTTCTCCTCTGGAAGTAGTGAAGTTCATCAGAAGAATAACCGTGAGTCAGGAAGTCAGTTTCCAAATAATTCCTCGCTCCTGAGGGGTGCTGGGATTTGAAAGAGAACAAAGCCAGGAATTAGTAAGACCTGTCCTCTATTAGCCAGGCTGTTTTGTACATCCCAAACAAACAGGTCTAGAAGGCAACTGGGTGTGCACTTTTCACAGCTATTCCGATCAAGGCACCATATCAGAGAAAGTGTACTTGATGAGAAAATTAATAGGTCATTTTTTTTTTATCTGCACAAGTATAGATCTTTTCCCCAAGGTGAAGAGGAGTTTACCAGCACTAATTAATCCCAGTCAGCACACCCCAGAGTTTATGGGATGTACAAAAATACTCTTGTTCAATATTAATGACATTGTACCAGTTTCCTTAAATAAATAGGCTTTGGAGGCAGAAAGGTTGTCTCCTATTAACCAGAGAGTCATCTTGGCCAAACTACTTCAAATGGCTTTACTTCTCAGAGGTGATAAGAAGATTAAATAAGGTAATTTATTTGGAGCAATCAACTGAGGACAACAAAGGTAAATCCTGAGATGAGATCCTTTCCCAACTTTTCTCACAGAACTCTGTATGCCCAACACATATGTGGAAGGGTGACTTTGATTTCCTTTTGTGGCAAACACTTCCTCAGAAACATAATTGAGACTCAGTGAGCTATTCCACCATTCTATCAGGCTTCTTGCTTCTGTGCTAGAATTACTACAGAAAAATATCAAAATCTTTGTAAGCATTAGGGAAGAATAAGGGAGCTAATCATCTGAATGATTCTTAATTACTATTAGGTTGGTGCAAAAGCAATTGTGGTTTAAAAGTTGAAAACTAATTGCAAACACCACAACTACTTTTGCACCAACCTAATACTTAGTCCCAACCCAGCCCTCTTTAACTTTAGAAGTTATAACTCTGGATTGAATGGCAGAGTTGGGGTATGGTCCTTCTGAAGCCTGGGAGGGGAGGGTGAGGAGGGGCTGCTTACCTAGTGGGTCCTTGGTGCCACAGCAAGGGAAGAGTAATATGTCATCACCGTAAGTGACTGTCAGAGGAGAAAGTGGGACATGTGAGTAGACTTGAGATACCTTTAAAAGACAGATTCCTAGACTGCATTATCTGCTAGCTCCTGTCAGGGCTTTCATACATGTGAGAGCTTGAGGTCTCTGACAGAATATGATAATCCCAGCTTCCTTCACTCTGATATCAGTTGATAAGTGCCATGAACATTATGTATGCATCACCCTGAATGAATTAATTAGCTAAAGTAATGCTCAAGGGCTACTGCATCTACACCCAGACATCTCCCCTGGGCTTAATTCATTTAACTCATTAGTATGCTGGGCATTTTATCCAGACAACATATATGAATTTTTTTTTAATTAAAGTTTATTGGGGTGACAATTGTTAATAAATAACATAGATTTCATGTGTACAATTCTGTAATACATCATCTATATATCACATTGTGAGTTCACCACCCAGAGTCAGCTCTCTTTCCATCACCATATATTTGATCCTGTGGAAGGCAGTGTGGAGGGTCCTCAAAAAATTAAGAATAGAATTACCATATGACCCAGCAATCCCTCTCCTGGGTATTTACCAAAAAAATCCGAAAACATTTATCCATAAAAACATATGTGAATTTTGATTAGCTGCACAACTTAAGAGCAATGACTGTCAGAATGAATAAAGGTGAAGGTATTTGTGTCCCATGTGAATATCAACAAAGGCCATCCACTGCAGAGGAAACCTTCAATAATCAAGTGCACGAGAAGACACATTCTGTGCATGTCAATTGGCCTCTTTCCCCAGCCACCCTGGTGCCTGTTTAAAGTGCCCATGTAGAGAATGGCCATGGTAGCAGGGATGGAGGCAATGCATAGGCTTAAAAAAATGCATAGGTTGATCTGGCTACTGCTACTGCTGAGTGCTTTGCTTGTGCACAATGGAAACTAATGCTGAGCTCCTGATGTGTGGGTACTTCCGGGGAGAACCAGCCAGCCACCAAGTGGCAGGTTGATTACATTGGACCTCTTCCATCCTGGAGGGGACAATTTGTCCTCACTAGAATTAGACTCATTGTGGATAAACATTTGTGTTCCTTGCCTTTAAAACTTCTGCCAGTACCACTATGTATGATGTTACGGAGTACTTCATTTACCACCATGGTATTCCCACAATACGATGTCGGATCAACAAACTCATGTCATGGCAAAAAATATATATATATATATATATATATCAGTGGGCTCATGTATACGGAGTTCACTACTCATAGTATGACCCTGAAACTACAGAAGAAAGTGGCCCGATGGACTGGTAGAATAGCTTACTGAAGGCTCAATTATGATGCTAGTTGATGAACATTACCCTGAAAGGATGGAAATTATCTTACAGAAGGCAGTATGTTTTGCTTCAATAACTAATAGATGGTGCTGTTTATCCCTTAACCAGAATGTCCGAATCTGAAAATTAGGTGGTGGAAGTGGCACTGCTCTATTACATTTAATAAACCTCTCTCCGAGTTCTTGCTTCCCTTCCCCTCAACTTCGAGCTCTTCTGGTTTGGAGGTCTTGGCTTCTAAGGGAGGAATGCTTCCACCAGGGAACAAATCAAAGATTCTATTGAATTGGAAGGTGTGACTCAACTTATCTTTTAAACTCCTGTGCCACTGAATAGGCAAAAGAGGAAAAGGCGATGATCTATTGTTTGTGATTTCTCCTGTTACCACAGGGAAACTGTGTTGCTGTTGTTTCCCTGGGGACAGGGAACACTGGGATTCTCTCCAGTATCCTGTCAGGCTCCACTGATAAGAGGTTGCAGAAGGAAGACTGCAAGGCTAGAGTGGTAAAAAGAGACATTTTCTTTTTTATTTGCTTCCTGTTAAAGTCAGCGGTTCCCCAGCACCACTTCCTCTATTCAGAAGCAGCAGTTTATTCCGCAGCAATAGCTGATTCCAGTTTGCAGTTTTTCCAGACTGCGAGAATCTCATAGCCTCTTAGCATTCACTCAGAGGCACTAGCACCCATTGGCCGATGCTGCCTCCTTAGACATCTGATCCTGTCTCCACGTGGCAGGCTCCCAAGCTCCTGCAAGCTCCCAAGGCACAAGTACCAGGCAGGCAGCACCACGGTCCTCAGAATTCTGAATTCCAGACCCATGGGGCACAGCAGCATTTGGACACGATTCTTGCCTCAGAGATCTACTAATCTCCTCAGTATAGTATTTTTTTCCTTTTCCTTTCACAATTTCTTTGCTTATGTTCATTTAAATAAATAGTGATGTCAAGGTTTAGTATTCAGGCCCATAGGGAGAAAGGACGAGGGGGAGGTGAAGGAGAAAGCATTGCTTCTGAAGTGAGCCTAACCCTCTGGCAGGTCTGATGGAAGCTCCACGACCCTTTCAGCTTTGAAATGAGGGGTCTGATTTGGTTGATTCACTTTCTTCTTCATTCATCTCAGTTACCTGAAGCAGATACTCACTGAGCAGGTACTCAAGCCACCTTGCCCACCAATACTGAGGGATTCATAAGTAAGTAACAGCCCAGCTCTTTCTGTCCCCAAGCGACCTGGCAGAGACATGCTTCTCACATGCAAGACTGCAGGAAATAGGACATGTGTAAGGGGCCCATTATATTTGTCACATGTTGGCAAATAGAAAGTGGTGACATACATTCAGCACACTCATGTAGAGTAGTCCCCCCTTATCTGTAGTATTGCTTTCCATGGTTCCAGTTACCTGCAGTCAACCATGGTCTGAAAACGCTAAATAGAAAATTCCAGAAATAAACAATTCATAAGTTTTAAATTACCTACTGTTCTGAATACCTCATTTCATTTCATCATGTAGTCATTGTGTCATATCACATCATCACAAGAAGGGTGAGGACAGTACTAATATTTTGGGAGAGAGAGAGAACACATTCACATAACCTTTATTACAGTATATTGTTATAATTGTTCTATTGTTTATTAGTTGTTGTTAATCTCTTACTGTGCCTAATTTATAAATTAAACATTATGATAGGTATGAATGGATAGGAAAAACCGTACTATACATAGGGTTTGGTGCTATCCATGGTTTCAGACATCCACTGGGGGTCTTGGAACGTATCCCTTGCAGATAAGGGGGAACGACTGTACTGTACAAACTGTATAGGTCTGCTTAAAACTGGAGGTGACCTGCCTGGGTGTGTTCCACATGTCAACACATACTTGGACACCAATCACTGATCACCAAATGGGTCCTGGCACACACCAATTGAAAATGATGCATTATTTTACATGGAAAAAAACACATATATTATGAAATATTAAAAAAAAGATGCAGTTTCTAAAAGAGGTGGGCCCGACTATTTCAGACTATCCCCTGTGATTCCAGGACATAGATTTACTCTCCTACCCCATGAAGATACTTCAACAATCACCGCACAGACGTACAGCACCAGGAGGTGCCCAAGAGACGTGCAATCACATGTGGCTGATGACAACAGACCCTGCTGTGGGTGTGGCATTTTCCATGAGCCATGGTGAGCTGTGCATTTTTTAAACCCTGCTTTCAAAGCTGAAAGGACTCCAGAGCTTCCATCAGGCCTGCCAGAGGGTGAGGCACATTCCAGAAGCAATGTTTTCTCCTTTTATACTTGGAGATTGGCAAGAAGGGCATCCTAGGTGGAACAAAGAGCATAAGAAAAAAGCATACAAGTAGGAAAGCTTTGGTTACGTTTTGAGAACCTCATGTAAGTAGCAGAAGTGGCTGAAGATTAGCGTGTGTTCAAGAAAGAAATAGGCTCACGGCAAAGGAAACCATCAACAAAACAAAAAGACATCCTACTGAATGGGAGAAGACATTGCCAATGATACATCTGATAAGGGGTTAATATCCAAAATTTATAAAAAAACTTATACAACTCAACCCCAAAAAACAAACAATCCAATTAAAAAATGGGCACAGGCCATGAAGAGACATTTCTCCCAAGAGGACACACAGATGGCCAATAGACATATGAAAAAATGCTCAACATCACTGATCATCAGAGAAATGCAAATAAAAACCACAATGAGATATCACCTCACACCTGTCAGAATGGCTATCATCAATAAATCAACAAACAACAAGTGTTGGTGAGGATGTGGAGAAAAGGGAACACTCATGCACTGTAGGCGGGATTGCAAATTGATGCAGCCGTTATGGAAAACAGTATGAACATTCCTCAAAAAATTAAAAATAGAACTAACTTATGACCCAGCTGGAAAATTCCACTCCTGGGTATATATATCCAAAGAAATCCAAAACACTAATTAAAAAAAAAACCATATGCACCCCCTATGTTTACGGCAGCACTATTCACAATGCCAAGATATGGAAACAACTGAAATGCCCATCAATAGACAATTGGATAAAGAAATTGTCACACATTTACACAATGGAGTATTACTCTATAAAAAAAATGAAATCTTACCATTTGCAACAACATGGACCTAGAGGATATTACGCTAAGTGAAATAATCAGACTGAGAAACACAAATACCATATAATCTCACTTATATGTGGAATCTAAAGAACAGAAAAAATGAGCAAACAAAACAACAGTGGACTCATAGATAGAGAAAAAACTAATGGTTGTTAGATGGGAGGGGGTTGAGGGATGGGTGAGAAGATGAAGAGATTACAAGGTACAAACTGGTCATCACAAAACAGTCATGGGGATGTGAAATACAGTGTGGGGAACATAATCAATCATGTAAATACTATGTAGAGTGTCAGATGGGTACTGGACTTAACGGGGGGGATCACTTCGTAGATTATATAAAAGCCTAACCTCTGTGCTGTACTCCTGAAACTAATGTAAAATAATGTTGAATGTCAAATATAATTATATATATATATAGAAACTATAATTATATAGTCATGGGATATAAAGCACAGCATAGGGAATATAGTCAATGGTATTGTAATAGTTATATACAATGTCAAAGTGGTACTAGACTTGTTGGGGTTATCACTTTGTGAGGGGTGTAAATGTCTAATCATTATGTTGTTTTGTACACCTGAAACGAATAATAAAATAAAATTAAAAAACAAACAAGCAAACAAACAAACTTCCTTGAGGAAAAAAAATAAAAGGAATAAGCTAAGAATGGTTACATTGTGGAATACAAAAGAATAGGCTAAGTAAGTGTGTTGTATTCTGAGCTTGCCTTGACAGAATGGGGAGTTTGTACCCAATCCATTGACAGCACAGACACTGGAAAGGGGTCCAGAGAAGGCAGAGTTACAGATACACACAAGCTAAGCCATGAGGAGAATCCTCTCAAAATGCTCTTTGTTTTCCTCACAGTCTCTTCCTCCCCCTGCTTCTGTTATTCCTTCACCTCATCACTTTAGATACATCTTGTAGAATAAATGGTCAAGGAGTTTATAGCTAAGGACATCAGGTAGGAAACGGTTTAAAGCACCACCACTCATTCCTGTACAGTGGAAGCCCTTGGTCTGGGGGCAGATTAAAGCCTTAAACTTGGGGAAATTCTGGAATACAAACTACTTTTTACAGGCTACTAACTACAATCAATAGTTTAGTTTTCCACAGCCAAGAACTTTCTGGTCACTATAAAAGTGCCAAATAGTATGGGTTTTTAAAGATGCAGTTTGGGGGTTAGTGTTTGTAATGCAGGGTCTCTGGTCCCACTCTCGGCGGGTGGACACAGGATATGGTGAGGCCAAAAAGGAACACCAACAGAGCCATGGATAGGGGGTTCATACCACTATATTCTCGCTGGCAGCTGGGTTGGAGACACAGGAAGCAGGAGCCACAAGATCCGCAATCTGCCGGCTGTTTCTGCCAATCCCCTTGCCAGCTTAGCCACGGCAGTTGTATTAGTGGCTAATGGCTAACCAGTAACAGCTGATGGCCACTCAGCTACAGCGAACGGCCATCTGATTACAGCTGATGGCCATCTACTACCCGAGCCAGCACCTTTCCACATGAGGCCAAGAGCCTGGAAACTGCTCTCTGGAACTCCTTCCCTATAGTGTTTTTGAAGGAAGGAGAAAGAAGAGATGTATTTTTAAATTGCTATAATAAATTTAATGAGAAAAACACAGAGTACTCTATGTTCTATGTTTACATTTGTTTTCTTCAGAATTCATTTTAAAATGTAGTATTAGTTGTTCCTGGAAAGTGATGTGACATGCTTTGTCTCCTTAAAATATGTCATTTCCCTTTCTGTCACTTCTTCCTTAATGGAAAGGAAAATTTATAGATACATCTTTATTTTTTAAAGTAAACATTCTTTTTTCTGAATGTAGCATATTTTAATGCAGATGTCATTGATAATAGCTTTTAATTTAATATAAACCATTGGAAAATGTGCTGAAATCTTCCCTAGAATCTTCTTTCTAATATTAGGTCATTTAACAATTTTAGATGAGAGAGTGAAAGAGATGGAACCAACTCTGTTTGCCATCACTTGGTTAAAATGTCCTCTCAATCCTTAATTTTCGCAGGGCATTGCTGCTGACAAATGAGGTGCTGAAAGACTGACTAATCAGCAATCAGCACTTTGCCCACACATCCTGGACTAGACCTAAGATTGACTTCTTGCTGAATAAGCGCTGGACTCCAGGAATCCAGCAGAGGGCACTCTGACCCAGCCATGGTGTGTTGATGCCACCAGATGCATGCATGTGTCCAAACTCACCATGTGTGCATTTTTTTGGTATATCAATTATAACCTCAATAAAGCTCTTTTTTTTTTTTTTAAAGCAATTATTTGAGTAGCCACTATGCTCATCCTGATTTAACCAGCAGAGTGAGGCACTGACGGGGGTACAGTAAGAGCAAGGAGACTACCTGGTACCATCTCTTATGTTGGAGGAAGCCTGGAATTTAGGCTGCTGTTAAAAAGCAAATTTACACAAAAGAGCAGGATCAGAGCTTATCACAGATGTCACCTTCCTCTTTAAATCTTACCTTCCAGTTTCTTTTCTAAGAGTCATTGAGATCAATTCTAGAAGTGTTGTGTTCATCACTCATTGAAGTATTGTGTATCCCTCATAGACGTATATCACTCATAGCTACTCAGAGAAGGTGAGCTAGACTCTCAAGGCAGAAAAAAGTTGCACTATTTGGACCATTTTTCATTCCTTTAAATCAAGGCACTTTCATTTCATACTAAAATATTTTACCATTGTTAAATTATACACCAAATATCTTTCATTTGAATCATATTTAACCCATAACTCAATAAAAACAATCTCTAGTAGACAATGAATGGTATAGGAGTTCTTGGTTTTTGGTATTATAAACCAAAGACAGTGCCCATTGCCAACGTAAGACAGCAGTGTCTTCCATTCCTTCCCTTTGAACAATATCCCAATTTCATGTTTCAATAGTGCCCATTACTCTCTTTCTCCAGTCATGAGGGATAAATCATATTTGGTCTAAGTTAATCATTTCTCTTTATTAGTGATTGACCAAATGGTAGTCATGCGAGCCAGTTCTGCCCAGTTAAGACTTAGGCAGCAGTGTGTTTGGAGGGTAGTTGAAGATCTCTCCAATTAAAAGAACAAAGCCTCAAAAGGAGAAACAATTTTGTCTCTCTCCCTTCTTTCCTACTTGGGAAGGTTTGATAAGATCTGATGTCTACAGTTATTGGCAGCCATCTTAACACCACAAAAGACAGAAATGAGGAACTCTGTCCCTGTCATAAAAATGAAGAAGGGAAAGTGGGGAAAAAAACAAACAAAACCCTATGTCCTTTACAGCATCATTAAATAACTGACCCAATGTGAACAACTGCCCATCTCTAGACTTTCTGATGTATAAGAAAAATAAGTCCTGTTTGTTGAAATCATGATTAGTTGGGATTTTCTGTTACTTAATCTGAAATAATTTTTAACTGACAGGTAACTGTCTCTGTCAGGTAAGAAGGAAGAGGGTGAGTGTGTTTTATTTGTATGAAAGATAGTATATTATTGTTGCTGCTTTATTGTTGCTGGGGAGTTTACGTACAGAACAAGGGTGTGTGTTAGACAGCCACGGGGAGGATTATGGGGATGTCTGTCCTACTTTTTCACTCCAAATACCTCGAGAACACTCTTTTTATGTTTGGAGAATTTCCCACTCACAGTCCCAGCATCACAGAACCCAGAACCTCACTCTCTTGGCCTCCCTCATGACTCGGGTTCAGGTATGAGCCTTCAACTGTTCCAACTGGATTCACCCACAGGACAATATGATTAGGAGGCATTGCTGCAGAGGTGGTGCTGTGCAGAATCCGTTCCAGTAAGGGTCGTCGTCAAGACACCCAGCTGTAGAAACACAGGAACACGTAGCACCAGGGCCATGCTGGTGCCTTGGAATAATCTAGACGTGGTGCTCAGCCACAGAGGCCACAAAAGATTTGGAAAGATCTCTCATGTTCTTTAATAAATTTATTTTCTGCTGAAAATAGCTGAAACTGATTCCACACACCTAGACTAATACATTTCATTATATTCACACTCTAAATAATCTTGATTTATTACTTCATGGTCTTAGCCTAAAGTTTGCAATCAGGTTCTAACTGAACTCAATAGACCACTTGATCCCAACTAAATCTGAGGTTGAAGGGGATCTCAAAACCTGAGAGCCACCATGGCTCAATTGGCCCTCTCAGAAGACCTGATTCATATTCCCTATCTTGGAACATCAGATTTTAAGACATTTTTGGAGATGCGCATTGGGTATTGCATAGTATATGCTGGCACCTCTTGTTGAGGTTACGTATTTCTTTAACCAATCAATTAGGGCGGTAATTCTCAGCAGTTTTGGTCTCAGGTCTCCTTCACACTTAAAAATTATTAAGAACTCCACCAAGTTTTGGTTATATAGATTATACCTACTGGTATTTCCTGTGTCTGAAGTACTGAGATCAAAGAGTCAAATAACTTCTTAATCTTATTATGAAAATGGTTTTTCACAGCATCATGCAGACCCTCTGAAAGGATTTCAGGAGCCCCCATAGAATACTGGATTTTTCTATAAAAACCATGGAATCAGGTATTTATTGAATATGTGTTGTATGCCCAACATTGAAATGGACTTTGTAGTAAATTTGGAAGTTCACCTAAGAGTGACAGCACAAGCAGAGGCAGAGTCATGAGAACAAGACTGCCATGTTGGCAAAAGAAGAGGAAACCAATAAGGCTGAGCCCTTTGAAGATGTGGGAAAACAACAAGAGACAGGACACTTGACTGTATGATCTAAATTTACCCTACGTGCTGCTAAGCAGCGTTATTTGTTCAGAGATTTTACTACATAAGAACTAGAAGAAAGGAAATTCTTTTGTTTCAAATAAACAATAATAATTTTTCAAGGGTTAGTATTTTTTTTTTAAGATAAATTGCTTTCAAGGTTTCAAGTGATACAAGGTGTGGTATATTTGTTAAGTGATTGCCATTTCCCAACGGGAAGGGGAATGGTAATTTCCTTCTTTGGGCTGGTAAAGGGAAAAGAGATAAGCTAATGCTATATATCTCTCTCTCTCTCTTTGCCATGTAGTTCATGTGGAATCAAGGGGACTATTTATATTTAGTGTTAAAAGAAAGTGAAACTCTCCACCCCAATGTTCCCCATGCTTTCTGAGAAACCTCAGGCATGTACCACACCATTTAGGTAAGGATCTCTTCTGCCAAGAGCTACACTTCCCACCACATCCTGGAGGAGGTCCAGGCTCAGTCAAGCGCCAGATGACTCATGGCCACTTCCATGGGTCTCCTACCTCGCAGCTCATGTCAGCATAGTGCAGAGAGGAAACAAGACCTCAAGACCATCTGCTCCTCTCAAAGAGCATATGCAAGCATGTATCACCTGGTACCTGGAGGTTTCTCAGAAGGTTCAGTGATTTGGGCAATAAATACAGTTGTGGCTTCCAGGAATTGTCTTCCAAGTGGAGGTGAAATTCTAGCCAGCCACACAGAATAATTGTGTATAATAGGATGCATGTACATATGGATGGGGAGATACATATAAATAAATTTTATTTAAAAAATTAATAAAAAAGTGAAAAATTAAGTAAAATAAGCTAAAAACAGCTAAATACAAGAAGTACTGGAACGTGCGTGTGTGTGTGTGTGTGTGTGTGTGTGTGTGTGTGTGTGTGTGTATCAATGCCCAGCTTCAACAGTTGTTAATATTTTATCCTATTTTGTCTAATTGTAAACAGAATTTGCCATGAAATAATGTAGAAAAGTTAGTTTCCTTTGTACCCAGTTCATGGACCACTGTCCTCCACGCATCCCCAGAGGCAACAACTAGCATGCATTTAGCCACCCGGGACTTTCCACTGCCTTCATCATCTCCTTTTGGTTTCTTAATTCTGTCTCTCTCTGCACCACCGCCCTCACCCCCACCCCGCCACCCGCTCCACCGCCACCCACCTCTCTTTCAAGATTCATGGCAGTTGTCCTCTTCTCCATGCAGCCTTCCCTGACTCCACAGAGCAGGTGCTGTGCTGCCTCCTGTATGTTCATCTCCTGGAGTTCTGGGTAAGGCACCTTGTCTCATTTGTGTTGTTATCTCCAACAACTTGTCAACGGGATTACTGAATGAAGCACTGACGGAAGGGAATGGGGTGGATTGAGAGAAGCACACGGGTCCCCACAAGCATCCAGTATTTCTTCACTGGTTACAGTTCTGGTTTGTGTGGTGCCCTTCACCTCATCTTCTTGACAGCACAGCAACAGGCATGAGCAACTCATCCTGTCCCCTGCCTCTGCCTTCCCATCCAGTTAGACTGTGTCTAGTGTGCCAGCAATTAACACTGGCACCCAGCCCCTTGAGGAGTGACCCTTTGCTCCGAGCCATGTCTACCAAGCAGGGCAAGGCTGATTCCTTGCCTTGGCGTCCCCAAATCTGGCCATCTAGTACCAGCACATTTTGTCCAGAAAATGAAGAGGTGGTGTCTTCTGAGAAAAAGAGTAGGGTTTTTTTCCTCCTTAATTATTTTATCTCTTTGTATGCATTGCTTTTCTAAGCTATAAGCAAATCCTTTGTTAAAACAAGAATGGCAGGCATTTTGTCATATCATACTTTCCATGCAGGTATACTACTAGTACATTTAGGTGCAACTTGAGACCTCTATCTGCACACACACAGATACACACAAACACACACGTATGCACATGTGCGTATTTCGAACTTTGAAACAAGAAAGGAAACTCCTGGAAATCACTCTTTTTGCAAAATGTCAAGGCTCAGAAACAGTTTCTCTTTCATCTCTGCTCTAAAGGCAAAGAAGCCAAGCAAAGAATGATTTGCAAAAATTAAGCTCGGCAAGGACTAGAGTCCTTTTATGTTTTGTTTTTTGAAGTATTTCAAAAGCATAAAACAGCATCTGAGACAGAGTAGGTGCCTAGTATTTGTTGAGACAATGAGTCAGTCAATGAATGATGACAGGAGCGTAACACTATGCTGGAGGGTGAGGCTGTCACCTTTTGGTGTATTACACTTCTTAGATACTCAATCTACATGGAAAGCTGAGTCTAGGTTGGGCAACCCACTAACCTGCCACTCTTTCTCCCACTGGGTTTGCATAACATTTAATCTAGAAAGCAGGGTGTGACCAAGAGTGAGGAAACAGGGGCTAGAGTTATGGGACAGAGGCCAGATTTGGAAAGTTCAGAGGAGAAAAAAGGGCCAAGATAAACAAGTTGTAAAGACTGGAATTTAATGAGTGGAAATTTTTCAATGGTAGCAAAAAAAATATGCTGATTTGAAATATCCATTTCTGGCCGTAATAGCAGTAAGTGACATGGCTAAAAATTATGTCTAGGATGGGTGCCATTCTCAGTGAACATCAAATTTACATGTCTGTGGTCCAGATAGATCAATTTTTAAGAAATGGAGATGAAAACTAAATATTCAATATTTTATATACCTCTTTAGAGACATTTAGAAATCAACTGGAATTGGAAATTAGTATAATTGGATTTGGAAATTCAGCATACGGTACAGACAGTTGTACAGACACAGAAGAAAAATCCCTACCGAATCTTTATAAAACTAATTAAATTTCATCATAAGTGCTAGTACTCCTGGATTTTGGGAAGGGGGCTACAAAATTACCAAATAAAAAGTTTCTCAATCTCTTTCCTATTAGCTTAGGCTCTTTGGAATAAATAATTAGTGAAAATTTATGTTCAGATTTTCTAAGGCTGTTTCTTTCCTCTCAGTGGTTCAATCCACTCCCTTCTCCTGTCCACGATGTCGCACGGGTAAAGGGAAAGCCAGACGTTTTCCTCTCTTCCACCCACCGCTTAGCCTGTGCCTCAAGTCTAAGTCAGCCTTCCAGCGGGGCCCTGGGCTGGGGTAGTGCTGTTCTCTGCTGTGGGTCACAGCTCACTCTGCCACAGTGTCTCTCTAGCCAGCCTGTTAGCACTATGCTTTCAGCTCTCTCCCTCGTTCCCCTCAGGAAGCAGGTGGAAACTTCCAGAACTCTCTAAAGAGCCAGTCCTGGAAAACTTTGTCAGCTGTCACAGGCCTCTCTCTCCCTCTGCCTAAATATGTCACCATACAATCACCCCTCCACTATGCTTCAAAGTTTAAGTAGGCTCATAGATTTTTTTTTTAAAAGATAATCACTTTCTAATCAGTTTAAGGGGAAAATATATAAATTCAGAGCTACTAAAAATTGAATTGCTTCAAGTTTTGATCATTTATATTCCCAGCACAAATAAGATTCTGGAACAGAGTAAGTCCTCAAAAAGTATCTGATGAATCAGGGAATGAGATCTTGATGGAACATTTAGCCAATGAGAGCAAAAGGGGAAGATGGAGAAACTGATTCCCAAGGAACCCGTGCATCCAGCAGTAGGTAAAGCCAATTTTTATCTCTGGACTTTGCAGACACTCATGTGTTTACTTGGACTTCTGTCGCCTGCAACCAAGTGATTAATAAAAAGGCATAATAACTTACACTAATAATCTGAAAATTTAAATTAAAGTTACAATTTGTAAGGAAAATATAATTTACCAATATTGGCTTGAGAAGAGACAAAAAATCCAATTAGTTTAGTAAACGGAAAAACTTCAAGAGGCAAAAATCACCATACAATAAAGACTTTATGCAAGACCTTTTTTCCCCCTTTGAGTAGGCTAGTTTTAAAAATATATATCAAGGATAAATAATTCCATGAAACAGACAAATGCACCAGTCTCATCTTACTTATAAACAGTTCTATCCAAATAATTGAAAATGATTCAATATTAGAAATCTTTGAATAAAACTTGCTAAATTACACCATTAAAATAAGATATTGATCTTCTAATACATGATGAAAAATCTCTTGATAAAATTCTTTCACACAATGGGATTTATAGATGATGTAATACAGAATTGTACACCTGAAATCTATGTAACTTTACTAACAATTGTCACCCCAATAAACTTTAATTTAAAAAAAAATTCTTTACTTACCTCTAATTTTAAAAAGTAGTAAATCAGCAATAAAATAGAGCTTAACAAAGGGTATCTACCAGAAATTCAGAGCATACATTATCCTTAATGGTGGAACATTAAAAGCATTTCCATTAAAGTCAGTCAAAAGCTTCTGCTAAGCAATGCTAGTATCCAACGTGTAGCACTAGATCATAGCCAAAGCAATGCTAACAAAACAAACGAAATATGAATATTGGATAGAAAATGAAGCCTTACGTGTTCTTGTCAAGATGGCAGATTAGGTAAATGCTGTGCTTACCTTCTCTGACAAACACATCAAAATTAAAACTAAACTACAAAACAATCATCACTGAGAATCACCTGAATCTTGCTGAACAAAAGCCCTACAGCTAATGACATACAAAAGAAGCCACCTTGAGACTAGCAGGAGAGGCAGAAACGTGGAACAAGCTGGTTCCACACCCACATGTGACCATTAAAAACAGGGAGGGATATCTCACCTGCGGAGGTGCCCCCCCTGAGCAAGGGGCCCCAGCCCCTCTCCAGCCCAGAGTTCCAGTGCCAGGGAGAGGGGACAGAAGTCCCCATAAATTCTGGTTGTGAAAAACTAGTGGAGATTGTGGTTGAATGAGATGGAGGGGCTTGAATGAGCTGGAGTCCCAGGCCCTCCTCTTAAAAAAAGACTGCACTGGCCTTCCAGATGGAATTACGGGCTCTCAGCCACAGTGCTGCAGCAGCAGCTAGAGGTAAGAGGGACATATGGGAGGGAACTGAGTTGTTTGACTTCAGGATGAGAACTGGACTATCTCCAGGACAGAGGACCTGGCAGAAGCCATTGTTTCTTTGTTGAGCCCTTCCCCTTCCTGGTGTGCAGACATAGGCGGCCAATATATCAGTTTCCATCAAGCTGGCAGACATCATTGGTTCACCATGCCCTGGTGATCTGAGAGCCTGACCCACCCAACCTTTGGGCACACCCCAAAGCCAGTGGCTTTTTCATATAAATTGTCTGCTGTGGCTCATGCTGCGCTTTCCTAGGGTCTCTCAATGGTTCGCAGCACTCAGACAAGCAGCATCTGGCTTGAGTGTGTCCTGTACCTCTGGCTGAGCAGCCCTAAGCCTGGTACTAATGGCAGCCGGCCTTGGTTCACAGCTTGGACACTCGAGGCACTTACAACACAGCACGGACAGCAGCCATCTTCGGATTGCTGTGTGGCTCCTGCCGGGTGTCCCCAGATGGGGCACAAGCTGCAGCTGAACTTGACCTGCAGTGGTTCCTCCCTCAGTTGGCGCTGGGGCTGGCACACCCAGTGGCCAGGCTCGAAATGAGCTGGAGCATCACCCAGCTGCCTCTGAGGACGACACACCAAAGGGCAGATTGGGCAGGCACCAGAGCCCTGCTGAGGCAGATTCTGCTCTGTAGGGTCAGCCCCTGCACCACAACTCCTCCACTGTAGTCATGGCCAGTCCTCACAACCAGTGAGCCTGAGGGTCAATCCCTCCCACTGACACGTACATAGCAACAAAGGCTAAACTAGGAGAGGGGGGCACACCCAAACTCTGCACAAGGGACACACCTGGAGTGCAGAGCTCAGGTGACCAGGAGGACTGCACCACTGAGCCTCACAGCACACCTACTACATAAGGCCACTCTACTAAGACCATAGCAGCTCTACCTAATACATAGAAACAAACACAGAAAGGGAGACAAAATGGGGAGACAGAAATGTCCAAAATAAAAGAACAGAACAAAGAGCCAGGAAAAGGACTAAGCAAAATGGAGATAAGTATCCTGCTAGATGCAGAGTTCTAAACACCGGTTATAAGGATGCTCAGTGGCCTCAGGGAGAACTTCAGTAGAGATAGGAAACATGAAAATGGACATAGAAAACATAAAAAAGAACGAGTCAGAAATAAAGAATAATGAAGAATACATTACAGGAAATCAACAGATTAGACGAAGCAAAGGATCAAATCTGCGTTTTAGCAGAAAACACCCAATCAGAACACCAAAAAGAAAAAAGAAACCAAAAGCACGAGGAGAGTTTAAGGGGCTTCTGGGACAACATCAAGCATACCAACATTCGTACTATAGGGGTACCAGAAGGAGAAGAGAGAGGACAAGAAATTGAAAACCGAATTTAAGAAATAATAACAGAAAACTTTCCTAACCTGGCAAAGGAAATAAGACGTAGTGTAGGAGGAAGTGTGGAGCATCCCAAACAAGATGAACCAAAACAGGCCCACACCAAGACACATCATAATTAAAATGCCAAACGTAAAGACAAAGAGAGAATCTTAAAAGCAGAAAGAGAAAAGTAGTTACCTACAAGGGAGCTCCCCTAAGACTGTCAGTTGATTTCTCAACAGAAACTTGGCAGGCCAGAAGGGACTGGCACAAAGTACTCAATGTGATGAAAAGCAAGGACCTACAACCAAGATGACTCTACCCAGCAAGGCTATCATTTAGAATCGAAAAACAGATAAAGAGCTTCCCAGACAAAAGAAAGCTAGAGTTCACCACCACCAAACCTGTGTTACAATGGATCTTAAAGGGACTTCTTTAATACCATATACTTATATATAATAAAATGGCAATAACTACATACCTATCAACACTTTCAATATAAATGGATTAACTACTTCAATCAAAAGACAGCAGGGCTGAATGGGTAAGAAAACAAGATCCTTACATATCTGCCTACAAGAGACTCACTTCAGATAGAAAGGCACACACAGACTGAAAGGGACGGAAAAAGATATTTCATAAAAATTGAAAGCAAACAAACAAAAAGCTGGGGTAGTAATACTTATACCAGACAAAATAGACCTTAAAGCAAAGACTATAACAACGCTATTTACCCGAAAATAAGACCTAACTGGACAATCAGCTCTTATGAATCTTTTGGAGCAAAAATTAATATAAGACCCAGTTTTATATATGTCTTATATAAGACCGGGTCTTATAGTAAAATAAAACTGGGTCTTATATTAATTTTTGCTCCAAAAGACGCCTTAGAGTTGATTGTCCGGCTAGGTCTTATTTTCGGGGAAACACGGAAGAGACAAAGAAGGATCTAGTATTCCCACTTCTAGGAATTTATCTGAAGAAACCCAAAATGCTACTTCGAGGGGACATGTTCCTCCATATGTTCATTGCAGCATTGTTTACAATAGCCAAGATATGAAGGCAACCTGTGTGTCCGTGAATGGATGAACTGATAAAGAAAAGGTGATACACACACACACACACACACACAAATGGAATATTAGCCATAAAAAAGGACGAAATCTTGCCACCTGTGACATGGATGGACCTAGAGGGTATTGTACTGAGTGTAGTTAAGTCAGACAGTGAAAGACAAATGTCACATGATTTCATTTATAAGTGGAATCTAAAGAAAATAAACAAAACAGAAACAAACTCATACATACAGAGAACATTATGATGGTTCCCAGATGGGAGGGGGTTGGATGTGGGTGAAAAGAGGAAGGGATTAAGAAGTATAAATTGTTTGTTACAAAGTAGTTATGGGGATGTAGGGTACAGCACAAGGAGTAACTACATATGTTGTCAGATAGGTACTAGATCTATCGGGATGATAGATGGGAGAGGGCTGGGGACAGGGTGAAAAAGGTGAAGAGATTAAGAAATACAAATTGGTAGTTACAAAATAGTCATGGGGATGTAAAGTGTAGGGAATATAATCAATAATATGGTTAATAACTGTATAGTGCCAGTGGGTACTAGTCAGGGGGATTATTTCCTAAATTATATAAATGTCTAACCAGTATGCTATACACCTGAAATTAATATAAAATAATATTGAATGTCAACTATAATTGAAAAATTAAAAAGGGGAGGGGGAATAAAGGGGAATAAGAGGTTCAAATTTCCAGGTATAAAACAAGTAAGTCATGGGGGTGTAACGTACAGCATAGGAAATATCATCAATAACATTGTGATAGCACGTGATAGTGTCAAGATGGCTGCAGGACTTATGGTGATCACTTCTTTAGTACGGAGAATATAATCAATAACATGGTAATAACTCTGTATAATACCAGGTGGATACTGCTGAATAACTATGATGTACACCTGAAACTAATATAATATTGTATGCTAGCTATATTTCAATAAAAATCTTTAAAATATAAAAAAGAAAACGAAGTCTCACAATTGCAGAAGATGGGATTATCTTGAATTTTCAAAGAATATTAAAATTTTAAAGTGTTGCAAAGTAGTAATAGGTGAGCATATTAAAAATCAAATTGCTTACCATGACAGCAATAACCAATTATAAAATATATTTGAAAAAAATGGTGTATTTTCACTATAGCAACAAAAATAAACCCTCCCAAATAAATCTGTCAAAAAATGTATAATTATATAAATAAATCTTATGTAAGATTTCTGGTATGCCCACAATAAAGACATGCATTGATCTTCAAGAGAAACATTGTAATTTTCTTCAAATCAATACTATAAATTTAGTGCAACCAAAATCAAAACTTCAAAATATGCTCACCAATACCATGAAATTTTTGAAACATTATCAGGCTTTACCCCCACCAAATTTGAAAACAGATCAGAAAACTACAATCAAAGCAATATATTATTTATTAGGGATATCAAATACCCCAATTAAAGAATTTAACACATAGAACAGATTTGAAATCAGTGAGAAAAGAATTCACTTCAGTAAATAGTTGTTGGACTTTTCAATAAAAGTAGCTCTGTATCTTACATTCTTCACAAAAACCAATTCCAGATGAAGATCTAGATGCTTACAGGATAAACATCTTTGAAGAAAATATGGAATATGCTTTATATTTTGAAATAAAAGTCATAAAAATAATCAATTTGACTATATAAATATAAAACAGCTATAAAAAAGATACAAGTACAGTTAAAGATAAGTGACCAACTGGGAAAAACATTGGCAACAGACATGAAAGACTAATATCTAAATTCTATGGAAAAACTCCTAACAAACACATAAGATTAAAAAAGAATAATAATAAAAAATAATCAGGGGCCGGCCTGGTGGCTCAGGCGGTTAGAGCTCTGTGCTCCTAACTGTTGGAATCGAAGGCTGCCGGTTCGATTCCAACATGGGCCAGTGGGCTCTCAACCCCAAGGTTGCCAGTTCAATTCCTCGAGTCCCGCAAGGGATGGTGGGCTCTGCCCCTACAACTAAGATTGAACACGGCACCTTGAGCTAAGCTGCCTCCCGGATGGCTCAGTTGTTGGTTGGAGCGCGGGCTCTCAACCACAAGGTTGCCAGTTCAATTTCTCGAGTCCCGCAAAGGATGGTGGGCAGCGTCCCCTGCAACTAAGATTGAACACGGCACCCTGAGCTGAGCTGCCACTGAGCTCCTGGATGGCTCAGTTGGTGGGAGAGCATCCTCTCAACCACAAGGTTGCCGGTTCGAGAAAACGGCAACTAGACTTGGAGCTGAGCTGTGCCCTCCACAACTAAGACTGAAAAGGACAACAACTTGACTTGGAAAAAAAAGTCCTGGAAGTACACACTGTTCCCCAGTAAAGTCCTGTTCCCCTTCCCCAATAAAATCTTTAAAAAAAAAAAAATCATTCAGTAGAAAAATGAGCAGTGTAAAAGGTAATTCACATGAGAAATACAGTCTAAAATAAACATATAAAAGATGTCCAAACTCACTAGCATCAGATTTTTAGAATTATAATGAGTTTTTACCCATTAGATTAATAAAAAATTTTTAAATCTAATATTAAGTGTCCTTAATGATATGGGGGCAGGCATTCATTCATTGCTGAGAACCTATAACTTGTTAACAGCCGTTTTAGAAGCCAACTGAAGTATCTCTTTACAACTGCCTAACTCTGACCCAGTAATCCAAAAACGAATCACATACACATACAGGATGACATTCTTTCAGCATTGTTTGCAATTAGAAAAAAAGAAAAAGGAACCTAACCTAAGTGTCTATTAGAGTATACAGATTGTGGAACACTATACAAAAGTAGAGATTAGATACGATTAGACTGAAATAAAGAAACCAAGTAAAAAAGTGGCACAATGATACACATGTTTATGTTAAAACCAAAACTATACATTTTCTGAGGCTATATATAACATCTACAGACATTAACAGAAAAAGGTCTAGATGGAAAGTTAACTGTTCCTTCTAGAGAAGGTACTGAGATTGTCAAAAATAGACTTGTCTCTGATGTTTTTATAAGTAAAATGTAGTCATATACTACATTTATAAATTAAATTTTAATGGAAAAACAGTATGCACAGAGTGATACATTTTAAGAAAGTATACTCGTATACACACAAATTGCCCTTTGCATTTCTTTCTCTCTCCCTTTCTTGATGGCAAACACAAAGGAAAGGTTCTAGAAGATTAACTTCCAAAATAAGATTGTAATATTATCTAAATAAAATATCTCCAATAAAAATACACTCAACTTCTGTACTCTCATTTTAAAAAAAGAAGAAAATTCAGTTCAAGATTTATAAAAGCAATACAATATCAGCTGAGCTCTCTTATTTTCAGTTATTTACAATCTTCACGCGGTACATGATTGTATATTGGAATTTTGCTACATCGTTAAAATATAGTATCTGGGGCAGAGGGATATACAATTTTTGAAGTTAGAACTAACTCATTATTAACATTTCAGTCAGTGGCTTTATTAAATTTATAGACACTTTTAAAAGAAAAACAAAACTCGGAGTACAAAACCAGATTGGCTGATTTTTTTAACAGTTTACTAATTCTACCTCTACATTAAACACTTTGATATTTAAAATTTAAAATTATCATTGACAACTTCTTGTGAGAATAGTTCCTTCTGGAGTTTATTCTGTAAAACCTTCTTATCCTAAGGAGAATGATACTGGCATTCAAATATAACAAGCTGAATTTTATGAATGACACTACTTTTGAGTTGTTTTTGGAGCACTGTGCTTTTAAGAATTGCTTGTTTTTAATTCAACGTATTGATGAAGATTTGAACTATATCAAGAAAATAATGATGAGAAAAGAGGAACTTCCAGAGCTATCTGGTTTCACAACGGTTATGAGAGAAAAGTACAGTCAGCACTTTCTTGCCAAATAAAAAAATTAGGAAAACCTTTAAAGGATATCTTCAACAGAATTCAGAATTTCCTTCACCTATCCTAGATACCTGTTCAACTGTCTCCTATAGCAATTTGCCTTGTAAAAGTGCCTCTCACATTCCTGAAAAAGGAACAAGTTCCTTTAGGAAGGCTACAGTGGAGCGAGCACTGTGGCAGTGTTAGCAAGTCTGGCTCCCTCACTGAGATCCCCGGTTGCCCTTATTTAGCAGATTCTTCTTCTGCATTACACGAGGGCTGCGTTAACAAGCCTTCCTTCCAGCTCTAAAAGCCAATGAGCCATGCTTTCATCAGAGGCCACCAAGAAGGAAACACAAACAAGCCCTTTTACTTCATATCAGGAAGGCACTTTTATAGCTATATTATATATCAGTTTTATCTTCAGCATAATTAAGCAATGCTTTACAGGAAACATCCAGCATTTCTTATATATGCTACAAATATTCAAAAAACATGAGTTGGTGATGACAATTCAAAAAAAATCATGTATAACCTAGGTGAAGAGACTCACAAACAATTTAGGTAGATTCTTTTAAACAAAAGGCTGGTATAATTTTTTTCCAAGGAGGTATTTAGCATTTAAAGTGAGGAATGACTAGTCAGTAATGCTAGCATTTTTTTTTCCCACAATGAAACCTGAAAAACAAAATATGAATTAAAATGAACCCACTTAATCTTTATTTAATCACTTACATTTATTTTTATAACAAAGCACTTTTTATATAATTTAAAACACACATGCTTTGATTGAACAGTGATTGTAAATAGATCCAGTTTTCTTCCACTTGTGATGACAACTTTGTCATTTCTTCTAGAAGTGTTGGATCTGAAGAAAGCATTTTAAGGTGCAACTGAAAAGAAAAATATGATAGTTGAACATTTAAAAAAAATTAAAATTTTGTTTATTCTGGATTCAACTTTTTTACCAAGGAACATGAGAAGACACTATGCTGAATATTTTTTTCTTAAATCCTGGTTTATTACCATCTCCCATTCTCTCTCCTCTATCATTTTTTTTTTCCTTTTATTGTGAGTTCCTTTATGACACTGTCACTCACTTAGAAGAATTGAAGTTGTCATCACTGTCCTCCACCTAAGGACAGTCCTGTATTCAGAAATAAGGACATAGTTCTAACACGAAATCCCTATTTTTGTGCTTCTGTAAGGTTCTGCGTTCACTGTAACCCACTGGTAGTGAACGCCAAATGGGCCCTTTGCTTTATTTTCTAAAGATTTAAGTCACTTTATATTCAGGAACTAATCATGGTAAATTTGGGAAAGGATATTGAAACAATTTTTGGCATTTCTATTTTTTCATGGTACCATCTAAATATCTACCTTTTAAATAATTTTAAATAGTTAGATCAAGTGAAAACTCATTTTACATATTAATGATAAAGAATCACATTTGCTATCATTGAAAATCAGCATCATCGACTTCCTTCAATACATTATACTTTTGAAATAAACATGAGAACTCCATTTCATTGGTCATAAAAGCAACTGTGTTATTGCCAAATCGTTTGAAACTCCTTCAACCAACATAGAAGTAAATATTTCGATTTCAGCAGTAGAAAAAAAACAAAACATAAATATAAAACGTGACTTCCTTTCACAATCGTAGGAAAAAAATGCCAAAATGTAATTACCTTTTACAAAGTTAATAGTTTAGTACATTGAATCAAATAGATGACCCAGAAAAGTCAGGGAGTTGATTCAAAATGTGCTGATTAAAAAAACAAACACTACAAAGCTGCATGATCAAGCTGTCTAAAATGGTAGTCACTAGGTACAGGTGACTATTTAAATTTAATTAAATTTCTAAAATAAAAAATTCAGTTTCTCAGTCACATTAGCCACACTTCCAGTGCTCAGTAGCCACATGTGACAAGAGGCTGCCATGTTGGACAGTGGAGATACAGGACATTTCCATCTTTGCAGAAGTTCCATCAGACAACACTACTCTTGAGGAAGGCAAGCTAGGAAGCACTGTCTTACATTAAACTTACCTTTAGAAACAAAGCAAGATATGCCTGGGCCAACTCAAAATCACGCTTTCTGTCCAACATCATCCCGATCATTTTTAAGAAACTCTGCATAACTTCTACAGACCCGCCACAATCAGGAGACAAGGTTCGAAGCTCTGTTTCAATTCCTGATGGGCCTAATTCTTTCAGAAGGTTAAGAGCAGCTTCATCTGAATTTAGTTTTAAAAAGAATCCGGTTAGTACCTACAATCACTTCTCTTAAAACTAGTTTTCATTTCATAACCCAAGCAACACATTTAAATTGCACACGAAAGTCTTTCTGTGGCTTAATTTTTTTCCTGTTAAGTAGCAAAATAAACCCAAAATTAAGTAAAAATCAGTACAAATGATGAGAGCAATACAATAAAAAGTACTAAACTTTTTGTATTTCCTGTAATACCAGGGTGATTTTTTCTGTTAAAGAAAGTTTAATTAATGCCCAGTAACAGATACTTTTAAATGCTCATAAATAAATCAGATTAAATCTAAATATAAGAAGGCTATAGACAGTACATACCAAATTATTAGTAGTAGTTGCCAATGTGCCAATGGAAATAAAATGAGGTAAGGGAATTTATTTTTCTTTCTTTTTATTGTTATAAAAATTATAGAAGTACCATATGCTCATTAAGAAACACTAACAATACAGAAATATGTAAGGGGAAAGACCCCATCTTATTCTTACCCACCCCAAATCTCCTTTTGCAGAAGTAAAGCACTCTTATTTCATACTCATCCCACGATATTCTACACACAACTATTTTTATATGAGGCATTTCATATTACAATGGCAATGAATATGCTTTTAGCTTTTTGAAAAGGAACACCACCAATGACAAAAGTGTAATAAATTTTACTTTCTGTCTTCAGTATATTCTAAACAATAGTGATTTTCTTCTTTGTGCCCCATAAATAAAACAAGTTACTCCTTTTATGATTCTGCTATTTCTCAGTCATCTACAAAGGCCATTCTTTGGCTTTGCCAATGGGGACTTGAGTGATACTGGTACAAAAACCAAAGCATATGGATCAGAAAACAAAAGGCTAAGTCAAACAGGACAGTGATTGTGATTTTGTTTATTGCTTATAGCTTTTATTGTTTATCATTATTAGCTACAGACTGTAGGTTTCAAAATTCAAATCTATTATTAAACACACTCAATAAACAATTTTTAAAATTGTCTTTTTATGGGATAATTTGACAATATCTGAAATTACCTAAGACAAAAAAGTCTCTTCTACATTGCAAACTGTATTGTAAACTGCTTTTATAAATAAAAACAAAAGCAAAAGCTAGAAGTCTAATTTTCATTACAGAAAGTGTGAAAGATTTTCAAAAGATAATTCTAATATCAACATCTGAGGTTAGCATCACTCATTTAATATAACAGTACAGAAGCTAAAATTAGTTATTTCATAGTAAAACCAAATTTCAATCCTTTTAGTTTTTCCTATCTTCTTTCAGCTACTAAGAAATCTGCTAATATTTCATTCAATTTCTCTTTATATAAAGTAAAATAAGATGAAGCTACTTGGTAAAATATTTATAATTTAACTTACATTTATTATTTACCAGTCCTTCTTCGAGTCTCAAGCAGAAATCTGATTTTTGAGCCAAAATTCCAAGATTTACCACTTTAGACTTAAACAAAAACAAACACACATTATTCAAACAACACAAAAAAATGTACAGTTTATAATTAAAAGCTACCATTAACTTATGCACGTAAAACTTGGTGTTGGTAAAGAACTACAAATGTATAATTTATAACAAATGTATAATAAAGAAGTACAAATGACACACACCACATACTTAGAATGCTCCAATTTGGTTTTTACCTGTTGGGGATCATTCTTTTGTTCTGGAGCCACGTATCTGGGTACAAGGCCAGGAACTGTTGGTATAAAAAATGGTGCTGATTTGGGTACTTTGGGTGGTTCCTTTGGTTTATTCTTTTTCTGATGAGAAAGGGAAAAAGATTAGTAAGTAATTATCTTGCCAACAGTTTCTAATACGTAATTTGAAATCAATTTTAAAACAAAGTCCAAAAAGGAACAAAAAAGGAGTGGAAAATTTTCAGATTAGAATGCTAAAATAAAATCTCATCAATCAATATCATAGATATCCATAAATTGGGCTTCCCAGAGTAAACCTCCAGTACCCTTGCTGATAAGACAGAAGGAAAATGACAGGGTTCAGAAGCCCTAAGACAAAGACAGTTCATTTTCCTGAAACATGAATATTTATATGAATTTTAGGTGAAGAAATAATAGTCAAGCACTTCTGAACTTCTTTTATATTGAAACATTTTAGCAAAATGGGCTAGAAAGCAAAATTTACATATTCACTCAACAGTTTCTCAAATTTTTCTCCAAAAGAAATTTGGACCCACAGGTAGACTCTACCATTAGAATTTAGGTGAAATTTTTTTCTGAAGCATATCCCTAATTCTTCTATTTTGTTGGAATTTTTATTTTTCCTTAGTATTTTGTGTTTTTAAAAAGCATAAGAACACTAATGCTCATTTATAAAATATTTCAAGTGTCAGTAAAATTCAATCAGGCAAAACCTCCATCAGATTTCCCACTGACAGAATTTAGTTTTGGTGACGACCTTGGGGCACATCACTATCACGGGAGCATTTGATGAAGAACCTTTCTATGGTAAACTGCCTCACAAAGGAGTCTCACAATTTTACCTTACACTATTCTTCTTCCATTCTTTAAGCTCTGTAACCTTAGGGAGATTTGCTTTTTGAAAGAAAGCCAGGGATATTTGTGGCCTCACGGAGGCAGAGGATGAAAGAAAGTTCCTACACGAAAGCAGGATAAAGTACTGCTAATTACACTGTAAGCACAGCCCTTCTTTGGGATGACAGAGACTAGTAAGAGTCACAGTTACCCTTCTAACTCACTGTTTTGGAGTTAGAAGGGATACAGTCAGAGCTGCAAATAAAATAAAAGGCTTTGGAGGAGCTTCACAGTGCTCTGCAAATTATCTTATCTTCTAAGGAAAACCAAAAGTAGAAAAGTTACCCAAAGGACAAATATAAGAATCAGACCTTTTATTATTCAGTAGGAAATAAAAATATTAAAGGTGTAGCATATTTCTCTCATAAAGATCATTAAGTTTCTATATAAAGTTTTATGTAGAATAAAGTATATCTTCGCAAGGAGCAGAGTAATCCAAAAACTTAGCTCACATAATTGGGTATTATTCTGATTGCTTCTTTCACACTCATCTACTTACACTTGTTAATGCATTGCTTTTAAAGCTATTCCATTAAGTACTCCCTTTATAGCTGACAGATTGGACGACATGAGGGAGAGATTTCACAATTATGCTGCTAGACAACATCCCTTTAATGCGATGCCCAATCTCTCTCAAAAAAGTGAGCAAGTAAAAAGAAGCACTTTTAACTTCTGTGAGAATTAACATGTGAAAACTTCCTTCTCTTTTCTTACCGAAGACGCTCATCGTTTCTGGTGCTAAGTTATCAGTTACAAAACCACTTAGGCACCTTGTCATAGTTATTTATGTCAGTGTTCCTCATACTTTTTTATGCCGGCTCACAATGTGACTTAGCACATACATTACCTCTAGTGGATGTGTGCATGTGTATTATCTAATCAAATCAAGTGTCATAAAACAACACTTAACCATCATCACTGAAATTTTCTACTCTAGTCAATTCCTTTCAATTGCTTTTGCTTGGGGAGGGGGTCATGAAACAATGCTTTGAAAAACACTCATATATGCTGTAATTGTCCATTTTTCATGAAAAATTATAGTATCCTCAAGTAGAAAGGGCTAGGTAATTTTCCACTGCTGCTATCTCAGGACATTACCTAGCACCTAGTTCAGTCACTTACATGCCTAGACTTGACACAGCAAGCTCTAAACATCTTCTTGGAGTTGGCAGAGTAGGGTATGGGATGATAAAGGGTAACTGAAGCTTAATAAAAAAAAAGACCATTGAAAGTCTTCCAGTCTCAAATGGCTAGCAATAGAAATATCACATATTATGTTGGCAATTTTTTTTCTTGTTTTAGAAGTTAAAAAAGTAATTTATAGGCTGGATTTAAAATATCCAGTTTCTAATAGCTCTGTAGTTGCAGGCTGTACGTTTGCTATATCCCAAGGTCTGCTGAGAGCTCTCAAAGTCAACATGCATATAGAATATACATATAGACAGAAAATCTAGTGATAATCACACTGGATAAACAGGATTCAACTAAATGGCATTCTCTTCACTGCCTTAGGTATTAACAGCTCCTCCTAATGCCCTCAAAGTAGGGGAAGCTTTCTCTACTAAAGAAAATGCTTCTCGAATGTGCCTTTCGGGGTCAATATTAATTGTACTATGGTATTACCTTAATAACATCCAGATAAAGAAGGCTTTTCCACCGTGATTCAGGAAGGAGTGATAGAGTCACCAACTGCTCATTCAACTGTTCTGGGGAATCATACTCTATCATTTCATCGCTTGGTTCTACGGTTTCTTCTGCTAATTCTATATCTTAAAACAAAAATTTTTAGGTAGAACAAATTAACAAAAATGAGATTTTTAGCATATAAAAGCAATTTTATTCATTCCAAATCCATTAGTATTTCATACGATGTTCACTCAGTGTAGCCTTGTAAACACTTTCTATTAATTTCATTTCCTCATCTTTTCATATTAACTACAACTCCCATCGCTAGACCTAAAACTTCTCCACTGGTATACTATTAGATATCTTATCAATGCCATGCCAATCATTTTTGCAAAATTCATGAAGTCATTCAAAACATTTCATATCAGTTAAAAAATACTTTGATCGAATGCATTAAACCAGGGGTGTCCAAACTTTTTTCAACGTTTTTCACCAAGGGCCATATGTGGTAAAATACACAAACAGCCGGGCAACTCACTCGAGGTGAAGTACGTATCGCCTCACCTGGTTTAGTTAAGTAAACTAAATATATTTTTGGAATTTGCTGTGGGCCAATTAACAATGGATTGCGGACTGCAGTTGGCCTGCGGGCCGCAGTTTGGACACTCCTGCATTAAACTTTGCCTTCAGTAGCAATATCACTCATTTCACGTTTGTTACTATACTTCAAAAATTATTTTACTGTTTTGTGATTACCTTGGGTTTGACAAGTACCAGGAAGCATCACTACTGAAGGAACATAATCTGTGGGAAGTGGCCGTATTGAAACAACTGAATACAGGGAAATATTGGACCTGAGAAATAAAAACATAAGCAATATTTAAAAACTTATAAAAATTGGTTTTTCAGAGAAACTCCAATTATTGCTAATAATTTCTATAATCTTGAATTTGGATACAGATTCCAATCACTTACAAATTAAAAAAAGATCTCAAACATAGATAGTATTGATTTGAAAATGCTTTGATTTGTGTCATGAATGTCATCACATGAAAGCTAGGTATAAACATTATTAACGGGGTCTTTATTTTTAATGTAGTACAAAAATGTATTTATTTGAGAGACAGGTACTGGAATAATACTTTTATAAAGTAACATAACCTCCACCAATTTATATTGTTTTGACAAATGTCACCCTTCATTTAAGGAAATATAAATGAAGATAGACTCGGAGAGTTACATTAGAAAATATGCTGACCAGATCCTTAGGGTTAACAGTCATGATTTCCCCTTCTCTAGAGTGGTCCCCTAAGTGGCCATGTTTCTGCTACTTGACTGTGCACCATGACCTTGTATGACTAATCAAGAGGCAGCTACCTGTTCCAAAGTCGGCAATCAGATTCTGTTTCCCATATATTATGAATTTGGAATGGAAAATAAAGATTGGGAATATCAGGTTCTGAGTTATATTAATAGCAGTACTATATACTCTTGCTGCTGAGGTTCCATAGCTACTGTTCTTCTCTTGTCTTGATTGTTCAAGCCTCACAGATTCCAGGAGATACGTACTCCATTTTGCTTATTAAGGTGGCCAGAGTCTATTTCCACTATATATTGAATTTATTTTCATATCCTAAAAATCTAATTATAAAATTTTATAATTAGAAAAAGAAGTAAAATTTTTTTCTCTTCCTCAATATTAACAGTTAAAAGAAATAGACATCTGAACTCAGGAAATAGACAAAAATTTTTCTAGACTCAGATGAGGGACTATTTATTTTGAATTCTTACACGTTTATCACGTGGAGTTGGCAGATCACCATAAGTATCTCTGCATGGTTCTCAAGAGTTGTACAACTAGAATAAATCTTAGTAAGCATTTTGCCCACGCTTATGCCTTATTTTATAGACAAAGTAATCTGAAGTTAAGAGATTGGCCAAGGTCAGAAGGCAGTATTGTGGTAGTGGCAGGAAGCCCAGGGCCTGGCTGGGGACTCCCCTTTTCTAACATTTTTAAATTCACTTATCCTTTCTGCAAATAAAAACTAAATGTAATAGATAAAAATCAATCCTGTGGTTTAGAATACATTTGAACAAAGCTATTTGAATTATCAACCAGATGTTGAATCAGTCATAAACTTATGGTAAATTAACTCTGTGTTAACTATGTAACATTTTTATCCTACAAATTAAAAAAACGAAAAACAAAAAAACTAAATGTTAGCAACTGTGATTCTCTGACAATATCATCTTCCTTCTCTTCCTTACTCAAAACAGAATTGTATGAAAGAACTCACCATAGATAAATTCCAAGGTGGTCAACGTGGGAAGTGGCCAGAAAGTCTCCAGTAGGCGACATAGTAACATTGAGAGGAGCTGAGTCCAACAAAAAGCTGTCTATAAGGCTATAAAAAGAATCAAGACATTACAATATTTTAACACTACCAAAGGATATAATTCACAAAATACATTTTTGTTAAAAGAATATGGGATAAGATATACAGAAAATTTTCATTTTTATTTTTTTTTAAATCACCACCACAAGAAAGTCATCCATAACAAAGAGCTCTGTCAACTAAGTTGCTATATGACAATAATCTCTTAATGAGAAAGCCTTAAAATACTAAATAGACCAATTAACCAGAGAAAAGAGTTTTCAACAGGGAGAATACAGGAAGAAATACTCTGTTTTTCTGAAATTCCATTTTGGTAGACTAACATGTGGACAATTCTGAAGATATCATATGTTTAAAATAAATCTACTTATCAGCACTCTCTTATATTTTTGTTATCCCAGTGAAAATAATAAAAGGCTTAGGCAATAGAAGAAATTAATAAAATAAAATGGCTGTAAATAAGAGAATAGTAATGCAAAAAAATTGAGCAGTTCTACCTGTTTTTCAAATAGGTAACCTGTTTTTCAAATATATATTTCATGCTATACATGAAATATATAAAAAAAATTCAATCTCTAGAGCATAACCATAAAGCAGTGTATGGAAACTAGTCTCATAGCTTTAAAAGCTGGAGGGGTGGAAAAGTTGGGGAAGAAAGGGGAGTGATGACACCCAGGTAAGAGACTCAGAATAGACTTCTCAGAGAATACAGTATTGGATGCATAAGGATAAGGCTACATATAGGGTCTTGAATACCAAACATCTGAGGTTGTTTTTATCTTTTAATCAATAGAAAAAATCACTAAAGGCATTTGACCAGATAGTGGTGTAATCTTCACTTTCATTAAAAAAAAAACAAACAAAAATCTGCCATCACAATGTAGAGTGTTTCTGACCCGAAAAACAGTAGTGGTCATCTAACAAGCAATGGGGATCTGAATGAAGTGGATTTAATGAGCAAATAGAAAGACCTCCTGCAGAGGATGCTTCTCAGGCTGGCTAAGTGTAGGATACTTTGTATACTTTAAGAGGAATATATGGTTTTAACCACTGCTGTTTTAAAAACTTTATTCACTGAAGCCAGTACATTATCCATGGACAGGCCCCGCAAAATTAAGTTCAGAATCTACATTAAATAAAACATTTCAAGCAAAAAAAAAATCACAGCAGTTATCACTTTTTTTATTATAGATATCACTTTTTTTTATCACTAGGAAGTATCTTGGGCACTTGAGTCTACAAAAGTAATCCTCATGACCTCATGGGTAGATTCATCCTTACTATATAGGTCAGAAAAATGAGGAACACACAGTAAGATTTAAAAACTTGTTCAAGGGAGAAAGCAACTGAACCAGGACGTCACCTCTAAATCACTATAAACTCAGTAAAAACACTACTGAAACTAAAGGTACACAAAGCTTGTTAGTACATACACACCCGGGAATGCCTACACTGGTGATTCAGGGAACACACTCAGCAGCTCAAATGGAAATGAAGACTCCCTAGTGGAGACAAGTGACTCGTCCATGATGAAATCTGTCCCTTTATTTGTTCAGAAAATGATTAATAATGTAAATTTAAATAACGAATGCAAGGTAGGAAGACAAGACTAAAATTAGGAGCACTGGGAACACATACTCAAGTGTACTCAGGACGGTGACCGCTGTTTAATTCCAGTGTGGGGGAAAAAGTGAGTAATAACCTGTCTCATTTCTGTTCAGACCTACTTTCGAAGCTCACAAGAATGGCTTCTCTTGGGAACCAGGAGAATTGAGAAAAAGGATACACTGGTGAACACTTATTATATCCAGAGACTGTTACATTATTTATGTGAATTCATTGAATCCAAAAAACCTGAGCTGAAAAACCTGAGCAGAAACATTATCCCAATGTATATAGATGATAATTAAACCTAAACACAGCAATTTCAGATCTTACCATTTCTTGTCTTAATATTTGTTTATTAAAAGTGTAAGTATGTGACGGGTGAAACTCCGTAACACATTTAAAATCTGTTAAAAATAGAATCTACTGCTTGAGCAAATTTATTTTATGTGATACTATAATTATTTTGTCAAATTCACTGTGCAACTTGATTCCACAGCTGTTGTTGTGTGTGGGTAGAAAGACCTTCCATTAGTAAAAGCATCAAATTGAGGAAGATGGTTTCCACATACACAGCATATTTCTTACATGGCCACATTAGTTCATAAAGCATAAGCGTGCAGACTTAATTCCAGACCTAACTACCAGATAGTCTCCTGCTAATTGCACAGAATGAAAAGTCCCAAATAAGGTATATATTGAGAGAATATTAATAAAATTCCCATTCTAAGGAATCAGAGTTTCAAGCATAGAGCCCTGCATATAGCAATAACACTGATTATATTCTGAATAAATGCAGAGTGTCTAGATGGTCAATGTCCAAAGTGATGGAATCACCTTACACAGGAATCTTTAATGAATAGAACAAAGGGATGGTTTTACCTCAGTGAGAAATGAAAAACAATGTTCTATGCCAATTATTCTCATGTAATTCTCCTCAGAAAGCAATGGTGAGACAGAACAAAGTGCAAAATTCTATTAAAACTATATAATTTTATATTTTTCTCACCCCCAAAAGAGTTCAACCTGAACTTCCAATAGGTTGAAAACAACCAGAAATATAAAGTGGTATTGATAGGGAATGACAGATAAGTTCAGGGATAAAAAACTTCAACTCTGCTTCTCTGAGAATCCTACAAACACGAGAAAATTTTCTGCACTTTAAAACAACTTTACAGGAAAACTTCAGTACCTATGCAATTTGTTTTAGAAGGCACAATTCCAGACGGATACACTGGTATGTTACCACACCCAAAGGTTTACTCATAAATAGTTTCACTTTTCAGGCTATGTAATGAGTATACTCATTCTTTAAATATTTGACATGTTATATAAAGATAAAGCTGCTTACTGAAGAAAGAACTAGGAATCTCCAAAGGCTGTCACACTAATTATGGTTTAAAACAAGGGGGAACCCAAAATTCCAATAGTTACATATCGTTGTATGATGAAATACTGATCCTCACTTCCTTATTATCTTCTACATCAGGAAAACAAGTTCACAACTGTTGGGAAATCTGTTTCTTTCTCCTATGCTTATTACAGCAAAATGCCATTTATAAACTATGCCACCTTGGGCAAATCACTTAACTTCTCTTTAAGCCTCCATTTTCTCATTTGTGAAATGGGATTCCTAACAGTAATAGTACCCACATCCATTAGGATATGAGGGAAGATGAAATATAAAAGCATATAAAGTGCCTTGTGGCTCTTAGTAAATGTTAGCTTAGTTGCAATTAGGTAGCAGTAGTTGTGTGATATTGCTTTTCAAGCTTTCTCATTTGCTCCACTTCAAATCTTAATTAAAGTAGTACTTATTTTTGTCTTTATTAAAAATATACTTTGGTTCAATCACTGTAGATATTATTACATTTTCTTTTAACAATCCCTTTGTGCCTCATTTGTTGCTCTTGGGTTTCTTTTAGCTTCATGCCTCTGTATTCACCTAAAATTACCTCAGTGTTCACCCAAAAATAAGATACCAGAGTTGAAAAACTGTCAAATTTAAATCTGCTCAACTTTCTACTGAAATAAGAAATTCAGCAAAAAGGCTAATGCTGAGTCAAAGATTAGCAGCTTTCAATGTTTTCAGATCCTAAATTTTCCATTCCAAAGAAAAACTTGCGACTCTTAAGAAATATTTTGCTTATTTAGTACTACTGAACCTTAACCTACCTCTCCCATCTAATGTGAACGAAAACTACTTAAAAGGAAAACGAAAAGGGCATAATTGTGCAACTTTCCTACTGTAATTAAAGCAACTCAAATTATAATGTTCATTTTTAGAAAGTTGCAAAAGTCCAAGAAGCAACCGACTACCAAATATTCTATCAATATTTCTAATGGTGCCTTTAAAAAAAGTTTTTTAAAAATTAAGAAAGTACCAACTTTAGGTTAACTTTTGGAAGTTGGAGAACATAGCCAATTAATTAGATTTTGCTTCCTCTATTTTAAGTGAAAAAGTGACACACCTGTGGACAAAAGTCCCTAGTTATTAGATAGAGCTGGACTCAACAGCAACACCTGCTGTGCATATCCCAAATCCAGTGTGTGTTGGATGAATAGCTCTGCCTCACTGCTGTACCAAACTTGAAGGGAAATGAGTACATCAGGGATTTTCCTTTCTAAAGGTCAAAATGCTTTCAGGTATGAGCTTATCCAATTCCCAAGAAAGAAAAGGAAATAGATTTGGACAGAGCTTAATTGAGAAATATTTCAGAAGATTAAAAAGTATAATCCTTCCTTCTCACCTTTCTCATCAATGTCTTTCCTTATGGTGTAGTCCTGTTAAACTAGATACTTTGCTACTCCCATCACTCCTTTTATACTTAATCCAGCAATTCTACGTTAAGTGATATGATTTTAAATTGTATCTATTCCTATATAATTTTTAACAACAGCAAAGTTCTCTCTCTCTCTCTGTCTCTCTCTGTCTCTCTCTCTCTGTCTCTCTGTCTCCTCTGATCAAATTATTTAACAGAATTAGAGGTTTCCTCTTCAAGTGCTGTTTTAGTAGAAAGTGTCAATCTATAAAACAGATTTCTGAACACTGCTGGGTTTTACCCAAATCTTAAGTCACACATTTTCATTACTTAAAGGTATCTACAATGTCTTCTTTCAGGAATTATGTTACACAGAAAATATATAAGATACATAAAGGAAAGTTAGGGCCTTTGACCTTTTAAACTAAATTCAATATGAACAAAATAAACAATCAAAAAACATTCAAAATAAAAGTTGCAGTCCTAAAGTCTGAGGTGTATTTTAAATTATCGAAAAGACCAAATGAGCTTTTTTAAGGTTTATGCAACTCACTTTTATATCTCCATTTTGCAGGTACAGAAAACCTAAAGAGACTGCATTTTCCTCACCATTATTTTCTTATGGCACTACTGTCCTTGGAGATCAAAAACACTCCAAGGACAAAGTACCATCAAGTTAGAAAATATATTCCTATTCAAAGAAGCAGATAATCCATTAACTATAGGTAAAAGACAATGACTGGGAAATCTGATAGAGGTTGGGGATTTAAAAATAAACTCACCACCCAGAAGGAAGGTCCCAAGTTCTAATAGTGCAATCCATTGAAGCACTTATTAACCAACGACCATCAGGACTGAAAGCCTTTAAATTTAAAACAAAGAACACATATATAATTTGTGTGTGTATTTATGTGTGTATTTTTGTGTCTGTATTTTTAGCAGCTCAAAGAATGTAAGAAATGAAAAGGTGCAGGCTTCATTAAAAATTCAGACTGGATAAAATTTAGACCACTCTCTTTTACATAAAAGAAAACACCATTTCTTTTATGCTAGTAATTTAGATATAGATAAGGATTAGGCTTACATGAATTATAACTGTTATAAAACTTAACAGTATCACCCAATTTTAAATTTTTACTCCAGAATCTCCTATAATTTATAGACAATAAACTGTCTGACTACAAATCATTCTTAACATAAAACAGCTAGTCTGAGAACATTCAATTAGAAATATTTCGTTAGTCTAATTTTAGTTATAAAGTATCTGTGAAAGTAACAAAAACCACAAATTTCTTGAAACAGTCTATATATTAAACTAGCTTTCTAAGACTTAATTCAAAATGATTTTGAAGACAAGAATGCAAATTCTCTTAAAATATAAAAGTTACTAAAGAAGTCTTTCTACTTTTACTTGCAGCTTCAGTTAAAAATTCTCCTTTTCTTCCTTAACCATGCTTTATTTCCAAAATATAATTTAAAACCACAATTATCAGATTTTCAAAATAAATTTAAACAATAAACTACTTATGCCACCTTAAAGAAGTTATATCTCTTCTATCAATAAAAATGGATAAATAATAGTTCTCCTTGCCTGCAGCTAGTTAATGTGGTAAGGTTTAAATCAGGTCAGATTTATAAGAAGACCCGAAAGGACAAACTTTAAGGTTTATAACGGCGGCATGATAGTTCATTTAGGAGTCTAAGCATACCACGGGGATCACGACTCTCCATATTGGCAAATGATACTGGGATAAGTGAACACTAATTTGTTCATTGGGTTGCAGTGATACCACGGAACCTCAAAACTTAAGGTCAGAGAGCTCAATTTACAGGATAGTGCAGATACTAAAGGATGGGAAAAATGATTCTGGTAGGTAGAGTCATGTTATAAATATGCATAGATTTAATTAAACAGGAGTAATTTATTACTGAGCAGGGGAACCTCTAGGCATATGGTGTTTCCCCGAAAATAAGACTTAGCCAGACAATCAGCTCTAATGCATCTTTTGGGGCAAAAATTAGTATCAGTCTTATATTATATTATTAAAACCCAGTCGTATATTATAGTAAAATAAGACTGGGTCTTATATTAATCTTTGCTCCAAAAGACGGATTAGAGCTGATTGTCCGGCTAGGTTTTATTTTTGGGGAAACATGGTACAAGTTGAAAGTAAAGTTTGAAAAGGAAAGAAATAGGAAGAGCACGTTGGTCCTGACAGATGTTTTCAAAAATGTCATTTCACCAAAATTACCTCACTCCCACCCTATTTCTATAGATACTGTTGCAACAAATTCTGTTCATGGGTAGTTCTGCCAGTCTCCTATCTGCAGCACAACACTACTTCCTGACCATTTTCCCCCTATTTTTAAGGAAATGGGTAACATTGCAAACTCTGATTTTTGATGTGAGAACTATTAAGTAGCTGTTGGGATTGCTGCTCAGTAGCTAGGATTTTATTTTTATTTTTTTCTGTTTTCAAGTAAATTTCATGCAAAATAACTATATGTACTTAAAATAGTCCTCTACGTGCACTTTTGAAACTAGAGTACTTCTTACCATATATCCTACTATAAGAACATAATACATTATTAATTAAACTCTTTAGGAGTTAGGATATATAAACTCTAGAAATAACACAAAACTAAATAAACTAGGTACCAGATATTCCAGGTGCACTAGTATTAATTTGTCATGTAGAAAAACAGAAATGTGTTGTCTCAGTTTAGTTTAATATTAAGTCATGTTTCAATGCATCATTCATTCTCCAAAGTATATGCTGACCTTGTATAGAGTTTAAGAGAACAAGATAAACTCTGAGATTTGTATTTTAATCTGATGGCATTAATTTCCTGACAAATATTAAAATTCTTTTAATTCTACACATCTTCCTTAAAAAAATCTCTTTGAAAAACTAGCTTCCAAATTATTTATTTTGAACAATTCCTCATATGATGAGTTCAATGCTACTAAAGAATAATAGATTCAATTATTTGAACATTTTAAACCTAAACAGAAGTAGAAATGAGTTAAGTTTTGTTTAAACACCTAAAGTTTGTTTTACCATGTCATTTATTTGACCTTGGTGTCCAGAAAACTCTCTGACAATCTTCCTAGTTTCTATGTCCATGACACAAATGGAGAAGTCATCCAAGGTGAGTCCCAGAATGCCACTAGCAAGATAAGTGAACCAGTTTTAATAAACAAGTAAGAAAAAACAACAACCTTCAACTAATATCTCATAGTCACTTTAATTTTTTTAATCAAATATATTTGGGGAAATTAAGTAAAATGCTGTTCTTTTATATTAAGTCTGATTTTTCCCACTTGGCAAATTATGTACTGTACTTAAATCAAGAACTTTTACCAAAAGCATCAAAAAAAAAAAAATCCATTATCATTAAAAGAAAAACTTTACCTGTCCCTGTGTAGTAGCATCATATTTGGAGATGAATTGAGGCTCACAGAATGGATTAAAGTTTTGTTTTTAAAGTTCCAGAACTTGAGTAATCCTTCACTACCAGTTGTAACTGTCAGCTGGTTTAATCCATCTACTGCAACACCTCTGACAGACCCTCTATGAGCTTTAAAGCATATGTTAAAAGAAAAAAAAGAAATAAGAATTGGCATTGCCTCTCTGAATACTACACAAAAAGGATTCCTTCATTTAAATATCTAAGCTCCCACTATTTACCTTCCCTAAAATCTTAACATTTATCTGGGATTTTAGGGAGCAAGGAGAAAACTACTATATTGCTCGAATAAAAACATAGTCCATCAGGTTAATGCCACAAAAGTTTCAAAAAAAATTAAGATTTTCTGCTTACAGCAAGGGGAAGAAAACAAAAATTTTAATTTGTACAATATCCACTTTCCTCTAATTCATCCATGACTTCATTCTGAGTATTTCAACATGGTGTTTATAAGAGTAGTAATGACAGTATCTGTCATATAGTGTTGACGATAACCCATCTACTTTAGCAAAATGGCCAACACTGAAGAATCTAATACATGCCAGTGACGGTTATTAGCTAGTATCTATCTATACTACTTTTTTAAAAATAAGAAAAAAAAATTCAATACCTTGATCCTTGCCAAAACTTCCTCGATGTATACCAGACTGCATGTTATATACATCTACAGTTCCTGATGAAAGACCAATTACAGCAAAGTTTCCACAAGAAGTTATATCCACGGCCTTAGAAAAAAAAAAAATTAAACACAAATGACATCAGAAAATAACTAATGGTTTTACTGTACTTTATAGTTTCCAAAGTATTTTTTAATCTACTAATTAAAAAAGCGTGGCAAATTGCTTCAATTTTCTTAAATATAATAAAATTATACTTGAGTATCTAAGAAATATATGCTTGATTCCATCTCCATTCTAAGAAGTATGAAGAAATTATTATCCAAGACAATAAAATATAACCAAAGTTAATTAAAATTTGCAAAGTCAGGAGAATTCTGTTATCAGCTGGCCTTCAATTTTTAATTTATTCACAACAGTGCTAAAGTCGAAGCATTCCATTGCCTAATTTCTCCCTACCTTATTTTTGTAATTGCTTCTACAGCTGATATAGAATTGAAAACATATCATTAGATAGACTGTCCAGTGAAAATGCCCAAAATATTTTAATTATGACATATTAGGAAGGAAAACATAAGATATTGCATAGAAAATATTTAGTTTATAAGTAGTTTCTGTAAAATAAACATATTTTAATACTTAAAGTGTCACTATTGTATTAATAACAGGTATTTTCTTCTATGTTAAAAATATGACACTGGGTATTTATTGGGTCATGGCCAGAGAAATCCCTGATTGCCATTATGTGTCAATCAGATGTCACCCACCCAAGAGAAAATTCAAAAGACTGTTGAATTTATGTCTAAAGAAATAGGTATCTTCTAAGATCTAAAAGAAAATATTTAATAGAGGCTATTTAACTGTGCAGAGTAAAACTGCTATACTATCTGAGTCAAGACATATTTACATAGCATTCACATAAGTATGTTCCACTTACACACACTTTCTAGGTAATTATAGTTTATTCCTTAATAAAATATTTTACATAGGGAATTACGGACTAACCTTAAAAAGCATTCTATCTTCCTAAATAGAACACAAATGTAATTTTACCTATTTTTAATAACTCATAAATGTTTATGTTGTATAGTTACGCTATCAGGAACTAATGGAGCTACTAGGCTATCACCTACAATTAATAGTCTTCTGATGGCCTTGCTGTACTTTTCATAACGTGCAATTATTTTAATAGGATTTCTTGTTGTTAGTAGGCCTGCTTCTGGTACTCTCCTTTTCTAATTTATTTACTCTAATCTCTGTTATCAAAGACAGCATAAACAAAGCAAAAATGAATAAGCTGAGAGGGTTACCTCTGAGTATCAAATTGTACTTTAGAGCATGCGCTCTTTGATAAATACTTCTGTTTATTACTTACTGGTTACTGACTTTGTTACAAGTAGTTGAGTTTACCAGACAAATGGGTCATCACCAGTTAAGTATCAGTGTATATACATTTACTGAATGATCTATGAGTGATTACTATTGGCTGTGAGTTAAGAACATAGGTCCTAAATTCAATGGTCCTAGGTTCAAATCCCAGCTCTTCCATTTTACTAGCTTTACTGATGAGGCACGTTACTCATTAGATTAAGCTTCAATTTTATTGTCTATAAAAAGAGGCTAACAATATCATAGGATATTGGACCATATCATAGGATTGTTGTGAGGATAACACAAAATAATATGTTCTGGGCAGAGAGCCTGGAACAAAGTAAGCACACAACAAAAGTCAGCTGTAATTATTACTACCATTACTACTATAGCTACACAAAACTGTGCCAGTAAACTTAAGATGCTTAAGATAGTTTATATGGTTTAGAAAATAGTGTAAAAGTTCAAGACTGGATTTTGTACTATGGGGAATACTGCATACATACTGACAAAGGAATCTGTACAAAATAGGATCAAATGTGGAGTTAGTTACACTTTTAACAAGCATTTTCAAAATCCTGCTTCCTTCTTTGCAGAAATTGATAAACTGATCCTAAAATTCATATGAAATGCAAGGGACCAGAATAGTCAAAACAATCTTGGAAAAAAAAAAAAAAAAGCTTGGAGGATTCAGTCCTCCTTTTACTACAAAGGTAAAAGATACTATAATGAAGATGTGGTGCTGGCATAAAGATAGACATATAGAACAATGAAAGAGAACCGACAATCCAGAAATAAACTCTCACATTTATGTCAAATGATTTTTGGCAAGGGTGCCACAACCCTTCAATGGGGAAAAAAGAAATCTTTTGAATAAATGATGCTGAACAACTAGGTATCAATATGCGAAATAATAAACTCTGACTCCTACATCACACCATACACAAAAATTAGCTCAGAAAGTATTATAGACCTATATGCAAGAGCTAAAAATATGAAACTCTTAAAAGAAATCACAGGAGTAAATCTTCATGGCTTTGGGTTAGGCGGTGATTTTTAAAAAACCACAAGCAATAATAATAATAATAATAAAGATAGGCTGGACTTCATCAAAATTAAAAACTCTTAGGCAGAAAACGATACCAACAAGAAAACAAAATGACAGTCCATGGATTGGGAGAAAATAATTGCAAATCACGTATCTGATAAGAAACTTGTATCCAGAAAGCGCTATTGCAACTCAATAAAAAGAAAGAATTCATTAAACAAGGGACAAATTATTTAAATAAACATTTCTCCAAAGAGGATATACAAACAGCCAATAAGCACTAAAAACAAACAAACAAAAAAACACTTATCACCATTAAGTGATTAGGGAAATGCGAATCAAAACCACAGTGAATACAGCTTCGTACCCACAAATAATCAAAAGAACAGACAATCACAAGTGTTGGTTAGGATGTATAGAAATTGGAACCCTTATATTAGGATGGTACAAAAGTAATTGCATTTTTGCAATTATTTTTAACCTTTTAAACCACAATTACTTTTGCACCAACCTAATACCTTGCTGGTAGAATGTAAAATGGTGCAGCCACTTTGGAATAGGTTGGCAGTTCCTCAAAAATGCTAAACATAGTTACGTTATGACCTAACAATTTCACTCCTAGGTATAAATGCAGAGAAACAAAAACATCCGTCCACACAAAAACCTGTGCAGTAATGTTCATAGCAGCATTATTAATAATAGCCAAAAAAGCAGAAACAACACAAATGTCCATCAACTCATCAATGGCTAACCAAAATGTGGTTTAATTCACAAAATGGAATATTATTCAGCATTAAAAGGTATGAAGTTTTGATACATGCTACAATATGAATCTTGAAAATATTACATTAAGTGAAAGAAGCCAGTCACAAAGACCACATATTGTGTGATCCCATTTACATGAAATGCCAAGAATAGGCAAATCTACAGAGATAAAAAGCAAATTGTGGTTGCTTAGGTTAGGGAAATGGGAGAGGGGGAAAGTGAGATGGGGATGGCTGCTAATAGGTACAAGGTTTCTTTTTGAGGTGATGAGATTCTAAAACTAGATTGATAGGATTTTGGTGATGATTGTACAATTCTGTGAATATACTAAAAACTGTTGAATTATATACTTTAAATGAGTGAATTATATCTCAATAAAACTTTAATAAAAAGCAGAAGCAACACTTCTGCAAACCAAATTTGAAATCTGTCTTTATATCTTAAAATCTAAACCTAATACAAGAAGACTTACATATTAACAAAAGAAAACAATAAAATTTCAATAAAAAGTAAGAACTTATAAGTAAACACTTATAACTAATAAAAGTGAACTGGCATCTGAAGATGACTAACTTGGCTGCACATGTGCAAAAAAAGAGCAGCCACTTCCCACGATGGTCTCTATGTATAAGAATCCCTCCCCTGGAAGTTACCAAGAAATTTTAACAGAACTTATAAACAAACACTTTAAGCTATATTTTAAAAAAGCTTAGACAGAATTCTATCAGAATTTCTCTAAAAGGTACTTCTCACAAAAGACAAATATAAGAAAACAAGAAATAAGACTTAACTTCTACTACATCTATAATTCATTAAAAATTTACCTAAATCTTACTCCTATTGTGAAAGAAATGGAAGGAAGAAGAGAGGAAGGAAAAAAGAAAAAAAAGAATCCTTTAGATTCATACTCATTGAATATCATACTGTATACTCAACATAATTCAGGTGAGAAAGTATAGTGATAAATGCTGAAATCATCTTCAAAGGGTATTTTGAGTAATCCTGTATTAATTAATTAGAAAATTTAAATAACCAATATACTACATCTGATTAAGCAAAGCTTGACTTAAACCTAAAATAATTCTCTGTAAGTTGGGAAACAACACTATTTCTAAATGTTAAATAATGTTTTTTCAACCAATACTATTATTAATAAACTTGAGTATAACAAGATTACCATAGGACAGTTTTATGGGGGAAAAGCTCTTACAAACAAGCTCACTTACTGTTGCAGTTACGTCATCTGTCTTCAGCTCTTTTGGTTTGAGAAAGTAAGCGCCTATTGTAGATCTTTGATAGTTCCAAGTTGAGCAAGACAGTTTACCTTGATGGCAAGCAATGATACCATCCCAGTCACTTTCACGAGCTTCCTCTGAAACATAATTAAAATCATAAATCAAATTGCTTTTCATTCTCTCATTCATTCATTTACCTATTATTTATTAAACATCTAATATCCATGTTATCATTAGGCACTAGGAACACAATTATAAACAGGTATCTCCTGATAGCTATGAGTTTCCAATCTAACAAGATATTCTGATTAGAAGAAATTACAATAAATTATGATAGTGTGTTATAAGAGCACTCAGGAAGAGTCTGCTAAGAAATTTGGGGAGAGTTAACAAATGGCTCCCTCAAAGAAGCAGTAAAACAAGTAGTAATTAACTGAGGGTGGGGGGCACACACAGGCCCGAGAGTAACTTGAACAAAATTATAAAATTAAGCACAGCAAGTAGGTGACGCATTTTCTCCAAAGGGATGAGAAGAGGTCAAGGCAACTTGGGCCACATTACAGAGTGTTTTGAAAGCCATGTTAAGGAAAGGAGATTCTACCCTAAAGGTAATTAGGGGCCACTGAAAGATTTGTAAGACAATGAGTGAAATGTTTCAGATGTTTGAGAAAGACCACTCAGACTCGAAGATAAAAAGTAGAGAGGAGGGTGGTCAAAATTAAAGTTTAAAAAAAAAAAAGTCACCAGGTTGTTAGTTATAATAACCTTGAAGTAAAAATGGTGCCTATACAGTTATTTCTATGACAGTTTTCACTCAACAATTCCATCACCTATACATTTTTCTTAAAATCACTTCTTTGAATAAAGCACTGCTCAAGTGACAGTATATACTAAGACCTCAGTGTATTTAGGTATTTATTACTCAGAACTCTACTTTCTCAATTCTTGCCTTTTTATATTAGTGACTTTCATTATTCCACATATGACAGAATAAAAAGAAGGGCCACAAAATGAAATACCAAGGATTGTTTATTAGTAGCTCTTATAGAGAAGAGCAAAGCCAGAAATTAATAGATAACAAGTTCAAATTATAAATAACTCATTTTCGGTCTTCACAAAAGTACTTGGGGTTACCTTTTAGATAATAATATTTGCATGTACTTGGGGTTACCTTCTAGATGCTTAATAATATTTGCAAAAACATTTATTGACAAGGAAGAAATAAAAAAATATATTGAGATTACTTTACAGATGCTTATTCATATTTGCAAAAGCATTTATTAAAATGGAGAAAATAAAGAAATATATAGTAGGAAATAAATGACATAGCAGAATGTCTCAAAACACAATATGAAGTTACTTACCAGCTGCAAACTTTGTGATGGGTGGAAGTCTCACTGACATGGCATTCTGAAGCCCTTTACGTTTGACTCTCTTTTTATTTATTAGTCCTGAGGTTGGGGGAGAGGAGAACATAGCTATGAATCCTTCATAATGAAAATATACATATAAGTTATTTATTGTCACGTAACTATGAAGTTCAAGATATTCCCATTTAAATCAGGAGCAAAATGATGATGATATTACCATTATTATTTAATCATTTGTGAAGTTTAGCCTATGTAATTACACCACAAGAAAATAAACTATAAGATATGAATAACCGAAAAAAAGAAGGTAAAAATATCCTTTTTTGCAGATGATATGATGATCAGACAGTCATGTCAATTAAAAGAAACAGCCCGGTGCAGCCAGATAGCTCAGTTGGTTAGAGCGCGGTGCTCTTAACAACAAGGTTGTTGGTTTGATCCCCACATGGGCCACTGTGAGCTGCGCCCTCCACAACTAGATTGAAACAACTAATTGACTCAGAGCTGATGGGTCCTAGAAAAACACACTTAAATAAAAAAACTTAAAAAAAAAAAAAAAAAAAAAAGAGAAACAGCCAAATAATTATTAAAAGTAGCAAGTTTCACTGGACCAGCAACAGAACCAACACAAAAAAAAAGTAGCTGAATTCCCTACATGCAGCAATATTTAGTATCACTATAATAATATATAGCACAACGAACAAAGATCACATTTACATTAGCAAAAAAAATTTAGGAAATTACATTAAAATATGCAAAATAGCACTAAATAATCTTAAATATATAAGATTGTAAGGAGGAGATATGTAAGGAGGAAAGCTGAAAAACACACTTCACTGAGGAAATTAAAAGACCACTTGAATGAGGATGTATGATATTCCTAAATGTGAAGATTCTTAAAGATAACAAATTTCTCCAGTTTAATTCAAAAAGGAATTACTTGGGATATTGATTTAAAAATGATCCTGAAATTCATCTGGAAGTATATACATGGATGAATAGCCAGGATATTAGCTTTAAAAGAGTAATTATGAGTAAAATTGAAAAACATTTTTGTTTAGTAAACAAAGTATTCCAAATGCAGAATAGAGAATAAAATGTGTCCTTTTTACAAAAAGATGGGACACTGCTTACTTGGATGCTTCTGTCTTTAATATTCTGCATTCCTTCTGTCTTTAGTATTCTACATTCAATAGACGGCTGAAGTTAGACCGTCAATGTACCTTGGGTGGCAGCAGTATGTTGTCAACACCCAAGATGTCTAACTCTTTTCAATAACCTTATAGCGGCATCTCAACCACTTCTTCAGCAACACTGATCTTAGGACTGTTAGTACTACCACCCTTCCATACAAGTGGTTTTTATTTCATCCAAGAAAAGAGGAAATTTATCAAAGAAACCTCCACTGCTATCTCACAGAATCTTGAAACGTTTTTGTGACCAGCAGTTTTCTTTCCAGTTGCAAATGACCTACCATGCCCTAAGCTCTTGTTAAATTTTTCATGTATCGTGGAAAATGACTGAAGAGTTCCATCTTGACCTGTTGAGATATATATAGAAAATGCCTAATCAAGCTTCATCAAAACAATGGACCATCTGAATCACAGATCGTTAAATCGGATTCTATAAAAAGCTTTAAGTTATAGTTTGGGACACTTTAAAAGGAGAGTCATAATGCAACTACATTCTTCATTACAGTATTCAACTGTGCACAGAATTCTATTTATTAAGAACAAAGAATAAAATGAGGTACTAATAATTCTCAGCATATTATTAGAATAAGCGAGGGCTACATTTTCAGAATCTGACCATGCTGAGGATTAGTAAATAGAATGACACTCCAAATGAAGATATCATCTACACTGCTTCCTGAAGTATTAAAAAAGAATGGCCTCATTTTTCTTCATCTCATTTTATCTACATTTCCAAGTCACTCAAAGGGACAGCTGAATCTAAAAATATGTAAATACCAAAACTTACTAAGTATTAAGCACCCTGCTCTCAATAACTGTTGGAATTAACTAATAGCATGAAGCAGAAACTCACTTGCGCTAAGAATTTGTTGTCCGTTTTGTCCATAATACCTAATTTTGGTGAGAGGAGCACTATGTCCCATTCTGAATCTCAAAAGCCGTCCTTCACCTGCGGGACCATCAAATATCCATATCTGCCAAGAAATACAAAGGTAAGGTTCTTCCACAATGTGTGAAGTACTCTGCAAGAAGCCAAATCACCTTTGACATAAATCAGCTGGCACTGGGTAATGCTTCCCATGCCGCTGACAGGGGCTGCAGGAGAGAGAAACTATAACTCTGTCTCACCTCATTGCAATCATGTAAACTCCTGGTTTTTTTGTGTTTTTTTCAATCTATACCACTATCTTACTTATCCCACATTCCTTCCATCTTTTAGGTTCCAGGCTAATATATTAAAGCAGGCTTGTAATAATACAAGGGTAGGACAGATGAGTTAGGAAGATGACAATGATAATCATAATACCCTGAGAGCATTGTCAGCACCATTTGTGACAAGAAGTGGCTCTCTATGGAGAAATGTCAGTCCGGCGATTGCTGTAGAATGTGCATTTCTCATTTGATTGACTAATTTTTTGTCTTCAAGATCCCAGAGTCCAATATGGCCACATGGGCTTCCAGCTGCCATTACTGGATGACCGTCTGTTATTAAAATAAAATACATTAACAAAAACATGCACCATAAAACAACTACATAATTCTTTTCTCCACCTTTTTAATCAATGAAGTTAGAATAAACTATACACCAAGAATCTATCCATAGTCTTTTGGCTCTTCATATCCCAGTATTTCATTCATTACAGTATTTCATTCATTTCTATTAGATTAAATTACAAGAAAACATCTATTAAGAAAATTTCTGAGCTTCTAAGTAATGCATTTTAAGTGTTCTTAACTCTTATCAATAATTAAGACTTACCTGTACGAAATGAAATCGAAGTAATAGGTCCCCAGTCTTGACGAAACTTCATTAACGTTTCATCAAACTTAATGTTGTGAATGATAACCTGACCCGACATAAGACCAACAGCAATCACATCCACAGCTGGTGCCTGAAAATTAAATTATTCACTATTTTCAGAGCGTTACTAATCCTGATTATATGCATCATTACTTATGCGTAATTAAAAGAACTTATGGAATATCTTCCTGAAGGTGGCAAAAAAAGGGCACTAAGTATTACTATTGTGGCATACTTTGGATTTAGCATGGAAATAAATATTTAGGAATGATTTTTCTAAGTTACTTCCCAGCTTCAAATCTGGTAGTCACCAGCACCTCCCTACCCCCAAAACAGCCAACTTGGGGAGAAAACAGCTATAATAGAAAAGGAAGCTCACATGTAAAATCACTATAAGTCATTGACTGGATGGAAACAAACAAAAAAAGACAACTCCTAGAAAACATATAAAGGCTCACCATATGCATGGCAACATAAAAGGCCAACTACAAAGGAAGTGAAGAATTGTTTACTCAAGGAAAACAAAAAAAAACCTACAAAACAGGTTAAAAGGCAAAAAAGTTTTACAATTAGTCTGTTCCATCTCTAATAGCCTATGATTATAAACTTCATTTTATACAACAGTCTTACACACAGGCTCTATATTAATTTCCTCTATTATGCAGAGAAGATCAATGTCCAATACTATTATAGAATGGAATCAAGCCAAACATTTGATCAATTGGCCATCATATGACTACAACGCATAAGAGCCTGTGTAGAATCTGTGGATATTAAAACAAGTATATTCCTTGCCCTCAAGGAACCTAATCATCTGATACCTTTGGGGTCTTCTGGGCAGGCAAAGGCAGAGCAAGGTTTATAGTAATAACAGAGGATAAAAGAATGCATGTAAATTGGGCAGGAATAAGTAATGGATATTTAGAAAGACCAATGTACATTAGCTGCATACGTCCAATTACGTATAAGATTATCTGCAGACAGACTTTCATTCATTCATACGTGTTCTGCAGATGCATAAAAACAAAAAGCAGTTATTTCTGGAAGAGTCCAGGCTTTAATGAAATATTAAGATTTTGGCCCCAATTATTTCAAACTATAAATATCAACATCCTGACAAATGTCTCTGTACGACCTACAACCTCCCGGCTTCACCGAACAATTCATCGCTGCTCTGCACAAGGCACTGGACTACATGCTTGCAAGATAACTAGTAAACATGGTTCCACAGCAACTACAGGTTTAGAGCCTAATTCCAGGCAAAGGAATTTCTACCAAGTTTACAGTCAAAGGTTTTATTACTTGCTTTCAATTACATTTCCAAAACACAATTTTTAGGGTAATATTTACAAAGATAAACTAGTCTACATATTTTGTGTTTAAGTCCAAACATATGATCGACCCCTGAAGCTGAAAGATTCTACAACTAACTTTGTTTCTTCTTTGACTTGACAGAAAAATACTAACCTGCTGAAGAGCTGTCACTCCAACTTTCCATCCTGGAAATGTATATAGAAGTTTACTACAAGAAGAAAAATAGTTGAAAGCTATTTTTTGGAGGAAAATAAAATCAACTACATATTAAAAAGTTAAAAGATAACAGGTGTGATATTTATTAAGTTCTTACTCTGTTCCCACACTATTCTAAATATTATACATATATATATATATATATATATATGCTTATTTAATAATCTTCAAAACAATCCCATGAGGTAGACATTTTCCAGATAAAGAAACTAAGTAACTTAAATATGTGAAATAAGTAAACTAAGGTCACATGACTAATAATTTACAGAGCCTAGAGACATCAATTCCAGACCTCACGCGGCTAATAACTACTATACTATGCCACCCAGTTCTTTAAGAAAATAGAGGGGAAAAAATACATGAGTAAAAACCATTTTAGATTACAGACAACAGAAAACAATATTAGAATATAGGCAGATCTCATTTTTCACTGTATTGTGTTTCTACAAACATATCATATAGGGAATACATTAGAACTACATTACTGCTCGTATGTTACATAACTGTTATATGACACTAGTGATGCTGCCAAATTTCAGAATCAAGCCATGAATGATAAGTCAGTCCATGGAGAGCAAACAGAGATCTCTGAAACTGTTATACTGATAATCAATAAAGTACTAAATCATGTATTAAATTCTGTAACTGGGCACAGATTATTAGTTCACTCAATGACTACCCATGGGATACTAAATGTACAATAAAGAGTGTAAATATCACATAAAGAGCCTAAAGAGATAACCATAGGGGCAGAGCCAAATATCTCAGTCATTATCCCTGAGCCTAGCACAGAGTAGGCAGTCAATAATATTTGTTAAATGAACAGGAACACTAATTTAAAACTAAAAACCAGGATAAACATTAAACCTTTGAGAATCGTACTTTCTCTCTTGAATTTATAAGGGATTTATAAAGACAATTTGGATAGTCAAATATTTTTGTTTTTCTTTTTAATGCTATACAAAGATGTCTCGGCTACCCCTTTTTTCTCTTGATAAATATTCAAATAACAGGTCGAGTTATTTAAAATCATTTATCTAGCCCTCTAGCTATACCAATATTATAGTAGATGTCCATCATGTTTATGGTTGATGATGAAATACTTTAACTCTGAAAAACCATTCCTATATGTTATCACTAAATGAATACTGACTTGCTTTGCCTTCTTTTACCTTGGTTTATCGAAAACTAGAAGCTGCCCAGTGACAATCTAATAATTATTTTCTGATCTTACGTGACTTTACTAGATCCTTCTCTACAGCGATATGGATTTTTTACAGTGAGTAGGGCCATCAGTATATACTTTTCAATGGGCATTTATGAAGCTGAGTAACCATTCCAAAAACATGTATATTTATTGAAAGCCCTTTCTTTAATAAACATATAAAGGCAGGGAGAGAGAACTGAGAGGCTTAAGTATGCATTAGGGAGTAGCAGATGAGAATATGGTAGAAGCGATCCATGTTGTGTTCTGAAAAAGTGCTTACTTGGACTTTACGTTCCACAACTGTAGGCTTCCTTGTTCACTGCCAAGAAGAATTTTATTCAAGTAGGTACTTGGATGCAAAATTGCAGAAATTTTAAACACTGATTTATCGAAAGTCAATTGCAGGTATTCTTCTACAAAAGTAAGTTATAAATAGCAAGTAATTATTTTTTTATAAAATAGTTCAAAATATTTTTCATATACCCAAATATTTAGCACTTAAAATCCACCACATCAAAGATTTATGTACTAATATAAATCAAAGACTTATATATGAACCTATAAACATTCCTTGAGAAATTTAAAAAACGTGTTGAAGGACAATTTATAAATATAATTTAGACTCAAAAATTTTCTAAAAGTTCTAATATCAATAGTAAAAAATTTCACTCACCGCTGAATTGGTTTACAGAAATGAAAAATAGAGTTAAAAAAATATGAAACTAGCAATCGGCCTTATTATTTTTATAATTAGATCAAGAAGTGAGTGAATATTCCACATGAAGTGTTTGCTCTGAGCTCTTCCAAGGTGAGAAGGGCCAAGTATCTAAAAAGCTTGATGGGCCACTCAAAGATGTGAAAAGTAGAGGCAAACCTCAATGAAACTAAGAACAGTGTCTCTCACACATTTCCACAGAACCTCTTACAGAGGAGAGTAAAAGAACTTAGAGCCCTGTGCAGTGGGATATAGCACAGCCTGCTGCAAGATCAAAACATTTTTTGAAATCTTACATACATTTAAAATTCCTATGTGTAAAGTTTGTTTTCTACTTCACATAGTTCCATCTATGATGAAAACAATTTTTCACTAAATTTCCCAATAAATTTGAGTATCAAAGAAGGTACATTTCACTTAATCTTTAATTCCACATACTATCTGGCACACTGCTACACACTCCTAGGGGTATGTATAACCCAGTTTAAAAAGCATAGACACAGGTGAAATTATACCAAGTTTACTTTAAATACTATTTTCAAAGATCTTTGCCTTTATTCAAAAATAGCAGTTTTACTTAATATCGTTATAAAGAGCTCCCTGAAAACACTGGTTCAATGTGTTGCTGTTAACAAAAAGCTGGGCACCAGCATCAACAGAAAGCCTGCTAGATTCTAAAATCACATTCTCTAAATTTATAAAAGACCTTTTAACAGCCATCTGCACAGGGACTACTTTTGGAATTCTGTTCCCTCTACTTGAGCAGACAAAGAAAAGAGTAACTAATTTGAATAATACATGGAATAACTCCCAGGAGAGCAATCTCTAGAATTTCTACTAAAAGGAAACATACTGTATCAAAAAATGAGTTAATTAAGAGATAATATAAGATAAAAATGTAAACAGATTAAAAAACTAAAAGCTTTGGGCGGCCAGATAGCTCAGTTGGTTAGAGCATGAGCTCTGGACAACAGGGTTGCCAGTTCGATTCCCACATGGGCCAGTGAGCTGCGCCCTCCATAACTAGACTGAAGACAATGAGCTGCTGCTGAGCTTCTGGAGGGGCAACCTGATGGCTCAGTTGGTTAGAACGTGAGCTCTTAACAAGGTTGCCGGTTCATTTCCCGCATGGGATGGTGGGCTGCGCCCCCTGCAATTAAGATTGAAAACGGCAACTGGACTTGGAGCTGAGCTGCGTCCTCCATAACTACATTGAAGGACAACGACTTGACTTGGAGCTGATGGATCCTGGAAAAACACACTGTTCCCCAATAAAAAAATTAAAAAATAAGACAAAAAACAACTTAAAAGCTTTAATTCGTGAAAGATCCAGTCTGTTACTGAGGAAACCTGGGAATAGTCTGGTGATAAATTCCTAATCTTTGAAGATAACATAGTCGCATAAACATAGCTCACTGCATACATGCCACTGTACAAGTGTATCACTGTTAAAGGCTGTTGACTCATCCTTAGAAAAAAGGATGTATATTTTCCTTCATATCACAGGATCTTCAAGTTTACTATTATAATCTCTTTTACTGAGAGTTGAAAATACAAACCAAGAATTAATAAGTGTAAATATATACCAAAATACACTCGAGAAAATAACATATCATGTCATTCAACTGGAGAACTGTAATAGAAAATGTACTAGTTGAGATAAACACATTTAACAGGTTATAAATAGCTCAACTAGCTGATTAAAATTGCTTATCTGTTTTTCACTCAGAACCTTTTTTCCTATACATGTTAAAGATTCTTTCTTAATTTTTTTTACTGCTTATATTCGAAACCTCTGGTGTTAAAGTTATGCTTACATAGGTTTTTAATTTTAACTACAAACATACCACCCCAAGATAAAGCAACAAATTGGTTAATTCTTACCTTCTGAGTATATGTGCCATATAATAAGAATGCTGTCAATATCAACAGAGATAACGTGATCCCCAAAGGGTTGCAAAAGACGGATTTCTGCCTTATGACCCTTAAAGGTATGTACTACCTATAATGTCAAAATTCAAAAGAATTATTTGATATTATTAATCATTCATCATGTAATATTATTTATATTAACCAAAAAAATGCTAATTCTGAAGATGTTCATATTAAGAAATGTGGTCCAACTTTTGATTATCCATTGACAAACAGCAAGGAACTAGGCATTTCCCCTGCTCCCCGAGCCAGTCCAATAATAAGGAAATATGAATTAGGAATACAGAAATGAGACCTCAGAGACTCAGCCTCCCAACTGAGCTTAGGGAGGAGGCATGCACACATCTGGGTCCACAACCCAATTCAAGCAGCATAACTCCATGCATCCTAGAAAAGTGTTATATTCTAGAAGGCTAATCTCTAGTGACTCCACCACCACCTGGGTTCCAGATGAGATGAGGGAGGCGAGGTGGGAGATGTAAGGTACTTCTTTCCTATAGCTTTCTGTTTTAGGGAAGAAGTATTCCATTCCTTAGTAACTACAGCCCCTTCTTCAGTTTCAGCTCTCGCCAGGTTCCAGGAACTCTATTTCTTCTCTATGACCCTTTGGCCCTAACGATGGAAACAGCTTCCTATAGTTGATAGACTCTGATGCCCTCCCACATCTACCAGGGAAAATTACAAACTGCAATACTTTGCAAAAAAAAAAAAAAAAAAAAAACAGACACATTTCCTGACTAAAAATTCAAACAACTGCCATTAAAGAGCTCCACAGGTAAGTTGCTGTCCTCTGCCACACACAGTGATAATGTGTGTGGACATTAGGAACATTAGGAACAAATGTCAGTCCAAGTCAAACCTTGACAAGTACACTGATTCAATCACTTGGCTATCTAGGCATCCCCACTGTCATTTTCCCTTTTCATTCTGGACCACTAAAGCCAGGTCATCAAGTTGTCCCAGGACAAACTTAGAAACCAACAGGTAGCTAAGACAAGAAATGATTCTTCCTCAGCAGTGGAGAAACAAAGAATCTAGGTTTCTCAATTTAGGGAACAAGCACTTGGTTTTTAGAAAAGGAGTCATGGGCTGAGTTGTCCATAAAAAAGAACAGCCAATTCACATAAAGCAGTAGTGCAAATATGAATCTCCCAGGAAAGCATTTTCAAAATATACAGAACTAAATCCTATCTCAACCAAATATACAAAGTGGAAAGTTCCAGAGAGAAGACTCAATTGCCACGAAAATTTTGAAGATGTCCAAATAATTCTGACATTAACCACTGGGAAAGAAAACGATACTAAAGTTTTAACTAATTTTAAGAATTTGATGAAATTAACTTTCTCTTCCTCCAGAAAACTGTATATACGCGTATGTTAAAAAAAAAAAAATCAACTACTAACTGCAAAAGACAAACAAATAAAAATAGTTCAGTGACACAAACCTCTTTATTTCGAGCAAATGCAGAGAATACATTCCCGTAAGCAGCAAAGACTAGCCTCCCATCAGCTGCCATACAGCAGATATCCTGTGGAACAGAGTTACCTAAGAAAAAAGAAATATAAAAGAAGTATGAATTTTTAAGCTCTTGGATCAGATAGAAACCTCAAGTATACATATAACATTTTTCATGGTTTCATACACACACACATACATATACACATATATGTAAAATGAAAGCTGAGAATTAGAGTATAAAATTTTGACTTTAATGTTATTTTAGACATCTAATAACTATCAGACTGAGACTATGAAACCACCCTAAGCTTACCTACGAGAATTAATGTCTAGTATTTGCAGACAGAGAGACATAATTCTAAAGAAATAAAGCTTTTTGAGGTTACTTAGGAAAAACTTAATACCTCACTTAAAGCTCTAGCAGATGGTCATGCATGTGAACGCCTTCAGGAACATCAAGTTCACTAATAACTCCAGGAAAAAACTTTAAAACTAAATAAAAACCTAGAACCCTGTATAACTCTACACTATAGAGTACCCTAAGAAAAAAAAGTCATGATATTCTATATGCTGACCCTTAAAACGAACAATATGTTTCCACTCAGTCCTCTCCAAGGTAATTATGCCTATCACATCTAAGCATTGTTTATACATGATTTCTTGAGTCCTCTCTCACTACTATAATCAACTTTTAAAAAATGTTTTTAAAGAGTTTTATTGAGAAACAGTGTGTATTTCCAGGACTTCATTGGGGAACAGTGTGTTTTTCCCAGGACCCATCAGCTCCGAGTCAAGTTGTTGTCCTTGCAATCTTAGTTGTGGAGGGCACAGCTCAGCTCTAAGTCCAGTCGCCGTGTGGGGAGATGAACTGGCATCCTTGTTGTTGAGAGCGTGAGCTCTAAACAACTGAGCCATCCGGCCGCCCCTAGGCAGCTCAGTGGCACTCTAGTTGCGGAGAGCGCAGCTCACTAGCCCATGTGGGAATGGAACTGGCAGCCCTGTTGCTCAGAGCTCATGCTCTAACCAACAGAGCCATCAGGCCTCCGTGGACTTTTTATTTTTTATTTCCTGTTTTGGAGGCAGGAGGATTAGAAGATAGAGGATTGTTTTAAGTATTTTTCACACTGCATATTACACTTCGGAGTTTCATTTCCATATTATTATTATTATAGGTTTATTATCTACTTCTGTAATCAACTTAGGATATAGTGTCCTTCTGTCTTCTATAATCTTTTATAAAATGTAAGTTTTATCAGACATACACACTGGATTCCTTACAGTTCTCCTGTTTCTCTTACAAATACCATTATTTGATAGTGAAACTAGAATCTCTCAGCCCCAGGAAGCCCTTTATTCTATTAAGCAGTTTTCAAAAAAATAAGTATTCCTTCCTTTGGAAAAAATATCAAAATGTGGGATAAGGGAAAACTCTCCCTTCAGTAAAAGAAATGATGGAATCAAAAAAAAAATCACTATTTGGAAATCATAATACTGATTCAGGCAAGAATCACTAAATGATAAAAGCAGTGGTTCAAAGAGTAATAAGATATTTACATAGTCTCCAAGTATCTTACCACAAGGTACTTAATAATTACAAAGAGTAAAACTTTAAAATGGAGCTTCTGACAAATCTCACCTTAACCAAATGATCAAAGTTATCACTGCCAGGAAAAGGACTAACAAACAGCGTGTGCCTCCTGAAAGATTCACTGAGAATTCAGCATCATTTCTTTGCTATTCTTGCCATAGTGCATAACCTGAATCTAATAATCAGGGAATTTTTTTTAATCAAATCAAAGGACATTCTAAAAAAGAACTAGCCTAGATAGTCTTCAAAAATGTTAATGTTGTAATATGCAAAGCTTGACAAACTATTCCACATTAAAGAAAACTAAAAAGATATCACACATTAACTGAATGTAACACATGATCCTGACCTAGAGTTTTTGGTTGTTTGTTTGTTTGTTTTTTGCTATGTATCAGATATATGCACTGGATTCCTTTTATTTTCTGTAAATCTTAAATTTATGTCAAAATTTTATAAACATGCATATTCAAGATAAAGTCTACACTTACTTACTGCGACCAGACTAAGTTTCTGAACCTGTTTTAAAAAAAGAAAAAAAAGGATTAAATTTTCATTAACAAAAACAATTATAATAATATAACACTTGAAGATTAAGATACAAGTTCATACATAAATTTGTTACGCTGCCCTTCCTAAAAAAGACATTGATTCTAATTTTCATTATTAGGAAAGCTTACAGTTTCAACTATTTCATCAGGGGTGGTGATGGTAGGTGCAGGTGAACATTTTCTATAATGGGCCATACAGTAAATATTTTAGGGTTTTAGAGGCTATGTGGTCTTTGTCGCAAATACTCAACTGCTAACGTACCACGAGAGCAGCCATATATAATACATAAATATATGTGTATTCCAATAAACTTAATCTATGAGTAAAGAAGTTTGATTTTTATATAATTCACATGTCATGAAATACTGTTTTTAAAATTTTTTTCTCCAATCATTTAAAAATTTCAAAACTGCCCATCTCCGAAGCACAGAGTTCAGAGAGGTGTAAATGGGAATTCAAACACTAGAGATACAAGAGTGCTAAGATTGAAAGGGCCCTTAGGGATCAATTAAATATCCTGGTTCTTAAATGAGAGTAGATGTCTTCATGCCATGCCAAAATTTGACTATACTGTATTCTACTACTGTGCAAATTTTAGTTGAAGTTGTTATGACCTATTATAATAAACACAAGCATACATGGACAATAATTAAAATGTCATGGGTCATATAAAAACAAATGGTGGGCACGATTGGCTTGTGGGCTCTAGTTTGCTGACCCCAATCAATTGTTACTGATCCAACCCTGTAGCCTTGAGAAAGTTACTTTGATCTTGCTGTGCCTCAAATTCCTCATCTACAAAATAAGGATTAAAATAGATAACTACTTTAGGGGATTATTATGAGGATTCAATGAATAAAATTTGTGTGAAACAGAGTGCAGCCAGTCACACAGTAACTGCTCAAAAAATGTTAGCTACTATCACCACCATCTCCACCTTGGGCATGGCCCTCACTTTCCCTTCCGCTAACTCTGCGGCTACCAACAACCAGTTCATCTTGCTAATAACCTGCTTGATTTTCACGATCCTTCAAGCAATACAACTTTATAGCACCGTTTCCAGAAAACGTGCTTAACTAACACTTGCTATTATCACTCTCATCATCAAGAAAAGGTCTGTTTTCACAGCGAATACATTCATTTGGAGAAGACAAAAGAAACAAGTAAACAACAAAAGACGATTTCAACGATTGGTGAGATATGATGAGATATTAAAGGAGAAAAGCCCATCACTAACAAGCAGGAAGGGTGCTACATAAGGGTGTTATGAAACAATGATGTGTATGTACCTTGCAAAGAAATTGCTGCAAGGTTTGCAGTAAATGGCACCATGACAGACCCTCAACACTGGCAGAATATAGATGCCGGGGAACTTTAGGGAAATTAGTTTGCTATCAATATGGATAGTCCCCTAAAATATAATTAATCTCAACCCCATCAGTTCTCCCAATATATTCTTTCACATTAAGAATGCGGGGGACGAGGGACTTGTCTTAATCACATTTACATCTTCAAAGGAACTTCAATAGATATTTACTGAACCAATATATTGCCACAGAACTGAAATGTTCTCCAGTATTCTCCCCTAGCCAGACTGCCTCTGAAACTCGCCCCAAGCGGGGATGTGATGCTTAGGCGAAACAGGGCAAGAAGGGCTTAAGGGGCAGAAAGGCAGGAAGCGAAGCCTTGGTAGGTGGAAGGGAGGGGTCGGGATCACCCCAGAGCTGAGCTGGCGGCCCAGGAGGGCGATTCCCGGGATGCCCGCGAAGGAGGAAGGCACTCACGTCATAGGTGTGGAAGCTCTTGCCCACGCAGGTAGTCACATAGAATCGGCGCTTCAGCGCACTGAACCGCACCACGTGTGGAATGTCGTTGCTGAAAAGCCCCAAAGCCCGGAACCCTGCGAACAGCGCGCTGGCCGTGCGGCCTCCCGCGTCCTGCTCCATCGCTGCGCGGGGCCCGGTTACTCTGGACTCCAGTACCGGTGCAAACCGCGTACCCGACCTTTCCGCGCGTCTCGTGGAGGAAAGCTTTGCTTGGGCAGAAGACTCACAGTCGCTTCCGGTGTCAGCTGCCAACCGCGTGAGCGGAGACTTTCCTCAGTGCAACTGAAAAAGAGCTCCCTCCGGAGCTTGCAGGCGAGGCTCGACTTCGGTTCCGCGGGCCACAGTCTCCAGCACTTCATTGATGCTCCTGAACTCTGGTAGGGCTGGAAGAAACTGGTCTCTTTTCCGTGGGAACTTAGGGAAAGAGAGCGACAAGAGAAGCGCGAAGTCCAAGAAGATGAAGGGGAGACCAAAGTCTTAACCCAAAAGGTGTCAGGTTAAACGTGTAAAACCATGAGACTATGAAGAAATTTGAACACTGTCTGGGTATTTGATGACACAAATTATTGTTAATTTTTATGTGACAGTAGTGTTGTGACTATGTTTTTAAAGGTCCTTATTGTTTAGAGATACATCCCGACATAGTTACACATAAAATGATATATCTGGGGGTTTGCTTTCAAAATAATTGGGGATGAAGTGCAGTGTCTAGATGAAACAAGACTGACAATTGTTGAATCTCAGGAGTGGGTATGTGAGAATTCAGAATACTATCCTGATGCTTCCAATAAAATTTCAATTCTTTATAATAAAAAGATTTTTGTTTGCCTTCTACTGAGTTTATTTACAGTAAAAATGAATGGAATATTAATGGATTATTAATTTTTCCCTCTGAGTTACAGACGTATGTACAACCTAGATAAACATTTTTAAGAATTTTCTAAATTGTGTATAATGCAGATGTTGCTTTTATAATCAGAAGCAAAGACATCTGCATCTATTGGCAATTTGGGGAGAGAATTAAAAAGTTTCCTGACCAGGACTTTACAGTTCACAAAGCCTTTGACACCCATTATCTTAATATAATTCTCAAATTAAGGCTGTGCAGTGTTTAGGGCAAAAATTATATTACTGTTTTACAAATGAGGAAATTGGATCATTGGGGTTAAGTGATTTGTCCAAAGTTCCGAGATTATTTAGTGCCAACATCCAAGCTAACACAAGGCTTAGAACGGGAGGAGAAAGGGAGATCAGTGAAGGTCAGCAATCATATTTTCAGGACCAAACCTTGGGCCATATGATGTGTGTGAATTCACATTAAATAAGGAACGTGAGTGAGGTTTCTGGAGATTACCTAATGTCGATCAATTAATACTAGTGTAGCAATTTGAATTTAGCCCTGTCTGACAATCAGATTTATGTTCTTTGACCTCCATCTGGACAGTGAGACAAAATTTCTGAAATTAGAACCGTCATAGAAAATCTAGTAAACATGCATGTTAACCATTATGCTGTGATCTTTTAAAGGGAGGATGTTATGGGCTGACAGTGAGTTTTTCAGTATTAACAGTTGCCCAGAGTTTATTTCTCCTTACCAGTTACTTCCCTGAGTTGCTTGCTATTCAGCTGCCAGCAAATAATGTGAATGTGTAGTCAGAGAAAAGGAACGAGCTATTACTCTTTTTATTTGGTGATGTCCCCAAGGATGCCAGTATCAAGTCAGAATAAAAGAAACAGTGGATGTAGTAGATCGTTGACAAAGGATCCTTTTCAATTTGATTCAATGCATTGGGGCATCACAATATTCTGATAAATTAAATATATAGCTATGTCATGTTATCATTTCTGACTTTTTAAAATGGGTTAAATATGAATGTTTCTCAGTAGTTTATATAATAAAGGTCATTTCTTTTTGGTTACTGACTACATGTATTGTGATCACCGGCCTTCAAATGGCCCTCAATGATTCTTACCTCGTGGTATTCATGCCTGTCTGTAGTCCCCTCTCACACTGAGTAGGGTGCCATGTATATCCAGGCGAGAGTATAAAAAAAAAAAAAAAATTGAAGTTTTGACTTGCTCCTTCTTGAGTCATTTGCTCTTCAGAAAGTCAACCACTATGTTGGGAAGATACTCAAGCAGTCCTATGGAGTTTTTCACATGGCAAGGAACAGAGTGCCTTCTGGCAATCACCAGCACTACCGTGCTAGACATGGAAGTACAGCACCTTGAAAGGAGATCCTCTAGCCCTAGTCAGCCCTAGTCAGGCCTTCACATGACTGCAGCTGACATCTTGACTGCATCCTCATGAAAGATGCTGAGCCAGAACCACCCTATAAAGTCACTCCTGAATCTCAACTCTATAACTTATAAATGTTTATTGCTGTTGTAGGCCACTACATTTTGAGGTAACTAATACATAACCAATACACATTAATACATAATGTATTTATGATTATCTTGCTAATCAAATTTTAAAATGCTTACATTTAGTTCTATTGTATTGATAGAAGCATGTCAGAAACCCAAGGAAATTTCAAGATCTTTCTTGTCCATCCCCTTAATTCGGAGATGAGTTAACTAGTATGGACTACAACTGTGCAACTCGGTGGTAGAAGAGCAGGTACCACATGTCAGTTCTCCTCATTCTCAATCCAAGACTCTCCAGTTTGAGGAGTTGTTCATTCTGGCTGCCCTATTTTTGCTCTGTAGTGGAAGATGTATGACAGCACGTCTATCACTGGTTCAGTAGTGCCACTAGAGCACACATTGCACTGAGATATTGTTAACCAGGGTAGAAATAAGAGATTTGCTAAATAAGTCAGATCTATCTTTTCCACAGATAAGCATGTACATTTCACTAAAATGTTGTCGTGGCAATTCTGATTTGGAGTTTGGAGACTATAGAAAATGCTTGTTTTAGCCAGCCTCCTTGAGAAATGTCTTTTAAATGTTGCAGTGTAGAGAAACCTCTTTCATAGCAAACTATTTGTTTCAACTCTTTTCATGTAAATCCTCCTCTTTTTCACGTATTAAACACTATTCTTTCAAAGTAATAAAGCATTTAATCTGCTTCACAGTTTTGCCTGTGGCCAGGTCTGGATTGGCTGTTTCCCTAATTACCTACTTTGATAACACTTTCCTAACTACAGTCAGTCCTAAGAGTTATCAACCCAGTTGCTGCCATTATTAAAGTTTAACAAGGAAATGAATGGTGGATGATTTTCCCAATACTCAGAACAAATTTTACCTGGTTAAATAACAGCAAATAAAACAGTTCTTCAATCGTACGCAGGCTAACACTTAGCCTGAAAGAAGCGTCAGCTCCCTGGAAAGAGTATCCTTAGGTTTGTTATCACTTCAGGCACCCACACAACACTATCCTTTCCTGTAGTTAGGGTAGAGAAATTCTCTTTGTTTTAAAGATCCTTTTATTTCCTTTTTCAATTACACTGGGAACTGAAAGTTGAAGTACTCCACTGTAATGAGCTGGGATAATAGGACACGTGGGCTAACAGCATCAGATGACGATATCATGAAATACCATTCAATGCTCTGCTGTTCTCTTGAGGAATTTTGTTTGACATGAGTGCCAGAAATACAGGCCCCCCAAAGATCTGTAAAAGGTAGTTCCCAAGGACTATTCCTTTTCGTATAACAGCTTTTCCTAAGTACTCCAAGCAGTCTTTTCCCTGAGTAGACTATCTGGTATGAGACTAGACCCATGAAGGCCCACTGACAGTAAGGTTATTACTTTTCTTTCATCCTCATTTAAAAAAAAATGCTACATTGATGGTAATAAAGACTTTCTTCTCCATTCATTACCAGACCTTCCTGACACCAAGGGACTAAGGGTAGGAGGGGGAAAAGGAAAGAATTAATGGAAAAAATTAATCTGCAAATTACCATAAAAGTTCTTACCTTGAAGTAGACCTTTATAAAAGAATTATCTGGAAGGAAGATATTGGCATGTTTTGTTATCAATATAATTTGAGCACATTTCAGGTACATAATAAACACAAAATGAAGACATTATGATCAGAGGTGTCCACCGACCTGGAGAATTGTTAGGAACAGTTGTGAGGCCATAATTTCCCAGCTTATCTCATTGGTACAGAATCAGCATCCACTGTTGCAAAAATGGTCTCCCCAGAAGCAATACCTGATCATCAAAGACCTCTCCAAAACTAAAAATTTATAAGGAATAATGTGTTCTTGGAGTTCTCTTCCTTATCTCTTTTTTAATCATTTGCTTATAGGCCATATAAAACTATATTTATGGGTCAGTTTAGAATTCTAAATAACTGAATACATGGTTGGATATGACTAAACTATTATCACTGGGGTTGGTCAATATGCAAAAGAATCGCTGAGGACCTACAAACCAATACTCTGATTCAGCAGAAGAGGGGCAGACAAATAGGAATCTACATTTAAATAAACTTCCCAGGTGATTTTAATTCCGGTGGTCTGCAAGTCACTTTGAGACCTTTTGACCATTAAGGAAATGGCTGGCATAGTGATGCTGTCAATACTGGAAATGGATGAGCTCATGGAATGTGTGCTGCCAGTACCTGTTAGCAGGATTTCAAATTCTCTGGCACCAGTTGAGAAACGGCACCACTGAAATAGCAGTCTTGCATGATGGAAAACCTCCGTCACATATGATCCTGAACTCATTACATTCACTCTGAAGTCTTCAGGTAAGTTCCAGGGAGAGAAATAACTGAATCTCGTTTAAGAATTATTTACAGCCATTTAAAATAAGAACAATGATGCTATTATTGTTCTTTTGTGGAGATTAGGATTTTCTAGAGAAATGAACCCTAAGTAATCCAGATTTGGAAAGCATGCACAGAGGGTTGTTGCAGCTGAGACTGGAAAATGAAGTGAACATCACACACTGACTAGTGGGTCTCCTAATTCCTTTCATACCATGCTCCCAGCACATATACCAACCTTCAAGCACATAAACACCTCCAAATAGAAGATTGCAGGAACACTAAGGAAAACTGAACCGTCCCAGAGAAAAGACCTATAGCTGCTGCCATTGGTGACCTTGCACTGAAAATGTCTTTTGTCACCTGAGTGACCTAACATTTCATTCAAGAAGTATTTATTTAACATTAATGAATACCAGACACTCCAAGTGTATTGCCAAAATCAAAATAAATATAAAAAACATACAAATAATTAGAACAGACATATAAAAACTTGCCCTCATGAAATCTGTGTTCTATAAAAGAGAGACAGAAAATACAATAAAAAAAAGTAAACAATAGCTCTGAAAGCTGTTGATAAGTGTGAGGGGGGAAAAGGCATAGTGAGGAGTAGAAAGTATGAGAATTGCTATTTTAAATATTTCCAGGGAAATTCTCACTGAAAGATGACCTTTGACTTAAGTAGTTTCAATAAATGCCTCGGTTCTCAGTCCAAAGATAGGAGAATTTCTCAGCAAAAGATAAATAAATGAGATACATTGTTCTAGTTTTCTTCTTCTTTGGAAGATAGGAGTAGGAAAAAAATGAAACATGGATAAATAAACATACAAGAAAATATTAGCAGACCAAACATGCTTTTATGAAGTTATTGCAAATGTCTTCAAGCAGTTAAAATACTTAGTTCGGGTCAAAAGCCAAACCTCAACTATTTATAATTTACTGTAGACAGACTATATACAAATATCATAAGTATGTCTCTCTAACTTAGAATTTAAGGTAGGGAATAGGAAAACAAATAAAAAGCAATTTTATATTAATCAAAGGCACAGTTTAGGATGAAGATTTAATCTCCATAAACCTTTATGCATCCAGTGATAGCACAAAAATAAATAAAAAGCTGATATGTGTTTATGGAGAACCTAAGGAGCACAAATAACATTTGATTCTGAATTGTAAAGAAGATAAGCAAGAATTTGGAGAATTTGAATAAAATTATTGACTTAAGATAGCTATCACGGGCTGGCCAGCTGGCTCAGGTGGTTGGAGGCCCGAGCTCCTAACGCCCAGGTCACCGATTCCATTCCTACATGAGTCAGTGAGCTGCGCCCTCTAAAGCTAAGAATGTGAACAACGGCTCTCCCTGGAGCTGGACTGCCATGAGCAACTAGAGGTCGGTGTGAGCTGCGATGGGCTTCTGTGTGCTACCATGTGCTGCCATGAGCAGCTGGTGGCCAGTGTGAGTGGCCAGTAGCCATCGGAAGTGGCGAGCAGCCAGCGAGAGACCGGCTGTGAACTACTGTGAGGGGCCGACCAATGACCGCTGACCGACTGCCTGGGAGGGGGGGAGTGCAAGGCTCATAACACCAGCATGGGCCAGGGAGCTGGGTCCTACACAACTAGACTGAGAAACAACGGCTTGAACTGGAGTGGGAGGGTGGGGAAGTAGAAGGGGGGAAAAAAAGCTATCACGTTAGATAATACGTACCTGTTAAATGCCTTTGAATATTTATAAAAATTGATTAAGTAGAAGGTAATTTTAAAAATCCAGATACATTTTATAAAGTTTCAGGAAATTGTGGCAGCAAAAAACAAAAACAACACTACACAATGAGAGAAAGATCTTTTGGAGGAGGGATTTTTAAAATTTACATTTTCCCATATCTTCTCTGATAAGCATTGAGGCCCATACTTGTTGCTATTATTTTTCTTCTTTCCACATTTAATTAAATATTTGGCTAGATCTCTTAAACATTGAAAAGAACTTGATCACTCTGAAGCAGGGCCCAGTTGGGACTCCTGTAGTAGAGGTCTGGCCACATCCTCGGCCTCGCCTTTCCTTGACCTAAAGCTTAGTAAGAGATCATTTCCCTGCAGCTTGAGCTCAAAATGTCCCCTGCCCCAGTTCCCTGTTTTAGAAAATTACCCTGAAACTTATAACTCATATCCCCATGCTTGCTGATCACAATCTTTATGGCCCAGGATTCTTTCCAGGTTACTGTCATGCTGCTCCTAGGTTGATAAGCGCATTGAAGAGCCACATCGCCAGAGGGAAGACTCCATGCAGACCCCATGGTACTGTCACGTATCCTCTAGAGGAACACCCAGATTTTCCTTAAAGTATCCCAGGCTGGTCTGAGAATGTTAAAGCACTTTTTGGAGGTGTTAACCCGATGCCTTCTCAGACCACCAGTGCTCTGATAATAAACACTTATTGTATGACTCCATTCCTGTGTTGGTCTATTGGCTGAGAAGTGCAGGCTGCACAAGCCCCAGACTTGTTTGGCCTCTGGTTTCAGCTCTACCACCTGTTGTTAATCCTCCAAATAGGCCACCCAACTGTATAGTCAGGGAGCATGGGTGGCTTCATTCAGTACTCTATAAATACAGGTGGAGGGCATTGGGGTTGGTAAGAAAATTTTGTTGGCAATTTTGCCCAGAAGTATTCTTAATTATAAAAAGAAAAGAATAAACGTGATACCATTTTATTTATCATGTAGCATACTTACATTATTTCTCTGACTTATTCAAAAATACTTTAAAGAAGATTTTAAAAGATACATACAATGTAACATGATAGCAAAAAGTAAAAGTAAAGTTAAGGTAGAGAAAGACAAAAAACAAGATGCCGTGGGGGGAATAAAATGGAAACCAGATTGAGAGTAAACAAGTACACAGGCTTCTTTCTTTACCAAAACCAAAGAAAGAAAACATCAATTAAAACTGAATTTTGAGAGACAGCTTTGATTCTTATGATGTATTTTATCTAAGTCGGCTATCTTTACAGGAAATAAACTTGAATATGGTGTTAAATCTATGTGTTTGAGCCTGTCTGGAAATCAATTTCCTGGTCCTTAAACAGAGTGCCTCAGGGAAAACAGGAGAAAAAATCACTAAAAACAATGTCTCAACAATATAACTTTGCATTGTGAAATACTTGGCTCCTTCAAAACACTTGTCTGGAAGATATGTTAATATATTTCTCAGACACTTTTTAGGACTTTTTTATATTGTTAAATATTACATATATTTAAAAATTCAATGTCCACTTCATTCTATCAATTTCTGTTTCTTTCCTTCCATTTCCAGAAAAGTGCTTCTATGTAAAAACTAATAATTTTTGCTCTATAAAATGTACATATTAAAGGTGCAAAATTACCATAGGTTTCCTGTTTTACTTTACTACGTAGACATTCTTGCATTTTGTTAATATATTTTTTCTGGATTATGAAAATAAGTGATGTAGTATTATGGTAATTTAAATATCTTTCTACTGTGGTCTAGAATATATAATTGATGATTGTAGTTCTCTGAGGTGATTTAATATGTGGAAATAGAGAATAATTAGAAGCAAACTAAATGGGGTCCCAAGTGTTTTAGTCTTATTTAGTAGGAAAGAGAGTATGTGAGAGGTACAAACAGTCTGCTTGCATTTGCAGACACTCCCATTAATAGAAATGCAGGCAAATAGGTCATGTCGTGATTCTTACAGAACATCTAATGAACGTAGTGTATATGCAGATACTATCCTATGTTGAGTAAAGATCCTCATATGGGGACCAAGGCTTCCCAGAGGGAAGAGAATTAGGTAGAGGAATGATCTACCTCTAGATCAGGGGTGTCCAAACTGCGGCCCGCAATCCATTTTTAATTGGCCCGCAGGAAATTCCAAAAATATATTCAGTTTACTTAAATAAACCAGGTGAGGCAATACATACTTCACCTCGAGTGAGTGGCCCGGCTGTTTGTGTATTTTACCGCATATGGCCCTTGGTGAAAAACGTTGAAAAAAGTTTGGACACCCCTGCTCTAGATCATTAGAATTAGGTAGAGGCAGACAACCTGCCAGGCACTGAACAAGGTAAATAAATTGATAGCGGCAACACAGCTGACACTGAGTGGTGTGTGTTGAACCAGCGTACCCGTGTGGCCCAAGTGTGTGCCAGTGGTATTGATATGGTGGTGAGTCTTCATGAGGCAGTCAGGGAGCACTCTATGGATTGGCTTTGCCTTGTCCCAAACTATGTGGAAGGGCTTCAAAACACAGATGTGGTTATAAGAAGATGGACATCTGAGACAAAAGAGAAAGGCAGTGTAGCACGATAGAAAGAACACTGAATTAGGTGCTGCCTTTTATCTGCACAACTTGAGTGGTTCAGGTGCCTCCTGAAGGGGAAAAAAAGGATCAAGGTTAAATGTTATCAGGAGCCTTGGATTGAAATAGTACTCTGAGGTCTGCGGTCAAAACCAGACAGTAGGGGCTCTACAGAGGAATTCATCGTAAAGGGAAGGGGAGTCTGGACAGATAATTAGAGCTAAGAAGTGCCTTAGAATGCTGGAGGCGGCTGATTCTACTACGGTGGGTAGTAGAGGCTTCACCTCTCAGGAGTCAGGTGCCCTAGCAAGATGTGGGTTTGGGGAACAATCTCTGAGCATGTGAAAATGAACTAAAACAGTGGTGACCTTAGAACCCAGGATCAAAGTTCAACATACAGAATAACCTCTTAACCTTATTGTTTTATTTCCATATGCTTTTCACTTACGAAAAAAAAAAATTTAGCACCCTAATAAAATTTGGACCAAGTGACTGATATAATAAGTAAAAATGTACATGACCCTCTTTATACTTGACAGTGATGAAAGGTCTTACTAATTATATCTAATGAGCAGAGACCTGCATAGATAATCCCTTGGTTTTCTTCCAGTTCTAAAATGTTATATTTTATTATGAAGATGAGAATAACTTCTCAACTAATTTGAACATTTGACCCACATATTCCTGAACAAGAACATCTTGATTTATTTTGTACTACTTGGCACAAAAGAGCCTTGAACACTGGAATATCAGGGCAATTAAAGAGCAAATGCTAACAGAATGATAGCTTGTTATTTGCTTCTTGATATATTGTACTTACTTGAAGTTTCACCTTTACCCTGGATTTCTCAATAGCAGTGCACATTCCTACCATGTTTGGGACATGCCTTGACAGTGACCAAGATGCTGATTTTCTGTAAATATTTATTCAAATTCAAAAAGAGAGAAGAAGAGATTCTTACTACACTATTTGCTTATTTATTACATTTATTTTATTTTATTTTAATATTTTAGTGGATAAGCATCATAATGGTGGAGGTTTTTTCTTGTTTTGTTCATTCGTACATAATCAGCACCCAGAACAGTATTTAGTCCCGAGTTATTCTGCAAAATTTCATATCCAAGATACATGTTCCAAACACAATCTAAATTCATTCGCAATATAATTTGAAATCCCTTGCCATTCCTCTCCCCATAAGAATCATAGTTAGCAGAAGGGAGAATAGAAAGGGAGGGAGCAGGGTCATAAAAGTGCATCCATGAGCACATTCTAGAAAAGTAGCATCTTAACTATAATATCCAAGGTAATAATACATTGATATGAGACTTTGCTGATCTTTCCTTCTGCAATGTCCAATCTCCCATTAACGCTATACACTGTATTTTTCATGTCACGCATTGTAGTTTTCACCTCTAGAAGTTGGATTTGAGTCTCCTTTATATCTATCACGTCTCAGTTTAACTTTTTGGACCTATTGAAGCATTTATAAAAATTTCTTTAACGTTCTTGCCTGCTCATTTTAACTTCTGTTATTTATAGATGAGTTTAATTTTTTTCTCCTCATCATGGGTTGTTTTCACTATTTCTTCATGTATGACAATCTTTGATTGCATGCCAACACATTGTGAGTGTTGCCTTATTGGATATTTTTTATTTCTATACATATTCCTGACGTTTGTTATGAAATGCAGTAAGTTACTTATAAACAATTTGATCCTTTCAAGTCTCTCTTTGAAGATTTGTTAGGTGAGATCACGGCAGCACATAGGCTTGGACCAGTTATTTTCCATTATTGAGATAAGACTCTTCTGAGTACCCTTCCCAATACCTAATGAATGGAGAATTTCCATGTCTGGCTGGGGGGAACAGGCAAACTTCCTGGCCCTCAGTGAGCACTAGGTACTCGTCTCTAATCTTTCAGATGCTTCTTTCCTCAGTCTTGGGTAGTTTTCTCACAGGCATGTGTTGGTCAGAACTCTGCCAAATACTCTAGGGGTGTCCTCTACAGATCTCAGGGTTTCTTTCTGTGTGTAATTCCCTTTACCTAGGTACTGTCCTGTAAACTCTACTGCTTTGGTCTCACTGGACTCTCAGCCTATCTCCTTAACTCAGATAGTTTGCTCACTCTGCTGGAGTCCCCTCCCTGTGCTGTGGTTAGGAAACACTTTCAAGCCAGTAAGCTGGGTTCACCTCATTTGTTTCCCTTCTTTTAGGATTACTGTCCTTCATTACCTTATGCCCAATATTATGAAAACCACTGTTCTATGTATTTTGTGGGTTATTTTCCCCCGTGTGTGTGTGTGTGTGTGTGTGTGTGTGTGTGTGTGTGTGTGTGTTGGGGTGGGGGAAGGTCATTTCAAGTAGGAAGGTAAATCCAGAACTTGTTACTCCATCTTGGCCAGAAACAAAAACTCTCAATCACAAATTTCAAGTACAAAATTGCCAAGCTGTCAAAATTGTGTGATTAACTTTTTAGCCTTCTTTCCATTGCTACAAAGCAGTCCTAGACAGAAAGCTAAAAACTGAAAGGAGATTTATCAAATGAGCATATTCCCTGACTTTCTGTTTCATTCTTCCATAATTGACAGTCGCTTAAAGTAAAAAAAAAGAGAGACTTGACTTAGTAATTAGAATGTTATCAGTCCAAGATGGTGAATAAATACTTCAGTCTTCATTCCAAATAAATACATACATACATAAATGAATGAATGAATGGAGATTTACCAGACTCTGTAACAGCCCTTATTTCTCATCTGTGTAATGAAATAGGCATTTGAATAGCTAAATTTAAAGTATTTTTCTTCTGATTGCTGGGAGCTTTGTATTTCTTCTGTACTTTAATTCTCATAATAATCCTTCAGTATAGACAGCATCATCCTTATTTCAGAAGTGTAGAACCTGAGACTCAAGAAAGTTAATTAGCTGTTATCCTCATCTGTAAACTATTATTCTTATGTCTAGGCACAAATAACTTGTACATAATAGTAATCAGTGAAACTTTATTAGTTGGTATTCTATAAACACTAGATGTCAAAAACATAGCTGTACTTAAAAAGTACTAGGCCAATTAGAAGATATTATCAAAGCTACAGCTAAAACAAAAAACATTTGTGAAAAGTTAATACTTTTGAATAACGGAAAGGAAGAAACAGAAAAAATTCAGATCAGCCCGACATTAATCTCTGGCATAATTCTCGTTGGTTTGTAAGATTTAGATAGGAATACAATTGCGATATTAAAAATACCCCATTGATTTTTTGGGGGTTAAGTGTACTTAATTTGTAGTTTGAGGGATGATATAGGTTTAGCATTTAAAAAAATTTTTGTTTCATTTTTTTATTTGTTTCTTTAGTCTTAATATGTTTTGACTTCAGTAAAGCATTTGACACCTTTCCCTTGACATTTACTGTATTTTGATTGCCATTATGGGGAAATGGAGATTCAGGTCTACAAAGTTAAAGGAACCTTTTTTTTTTTCTTTTTTAACAAAGAACATAGACAAATGACTTCATCAGCTTATAAAGATGTATATTTTGAAGGTAAATAATTCTGGCTTCTGTTTGATTGACGTATGTTCGGTAATTTAAATTAAGTCATAGGAAGCCTATGAAGGAGAATCATAAATACCAGAAACAAAACTCAAAACTTTAAGATCTCATATGCCTGAATGTTGAGATAAAACATCAACAAGAAATGCTTGATGGGAATAAAAGGTAAAGCCATTATTTAAGGTTAAAGTTACACGAATAATTTAGTAGTATAAAACCATAAAAATGTAACAATGCAATGACAGTGCTAAAACTAAACAAACCTTTCCCCTTACAACAAACTTTTTCAACCACACACAAACTTGTATTATGTATCTACATACAAGAGATGCATATAAAACAAAGAGACTCAGAAAACATTGAGAATGAAATAGCATATATTACTTGGCAGGAAAAATTTTCATTTGGACATATAATGATAAAGAGTACAATTCTCAATAAACAGCTTTCATGAATTTTTACACATTAAATAAAAATAGTATCAACAATTAGAAAGCAAAATTTTATTAGAGATATAGGGAAATAAAGAACTATAACAGCAGTAGACTTTAAGGTTTCTCAGCCTCTGACTGAAGGAGACAAAAGTAAGGATATAGATTATGTAACAAGCATAATTAACAAGGTGGCCTTAATGGGTATATATACAACTTTTTATGCTTACATCAGAATTTGCAACTTTCTTTCCATTGACCATGGGACACATGAAAAACTGACAATATATTAGTCTACCTAGAAAACCTTAATACATTTCAAAAAGTAGAAATGTATAATCCATTTTTTAACATCAGGAAAACTTCTTACTATTAAAAGCTTAACATGGTGCATCTTCTTGCACATTACTTTTACTTGATAGTAAGTAATTCAAATTATTATTTTTATATTAAACACCTATGGAAAAATAATACATAGAAAATAACACATAGAAAAATAAAATATATACACGATTTTTTAAAGATAAAGCTGAAAACTCAAAAAAACTGCATTTAGTGGGATGACTTTGAGTTGTCTCTTCTTTCCTCAGTCCTTATTCCTCCCTGCTTTTAGGAAAATCAGGCCAAACACCTTGAGAAAAATTGTGAGGGTATTTCTTTTTACAGTTTATTGAAATCTAGTCAGTGAATCCTTACTAAGATGAAGTAGTAGGCTTAAAGTGTCTTTCCCTTCCCCGCCTTTTGCACAGAAAATGAATGAATACTGGCCAAAGGAGTTTCTCTTATGTCATTTAAGGCCCTGGGCTACGTCTTTAAAGAAAGATTTTTGGAAAGAGGGCATGTCCTGATTCCATCAGGGCAAAGGAAACTGCCTTTTCAGCAGCACTCGGAAGGAGCTTTTCTGGATGAGTTTTGTCTTGTTTACTTTTGTATCCCCAGTAATTGGCTGAAGGCTTGACACAAAGTAGGTGCTCTGTAAATGCTTATTGGGTACAAAATATAAGTTTCCTCTTACCTGTTGGCAGATAAAATGGATTTAGGGACATTGATCCTCCCCTATTCTATTACTGCTCAGCACCACCCACAGGGCAGTGGTCAGGGATAAATTTCCACTAGGGACAAAGCTGATGTTTTTCTATCTGCTCTGTATTGGCCTGGGCGCTGAGGCTAGGGTGGCCCCTCCCACTGTTGGTCAGAGAATTCCAAGTGGAGGATGAGTGACAGGGTGCCTATGGCTCTAGCTTGAAGGAGAACGGATTTAACATCTATGGTTTACCTTTGCCTCCTTTGTCTCTTCCAGGTGTGAGGAAGTTCAACGGGAAAGAAGGAATGACTAGAGATGTGATTTAAGAAAAGGATGATCGGAAAGCATTCTGAAGCCACCTATCTCCAAATAATCTCTCTATGCAGGAGGGGCATATTCAATGGGCCTCAGGGATCAGAGGAGGTAAAGAACTGAAGAAAAGTGAAGTCCCTCAGAAAAGTGTGTAGGTGAAAATCAGCTACTAATGACATTAAAAAATATTTGAATTTGAGAATTATTTTATTAAGAAATGTATAGTGTCAATTACAAAGCAATATGTACATTTTTAAAAGTGCTTACAAAATAAATTAAAAATATATTCCATAAATTTAAAATATATATTATTTTAGCTTTAACAAAGGCACTTCTTCAGGATCTGCTTGCATACACCACTTGTCTGTTACATAATTTAAAAAAATACTTTCACAATATTTTGCATGGAAATTCTTTCAGATTGCTTCATTTTTGTGCACATCTTTGTGCTTTTATCTCCTTCTCTTGTAAATTTTTAATATGAGAACACCGGAAGTGTCAGTACAGGTGAAAGAAATGCCTGCCTTTTAAACAGAGGTTTATATGCTACGGAGTTCAATTATTTTTCCTTTTTCAAGGGATAAAATTCTCCTACTGCATTTTTAGATTCTTCCCTTGAATAAGGCTTATATAATTCCAGCTGAGAATTACTGTCACAAATCCAGTGGCCCAGACATCAATGCTACACAAGTCTCCCCCAACATCTGAGGGACAGTACCTCTCTTATAAAACAACATTAAACAATAACAGCTTACAAAAATAAGTTATGAAATCTGTCTATAATTAAAAAATAACTATCAGTGATTTTTTTGTATGTCACAGTTAGAGTTAGCATTCCATCTACCTAATAAAGATGATTGATTTTGCTGCTATGAAATACGACTTCAATGAAGGTTTTTGTTTCTATTAAAGCGAGTGAAACGACGCCACAGCCCTATTAATTTTGAGACGATTTTCTGGCATTCATTTTTTACGTCTTCTCTTTCCTTTCCTTTCTTCATTGCCAGGGTATTATTATTTATCTGTGGAATAGGAGAATTAACAATCAAAATTAATTATCACTATTGTTAACAAGTATTGAGTGGCAGGTTATAGTGTCTTCTCTATGGAAATTCATCTCTCACTGTGTCCCCAAAACACCTGCTTACTGTCTGCTCCTATGTGCTTTCTCCAGAGAAATATCTTCCCGTCTTTCCACCCACCTACTCTTGCTCCAAGGCCAACTCCACCTCCTTCACAAGGGCTCTGCTAATTGCTCAGACTTTTCTTTTGGAAACCCTTCTAGTGTTTCATAGTGTGTTTCATTTAACTTGGCTCTCACTTATATACTGTTTTTATTATTGCATCATGGGGATTCCCCATAGTAATGAGCACAATGTTTTATACATAAGAAACACTGAATATTTATTGGATGATTAAATAAATGAATATGTTGATGATTTCATGATCTCCCTGACAAGACCATAACTTCCTCAAGAACAAGACATATCTATGCCTCTTGATTGCTATAACACAGTAAATCTATTATTTAGACCCAAAGTGCCCCCACCTTCTGTCCTTTTCACCACCTAAATGTGCTACAGACACCTGAAGGCTTTTCTGAAAAGGAGCCTAAAGTTAAAAAAAAAAGACTGCAATAATCTTTTGGTGTATTCCTCTTCCTAAATTACTTTTGAATAGTGACAGACTGGGCCTCCTAGACACATGTTATTCAGATCAATAAGGTTCACCAGGTTAGTACACAAAAATCTTACAATCTAAAATTTGCTAAATCATAATTCAATATTATTGGTCTTAGGCTCTCCCTTTGGGCTTTGGAGAGGGGTGAAATAAATTACTCCAGACTCTCCCTTTCTTACTGTCTCGAACTTGATTTAGTCTGTCCTCTATACTCTTCTTATATGGATGAATTCACTGTGGCCATCTGTAGATTTGCTCGAGTCTCCTTGATGGAAGGCATAGAATTAAACAGGTTTTTCACATGGCTGCCTGGTACTGAGTACCCAACTCAAGCTCAACTCGGATCCAACCTAGGGCTTCAATCTTTAGTCCCTAAAAAACTGACAGCCTTGGCCATCCAGACACTCAAGTGTGCAGATCGACTGACAAAGTCCATTGGTTAATAGATAGCAATCATACATATCTGCACTTGTGTCTCTTTGTCTTTTTAAAATTTGTCATCAGGAAGATAAATTCCCTGCTTTACTCGCATGCTGAAATAAATGCTTACTGAGTACTAGTTACATGCCAGGCACCATTCCAAGTGCTTTTACAAATACTGACTCATTTAATCCTTATAAACACTCTGTGTGGGATTTGCTAATATGATCCTCATTTTGCAGATGAAACAGCACATGGAGGCTAAGTTACTTATCCAAGTTTTCACGGTTAGAAATTATAGGGCTAAGATTTAAAGTCAGGCAAAACTGTCACCAACTTCCTGCTCCTAAATCTCCACCACTGTTTCCATATATAAAGTTACACATTCATGCTAATGCATATAACTGCATATGCAAAAATCCATTATATAAAGAGACAGAAATACAAGCAATTAAGCAAACATGGGGTAAAGATTTAATGTATAATATAACATTTTAGAAGGAACACACAATTATTAAGTGATAAGCTGAACTAATGCTGTTCAATTTTGTAATGGATAAGAATCTCATAAGGAGCCCATCAACAGGGATTGTGATTTTGAAGGTCCAGGTTCCGTCCCTGGGAATTGGTAGTTTGGCTAATCACCCTCGCATGCTCAGGCAGCCAGGCCATTCTGATGTAGGAGGTGTACTTATCATACCATGAAACACTGGACTAAGGTTTAGAACAATAAGTCTGCGAAAAGAATCAGAACCCTAGAAATAGGTGGGTTTGGGTCGAGGTGTCAACGTGGGACCAATTGACAATCTACAGCGTTTACCCATTATATTTGCTCTTCAAAAGATGGAACCTGAATAAAAATCACAAGGACTTCTGCACTGCATGAAAACCCCACTTTGAGTCAAGGTTAGCTCCAAGATATTAAAAGCGAGAGTGCGTTGCTTCAGCTTACCTGAATTCCGGAGTAGCCTGGGCACCGGTGAGTGAGCGTCGCTTTAGTTTTTATTGCAAAGATTTCCTCGGCGAGTGACTGGCAGCCGTGGGTGGGATGGAAGGTAAGGTGCTCGATTTTAGTGAGGCAATCTGGCTGCTCACAGGCGGCGAATTTTACCAGAAAAGGAAGAAACGGCGGGGGTGGGGGTGGGGAACAGAAAGAGAAAAGAGAGAGTTGATCAGAAATCATTGTAAGGGTCAGCGGGGGTGGGGCTGGGGGACGAATGGGGGACCCAACTAATGGGAGTAAGCAGAAGGAGTCTCGGGTGAGGAGAGGTTGAAAGACCCCACGGAGGGAAGGGAAGGGGGGGCGTCGCAAGAGTAGCAGAGGACGCGGCAGGAGAGAGGACCCGCAGCGCTGCTCGCTCCGCCCAAGACTCGGGACCCAGGCGACTGCTAAGAAGCGGCGCGGTGCGCTGAGGCACCGCACCCCCCCGAATGTGGGGTGTGTGCCACTGACGTCATGCCGTGATCCCAGTTCCGGATTTGCCTTCCCTCCCAAGGGGTGGGATACAAAGTAGCCTCTTCCGGAATCCCGCTCAGTCTCGAGAGAGACTTTCTCGCTCTAAATTGGAACAGAAGTGGAGTCCCAAGCTGGGCAACCGCCCAGAGGTTCCGACAGCCAAGTGGTCTCTACTCGGTCGGCGTCTCCTGGGAGCCCAGCCACCGCCTGGGGTTCTACACACAGCAGGGCACCCCCTCCCCTGGAGAAAGCCAGCCGCACTGACCACTTACTACTCACCTGGTCGTCACAGAAAAGGCAGTCGTGGCCCTTGGTACTTTGGGCCTGGAAGAAAGAAAAAAAGTTTACGACGAGAAGGGTAAAGACTTAAGTTCACAGGAGAAATCACCCTACTGCTCTCCCCACCCCCACCCCACGCTCCGTTGTTCCCACGTTTTAAAGATGCTCTGAAAGACGCTTCCACTTAGGCACTTGTTTCCTATGCATCTGTTCTTGTCATTGACAAGATAGTGAAACATTTAGACTCTTCAGATAGTTAGTGCCCGCTAGTGTTCGAAACTGGATATGGAAAGATCCTGGTCCTGGAGGGACATTTCCCCTCCCACACCCCAAAGTGGGCTCATCTGTACCACAGGGCTGCACATTTGAGCAATATGCAATTTTCGAATGCCCACATCTGCCCTATAGCCATTCATGCATTTCATACTTGCATGCTCTATCCAGAAATTAGAATAATCAGGAAAATGATCACTACTGCATTTTAAACAGTCTGAAGGGAAGCTTACCCCATAACAGCACCATAAGGCACCTAGTACAGGAGAAAGACCTCAAGTGCACCTTCATCCCCGGGGGATCTTCTCACTGGTTAGGGATTAGCTCACAAGAATTCCCTCTCTTTCGCTCCTCTGTTTTTTTTTGTTTTGTTTTGTTTTTTCTCTCAAGCCTGTCTTTTCAGCTGCACTGGTGGAGCAGCACATCAGCAGAGGCTGGACCCCCTTGATGGATGGGGTGTTAGCTATCAGCATCTGCTCCTCATCAGCATCTGCACACTTCCTGTGTGCCAATTTCTAGGTAGTCACTTTAGAAGCTGATGTGTTTCAATATCACTTGTAAACATTTTTAGCAAAATGCTGGGCCATATTTTTCCCCCCAATTATTTTTCTTTCCTTGAAAGTAAAATTGTGGTTTGCATGTGTGTTTCTGTGTGTCTACTCTTCTGAGGAAAACACATTAAAAAAAAACATGTTTCTTTACTTACCCCAATCATATATGAGTTCAGGTCTATCAAAATGACTTCCCGATACTCCATTTTAATCTTCTCAAAGTCACAGTCAGTGAAATTGTAGGTTAGCACCAGCCTTAACAGTTGCCAGATGAAGATCTCCCTGAAAAAACCTGACAGAACAAATAGTAAGGCATCATCAGATGTACTTGGAAACCCAATTCCACCCAAGTTTCACACTAAGTTCTTTCCACCCACACTGAATTGCCTCTAGATCTGCAAGGCCTGCCTTAGCACCCAAGTGCCTCTCATTCCCAGTGCACAGAAACCCATATTCACCCATGCTGTTGCCTGATATTGGAGTGTCCCTGATGCTCCAGAGCTTTCTGGCTCCACATATATAACACCTAAACGCCTACGGGCTCTTTTCTTCTAGGCCAATGATTTTCCTTGATGTCATTCGTTTCCTTTATAGAATTCTGAATTGATGACATGAAAGAAAAAAAAATAGGACTAGCCAAATCTATGGAATTTTAACATTATTAAAATTATCAGGAATTTCCTTCACCTTCTTCCTCTGATCTTTGCCCTAAACCCTTGATATGTGCCTGAATGTGCTTTGAGAAAGAGATACCCACATCTTTCTCCTACAGGGCCATTTTCATGCCCAAGCATGAAAATACTTGGGCATGAAAAAACACCCCAAAGCAGCAGCCGCTGTAAGGACTAAGTACCACTGCACCCTGAGCATTTTCTTTGGCCACTTTCAACTAGTGCTTTCTCTCCTCTGTGTCTACTGAGAAAACTCAGGTGCTTACTTAACGGGATGCTTTGGAGGGTGGGTGCAGCCTGAGGTTTGGACAGTTTCCAGGTGAAGGCATTAAACGTGCAGTAGTGACCAGAATCTTAGGGGCAGGGACGTTAAGAAATTGAAATGAATGGACAAGGATCTGATGGGCCTCACCCTCCAAAATCTTATTCAAGAAAGAAGTGCCTACTGTTGGGTCACTTGGGAGCGGTCTCCTCTAGGAGGTGTTCTATAGGTGTCAAGAACCTTTAAAACCACAAAGTCCAGCGCCCAGACACTTTCACAGTCCCACTCTTCGACTCGGCATAACAGCGAGAATGCCAGACTCCAGCAGCTGGGCCCGCAGGCACCCGGCGGTGCGCGCTCTGGGAAGGTGCTGTCCAGCGCGCAATTCCCGGAGGCGCGCACGATTCAAGAGACCTGCGTCCCACGTTGCGCAGCCTAGACAATTTCGGTCGCCTGAGGCTCACTCTAGGGGCTCAGTACCGACACTAGTTTTAGGGACAGATGAGACAACGAGATGGCCGGCTCGGATTTGTACTCGCAAACCCTTGTTAGCCCAGAAAAAAGGGAGTTTAAACGCAGCGAAGTGAGTCAGGGAGAGCGCCTGAGAGGATGCCTAGACGCCTCTGGGCTCTGGCAACGCCAACAGAGGGTTGAATGGGCCGAAGGCCGACGCCCATCAGGCTGCTGGGGGATAAACCCCGCTCCGCCCGACCTTGGCCTGCGCCGCCCTGCGCGCCCCAGACGCCCAGCTCCCCTCTTCCTCCCTCCCCCACCCCCCTTGCATGTTAGAGCCTGCAAAGCCCTGGTCCTTGGGAAGTTCCTAGGAGTCATCGCCTGAGCCGCCGAGGCAGGGCGCCCCACGTGAGTCCCAGCAAATGTCACAGGCCATACGGCGCCTGGGAACTACAGGAGGGGGTGGTAAGGGAAACGGGGGGAGGGGGAGGACACAGACTCCGGGGTGAGGACTGGAGCCAGAAGTGAACTCTTTTCACAGAAGTCTTTCAACAGCTGTACCAATACAGCTGGACCCAGTTCGCTGGTAAGTCCTGAGGATAAAGGTTGTGGCTCTATCGGAGTGTGGAAAAGGCGCTGATTCACCGCTGACTTCAAAGATGGACTTTTCTGGAACCCGCCAAGTTTAGAGTTTAATGTCATAGCAGCATCCTTTGGAAAAGAAGTCCCCGCCTCCCACCTCCACCCATTACCAACTTTTCAGTGTGTTGTGAGATGATGCCAAAGCCTGATTCATCTGCTGTGACATCAGAGTTGTTCTTGGTCGGCAGCTGGACTTTGGATAGGCAGACAGGAGCTAGAGACATAGATCTCTTCACTGGGGTGAGATATGCTGATGGGGAAAGAGAGAAGAACATAGCCCTCCCTGAAGTTCTACTTGCGGTATTATAGGTTGTAACCAAGCTGCCTCCTTTCCTTTGTTTCTTCTGTTAGAACATTACATTTATTTTAATCTCTGTAGAAATGAGGCAGGCAGGATGCTTCCTCCTCAGGCGTCCTACAGGATGACTCTTTGCCTGTTAAACATTTGGCTAGACATTTGTCCTGGGGGCCTCAATTTCCCTACCTGTCATTATATGACCGCTTAGACCAGTTCAATCTTATCACTCTTCTGCTCAAAAACTCTTGGACTCCCAGTTGCCTCGACATTTATAGCCATCCCTCACCACTTGGCTGCAAACTGTTTCCAGCCTTATTGCCATTCTCTTAGGCTTCTGCCAAATAGGATTTGAAATTAACATGCTCTAAACGTGCCCTAAGCTTTCTTCTTCCCAGCCTCACATGCTCAGGTGTTGGCATTCTCCTGTCACTCAATGTTCATTTCACTGACCATGTCCTCTAAAAGTGGTCTCCTACCTGGCTGTGACCTCATTTTACCTTTAAGCCATATTTATTTTGGGCTTCCCTCTTATGACCTCCATTCTTTATGTAACATTTTAATAATATTTTACAACTTTATCTATTTGTTAGACTGTGAGTTCCCTTAGAAGCAGGAAATGTTTTATAATAATTGGTTTGTTCAATATTGATTTACTTTTTCTAAAAACATTTGAAGTGACTTTCAATAATTTCATTAGTGCCAGAAGATAAAAAAAAAAGTCAAGATGAGGCAAAATAAAGTACGAGGAATAAAGGAGGTGAGGATCATTATTACAAGGAATGCCATAGAAAAACCTTTGTTAAGAACTAGAGAATTAAGACAAACTCAAAAGTGAGTTGTGATCTTCCAAACAATAACTGCAAAGGATAGAATATGATGAACTCTACAAGTTCATTAGAGGAAGCCAAGTTTTCTTAAAACTGTGGTCATTATCATAGTCACCATAGGGCTCAGTCTTATGTGCTGCATATAATAGATACTCAGTAAATCCTCAATTGGTTGAAGTAAGTTAACTTTCTTTTAAGACCATTGCCAGGTAGCAAGTCATGTCCTATTAAGAGAATCTCTCTATAAAGATATCCTTTTTTAGCTTTTTGCTGCCATCCTCCTGCAATCCACTTATGCCTTACCTGGGGCAACCATTCAGGTGAGGGCATCTCTGAAAATCACTGATGTGCTGAAGAGCTTCCTGTTTTACCTTCCCATTTGTTCAAATGCTAAAGGTGTGAACAGTATCTACATGTGTAGTTTGGGAAATACTAGGTTAGGTCAAGAATGGTGCTTTCCTTATGGTAGGAAACAGAAGTGAGATCATTTGTGTCACTCTGTGATTACTCAGAGAGCTTAGGCAATACTCTCATGCATGCGATAGCCCAGAAAAATGATCTACCATACAACTGTCTTTTTTCCTATCCTAACTAGAATGATCTGCCATTCATTTATTTCCTTAATATCTTTATTTCTTGTAAAATAGTGGTTCACTTTCTTGTTTTGCATTCTTCCCTCCCCCCTTTAGATTTACTTCTTTCCTCCTCTTCTTTTAACTGTCCTGAATATTTAAATTAGTCTAGTCCTCATGCAAAACTCAATTTGTGTTTGAAGATGTAGATTCAATTTGTCAGGAAAAAAAGGATTCTTATATTTCTTTTTCAACTTATTAAATCATAGAGTTATTGGGTTTAAAAAATGGAAGACATATCAGATAGGTTTTTGATGAAATGGGCGAGATCTCCTTCTTGAAGAAAAGTGGATGACACCACACCAACCTTCTCTTGGTAATATTTTAGGAAGTGTAACAAAGGACTTTCCCCAGCAGATGTGTGTGATGTGTGTGTGTGTGTGTGTGTGTGTGTGTGTGTGTGTGTTTTGTGGGGGTGGGGGGAGGAGGCTGGAAGTAAAATGATTGCTCTAGATCCTCTAGGATGCTGGTCATAGTATCACTCCACCTCTTGGCTTTCATATCCATCCAGAAAGGAAGGGCCACACTTTGCAGAGGTGAACTTCTTTCTTTCTTGATATTCTACCTTCATTGTTCATACTCAGGTATAGTAATGACATAATGTGAAGTGGTCAGTGTGTGGTTTGTGATGACAGTACAGCACATATCCATTTTGCCCATTAATTTTGCATTATACATTTGTACTCAAGCAGCCTTGCTATCGGTCTGAACTGTTGATTGGTTTTACCAAACTCTATACTTCTAAGATTCTTTGGGGACATTTGTAGATCAGAAAGTAAAGTGAGGGAGTCTCCTATGACAAATGAGAAAAAAAGAAATCATCCCTTTTATTTTTATTCCCAGGTTGGTGATACCTGCATAATCAGCCTATGGCTGAGAAATATTGCCAGATATTTTTGAATTAGGGAGTGAAGGAGGCTAAATACATGCATGAGAACCTAGTGCTTTGCTTATTCCCCTGTAAAAAACAGAAATGAAAAACAAACAAAAACAAAAAACAAAAAAACAAAACAAAGCAGTCTTACCCTCGGTCAATTGGAGGCAAAAGATCTTGCTTCCTTTTTTGTTTTCATACAATCTAATAGGACATGAATAGGGAGAAGATTGTTCAAGAAGAAGGTAGGAGTTGAGCTTTCTTAGAATGCATCAAGAGAGTTATAGAAGAGATCAGAGCTGAAGGATAGTTCCAATTTTGGATACCTTTGCAAAGTTATTTACTGTGGTGGATATCTTCCATTTTCCCCTCCAGATATACTCTCCACCCTTCCCTATCCTGCTTTGTACCCAGGGAAGCTGACCCATAACGACTGCATCAAAGGCTCTCTTGACCTCCAGTTTCTGGTTGGCTTCAGCCAATGGGAGATATTGGCAAGAGTTTGGAAGGATGAAGGACAATGAGGTAGAAATTTTAATTTACCCACTCCTTTTGTGTTAGTTTATCACAGCTTTGATGATTTTCTTTCCTGAGGGTCCCAGCCCACTAGTTGACCTTTTTTCATCTTGCTGCATTCTAGGTTCTGGTAACCATTTCCTTTCTTTGTCTTTTTAGTTGTAATGGTGATAACAGCTTCTTATTCTTGCTAGCCAGAGAGTACTGCTCTATTCTAAATGTTACAACTTGGCTGGGCCAGGCCCAGTTTACACCTATTGTCTTGGCAAAATTTACTGATGAAGCTTTCTTTCACCCTCAAAAGTGGCACAATTTAAACAATAAAAATTTTGTGATTATTGTTGATTTCCCTACTGATCCCTTTGTAAATAGTTTCTGTATTAAGCTCTCCTACAATTACTTAGTTTGAGTGTACCATCTGTTTCCTGTGAGCCACCTGACTGACAGTTACTTAGAGTCGTCACCAATATGGCATCACTTAAAACCATCAGCTAACATTCCTTTCCTTACCTTTTGTGTCTACCTTGTGGCATCAAACTAGCTCTATAACTTCTACAAAAGAAATGGTGGCTCTTGATATATAATTAAATTCTAATCTTTAGAAAATGTTTCCTGCTCTTAATTGTGAAAGATAAGAAATTCTGCAGTTTTCCTTCTTTTGTCAAATGACATCTCTTTGTAGTAAAATCGTCAGCCTGGATTTGCCAGAAAGCTACACACCTACTTGACTCTTGTGAAACTTGCTTCATACTTTAATCCTCATTGTTTACATATGAAATTGTCTTAAGAAAAGTTAGTGTTATGTGAGTCAGATTGTAGCCATTAGCTGTTTGTCATCTGGTATGTTTGAGGTTCTCTATCTCCGCTATGGTGAGTCCCACTCTTATCAGTAATGATAGCAGGGTTAAGTAAACACCCTACGTATTTCCTGTTCCAAACATACTAAATACCTAACAATCACTTTATAATCATGCCTCATTAAGGTCTACTTTCTTCCCATAGAGCCAGTCAGGGTTTCTGAGAATGGGCTGCCTGAGGATTCCAGACTCATGGTTGTGGTGGAGAGAGGAAGAAACAGAAAAGGAGGAGACTGTGGAAAGTTGAGGAAGATACATAGACTGCAAAGAAATATGGCATCTAAGAATTTGACCTGGGGCCTCTCCTCAGATGGGACCATCACCTAGAAAAGATGTTGGGAGTTTGGACCAAGTGATCAGCAAACTATATAGCTTGTAGTGAGAATTCTGTCCACCTGCCTGTGTTTTTGTAAATTAAGCTTATTGGAACACAGCCATAACCATTTGTTTACAGCATTGTCTCTAGTTCTTTTTGTGTTGCAAAGACAGTTGAATAGCGGAGACAAAAACCATCTGGTCTGAAAAACTTAAAATATTTGGTGTCTTCTACAGAAAAAGTTTACAGACCTCTGGTTTAGAGGATCATACCACTTAGCTTTATTATGGGTTTGGTTGTTGACTCTCTATATTGTTTACAATTATTTTATCAAAAAGATTATCAACAGTGGGCAAGGGTCCTGTAGCCCCAAATCAGTTATTTCTCCCTGAATATATATAGTCTTTCAGTCAAGAGAATTTTTCCTCCTTTTGTTCCAACTTCTACATGTGTTCATCAAAATTTGTAGTATAAACTCCTAATTCACATTAAGTCCTGAGGAATATTGATTCATTATACTCACAAGTTCTCAGGTTCTTTCTCATGTACTCCTAACAGTTTTAAAGGTTCAAATCTTTTTTAGAGAACAGTTGTTGCGAAATACATTTGAAAATAAGAGACAGAATCTTAAAAAAAAAATAACAAAGTAATTCATACTTTGTTATTTAACAAAACCAGGAAAGAATCTCGATAACTCTGTATCTCAGAGAACATAGCCTACTCTTACCTGTTTGAAAGAAGAGATTTATAGAATTGTATTGTGGGTGTTATTCCTCCTGGAAGAATGTGCCCATTTATAACTTCAGTGTAGTTTAATTCAATGAACAATACTTGCTTTTCCCCTAAATCCCTAAACTTCTCTGATACAAGGAGTTGAATTACTTTTCCCATGTATACTCATATTATTGTAGAATCAGAGATTTTTTATTGGTGACTTAATTCTTTAAGGGATTTCTTCTAGAGAACAATAGTTTTTTAATAATCTTGGTAACTTCAGACCTAGATACGTTTTGATTCATATTATAATGCTTATAGCTGCATTTATATTGATATTATAATGCTCTTCTGTTTAGGGCTTAACATATTCTCATTATATTTTAATATTTATTTACTCATTATATTATAATATTTAATATACATTTAATATTTATTATTAAGCAACTATTAGTTGCAAAGATTCAAATAATGCCCTATGGTATTTTGTTTTATAAATGAATGATTTTTAAAAAGAAACATAAGAGTTAATAATGGCAATTATTATTTAATTAAATTGCAATTAAAATAATTAAAATCATTAATTTAAAAGTAATTAAAATTAAAATAGAGTGGGTCAATTAATAGTCAGTTAGTATGAGAATCTAGAGATGAGGGCATATGGTCCTGACTTTGACCCAGGATGATTTGTTTACACATTCTGTTTTCTCTTTGTGCCTCATTGGGATGATTTAAAGAGAAGTTAGTGTACAAAGATCCTAGAGTTATGCGCAGAGGCCCAGTTTCCTTTCATCTCCAGATAAACGACCCACCACTAGGTGTCTCAGTAGGAATGTGCAGACTCACCCACCTGAGAAACTAGTCCTGAGCAATATGTACTCAGCCGCCTAGGACATTTTTATCTCCTTTTGCAAAGGACTCGGAGTAACAATCTTCATAAGTCATTATTTTTCAGTTGCAGAGTGAGGCTAACTATCAATCTTCTGCTCCGGCTGCTATAACATAATACCATAAAACTGGGTGGTTTCAACAGCAGACATTGATTTCTCACAGTTCTGAAGGCTTGGGGGTCCATGATCAAGGTGCTGGTGGGAGCTCTCTTCCTGGTTTGCAGATGACTGCACATAGAAGAGAGAGGTCGTCTCTGTGGTGTCGCTTCTTAGGACACTAGGGTTAGGACACTAATCCCATCATGAAGGCAACACACTCATGACCTAAATACCATCCAAAGGCTCCATATCCAAATAGCATCACATTGGGGGTTAGGGCTTCAACATTTGGATTTTGAGGGGACACAAACCTTCAATCCATAGCAGGCATAGCTATCTGACAAGTTGCAGAAAAGAAGCATTTCCTTAAGTGGAAACTATTTTACTATCTTTCATTTCCTTTTTCTCTGCTTTCTTTTGAATTAATTCAGTATTTTGTTAAGATTCCTTTTTATTGCTTTATTTGTTTATTAGCTATAGTTCTTTTTGTGTGTGTTTACAGTACAAGTTTACAGTACAGTACAAGATTACATACATATCTTTAGATTATCACAGTCTACTTTCAAGTAATGTACCATTTCATATATAGTATGTGTGTTATAAAGGTGTATTTCTATTTCCCCGCTCTTGGCTTCTGTCCAGTTGCTGCTATATACTTTATTTCTACATAACTCCACAATACATTATTATTTTATTTAAACAGTCAATTATCATTTAAACAGACTTTTTAAAATAAGAAAAATCTACCTTATTTATCCATGTAGTTATTATTTCCTGTGCCCTTCTGTATGTTATGTAGATCCACATTTTCCTCTAATAAGAGACTTTTTTAAAGCCTTTTTTGTGGTTCCGATCTGCAGTAGTGAATTCTTTCAACCTTTGTACGTCTGAAACTCCCCTCCCCCTTTTTTTGGCCTTCAATTTTCCAAGATATTTTGCTTGATATAGAAAGCTTTCTTCCCCCAGTTTATTAAAGCTTTGATTTAAAGTCTAATGACTTGTATTGTTTCCAAAAAGAAATCTGCTGTCATCCTTATGACCTAAAGATGCATATAAGATGTCTTTTTCCTCTGGCTGTTTTTAAGTTTTTAAGCTTTATTGAGATATAATTGACATATGACATTGTATAAGTTTAAGGTGTACAATGTGTTGATTTGATACACTTACATATTACAAAATGATTCCCACCATAGTGTTCGTTCACACCTGCATCACTTCAAATAATTGGCATTTCTTTTTGGTGGTGAGAAATTTAAGATCTACTCTCTCAGTAACTTTGTATATAATACAACATCATTAACTATAGTATTGTAATACAGCTCACTGATTATGCATTTTCCCCAATATTTTTTGTTTCATTTTTTATTGTTTCCATTGTCATAGCCTCAAATTAACCATTTGTTCTTCCTGCTGGATCTAATACGCTGTTAATGCTATCCAGTGTATTTTTAATTTAAGGTGCTGCATTTTTCATTTCTAGAAATTTGATTTGGGATGTTTTTTACATCTTCTATGTTTCTATTTATCAAACTCAGTCTTTTCTCTATCTTATTAAACATATAGAATGCAGTTTATTTTTTAAAAACTACTTAATGTCCTTTCTACCAATTCTTTTATCTCTGTCAGTTCTGGATTTGTTTCTATTGATTGATTTTTTTCCTACCCTTTATGGGTAGCATTTTTCTCCTTTCTTATATTCCCAGTAATTTTTGGATGAGCAATATTATAGATTTTACCTCATTAGGAATTGGATATTTTTCTGTTTTGTTTTGGGACATAGTTAATAGGGAAGTTTTATCCTTTTGAGTCCTGCATTACTATGTTTTATTAGGCAGAATCAGAGTAGTCTAAGGTTAAATTTTCCCCAGGACAATGGCTACAAATTTCTGAGTACTCTACCTGATAACCTAAGAGTTATGAGCTTTTCCTTTTTGGTTACATTTTATTTTTGGCCCTATGTGAGCACTGCGGATTATTTCCACCACTCCTTTGGGATGATTTTTTTCCCCTGACATCTGGTATTATCCTTATATGCATGTACCAATCAGTACTCAGCTGAAGGCTGTAGGGGGAATAGCATAATGTCATATAAAGAGAACATGCTTTGGAGTTACACAAATTTACCTTCTAATTTCAGCACTGCCAGTTACTAGCTGTATAATTTTGGTTGGTCAACTCACTTAAATTTTCTTAGCCCCAAGTATTTATTTGTAAAATGGGAATAATAAGAACTCACGTGAAAAATGGGAATAATCATAATAAAAATGACTGTGCAGAATGCCCGAGATGATACGTGTTGCTTGGGCCTAGCACAGTTCCTGGCACATGGTAAGTTTTAAATGCCGCTGTAAAAGTAAATGGAGTATTGAATCATGTTAATAGAATGTAATTAAATAAAGTGAAGCATATACTCTTCGAAATTTAGAAACAAAATTTGTCAGAGATGGATAATCTGTAGTTGATTATGTAAATAGGATTATAACCTTTCGATTCAGCTTCCTGCTGAAGACGTGCCAAAGAGATAAAAGTAAAAATAAAATTACTCTTTCACTTTGAAGATTCATTGACTATTAGTTCAACTTCTCATTTTACTTTGAGTAAACGCAATTTTTTAAAGTGTTTTATATTTTTTCAAAAAATTAAATATTATATTATATATGCATACACACACACACACATATATATATTTATTATTTAAATTATTTATTGTTGGCCACAAATTGTCAATGGCAGAATTAAAACTAGAATTCAGGTTATCTTTCTACATCTCCAGGCAGCCTGACTGGAAGAAGTGGAAATATTCTTTGCTTAAAGATGTTCAAATACTTTGTTCTTAAATCATCCATCTTAATATTAATTTTCCAAGAGCATTAGATTAGTTTTATACTGCCTTGGTCATTGCACCTTTGCTTGGTTACCTTGCTATATTTGGAATCAGAAATTGTATCTTGCTGCTGCTTTATTGTCCTGCTTTATTTGATTATACAAATTTCTTCTCTCAGTTTGGTTTTCATTCCAACATTGACTGTTCAGCCATTATCATTGGTTTTGTTCCCATGTTTCTGTTCTTCTCTTCCTTTGCTTTATTTTATTTCACTTCAGTTCAAATGTTGGCTGATGTTTGTTTCACTGCAGGCAAGCCCTGCTTCAGTGTTGTGTAGACAATGCCAGGACAACCTTGTGCTTGAAGAGGATCTGTTAGGTTTGGTTGTCAGCTGCTCTAACGTACATGACTTTATCCCTTACCTTCACTCTTTTACCTTATCTGCCTCATCTCCCCTCCATCTATGGTCACTTCACAATTATTCTTTCCCGTTTCCACCTCCTCCCATAGGATTCCAATGGCACATGCTGCCAAAAATCAGGGGTGGGTAGAAAGGGAGTAGTTATGGCAAGTTACTGATAAAATCTATCCCAGATCTGCTATATTTCTGTCTTGAAATGTGCTTTGCCTTCTTGCAATTGTGTTTAGTTTAAGATCAATTTGGCCAATATTAATTTTGTGTTATACAAAGTTCACATGGGATTGAGCCATTTTGCTTTGCCGTTTGCTTTTTACTATTTCAGTTCCACATCTGCCTTCTTTTGTTCTTTGTTTTCACTATCATTTCTCTTTTTGATTTTCCTTTTTTCTTTCCTAGGCAAAATTTTGCTGTGTGGTCCAAGTTGGTGTTGATTTTCATTTTATGTCCACTCCTATTTAGTATCATGGAATTGCTTACCAATAAATTATCTAGCTGGTATCTATTGGAATGTTAGCAGCTATTCCATTTTGGTCCTAATGAACAGATTCTGGCTCAGATGCATTTACTTCAGTCAATAGGTATTTATTAAAGTGTCTTCTAAATTTTTCCTTTTATTGAGTACTACTGATATTAAGGTACCTTTAAGACATTTGCAGTCTTAGAAGTGCTCACAGGAAGGTCTTATTTTACTATAATATAAGACCAGGTGTGTAATATAATATAATATAATGTAATGTAATGTAATGTAATGTAATGTAATGTAATATAATACATATAATATAATACCGGGTCTTATATTAATTTTTGCTCCAGAAGACGCATTAGAGCTGATTGTCCGGCTAGGTCTTATTTTGGGGAAACACGGTATCTAATGAAGGACTGGAGAGATTAGTATGAATAAATATTATAGGATAAGAAAAAATGATGAAAAATGTGGGTTGAAATTATTCATTAATAAACCACTTTTAATATACCAGTGAATAGTAGCATTGGAGGAATTATTTTTACTGGATGCAAAGTCATTACAGTGGCATCTGACATAAACTAGTTTACAAAAACACTTAGAAGATATTAATCTTAAAGAATACCCATCTTTCGGATGACTTTAAAATTCTCACTATGATTCACTGAGGTATCATTTCATTAATTCCTATTTGTGAATATAGTGGACAACTTCCAGTTGTCCTCTAAAATCTATTACTTTTTTCTTGACATTAATAAAATTGTGACTGGAAAGTGACTTCCAGCTAGACTATATTTCTTAGCTCTCCTTTCAGCTAGGTGTCATATGCTCTGTTATGTGCAAAAGAAATAAGTTCTTTACTCTTTAAGTGACTGATCTCTCTTCCAGCAGCTGGTTAATCCTAATTAACATAGAGGCATTCTACCAAAACATAGTACAAGTATAGAATAAATCCTCTAGTTCTAAGACCAGTAAGGCTGTCATATGTTTTGATACACTTTTGTGGGATGTGTGCTATTTGGAGAATTGATGACTTCAATGTTACTTGTTTCTTTCAAATTTCCTGGACTAAAATCATGGATGTTCCCATTCAACTCAGGATATCCAAGGGAGCCAAGTATAACTTTCTTCCTCAGCTCTAACTCTTAGCTCTTGCCTCCTAACAATTTTGCTTTCTATTACTTTTCTCTGAGCCACATTGTCCATTATAAAATACATATTTATGAAGAGGTAATAGTTTTGACCAACGTCTTAAACTGTGCTTGTACTGAATGACTGAGACTCTCGTAATTTCAATATTGACTCCAGTCCAGGCTATTTCTTTGGAGCAGCTGCACACAACAACAAATAAATACATTCTTTAAACCTAAAGCATTCGTACCTGTCCTGGGGCGTCCCACAGGACCTCAGAGCTGCTTTTGAGTCTATGAGTATTAATTGTATGGCCAACTGAAATATGATGTCAAGAGCTTTATTTCAAAGGCTGTAACTGGTTATTCTGCTTTTTCCACAGGGGATGATTAATAAAAGTAGAGAAGATAAGTAAAATTGAGGCCAATACATTCTGTCCCTTGATAGCACCTAGTCAGAGATTTGCTGAGAATATAAGTTGACAGTGGTAGCTAAGGAGAGACAAGTAGCTTTAGGATGATTTCATGCACATCTCCCATCCCCAAGTCACTTAGGTGCATATTTGAAGAGGTCTCATTTTCCTATGTATCAAATTTCTTAACTGAAAAATGAAGAAATTTAATAGTTTGTTTCTAAAATATCTTCCAAATTTCAGATTCCATGTTTCTGTAGATGTTTTCTATACCCATGTTCAAATGGACCAGAGAAAAAGGAAAAACATTAAACTTTTACTGGCTTGTTTGTATTGGTTACTAACCAGTTGTTCTATTGGTCAGTAATAATTGTTTTATTGGAATTAACCAATTATCAACAGGTACCTTTGGGAAGAGTAGTCAGATAGTCAAAGGTAGAGTATATATGTATGTATATATCTATGTATGTATGTGTCAATCTATCGTTTACTTATGTAATCTATATATCTATCATTTACTTACATTTATTATGTGCCAGACACTGTTGTAATCACTTTATAAATATTAGCTCATTTAGTATCAAAACAGTCCTATGAAGTAGATAGTATCATTTCCCCATTTTACAGATGAGGAAACTGAAAGATAGAGAGGTAAAGTAACTTTCCAAAAGTCACACAGCTAGTACCTGGCAGATTGGAATTCAAGCAGTCTGGCTTCAGAGTCAGAGATTTTAATTGTAATGTTATATTGATAGAAAAAAAAAAAGGAAAGAAAAAATTATCCAAGAAGCCTCTAGGTGATAAAGGACAAAGGACAAAAATATCTACTTGCTTCCCATCTTCATCCTTTAAAATGCACATTCTTTAATATTTAGAATAAAAGAAATACAGTAAGTCCTCACTTGACATGTTCAATAGATTCTTGAAACTGTGGCATAAAGACATATAACAAAACCAATTTAACCATAAGTTAATTGATATAAACAATAGTTAAGTTCCTATGGCATCTCATCAATGTTATAACAAAACAACGTTGCACAAAGTTATGTTAAATGAAACAATGTTATTTGAGGACCTGCTGCACTTACTAGAATTTATTATGTTCTTATTCTGTGCCTGGAACTGTGTTATGATCCTCACATACGCTATCCATTTTAATATTTACAACTGCTCTAGGAAGCTGTGCTATTAGATTGAGCCAGGCAAAATTGCCCGCATTTCACCATTTCTAACTTACAAAAATGACAACATAAGTTGACACTTATGTTACACAGATTGTTACCTTTAACTACTGAAAGAACAGAAGCTTAACATGGTTAAGTTACTTCTCTAAGGTTACGTGGATTGTGAATAATGGCATTGGTAGCTTGAAATAAAGTTTGGGAAGTTCCAGACCTCATGCTTTTCACCAAAATGCGATTCTGCTTCTGCATATGCTATTTCATAGAACTTTTCATTATATGACTGTGTACTACTCTTCTATTCCCTATGTCCACACTTATCATTGCACATACTCAGAATGTACTACTTGCAGTGACTGATTAATGCTAATATCACCCAAGGACCTTCCTACTTAAAATGTGGTCTGAGGTTCAGCAACATGGGCACTGCTTGATAGAAATGCAGAATCTCAGGCCCCACCCAGGACTACTGAATCAGAAACTGAATTTTAAGAAAATCTCCATAAATATGCATAAAAGTTTGATTAGCACTGCTAGGGCACTCCAAAAGGCTGTACAAAAGCATTAAACATGGGCAGCTCTCACCTGGTGAGGAAAGGCAGTATAACATTCCTTAAATGGAAAAAGTGATGAAGAAACACACCCTATCAAATAGAATACTTCTTATGCATTCAGATACAATACATGGGTCTGACAAGAGAAATTTTGCAACATGTTCAGAAAGGTCAGATGTTGACATCCTTGTTGAAAGAGAAAAAGTGAGGTCCTAGGTTTTATCGAACTGGCCAACCCTAGGAGGCTGCTTAATTCTTCTGTCCTTCATGTTGACCTTCTATTTGACCTACTCCTACCTTATGAAAATGCTATCAAAAGTTTCGTTTTTCAATTTTCATGGAATTTTAAAAACTAACATACTAACAAATGTGTAAATAAAAAGCTTACCCTAATCCAAGGGGATTTACCCATCTCTGATTCACATCCTACTAACTCTAGGGAAAGCCTTCACCCATGCTGATAGAGAGTTCACAAGAAGAAGTTTTTTTGTATTTGGTAGAATAGGAATCAGGTCTTGGGAAATCCCAGGATTTAAAATGGAGAGTTTTGAGAGGACTCAGCTAGAATTTTGGTCTAAGCTAGCAAGTACCAAAGATAACAAAATGGCAGAAGTGATGAGAAACATGCTGAGACTATAGATGAGACCTGTGTCATGTGCTGATATAATCACCCACCCACAACCCCAAACACTCTTCCCAGTTTAATAGAACTGGGAATTGTTACTTCACAGGTAATGAGACGAAAGAGAAGGAAGTATCACTTAATCAATTCTGCTTCTAGCTAGATTAGGCAAAGAAAGCTTATAGGTTAAACCACCACATATATTATTGTCATCATTTCAATCACCTCTGTATATTTTTACAGGTTAATGAAAAAAAATATTTTTGTTTTAAATGGGGATGACTGGCACCTATTTAAAAATTCCAATGTACAAAATAGTATTCAGAGAAAGTTTCCCACCAAATTCTCAGTTCCTGTGTTAAGGAGCTAGCAACACTACCCTTGTGATTTTTTTTTCCCCCAAGAAATGCGTTTCAAATTTTTTTACACAGTGATAGCCTACTATATTCATTGTCTTGCCCTGTAGTATTTTTGCTAAGCGGTATGTTTATTTCTCACTGATATTGCAGTCTAATGCTAGTTAGTGGGGGCTGTGGAGTGCGTGCTCCTCCATACTCATTTGGGAACCCAAGTTCCTTCCATCTGGTGGCTTTACCATTCCCTAGGACTTTTGAGAACCCTCCAGGATTGGAGGGATAGTTTCACATGGACACATATAAAACTGGCACATTATTTTTCATAGCTTTGTTGGATGTGATATTTACTTAACCAATCCCTTATTGATGGACAGTTAGGTTATTTTCAATACTTTGCTTTGACATGTCTGTGTGCATGACAGGTAGTAGTTAGGGACATAAACTCTAGAGTTGAACTGCTTGGTTGCAAATCCCAACTCTGTCAATTATTAGTCAGGAAATGACTACCCACTCTGTGCCTTCGACACATGGTAGACCGAATGCAAGAGGGAGCTACTTTTACTTGAGGTAATATTCTCTAGGATGAATTTCTATAAGTGGAATTGCTATAGCAATGGATGTATCCATTCAAAATTGTGACAGACATTGTCAAGGTGCATTTAACAGCTGTTTATATCCTTATACAAAGAGTAATTGTAACTTTTCCTCCATATTCTCTTCAACATTAAGTATATTAGGGAAAAAAAACCTTTCGATTTTTTTCTTCTGTTTATTAACCAGTTAAAATGCTTACCACTAGTAAAGCTTGGAGAGGATTGAAGGAAAACCCTAAGTTGAAGAATAGGACTAAAATGAAATGTTCTCCATTTTTTTTCCCAGGTATACTTTATCATTTCAGAAAATATAATAAGGTCTGTGAGACTCCAGGAAAGCTTAACATCCTTGTCTTATGAGGCAAAGACCAGCTTGTTCTTCTCCAATATTTCTATTCTCTCCTTCCTTGCACAAGGCTAGACTACATTTCCCAGTTGTCTTGAATTTAGGAGAGGTCATGTGATTAGTCTGTGGTAACAGAAAGTAGGTGAAAATTATGCACCCACTGCCAAGCCTAACCCCTAAAATATCCTGCTTTATCTTCTACTTGTTCTTTCTTTTGCTCATTGGACAGCCAGATGCAGAGGATCCTGGAGGGTTCTCAAAAGTCCTAGGGAATGGTAAAGCCATCAGATGGGAGGAGCTTGGGTTCCCATATGAGTAGGGAGGAGCATGCACTCCACAGCCCCCACTAACTAGCATTAGACTGCAATATCAGTGAGAAAAAAATTATTTTGTAAGGCCACTGAGATTTGGGAGGTGTTTGTTATAGCACTTTAGTCCACTCCAGTGTTTCTCAACATTATTTTCATTATTACCTCTTAAAGTAGACCTGTTAGACGTTTTTTCTTAATTGCTCCCTTCATGAAATTTTAATATCACAGGTATATGTGTATTTTTAAGTACTGTACGTATGAGGTCTGACAAGTTCATGAACTCATCCTAGAAAAAGTGCTACATACCTCCTTGCTGAATATCACTACAGTCACCTTCAAAGTACTCCCCTTGGGAAGTTATGCACTGACACCAGCGCCTAGTCCACACTTCGAATCAATTTTGGAACTCTTTTCCTGGGATGGCCATCAGAGCTGTCGTTGTATTATCCTTGATGTCCTGAATGTCATAAAAATGTCTTCCTTTCAATATTTCCTTTATCTTCTAGTAAAGAAAGTATTCATTGGGGGACAGATCAGGTGAGGAGGGAGGGTGTTCCAATACAGTTATTTGTTTACTGGCTAAAAACTCCCTCACAGACAATGCCGTGTGAGCTGGTGCATTGTCGTGATGCAAACGTCATGAATTGGCTCTAAGGTGACCAAGTGATAGTAAGCGATGAGGTATATCACTCTTTTTCTAGGATGAGTTGGCGAACTTAATTGTCTGAACTTGAACATCCTTGTCAACACTTGTTACTTGTTGTTTTCTTCCTTCCTTCCTTCCTTCCTCTCTTCCTTCCTTCCTTCCTTCTTTCTTTCCTTCTTTCTTCCTCCCTCCCTCCCTCCCTCCCTCCCTCCCTCCCTCCCTCCCTCCCTCCCTCCTTCCCTCCTTTCCTTCCTTCCTTCCTCCTTTCATTTCTTTATTTTTCTTGAATAGTAGCTATCCTAATGGATGCATGTGTTATCTCATTGTGCTTTTGATTTCACTTTCTTAATGATAAAGATGTTGAGTATCTTTTCATATGCTTGTTGGCCATTTGTATATTTTCTTTGGAGAAATGTCTGTGCAAGTCCTTGGCCCATTTTTATTTTATGTATTATTATTATTATTATTTTGGTGAGAACATTTAAGTTCTACTCCCTTAGCAAATTTCAATTATACAATCCAGTATTACCAACTACAGTCACAATATTTTACATTAGATTTTCAGACCTTATTTATCTTACAGCTAAAAGTTTGTACCCTTTTATTAACTTCTCCCTATTCCCCCACCTCCCAGCTCCTGGCACTTTGCCCTATTTTTTAATGGGGATGATTTTTCGTTGTTGTTGTTGAGTGGTAGGAATTCATTACATATTCTAGATATTAGCCCTCTATCAGATAAGTGATTTGAAAATATTTTTGCTCATTTCTTGCGTTGCCTTTTTAGTCTGTTGATTGTGGCCTTTGATACGCTGCTATTTCACTTTTAAAATTCCAATTTCTCTAATTGTAAGTGAGACTTTCACGTGAATATTGGTTATTTATATATATATATATGTGTGTGTGTGTTTTTGTTTGTTTTGTGTGTGTGTGTGTGTGTGTGTGTGTGTGTGTGTAAAAGCCTATTTATGTCCTTTGCCTATTTTTCTATTTGGCAATTTGTATTTTCTCATTGAATTGAACTAGCCTTTTCTCCCACTTGTAAGTTGAAAATATTTTTCATTTTCCATATGTGTTTTGAATTTAATTGAATTTAATCTATAAAGATTGTTTTAAAAAATCTTCCATAGTAAAATTTAATAATCTTTTATTTCATGAGTTAGAAAAACTGGAAGCTTTGTTTAGGTAAATATATATATATATATATTTATATATATACACAAATATATACACATACATATACACAAAAACCTACTCATTTTCTAACAGTTTCATAGTTTCAGTTTAAACTTTTTTGGCCTTATTTTTCCAGTTTCCTATCCAGCTGACTCATACTCTTTATTAAATAATCCAATTTACTCTCACAAATTTCAAATGCCACTTCAGTTATATTTTAAATGATCATATTATTTTCTACATTTTTCTTAGTCGTAGCATTAAAATTTTTTTAATTATAAAATTTTCTGGATTCTATCTAGCATCTGTCTATCTAACTATCTGTCTACCTATCTATCTCATATTCAGTTGCTAAAATACAGAGAATCTCTGGAGGAATACACAGTAAACTACTAATAGTAGTGACTCTTACAAGGGGAATAGGAAACAGGGTAACTGGAAGAAATGGGAAAGAGAGGGACTTAACTTTTTGTGTGTGTATATTTTCAGTCTAGTACTATTTGCAAGTATAAACCTATTAGAAAATAAATAAATACATTTAAATGGCTCATAAATGTCAAGCACCACCTCTCCTTTCCCTTCTGCGCACCCGCCTCTTCACAAGGGTGTTGTCTTATTTTTTCATCCCTGTGTTTCCCAGAATCTTCCACCTCTCCTTATCCTTGGGGCCTGAAGAAATATTCACGTCCCTAAAATGAAAACTACAGGACCATTTAAGGTCTCTACTACCTTCCTGACTCCAATGTTAAGAAATTGTGGAGTTTACCCTGGGAGGCAAATGGAGCTCCAGAGAGGGCGGACAATAAGACAATGAAAAGTTTTCATGTGCTCCCACAATACAAATACCCTGGGAATGCAGGATTCTCTGGTGGGAGATTCGGGAGAGCTTTCGAGACTCATGATTATTAGCTTTATCATCACCAATGATTAAACTCTAAGCAGCATTTCATAAGTATATTCTGTGGAATATCAGTCTCTCAAGGTTCTCTTTAAACTTGTTTTTCCCTTTGTGGTCAATGAAGTTTGCAAAGCCAGTAGTGTCTCCTCTTTAGACAGTGATGATACATACTAACATTTTAAATATTTGAGAAATTTTGCAATAAAGAAACTCTTCAATTTGTGTTTGAACTAGAATCTCCAAACTTATACATCACAGAATCATTCTCACACACTCATCTCTCCAATACTGGTCATGACTTCCTGTGGCCGTGTAAAGTGGGAGCAGTATAAACTAACAACCAAAAGAAGGAGACAGATGTTGATGCAATGGATGAGAAATGCCAATCTGAATTGGTGTAAAGCTAGATTTTTAGGAGACCATTTTGACATTTTGATATAATTAATTGGGCTGGATTATAAATAATTCAGCAAATAAAAATATTGCTAATAAATGGGTGCTTTTGCTGCTTGAAACAATCCTCTTCTGCAGGCTGAGCAAGACTAATAAACATGTTTTTCCTCTTCACACACTCTGCGTGTCGTGGCCAAAGTGCTCATCAGTTCGGACCCTTTCTTAATGTGCACAAATCTGAATTAGGCAAGACTAACTCAGTGTATAAGTTCTGGAATAGGGATAACTTACTCCATCTTCTGATTTTTTTTCCTCTAGAATGTCTAAAGTAATAGTGGGAAATGGAAGAGCTAAAGGCTAGGATGGGAGGGTGTGAAAAGCAGGCAATAGGAAGGACTGGGGGACCTGATTAGAAAATAGGAAATAAAAAGAGGGAAAAATAGGTGCCTGTGGCAGAGATTATCACTGACTATACCTCACGTGTCACTCAGCGGCCTCGAGGTTAAGGGCCATCTGTCCTGAGAATATAAGGCTTTAATGTTCTCAGTTCTCAGGCCTGGTACTTTTATATCTAAGCAGAGGTGTTGTGTTTATTTAATCTTGCGGAGGCTTTTTGTGTCCGCTCTGACATTAAGAGCTGGTGAGAATGGTCACAAGTCTCGCTTTGCGTCTGTATAAATGGATGCTCTAATATATGGTTCTCAACTTAGGCAATATATTAGAATCACTCAGGGAACCTTAAAAACATACCAATGCCCGGGCCCCACCCCAGACCAATTGCATTAAAATCTCTAGTATTGGGCTGTGGATGTGGGTATTTTTTAAAATCACCCTAGATGACTTTAATGTGCCATCAAGGTTGAGCTACTGTTGTAAAGATCCAGGAGAATCCACTTATTGAGAATCCACCAGCTTACTAACAAGGGCACAAAGGACAATAGCCAATTTGGTACCTTTTAGGCCAGTGACATTGAGAATGGTTCTGGCTATTTGTGATTAAACCTATGTTACTTGGTAAGATCTCCAATTTCTGGATCAGAGGATTTTAAAAGCAAACTATTTTTTAAGTAGTCACTAGTGATTGCAGATTTGGCCCTAGAGTTGGCCTGGCTGTGATGCAATGATTTGGGAATCAGAGGAGGCAGCATGATATACTAAGAGACACCCTAAGTGATCTCTTGTATTCCAGACATACTCTTCCTTGCCTCCATTGGGGAGCAATTCAAATTTCCCTTGGTAGTCAGGATCAATCACCCCAGCCATACAGTAACTCCCTCCTTTACCTGTAGATTCAGAAACATGAGAAGCCCTAAGTGGTCAGGTGATAGTCTTAACTTCCAATTCAATGGAATCATTGTGTTTCCTGTATTCTTTTCTCTAGAATTGAGACCTCTAGGCCACTGCAGCATAAGACTGCCAGAACAGGAAGAAAAAATGTTGCTTTTTTTTTCTAGGGGTAATAGTGAGTGGTGCCACTCCAATTTCCACCTCGTGATCCCAGGACCCATGAATCCTAGCTATGGGGAGAATAGTGAAGTAGGAGTATTTTTCTGTGAGTCCCCAAATGATGTAAATGATGTTGGATCTGTGACAGTTTCTGAGTGTAGGCCGGGATCGTGTCTTGTGAGACCAAAGAATGGACACACTGACCAGGGAGAGGCAAAAAGTTGTAAAGGAAGATAGTTTATTAGAGGCAGGAGAAGAGGTTGCAGCTCCCAAGCAGGAGGGGGTCCCGAATGGGGGTGCCCAGTGACTGAGGCAAAAGCTCTTACTTTTATACCTTCCCTTGCCTGCTTGGGGAAGGGGGCTGGAGCCTTCTAATAGAATTCATCTATCAGGTTTGTCCTGTTTGCTCATCCTGAAGGGATTAATGAACTAACCCATTCCTATCTAGCAGATCTGCTCCTTTGTCTGGCAAGAGGGGATTTGGGATAATTTATTAACCTCTAGGCATTATCTCATATCTTTGTCCTGGAGTGAAGGAGACATTCCAGAACCTGGAGTTTCAGGATATGGCTACTTTTTGTTTATTCTGCCAGGGACCTTCCTGTCTACCTAGCAACATGCTAACTAACCTGTCTCAATAGCACCACATACTGAGCTCTGATTAAAAGTATGTATAGTCTTCTGGGGAACCTTACTCTGTTCTGCAAGGTATTATCACTTAACTGGTGCTGTAACTGAGTCTTCGAAGAGCCATTGTACCGTTCTATCCAGCCAGCCATTTCAGAATGGTGGAGAACATGATGAGACCAGTGTATACCATGAGCATAGGCCCCTGGCCACACTTGTTTTACAGAGAAGTGAGTTCATTGATCAGAAGCAGTGCTGCGTGAAATACCGAGGCAGTGGATAAGGCAAAGGCATTCTGTAAGTTCATGGATGATAGTTTTGATGGAAGCATTTTAAAATAAGATGGACACTATTCTCAGGTGATCTAGAAAAGGTGACTTAAAGAGTATGAATTTGTCAATGTTTATTTATCACTGGACAAAGGCCATAAAGGACTGGGTCTGGCAGAAATGAGCAATTTTATCAGTAACAATACATGAGGTAGAACAGGCATCATTGCACTCTACATGAACTCTGAGTCAAGACTCTTGACTCTTTTACATGTAATCTCTGGTTGGACAGGATTTTTGATCCCAAGAAGGGAATAGCTTACGAAGAGAACAAGAGTAGTCTGTCACTGGTATTTTTCTCATATTAATTCATTGACAAGTATGTAAGTAAGTTTTGAAAAGTAGAAACAAGTTTTACAGGATCTGAACATCATTAGGACAAAATATATTTGTTCAATTCATACATTTTCACCAAAGGAAAATTAGGAAACACAATTCTGCAAAAACAACAACAACAAAAAACATCAAATGAAAGTACTATCATTAGAAATGACCATCGTTACATTTTAGGTTCAAGTAGGCTAGCTTTTGACTTCTTAAAGGACGGTCCATTGAATGAGATTATCGGTGCTTCATGTTTCTTCTACACAGCACGACACTGGTTGCCACGGTGTCCTGGACAATGGCAGCTAGCAGACTACTGATACTTTCTCTCCCTACAGCTGAGTTCTGTCCTCACTAAGAATCATTAGTCATGTTTGAACCACATTCTTAATTATGTAACTATGTAATTAAATGTTATGTGAAATGTGAGCAAAAAAGGATGTCATCAATTCTATGGAAACTTGATTGAACACTACGAGAAAATGTGATTAATAGCGATACACAAAAAATGAGTAATTTGTACGAGCAAGATAGCTATCAAAGACAAAAGAATGAAATAAAAATCTAAAAAGATTTTGCATTCAGACTTCTTTAAAATTGTAATTTTTTTGTCTTTGATTTTCTTTTTTTTAAAGATTTTATTGGGGAAGAGGAACAGGACTTTTTTTTATTGGGAACAGTGTGTACTTCCAGGACTTTTTTCCAAGTCAAGTTGTTGTCCTTTCAATCTTAGTTGTGGAGGGTGCCGTTCAGCTTCAAATTGTTGTCCTTTCAGTCTTAGTTGTGGAGGGTACAGCTCAGCTCCAGGTCCAGTTGCCGGTTGCTAGTTACAGGGGGTGCAGCCCACCATGCCTTGCGAGACTCGAGGAGTTGAACCAGCAACCTTGTGGTTGAGAGTCCACTGGCCCATGTGGGAATAGAATTGACAACCTTCGGAGTTAGGAGCACAGAGCTCTATATGCCTGAGCCACTGGGCCGGCCACTGTCTTTGTTTTTTTAATGAAATCACATTCTACACAAATTTCAAATACTTTTTTTTTTTAACTTGGCAGTTTGTGAGAACCTGTAGTTAGTTGATTCTATAGTTATAGGTCATTCATTTTCACTGCTATATAGCATTCAATATCATGTTTGCAAATGCAACAAAATTTATTAATCTATTTTTCTGTTCCTAGATATCTTAATTTGCTTTAATGTTTACTTCTATAAACAATGCTACAATAAACATTCTTGTGATGAATTCCCATTAATAGTTCTTTCAGCAAATTCTATGGGCAATAAAACATCTTAGATGAGATGCTTAAAAGTGTATTTATTTTCCTTTGACTGAAAATAATAGTTTATTTAAAGAACTTTAGATTAACAATGTTTATAAACTCATTTTGAATAAAAATGACTAATTTCCTTCTATATTCTTTTGCTGATGACACATATGCTCTGAGTATAAGTCATTTCGTTTATAAGTTCTCTTTTTTTGCTATTATAGTCTTTGCGGTTTTCTAGCATGCATTTTCAATGTGACTATTCACATCCTTCTGGGACATTTTCAGTACTACATTTTTGAATATTGCTATTTTGTCATTCCCTCTAGTCTTTTCTTTTGGAATGCTTAATGAAAATATGTTCAAAATGTTTTTCATCAAAATACTTTAAGTGCTTTTTCATAACTTTTAATCTATATCTCTGTGATGTTTTCTTGCTGAATTCATTATTACTGTATTTTATTTTGATGATTCTCTCTGGATTTTTATTCAGTATTTGCACATACATTCTATTTTCTTCTCTTTTTTTTTGATGAAAACACAAAATCTCATTTATTTTTTTTCTAAAGCACAAAGGAGCTCACTCAGCACATGGACAATAAGCAAATCATACAAATATTGAGAAAAAATGAATACACACACACACACACACACTCACACACACACACCAAACACACATACTTCAGAGCAGCGATCAGGAGTTTAACCACAGTGTAATGTGGTTTTCATAACAAATGCTTTCTGACAGGCTTGTGAGTGGGAAAAGAACAGGACGATTATTGCCACATAACATCTGGTACTGAGTCACCTGAGGACTGTGAAAGCCATCTTGGCATCATCATTGGCCTGTTCAACTTTTGCATTTCACTAAATTTTGACCAGAGTTACAAACCAACCCCTCAACACTTGATCTCTCCCATTCAGGGCTGTGGGAGAAAAGGGGAGAAGGGGCTGGGCATGAAAACATGCATGGGGACCAATGCTAGGATTTCCTAATAGTGTCCGTTCATTTGTGCACTTCTTTCCATGTTTTTCTTTTAGAGACATCAAAATGTGTCAGGGTTCAAAGTCATACCTAAACTGGGTAGGGAGATCAGAAATCGCAAATGTCTCCTTTAAGCCTTCAGGAAAAACAAATTTTAAAAATTCACAACAATCCACACTATTTAAAATTGTTTCAAGACATTGCCTGTGACACATTTCTTAGTCCACCTTTTAATCATTCAGAACACACTTTTTAAACATGTGAATGTTTCTGGCATCATCATCAACTATAAAAAATGGACAACAATGAAAAGACATTCAGTAGGCTACAGAAGCATGCGATTCTGGGTGTCTTCCATGTATATAGCACAAGGTAGCTCTGATCCAACATGCCTTCCAGCTTGCCTTTTAGGCTTTCCATATGTCTGGTTCTGAGATGAAAAAATTAAAAATAGAAAGAGTCTGGAAAGGAGTGAAGACTCACAATATATTGCTGGATCTCATACCCATTGTTTCCTCTCTGACTTCTCAGCTGTAGCTGCCAACAGGGATATTCAAGGGCATACTTCAAAGTCAGCTAAACATAACAGGAGTGTTTTCTCACTGCCTTCCTTTCTTTACCACACAGTATTCTCACGGAAATACAAAAGAGAGTCAATGGGGTTTAATGCTAACAACATTTACTTAGTAAGACCTCTGAGTCCTGGCATGAAGAAAGCTTGTTTCAACATATTCTTTTGGACTCTAAAACCTTTGAAAATTAAATCAGAGAAGAAGCTGGAAGAATAAATAAGGGAGCAGGGTCTCCTTGGTCTCAGTTTAGGACAACTAGGACAACCTGTCATACCCTAAGGCCACATTTCACTCTCTTTTGAAAACTAAATTCACCTTAGCTGATTAGCCTGCTTTAGTGTTCCAGTTGCAAAAATATTTTTTAAATGTACCAAAGTCAATCCTACTGAGTATGTTGTTACCTGCTAAAGTGTATTTCATTAAAAATGCCATGAAACCTGAGGCAAATAAACAGGGTGGGGTGAGGGAGCTGGTAAGTTTTCATTCCTTCTTTCCTGTCAGAGAGTAAAATGCTCCAACACAACATGACAAATTGGGTTAGCTTGGAATACTGCCTCTCCACAATCCGAAAGACAACCAGAGTTAGGCCATGGCAACGTCTCAAAGTGCAGAACATCCCGTTACATGCACATGCATTCTATTTTCAATTGATAACTGTATCTATATAATTTTTTGGATTTTGTATTAGCAGTTTATTTTTTATATTCTCTCTTTTTCCTTTATTTTTTTCCCTCAAGGACCAAAAAGTCATTTTCAGATTGTTCTATTATTTTAATTGGGATATATTAAAATACTAATTTATTTTCCTGTCTGTCTTTGTGAATTTTCTTCATGGGCAAAAATGTGTACTATGCAGGCTCATCTTGGTTAGGAAATTTTCTTTTATTTTTACTTCATATTTGAATAGTTCCGTGAAGTTTTCATTTTCAAACTAGGTCATATTTAAGGCTTGAGGCTCCTGTCCCCTTTTAGAGTAAGACTAATTATATTTAGTTCCTGGCTGGAAGGTGGTCTCTGCTTTTTTCTATTTCTTTCATTAAGACACTTTATGAAAGCAGTAGCCTACTTATGGTAAGCTATACTTTTTTTTTAAAATTAAAGTTTATTGGGGTGACAATTGTTAGTAAAGTTACATAGATTTCAGGTGTACAATTCTGTAGCACATCATCTAAATCTCACATTGTGTGCTCATCACCCAGAGTCAGTTTTCCTTCCATCACCATGTATTTGATCCTGTTTACCCTCATCTGCGACCCCCTCCCCCTTACTCTCTGGTAACCACTAAACTATTGTCTATGTATATGAGTTTTTGTTTCTTCATTTGTCTTGTTCTTTTGTTGTTTTTGGTTTATATACCACATATCAGTGAAATCATATGGTTCTCTATTTTTTCTGTGTGAATTATTTCACTTAGCATTATAATCTTGAGATCCATCCATGTTGTCACAAATGGCACTATTTTATCTTTTCTTATGGCAGGATAATATTCCATTGCGTATATATACCACATCTTCTTTATCCATTCCTCTATCGAAGGACACTTTGGTTGTTTCCATGTCTTGGCCACCGTAAATAAAGCTGCAATGAACATTGGAGCATATATATCTCTATGGATAAATGTTTTCAGGTTTTTTGGGTAGATACCCAGGAGAGAGATTGCTGGGTCATATGGTAATTCTATTCTTAATTTTTTTGAAGAACCTCCACACTGCTTTCCATAGTGGCTGCACCAGTCTGCATTCCCACCAACAGTGTATGAGGGTTCCTTTTTCTCCACAGCCTCTCCAACACTTGTTACTATTTGTCTTGTTGATGATAGCCATTCTAACTGGGGTGAGGTGTTATCTCATTGTAGTTTTTATTTGCATTTCTCTGATGATTAGTGATGTTGAACATTTTTTCATATGTCTATTTGCCATTTCTACGTCTTCTTTGGAGAAATTTCTCTTCAGGTCATCTGCCACTTTTTAATTGGATTGTTTGCTTTTTTGTTATTGAGTTGTATGAGTTCCTTATATGTTTTGGATATTAGCCCCTTATCCGAGGCATTGTTTGCAAAAATCTTCTCCAATTTGGTTGGTTGCCTCATTGTTTTGTCGATGGTTTCTTTTGCTGTGCAGAAGCTTTTTAGTTTCATATAGTCCTATTTTTAGGTTTTACTTTCCTTGTCTTTGAGGTCAAATTCATAAAATCCTCTTTGAACCCAAGGTCCATAAGTTTAGTACCTATGTTTTCTTCTATGCAGTTTATTGTTTCAGGTCTTATGTTTAGGACTTTGATCCATTTTGAATTAATTTTGGTACATGGTGACAGACAGCAGTCTAGTTTCTTTCTTTTGCATGTGGCCTTCCAATTCTCCCAGCACCATTTATTGAAGAGGCTGTCTTTTCTCCATTGTATGTTTTTTGCTTCTTTGTCAAAAATTATCTGTCCATATTTATGTGGGTCTTTCATGTCCCACACGACGAGAGTTTTGGGGAGAGAAGAGGGTGGCACAGGGTTAAGAAAAGACAGTAGCCAATAATAGAGTGTAAGTGGGGCCAAGGGGCCCCAGTCTCAAGGACTGACCCCCAAATCGGGCCTACACATAGTTTTTATTACTTAGGAGGGGAAGTAAAGGAGATAAAGCTTGTCAATCTCAAGATCTGTGAATCCTGTACATTATAATAGGAAACTGACTCAAGCCAATCACCCTTGCCTGCAGGCAGTAAGTCTCAGGATGTATGTATTTCCCCAAGGGACAAAACCTATATGCATATGAATAGATGGAGAGCACATCATTGAATCACTTCCCTTGCAGGTTGTGGGAAGGAATGCAGCCACAGAGGCAGAGGTTCTGCTTAGCTGGGGGAAGGTGGGGGGCTGTACCCACCTCTATGAACCCTGGAGATTCTCCTGTTGGCCCCACTGGACTGCACCTGGCTTGAGTTGTCCCCCCCCCACACCCCTGTGGGGAATCTTACTCGTCATTGGCTGACCAGCCATTTTTTCTGGGGCCACACAGGGAGACATAAGATGCAAGCACAAAGGTGAAGCAAAGTCCTTGAAAGGATCCGTCTCACAGACTCTCCTTTCTTTAGGGGCAGGTACAAGGAGATAGACGGGTAGGCTGCTGCGTGGCACCAAGGGTTTATTTCTGGGTTCTCAATTCTATTTCATTGTTCTGTGTGTCTGTTTTTCTGCCAATACCATACTGTTTTGATTATTGTTGCCCTGTAGTACAAGCTGAAGTCAGGGAGTGTGATACCTCCAGCATTATTCTTTTTTCTTAGGAGTGCTTTGGCTATTCGGGGTCTTTTGTAGTTCCCTACAAATCTGATGTTTTTTTTGTTCTATTTCTTTAAAAAATGCCATTGGAATTTTGATGGGGCTTCCACTAAATATGTTTATAGCTTTGGGTAATATGGCCATTTTAACTACGTTGATTCTTCCAATCCATGTACATGGAATGTCTATCCATTTCTTTATGTCTTCTTCAATTTCTTTTAAAAATGTCTTATGGTTTTCAGTATATAGGTCTTTCACATCCTTGGTTAAGTTTATTCCAAGGTATTTTATTCTTTTTGTTGCAATTGCAAAAGGAATTTTTTAAAATTTATTTTTCTGAGATTTCATCGTTAGTGTATAGGAATGCAATGAACTTTTGTACATTGATTTTGTAGCCAGCAACTTGACTGTATTAATTTATTGTTTCTAGTAGCTTTTTGGTGGAGTCTTTAGGGTTTTCTAAATGTAGCATCATGTCATCTGCAAAGAGTGACAATTTAACTTCTTCATTCCCAATTGGGATGCCTTTTACTTCTTTGCCTTGCCTGATTGCTCTGGCTAGGACTTCTGATACTATGTTGAAAAGCAGAGGTGATAGGGGACAGCCCTGTCATGTTACTGAATGTAGAGCAAAGGGCTTCAGTTTTTCACCACTAATTATGATATTAGCTGAGGGTTCGTTATATATGGCCTTTATGTTAAGGAAGTTTCCTTCTATACCTATTTTATTAAGTGTTTTAATCATAAATGGATGTTATATCTTGTCAAATGCTTTTTCTGCATCAATTGACATGATCATATGATTTCTGTCCTTTATTTTGTTTATGTGATGTATCACATTGATGGATTGCGTATGTTGAACCATCCTTGTACCCCGGGGATGAACCCCACTTGGTCGTGATGAATAATCTTTTTAATGCATTGTTGCATTCGTTTTGCTAGAATTTTGTTTAGGAATTTTGCATCTGTATTCATCAGAGATATTGGTCTATAATTTTCTTTTTTTGTGTTATCCTTACCAGGTTTTGGTATCAGGGTAACGTTAGTCTCGTAAAACGAGTTAGGGAGTGTTCTCTCTTCTTCAATTTTTTGGAAGAGTTTGAGTAGGATACATATTAAATCCTCTTTGAATGCTTGGCAGAATTCACTAGTGAAGCCATCTGGTCCCGGACTTTTGCTTTTGGGAAGGTTTCGGATGACTGATTCAATTTCCTTACTGGCGATTGGTATATTTAGATTTTCCAATTCTTTGTGATTCAGGCTAGGAAGGCTATATGTTTATAAGAACTTGTCCATTTCTTTTAGGTTATTGAATTTGGTGGCATATAGCCCTTCATAGTATTCTTGGATGATCCTTTGTATTTCTGTGGCATCCGTAATAACTTCCCTTCTTTCACTTTTGATTTCGTTTATTTGTGTCTTTTCTCTTTTTATCTTAGTGAGTCTAGCCAAGGGTTTGTCAACTTTATTAATCTTTTCAAAGACCAGCTCTTTGTCACATAAATTTTTGCTATTGTCTTTTTGTTCTCTATTTCATTTAGTTGTGCTCTGATTTTTATTATTTCCTTCCTTCTGCTGACTTTGGGTTTCATTTGTTCCTCTTTTCCTAGTTCTATAAGGTGTAACGTGAGGTTATTTATCTGGGATTTTTCTTGCTCTTGAGATAGGCCTGTAAGGATATAAATTTCCCTCTTAAAACTGCTTTCTCTGCATCCTAAAATTTTAATAGGATGTATTTTCATTCTCATTTATTTCTTTGTATATTTTGAGCTCTCCTCTTATTTCTTCTTTTGACCCAGTTGTTCTTTAAAAGTATACTGTTTAATCTCCATGTATTTGTGTTTTTTCCTGCCTTTTTTTTGCAGTTGATATCCAATTTCAAAGCCTCGTGAGCAGAATATGCTTGGTATGATTTCAATATTCTTAAATTTGCTGAGCTAGTTTTATGTCCCAATATTTGGTCTATCCTTGACAATGTTCCATTACACTAGAAAAGAATGTATAGTCTGATGTTTTAGGATGAAGTGCTCTATAAATGTCAATTATGTCCATTTCATCTACTGTGTTATTTAGGGATGCTATTTCTTTATTTTCTGTTTGGATGATCTATCCATAGCTGTCAATGATTTAGGTTCCCTAATATATGTATTTGGGTTCCCTACTATAATTGCGTTTTGGTCAATTTCTCCCTTTAGTTCTGTTAGTAGTTGCTTGGTATATTTCAGTGCTCCCTGATTGGGGGCATACATATTGATGACTGTTATGTCTTCTTGTTGTATATTCCCCTTTATCATTATGAAATGTCCATCTTTGTCTCTTGTTACCTTTTTTATCCTGAAGTCTATTTCATCTGATATCAGTATGAATACACCTGATTTTCTCTGGATACCATTTGCTTGGAGAGTCAATTTCCACCCTTTCACTTTGAGTCTATATTTGTCCTTGTAGCTGAGATGTGTCTCTTGGAGGCAGCATATGGTTGGGTTTAGTTTTTTGATCCAATCTGCTACTCTGTGCCTTTTTATTGCTGAGTTCAGTCCATTTACATTTAGGGTGATTATTGATATATGAGGATTTCCTACCATTCTCTCTTTGGGTTTCTCTAAGACTGTGTCTCCATTGTTTGTTTGCCTTTTTGTTGCTATTTGTGGCATTCTATGATTTTTCCCCTCTGTTTCTTCTTTTGTTATGTTATATATTTCAGATCCGGACTTTTTTTGAGTGGTTACCATTAAGTTTATGTAAAAGAAAGTTTGATCTTTAGAGTATTCCATTTTCTTCAGCATGCTTACTTTCTCCATTCCCTTATTCTGGTTCAGGTGTTTACTTTCCCCCTTTTATGTTTTTGTTGTCACAAATTATCTCTATACTGCTCTAATAGCTTCCTTCAGTATTTCTATAGTGCAGGTCTGTGTTAGAAAATTCCCTCATCTTCTGTATGTCTGGAAAGGTCTTTATTCCTCCTTCATATCTAAAGGATATCTTTGCTAGATATGTTATTCTTGGCTCATAATTTCTCTCTTTCAACAGTTTGAATGTTTGATTGTACTCCATTCTGTCTTGTAGAGTTTCTGCTGAAAAATCTGATGATAACCTAATCGGCTTTCCTTTGCATGTTACCATCTTCTTTTCCCTGGCTACCTTGAGGATTCTTTCTCTGTTGGTAATTTTTTGACAACTTCAACACAATATGCCTTAGAGAGGCCTGTTGGGTTGAGGTAGTTAGGTGTTCTATTTGCTTCTTGGATTCGAGGATCCAGTTCTTTCCACAAGTTTGGGAAGTTCTCATCAACTATTTGTTTGAATATACTCTCTGTTCCCTTCTCTCTTTCTTCTCTTTCTCGTATGCCCGCTATTCTTATATTGCTCTTTCTGATGGAATCAGAAAGTTCTTGTAGAGTTCTTTCATTTCTTTTAAGTCTCAAGTCTCTCTCTTCTTCTATCTGTGTCATTTCCAGATTTCTATCTTCAATGTCACAGATTCTTTCATCCATCTGGTCACCTCTACCACCTAAGCTGGCTATTTCATTCTTCATTTCTTTTATTGAGCTCTTCATCTCCAGAAATTCTATTTGGTTCTTTTTTAAAATTACAATCTCTTTGGTAAAATGTTCATTTTGTTCTTTGATTGTGTTTCTGAGTTCATTAAACTGCCTGTCTGTGATTTCTTACATCTCGTTGAGCTTTCTAAGAACTGCAATCTTGAATTTTCTGTCATTTAAGTCACATATTTTTATGTTTTAAGTTCATTTTCTGGAGACTTTTTAATTTCTTTCTGAGTTGTCTTGTTACCTTGGTTATTCATGGCAATTAATGAATTATTATTTCTCTTTCTAGGCATCTACAGGAGTGGGTTGTGCCACACGTTGATAGAAAGAGGTCTTTCTTTTGTTTTCCAGTAGGTGTTGGTAGAATGTTTTATTTTCTCTCCGAGTGCAGCCTTTTATTCTCTCTTACACTGTAGTGTTATATTTTCTCTGCACTGTTCTGGCTTCTCAGACAATGGGGGCATTCTCTGGAAGGCAGGCTTCTCCTCTGTGAATAGTTCACCTGGGTCAGCGTACCACCTCTGTGGGGGGATGTGGATAGCTTCTGAAGTTCCAAAGCTCTTCCTGCACCAGATTCAGAGCCTGTGTTTTTCTGCAGCTCTTTTTACTCCTCCAGGGATCCGCCCAGAGAGGTAGGGACAGGGGTGGGACAGGTTGTGAGAGGTGGCCCAGAACAATGGTGACAACCACCACCACAGCCAGTGCTGTTTCCAGGGCTCCCTCCCCTTTGCCAGAACTAGTTGGGATGCGAGTCTGTGGCTGTGGGCTACAGTTCTCAGAATTGCAAATATTCTATTCTTTCAATCTAGCACTGCCACCTCTCCACTTCTAGTACTGGGAGGGTGGGGAGGGGGTGGCTAGACTCAGTGCTTAAGACTTCCACTCTCTGCTTGACAGTGAGAGCTCAAACCATTCACACTTCTTCCCTTAGTCTTTGCTCCAAGGTCTCTGCCATGATCATTGGGTTCAGCCTTGTTATTTGCTGATCCCTCAGGCAGGTCAGTGGGCCATAAGAGGAGCACTAGCAGTCCGAGTTCTTCCCTGTCCCGCAGCTGTGGTAGTCTGAAATGCAGCAAGCTTGGAGTTTGAACTCTGGTCTGTGTCATGCACCCGCCTGTCCCGTGTCTCTGCACTTCCTGCTTCCCTCCTCCCCTGCTCATGCAATTTGCCCACCTTTAGATGATTTCAGGTGCACATCTCTTAGACTTGCCTGTTTGCTGTGCAGGGAGTCCTTTGTGGAATTATAGTTGTTCAATTTGTTGTAAGTTTCAGGGGAGATTTCAAGAGGTTCACCTCATGCTGCCATTTTTATGACGTAATTGGTAAGTTATGTTTTTATGTTTTACTTTTTTCTTAAAGTCTCTTTTGGCACACAGGAAAATCCTAATCTGTTGCTAGTTGCCAAGCACTGAGCCCAATGCTGGTCCCTCAGCCTATGTGGGTGATTTTGAGTTTTCACCTCCTACAGGAATGTCATTTCAACTGTCTCCACCTGCTTCCAGAGGCCAGCAGACTTCAACCCTAATTACTGCTTTGGTATTTGGTCTTATTTCTGAACTATAGTGATATTTTACCTTTTTTCCTTTTTAAATTAAGGCTATATCTTTTTTGTTATATTTAAAAATATTTTATCAATTACTGCTGAGTGTTTGGAGCAGGGAGATTGTGTGTGTGTGTGTGTGTGTGTGTGTGTAAAGTGACCCACAGCTTCATCTTACCTTGGAGTTGCTAATTAATTATTTCATAGATATTCTCATATGATGTCTGATAATTATATTTGTGAATTTGACACTATGCACTTACATTGGCAGCACTACACAAACAGCTTGGTAAGGTTTCATAACCTTGGTATATCAGTGTCTCACAGCTGTGTTCGTGTTGACATGTGGTGGTGTCTTGCTGAGTGGCATTCGTTATTGTTGTGTGTTTTTATGTGCTGTCGCGAGAATGTCTGAGCTTGAATTAGAGCAACGAACAAACATTAAATTTCTTGTTAAACTTGGCGAGAGTGGAAGTGAAATCAGGGACATGTTAGTCTAAGTTTATGGGGATAATGCCATGAAGAAAATGGCAGTGTACAAATGGATTAAAAGTTTTTCTGAGGGGAGAGAATGTGTCATGGATGAAGAGAGGTCAGTGCAGCCAGAAACAAGCAGAACTGATGAAAACATTGCAAAAATTCATTGAATTGTACGTCAAAATCGTCAGCTGACTGTGAGAAGCATAGCAGACCAAGTAAACATTGACAGAGAAACAGGAAAATCTTAACTGAAATCTTGGCATGAGAAAGGTGTGTACAGAAATAGTCCCAAAGGAGTTCACCAATGTACAAAAGCAATGAAGAATCGAAGTTTATCTGAGGGGAAAGAATGCGTCACTGATGAAGAGAGGTCAGGGAAGCCAATAACAAGCAGAACTGATGAAAACATTGCAAAAATTCATTGACTTGTGTGTCAAAATTGTCAGCTAACTGTGAGAAGCATAGCGGACCAAATAAATATCAATAGAGAAACAGTTAGGAAAATCTTAACTGAAAATCTTGGCATGAGAAAGGTGTGTGCAAAAATTGTACCAAAGAAGCTCACCAATGTACAAAAGCAAAGGAGAGTCAAAGTTTGCCAAGACTTTTTGGAGAGGCAAGATGATGTTTTGGGCTATGTTATCACTGGTGATGAAACATGGGTGTATCAATACGACCCTGAAACAAAGCATCAAAGTGCACAATGGAAGTCAGCCAATTCTCCATAAACAAAAAAGTTCTGTCAATCCAAATCAAGTCAAAACTATGTTGGTAACCTTTTTTGATGTCTGAGGGATTGTTCCTTATGAATTTGCACCAACTGGCCAAACAGTTAACCAGTTTACTATTTGGCAGTGCTGAAAAGGCTGTGTGAAAAAGTTAGATGACCTGAACTTTTCGCCCACAATTCATGGCTCTTGCATCACAACAATGCATCAGCTCACACATCCTGTCTGTGAGGGAGGTTTTAGCCAGTAAACAAATAACTGTATTGGAACACCCTCCCTACTTACCTGATCTGGCCCCCAATGACTTCTTTCTTTACCTGAAGATAGAAGAAATATTGAAAGGAAGGCATGTTGATGACATTCAGGACATCAAAGGTAATATGACAACAGCTCTGATGGCCATTCCAGAAAGAGTTCCAAAATTGCTTTGAAGGGTAGACTAGGCACTGGCATCGGTGCATAGCTTCCCAAGGAGTGATATTCAGCAATGAGGTATGTAGCACTTTTTCTAGGATCGATTCAGGAACCTAATTGTCAGACCTCATACATAAGGATCGCAACACTTTTGCTACCAATTTGCTACAAATATTTTACTCAATCACTTTCTTTGGAATATTGTATTTTTGGTTACAAATGTTTTAAACTTTACAATTACTCTCTTTGATATCTCACTTAGGAAATATTGATCTATATTTTATTCTAGTGCTTTTATGGATCTTAATATTCTAAACATTTACAGGCTCAATTTCCCTAAAATATGTTTTTATTTTAGATATTAACCGTACTATTTTTCCTATATAATGAGTATATTTGTTTATATTTTACGTATGTTAAGTAACTTATCATATCAACTGACTTGAAATGTCTGATAATATTATACATTCTAGTTTAGACTAGATTTATATTGTGTTCTGTTTAACTCTGCTGATTCCAGCTGCATTCACTAGTTTGTAATTAATTTTAGTGTGGAAGAGCTGCCTTACAAATTTGCAGATACCTTGATAGGCGAGACCAAACTGTGGACCCTGGCGAAGCTTCCCAAGGTGTTGCCTCCTGAGACGCCACTTGACTAGCCAACTTATTACACACCCCTTCCAAAAATTTCCAGTTCACACTGCTGAGATGAATTATGAGAACTGGTTTATGCGAAACAGTAAATTATAGCAGGAAGACTGATAGGTAGACCTCACTCCACTACTTACTAGTCAAGTAACCTCAATGATCCTGTCTTGCCTTATTTGTAAAACAGGGGTCAGAGGTTTACAGCATTTCTGTTAAGTTGGGAAATCCCAGAGAAAGAGTTGTCTGTAAGAAAAATTGAGGTCACAATGTCCTGTCAGCTTCCTTTCTCATAGACAATCCTGGCAAGCCTCATTATGTCATTTCAACGGTCAGCTTAAAGTAGTGTAGTGAATATTTAGGGACATACAGCATTGCTATGAAACTAAAGAGAGTTCATTCTCCTTTTGGGAATGGTGGCTCCCTTTCCTGTGATTCAACATCACTGCCCCTGACTCTGTAGAGTTCCTATTAGCTGTTCCTAATATAAAATCTTATTTGCTATTCTTGATATAAATTCATAGTATCAGAGAAATGTACAGGGCATTGGAGATTTTCTTTTCTTCTCTTCTATTCAGAAATATACTCCACATATCTCTTATCCAATCTGAACACTTCCAGTGACCGTTTCTTCACGAATTAGTGTTCTGGTTTTGAACATTCAGCCTAATAGGCCATTTAAAATAATTTTTAACTTACCTTTTCAATTTATAGGGGTAGTTTCCCTATAATTTCCTTATTGAAATTTCTTGAAATGGTAGAGAGTCTCAATAGGGTGCACAAAAATGCATCATTTTTCAGCATTTTCCAGCTTTCCTTAACTGCATCATCTTCACTTCACGCGGTCTCGCCTGCTTTCCTGATGAGGTTATGACCCCTGACCCTGAATCACATTATGGAATTTACTCCCTACCTCAATGTATCATTTTCTCTATTAATATACTTTTATTTTTTTCTCCAGATACAAAGGAAAGATTCACTTCCCTAAGATAAACCACTCTGTGTCCTGGATCTTTTTTTGACTCCTGTGGAAAATCTTCGACTCAGACTCGTCTCATTCTCATCCATGTCACTTGCTCCTTACTGATCCTCTGCCTGTGCCTTCCCAGTGTTGCAGTATTGCCTGCTGTTTATAAAGTACTTTCTCTCACTTTCACTTCAAACTGTGGAATCAAAAGCCTACATTTTCTATGTTTTCACCATTCATTCTCTTTTGAAACTGTTGTAATCTTACTTCTATCTCAAAACTGTTAACAATGAACTAATAACTAAATTCAGAGAATATTCTTGGCTTGAACTTTTTGGAAGCTTTGAGCTCAAAATTACACTCTCCTTGAAACTGCACATCTGTGTCATTTATTAACACAGTTCAATTATTTTTAAGAGTTTTACATAGAACAGCTCATCTTACCATCACTGCACTCTATGAGGTGGTACCATAATAACCACAGTTCCATAGGTGAGGAAACAGGACCAGAGTCGTTAACAATTTGTCTGAAAGTCCTGTTCAAATGTCTTTGGTCCTTTGCTCTCTCATTTCTACTTATTTTTCTGGCTTCCCTTTCTATCACCTGCTTGTGAGTATTCATTCTTTATAACAGCTGTTTGTCCTCGTTTTCTCTCTCTACTCACTTGCCTTCAATAAAGCAGTCCTGTCTTCAATATGCTAATGACCTCTGTATTTGGTGCTTCTTTGCATGTCTTGCCTTGCCAGGAAATTCTTGAAAGGATGGGGCTCTGCCTTTTAATTATTTTATATTCTCTTTCATTAGTATTTAGCATTTAACATAGTGGTAAATATGTGAGAGATAGTTTATCAACTAAGTTCCTTGGTTCCATAAAGAGAAAACAACTATGGCTAATATAAGCAAAAACAAAATTGTGTTAAGAATTTGGGGAGCTCTTAGAGCTGATGGGGGCTAGAGCACCGGTTGTCCTCCAGCCAATGATCAGAAAGCTGCTGTTGGTCAGAATGGGACTCCAACCACTCTCAGTCTCTTAGACTCTTTTTTTTTTTTTTAATTAAAGTTTATTGGGGTGACAGTTGTTAGTAAAGTTACATAGGTTTCAGGTGTACAATTCTGTAATACATTATCTATACATCACTTTGTGTGTTCCCCTCCCAGAGTCAGTTCTCCTTCCATCACCATATATTTGATCCCTTTTACCCTCAGCTTTTACCCCTCCCCTCTTACCTTCTGGTAACCACTAAATTAATGTCTGTGTCTATGAGTTTTTGTTTTGTCATTTATTTGTCTTGTTCCTTTGTTGTTTTCAGTTTTATATACCACAAATCAGTGAAATCATATGGTTCTTGACTTTTTCTTTCTGACTTATTTTGCTTAGCGTAATAATCTCAAGACTCTTAAGACACAAACGAGAGGAATGAGCATCTGAATGGCTTAGCTGATATCTCATGTTCTTCCACTGAGGGAGGAAAGGTTACTAATTAAACTCTAACCAGGTTGTACTAAAAGGAAAGAGATAATTCCTCCAAAACCATCACATTACTGTTAGGAAAGGAGAAAAGAGATTGGGAAACAAACCCAAAAAACGTTTATAATAGGTGTTGAATAAACCATTTGTTGAATGAATGAGTTAATAATCTTAGGACCTCAATCACTACATTTAGATTTAGTTTTTGCAAGACTAACATGGTATAGTTACATTTATTCTTTGTGATTAGAGCTACGTCTATATGCATATGAAAACTGGGGATGGCCAAAATTCAGGGGCAGACAGCCATGCATGTCACACATGTTGTAAGGATAAATTGAGAAACTCCAAAGAAAGCAGGCCCTCATTTGGATGTTGAGATTCTAGACTGTTTGCTAAGTGATAAGTCAGAGCACTTGATCATAAATGGTCTGAAGTACACGTAAGCTTGCATCTAAAAGAAGAGGCTGTACAATTGTTGGGTATGGTCATAAAGAAGGCATGTTTGACCCATGATCTGGACCTTGACAATTGGAGGCTCTCTGCTCCCTTCCCTGTGCTTAAAATGTATGTTCAGCTTGCCTTCCCTGAGCTAGAATCTGCCCAGGGCCACAGCCTTGAGATAATAATGTGGTAATGAGACTATCTAAACTACCTTTTGATGAAATCATTTAATCCATTTACATTGGAAGTAATTGTTGATAGGTATGTAGTCATTGCCATTTTATTAATCATATTTTTGATTTTTTTTTTTAATGTCTTAAAGAAGTCCCTCTAAGAATCTTTGTGATACTGGTTTGGTGGTGGTGAACTCCTTTAGCTGTTTCTTGTCTGGGAAGCTCTTTATCTGTCCTTTGATACTAAATGACAGCTTTGCTGGTAGAGTCATCTTGGTTGTAGGGTCCTTGCTTTTTATCACATTGAATATTTTGTGCCAACCCCTTCTAGCCTGCCAAGTTTCTGTTGAGAAATCCTCTGGCAGTCTTAGGGGAGCTCCTGTGTAGGTTACTAACTGCTTTTCTCTTACTACTGTAAGATTCTGTCTTTGCCTTTAACCTTTGGCATTTCAATTATGATGTGTCTTGGTGTGAGCCTTTTTGGGTTCATCTTGTTTGGGACTCTCTGCACTTCCTGGGCTTGTATATCTATTTCCTTCACCAGGATAGGGAAGTTTCTTGTCATTATTTATTCAAATAGGTTTTCAATTCCTTGTTCTCTCTCTTCTCCTTCTGGTACCCCTATAATGTGAATGTTGGTACATGTGATGTTGTCCCAGAGGCCTCTTAAATTCTCCTCATTTTAGGGGGGAGAATTCTTTTTTCTTTTTGTTGTTCTTATTGGGTGTTTTCTGCTACCTTATCTTCTAAATCACTTATTCAATGCTCTGCTTCATCTAATCTACTGTTGATTCCCTGTAAAGTATCCTTCATTTCCATTATTGTATTCTTTATTTCTGAATTTTTAGAAGTTTTTTAATCTCCATTTTTATGTTTCCTATTTCTTTGTTGAACTTCTCCCCGTGATCACTGAGCATCCTTAAAACCAGTGTTTGGAACTCTGCATCTGGTAGATTACTTGTCTCCATTTTCTTTAGTTCTTTTTCTGGAGCTTTGTTCTGTTTTTTTATTTGGGACATGTTTCTTCGTCTCCCCATTTTGGCTTCCTTCCTGTGTGTGTTTCTATGTATTAAGTAGGGCTGCTATGACTCCTAGTCTTAGTAGAATGGCCTTATGTAGTAGGTGTCCCCTGGGGACCAGTGGTGCAGTCTACCTGGTCAGCTGAGCCAGGTGCTCCAGGTGTGTCCCTTGTGTGGGTTGCATGTGCACTCCTGTTCTGGTTGAGCATTGATTACTGTTTGCATGTAAATGGGAGGGATTGGCCCTCAGGCTGATTGGTTGTGAGGACTGGCTGTGACTACAGTGGAAGAGTTGTAGTGCAAGGGCTGACCCTACAGAGCAGGATGTGCCTCAGCAGGGCTCTGGTGTCTGCCCAATCCACCCTTTGCATGTGTCATCCTTGGAGGCGGTGGGGCAATGCTCCAGCTCATCCTTGGAGGTGGTGGGGTGATGCCCCTGAGCCCGCCAGCCCCAGGACATCCTGGGAGGAGACGTGCTGCAGGTCAAGTATAGCCACAGCCCGTACCCCACCCAGAGCCACCTGGCAGGAGCTCTGATGGCCAATGCCCATGCTATGCTTGGGGAAGTACCTCGAGAGGATAAATTGTGAAGCAAGGCTGGTAGGGCCAGGCTTAGGGCTGCTCAGCCAGAGATATGGGACATGCTCACACCAGATGCTGCTTGTCTGGGTACTGTGAACTTTGAGAGACCCTAGGAAAGTCTGCAGCATGAGTCAAGGGAAGTGGTTTGTAGAAAATATCTACTGGAAGCAGCCTGGATATGCCCAAAAGTTGGGCAGGGTGGGGTCTCAGAATCACCAGGGCATGGAGAATAAATGGTGTCAGCCAGCTTCATGGATCTCAGATATGGTAGCTGCCGATATCTGCAAGCAGGCAGGGGGAAGGCTCGACAAAGAAACAATGGCTTCTTCCAGCTCCTCCGTCTTGGAGAAAGCTGTCCCTCCAGCTTTCATCCTGAAGCCAGATAACTCAGTTGTTCCCCATATGTCCCTGTTGCCTCTTCAGCTGTTGCCCCAGCACTGGAACTTAGAGGCAGTAATTCCTTTTGTGAGTCAGTCTATGCACAATATCTTTAAGAGGAACACCTGGGACACTTGCTGCCCTCCATCTCACTCAGCCACAATCTCTGCTGGTTTTTATATCCAGAAGTTTTGGGGACTTCTCTCCCCAGCACTGGAACTCTGGGCTGGGGTGGGGCTGGAACCCTTCACTCCTTGTTGGTGGGTGGACCTCTGGAACCAAGATATTCCTCCCAATTTTTAATGGTCACACGTGGGTGTGGGACCAGCCCTTTTTGCGTCTCTGCCTCTCCTATCAGGCTCAAGGTGGCTTGCTTCTTCTGTATGTCTTTAGTTGTAGAGCTTCGGTTCAGCATAATTTCAGGTAAATCTCAATGATGGTTGTTTTATAGTTCAGCTGTAATTTTGATGTGGTTGTGAGAGACGGTAAGCATAGCATTTACCCACTCTCCCATTTTGACCATCTACTTTCTGAATCTACGAATTTGACTACTCTAGGTTTTTCATATAAATGGAATCATGCCACATTTGTCTTTTTGTGACTAGCTTATTTTACTTAGCATAATGTTCTCAGTGTTCACCCATGTTGTAGAATGTGCCATAATTTCCTTCTTTTTAAATGGCTAAATCAGAGAAAACATTTTAATTTTATAATATACTCATTTATTATCCAAAACTCTTTGTAAATTGGAAATAGAACTTCTTTAAACCTATAAACAGTGAATGCAATGGCAATCCATACAACACTCAAACCAAGTGAACCGTAGTGACAGTTAAAAAGATAGATAGAACCTACCTTTTAATATTTAGTGACTTCCTTTTATAAAGTTAAAATAACCCCATATTGTAAAGAATACATAGATGCAAGAACACTTTTAAACTATTTTAAAGTTTTTAAAAGGAAAGCCAGTGAATGATCAACATAGCGTCAGGAGGATGGCTTCTTGAAGGTAGAGAAATGAGATGGGGAGGCTGGATGCTTATCTGAAGGACCTGGCTTTTTTGGGGGATGGTGCTTTCATTGAAGCTTATTAGGGTTAAAATTAAGGAATTAACCAAATAAATAAAGTGGACCAGGCTTGGAGTCATGACCAACAATCATCATGAACCATTAATAATGATTAAACCAGTTTCATGCATCTGAGGTTAAAGAAAGAAAAAGACATTTGACCACAATATAGAGAAGAAAACAGTAGAGGAAATATCAGAGGTATTTGTTGTGTTATTTTAATTTTATTAAAGCATTGCAATACTTGAGCATGATTCTGTGATGATGGAGAAGAGGTAGTAACAAGAACGAGGCTGGGGACATAGAGAGAAGGAAAATAACCAAAACAGCAGGACACAATGATCAGGAGGGCTGGAAGCAAAGCACTGGGAGAAATAAGCCTTTGGTGAGTCATCCTCTTCTACCCTAGAGAGAGAGGAAGGGAGGAGTGTGGTTGTGGAAACCTGTGCAGATGTAGCAGCGGGAATTTGGAGGATTTTCCCTCTTATGACTTGTATTTTCTCTTTTAAGTGGGAATCAAGGTCATCTTCTGCGTGAGAGGAGCAGTGGCTGGGAAGGAAGTGTAGGGAGAGCTGGGAATGCTTAAAATGGCTGTCTGTTTGATGGTAGTTAAGAACTCTGGCTCAGCATCAGACACATTTGGGTTCAGATCCTGACTCCCAGAGGGTACTGTGAATGCTATTATGTTTATAAGCTTCTATTGTAATTGTGTTTCTCCTCCTCCATTTTCCTCCTTCCTTTTCCTTTTCCCTTTCTCCCTTCTTCTTTTCCTTCCCTAGTTCCAGTTCAAAAATATTTCCAGAAGGCCTATATTTAATCTGGCTTGGTAACATTTCATCTTCTGTATCAATCAAGGATGGCTGATGGGTAGGAACTAGGATTGCTCAGGTTTGACCCAGGAGCCAACCCTGGACCATCTGCCATAGCCAGTGGAGTGGGATGGGTAAGAAGCTGCCATCTCTCATTCAAAGAAGAATATCAGAAGAAGTGAAGATACTATTCTGGGCAGGCAGAATAATAGAAACCCCACACATTGTTGTAGTAATTCCTGCGGTGGAGATTAGGAAGTAAAACTAAATATAGAAACAATTTCTGGCCAGTGTGCAGGGTTCAGTTGAAATAAAAAAAACATGAATTTCTAGTCACAACAAACTATAATTCTGTATGATTTTCACCAGCAACACTCAGCAACTCTGATGCAGGTGAACTTTTGCATTGGTCCAGATTTGGTTTTTTCGGAGACATAAGATGGAAAAAAAAAAAAAAAAATGAGCCAAGACAGTTGACAATATTGGCAAGATAGAGGATGAAGAGATGGGTGGATGATATAATTAAATATGTATCTGAAGGAGATGAAGAGAGGAGGTGGTGGGGGGGACTGGGAGAAAACAGGATGAAAAAAAGTTTATTGGAAAAATATGTGTGATGGAACTGAAATGGAAAAGTATATGTGGTGGAACTGAAATGGAAAAATATATGTGGTGGAACTGAAATGGTCAGTGGTCATGGTCAAAGAATTGGAAGACTTTTTTTAATGTTTCAGGAATGAATAATTATGAAGGATAGTAAGTTTCAGTATCTGGCCATGAAAGTAGTTACTAACATGGAATAAATACAATGGAAATTAGATGTTAAAAAGCAGATGCTGAGCTTTGGGTGGGTCATGCATGTAGACAATGGTGTCTGCCGGTTACTGGAAAGTTTGCGGTTAGCAGTTAGCGGAGGATGTTAAATGATATGCTAAAGACTTCAGTAAATGAGAGGTTGTACAATTCTTTACACTTGCTAAGATTAGCTGTAATGATTGGGAACTATTATATCCCTAGGGTGTTTCAGAGTGGGAATGTAGTTTCTTGTTGAATATTTATCTTACCAGCCCATCATAACACTTCAGATATGGAGTTATAAAAAAGGAATTTTGCCAGAGGGAAGAATGGGTTATTGAATCATGAATATATTTAATATAATGCTTATTATGCAGATACTATTGGGTACTGTGAGAATTATCAAAGTCACATTGTCTGACTGTAAAGAGTTTGTAATTTGTTATGGAAGTTATGCTTACATTTACAAAACAATGAGACAATAACAGACTAGTATAGGATACAAGTTGCAAAGGAGAATAAATATGTATAATAGGTGTTTGGAGAAAGGATAGGCCAATTTTATTAGGCTCTTATATGAACACTTCGAAGAGGAGTGATGTAAACTGCTTTGGAAACTCCTCCATTTGTACAGCTTCAAACACAGACACACACACACACATATATGTACATATATATATATATGTACATATATATATATTATATTATATTATATGAAAATTAAGTTCACAAACTCATCCTAGAAAAATTGCTACATAACTCATTGCTGAATATCATTAAGGTCACCTTTGAAGTATTCTCCTTGGGAAGCTATGCAGCAATGCCAGCGCCTGGTCCACCCTTCAACTTTTTTTTTGGATTGTCCATCAGAGCTGTCATCAGATTACTCTTGATGTCCTGAATGTCATCAAAATGTCTTCCTTTCAATACTTCCTTTATCTTCGGGTAAAGAAAGAAGTCATTGGGGGTCAGATCAGGTGAGTAGTGAGGGTGTTCCAATACAGTTATTTATTTACTGGCTAAAAACTCCCTCCCAGAAAGTGCCATGTGAGCTGGTGCCTTTTTGTGATGCAAAAGTCATGAACTGTTGGCAAAAGGTTCAGGTCATTTTCATCTAACTTTTTCACTCAGCTTTTTCAGCACTTCCAAATAGTAAACTTGGTTAACTCTTTGTCCATTTGGTACAAATTCATAATGAATAATCCCTCTGATATCAAAAAAGGTTAGCAACATCATTTTGACTCTTGATTTAGACTGACGGAGCTTTTTTGGTTGTGGAGAATTGGCTGACTTCCATTGTGCACTTTGATGCTTTGTTTCAGGGTCATATTGGTACACTCATGTTTCATCACCAGTGATAACACAGCCCAAAACATCATCTTGCCTCTCCAAAAGGTCTTGACAAACTTCGATTCTTTGTTGCTTTTGTACATTGGTGAGCTCCTTTGGGACTATTTCTGTACACACCTTTCTCATGCCAAGATTTTCAGTTAAGATTTTCCTGTTTCTCTGTCGATGTTTACTTGGTCTGCTATGCTTCTCACAGTCAGCGGACGATTTTGACGTACAATTCAATGAATTTTTGCAATGTTTTCATCAGTTCTGCTTGTTTCTGGCTGCACTGACCTCTCTTCATCTGTGACACATTCTCTCCCCTCAGAAAAACTTTTAATCCATTTGTACACTGCCATTTTTTCTTCATGGCATTATCTCCATAAACTTGGACTAACATGTCCCTGATTTCACTTCCACTCTTGCCAAGTTTAACAAGAAATTTAATGTTTGTTCATTGCTCTAATTCAAGCTCAGACATTCTTGCGACAGCACATAAAAACACACAACAATAACGAATGCCACTCAGCAAGACACCGCCACACGTCAAAATGCGCACAGCTGTGAGACACTGATATACAAAGGTTATGAAACCTTATGAGCTGTTTGTACAGTGCTGCCAATATAAGTGCACAGTAGCAAGTTTGCAAACTTAATTGTCAGAACTCGTGTGTGTGTGTGTAATTTTTTTTCCATCTGAGATGAAAACGTTCAAAAACAAGATACCCTTTTATTCTTTATTCTCTATTGAGGTGTTCATGAATTGTCTGTAATGTTTTAAGTTATTGGACTATGGGGAAATTCCTAATATTAGTATCTTCATCCTTCTTTCTCCAAAGAATATGCCCTCTAATTCAGAAATTTCAAAAAGGCATTACTAATTTTTAAAACAACTCACAGACATAGGTGAAAGTTGACAACCTAAAGCATATTTGGTCTTCTATCTCTGGCCCACTTTTTGTTGGAACTAAAGAGTTTTTATGGAACTCCTCATAGATTTTTCTTGGATTATGAGAGATGAAATTGCAACAACAGTTTTCTTTGTCACAAGATTGGTGAAAAATCATGATAAACTGAGTAAGCAGCAAATGGAAAACTTTGCAGAAAAACTGATGATTACCTTGTTGAAACATACAGAAGTCACTGGCACTCTGATTGGCCTTCTAAAGGGCAAGATTTCAGGTATATCAGGATAAACAATAATCAGAATAAAGATCCCATTTTACGAAGGGCTTGTGCTGAAACTAATGTGAGTTTTTCTCAGCTGGGACTTCCAAAGGAGATGACCATATGGGTAGATTCCTTTGAGGTTTGCTGTAGGTATGGTAAGAAGTCATCCATTTACAGTTGCTCTTTCAAAGGCAGATTGGAGGAATGGGAACTGTCCCAACAAGTCAGTTATGCTGTTAGTAGAGCCACACTAGAATACTCCTCTGGTGCTTTCTCCAATGAAGAAAGTTGTAACAAAGAACCTCAGATAATTCCTAAAATCAGCAATCCAAAGAGTATTTATCGGGTTGAAAACTTGAAACAACCCTTTCAATCTTGGTTCTAAATCCCCCACAGAAAGAATAGGGTGGATGGCCACGTGGACCTCCTAGGAAATACTTGTCATGCGTTGCATAAGATTTCAAGGGTCAGAGGCCTGCTGCTGTACGCCAGACGGATAGATACCACTGGGTCCATACAGACAGATAATGCAGTGGCTGGGCACTTGGTAGAATAGAGCTCAGAGGAGCCACTTTATTTTCTCTAAAATGCAGCTAGTCTAAGGTTGAGAGGCTCATGAAACAGAAAAAATTAGAGGCCAGGGTGCATGATGATGAATCCTCTCACACAGATCATAATTCTTATTTAATTTTATATGAATTTTTATGTAACTCTAATGAATGTACCTAGTAAGGTAATAGAATGAAATATTGACCTGTGATGAGTCAATAAATTATGAAAAGTAACAGTTTTGTGTTGTTTTTAATATAAAAAATTAATTAAATTGAATAATTTATAGAGAAAAAGTTGAATTTAATGGAATGACTTTTCCTTTGGTTTCTCCCCAAAGTTTTCATAATTTTCATTGATCCATGAATAGTTGAAAGAATTTTTTTTTTTTTCTGATGATCTGAGTGCAAGGCTATCATCTATTATCAGGAAGAAAATCAAATAGTTTTTCACAGGGGTTAGTAACAACTAAACTATGTAATTTATTAAAAATATGGCCTTTGGCTATTTGGGAGTATCCATGGTGTGCCTCAGCCAAAATGAGTTTTCACCCAGTCACTGTGTTGTTATTCAGTTTCCGTTGCTAGGAGACATGGCCTAGCTCTTGCTTGGATACTAAAAAATTCTTCTCAATTCAGAGATAAAGAAAGGGATATTTTTTTATTGTAATGAGGCCACAGTAGTAAAAAGGATATTTGTCACCACAGTTACCTCACACTCAGCCAGTCTTGTAGGGAGAAAAATTAATAAAACTTGCAAACTAATAATTTCCTTAAATCTTCCAAGAAAGACAAAGGAAAAAATTGACAGTTTCACTATTCCTGTTATAGTGAAAATTGATAGTTTCACTATTCCTGTTATATTCCTGTAGAGTGGCCCAAAGGCCCTGACCTAAAATTGAAGGTAGATAAAAGATTAGAGAAAAAAATGTAAAAAGAAATTACCATCTTAAGTGAAATAAAAATTTAAAATATTAAATGACTTGGGAAGAGATAATAATGGCTCTGCCAATCGTTTCACTTTAAATATAAATTTTTTTCTATATATGGCACTTGGGAAAACCCATATAATTTAGAATTGTGTTTCAACGTCCTTTTTCTATTTTCACTTTGTCATTGACTGGAAAACATTAAAAAGCATGCTTGACCTACCATGCCGATGAATGCTAGCATTTCCATAGAAAAGTAAACTGTTAACTAAGTACTGCTTCCAAATGAAGTATGATAGGCAGAGAAAATATGGGAAAGGAGAGGAAAACATTTCTTCCTTCAGGCTGAAGGAGCAGTGGGTTAAATAGACTCCCTGTCCTGTATTAGCAACAGAAGAGAACAGGGGAAAGACACCAAGAAACTTTTAAGGCTCTGAGGATGTCTTCTCTGCTCCTGAAAGCCAGAGATACCCAAACAACAGCCATTTCCCCCTGCTGGCCCTTCCTCTGGTACACCTGGGTCGAGGATGCAGGTGAGTGGGGATGATGAGTGCACTGCTCACCAGTATGGATTTTGTTGCTTTCAGGCAGCAGATGTTTTCATCAGGTTCACAGAGCTGAAGGTAGTGCGGTGAAAGGTGAGAAGATTGGTGTAGGCATACCCACAACAGGTTTTTTTTCCTGTTTCTCTGATTCAGAGCCCTGAGGTGAGTCAACTTCAGGCAGTTGGTGCCTGTCGCATGGCCCAGAGCCTAACTACAGAGCTCTGATGCAGGGACAGATAATCAATGTGAGTGCATTTTCAGTAAGTCACTGTCAACTAACGCTCAATTTCCGTTCACTGGACCAAGTGCCCAGTGATGTGCTGTGGCACTCATGGAGGCCTGGGTTAGCTGAAATGCATAGGCTCCCCAGCTAGGCTAATTTGACACCTCATCAAATGGATAATATTAAACTATTTGTCCAATATTTACTTAGGGAGAAGTCTGAAGGCTGAGAAGGTAAAAGGGTAAAAAGGAATATTATAGGTGGTAGCCCTTTACTTCTCTCCCAGAATTCAACTATCTCTTGCAATCTAGCCTAAACTTGCAAATGCCACTCACCAAAACAACGTTAACTGAAGTTAACAGGAGTTATTCTTTTTGGAAAGCAAATTAGCAATTAACTGTTATTCCTTAACTAAACCACTTAGGATTATGATGAAGGATTTTTCTCCCTACTTTCAGATATATCACAAATGGGAGACCACTGAACAATTTCAAATTCAGTCTCATCAAAATTGTAGTACCTGGAAATTCCTTTTTGGATCTGGAAATATCTTTATTGGTCCCAGTTTTCAACACCATGGGTTGTGAGGCCATGTTGCTATATCATGGTCTTATGACCAAACCATCTGGGTTGAAGTACTGGCTCTGCCACTGGGTAAAATGGGGGAAATTACTTAACCTCTCTATACTTCAGTTTCCTGATTCACATATGAGAGTAATAATAATAGGACTGTAAGGGTATTGTAAACACTATAGGACTTAATATACGTATGGCTCTCTGAATCCTGCCTACCACAGAGTAAACAGTAATAGTTATCAGCTATTATTCTTTTCCTTTGATATTTTAGTGAAATATTGACACGGCTGCATCAGAAGAAGGTAGTAAAATGATCCTTTAAGCTAGAGCTGCTGCTGAGAAAAGAGTTCTTTGTATCATCACAGGAAAGAATTCAAGGGCACCCCAAATAAGCAAAGCAAGCAGTGGATTTATTAAAAGAAAAGAAGATGGAACACTCCCAAAATGGTGGGAGTGGGTACACTAGGAGAAGATCAAGAGCCCTGAAGAACAAAGATGGCTAGGAACTTATTATTTTCAAAATGAGGGTCTGAAATACTCAAAATTTAGGGGTAGTGTTATAGGCATTCCCAGGCATACTCACTGACCACTCCTTCCCATCAGGGGGTGGGATTCTCTTGATCTTATTTAGCCCTTGTCAGAACTGTCATGGTGACATAGGGGGTAGAGATTTTCCTGCCCTCAAAATTAATAATATGAGAAACCATTATAATTAGCTAAAGTTCACCTTGAGGGACACGATAGTGTCCTGGATCTGCTTCTGCTCTTGGCCACCAAAATCTAGATCTGGTCGGTCAGGTAGCTGCACCTTTTCTTAAGAATGATCTGATTTCCGCCCTCCTTTGTTTCCTACACTTCCTCCTTCCCTTTCTCCCTCTCTTTCCCTGCAGCCCTATTCTTTCTGTTTATAGTAACAGATCTTCATGGTACAGTATCAAATATCTTAACCTCAAATAATCCTCCCAACAGGCTGCCTGGTATCACGTCTATAGCTTTTTCTCTTTAAGGTCCTTGTAGAGACATGAATTTTACAGCTAAAAACTGCTGTCCTTCAAATTTTCCCATCATTTTGTCCCCACTAAACTGCTTTCCTGCTCATTCTTCCCTTGATAGATAAAAAAACTCTCTTCTTTGGTCCCAACTTACATTCTGAGCATATTTTCATTAATTGTAATTAATACAATTTATAATTGTATGTTTATTCATTTTATTGGACTATAAATTCCTAGAGGGATCCTGCTCTTTCCCCAGTGCCTAGCACATAGCTCAGGATGTAATAAATGTATAAGAAATAAATTTTGATTGAATTCTTGAATTCTTAGAATCTCCAAGCCTCCCAAGCCATTCTTCCTTTCTGACCTGACGTATTTTTTTCCTCAAACTAAACACTTCTCTGCCATGATGAATAATTTCAGAAAAACTTACTAGCGCTCTAAATTTCTTCCTTCACCAATGTTCTGCTGGTGAACAATCCAGCTCAATGCTGGCTCCCAGTAACTTTATTTTTCTGTTTCTTGCTTCAGAGCCTTAGAAATTTGCAAAGAAAAGAAAAATCACATATTTGTGGTTGAGTGATATGTCGTGTTTATGAATTTCAACTCCCCTCCTTTTTGGAAATCCTGTGTCTCCTAATCACATCCCTTTTTCCCCCCTAAATGGGTATTCCAAAATACCTCAGCAGTCCCATTTGTTGCATATCTCATTCTTCACAGCTAGTTTTTTCCTTTACTTAACAGAAAATAGAGGACACAGGAATTGATTAACCTAACCTCTCTTTCTTTTCAGTACTTAATTTACTATTTTGTTGCCTCTGCCTCCTATATCTACTTTTTCCCAAAAAAAATTTTTGAAGCTGTCTTCTAGTTCTTCCAAGATCTTAGTCAGTTCTATAACTCCTTTTTTTTAAATTTAAATATGCCCCCTTCCATTGCCTTTCCCCACATAGATCAGAAAACTTGAGTCTTAATATTGTAAAATTTTTTCTTGTGATCTTACCTCCACTAAATATTTTGAACTAGTAACCCACATTTTTCTTTACTACTTCTTGAGCTCATATTCTCCTCTCAACCATTGCTGTTATTAATATCTCTTAAAAAAAACACACACAAAAAAACAACGGCTCTTACTGAAGTCTTTTTGATTTCAGGGTACCAAACCCCAAGACTTTGTTGCTGATCATACTTGATCTGTCTTTGGGCATCATACCCTGCTGGCCGTTCCCTTCTTGGCATTGTCTTCTCCCTGATACTCCCATGACACATACACTCTCCTACATCACCACCTGTCTTTCTAGTTAATCCTTGATGTATTTCATTAATTCACTCTTCTCCTCTCACTCTTATATATTGGTATTCCCCAAATTACTCTTTGGACTTCTTAATTTGTTTCCTTTAGTGATTTCATCTACTTTCATGGTTACAGCTACTGCCTAACTCCCAACTCCCAAAGGAATATCTCCTTTTTATCTTTTTTTTAAAAAAACATTTTTATTAAAATATACCTAGCGTACAATGTTATATTAGTTTCAGATGTACACAATAGTTATTCAACGTTTATATACCTAAAGAAGTGATCACCATGATAAGTCCAACAACCATCTGATACCATATCACGCTATTACAATATTATTGACTATATTCCCTATGCTGTACACTACATCACCATGACTTATTTGTTTTATACTGAGAAATCTGAACCTCTTATTCCCCTTACTCTTCCCACCCCCCTTTTAAATTTTCAAATTACTGTTGACATTCAGTATTATTTTATATTAATTTCAGGTATACAGCATAGTGCTTAGACATTTATATAATTTAAGAAGTGAGCCCCCTGACTAGTCTAGTACCCACCTGGCACAATACATAGTTATTACCATATTATTGACTATATTCCTTATGCTTTACTTTACATCTCCATGATTATTTTGTAACTAACAATTTGTACTTCTTAACCCCTTCACATTTTACATCCTGCCCCCAACCACACTCCCATCTGGCAACCATCAAAATGTTCTCTTTATTTATGAGTTTGTTTCTCTTTTATTTATTTGTTGATTATGTTCGTTAGATTCCACACATAAGTGACGTCACATTGCGTCTTTCTCTGTCTGACATACTCCACTTAGCATAATACCCTCTAGGTCCATTTATGCCACCGCAGGTGGCAAGAACTCATTCTCTTCTCTGGCCAAGCAATAATCCATTTTGCTTGGATTATCCACTCATCCATTGATGGACACCCAAGCTGCCTCCATATTTTGACCATTGTAAATGATGCTGCAGTGAACATATGGGTGCTCACATCCATGCAGCGTTTTGGGTTTCTTCACATAAATACCAGGAAGTGGGATTACTGGGTCCTTCTTTGCCTCTCGTTATAGCATTTGTTTTAAGGTCTATAATGCCTGGTACCATATTTCCCTGATAATAAGACCTAAACTGAAAGTAAGTTCTAGCATGATTTTTCAGGATGCTCATAATATAAGCCCTATCTCAAAAATAAGCCTCAGCTAAGATCGTCAGCCAGACGGACACATTTAGTATATCAGTTGCAACACACGATGGATGTATTGAATTATAAAATAATAATATTAATATATAATTAAATATAAATAAATAATATTATTGATATTAATACTTAAAATAAATGATAATATAAATTATAATTAAATATTAATAAATATCCAAGTGGGTGCCTTTGGACAAGAGGTAAATGCCTATGTGAACAGAAGAACTCCAGACTTATTGTCGAATGACCAATCGGAGTACAGACTCAACACATGAATAACGTGGGCACTTGATAATGAATGGACTCGGTTGTGTCTAATATGAATCTTCATAATTCAGTATGTCGTGTGTTGTAAGGGACGTACTTAATGCACTTGTGTGAAATAAAGAAACGTTTTCTGAATTTTGGTGACTGCAATTTTTGTCACTTTTGTGTGGACCATCATTCTTAACTGTCATCATTTTTATTGCCACTCCCGTCTCCTAAGTCTTCAATTAACACTTGATTTAACGGTAGACTCAAAGGGAATAATATTTTGATCCCCAGACAAGATGAGTGCAAAAAGAAAGAGCTATTCCGTCAAGTACAAGAAAGAAATCATGGAGGACTCCTGGGGCAAGAATCTTATGGTTTTCTGCAAAGAGAAGAAGTTGGATCTCCGAATGGTCTGAAAATGGCAAGCAGAGTATGATAACCTCAATCAACAGGTAGACAAGGGAAATGCTAAGAAGCACAAGTGTGGATCAGGTCAGCAACCATTATTTCCTGAGCTGGAAGACATCATCTGTGAGTGGATTGCTGACTGGAGAGGAAAGTCTTTGATTGTGCACAGGGCTGATAGTCAAGCATTTGCCTTTGCAGTGGCACCACAATTAGAAATATCCCCAGAAGAATTCAAAACATCACAACACTGGCGAGATGACTTCCTTCAGCAGTATGAACTGTCTCTAAGATCGACAACATTGTGCAAGCTGGAAGATACTGAAGTTATTAAATGTGCATTTGCTTTCAAGTCCTTTGTTGATGGCATCGACTTTTCTAAATACCAACTCTCCAACATGGTTGCTATGGATGAAACTGCAGTGTTTGTGGGCCAATGATCTCAAATGACAATTGATGAGAGGGGTGCCTCATCAATCTACATTCCCTCCATTGGTTACGAAAGTGCACATGTTACCTGTATTTTGGCAATTCATGTGAATGGAAAGAAAGCCCCACCTCTAATCATCACTAAAGGCAAGAAAGATAAGGTTGAACATGTTTTCGGCATTTATGTTCTTGAAATCTAAAAAGCCTGGTGCACACAAGCAGTTATAAGGAAGTGGGTTGATTTAACGCTGCCATTTGTTGTTTTCTGAGGTGGCCAATGAGGTCTGCTAGTCTGGGATTCAGCCAGCACTCACTGCGCTAAAGACATGAAGAACTTCCTTGCAGAGAAAATAGATCAAATAATGATTCCCGCCGGAATGACTGCCTATCTCCAGACTCTTGAAATTGTAATAAACAAGCCATTCAAGGACCATTTGCACATGGAAATCAATGACTATATTGAAAATAGAATAGAGAGAAATCAGCGTGGAAACTTTGTGAAGCCTAGCCTGCAAGAGGTCGTGACTTGTGTGAAGAATTCATGGGATAAAATCATTGACAGCTGTGTTGCCAATGCACTATGAGCAGGCTACACGGACAAGAAATGCTCATTTAGGAAGAGCTCTATTGCTGGACATGAGAGATTGGGACCAATGGTTCTATAGGAAATGGAGTCACAAGAAATTCAAGCCAGAATTTGGGGTTTGGAGAGTTATGATGATGTTCCAGAAGATGACATGACTATCTGAATAAATGTAGATTTTTGTACATGAATAAATGAATAAACATAGATTGTTGTACATGAATAGATGTCAATTTTTGTACATGAAAAAATAAGACATCCCCTGAAAATAAGCTCTAATGCGTCGTTTGGAGCAAAAATTAATATAAGACCTGGTCTTATTTTTTGGGAAATATGGTATAAGTATTGCTACTCTAGATTTTTATGTTTTGTTTCCATTTTCATGAAATATCTTTTTCCTATTTCTTTACTTTCAGTCTGTATGTGTCTTTTGATCTGAAATGAGTCTCTGGTAGGCAGCAGCATATGTGTGGGTCTTGTTTTTGTGTCTATTCAGCCATGCTATATTTTGATTAAAGCATTTAATCCATTTACAATAAAAGTAATTGCTGATAGAGATGTAGTTGTTGCCATTTTACTATTCATATTTTTGTTTTTTTGTTTCATTTTACAGAAGTCCCTCTAAAATTCCGTGTAATACTGGTTTGGTGTTGCTGAACTCCTTTAGATTTTTCCTGTATGGAAAACTCTTTATCTGTCCTTCTATTCTCAATGACAGTTTTGCTGGGTAGAGTTATCTTGGTTGTAGGCTTTTCATCACTTTGAATATTTCCTGCCACTTCCTCTGGCCTGCCATATTTCTGTTGCAAAATCAGCAGACAGTCTTAGGGGAGCTCCTTTGTAGGTAACTAACTACTTTTCTCTTACTGCTTTTAAAGTTCTCTCTCTTTAACCTTTGGTATTTTAATTATGATGTGTCTTGGAGTTGGACTCTTTGGGTTCATCTTGTTTGGGACTCTCTGTGTTTCCTGTGCTTGTATATCTATTTCCTTCACCAGGTCAGAGAAGTTTATTGTCATTATTTCTTCAAATATGTTTCAATTCCTTGTTCTCGCTCATTTCCTTCTGTAACCCCTATAATATGAATGTTGGTATGCTTGATGTCGTCCCAGAGGCCTCTTAAACTCTCTCTCTCTCTTTTTTTTTTTTTTGGATTCTTTTTTCTTTTTGCTATTCTTATTGGGTGTTTTCTGCTACCTTATTTTCTAAATCACTGACTCAATCCTCTGTTTCATCTAATCTACTGTTGATTCCTTGTAATGTAGTCTTCATTTCTATTATTGTATTTTTTATTTCTGACTACTTTTTTACATTTTTTATCTCCCTTTTTGTGTTTCCTATTTCTTTATTGAACTTCTCCCTGTGATCACTGAGCATCCTTAAAACCAGTGTTTGGAACTCTGCATCTGGTAGATTACTTGTCTCCATTTTCTTTAGTTTTTTTTCTGGAGCTTTGTTCTGTTCTTTTATTTGAGACATGTTTCTTTGTCTCCCCATTTTAGCTTCCTCCCTGTGTTTGTTTCTATGTATTAAGTAGGGCTTCTATATCTCCCAGTTTTATTTGAGTGGCATTATGTATAGTAGGTGTCCTTTGTGATTCAATGGTGCAGTCTTCCTCGTAACCTGAGCCAAGCACTCCAGGTGTGTCCCTTGTATGGGCTGTGTGTTTTCTCCTATTGTGGTTGAGCACTGATTACTATTTGCATATAAATGGAAGGGATTGACCACCAGGCTGATTGTTTGTGAGGACTGGCCATGACTACAGTGGAGGAGTTATTGTGCAGGGGCTGACCCTACAGAACAGGATTTGCTTTATTAGGGCTCTGGTAACTGCTCAGTGTGCTCTTTGGGTGTGTTGTCTTTGGAGGCACCTGGGGATGCTCTGGCTGGGTCCAAAGTTGGCCACTGGGTGTGCCAGCCTCAGGACCACTGCAGGCCAATTTCAGCCACAGCCTATACCCTTCACAGGCCACCAGGCATAAAACACAAAGCAATCCACAGAGGGCTGCCACTTGCCCTGGGCTTGGAGGTGCTTCAAGAAGCCAAGCTATGGAACCAAGCCTGGCTATCACTAGTACTGGGCTTAGGGCTGCTCAGCCAGAGGTACCAGACATGCTGAAACCTGGTGCTGATTATTTGGGTTTTGTAAATGTTTGAGATTTTAGGAATGTCTGCACGAAGGAATGAGTCAAGGCTGACCCTTTACACAGAAAAGCCTCTTCAAATGATTTGGGTGTGTGTGAAATTTGGGTGTGGTTGGGTCTTGTGAATCACCCAGGGAAGAGCAAAGGAATTGTGTTAGCCAAGTTGATGGAGATTCAGATATGACAGCCACCTTCATTGATGTGCTGGGAGTGGGGAGGGCTCAATAAAAAAACAATGGCCTCTGCCAGCTCCTCCATCCAGGAGAAAGCACCCCTCTAGCCCTGGCCCTGAAGCCAGACATTTCAGTTCCTTCCCGTATGTCCCTGGTATCTTTTGAGCTGCTGCCCCAGTGCTGGAGTTCAGAGTGTGTCAGTCCATCAGTGAGTAAATCTATGCATGGGCCCTTGAACATGAATGCCTGGGACAGTAGCCACCCTTGTCTCACTCATCCACAATCTCTGCTGGTTTTCACAGTCAGAAGTTATGGGGATTTCTGTCCGTGGCACTGAAACCCTGGGCTGGGGACACTGGTCTGGGGCTGGGACTCATCACTACTCCAGGTGGGACCTCCACAGCTGAGATATCCCTTCTAATTTTTAATGGTCAAACACAGGGATGGGACCAGCCTGTTCCTCGATTCCACCCTTCCTGTCAGTCTTGAGGTGGCTTCATCTGTGTGTCCTTAGTTGTAGGGATTTGGCTCAGCTGGACTTCAGGTGATTCTCAATGATGATTGTTCTGTAGTTTAGTTGTAATTTTGATGTGGTTGTGAGAGGAAGTAAGCACAGAGTATATCTGCTCCCCCATCTTGACCAGTTCTCTTATTTTTAACTTTTCTCCTGAGTTACAGACCTACATTTCCAACTGCATGCTAGATATCTCAACGTGAATGTCTATTAATTTCTCTTTTATGTCAAATTCATCATGATCCAAAATAAACTCTTCATCTCACTCGTTCTGAATCTATTTTTTATGGATTCCTTACACAATAAATGATCATTTTACTTAGTGGCTCAAGATAGAGACTGAAGAAATTCAATTTTCATCTCAGATTAAAAAAAGAAATATATATATATATATATATATATATATATATATATATATATATATATACACACAGACACACACACACACACACACACACACACACACACACACACACACAGAGGGTGCCAAAAAATTTTTACACATTTTAAGAAAGGAAAAAACTATTAAAATTGTAATACTCGATATATACCGGTAACAAAAGGTGAATACGAGTCACGTTTGACTTCTGCAATTACAAGAGGTGCTCAAAGTGGTTACCATCAGCATCCAGACACTTCTGATTGCGATGAACTACTGCTTGAGCAGTGTTGACCAAAGTGTCCACTTGTATACATTTTTTTGGCACCCCCCCAATACACACACACTCACACACACAAAAACACACACACGCACACAAGGTCAGACAATTAAGTTCTCGAACTCACCCTAGAAAAAGTGCTATTAATACATAACTCATTGCTGAATGTCACTATGGTCACCTTCGAAGTACTCCCCTTGGGAAGCTATGCATCGATGCCAGTGCCTAGTCCACCCTTCAAAGAAATTTTGGAACTCTTTTTCTGGAATGGCCAGAAGAGCTATCATCGTATTACCCTTGATGTCCTGAATGTCATCAAAATGTCTTCTTTTCAATATTTCCTTTTTCTTTGGGTAAAGAAAGAAGTCACTGGGGGCCAGATCAGGTGAGTAGGAAGGGTGTTCCAATACAGTTATTTGTTTACTGGCTAAAAACTCCCTCTCAGACAGTGCTGTTTGAGCTGGTGTATTGTTGCAATGCAAGAGCCATGAATTGTTGGCAAAAAGTTTAGGTCATCTAAATTTTTCAAGCAGACTTTTCAGCACTTCCAAATAGTAAACTTGGTTAACTGTCTGTCCACTTGGTACAAATTCATAATGAATAATCCCTCTGATATCAAAAAAGGTTAGCAACATCACTGCAACAAGTTCACAAATTTAATTGTCAGACTCGTGTGTGTGTGTGTGTGTGTGTGTGTGTGTGTGTGTATGTGTATCTATATCTATATCTATTTATGTAATTAATCACCAGTCTTCTTTGTTTTTTAATTTATTGGGGTGACAATTGTTACTTACATAGATTTCAGGTGTACAATTCTGTATTACATCATCTATAAATCACATTGTGTGTTCACCACCCAGAGTCAGTTCTCCTTCCATCACCATATATTTGATCCCCTTTACCCTTATCTACCACCCCTGTCCCCCCTTACCCTCTGGTAACCACTAAACTATTGTCTGTGTCTATGAGTTTTTGTTTCTCATGTGCTTGTCTTGTTCTTTTGCTGTTTTTGGTTTATATACCACTTATCAGTGGAATCATATGGTTCTCTGCTTTATCTGTCTGACTTATTTCGCTTAGCATCGTACTCTCAAGATCCATCCATGTTGTCACAAATGCTCCTATTTCATCTTTTCTTACCACCGAATAGTATTCCATTGTGCATATATACCACAACTTCTTTATCCATTCATCTATCGAAGGGCGTTTTGGTTGTTTCCATGTCTTGGCCACCGTAAATAAAGCTGCAATGAACATTGGAGCATATGTGTCTTTATGGATAAATGTTTTCAGATTTTTTGGGTAGATACCCAGGAGAGGGATTGCTGGGTCATACAGCAATTCTATTTGTAATTTTTTGAGTAACTTCCACACTGCCTTCCATTGCAGCTGCACCAGTCTGCATTCCCACCAACAGTGTATGAGGGTTCCTTTCTCTCCACAGCCTCTCCAACACTTTTTACTATTTGTCTTGATGATAGCCATTCTGACTGGTGTGAGGAGATATCTCATTATGGTTTTTATTTGCATTTCTCTGATGATTAGTGATGTTGAGCATTTTTTTCATATGTCTATTTGCCATTTGCATGTCCTCTTTGGAGAAATGTCTCTTCAGGTCCTCTGCCCATTTTTCAATTGGGTTGTCATGAGTTCCTTGTATATTTTGGATATTAGCCCCTTATTGGAGGCACTGTTTGCAAAAATCTTCTCCCATTAAGTTGGTTGCCTCTTTTTTTGTCAATGGTTTCTTTTGCTGTACAGAAGCTTTTAAGTTTGATATAGTACCTTTCATTTATTTTAGCTTTTAGTTCCCTTGCCTTTGGAGTCAAATTCATAAAATGCTCTTTGAACCCAAGGTCCATAAGTTTAGTACCTATATTTTCTTCTATGCAGTTTATTGTTTCAGGTCTTATGCTTAAGTCTTTGATCCATTTTGAATTAATTTTGGTACATGGTGAGAGATAGCAGTCCAGTTTCATTCTTTTGCATGTGGCTTTCCAATTCTCCCATCACCATTTTTTGAAGAGGCTGTCTTTTCTCCATTGTATGTTTTTTGCTTCTTTGTCAAAAACTATCTGTCTATATTTATGTGGTTTTATTTCTGATTCTCAATTCTATTCCATTGGTCTACGTGTCTGTTTTTCTGCCAATATGATGCTGTTTTGATTATTGTTGCCCTGTAGAACAAGCTAAAGTCAGGGAGTGTGATACCTCCAGCATTGCTCTTTTGTCTTAAGATTGCTTTGGCTATTCAGGGTCTTTTGTGGTTCCAAACAAACCTGATGATTTTTTGTTCTATTTCTTTAAAAAATGCCATTGGGATTTTGATGGGGATTGCATTAAATCTGTACATTGCTTTGGGTGATATAGCCATTTTAACTATGTTGATTCTTCCAATCCATGAGCATGGAATGTTTTTCCATTTCTTTGTGTCTTCTTCAATTTTTTAAAAAAAAATGTCTTATAGTTTTCAGCATATAGGTCTTTCACATCCTTGGTTAAGTTTATTCCTTGGTATTTTATTCTTTTTGATGCATATGCAAAAGGAGTTGGCTTTTTTTTTTTTTCTTTTTCTGAGATTTCATTGTTAGTATATAGGAATTCAATGGACTTTTGTACATTGATTTTGTAGCTGGCAAATTTACTGTATGCGTTGATTTTTTCTAACAGCTTTTTAGTGGAGTCTTTAGGGTTTTCTATATATAGCATCATGTCACCTGCAAAGAGTGGCAATTTAACTTCTTCATTTCCAATTTGGATCCTTTTGTTTCTTTCTCTTGCCTGATTGCTCTGGCGAGGACTTCCAACACTATGTTGAAAAGCAGAGGTGATAGGGGACAGCCCTGTCGTGTTCCTGAACGTAGAGCAAAGGGCTTCAGTTTTTCTCCATTAATACGAGATTTGCTGAGGGTTTGTCATGTATGGCCTTTATGATGTTAAGGTATTTTCCTTCTATATGTATTTTATTAAGTGTTTTGATCATAAATGGATGTTGTATCTTATCAAATGCTTTTTCTACATCAATTGATATAATCATATGATTTTTGTCTATTTTGTTTATGTGATGTATCACATTGATGGATTTGCGTATATTGAACCATCCTTGTGCCCCTGGGATGAACCCCACTTGGTCGTGATGAATAATCTTTTTAATGCATTGTTGCACTCGATTTGCTAGAATTTTGTTTAGGATTTTTGCATCTGTATTCATCAGAGATATTGGTCTGTAGTTTTCTTCTTTTTGGTTGTCCATACCAGGTTTTGGTATCAGGGTAATGTTGGCCTCTTAAAATGAGTTAGGGAGCACTGTCTCTTCTTTAATTTTTTGGAAGAGTTTGAGCAGGATTTGTATTAGATCCTCTTTGAAGGTTTGGTAGAATTCACTTGTGAAGCCATCTGGTCCCAGACTTTTGCTTTTGGGAAGGTTTTGGATGACTGATTCAATTTCATTCCTGGTGATCGGTCTGTTTAGATTTTCCAGTTCATGGTTTACCCTAGGAAGGCTATATGTTTCTAAGAACTTGTCCATTTCTTCTAGGTTATTGAATTTGGTGGCATATAGTCCTTCATAGTGTTCTTTGATGATCCTTTGTATTTCTGTGGCATCTGTGATAACTTCCCCTTTTTCATTTTTTATTTTGTTTATTAGCGTCTTCTCTCTTTTTATCTTAGTAAGCCTAGCCAAGGGTTTGTCAATTTTGTTAATCTTTTCAAAGAACCAGCTCTTTGTCACATTAATTTTTTCTATCGTCTTTTTGTTCTTTATTTCATTTACTTCTGCTCTGATTTTTATTATTTCCTTTCTTCTGCTGAACTTGGGTTTTATTTGTTCTTCTTTTTCTAGTTATTTAAGGTGTAATGTGAGGTTATTTGTTTGGGATTTTTCTTGTTTCTTGAGATAGGTCTGTAATGATATAAATTTCCCTCTTAAAACTGCTTTTGCTGCATCCCCAAAATTTTGGTAGGATGTATTTTCATTGTCATTTGTTTCTATGTATCTTTTGATCGCTCCTCTAATTTCTTTTGTGACCTGGTCGTTCTTTAAAAGTATGTTGTTTAATCTCCATGTTTTTGTGGTTTTTCCTGCTTTCTTTTTGCAGTTGATATCCAATTTCAAAGCCTTGTGAGCAGAGAATATGCTTGGTATGATTTCAATCTTCTTAAATCTGCTGAGGTGAGTTTTATGTCCCAATATATGGTTTATCCTTGAGAATGTTCTGTGTACACTAGAAAAAAAATGTATAGTCTGATATTTTAGGATGAAGTGCTCTATAAATGTCAATTATGTCCATTTCATCTAATGTGTCATTTAGGGCTGCTATTTCTTTATTTATTTTCTGTTTGGATGATCTATCCGTAGCTGTCAATGATGTATTTCAGTCCCCTAGTATAATTGTGTTTCGGTCAATTTCTCCCTTTAGTTCTGTTAGTAGTTGCTTGGTATATTTCGGTGCTCCCTGATTGGGGGCATAAATATTGATGACTGTTATGTCTTTTTGTTCTGTAGTCCTCTTTACCATTATGAAATGTCCATCTTTGTCTCTTGTTACCTTTTTCACCCTGAAGTCTGTTTCATCTGATATCAGTATAGCTACACCTGATTTTCTCTGAATACTATTTGCTTGGTGTGTCAATTTCCACCCTTTCACTTTGAGTCTACATTTGTCCTTGTAACTGAGATACGTCTCTTGTAGACAGCATATGGTTGGGTTTAGTTTTTTGATCCAATCTGCTACTCTTTGCCTTTTTGTTGCTGAGTTCAGTCCATTTACATGTAGGGTGATTATTGATATGTGAGGATTTCCTATTATTCTATCTTTAGTTTTCTGGTAAGACTGTGTCTTCATTGTTCTTTTGCCTTTTTGTTGTTGTCTATTATTTCTGTGTGGTGGTATTCTATGATGTTTCCCTTTGTTTCCTCTTTTATTACAGTATATATTTCTGTTCTAGATTTTTTTTTTGAGTGGTTACCCTTAAGTTTATGTAAAAGAAAATCTGATATTTAGAGTATTCCATTTTCTTCAGCATGCCTACTTTCTCCCTTCCCATATTCTGGTTCAGGGTTTACTCTCCTTTTTATGTTTTGGTTGCCACAAATTGTCCTGGTTGATGGTGTTTGCATAGCCTCCTTTAGTATTTCTTGTAGTGCAGGTAGTGTATTAGAAAATTCCCTCAGCTTCTGTATGTCTGGAAAGGTCTTTATTCCTTCTTCATATCTAAAGGATATCTTTGCTGGGTATATTATTCTTGGCTCATAATTTCTTTCTTTCAATAGTTTGAATAATTGGTTCCACTCCCTCCTGGCTTGTAAAGTTTCTGCTGAGAAATCTGATGATAATCTAAAGGGCTTTCCTTTGTAGGTTATCATCTTCTTTTCCCTGGCTGCCTTGAGGATTCTTTCTTTGTCATTGATTTTAGACAGCTTCAATACAATGTGACTTGGAGAAGGCCTATCGGGATTGAGGTGGTTAGGTGTTCTATTTGCTTCTTGGATTTGAGGATCCAGTTCTTTCCACAAGTTTGGGAAGTTCTCATCGACTATTTGTTTGAATATACTCTCTGTTCCCTTCTCTCTTTCTTCTCTTTCTTGTATGCCCATTATTCTTATACTGCTCTTTCTGATGGAGTCAGAAAGTTCTTGTAGAGTTCTTTCATTTCTTTTAAGTCTCAAGTCTCTTTCTTCTTCCATCCGTGTCATTTCCTGGTCTCTATCTTCGATGTCACTGATTCTTTCCTCCATATGGTTATCTCTATTACCTAAGCTGGCTATTTCATTCTTAATTTTTTCTATTGACTTCTTAATCTTCAGAAATTCTATCTGGTTTTTTTTTTTAATTATTATTATTTCAATCTCTTTGGTCACATTTTAATGTTGTTCTTTGATTGTGTTTCTGAGTTCATTAAACTGCCTGTCTGTATTTTCTTGCATCTTGTTGAGTTTTTTCAGAACTGCAATCTTGAATTCTCTGTCATTTAAGTCACATATTTCCATATCTTTAAGTTCATTTTCTGGAGACTTTTCACTTTCTTTCTGAGCTGTCTTGTTGCCTTGGTTATTCCTGGCAATTACTGATTTATTAGTTCTCTTCCTACACTTCTACAGGAGTGGCTTCTGCAACAGGTTGATAGGAAGAGGTCTTTCTTTAGTTTTCCAGTACTTGTTGGTAGAATGTTTCATTTTCTCTCCAACTGCAGCCTTTTTTTCTCTCTCACACTGTACTATTATGTTTTCTCTGCACTATTCAGCTTCTCACACAATGGGGGGGGATTCCCTGGAAGTCAGGCTTCTCCTCTGTTAACAGTTCGCCTGGGTCACAGGGCATAGTGTCCCGGTGGGTATGCAGAGAGTTTTTGAAGTTCCAAAGCTCTTCCTGCACCAAATGCAGAGCCCATGTGTTTCAGCAGTTCTGTTTACTCCTGCAGGGGTCCGCCCAGATAGGTGGGGACAGGTGTGGGGTGAGTTATGAGAGGTGGCCCAGAGTAATGGCGATGATCACCACCACACCCGGTCCTGCTTCCAAAGCTCCCTCCCCTTTGCCGGAACTAGTTGGGCTGTGAATCTGTGTCTGCGGAACAGAGTTCTCAGAACTGCAAATATTCTGTTCTTTTTATCTGACCCTGCTACTCTTCCACTTCTAGCACCCGGCAGCTGGAGGCAGGGTGAGCTCTGGGAGGGTAGGGAGGGGGCGGCTAGTCTCAGTGCCTAAGGCTTCCGTTCTCTGTGGCAGTGAGGGCTTAAACCACCATTTTCAGCCTTCTTCCCTCAGTCTTTGCTCCGAGGTCTCTGCCGTGAGCGTTGGGTTCAGCCGTGTTATATGCTGTCCCTTCAGCCCTGTGGGCCATAAGCGGAGCCCTAGCAGTCTGAGTTCTTCCCTCTCCCACAGCTGCGGTAGTTCCGGGATGCAGTGAGATCGGAGCACAAGCTAGGTCTGCGTCCTGTGCCCGCACGGCTCCATCTCCGCACTTCTACCTTTCCCCCTCCCCCGCTTGCTCAATTTGCCCACCATTAGGTAAATTCAGTAGTGAGACTCTTCGGCTTGCCTGTCTGTTGTGCAGGGAGTCCTTTGTGGAGTTATAGCTGTTTAATTTATTGTAAATTCCAGGGGAGATTTCCAGAGGCTCACCTCACGTCATCATTTTGATCACTATCCAGCACTCATAGTAATTTCTTAAAGTTTTTTTTTGTATTTCTGTGGTGTCTAGTGTCACTTCTCCTCTTTCATTTCTGATTTTATTAATTTGGGTCCTCTCTTTTCTTTTATGAGTCTGGCTAAAATTTTGTTGATTTTGTGTGTCTTCTCAAAAAACCAGCTCTTGGATTCATTGATCTTTTGTATTGTTTTTTGGTCTCTATTTCTTTTATTTCCTCTCTGATATTTATTATCTCCTTCCTTGTATTCCCTTTGGGCAAAAATTACTTTTCTTCATTTTGGAATTCATGGTCACTGAGGAGAGCAATTCCTTTTTGTGGTGCTCTGGTCAGAATAATTTCCTAGAAATATGTTATGGTTTATTTTGTCTCTTTATGCTAATGATTAAGATCATAAACTGAAATATACATGTTAGAGTACAAGTTCCAAGAATAAGCCTGTGGTAAGCATAACTTTATTAACTCACATTTCTCATTGCTCTTGGTTCCACACAGACAGAAATAGAATTCTATACTTTTACTCTTGCCAAGGTTTGACACTGGGCGCTGCTGAGGTGCCATCTGTTTTTTTACACCCCTTGCTTATCTCCTTTTGCCTCCTTTTCTCAGTCTGCTATCACTAATCTTCCCTGTTTCCCACTGTCTCTTTTTTTTTTTTACTGCATTTCTTCTGCCCATCTTTTCTGTTGATTTCCTTTCTCCCTTAACTTTTCCTTTTCTCTCCCTCTTCTTTCACTTACACCTCTTTTGTTGCCCCACCCCCTTGTCCCCTTGAATCTTGAAGATATCTCTGTTATTTTAGGGACTGCATCCAGTCTCCACCAGTTGTTCTTTCAATTTTCTCTTGTCTGTTTCCCCCATCTCCCTTCTTTTCTTGTGAGTGGAGGGAAGTAAAGATTGTGGGAGCTGGTAGGCTGTTAAATATAATCATTACCAATAAAGAGGTCAATTTAGGCATTTTGAACTCAAATTATCCAAATATTTTTTTAAATTCTGATCTGAAAATTCAAGGGCCTTTGGTAATCAAATCCCCCTACATCCTAAACGACTTTAGGGGCATGGATAATTAAGCTTTGTTTTTATCATTTGTGTATAACTGACTAGAATGTAAACTTTTTGCTTTTAAAATTTCAGTTGTGTTTAATATCACCAACAACTGGGCAAGCACATATTTGGTACCAAAATATTTATTATTGTTAAGGATATGATAGGTTTTTAGAGCTAATTTGAGTTTCAAGGAGAATGGAAGAATTGACTCATGTAGGATCTTACGTTGGCTGTTGAATATGCTAATGTCTCAAAGACATTGTTTCTCAATAACATGGACACTTATATTTCCAGGTTATGTACAGTAGATACAGTGTTGTGAGGAGAATCTGAAGGTCAATTAGGGAAGAAGAGAGTAGGAATCATTCTGTCCTTTGTGTACCCTCATGAATGAGAAAGTATCCATGCCAACTTCTCCACTAATCCATTTTAAATAAACCTCTTTAGGGACCATTATTTTACTCTTCTTAACTCTCCCCTAAAATAGTAAGCATTTAACTGTACACAGAGGCCTCTAGTCTTATCAGAGTGCATTTTATCTAGAGTTCAACCTTCTGGAGAGTACTGTATGCCAAACCAAATAGACCAGTACTTTGGCTCATGTCAGAAATGCTCAAATGTGTTCAGAAAATCTAGACAATAGATCTCTTATAATCATTCATATTTCTCAGGCCACACCAATCAAGAAATAGGAATGGTTATAATTTTAGCAGTGTTATTTGCCCATTTTTATTCTCTACTGCAGAAATTGTTGACACTCTAGTTTTGCTTTCAAATATTTCAGGAATTTCCCTGGGAAGATCTCAAGTATTCTCAGGAACAAGTCCCTCAACTGTCATGACCATTCAATAAATTTTTCTGCTCCAGCTCTCGATATCTTTGTTGACACTGATTGCTACCTCAAAGTCCTAATACTAGCCATTGTAAATGTGGATTCCAGAGCTCAAGAAACTGTCTTCCATGTTCCCTGAAATCAGTGTTCCCTAGAAATATAATTTAAAAGTCTCTTTCTTATATAGTACATGCCCATAGGACCAACTGCACTCAGTTATAACTAATGGCAAAGGCGACAGACAGAGGAGGTCTGTGGGGGTGACACCAATTCACTCATTTAATCATTGCTCCTTGATAGACATTGTTGGTAGGCATTGAACTAGACAAACTAGATCCCTTTCTTTGTAGATTGATAAAAACAGAACCTCTGAACTCAGTACTAAGGCAGTCCAATATTTAGATGTCAGATAGATGAGGTGGTCCAGTAAAGGATATTTCTTGGGATTGCCACTGGTATGGGAAAATGCCAATGGTGTTCTGTCACAGATTCTGAAGAGAGCACTGGTCAACTAAATTAATTGCTATTAGGAAGTTGAGTAAATAAGGATACAAGATAAAATACCATCCTTTGGGTTTGGTAACATAATTCCATCGATGATGTTATTTTTCACTTTCTGCTCATTTTATTAAATTTCTTATCAATATATTTTGTTTTCTTTTTTAAATTTATTGGGGTGACATTGGTTAGTAAAATTATATAGGTTTTAAGTGTACATTTCTATAATACATCATCGATATATTGCATTGTGTGTTCACCACCCAGAGTCAGTTCTCTTTCCATCACCATATATTTGACCACCTTTTCCCTCTTCTACTACCTGCCCTCCTCCCTTACCTTCTGCCTCCATATTGTTTTGGACAGAGGCTGTACCGATTTGCATTCCCACTAGCAGGGTATGAAGGTTCCTTTTTCTCCACAGCCTCTCCAACATTTGTTATTACTTATCTTATTGATTATAGCCATTATAACAGGTGTGAAGTAGTATCTCATTGTGGTTTTGATTAGTGTCAACTGCTAACTGACTAATTTGTATGTAATTTAATTGTCCCCCTTTGGGTTTCTGCAAATTTTTTCTGATTGACTTAGAATCCTAGTCTCTTTCTCGTAAAGACATTGTGTCTCCTTTTCTAAATGTAACATTCTGAAAACATTTAAGGTGATAGAAGATATTTTCTGCCTGAATTATTCCTAGTTTGTGGATCTTCCTAAAATGGAAGAGACATAATCTTTTATCAAATCTTTTATCAATTTATTAAATTGTCTTTGTAGTCATTAATAAAATGTCAATAAACACTAGAGTGAAACTTGAAGAAAAAATTCATAAAGCTTCTCTAGTTCAATATTCAACTCTTTATAATTAACATTTTCCTGATATACTTGTTCAGGGAGATGTATATGTACCTAACTCTCATTGCATACTTCATGACTACTTTTCCTGTCCCTTTTACACTCAAGATGGTACCATTTACATCCAATTACCCACTTATTCCCAATTATTTTTGTCAGGTGAGAGAAATGCTAGAATTAGTGTAGTAATGAACCGAAACTGAAGTAAACATATCAATGACTTTGGGTAGAGACTTGAACGAAAAAAACGAAACCAAAATTATAATAAACCTTATGTATTTCCTTAACTCTCAACTAAAATCATTTATTAATTCTGTTTCCAAAATGAAGTGGGGTGTGTGGTGTGTGTGTGTGTGTGTGTGTGTGTGTGTGTGTGTGTGTGTGTGGAGAGAGAGAGAGAGAGAGAGAGAGAGAGAGAGAGAGAGAGAGAGAGAAGTGAAATGTTACTACCTTCACAACTGGGAACAGAATTCCTTTATTTAGAAAAATGCCTTGATAAGTGCTTGGTATAGAAGATAAGTCCCTCAAGGAACTCAAATGTCACCAGAATTTATGGTTAGCGAAAAGGTGTTCTGTTCAGGAGGGCAAATAATTTAGAGCTCCCTGGGAAAACAGGGCAACCGAGGATCTGATACAGAAAGGTGGATAGAGGAGGGAGATGAAAGAGAGATGGTGGTGGAGGGTGGGGAAAAGGGGTGGTTTCTGTGTGGGAGATGTTGCAGAGTGGAACCTCCATAAGTGAGAGCAGAGTTAGAAAAACAGAATTTGGAGAAAAGGAAAACTATATGGATTTTAAGATTGTTTGCCTTCTGCATAGGGTATGATCCCATTTTGCTATCCTCATCTCTTCAGTAAAATCACATCCAAAAACGATTAAAGTGAGTAGTGTGTGTGTATGTGCGTGTGAAAACTGAAAAAAAGGTTCATTTTTATATCAAGGTTAATTTTATGTTATAGACACCAGACTATGTGAAGATATAGAAGCAAAGGGACCCTTAAGAAGATAAAAGTCCTAGGAAAAAAGGAGGGAGAAGACCATAACATAGTGCTGTTCAAGCCTGCTTGGCACAGATTTTTCAAGGTACAGGTGCTTCCAGCCATAGGGTTATGTCCTAGAATTACAAGTTCAGAAGATGCATTTCGTTCTCACTATACTTTTAGTTTTATTTGAATGAGAGTTAAAGGCTTCCTAAAAGTGTCAGAGCAAAATAAAACTTGACTATTTCACTACATTTAGAAAGATACCAGGTTATTTATATTTATTTGCCTTTATTTAAAAAAGAGATTTCTTGAACTCATAGAAACAGAGAAGAGGTTGGTGATTGCCAGAGATGGATGGTGGGTGGTGGAGGGAATGGGTGAAAGGGGTCCAAATGTACAAACTTCCAGTTATAAGATAAATAAGTTTTGGAGATGTAATGCATAGCATGGTGACTATAGTTAACAATACTATATTGTATATTTGAAAGTTGCTCTACTCTCTAGTAGAGTTCTCATCACAAGAAAAATACATCTAACTGTGAGGTGGTGGATGTTAACTAAACATATTGTGGTAATTATTTATATATAAATTATTTATATATTATATATAAATAAAGTGTTATTTATATATATATAAATATGTATATATATTATATATGTAATATATATAATCGTTATGTTGTACACTTTAAAATTAATACATTATATGTATTTTATATCTGAATAAAACTGGGTTGGTGGTGGTGAGAGAAGGTTTCTGATAGCATAGCCAAATGAATATTTTCTAAAACTTTTTTAAAAATTCCATCTACTTGTTGTACAACACTGTTGAGACACACACCTTGCCAAAGGCTTACTTTCTTTTCTCATTAAAATAAGCAATAAATGCATGACTGGCTGATTTCCTGCCTCCAAGCATTTTCTCCATTCTTTCTCTTAAACCTGCCATTCAGGATGTTTTGTAATATCAAACCATCTATAATGTAGGCATGAAAGCAAGAATGATGCAATTTATTGTGCCTGAAACAAAATTTATATATTCATAGATAATTATGTTGGGTAAGAAATGATCGAAATATAGTTCAGGCAATGTAACATGATCCCGTTCTTAAACATTTTTTTGTTTGTTTGTTTGGTGTGTATGTGGGATTTTCCTCTATGGACTTACTGAGATGAGAACTGGGGTGGGGAGAAGTGACACAATGAAGGAAAAAGCAAGAATATTATTCAAATGAGTCAGTATCACTTTCATTAAAATATTTCAAGTATATTTTAAAATAAAACTTTTGGAGTCTAATAAGTCCTTGAATCTAGGTCTTGTATATCAATTATGGAATAATATATTTTCATTAAAGATACCCAGCTAATTGACACCAAGTGGTATATTTGCATAAAATATTTATGTGTAGGCACATTCTCAACTTGAGCATAGGTTTAAGAAGGCTTTTCATTGAGAACCATCCCTGGTTTCTATCAGTCATGTTTGCACTATACAAACTCACTGTCCTGAACAAAGACTCATAAGCAGGTGAAGACCCATGACTCAAATGATCCAGTTTCTTTTGGAGGATTATAGCATTGGAATTTGGAAGCAAGAGTCTCTGATAGGATTTAGGCTAAGGAAGGACATGCATTGGGGAAATACCCAAAAAAGTCAATTTGTAGAGAAAGTTCAGGATCAAACAAGTGCAAAGAGAAAGAGAGGTAGACCATGAAGAGATATAGAAACTAAGTGAGTGGCTGTGTTTCCTGTTTTGAGGATCTATCCAAAACTCATGTATCCCTATAATAAATGCCTTTTTTGTTTTATTAATTTTTAAAGTTGAAATATAATTCACATATGACATTATACTGTATTAATTTCAGGTGTTCAACATAATGATGTAATATTTGCATATATTATAGAATGATCACCACAATAAGTCTGATTAACAACCATCGCGATGCGGAGTTACAAAAATTTTTTTCCTTGTGATGAGACCTTTTAAGATCTAATCTCTTAGTAACTTTTAAAGACACAATACAGTACTATTGATTATAGCTACCATGCTGTACATTATTCAGACAATTTCAAAGTTGGGTTTCATGACTAAGATGTTTCCCCTGAGCATTCCTGCCCTAACTTGCAAAGTCTACCACATGAGCTTTACAAACAGCTACTCTCCTAAAGTGGGTATGTTTTTGTTTCTTTGTTTATTTTTAATTTGGGGGCACTTTTAATGCCCTGCTTAAAGGGCATTTTTAGTTTAATTTCTTTCTTGTGTTATTAATAGGAGAATGATCAGAGTCAAAATTATATAAATGAATTAGTGTGACACCTGGAATGATTATGCTTTTGATATTGCCCAATCGATCACTATCACTTACCATTTTTGCATATCAATCAGCAGAGTGAACAGCACTTTCATTTTAAATTTGGGTTCATACTGACAAATGCTTGCAATCAAAAAGAAGAAAATCTATAAAAATTAGCTATCACTGACCACAGTGCCCCAAACATAATAACCATGCATTAAATATTTGTTGAAAGAAAGGTGTGACTAGCACATCCTGTGTGAGTAATGGTATTTTGTGACAAAGGAAGGTGATGTTTAAATCTCAAGTAACTGATTTTTCAATAACTGGAAGAGAACAAGAATCATTCTGTGCAAATAATTTGTTAGCATTATTTCATAGCATTGATAATGGACATTGGGATACTGAGTATCATTTTTCTCAGAAGAAAAGTCAGATTAGGTCTTCCTTAAATGTCCACCACATAAAATGGGACCATGCATTGAGTTATGACTAATTTATTACTAACATTAAGATTAAATCTAATATATTGAGCAACATTAAGTGAACAAATTTTATTGCATGAATGAGTGAAAGTTTCTGTCATAGCAGTAATGCCTTATTAAACATAAAGGGTTACCAACTTAAATACCTATAAAAATTTGGTAAGAACATATGTTGATGGATTGGGCCTGGTATAGGTATTAGGAAGTGATGATGACTGAGGCAGTGGAGAACTATGCCTTGTCTAAAGGAATTCAAATTCAAACAATAACAACTACAACAAAATAAACTCTACTGTGCTAGAGGACAAAAAACAAAACCCAGAAAACACCACCAACAACACTTTTTCTGCCCAGATTTAACAATAGCCACCCAGTCTTCCTTTGGAAGCCAGTCGGAATGCTGCCCAAATCCAGTAGAACTAACCTTGGATGTCCTTGTGTTCCTCATAGTTGCATATAAAACTACTTGATACTCCACTTTCTTAACTTGGCTTGTGACAGACACTCTGTTTTGTTCTTCTTTTATCGGGGAAAATGGTTTAGTGCTCTGCATCTCACATTTCCAATAAAATACTCAGGAGGAGGTGAATCCATCTTAAGAAACTTATCTGTAGTTTCACTTCTTCCTTTATGAGGATCCCAAGACCTGGAAATGAGAGAAAGTAGTAGGTGGTCTCCATGTTGACTACAGATCCAAGCTACACCCTCCAATTCAACTTTGCAAGCAATAGAGGAGGGAATAAATTCAAACACACTTGGCTTCTGTTCTATTTATTACTTGGCATAGGTTTTGTAGTGGAGAAATGGTGCAGAGTTAGGCCCCCAGCCACTTAGGAAAATTTACAAGTCTGCCTCAGCAAACCAAGAGAGTTTTTGGTCATCTGACATGTTACAATTCTTTCTTCAACTCTGAACACATGGAGTTCATAAACCATTGAGAAAACATGGATTAGGCCATCATATTTCCTCAAGATAAGGATGATTTATGTAAGTAAGATATAACTAGGGTATGGAACAAGTAAAGGCAATGTTTTTGTTTTTGTTTTGCTTAAGATTCTATACTTTATTGTGATAATTTTTACGTGTTTGTTACTTTACTATATCTCTGTTAGAGAATAATGCAGGTTTACCTCTGGATACATACATGAGAAAGCAATATCGTCAGATACGATTACTGTCAATCATCCTGGGTATAAATTAGATAAGCAACTCACCCTAAGGGGTAGAAACAACAAGCAGGTTCCAGCATGGAAGTCTGTCTGCCTCTCTTAAACCAGAGACTCTCTGAAACATAAGTATCAAGGAAGTACAACGTAAGTACAACAAAAGAAACTCAGACAGCCAGACTTCTGGAGAGTCTGTTATTAAGATACTAGGGAATCTTAGTAAGGAAACCTCTATCATATGGCTTGGTAAGGGTTGGATGCACTGGAGGAAATTAGTACTTTATATACGGAAAGTAAGTAAATGGAGGTTATGATGGCCCAAATTTGGGGGTGTGGGGAAACCTCAGCCATGAAAAACTGTAAAAGGACTCAGAGGAGTCAGTAAAGAGGATCTCTACACAGCTAGCCAGATCAGCAGTACAGGTTTCCTCAATCACCCATATAATTCGATTCTCATTGAAATGCAAAGAAATTGGCTTCTATATTCTTACCAAAGATTTCACTCATATACCTTTTGATGGAGGCAGGGCTACTGTAGAGAATGATAATAAGAGAGACTTTGAGTACTCAGTTTCTTGCTCTGTTTACATGTCAATCACCTATTCTGAATGGAGATAACGGAGCTTCATGTAGCAAATTCGTTTTGTAATACCAGCACTTCAAATCCTCAATAAGCTTAGTTTTAAATTCATGAGATCACAAAGGATATTGAAGCAGCACTGGAAGAATGACACTCTCAGGAACCATAGCAACTACTGAAGTGCTGCCACTAGAACCAAAGTCATGATAAACTGCTATGTGAACAGTACGAAGTTCTGGGTTTTAAAAAAAAGAGAACCTATGGATAAGGACATCAAAAATCTTAAGCGTGATGTTCTATCTTCACTGAAACATTAAGCAGTGATATTTTAACTTGAATTTAAAAATATTACCGCTTAAGGGCCGGCCCGGTGGCTCAGGCGGTTAGAGCTCCGTGCTCCTAACTCCGAAGGCTGCCGGTTCGATTCCTACATGGGCCAGTGGGCTCTCAACCACAAGGTTGCCAGTTCAATCCCTCGAGTCCCACAAGGGATGGTGGGCTGTGCCCCCTGCAACTAGCAACGGCAACTGGACCTGGAGCTGAGCTGCGCCCTCCGCAACTAAGACTGAAAGAACAACAACTTGAAGCTGAACAGAACCCCCCACAACTAAGGTTGAAAGGACAACAACTTGACTTGGGGAAAACAAAAAGAAAAACAAATATATTACCGCTTAATGTTTACATATTATTTTAAAAAATTTTAAATTTCAAATTTTATTTAAAAATTTTAAAATGTGTAGACATCTCTCTGAATTTAAAGAGACTTGGTCTAATAAATCCACTATCTTTTCTTTTTAGATGTGTTAAAAGATCACAATTGTTTGGGAAGATCATAGGTCCTAAATCTGAATGTAAGTATATAAGAAAAAAATACTATTCAAGAATTTCAGGAATTTCAGGACTAATTGTAATTCTAGGAAACCTGGATCTGATGAGGACTAATTTGATCATTGAAGGATATGCGGGGGAAATAATTAAAATACAGGGTTGTGCTAATATTATAAAATGGGCACAGAAATAAGTTTCCTAAGATGGGTTCACCTCCTCCTAAGTATAATATTGTAACCAATTTTTATTTATCTGCTGAAGAAGACCCTCTTACGTGGGTGGAATTCAAACTTGAGTGCAGCATACTGGCCAGTAACTCTGCCAAATGGGAATATCTGTAGCAACAAAGATCCACCAAAATGAAACTATGGAGCAGTTCTAGATTCCAAAGGAAGTAGGGGCTCTAGGATAGAAATTGGGGAAACAGAGATGGGCCAGGGGGATGAGTGGACGCTGATCCTTTAACAACTTTTGTTGTCACACAACAGCCTAGCAGACTGCCCCTCCATGTCTTTCCTTAAGGAATAAAACAGTCTGTGAGACTGTGCATCTCTGAGACTGTATATTTCTCTCTATGTAGTCTCCAAAAGAGGGTTTGCGGCCAGTGATGAGTAAGATTCCCCACAGGGGGGACAACTCAAGCCAGGCGGAACCCCATGGAGACCCCCGATGAGCTACCTTAAAAAGATTTGGGAAGGGGTCTTGTCTCCCCTTCCCCCTGCCTGGGAAAAGCGGCTGCTGGCTCGGACTTTTCCCTCTCACCTAATTGGGAGAAAAGTCTTGAGAGTGATAAGATTAAACTCTCTCTGCTCAGCTCTGTGAAACACTTTCAACATGTGATATATGTCCCTTAAAAGAGTTGCAGACCTCACCTCAAGGACTTTCTGCTTTGGCTGTTTGAAGATCAACATAATTGGTTTGGGTTGTTTCTATACCGTGATAAGTGAGTCTCACAGACTGTGCCAAAAACACTGCTACTCCCTTGTGTACTTATCAATAAAAACCTCCAGTCGGCTTTATTCTGGGCTCCAGTCTTTCAAAACTGTGAGACCCCTGGCCTTCTGAGATTTTTCTGCATTAAGTCTGTGTATGTTTCTTTCTTAAAAACTTAGCCCAAGGCCGCTCCTTCTCTCACCCTCACTGTCCATGTCACACTGGACGAGACATCTGATGCCCAACGTGGGGCGGCTCGAGAAGGGAAGGAAGACTTAGAGTCTTACGGTTCTACAGACACAGCTGAGGGACTCCAAGCATCCGCCGGGGCAACTACCTGGGGTAAGGAGGTAGTTTATGGACTTGGAGAATTTAACCAGTGTAACGAAGGAATTTAAAAGAAACAACTAACGTTTTCGTGTGAAAGAATGTGATTGTGTGAGTGAATGCTTACTATTCCACGGTCTTTTTGGCTATGGAGTTTGTTTGGGCTCCTAACCAGGGTTCCATAAGGCGTCATAGGGCATAACGGTGATCTGGGGTCTCCCCAGCCAGGGTCGGGGTTATACGATCACGCCTTAGCCAAGACATGTTCTAGAGAGACATGGCCCACCGAGCATCAGAGTGGAGATTGAGTGAAAGTCCTTCTCTTCCCTTTCCTGTTCCTTTACTAACATGGGTAATACAGAAAGCAAGTATAGACCTTATATTTGCCTGCTTAAGCGGCTTATTAAAAAAGGGAAACATAAAACCTCAGAAAATAAATTAGAAAAACTCCTTAAAGTAATTGAGATTCATTGGTTCCTGGTATCCAAGCCTAGGGACGCTTGACTTAGATAAATGGGAGGCAGTCGGCCAGAACCTCCATGATTTACATGCAAACGGAACGTCCTTTCTCAGTTTAATTTGGAAAACCTTTGAGCTGGTTCGTTTAGTTTTGGAACCGCTCCAAACAGATTCAAAAAAAGAGAAAAAAAAAGAGGATCAAAATCAGTTTAAAAAGACAAAGGAGGGTCAAGATGATGACCAGGGGTCCGGGACAGCGTCCACTATCATTCCTAAAAGTCTGTATCCAGATTTGCAGGAATGTTTTAGGGACGATTGCCCCCCTCCTCCATCTCATTGGCCACCTCCACCGCCCCCTAGCTTAGAACAAAAGTGGGAGCCTTCCGAATATCCTAAACAAAATAATAATTCCTTTCTCAATAAAAATATTCCTCAAACAATTAAAAAAGATATGTGCTCTTCATTGTCAGCTATAGAGCATGGCATACATCAAGCTAAACTCGAGGGAGACATAGATACACTCAATTTTCCAGTTATCTTTAGACAGACTGATGCCCCTAATGCAGACCATCCTGAAGGGGTCCATGAGGCGATTTATGAGCCTTTCACTTTTAAATTGCTAAAAGAATTAAAACAAACAGTTTTGCAGTCTGGAGTCACTTCTCCATATACTGTTGGCCTTGTTAAAGGTATTGCTGATGACAATCGGATGATTCCCGCTGATTGGCATGCTTTAGCTAAGACCTGTCTGACTCCTTCTCAGTTCCTCCAATTTAAAACTTGGTAGATTGATGGTACAGAAACACAGGAGAGACAAAATCAGGCTCGTAACGTAGATATTTCTGCTGACCAGCTATTAGGGAAGAGACTTTGGGTTGAAACACATGATCAGCTAGATATGGAAGAATTGGCTGTAAGACAATTAAAACAAATTTGTCTAACGGCATGGAAAAAGATTGAAATAGAGGATAAAACTCCCTCCTCTTTTCAAAAACTCTTACAAGGTCCACAAGAACCTTATTCAGATTTTCTTGCCTGTTTACAAGAGACAGTTCATAAACAGGTCACCAATCCTGCTGCTACAGATATCATTTTACAAATTATGGCTTTTGAGAACACAAACAAAGATTGTAAATGTGCTGTTGGCACACAAAAAGAAAAAACTGATGCTATGGAATATCTTAGGCTGTGTCAAGAGGTAGGGACGGAAGACCATAAAGCTGTTAAGTTAGCTAATGCCATTACAGGGGCAATTCAGGAAAAAGACAAGTTTTCTGACACTTGCTATAATTGTGGCAAGTCAGGACATACTAAAAAAAATTACAGAGTTGAAAAAAAAAGTGGTTCCCAGCCACAAAGTCCTTCGCCTCCCTGGGGTCCTAAACAACCTGGGGTTTGTCCTCAGTGTTAAAAAGGAAACCATTGGACATCAGAATGTAAGTCAAAATATCATAAAGATGGGACCCTGCTTCAGGGAAACGGGAAGCAGGGTCAGCCCCAGGCCCAGATAATAACCAGGGCGTTTGTGAGTCAGGCAGCACCTCAAAATTACCAGACGGTGCCTCCTCCTCAAAACTATCTATTCAACAATTAACTCCTGCCACTAAAGAGAGTGCTACAGTTGATGTTTATACAACTCAAAATATACTGTTGCGTCCAGGGGAAGCCCCCCTTTATGTGCCCACAGGCATTATTGGGCCAGTCCCTCAAAATACAGTTGGATTCTCCCTAAGAGGTTAAGTTCAGCTCCAATTTCAAAAGCTGTAACAGTTTTTACTGATGGATCTAGTAACGACCGAACAACAATTGTGAGTAAAATAAATCAACAGGTCATTCAAACTAATTGCCCCTCTGCACAGAGAGCAGAGTTAGTTGCAGTTTTAATTGTCTTACAAGATTATACTGAATCTTTAAACATTGTCTCTGATTCGGCTTATGTTGTACATACAGTACAAAATATTGGGACGGCGTTACTGTCTAACAACTCAAACCTGTCTCTCCAGTTTCTTTTTAATCAACTCCAACAGGTTGTCAGAAACTGACAACATCCATTTTTCATTGCTCATATATGTGCTCACACCTCCCCACCAGGACAACTGACACGTGGCGATGCTGTTGCTGATTCATTAATTGTTAATATTCTGGTTACTAAGACTACCCAATTTCATTCTGTAACCCATACAAATACTGCTGGCCTTCTGGCTCGTTTTCCTATTACTTATAAACAGGCCAGACATATAGTTCAAACTTGCCCAACCTGCCAAATTCTCAATGCTTCTCAAGAGTGCCCTGAAGGGGTTAATCCCCGAGGATTAGTCCCTAATGCTATCTGGCAAGTGGATGTAACTCCTGTCAAGCTTCGTTTGGTCGTTTATCTTTTGTTCATGTCACTGTCGATACCTCCTCTGGTTTCATCTCGGCCACCACTCAAAGCAGCAAAACGGCTGGACATTCCGCAGATATTTGCTTATCTGTTTCTCCATTATGGGCCTTCTTCAAGCCATTAAAACAGATAATGGCCCTGCTTATACCAGTAATAAGTTCACAAAATGTTGTGAACAGTGGAAAATCAATCATACCACAGGGATTCCTTATAATCCCCAAGGACAAGCTATTGTAAAACGTGCTAATTGTACCCTTAAAAAACAACTTCAAAAACAGAAGGGGGCAGACAATAAGGATCCTCCTCAAGTACAACTAGCCAAAGCTATGTTTACTTTAAATTTTTAAAATTTTTCTGGCTCTAACAGTAATAGAGAGCCACACCTTGGGCGCCCAGCTGCAGAAAGACATTTTAACAATCTCTATAGCCCTAAAGTCTTGGAGAATGTGCCCATTTGGTGGAAAGACATTCAGACTAATAAATGGCATATAGGAACTTTATTAACAGGGAAAAGAGGTTTTGTTTGTATTTCTCCAGGTCCTGAAGAAAAACCTTTGTGGATTCCTGGTCGATGTGTCAAACCATACCATGAGCAACAGCCCACAGAAGAGAAGACATCTATAGATACCCATCCACGCCCCTAAGGTGTGGGAAAGCTCTCACTCCTCACAGGAGAGGAGACACTTCCTGTGGCTGCAGAAGGATTTTCTACTTTAAATCCTGTCAAATGGATAAAGACATTGGGTGGTGGGTTTACTGGTGCCATTGTTATTCTGTTTATTGTTCTTTGTTTATTTTGCTTAGTCCTCAAATCTAGACAAGCCACCCTCCAGCGAGCCTTAAATAAAGAAACTGCCCGGTCTGTGTTTCTCATGCTTCAAAAACAGAAATGGGGACATGTTGTCACACAACAGCCTAGCAGACTGTCCCCCCACCCCTGTGTCTTTCCTTAAAGAAAGAACAGTCTGTGAGACTGTGCATCTCTGGGACTGTATATTTCTATGTAGTCTCCAAAAGAGGGTTTGTGGCCAATGATGAGTAAGATTCCCCACAGGGGGGGCAACTCAAGCCAGGTGGAACCCCATGGAGACCCCCGATGAGCTGCCTTGAAAAGATTTGGGAAGGGGTCTTGTCTCCCCTTCCCCCTGCCTGGGAAAAGCGGCTGCTGGCTCGGACTTTTCCCTCTCACCTAATTGGGAGAAAAGTCTTGAGAGTGATAAGATTAAACTCTCTCTGCTCAGCTCTGTGAAACACTTTCAACATGTGATATATGTCCCTTAAAAGAGTTGCAGACCTCACCTCAAGGACTTTCTGCTTTGGCTGTTTGAAGATCAACATAATTGGTTTGGGTTGTTTCTATAACGTGATAAGTGAGTTTCATAGACTGTGCCAAAAACACTGCTACTCCCTTGTGTACTTATCAATAAAAACCTCCAGTCGGCTTTATTCTGGGCTCCAGTCTTTCAAAACTGTGAGACCCCTGGCCTTCTGAGATTTTTCTGCATTAAGTCTGTGTATGTTTCTTTCTTAAAAACTTAACCCAAGGCCGCTCCTTCTCTCACTCTCACTGCCCATGTTGCGCTGGACGCGACAAACGTTCTATTCATTTTCTAGTTTGGCCACCAATGTTCCTATGAGAGACATTAACTAGGGAACCAAAGGAAATTGTGTCAACCATGGCAAGTGCTATGCTTTTGGTTTCTATTCAGGAAGACCTCTAACTCATCCTTAATTAATAAATGAAGACATTCTTTCCAAGGAAAATGCATTTAATTCCCAGCAGTAGTTTGCCTTCACTTGGCAGTACTAAATAGAAGTTTATTTTCTGCTGAGCTATCATGGGGTTATTTAAAATCCTCCCCACCAAGTCACAGTCTGATAAGCAGGATTTACACATGTCTTAGTTTACCTCAAATAATGAGTTAGCGTCCTCACCCATGACATTTAGATCGAAGGGTAATTCAGAAGAAATGATGTAGACTCTCTGAGGTCCCTTATTTATTTTGTGATTGAAAGGGGTAGACGATTAAAATAAAAAACAAATTCAGATATAACCTTTCTGGGAAAATTGGAATCTGGAGACAACCAGAGAAAGCCTGCTGCAGACCTTTAGTTGATATCCCCACTTCCAGTTTGGTTCTCCCAATCCTGTTTCTCCTAGTGATGGCTACTATTCCTTTAGGCTGGCACTACAATTCCATCTTATTTTCCCAAGCTTTGGGCAACGTATTTTCCCAAACTTCTGCATGAATGGGACTGGAAATGTGAAACTATTTGCTCTGGTGAATAGCAGCACAGTTTACGGCAAGTCTGATGACTCTTTCCTTGTTATTTACTACTGATGCCAACAGGGGCACTTGAAGGGAAATAGCCATTGGTGCTAATCATTATTAATACCCAGCCACACCCTTGCAAATATTTGATAATAGAGGCCAGGCGATGGGTGTTACACTTCTCTAAGGGAGGGATGAAACTATTCTACTTTACAAATTGAAAAAAAAAAATTCAAAGGATTAAAATATGTGATAATAATGGTTAGTATGAACTAACCACAAGTCAGACTCCAGGGAATTTGCTGACTCAAGAGCGATTTTCAGCAAATGCCCTGCCTAGTATGATCCAGCTCTGTCTGCAAAACATTACCCTAGAGCAGAATCTTTGTTAGATTCCCTTTGGCTTCTTACATAGGACCAAGCAGATTGAATGAGTGAAAATCTTGTGGTTATGAAAAATAAAATTGTCCCATATTTAGTGATGGTGAAGAATTCTGTATTAGGGTTAGATTTAGTTGCATATAATAGAAAATCCTAAATAATTAGTAGTTTATTTCTCTGGAACTCTGGATATAGGGAGTACAGGACTAGTAAAATAGTACCATACTCCTCTGAAACCCTGGATCTGTCTATCTTGCTATTCTGGCCTTCCTTGACAAGTTGCATCATGGCCCAACATGGCAGCTGGGGCACTAGACATCACATCCATATTCCTTTTCTGTTTTTGTTTGTTTTTTAAACAGAGTTTACTGTATTTAATACAATAATTCTGGTCTCTTTACAAAACTGATCAGTTTAAAAACAAAGTAATGTTCACATCTGTGAGGCAAACAAAAATGTGACTTCTGTACAAACTACATTTAAAATGTCATGTCTAACATCATTTGAATGTAATGTTCTCATAAGACTTTTTCTGACATCCTGCTGGTCCCCAGCTAAAGTGAGATATGAAACCTCCATAGGCAAAGAAACTCAATTCAAGGTATGTATATAAAAAATAAATAAATGAAAAGGAAAGAAAAAGACAAAAGAAAAAGAAACAATGGATGGTGGTTGGCAATGGAAACTGTAAAATGTGTCCTCAATCCTCTGCTTAAGGCTTATTTATTGGTGAGAGGCCTTGGGAAGCCCAGGACACTTCATGGCCATCACTGCACCAACTGTAGCTACCACCTTTTTTTCTCTTTATTATTATTATTTTTTGTGGTTGTTTATTTGTTTGCTTTGCATTTCTTATCTTTTGACATATATATGACATATATATGTCATATGACATATATATGGCATATATATATATTTACACACACACACACATATATACTAGGGTGCCAAAAAAAATGTATACAAGTGGACACTTTGGTCAACGTTGCTCAAGCAGTAGTTCGCCGTAATTCGAAGTGTCTGGACACTGATGGTAACCACTTTGAGCACCTCTTGTAATTGCAGAAGTCAAACCTGACTTGTATTCATCTTTTGTTGTTGGTATATATTGAGTATTACAATTTTAATACAGTTTTCCTTTCTTAAAATGTGTATACATTTTTTTGGCATCATATATATTTATACCTTGAGGATATCACTATTTCAATTGTTCCCATATGAATACAGGTGTGGTCTCTGTTGGATATAAATGTGTCTTTTATTCAATTGTAGGCCCAGGACTTGGTTTGCTGTCCCAACTACACATAAATGTCCCTCTTTTTTGTGTGTTATTTGTTGTGTACATTTTTTCCTTTTGCATAAGAAATATGTCTGTTTAGTACAGAGGCTTTTGCTTTATCCGGATATCAGGGGTGTCCGCCTCAGTTCCCGCAACAGGACATTTTCACTGTACTGAGATGAATCCACTCCTCCCGCACAGGAGCCCACCACGATTTTAAATCCTCTTTACTGCAGCCTCTCGAGGACCTGGACTGGATTGAGGTGACAGCAGCCCTTCAGTGAAAACCTGATGACGTGTGTTGAGTCCTGAGTCCAGCCTGCGTCGACAGAGTTACACATTACGTTGCAGATCTCTGGAAACACTTCTTCTATCAAGGATTTGTCACCACTGAACGTGATCCTTCCTCCGAGGTCTGGGGCAACACATACCACTTGAAAAGCAACCAGTTTCTCTGTCCCGTTACCATCTTTCCGTCTCTAGCAACATGGGCTGAAGCTGAACATATTTTGCCTCTTCATAGAACAAAGTGTAGCCCTTGACGTCATCGGGAATGAGGAGTTTTGGTGTTCGTAGAAAATTCAAGATATATCTGAACACCTGTCCATCTCTGTCAGTGAAATAGGGCTTTTTGAGGCTGTCCAAAACAATGGGCTCTGTACCATCAAAAGGTCTTCCAATTGTTGACTTGGTATTTGGTGAGTCTAGGTGGCCAGGCTGCTGGTGTACATGTGGCCGCCCACATCAATGTGGATGGGCCCATTGGATTTTGTGAGTTATGCTGGAATAGGAATGCCTTGGTTGTTCAGTGGAGATGCAGGAGATGTAGTGATCAGAGGTCTTGACGTACTGGGCTGACTGTCCCTCTGGTGGAGTGGCGTGTGGGTCTGGGTGGGTGGGAGGTGGTGACTGGGGGACAGGGTGGGCTGGCAGGAGGGAGGGGTGGTCTTGCTTCTCTAAGTAATGTCAGAGGAGCAGTGCTCATTCCACGGACCCTTCATTGTCCCCAGAGCCGGAGGTTCAGGTAGGTGGTTGCGCCCTGTGGGCCGCGGGTGTTGCTTCGAGAAGCCCGTATTTGGGGCCGCCTCCATATTCTTTTAAGGAGACTTTCTAGAAGTCTCACACTTTTCCACTTTCATTTTATTGGCCAAATGTTAGTTACATAGCTAAATTTAGCTGCCATGGAGCATTAGAAATATATCTTTGTATCAAGGGTTTAACTGAGATCCACACTTCAATTACTAAGAAATGAAAGGAGAATAAATGATCAGAGTCAATAGAAATATCCATTTCAAGTGATATGAAAAAAAAATCTGCCATATCCAAGAGTTTGACCATTTTATTTTCAATTATTATAGTACAAACAAAATTTCTCCAAGCTTCACTCCAGAGAATTTTTAAAAAGGGCCTCAAAGTAATGACTCATATTTTATGGGGTCATGGTCTTTCCCGGCTTTGATGTGTTTCCAGACTCTTCCACAATGCTTTCAGTATTTCCAGGATCTCTAGAAAGAATGCCTTTTGTGCTTTCAAATAAATATATTCAGTTTCCATGGGGCATGCAAAGAAGGGTTGGAAATACATTCTATCCAGCATTCAACTGGGATTTACACTTAAGTGTCTAAGAAATAAAGGGGGAGTAAATACTCAGAGTCAATCAGAAGTATCTATCTCATCTGATACAAAAAAAAAAAAAAATCCTGTGTCTTCCTCTGCTCACTGGACACCATGCAGGTGCCAAATCTTTCTGCTTATTGTCTTACTACTGCTGCCACTTATGGGCATCAGACATGCCTGGTTCTGTGCCCATTTGAACTGATTATAGTTGTAGAATATCACACACACACACATGTAAAAAATGTTAAACATACAATATTTGAGAGTAAGTTGCAGACAGTGTGGCCATTTATCCCTAAATACTTCAATGAGTATTTCCTGTGATGAAAAATATCCTACATCACCACAGTACAGTTACCAACTTCAGTATATTTATCATTGACACAATTATTCTATACAATAATTGTGGAATAGCTTTAGGAAGAAATGAATAACACAATATTTAGAAGGATCTCTCTGGCTGCTGTGTTGAGAATACACAATGTGGGGACAAAGTGGGAGGCAGGGAGACCAATCCCAATATCTATAACTTTACACAAGCCATGTAGGAGATGGTGGTGATTTGGATGAAGGTTAAAATAATTGACAGGGTCAAAAGTGGGCAGATTCTGGATGTATTTTGATGATAGAGTCAATAGGATTTGCTGTTTGATTGGATGTGGGGTATGAGATTAGAAAGCAGACTCAAGAGCAAGATTTTAGCCTGAGTAACATATCTTAGCAATTAGGATGGACAAGTACCAGGTAAATATGATGCCCTGATTGCCTGACAGGCAAGTTTATCATGATGTGATTAAAGGCATAAAATATTTTCTACTAAAATATACTTTTAAAAAACCCAACAAGCAAAAATAACCTGATAAAAAAAATGAGCCAAAGACCTCAATATATACCATACCAAAGGACATGTACAGATGGCAAATAAGCATAGGAAAAGATGCTCCACATGATATGTCATCAGGGAAATGCAAATTACAACAATGAGATAACACTATACACCTATTAGAATGCCCAAAATCCAAAACACTGACAATAAAAATGCTGGCAAGGATGTGGTGTAACAGGTGGTTTCATTCATTGCTGGTGGGAATATAAAATGGTACAGCCACTTTGGAAGACAGTTTGGTGGTTTCTTACAAATTGAAACACTCTTACTGTATAATTTGGCCGTCAGGTATTTACCAAAGTAAGTATTTACCAAAGGAGTTGAAAACTTATGGTCACATGAAAATCTGCCCTTGGATGTTTATAGCAACTTTATTTATAATTGCCAGAACTTGGAAGCAACCAAGATGTCCTTCAGTAGGTGAATGGATAAGTAAACTGGGGCACATCCAGACAATGGGATATTATTCAGCACTAAAAAGAAATGAGTTGTCTAGCCTTGAAAAGACATGGAGAAGCCTTAAATGCATATTACTGAGTGAAAGAAGTTAATTTAAAAATGTTACATACAGTACTATTTCAACTATATGACATTCTGGAAAAGGCAAAACTATGGAGATAGTAAATGATCAGTGGTTCCCAGAGATTGGGGTGGGGCAGGAAGGATGAATAAGCAGAGCGCAGGGGATTTTTAGGGCACTGAAAATACTCTATAGTACCACAATACATGTCATTATATGTTTGTCCAAACCCATAAAACGTACAACACCAAGAATGAATCTAAATGCAAACTGTTTTCTGGGTGACTATGCTGTGTCTATGTAGGTCCATCAATTTAACAAATTACCTCTGTGGTGGGGCATGTTGATAATGGGGGAAGCTGTGTATGTGTGGAAGCAGGGGGCCTTCCTCACAATTTTGCTGTGAACCTAAAACTGCTCTTAAAAACTAAAGTCTTAAACAATAAGCACACAACTCCTCAAATCTTCAAATCTGAGTACATGATTCTTGAGACTCAGTTTTTTGGGGGTGGGAAAGAGGGAGATTTAAATATAATTTTGCATAAGCTTCCATATAGTATAGGAGTCTTTGATACCTGAGTCTTCATAGCAATGTTCTATTTCATACTTCCAGTGATGGAGAATTCAGTATTGGCAAGGCACCAACTGCATTTTGAGTAGTTTGAAATGTTAAGAGAATCTGCTTTGTGTAGTAGCAAAATTTACTTGTTCATTATTCTGCCTCTGCAGCTGTGTAGAATAAATCTCTGTTTCCTGCCACATAACAACATTTTAATATTTGAAGAGAATTATACATCCTCTAAACTTTCACTTCTTCAAGGCCTTTGAAGGAATCCTTCTATATCTATGATAAACCAGGAGATTACGTCTAGGTTTCATTGAACAGGTACATATTCTCTGAACAATTTTCATGTTTTACTTTCAGATTTCTATATTGACTGATTGGAAAGTAGTCAAAGCAAATATTGGCTCCAGAAACCATATCTGATAAGGCTTTACTCATTTCCCTTATAAAAGTGCTTATGAGTCAGGGTGAATAAAATTTGTTTTTGAACCAGCATAAAAAGAACATTGTATTGTGTTGCACATTTCTTTTCCTTTTTGTCTTTCATTTTTCCTTTTGTTGCAAATTTACCTTTCTTTTTTTTTCTTTCTAAAATATAACAGAAACATGTCCTATTCATGTTTAATGCCCTATTCAGCAAATACATATATCTCCAGGATTAAAAAGAACTATTTCAAAAAAAGTTCTTGTTGAACTTTGAGGATTTGGTTGGGTGGAGGGAAAGTCAGTATGAATTTACAGTTTTACAAAAGGTAATGAAATCAAAAGTTGCATAAACAAAGGAAGAGTGACTTGAAATAGAGAAGTAACTGTATCTTCTTAGCTGCCGGTTAGACACAACTGAAGTGTGATCAGTTTGGCTATGATATTTTTTTCTGCTGGGCAGACAGAGTGTGAACAGAGGACCACTCAATTGTGTTTCATCCCCTCTCATCACCATCACTGGTGACAACCCATAGGTAAATGAGTGAATTGGAAGAAGTCTGGCAACCTTCCTACTTTCTCCACCCCTGCTTCTCAGGGAAAGCATCCCAAGAATATGGAGAATCAGGATAATTTCTGTGGTCCTTCTGAGCTGCTTGTCGCAGGCGTATTCTCTGAGCTTGCTCTCCCACTCTTTGTTTGCTAGAGGAGTGTGGGCTTCGTCTTGGTCCAGCCATTGGAACCTATTGACAGTATATCATCTTTATGCAAGGCAGAGTGTATGTGCTTTCCACAGACAACATTTTTCAGATTTGTAAACAGGAATTTTCAGATGTCATGAACAGGAATCATCTAGAGGCAACATCATTGCCCTTGATAAGGACTCAGCTGAGGGTGTTGGGGCAGGGAAAATGCATGGGGACTGGGATGTATTGTCTTGACAGGTCAGCTGGGGGAGAGGAAGGGAAGAGAAGACATGTCCTGGGGTGCAGTCCAATTCAGAAAGCTCTCTGGACCATGCTATGCCTAGACATAGTTCTGATTTGGCACTGGGATAGAAACCCATAACTCTGAGCCTCGTTCAAGACTGTGATTTTCAGAAATACTCCTAGGACTCTGGTAAATGGTTCTACCGCCATGGATAACAGAGTATCATTGGCAATGGTACAGGCATACACGGATTTAAGATGATGAGTGTGTTAGCCTTAAAAAAAGGATGACTTAGGGTATGCAGAATAGATTTTTACATGATTACAGGTCAGAAAACTGTAATTTGATTTGGGAAATGCCATCTGAGAAAAATAAGATGATAAAGATGGTCATATAAGTGAAAAATTAACTTTACTTTCCAAAGTATTGCATGATATTCATAACAGACATCTTCTCTTGGGAATACTTACCTGAGCCTCCCACATTATAAAAATAAACTTGTTCAAAATCCCATTCTGTTCAAATCTGTTTCTCTGCTGGGTCCCTCATATCAGTGAGTTAATTGATCGTGTCTTCATTAATTGTCATTTGATGACTTGTTTTTAATATTACTGAGTTGCAGTCAAAAGAGTCTTAAGGAGGAAATAGGTGTCAGGAATGTCAGTTAGGAAGCAGCCTGAAGGAGGAGAATTTTGGTGCCATTGGATTCATATCATGTAGTCAACTGCTTACATATCCCGAGACAATTTTTCTGACTAGAAACTTCTTTCTCACTGCCAATCTTTCTCCATACTGTTTTCTATTTTCCCTTAGAAGGAATTGTCTTCTACAGAGGGGAGAGTAATGAAAATGAGCAAAAATGGTGTCTTTCACCATCAGTCTGAGGCTCTCTCTAGCCTAAATTTATTATCTTTAAATACACAATTTTGTAGAAAAGTGTATCTGGGGATAGTAGGAGAAAAAAAGAGTCCTCAACCTGAGAAAACAAAAGTCTGAAATTTTATTATTTCATGAAAATATCTTTTGTTCTACTTCTTATGCATTAAGTAATAAAATAAGGACCCACTTCCCCCTGAAAACATAAATGAGTTATGTGAACTTTCTATACTTGCTCTTCTGGGTCCCCAGCATTGACTTTCCTCCATCCAGTTTATTTCCTTCTCTGCTCTGAACTTTGAAAGCCTGACCCCCAGGGATGGCATTGTTAGATTTCCTTATTCTCTGGCTTCTCCTCTGGTTTGAATGATGGGAGATGCAGGTAAGATGCATCCCATGCTGTGGCTGGGCCCTTTTCATGGATCCAACTCTCAGGAGTCTCTGATAATATCATTTCTCCTCTTGCTCTCAGGACTGTGAGTGGTAGTGACTTCCCGCTGTTGAAAGTTCCTGGGTGCCTATGTGTCTACTAATAAGCTCTCTGGTTAAACTCTTGGAGTGAGCCATCTGTTTCTTGTTGGCACTCTAAAACACAGTCTCAAGAGAAGTTTAGATAAATCTTGAATTCTTTCATTTATTCCCCACCTATTTATTAAGCACCTTTTATTTGTACTGTCTTGGACACTGGGGTGATGGACAGAGTTTGTTGAGGCATTTGTTGAGGAGGGCAACAGGCTAACTATAGTGTGGTCCTTCATATTCTGTTGGAACTCGAAGGACCATTGGTCTGAGGTCCAAAGGCATTTACTGCTGTCTGATTGAGAGACCTGTCACTGCTGCTGAAGGAGCTATTCCAGCTGTCTCTCCCTAGACAAAAAGTTGTCCTGCCACTTAAGGTGCAATAGATATGACCATGGATTTGTATATGTTTATGGATTTGTATGGTGGCTAAGAGGGTAAAAGGCAAAGAATAAACCAATACCTCAAATTATTTTCCTTTAACTCATCCCCTTTCTATTTTGATGAGATATCTCTGTAGAGAGGATAGAAGGGAACTATGATTATTTAGGAAACACTTGGGATTTCAAGAGTGTGATGAGTAGAAAGTACCTAGCCTCTGAATTGGATAGATCTGAAATGGAACATTGAAACTGAGAGGGGCAGTGCAGCAGTTCGCTCCAAGGGCAAGGAACAAGAGCAATATAAAAACTGACTAAAAGTTGGGGACATATCTGGATTGAATCCCAACTCTACCACTTATTAATTATGCAGCCTCTGGAAAATTACATAACCTTCCTTATCAACCCTGAGCTTTCTTCACTGTTCAGTGAGGGCAATTCTATGTATATTGCAAAGTTGTTAAGATATATAGCACTTGCCATGCACTAATTGCTCAAAAAATGATAGCTGCTATTATGGTATAGTCATGTGCCACTTAACAATGGGGATTGATTGCGTCATGGTGAGAACATCACAGAGAGCACTTGCACAAACCTAGATGGTACAGCCTACTGCACACCTAGGCTGTATGGTGTAGCCTACTGCTCCTTGGCTACAAGCCTATACAGCCTGTTACTGTGCTGAATACTGTAGGCAATTGTATTAGGTTGGTGCAAAAGTAATTGTGGTTTAAAGAGTTAAAAGTAATTGCAAAAACCACAATTACTTTTGCACCAACTTAATAACACAATGGTATTTGTGTGTCCAAACATATAAAAGGTGGAGTAAAAATATGATATAAAAGATAAAAAATGGCACACCTGTACGAGTATAAGGCACTTACCGTGAATGGAGCTTGCAGGACTGGAAGTGGTTCTGGGTGAGTCAGTGAGTGAGTGGTGAGTAAATGTGAAGGCTTAGGACATTAGTGTACATTACTGTACACTTTATAAACATTGCACATTTGGGCTACACTAAGTTTATAAAACAACACAAGATTAAATCAAGCACAAGAGAAAATGATACAATCAAGAGACAGGGTAAGCATGAGATGTGTGAGCCTGTAGCTGGTATAACAAGGCATACTGTTTTTTTGTTTGTGTGTTTGTTTGTTTTTAATTGAAGTTTATTGGGGTGACAATTGTTAATAAATATTTTGTTTTTTAATAAATGGAAAAAGTACACTATAAAGTAATGATAAAAGTATAGTATAGTAAATACATAAACCGGTAACAGTTGTTTATTATCATTATCAAGTATTGTGTCCTGTATTATGTGCTATACTTTTGTATGACTAGCAGTGCAGTAAATTTGTTTACACCAGCATCACCACAAACGCGTAACATGTTGCATTATGAAATTACGATGACTCCTATGTCACTAAGTAATAGGGATTTTTCAGCTCCATCATAATTTTTTAGGCTCACCATCATATATATGTCTGTTGTTGATGAAAACGTCATTATGGGGTACACGACTGTACAGCATGTTCTTTCGTCATCATCACAATTTCCCAGCTCTTCTTTCCCATCAATACACTTTTGAACTTCTTTTTCTGGTAGCTGACGTGTTCTTGTCTCTGTTTGCCCTTAAGTGTTACGAGGTTAGCTGGAAGCTCTCATCAAATTTAAAAACTACTAGTGTCTACCTCTGAGCTCTCTGCATTGTGCAAAGCACATGTGTTTGCTAGGCTGTTAATATTTATCTTTTGGAAAATCAGCATGCCTTTGGTGATGAGGCAAGCCGCCGAGTGCTGGATACAGGCTTTTAAAATGAGGGAAGAGTAAAGGTCAAGTGCTGAGGATGTTGATCTGGAGTTAAGTCCTGTTCATAAATGGCCTCTGTAAACACATTTTGGGCAGCAATCACTGACCGATTCAGGATTTGAGCTTGTGAGAATATCTTTTGGTCATGAGTTCATCAGATTGTATATTCCTACTTAAAGAAAACATAAAACAGCCATATTTATTTACCACATGTCCCAATTCTTTGAATTATATCTACATAGCTGTAGTCAAATTAGAAAAACATCCTGGCATCAACCAATTTCAGTCAAAGAGAAGAAAAACTTTATACCCACTTAATAACACTTTAGGAACTTTTTATTGACAGGACAATGATTTGAGATTGTAAATTGTATTCAGTGAGGTCTGGGATTATACAAGTAGGGCCAGGGCTCTGCCCACAAATGTGCTTGTGCAGAATGAACCAAGGGACACATTATCTTCCCCCTGATCCAAAGTATCTCCTTGCCCTCCAAGCCCACACTAATCTGACTTGAGGCCTCACATGGTTAGAGTCATTTTTTTTTAGTGAACACAAGCAAGCATTTTTAAAAGAGCAATTACTACATGCTTGGTGTTTCATGGAATGAGAATAATGATAAGAATACAGAAAAGATTCAGCTCATATCTTCAAGGAAGTTGCAATTATGATTTAAGGCATTTTCTTTTTTTTAATTAAAGTTTATTGGAGTGACAATTGTTAGTAAAGTTACATAGGTGTACAGAATTATACACCCTATTTAAGGCATTTTCTTGGAATAGTTTCCATTCTTTTGGCTGCAAGTCATTAAACCCAACCTAAACTAGCTTAAACCAAAAAAAAAAAAAAAAAAAAGGCAATTTACCTCCTGATTTACACGATCAATGAGAAGGGCAGCAGTTGTCTTGGGCTCCAAAGTTTCTCTCCTGTGTCTCTTTTCTTGTTCTGAGTTTAAATCACTCTTGGACGGGTTCTCCCTTGTGTTCAGAACTGTGGCCACAAGCCACACAACAATTTATTACCAAAAAGGAGCAGACACTTTCTTTAGTTCCGGTTTTTAAGAGTCAGAGGACTTTGATGGCCCTAGCTCACATGGTTGGTGGGGCTGCAGGATAAAAGCCTCTCATGGGAGCTACTGAGTTGGAACATAAGAAAAGTTTCCACAAACAAGGGGAGTGATGTTATCATCTGGGGTCTAATAACATAATATGTGTCCACCAGCCTCTTGTAAATCCCCATAATTTATTGCTATTTGTCAGGTGTTTGAAAAATGACTAAGGCAGACAATAAAGCTAACAGAAAAAAATTGCAAAAATAATACAAATTAGCCCTTTGCTAATTTACTAACTTGCAACAGTGGAAGGCCAACGTTTCTGGAGAGAAAGTTGTTTTCTCTAGTAATTTCTTTTAATAATTGAATTCTGTATGGATGAGGTAGAGATGTTAAGGTCTGTTTAAATTTTAGATGCAAAGTGCTGTACCTGATAACAGTAATACACACAGTACCCCAGCATGTCTGCCCACCTACAGCCTTTGTTAATTAAAAAAAAAGTTATGAACCTGCAATATAATTCATTTCTAATAAGGAATATTTAAGGAATTAGTTTAAAATGATCTGAGTATTATTCTTATCATAAACTGCAAGCTTCTGTAATTGCAGGTAATACTATGAAAAACCTATTGAATGTACTCCCATTCAGCAAAATGAACTTGCTGAATACAACTAGGGTGTTGCTTGCATGCCATCTCCTCATTGGCCCAAGGAAACAGAGAGGCGCATAAAGAACACAAATAGGGAGCACAGTGGCAGAGCCCAGTATCACTTGGCCCTGCCTCCTCCTCTTTGGGTGATATTTGACAAGCTTCTGACTTCTCTCTGCCTTAGTTTTTTCAATTGTAAACCAACCTTCTCTACAGTATGATTTTAGCAAGGTCATGCTAAAGGTCTGAGATGAAGAATATTCTTTCTGGTTCCTTGGGAAACTGCATATTCTTGTTTGTTTGTTTGTTGGTTTTCTAAAAATCTTAGCACTTGCCTTTCCCACCTTCAAAAAGATCTAAGATAAGGAATAGAAATGAGGAATTGTTCTTTTTTCTAAACTAGGTTAAGGCAAGACAAAGCACTGCTTGGGGCAAAGGCCATGATCCTGATTGTTCTTACAAGGACCTGCTTGACAAAAAGCCAGCTTTGGCTCCTACAGGGGGAGTAATATCATTCCAAGGTGACCAGAACAAGAGTACTAATTCAGTGCCTGAATTATCATCCTTCAGGGTGCCTTGAAATGACTTCTGCTCAACAACGTGGGGGGTGGCAAACTTGGAAAAAGTTCAGAGGAAGAGTATCTTCTTTCCTGACACACCCGTTCTACAATATTTATGGTGTGCAATGTTGAACTAGGTGCAAAAATGCACAAGACAAGAGTTTGCCCTCAAGCTTGCTATTTAATTGAGAGGAGAAGTGATAAAATTGTAAAAACAAATAAGAGTAAATTAAGGACAGAAGAGCTCCACCAAGACTGCATATGATTGAGTAGGACTTGAGTGGTTCAGATATTTAGTGTGTAGGAAGAAAGAATCGCCATGAGTTGGTCAAATAATCACTCATATTTAATAGATACTTTTGACATTAAAAAAGTCGTTGGCTTTCTTCACTTGCAAGTTGGATATAATATTGTTATAGTAAATCATTAATTACAAGATATTGATAATGAAAGTTGCTGTTATTGAGTATCTATTAGATGCTAGGCACTTTTCATATATTAACACCAATTATGTGGATGTGGATAATTTTATCTTTCATTGGTAGGGCTGGGGCGGCAATAGCTATCATTACTTGCCAACTAAAGATCTAGGTACAGCCATTATTATTATGAACTGATATAATTATTATTATCATACTCAAGATGAGATGTTATTATAAAGACATAGACAAAGTAGGGAGATATTTAAAAATATAAATATGCCAAGTGTCAACTGTGCAATAAAATGTGAAAAATCACTGTAGGCTGCAGGAGGTATGGAAGGTATTACAAAGGAAGGGAGAGATGACCTGGGCCTGGTAGGCTTTAGTTAGATCAGCAGATTGAAATAAGGTAAACTTTCTAGGCAAAAGAAGCCTGGTATGTGAATCTGTGGAAGCAGGGATGGGTATGTACACGTGGGAAATGTCGGTGATGACAAGAGAAGAAAGAGTGTCAAGATAAAGTCAACTACATTCAGTGTTAATGAAATGTTTAAAGGTGAAAGATGGAAGATCATGTGTGCTTGTAGTTGGTTTGATCAAGTGAAGAAGCAGACATTGATGATGCGAAGGTGAAAAGGCGTAATTACAGGCACTGACTTTTTGGAAACACAAGAAGGGATGTAAGGGGGGTAGAGGTGGGAGATGAGGGTAAGGGGGATCAAATATATGGTGATGGAAGGAGAACTGACTCTGGGTGGTGAACACACAATGGGATTTATAGATGACGTAATACAGAATTGTACACCTGAAATCTATGTAATTTCACTAACAACTGTCATCCCAATAAATTTAAAAAAAGAAGAAAAAAAAAAAAAGAAGGGATGAGATCCAGAGTACAGCTGGGGATGTACAATGCCTACACTGTACAGTACAAGCAGCAGAGTTCAGGACCCAAGCTTTTGAAAATTAGGTGGGGAGAAATGGAAGAAGTTCCTGTCAAGTTGATTATAATCTCTCAGTAAAGTAAACCCCATTTTAAATGTGCACATTTTTTTTCTTTGTCTAGTCAACATAATTCTCTCAATTTAAGGGACAAGATGAGGGACGAGAAGAATGATTGAGAGGCAAAATTAGAGGAATTCATTGACTGGAGGTCTTGATGATAGGCAAAAATCTATTGGATTGAGGGGAATAAACAAAGCAAGCTGGGAGAATAGGAAGGTGTAGTTTTAAAGGCATTACATTTGTTATTTCAGTGGTGAAGTAGCTGCATTTGAAAACAAGGGTGGGGTGTGGTCATGGTTGTAAGTGCCTGAAATAGAACTAACAAAATATCCTTAGGGACAGGGAGATGATGTAACCCAATGAGCAAAGATTTGGGATGGATCAGTATGTGCCCCTCAGATGATGACTGGACTTAGGGATGAGAAAAAGGCCAAAGGCTTCAATAAATGCAGGGGAATGGGAATGATTTTGATTGGTGTCTGTAAAGAGAAGGTGTAGAAGGTAGGGTTTAATGGGAGGAGAGGAGTAATTTGTTCAGCATTGGCAGTAGAGAGCAAGGAGGATCCTGAGAGGTTCTTGATGTATTTGAAACATAGAAAAACAATTGCATGAATTCAGAGAATCCATTTTCCCCGAGGAAAATCAAATTTTAGTAAATGATAAGCATTACTGAAAATATGAGCTAAGAATATGAAGATATATGGGTTTATTAACCTTGGAATGGGAATTACCAAAGGAGGACTGAGGAGTAAGACCAACAGGGGAGTTTGGATCATAGAAAATAAATCACATAGAAAGGAAAGCAAGGAGAATACAAGAGTTTGTGAACTTAATTGGCAGCGACCAAGGAAAACAGGTTGAAGATCTGTGGACATTTCTGACTCTCAAGTGGCCTGGATAAGAGCTGATGTTACCCTAGTGAACATAAAGCTCAAGCATTCGGAATTCAATTGTATTCAGGATGAGCCTGGAAAGAATTGCCTCTGTATCTAATTTTCCACTGTGGTCACGGTTTAGACGATTTTATTCAGAATAATTTTACTTAACTGTCAACTTGATTGTAATACCTCCTTTGCTTAAGCCCTTTTAATGCCTCTCCACTCAAGATAAGCTACTTAACCTTGAATGAGTAAAGAAGGAGGAATAATTTTTGGAGGAAGATGCTTAGAAATATGACAGAAAAATAGAGAAACACAGGTGAATTTTAGGAAAATGGAGACCAGAGGAAAAAGAAGGAGAAAAATTGGATAAGTATACTGTGGGGACAGAGCCCCAGAGAGCAGTTTCCAGGCTCTAGGCCTCATGTGGGGGTGGTGGTGGTGCTGACTCGAGTAGTAGATGGCCATCAGTTGTGGTTAGTTGGCCATCAGCTGTAGCCAGTTAGCCATTGGCCACTAATATAACTGTTGTGGCTGCGTTGGGGAGTGGAGTGGAGGAGAGTTGAGGGAAGTCAGAGAGTCAGTCGGTTGGCAGAAAAGCGGACAGCAGGTCGCATGTCATGTAAATCCAGACTCCAGTGAGACTATAGTGGTATGACTCCCCTACCTATGGCTCCGTGGGTGTTCCTTTTTGGTCTCACCATTCCATATCAACAAGGAATCAAAGGAGCTAAATCAGTATTTTGTTTCTACTTGGTCTGCCACTTCCTCTGGCTTTAAACAATGACACGGGTGAGTGGAAGAGAGAGAGAGAGAGAGAGAGAGAGAGAGAGAGAGAGAGAGAGAGAGAGTTATAATGAAAACCACAGGCTTTTTTCCTTGTTATTTATTTATTTTTTCAATATTATTTTATATTAATTTCAGGTGTACAGCATAGCGATTAGACATTTATATAATTTAAGAAGTGATCCCGCTGAGTAGTGTCCACCTGGCACTATACATAGTTATTACCATATTATTGACTGTTCTCTATGCTTTACTTTACATCCCCATGAGTATATTATAACTACCAATTTGTATTTCTTAATACTTCACTTTTTTTATTCTGCTCCCCAAACCCTTCCCATCTATCACCCCAACAAATCTAGTACCCCTCTGACACCATACATAGTTATTACAATATTATTGACTATACTCCATATGCCGTACCCTACATCCCTGTGACTACTTTGTAACAACCAATTTGTACTTTTTAGTCCCTTCCCCTTTTTTCACACAAACCCCCTCCCATCTGGCAACCATCAAAATGTTTTCTGTATCTATGAGTTTGTTTCTGTTTCATTTGCTTATCTTGTTTTTCAGATTCCACATATAAGCAAAATCACATATCATGTGTCCTCTGACTGACACTCCACTCAGCACAACACCCTCCAGGTCTATCCATGCCACTGCAGATGGCAAGAACCCATTCCTTTCCATGGCTGAGCAATATTCCATTGTATACATGTAATACCTCCTCTTTATCCATTCATCCATTAATGAACACCCAGGCTGCCTCCACATCTTGGCCATTGTAAACAATGCTGCAATGAACATATGGAAGCACACGTCCCCTCGAAGTAGCATTTTGGGTTTCTTTGGATAAATACCCACGAGTTGGATTACTGGGCCCTTTTTTGTCTCTTGTTATAGCCTTTGTTTTAAAGTTTATTTTGCCTGGTATAAGTATTGCTATCACAACTTTTTGTTGTTTCCATTTTCATGAAATATTTTTTTCCATCCTTTACTTTCCATCTGTGTGTATTTTCCATTCTGAAGTGAATCTCTTGGAGACAGCATATGTAAGGGTTCTGTTTTCTTATCCATTCAGCCCTCCTATGTCTTTTTTTGGAGCATTTACTCCATGTACATTGAAAGTAATTGTTGATATATATGTAGCTATTGCAATTTTATTATTCATAATTTTGATCTTTTTCTTTTTCTCCCCTCCCCCATCTTAAAGAAGTCCCTCTAACATTCCTTTTAATACTAGTTTGGTGGTGATGAACTCCTTTAGCTTTTTCTTGTCTGGGAAGCTCTTTCTCTGTTCTTTGATTTTAAATGACAGATTTGCTGGGCAGAGTAATCTTGGTTGTAGGTCCTTTCTTTTTATCACGTTGAATATTTCATGTGTATCCCTTCTGGTCTACAAAGTTTCTGTTGAGAAATTAGCTGTCAATCTTATGGCAGCTCCCTTATAGGCAACTGGCTGCTTTTCTCTTGCTGCTTTTAGGATTCTTCATCCTTAACCTATACCATTTTAATTATAATGTGTCTTGGTGTGGGCCTGTTTGGGTCCATATTGTTTGGGGCTCTCTGCACTTCCTGGGCTTGTATGTCTATTTCCTTCTCCAGGAAATTTTTCAGTCATTATTTCTTCAAATAGGTTCTCAATCCCTTGCTTTCTTTCTTCTCTTTCTGGTACCCCTATAATGTATTTACATTGTTACACTTGATGTTGTCCCAGAGGTCTCTTAAACTATCCTCATTTTTTTTTTTTTGGATTCTTTTTTCTTTTTGCTGATCCTGTTAGGTGTTTTTGCTACCTTTTCTTCCAAATCACTGATTCAGTCCTCTGCTTCATCTATTCTTCTAGTGATTCCTTCTAGTTCATTCTTTATATTAGTTATTGTATTCTTTATTTCCGACTGGTTCTTTTTTGTGGTTTATCAGGTAGATTTGCTATGTCTCTCAGTCTTGGCTTGGTGGCTTTATATAGTAGGTGATCTGTGGGGCCCTGGCACTGTCTTCCTGGTCAACTGCTCCAGGTGCTCCAGGACTGTCCCTTGTGTGGATTGTGTGTACTCTCCTGTTATAGTTAAGCCTTGATTGTTATTGGCACATCAGTGGGTGGGATAGACCCTCAGGCTGATTGGCTGTGAGGTTTGGCCACATCCACAACTTATGGGCTGCTGTGCAGGGGCCTTACCCCACCGAGTGGGATTCACCCCAGTGGGCTCTGGTGCCCACTGAGGCAATTTTGGGTGTGCTGCTTGTGGGGCTAATTGGGCAGTGTTCCACTATGCTCTGAAGCCAACCTCCAAATATGTTGGTTCTGAGGCCTCTTGGGAAGAGCTCCAGTGCAGGCCCAAGTCACTCACTGCCTATGATCAGCTGGAGACTGCCTAGGAGCTACAAAACGATCTGCAGTTGTTTACAGCCTGTGGTAAACGTGGAGGTGCATGGGAGAGGCCACACTGTGAAGTGAGGGTGTCTTCCACCAGTACCGGATCTGGGGTAGCTCTGCAAAAAGCCAGGACACCCCAAGGCTGGCTGCTACCTGCTGGCTCCCTTAAGGTTCAGCCACTGATCACCTTGTTCAGTATGCAAGTTGGGTGAGGCAGGGTCTCAGGGAGTCACTAGAGTGGGATGAGTTGTGTTCACCAGGTTAATGTAAATTCTGGTTTGGTGCCAGTGCTGAAATTGGAGTTACTCAACAAAAGTCTCAAGGCACACACCAAGGCCTATTGCTGCTTGCTGCCTCCCTGGGGCCTGCTGACTCCAATAGTTTTCCAAAAAGAGTGCAATGCAGGTGTGGCTGGCTGCTGCTGAGAAGGTGCCTCCTGCGTTGAGGGAATTGGGTGGGGCTGGGTCTCAGTGAGTCAGCGGAGTGAAGCAAGGGAGCTCATCAGGCCAATCAGATTCAGATTTGGTCGTAAGCGTAGGGAGTGGGATCAACACAGGAAAGATGGTGCCTGCCTGCTGGAAGCAGGACTCCAACAGGGAAAAATGGCAACTGTCCCTCAGCCCTTGTTCTGAAACCACATGCCTCAGTCCGCCTCCTGTATGCTTCTGACACCCCCTGAGACACCGCGCCTCTGCTGTAGTCCAAGGTGAGTTCCTGTGAGCATATGAGTCTGTGTCTGGGCTGTTTAAGAGGAGTCATGGGTTTCCCGCAGCCTTCTGTCACACCCACACAGTCAGAATGCCCACCGTTTTTCACAGCCAAATGTTGTGGGGGCTCCTCTTCTCGGTACCAGTATTCTGGGCTGGGGAGGTCGGTGTGGGACTGGGGTGCCTAGCTTCTCAGGGGGAACCTCCATACCTGAGATATCCTTCCTGATTCTCATCCACCACACGCCTCTCTCATCCATTCCACGCCTCTGCCCCCTTTACCAGACTTGGTGTGGCTTTTTTATATCCTTAGGTATAAAACTTCTGTTCGGCTAGACTTCAGATGTCTCCCCAGGTTGATTGTTCTATAATTTAGCTGTAATTTTAATGTGTTCACGGATGGAATCAAGCACCATGTTTATCTACTCTGCCATCTTAGATCTCCTTCGAAAACCACAGGCTTTTAAGTCAGACAGATTAATCTAATTTCAAACAATGACCCTGTCATAAAATAGCCCTAACCTTAGACAAATCACTTTATCTCTCTGAATTACAGTTTTCTTGTTTGTAAAATGAGATTAACAATATGTACCTCTAGGTGGCTTTGAATGTTAAATTAGGAAACATAAGAAAGTACATAAACATAGTACTTGACACCTGGTGAATGCTCAGCAAATATAATCGTACATTTTACCTTTATCTTTGGATTTATAAGCTTCTGATATAGTTTTCCCATTACTTCTGTGATTATAACTTCTGGTTTTATTGATAGTTTTATGCTTCTGCCTATCCACTTTGGATTTGTCCTTGATACCATTTCTTTAATTGTGCATTTTGCCATTTTATTCTAATTACCAAATCTATGATATTTGCATTGGTGGTTCAGTTTTTTTCATGGACACTTAAAACCTAGAATTTCTCACTGTCTTCAGGAGATTTTGCTTGAATGTTAATCTTGTAGCTAAAATTAAACTTATCAGAGGATTAAGTTCCTTGTGTCTGTCACCACATGAGCAATACAGTTATCCCCTGTTTTATACATGGGAGGATTGGCTTTCATATCTAGTCTAACTTTAGGCAGTGGACTGTTTCCACAAGGGCAATAATTTTGTTTTCTAAATTAGTCCTAACTCTCTCACCTCTCAGTCATTAAGTGTTTCTGAGCAAATTTATTTTCCCTTTGTCTAGTGCTTGGGCTTCAGGTAAATCACTTTGGATTTTTGGGTCTCAATTTAAAAAATGAGAGATTAGTGATTATTATAGCTCAAAATATGTATGATTCTGTGAAGCCTAGAGATATTGCACTCTTTTCTACAGGCCACACAGTTGGTCAGTAGCAGACTCAGGAGGAGAACCCATACTTCCTGGCTTGGAGAGCAGCATGCTTCCCCATACGTCCCATTTAACAAGAAGGGAACAATGCCATATATTGCCATATTCCCTATTAGTTTCCCATATAAAAATCAGGTCAGCTAACCCATTCTGTTCACTCTTCTTGCCACAACCCCAATTTTTGGGAATATAGAAGAAACACAGTCTTTAGACTGCTGACATAGAATAATGAGCTCCAGGGAGCTATGGTAATAGGGAATGTGGTAGAGAAAAAGAAAAATAAATGACAAAAAAACAAGGTAAACAAAGGAGGTCAGATGTCTTCTTCGGAAAAGCAAGAGGAGTTGTCCAGTATAAAATCTGGAGCTCTAAGGAACTCACCACTAATGAATTGAGATGTTGAAACACAAGTCTTTGGCAAGGTTGACCTTTGCTGTTTACTGTACATACATGTTACATAAGTCATAGATAAGTGCAAGTTTCTATTTTTTAAATGGGAGATTCCATGTGGTTTTGCTGCTCTTGGGGTGTGAATATGAAGATGAGCTAGGAATGTTCTCACAAAACCGCAAGTTTGTGTTAACCATCTTCAACATGACAAATGTTGAAGAAAGAGCCCTTCGGAAATCCCAAGAAAGGCAGGATAAGGGAAGGAAGTAGCAGATGACTATTAACTCCTGGAAAACCGCTATCATAGTTAATTTTTACAGAACTTTGGGTGGTGAAGACAACTGGGAAAGCAGCAAAATTAAAAGCAGAAACCAGCTATTATAGCTTTCTGCTTTGAAACTAACTACGATTTGGTTCTACCTCTTCTGCTTCTGGGAAGCTATAATGTTTCAGAGGTAAACCCTAAGGTTTCTCTTTTATAAGGTTTTAGTTCCAGAGAAGTGGCTGAGATATGGGCTTCTTCCTTTTGGACTGGGTACTGGCTGTTCTCTGCACCAGGAGCTTTAGATTTACAGAGGTTCCACATAGAGATATTCCCAATTGGATATGCTCTGTTCACTACTGGTCAGGGCCAAGATGCTCCCTTCATGCCTCCATCCCTACATAAGATATCCAAATGCCCCTTTTCCTATTAATGGACTAGGAAGTTTCCAGGTTTGTTGAACTGTGGGTTGTTCTTAGGTGGAATAGTGCTAACTCTTGAGTCCATTTGGTCGTTATTGTCCCTTCTATTCTGCTTCCTAGTATTTGAGACAAAAGATGTTTCTTCTTCTTCCCTTCTCAAAGATTGCTGGTTTTTCATTCCCATCTATCTTGGATCTACTCTTTGCCTCCTGTCCTACCACCCCCTACTCCTCTAGTCTATGAAACAAGAAAGCGGCTCTGCAAGCCTGGATCTTAGAATCTTCTTCTCAGGTTTGACTTTGCTTCTGTTTTGTTGTAGACTGGAGGAGAAAGACTAACTCTTGAATAAGAGTGAGTGAAAAGGAGGAGTGAAATGCATAGAAAGCAGCCATACTAATATTTGTAGCTAACACTTTACAACACCTATGCAAATGGTAAAGTTGGACTAAATGTCTGCCTTTTTAAAAATAGGACCAGGTGATCTGAGACAAGAAAGATTTCTCTTTTTCGGGGGGAGGGTGGGGTCGTTAATTTAGTCTACCAGTGTATGTCCTTTGCTTATAAGTGACATAAAGCACATTTTAATTAGCCTTAGTTAGTAAGGAAATTGATTGGAGAGATACAGATATATCTGGTGAACTAAAAGGAAGAGAACAATCCAGTTATAAGAATGGCAATAATTCAGCTGGGCCTTGGGAATAGCTAATTCTAGACTCTGTAGTGCCCTCAGAGCAAATTTCCTCTGCCTGCAGATTCTTTTCCCTATGTCTACAGGCTGATTTTCTCCTTCTAGTAGAAAACATGACCACTCACTGATGCCTAAATGTATCTATTTGGAAGAAAGAAACTATGTCTCCCTTCCCTCTAAGAAAAAGAACAAGAAAAAGACAATCTAAGTAAGACATTTTTTGGCCAAAAATTTGTTTTAGACTTAAAAGAGCAACTTTCAGAGCTTCTATTGGAGTTTTTTGTATAGCAAGAGAAGCAGCTTAAAAGGTATATTTTGACAATGAGTTTATTTTTCAGTTCTAGCAGTTTGATGGGGATAAAATTGAAAATATAAGTTGGGGATGAAAGAAAAGAATTAGCATTGATCTGCACAATAAGCATATTAAATAATTCATTGTGAGATTGCTGGCCTTACAAAGTCTGTGGCTGGAAGAAAAATACTTATCTTCTCCCTTATGGGTTGAGGTTATACTGTTTTATAAGAATCGATATTTATACTTTGGAGGTGTGTGTGCGAGTGTGTGTGTGTGTCTGTGTGTGTGTCTGTGTGTGTGTGTGTGTGTGTTTCTACTGCTACCTGCTGGAAATAGGAAGAATAATGACACAAGTTTTATGACAACTTCTGGTGCAGAGAACTTTAGAACCCCCGGGTTGTTACTTCAGACTGAATAACTCAGACCTGTAAAAACAGACTGCAGGGAGAAGTCAGATGCATCTTAAAACAAAATAGTTTCCTGTCATCATGGGCAGTTTCCCAAAAGGCATACAGAGCATCACAGAGGGGGATAGAACTGAAGAGGACACAAGGTTAGAGATAAGGGACATCAACGAGCGGCGAGTGAAGGGAAACAGAGTTTGTCACCCCACAATATGCCTTTTGGGATATTGATTATTTTAAGCTGGTTATTTCCAAGAAACAAAAGACTCAAAAAGAACCTTCCCCCTAACTGCTTTAAATAATTTAGGTAGAGGACCTGCTCCTGGATATAAACCAAGTGTGATAGACAGGGATGAATCTAGGCCTATTTGATCAAAGTTCTCTCTGTACCCCATTGTTAAAGATGGCTCCCACATACCCTTATTTACCAAACATTTGCTTTCCTATCTCTTTATAAATTGCCTTCCTTTGAAGTCCCAAACCACAACTTCTCCCCACCCCCTTTCTCCTTATCTGCCCATCTGTCTTGGGCATCATATTCTTATGGAACGCCCATGTGCCCATGTGTGCTCGTATGTACTTAATACATTTGGTTATTTTCTCCTATTAATCTGTCTCATGTTAGTTTGATTATTAGAAGAACTGAGAAGCACAGAAGAAAATTTATTTTTCTGCTTCCACATTACACATTTTTTAACTTCTTTGTTAACTTTCTTTTAGATTGTATACAGATAACAGTCAACAAATGCATAATCATAGAAAGCTACTTAGCTCCAAGAATATGTTTAGATAGCAGCATGGGTACAGGGTACAGAGACTATCCCCTTATATCCCGTGGTCCCAGAGAGAGTCGTAGGCCAACAGATCAGTACTTCATCAGAGATACTAGTATACAGAGTGACTTCCCCTCTGTGGGTTTCTGCAAATCTGAGAAACTACAGGTCACCTTCCTTTGCCATTGTCTACATCCCTTCCTTGGGTGTGAGTCAGAGGTACTTTAAAGTTTAATTAAACAAGTCATATTGAAGCACACTTAACTTAAGGGAAAACATGCTTGACCAAAAATATATCATCTGTAACATGATCAGGTTATTCATACTCTTTGGATGATCGCCACTGTATGGTTCATGAAAGCTACTTAGCTTCAAGAATATCTGTTTAGATAGCAGCATGGGTACAGGGTACAGAGACTATCCCCTTATATCCCGTGGTCCCAGAGAGATTCATAAGCCAACAGATCAGTACTCCATCAGAGATACTAGTGTAAGGAGTGACTTCCCCACTGTGGGTTTCTGCAAATCTGAGAAACTACCGGTCACCTTCCTTTGCCATTGTCACATCCCTTCCTTGGGTGTGAGTCAGAGGTACTTTAATGTTTAATTAAACAAGTCATATTGAAGCACATTTAACTTAACAGAAAACATGATTGACAAAAATAAATCATCTGTAACATGATCAGGTTATTCATACTCTTTGGATGATCGCCATTGTATGGTTCATGGTCTGAACATCTTCACATGAAATTACAAAACTGTTTGGTACATTTTGTATTGATTATTTAGTTTAGCTTTTTTTCTTTTTTATGCTGTAATTTCTTTTAGCTAACCCAATCCTTCTGTAAAGACTGATACAGCTGTTCAACCTCTTCTAATAATACTTTGTGGAATTAAACAATGGGCTGTACAGGAAATGCATCCTGAAACAGACCAATACTTTCCTTGGTAACAGTGCACAGACAGCAGTAAGCTATTGAGGTGACTATGTCCTGTCAGACAGGGTGTGACCAGCAGTGATGTGAAGCTAGGAATATCAGGGTGGACCGTAATGAGGCCAGTGATGTAATGACTGTGTGGACAATACAGAAAGAGACAGAAAATCCCTTTACACATAGAATTGAGACAGTTAACAATAAATTATGAAGGAAAGTGACACTTGAAGTACACTGTATCATCAAATTCTAAGTCCCAGTTGCAAAATCTCAGAGTAGGGTCTTACTAGCTTAAGTTGGGTAAGATGCTAAGATCCAGACCAATACCCAATACCCAGTTAATGCAAGGGTCAAGCATTAACTCGGCTGCTCCTGTAGACACATCAATGGAGAAGAGGGATCAGTTTTCAAAATGAGAGAGGGATTGGATGGTCAATCCCACGGTAATGCACTGGAGGCTACTTCTTTCACTATTAAACATTAAGACTGCGAGGATATTACTATTTTTGGCAAAGTTGACTTGTCCACACACTCTTCCTGTTTATCATAAATATGAATTATAGAAGTCAAAGGTAAAAGGAGATTAATTTAGTGCATGGTATATAGTCTCTGTGTTTCTTGCCTTTATGCTTTTTAACTGTGAAGCCAGACTTGGAACACTCGCTCCTCAACATGACAGATTAATAAAAGCCCTGTGGCATTCTCAGGAAAATCAGAAAGAAGATAGAAATGTAAAGATGCCTTTTTGAATCCAAGGAAATTAAAGTTTTTATAAGCTATGTTATATTACCTGATAGAAAGAAGAAAATTGGGAAAACAAAGAAATTGAAACTAGAAATCTGCCCACTGAAAATTAATAAACAACAGCAACTTAACTAAATTATTTTATTCCAGCTTTATTGAGGTGTAATTGACAATTAAAAATTGTACGTGTTTAAAGTGTACATGTAACAGTTTGATAATATAAGACCCAGTCTTATATTATATTAAGTTATGTTGTGTTATGTTATATTATATTATAAGACCTGGTCTTATATTGTATTAAAATAAGACCGGGTCTTATATTAATTTTTGCTCCAAAAGATGCATTAGAGCTGATTATCTGACTAGGTCTTATTTTCAAGGAAATGCAATAATTCTTTCATGAAATGTTTATTTTTGCCCTAAGCAAGCCCTGTCTATTGTTTCTGTGCCATCTAGGTTAGCACAGCTTTAAAATGCCTCTTTGTCAGATTTCTTGGAAGAACAACCACCCTCAAGAGGGCACAAAATCTTGTTAACTATCCTGTAATCCAATCCCACCTTGCTTTCTTCCTCCTTCATGTAATCTTCCTTATGTTCCCTCCTTAATTTCAAATGCATAAAAGAAACTACAAACTCATTCTTGGGAACATTTGAGATCTTGCTTTTTGGCAAATGTCATCAGTTTGGTTCAAATAAACTCTTATTAAAATTGTCTATAGGTTGAGGATTTCTCACATTGACAGCAGCAAGATATATTGACTTTATTTCATAGCATATAAGTATTGTTAATTTATATCATTTTACTTAAGTTATGGAATATCAAGAAGAGTGAATATCACTCAAAGACTTTACTTTTTCTTCTGGAGGTGGGGTTAGTGCATTTTTAATTATACTTGGTATAGTTGTATTATGTTAGGTGGAATTATGACTTTGTTATTTGGAGATTAATTCTGGTTTAAGGAGACACATATGGGTATCAACTTGATAAGGGGTGGATTTGTGATGCTTTATTCTATGTGTTAACTTGACTGGGCCAAGGGGTGCCTAGACATTTGGTCGAACATTATTCTGAGCGTATCTATGAGGATGTTTCTGGAGGAGTTTGACATTTAAATCGATACACTGAATAAAGTAGATTGGCCTCCTTATGTAGGTGGGCCTCATTCAATCAGATGAATGCCTGAAAAGAACAAAAAGCCTGACCCTCCCACAAGTGAGAGGGAACTACTATTGCCTGACTGCCTTTGAGTTTGTACATTGATCTCTTTTCCACTGGGTTTCTTGGTTGTCTTTCAGAATGCCAGTCTTGGGACTTTTCAGCCTCCATGATCACTGAGTCACTTTCTTATAATAAATCTCTCTCTCTGTCTCTCTCTGTGTCTGTCTCCATATTATATGTGTGTATGTGTGTGTTCAGTTTCCTTGGAGAACCCTGACTAATATATTCTTAAAACTGAGAAATAAGGTCAGAGACTATGATACTCTGTTTAAACTAGCTTAGATCAATGTGAGACATACAAAGGGAATCATTCCTGGAATCTTTCCTAAAATTGCCTATTCTAAGAGATGATTTTACTATGTGGGTGATGATACAAGGTGTGCCCCAGCTTTAATCTAAAATTAAAAGTATATGTTGCTAAAAGGCTTAAAAAATGATCATAGTGCAATGATAAATAATATAAAATGTAGCTCCAGAATTATGAATAAGAGAGCATCTCTGAGTGATTAATATACATTCTTTAGGCCTTTTATCAGATGTATTTTTGTGATAGAGCTAACTTTTATGCCTTGCTATTCTATCCCATGATCATCCAGTTCTCACTTCTCTATTCAACAAGCAACCTTAAGAAAGAAAATAATGTAACAGGCCAATGAAAGCCTTCTGACTTTCTGCCATTTTTTTTTTTTTTTTTTTTTTTTTTTTGGTGTGGTTGTCTACAGTCATATTCTAGCTTATCAATCATTCACTCATGCCACAAATAGCTACCAAATGCCAGCTAATAACCCAGGCAATTTCCAGGTGCCAAACAGAGCTCCAACTTTGTGAAAAAGAGAGGTGTGAAATATGTACTACACAATACACTGTGCAATGAAGGGGCATGAAAGCACAACAAACAGAAAAAAGAAAAAGTGCATTCACTTCTCAAAGTTGTGAAAGATTTCAGAAGAGGTGAAATCTGATTGGATTTTAAAAGCTGGGTTAGTATTTGCAAAGAAAGAAGAAATCAGGGGAAAGGCATGAGGAGAATCCAGCAGTCTGCGTGGGTAAGAATGTTTTGTGGTTCAGGAGGAGTGTTTGTGAGGCACACGGGTTTGACCAGAGGGGTCAGATTTAGATTTTAAAAAGGTCAGTTTGGTATGTGGGCAGGGATTTGCACTTAGGAGACAGTTGTCTAAGGGAAACCAATTAGGAAATTATTTTAATAGTTTAGATGAGAGATGATAAGGAGCTGAATCAAAGCAATAAGAATGGAATACAAAGGAGAATGAAGGAGTTTGATGTTATGGGTCACTTCATCGGAGCTCAGTCAGGCACATTAATTTGTAAAGCTGATAATAATCAAAACTCTTATCTGTGGTAATTCCCTCCATGTGTATATTCCAAACAAGGTCCCATTAGCAGATACATTCTCCACTGTGCAGATAAATAAGAACAATGCTAATGCAACATTTTAAGTTGAATTTTAGTTCATTTTCCAGGAAACTGGGCCATTATTCCAGTAAAATATTTTTGTTTCTTCATTTTTTTGGTTTACTTTATTATTGTGAAGCATGCTCTAGTGCTCTGTGAGATTTAAACTACTGGTAAAACTGTGTCTGAGAAAAAGGCTAGAGCTCTTAGAAGTTTTTAACACTTGGTTGGCTTCACAACCATTCAGGGTAATTTTTTAGGGTGATGAACCAATCTGTATGATCCTGTGGAGGTGGGTAGATTACTCTGCACTCATCAAAGCCTGTAGAGCTGTACAACATAAAGAGTAAGGTTTACTGTATTTTAAAAAAATCAACCAGAATGTTGGGAGAACCCAGGATACTGGGTGAACCCAGACGGTGACAAATTAATTAAACTGTATTACAAATGTATGACATAACTTCACTGAAGAGGCCAGGGATAAAAGGAGCTGACTTAAGGAACTTTGGAAACAGCGTTTTGGCTGAATAATGGAAGTCTAAAGATAAAAAAGAACTATTCACAAGCACAGTACTCTAGTCAGTAAATGTGTTTCTTCCAGCAGTATGTGTTAGCAATTCTGAAACTACCCTACTTGTGTTCTACAAATCAACAAAGAAATATATATATTATAGATATGTTGATTTCTTACTGTAAGAGAAAGAAGTTATAAATGAGTTGGAGAGGGCTGGGGAAAGGCTGAAATGAACCCTGTCATGTTGGATTAGAGTTGGTGGCATCATTATAAACTTATTTATTTTAATAGAAATAGAGACCTATAAATACAGAAATAAGCATAGATATGTGTGTGTATATGGGCTAGTATACATACATGTATTTCCTAGGCCTGTGTACTAGGAGGGCCTAGAAAGAGTGACACCACAGTAGGAGCAAACACATCTAATGCCCAGATCTTGTTTCTATATACCACTCTCCAATAAAAGGAACCAGGGCTCCTTGGTGAAATGGCTAAGTCTGAGTCTAGGGCAAGGAAAATACAAGATTCTGGAGCATCTTATAGTGATAGAAAGTAAGGCAGTGGAGTTCCGGAAAAATGGCGGTGTGAGGTGAGCCTCTGTAAAGCTCCCCTGGAATTTACAAAGAATCGAACAACAAAAACTCCACAAAGGACTCCCTGCACAGCAGACAGGCAAGACGAAGAGGCCCACTACTGACTGAAATCACCTACAGGCCTATCTCAAGAAACAAGAAAACTCCCAAATAAATAACCTCATGTTACACCTTAAAGAACTAGAAAAAGAAGAACAAGTAAAACCCAAGGTCAGCAGAAGAAAGGAAATAACAAAAATTAGAGCAGAAATAAATGAAATAGAGAACAAAAAGACAATAGAAAAAATTAATGTGACAAAGAGCTGGTTCTTTGAGAAGATTAACAAAATTGATAAACCCTTGGCTAGACTTACTAAGATAAAAAGAGAGAAGACACTGATTAACAAAATCAGAAACATAAAAGGGGAAGTTATCACGGACACCACAGAAATACAAAGGATCATCCAAGAATACTATGAAGGACTATATGCCACCAAATTCAACAACCTAGAAGAAATGGATAAGTTCTTAGAAACATATAGCCTTCCAAGGCTGAACCATGAAGAACTGGAAAATCTAAACATACCGATCACCAGTAACGAAATTGAATCAGTCATCCAAAACCTTCCCAAAAGCAAAAGTCCGGGACCAGATGGCTTCACTAGTGAATTCTACCAAACCTTCAAAGAGGATCTAATACCAATCCTGCACAAACTCTTCCAAAAAATTGAAGAAGAAACAGTACTCCCCAACTCATTTTATGAGGCCAACATTACCCTGATACCAAAACCTGGTAAGGACAGCACAAAAAAAGAAAACTACAGACCAATATCTCTGATGAATACCAATGCAAAAATCCTAAATAAAATTCTAGCAAATCGAATACAACAATGTATTAAAAAGATTCTTCATCACGACCAAGTGGGGTTCATCCCCGGGGCACAAGGATGGTTCAACATACGCAAATCCATCAATGTGATACATCATATAAACAAAATAAAGGACAAAAATCATATGATTATATCAATTGATGCAGAAAAAGCATTTGACAAGATACAACATCCATTTATGATTAAAACACTTGATAAAATAGGTATAGAAGGAAAATACCTTAACATAATAAAGGCCATATATGACAAGCCCTCTGCTAATCTCATAATTAATGGAGAAAAACTGAAGCCCTTTGCTCTACGTTCAGGAACACGACAGGGATGTCCCCTATCACCTCTGCTTTTCAACATCGTGTTGGAAGTCCTTGCCAGAGCAATCAGGCAAGAGAAAGAAATAAAAGGCATCCAAATTGGGAATGAAGAAGTTAAATTATCACTCTTTGCAGATGACATGATGCTATATATAGAAAACCCTAAAGACTCCACCAAAAAGCTATTAGAAACAATCAACGAATACAGTAAAGTTGCTGGCTACAAAATCAACGCACAAAAGTCCATTGCCTTCCTATATACTAACAATGAAATCTCAGAAAAAGAAATACAAAAAACAATTCCTTTTGCAATTGCTACAAAAAGAATAAAATACCTAGGAATAAACTTAACCAAGGATGTGAAAGACCTATATGCTGAAAACTATAAGACTTTTTTGAAAGAAATTGAAGAAGACACAAAGAAATGGAAAGACATTCCGTGCTAATGGATTGGAAGAATCAACATAGTTAAAATGGCCATATTACCCAAAGCAATATACAGATTCAATGCAATCCCCATCAAAATCCCAATGGCATATTTTAAAGAAATAGAACAAAAAATCATCAGATTTGTTTGGAACCACAAAAGACCCCGAATAGCCAAAGCAATCTTAAGAAAAAAGAACTATAATGGAGGTATCACACTTCCTGACTTTGGCTTGTACTACAGGGCCACAATAATCAAAACAGCATGGTATTGGCAGAAAAACAGACACATAGACCAATGGAATAGAATTGAGAACCCAGAAATAAAACCACATAAATATGGACAGATGATTTTTGACAAAGAAGCAAAAAACATACAATGGAGCAAAGACAGCCTCTTCAATGAATGGTGCTGGGAGAATTGGATAACCACGTGCAAAAGAATGAAACTGGACTGCTATTTGTCACCATATACCAAAGTTAATTCAAAATGGATCAAAGACTTAAGCATAAGACCTGACACAATAAACTGCATAGAAGAAAACATAGGTACTAAAGTTATGGACCTTGGGTTCAAAGAGCATTTTATGAATTTGACTCCAAAGGCAACGGAAGTAAAAGCTAAAATAAACGAATGGGACTATATGAAACTTAAAAGCTTCTGCACAGCAAAAGAAATTGACAAAATAAAGAGGCCACCAACTGAATGGGAGAAGATTTTTGCAAACAGTGCCTCCGATAAGGGGCTAGTATCCAGAATATACAAGGAACTCATGCAACTCAACAACAAAAAAACAAACAACCCAATTGAAAAATGGGCAGAGGACTTGAAGAGACATTTCTCCAAAGAGGACATACAAATGGCAAATAGACATATGAAAAAATGCTCAACATCACTAATCATCAGAGAAATGCAAATCAAAACCACAATGAGATATCACCTCACCCCAGTCAGAATGGCTATCATCAACAAGACAAATAGTAACAAATGTTGGAGAGGCTGTGGAGAAAAAGGAACCCTCATACACTGTTGGTGGGAATGCAGACTGGTGCAGCCGTTATGGAAGGCAGTGTGGAGGTTCCTCAAAAAATTACGAATAGAATTGCCATATGACCCAGCAATCCCTCTCCTGGGTATCTACCCAAAAAATCTGAAAACATTTAGAGATAAAGACACGTGTGCTCCAATGTTCATTGCAGCTTTGTTTACAGTGGCCAAGACATGGAAACAACCAAAATGTCCTTCGATAGATGAATGGATAAAGAAGTTGTGGTATATATACACAATGGAATACTATTCCGCAGTAAGAAAAGATGATATAGGAACATTTGTGACAACATGGATGGATCTTGAGAGTGTAATGCTGAGCGAAATAAGTCAGACAGAAAAAGCAGAGAACCATGTGGTTTCACTGATATGTGGTATATAAACCAAAAGCAACAAAAGAACAAGACAAACAAATGAGAAACAGAAACTCATAGACACAGACAATGGTTTGGTGGTTGCCAGAGGGTAAGGGGGGTGGGTGGTGGGGGTGGGAGATGAGGGTAAGGGGGATCGAATATATGGTGATGGAAGGAGAACTGACTCTGGGTGATGAACACACAATGAGATTTATAGATGATGTAATACAGAATTGTACACCTGAAATCTATGTAATTTTACTAACAATTGTCACCCCAATAAATTTAATAAAATTAAAAATAAAAAAAAAAGTAAGGTAGTGCTAAAAATAAAATAGAAAATACAAAAAAAAGGGAATAGGGGCATGTCAAAAAGACACAAGAGCCAATATGAAATAGCTGGAATGGCTAAAGCTGGAAAACTTTGAGCAGCATAATAAATAAAAATAGTATGGGGGTATAACCCAGAGAAATAAACATGCTTAAATCTGTATTTATATAAATACATGATTGAGTAAATAAATAATGAATAAATACATTAAGAAGAAGGGTCTGTTCCGACTGGATCAACCTCCCAGACCAGCGTGGTCACCTCTCAGTCAAGTGAGTGTACCACTTGCAAATATGCATATTAAACAAATATTAAATGAGCTCCAAATTTTAGCCTGCATCTTACTTACTTACACAAATATCCTATGACAATTCCTTTTTGCCCCCTTCTTCTTTCTCTACCCTCACACATGCCCTGAGTATTTTCCCTGAACTGCTGCAATCTCCTTCTGATTAGTTTCTGTGCCTCAGTTTCTTCTCCCTCCTGATCCTGCACCCAACAGTCACTTCATAATTCAGTTCTTTTTCTGGTAGTTAATTTTCTTGTTTAAAAATTTTCTAGAGACATCACTATTGCTCTCTGTATAAAAGGCATTCTCCTGAGCATTAATGCCTTTCAGAATCTGGCCTGAAAGTTCTTTTGAGCACATTTCCATCATTCCTTATATCAATCAATCAATGTGCTACTTCAGTGGTTTTCAGACTTTAAAATATTTTTAGTGAATGCAACCTTGTTTACCAAAATAAAATCTTACATAGAACCCCAAGTTATAGATCAGATAAAGACAATACCATGGGAGGGCTTAGGGGGACAGATAACCTATTCAGCCCCCTTGCCTCAAGATCTGTTGAAGGTCATCTGAATACCCGTTTCTGGGTCAGTGGGCTATTCACTGGTCCTAGGGAACTGAGCGCCCCCACCTTCTTCTTGACTGATTTTATATCCTTGCTTCTGCCAGTGGCACAGCCAAAAATGCCTTTCCTCTCCTTCCATCCCTCTTTGGTTCTTTTAAAATCATTCTCTTCCATACCACTTCTTCCATGAAGACTTCTCAGATTGCCCAGGCAGAAGTTTTCTTTCACACCCATGGGGTTCTTGGCCCTTGTTTTTAACTTTTGTTATGGCATTTAATACATACTGATCTGTGTCAGAATTATTTGATTATGTGTGTACTCCTCATTAGTGTAATTTTATATCTGTGTATTCCCCACAGCAGCTAGCATGATGTCTGTGCTTAGCAGACTTTTGGTTAGTGCTAATGGAAGTAGACAGGTGGCTAGAAGAAAAAGGCCTTTGATTTACTTTGACACGGACTCATACTTGTAGTTCTGCTTTTGACCCTCAGCCTACCTCTGACTCTTGATATCTTCTTGCTTTTTTCATGCTCTTCTTTTTTCTACTCATGAATGCCTATCAGATAACTAAATTTGCCAGCTCCGCATGGCTGAGACCAGTGGAGAAATGTGTCTTGACAGTCTTTAGACTGTGTCCACCTCTCCTTGTCCTATGCTCTTCACCCAAAGCCTAGTCCAGTGCCTGGGATATCACAGGTATTCAACATATGTTTATTGAATTGTTGAATACATGAGAATGATTTAGACACAGAGCGATTTTCTTTTTAAGCCAAAGTTGACTGTGCTCTTAGCCTGTGTTGCTGTAGAGACTCAGCTGTGGCAACTTCGCAACTATCCATGGAAAGAGATGTCAATGATCCTGAAAATGATCGATGGCATTCCAGCTCAGATCTGGGGCTGCCTACTTGGCTCTGCAACTCAGCACTCATGTCTGTGCAAACCTGTTATTTACACTTTGTTATTTAGCTTGGTTTTCCCCTTGGATACTGTTCTAAGTAATGATTTACAAATATTTATTCTCAATAAAAATTTTAGAGAGGAGTACAGAGTGTGACTTTTCCTAGACCCTTTACAGATGGCCCTAAATATAACCACAGTGACCAGAGCAGTTCAGGTCACAGCAGGTGGCTCAGTGAGAGAGTGTACTTACTTGACAGTATTTTTAATGGTGATGGCTTGAGGGTAAGGAAGATTAAATTAATATGTTTGGCTTGAGTAGCTACCTTTGAAATCATATGAAGGTTAATTACTGGAAAAGGGGTTCTTTGTGTCATCAAAGGAAAGAATTCCAGGATGCACTGAAAAGGCCAAGCAAGCAAAGACAAGTAAGCAGTGGATTTATTTTCAAAACGGAGATAGTATATTCTCAAGATGGTGTGAGAGCAGTCAAACCCAGGGAAGAGCAACTGCCCCAAAGAACAAAGAGGCTTAGGATTTTATTAGAATGAGGGTGTAAAATGTTCAAGATTTAGGGATGGCATTATAAGCGTTCCCAAGGCGGGTCCTCGCTGACTACCTCTTCCCTGTATGAGGTGGGAATCCCTTGGCTTTATTTGGACCTTTTCAGAACTGTCATGGTGACACAGGGTTTAATTTTGCCCTGCTCACAATGCTAATAGTATTGTAATCCATTACAACTAGCTCAACTTCACCCTGAGGAGCAAGATGGCGTCCTGTGTCTGTTCTTGGACACCATAATTTAGTTCTGGCCAGACTGGAACCTTTTCTTAAGAATGATCTCATCGCCTCCCTCCTCCGTATTTCCTTCATTCTTTCCTTCCTCCTCCTCTCTCCCCATGGCCCTATGCTTTCTGCCTATGGTAATAGTCATAGCCTGAATTTCCACTGTTCACCTGTTTTCCTGCCACAACTTGAGAAACAAATATACCATCACACACATGAAAATAAGGCATTGAAAATGCTAATTTTTTGTTCAAGTTTATGTAAGGAAATTCACTGTAAAAGATTCAAATACAAAGTATTTGAATAGTATATAGAGTATACTGAACAAAATGAGAGTATTTGCCCTCTTATGTCTACCTTCATTTTCTTTCTCATGCTTAATTTCTTTCCCAGGTAGTAACCACGCTTCCAAGTTTGCTGGTCATCTTTACAGTCCATTTTACATAGAAATTTATGTTTTCCTATTTTATTTTACCCTAATATACATTATATAGAGATTAAACTGTGTATATCAGTTAGGACTTAGTTTTAGCTGTATGTATCAAAAATAAATTACTTAACCAAATGTTTTCTTTTAATCAAATAATAGAAAGTCCAAGACGGGTAGGAAGATCCACAGCGCCATGAGGGACCCAGGCTCTTTCTATCTTTCCAGTTTTATCCTTAGCTGTAGCTTTTGCCCACATACTTGTTACCTCAGGACCTCAAAAAAGTTGCTACATCACCAGCATTTTTCCACATTTCAGACACTATTCTACCTGCCTTACTTTATAATTAATTTAGTCCTCATAATGACCCTATGGGAAAGATATTATATGATCTATATTTTACAAATGAAGAAACTAAAATGCTAAAAGACTGTAAGACCAACATATTAGTGGCAGAGCTATTTTCTTCACTTTTCAGTTTTCTAAAATCCCAAGTGTATTTTCTTGTCCAATGTGATGGAACATAAAAATGTTGTTGAATGTTGAAAATAGGTAAGTCCATCCTAGATTACAACTTAAATCGTAAGAAATATTACAGGACCAGAAAAATGTAATTATATTTTCTTTATGCTGTTCACTATAAACCCAATAATATAAAAACAAATTGTTCATTTGACATTATTAAGAAATAAAATATTAATGTAAATAAATTTTTCAAGTAAAGAATGCTTCCTGCTTCAAGAACGGAAACTTAACTCTGAACCTAATTTTTTAAAATTAAATTTATTGGGGTGACAATGGTTAGTAAAATTACATAGGCTTCAAGTGTACATTTTCTATAATACATCATCTATGTATCACATTGTGTGCTCACCGCCCAGAGTCAGTTCTCCTTTCATCACCGTGTATTTGACCCCCTTTACCCTCTTCTACCTGCCCGCACTCCTTACCCTCTGGTAACCACTAAATTATTGTCTGTGTCTATGGGTTTTTGATTCTTTGTTTCCTTTGTTGCTTTCAGTTTTACATCCCACATATGAGTGAAGTTATATGGTTCTCGACTTTTTCTGTCTAATTTATTTTGTTTAGCATGATAATCTCAAGATCCGCCCATGTTGTAGCAAATGGCACTATTTCATCTTTTCTTATGGCAGAGTAGTATTCCATTTTGTATATATGCCACATCTTTTTCATCCGACCATCTATTGAAAAAGACTTTGGTTGTTTCCATGTCTGGCCACTGTATATAAAGCTGCAATGAACATCAGAGTACATATATCTTTACAGATAAATATTTTCAGATTTTTTTTTGGTAGATACCCAGGAGAGGTTTTGCTGGGTCATATGATAATTCTATTCTTAATTTTTTCAGGGACTTCCATACGATTTCCCATAGTGGCTGTGCCAATTTACATTCCCACCAACAGTATATGAGGGTTCTTTTTTCTCCATGGCCTCTCCAACACTTGTTATTTGTTTTGGTGATGACAGCCATTCTAACAGGTGTGAGGTGATATATCATTGTAAGTTTATTTGCATTTCCCTAATAGCTAGTGAAGTGGAGTATTTTTTCATATATCTGTTGGCCATTTGCACGTTTTCTTGGGAGAAGTGTCTTCTGCTCATTTTTCAAGTGTCTTCTGTTCAGGTCTTCTGCTCATTTTTTTTAATTGGATTTTTTTTGTTGTTGTACAAGTTCTTTATCTATTTTGGATATTAGCCCCTTATCAGAGGTATTGTTTGCAAATATCTTTTCACATTTGGTTGGTTGCCTTTTCATTTTGTTGATGGTTTTTTTTTGCTGTGCAGAAGCTTTATAGTGTCATAAAGTCCCATTCATTTATCTGAGCTTTTACTTCTCTTGCCTCTGACGTCAAATTCATAAAATCCTCTTTGAACCCAAGGTCCATAAGTTTAGTACCTATGCTTTCTTTTATGCAGGTTATTGTTTCAGGTCTTATGTTTAGGTTTTTGATCCATTTTGAGTTAATTTTGATATATGGTAACAGATAGCAGTCTAATTTTTCTTTTGCATATGACATTTTAATTCTCCCAGCATCATTTATTGAAAAGACTTTCTTTTCTCCATTGTATGTTTTTGGCTCCTTTGTTAAAAATTATCTGCCCATGTATATGTGGGTTTATTTCTGGGTTTTTAATTTTATTCCTTTGATCTGTGTGTCTATTTTTCTGCCAATACCATGCTGTTTTGATTATTGTTGCTTTGTAGTACAAGCTGAAGTCAGGGTGTGGGTAACTCCAGCCTTGTTTTCTTTTTTTTCTTAGGATTGTTTTGGCTATTCTGGGTCTTTTGTGATTCCACTCAAATCTGATGATTTTTTTGCTCTATTTCTTTTTAAAATGCCATTGGGATTTTGACGGGGATTGCATTAAATCTGTATATTGCTTTAGGTGATATAGCCATTTAACTATGTTGATTCTTCCAATCCATGAACACGGAATGTCTTTCCATTTCTTTGTGTCTTCTTCAATTGAAGCTTAATTTTTCTGTATTTTAATGCTGTTCTCTAAAAACAGCAATTTGGGGATCATTTCAGTTGGTATCATGATATCAGCCAGGAGTTCTGATATCCTAAAATCAAGAAACTAAAAATATTTGGAATTGATGTCTACTATAGACATCAATAAGCAGGTAAGTCCATGAGCTTTTCATTGGGTTTTGCAGCATATAAATTTGGAGACAACTATTTCAAAGCTTCAGAGGTTGTTTTAGTCAGGTTGGGCTACCATAACAAAATACCATAGACTGAGTATCCTCAAATAACAGAACTTTATTTCCTCATGGCTCTGGAAGCTGTAAGTCTGAGATAGGTTGCCAGCATATTTGGGTTCTAGTGCAAACCCTCCAGTAAGAGCTCTCATCTTGGTTTGTAGATAACCAACTTCTTGCTATATCTTCATCTGGTGGGATATAGTGGGAGAGAGAGAGAGAGAGAGAGAGAGAGAGAGAGAGAGAGAGAGAGAGAGAGAGAGAGAGAGCTCTCTAATGTCTCTTCTTAAAGGGCACTAATCTCATTAAGAGGGCCCCACCCTTATGTCCTCATTTAACCTTAATTACATCCCAAAGGCCCCATCTACAAAACACCATCACATTGGAGGTTAGGGCTTCAATATATGAATTTTGAGGACCCACACACATTCAGTCCATAAGAGAGGTCTTTCTTAATCACTTCTTAGTCTTAACCTAGATTCTGAAAATTTTGTAGATCAAAATTTTCCACTATAGCATGGGAAGAATGGGAGAGAGAATGTAGTTTATTTAAACTCTACCTCAATTTTTAACCAGATTGCTTATATTCAGATGAAAATAGAATTGATAAATGCTCTTATTTTGGGTAGGACAATCATCACAGAAATGCATGTCTTTTCGGCAATGTCAGCTACTTTTCTTACTGTCTCTAAGTCACAGTTTTCTATTTGTTAAATAGAAAAAAAACAGCATGTACTTTTCAATATAAATGTAAAAATAAAATGAGAAAGTGGACATAAAGGCAATTTGTTAACTGCAAAGCATTTCACAACAAGTGACCTAAAGTAACCACAATGAAGTAAAGTAAAGTAACTTTATTATATTCTGTAGTTATTGACTATAAAAACAATTAAAATATATTGAAGCTTACCAAATATCTTATTTTGAGAATTTTCTAAGCAAAAGACATTTTGTTTTCTTTTTGGTTTGCTTCCACTGTGTGTGTTTTAATTGTCTTGCCAAAGTTTACATAGAAAGGATTCTTGATGTTGGAGACATGTTTATCTTGGAAAGTTTGTGCCCACGGAAAAACTTGGCATCAGTGTGACTTCTGCACACTGTCAGCCCAACTTGGGTATTAATCACAACAAGAAATTCTGAATCTTACAGGAAGCACTTAAAGAAAAACAATGGGGAACGCAAAAATCTGCTACTTCTATACATACTTTGTGCCAATGCCAGATTTCTGGTTTTGATAATTATAATTATGTAAGATGGACACATTCGGGAAGACTGGATAAAAGGTATGTTGCAACTACCTGTGAAACTACAATTATTTCAAAATGAAAGAGTAAAATAAAATTCTGCTACCTCAGAAAGGAAAGATGCTTATTAGAAAAGAGTAGATAAATATCCAGATAGACTGGGCAAAATCACAGGGTAGAGATTTGGGTGGAGGATTGAAATAAACACCTTCTTATCTGGAAAGGGCAAAAAAGGTTGAGTCTCTTGAGCTGTGGCTTTTCTTGTTTCCATCTGACTACTTCTTCTAAGTCATGCTGCAGCCAGTGAAGAGGACAAGAGGGGGGAATTACACTTGATACAGGGAAAGACATATCCATAGGCCATTATTATTGATTTAGGAACATTAATGAAATTTTCAATCTCACTGACTGGAAGTAAGCTCTTTATACTCTCATTGTACAAACTTTTTTTTTTTCTAGTTTTTTGGTTTGAAGAATATTTTGTCATCTACTCTGGTTATTCTTTTTTTAAAAAATTTTTTTCACTTTTCTTTTTTATTAGTTTCAAGTGTACAAAACAATGTAATAGACATTTATCATTTATATCCCTCACACAGTGATAACCCCCTTCCCCCCATTTACTACCCGTCTGACATCACATACAGCCATTACATTTCCCCTGTCTCTATTCCTAATGCTGTACTCCACTTCTTGTAAACATATAGATATTGTCATGCGGAGTGGCATGTGGGGTCTCAGGTCCCACTCCCCACATAAGAACGCAGGATATGGTGAGGCCAAAAAGGAACACCAATGGAGTCATAGATAGGGGAGTCATACCACTATGTTCTCATTGGCGGCTGGATTGGAGACACAGGAAGCAGGAGCAACACTTATCTGCAACCTGCTGTCCACTTCTCTCTGCCAACCGACCTCACTTGCTAGCTGCAATCCATTGTGCTAACTGCAATCCGCTCTTGCTAACTCAGCCACCATCTTCTTGCTAGCCCCCATTTGCTGCTAGCGTAGCCACGGCACTTATATTAATGGCCAATGGCTCACTGGTTACAACTGACGGCCAACTAGCCACAGATGATGACCATCCAATCACAGTTGATGGCCATTTACTACCCGAGTGAGCAACTTTCCATGTGAGGGCGAGAGCCTGGAAACTGCACGCCTCTCTCTCTCTCTCTCTCTCTCTCTCTCTCTCTCTGTCTCTGTCTCTCTCTCTCTCTCTATATATATATATATATATATTTGTATATATATGTATAATTGTATATATATATAATTGGAATATATATATATAATTGTAGTTGACATTCATTATTGTTCAGCTTCAGCTTCAGGTGTACAATGCAGTGATCAGGCATCTACATCATCCCTGAGGTGGTCTCCCTAATGGGACAAGTGCCCATTAAATACCCTACGAAATCTTTACAACATTATTGATTACACTTCCCAAATTGACTTTCGTATCCCTGTTGCAATGTTGTTAATATTGCAGTTATTAATACAAATTGTATTAACTGGAAAGAGTAAAGCATTCTAAATGTCTTGCAAAAAAATTAAAAATCCTTTAAGAAGTTTAGAGTTTACTGGAGAGAACAGAGAATAAAGAAAAACCAGAAAGCACAATCGGTATTCTGGTTATTCTTTATTCTCTATTCTCTCCAGTAAACTGTAAACTTCTTACAGGATTTTTTTTTTTTTTTGCAAGACATTTAGAATGCTTTACTCTTTCCAGTTAACATAACTTGTATTAGTAACTACAACATTAATTTTTAGCATCTCACATAACTAGTTAGTAAGGATTTTTTTTCTTTTTTATTTAAGAGTAGGAGTGGGAATTGGATGACAGGAGACACAAGAACATCAGGTTTCACACTAGTGTTAAGAACTCAAAAATCACAACAGTTTTCTTCTCTGCAGCAAAACTGTACCACACAGTTCAATGTTTTCGCTTTAATCCTATGACTCATCATTTGTTGGATTAGGAGTTTGTGAAGAAAACCCTGGTATGTTCAAAGAGTTCCTGCTGCAGTAATTCTTTTGAGTATCGACGGATGCAAACACATTTCCTCTTGTACTGTCACTGAAGCCAGGAACATATGTGCTAGAGGCAATTTCTTCCAACCATGAAGAAACATCCTGCTTGCACATCTGACTGTAGTTTCACTAGAGGTTATCTGATTCAGCCTCAAGAAAGGAAATAGCTCTGCCAGTGTTCCCACAATCACTGGTACACCGAATTCAATGAACACATTCGTCAATAGTAGAAGGAATGTCAAAACTGATAATATATTGAACATTTTCAATATCCAGCTGCCTAGCAGCTGCTGAAGTAGCTGTAAGGACTCGGCACTGTCTGCCGTGAAAATCCCCAAGAGCTTTCTCTCTCTCCATGTTCCAGATCACCGGGAATACTTGTGTTTGCTATCTTTCCTGGAAATTGCAATAAAATCCTCTTTTTTCTTCGTTTTAACAAAGATTATACTCCTTTAATCACCTACGTTTTGCAGAATTTCTACAAGTTTTTCTCTTTCTGGATACTAGCCAACTAATGGTCTTCTGAACTGCTCAATGTTTTCCACCCACTTGTTCAACAGCAACAAATAATTCCAACTTTTAAAATGCCCCAGTCAAGCTTGGAATTCCCTCGGGAAAAATTGCACTGAGCATAATTGTTTGATGTTCTTTTGATGGCATTCTTAGGCAGGATATTAGCTTCTTCATTTCTTGTCCAAAATCTATATCTGACATGCAACCAGCTTCATCTAAAATTAAATATTTGACTTATCTGAGACCAATTTTTAAAACAATATGTAATTTTAATAAAGTTCAAAATAAAAAAATGCAAAATAGCATATAATTTGGAGATACATACATATGTGGTGAAACCAAATTTTTTTTATTAGTTTCAAGTGTGCAAAATAATAGTGATTAGACATTTAAGAGAATATACCTTACAAAATGAAAACCCAATAAGTCTACTACCCATGTGACACCATACGTAGTTATTCCAATATTACTGACTATATGCCCAATGTTGTACTTTATATCCCCATGGCTATTTTTTTTTTTATAGTTGAATTTCACTATTATTTTATATTAGTTTCAGGAGTATGGCTTATTAGTTAGACATTTATATAACTTATGAAGTTATCTCCCTGATAAGTCTAGTGCCCATCTGACACTATATGTAGTTTTTACAATATTATTGACTATATTCCCCATAGTGTACTTTACATCTCCATGACTGTTTTGTAACTGCCAATTTGTACTTCTTAACCCCTTCACCTTGCTCACTTTGCCCCCAACACCCCTCACTTCTGGTAGCCATTAGTTTGTTCTCTGTATTTTTCTGTTTTGTTTGTTCATTTATTTTGTTCTTAGATTCCACATGTAAATGAGATCATTTTATCTATGATATCCATGAGTCTCCCAGGAGTAGCACATAATACATCATAACCTTGTAATATCTGAATGAGAAAGGAAGGGAACACCATTTTTGGTTCAGGTCCTCTGTTGGGCAACTGACATACTTCTTTGGTTTTATCCTTACACAGCCTTCAAGATAGGGATTATTATTTTCACTTTTCATACAATAAAACAGAGGCTCAGAAAGGTTAGATATTTATCTTATAAGTGGCAGAGTCAGGAATGCAATTAAACTCTGTCTGATTTCAAAGTTCACATTCCTTCCATTACATGGATTCATCTCTTTATTCTCCAGAGTTGTCTGGTACTTCATTGGCTTGCCACAATTATTTATTTAAGTGGAGAGAGGAATGGATGGATGATTGAAAGAAATCATCTGAGGCTTTATGGACAATGCTAATCTGACAAAAAGAACTGCTAATATATTTATAACGCTTATAAAATTGGTCTGCGTTTTTGAGTAGCCCTGTCTCTTCTGCCAAAGAAAGGCTGTTTCAACCCTCCTATGAAGTGAAAAGAGAAACACTGTGTTTCATTATATCTACAATTAGGATTGACTTCAGCCAAAATTGAAAGGTAGGTGAAGCGAGACTTAGGGACTCTTCTGTCTGCTTGGCGGCTCCCTGTAGTCAATTCCTGACCTCAGTCTGGGCCAACCTCCAGAATTAACTCCACTTCCCTTCGTTCTGCAGTCTTAGATGGTGGTCACAGAGGACAAGTGATCTCAGAAGGGAATTCACATGAGGAATTTTAGCTTATAGAATTTGGAGCCACATAGATTGGGTTAAAAAACAACAACAATCTATGTCCTCCACTTATTAGTTATATCACTTTGGGTAAATCACTTAGCCACTCACTCCAAAAATTTGGAATATAGAAATTTCCTCACACGGTCTCTATGAAGATTGAAGATGATGTACAAACAGGGTGAGGCTCACAGTAGATAACCATTAAGATATAGCTACTACTCACAGTTTTTAGCTGAATTTTTGGTATTCATGAGGTGTATAATTTTTCAACCAAAAATAAAGAAACTTTTTAGGGATTCGTGATTTTACTTACATATAAACCTTATGAAGTCTAAATATATATAGCTAAATGATTTCCAATCACCTTTGTTAAAGAGAAAAAAATATGTGCATTTGGAAATATCCTAGACCTTGGGCTCATCTTCCCTTACTTTGGATTTTCACCTTAATTTACTCCTCTTTGGTGATTTTCTATTCTGAAATAGACAGCAGATGTCTGTTTTGTAGGAACTGGGGTCCTACTGGGAAGAGGACACAGCCCCCCCCAGCCTCAACCCCCTCCAAAACAAACAAACAAACAAACAAACAAAAATACAAAAAACGTTGGGTACAAAGAGGAAGCGCCCATGAACGTTTGGGGAGGGAAAGCCTTGGATGATAGAGTGAGCCGCTCTTTGCAGGGCAAAGAGTAGGTTTGTTTAGTGTCCAGTATAACAGAGATAATGTTTCGCTCTGGGGCAAAGATTGGCAAGTTTGCTCTCTGCCCATTAACAGGTTCAGGTTCTGCAGCTCAGGATTCCATTACATACTCTGCTCTACCTGGGCCCCCTCTGTCTCAACACCATGGCACTTGGAGAGCAAGGAGAATGTACTGGAACATAAAGCTAATGCTGCTTGCCATGCTGTAGTAAGGTCCATTGTCTCTAATCCAGGATTCTCTGGTCTTCTGCCAGCATGAAACCATGACAGGCTATCTTATTAGTTTGTGAGTAAATGAAAATTCACACTCTTTACAGTTTTTGACAAAGAGCATGTAACAACACTGAAATATGCTATTGGCAACCCAATGGAATCAGAAATCTCTTCTGATTGAGGAGTGCAGGTGGCTTTGGGAAATTGTCCCAAGAGAGGTTATACCTGACTGAACTGGGTCTTAAAGGATGAATAGAAGTTGGCTGAGTGAAGGAGGCTAGGAGACTTCAGATGTACCTGTGTTTGTGAGACACTGGAATGTTAGAGCTCGGATTCCAAGGGGATAGGCATTGCAGCAGAAAATTTACAATGCAGTTCAGGAATATATTGAGGAAGGAAGGAAAGCTGATTTGGGGATTTTCTCCTCTGCTAAAAACAGTCTCATGTGAATAGTCTCATTTTATTATCATAGCAACTTTCTTAGGTAGGTATTATACGTTAGGTGTTTTGAAGAAATTAAAGCTCCGAAAATTTAAATAATTTCTCTTAGATTAAATAGCTAATAAATACTAGAACAACCATGTAAAATCAATGCTCTTTCCATACCATCTGCAGCTATTCCTGGAGGAGCTTTTTATTCTTATTTTGTAGGTAACATCGGGAGCCACCTGGGTTTTTGTTGTTGTTGTTTTTGGGGGGATTGTTTTGTTTTGTTTTTCCTTTAGGTTCAGGTATCCTGATTAGGTCCAGGGTAGATGGACTGTGGAAGCAGCGTGAGGTATTAGATAGGGGTAGGCTGTCAAGAGTGAGAATAGTTATGAGATAATGGTAGTTATCTACCTAATTTTAAGGGGCCTGGTACTGGGTAATGACAATTGTGATGGAAAAGAGAATAATTAATGGAGTTTGGAAGTGCAGGATGTAGTAAAGGTGAAATTATTAAAAAAAAAAAAAGCACAGAAGTTTATAGCTTGGATGACTAGGTGATTTCAATGAACTGAAACAGATGATTCTGGAGGAAGAACTTTGAGGGAAAACATTAATTATGCTTATAAGATAAATCAGATGGCGAAGAATGAATTTCTGATGGTGAAAATTCTGGTAGGTTTTATTTTGTGGAAGACATATTTTGTAATAAGAGATGTTCAGTTTTTCATTGAGTTGACAAATTATTTTTTTCACTGGTAATTGCACCCTAATAATTAAAATTATAAAATCTTATCAATGTGAGACGGCATTTAGCAAAGGTGTTTATCTTCCAGTCAGAAAAAAGAACACACAGAAAATAATTTATGAGAAGGGTTAGAATATGAATTTATCCACTCCACTTTGTACTGTACTTCATTAAAGTTTTATTAGTAATATTGTTATTTCAGGTTTTTTTGTTTTTTGTTTTATGGAAATAACCACTTCCCTCCATAACTAACCAGTTTTGGCTCAAAGCAATTGATAGACCTCTTCTTTCTTAAACTTCTTCAGCTCTCTGAAACACCTCCAAAAACTGAGTCCTTGAAAAGATTTGAAGCAAGGGTTGATCATGAGCAGGAAAAAAAGACCAAAATTTCTGTAATTTTGGTCATTGACTTTTCTTACTCTTTACACTAATTTATCAAAAGAAAGCCTGAATAATTCATACCATCTGTGGATGTAAACGTGTTTCGTAAATGTGTTTCTTCTGTCATTTAAAAAAAATACAGCTTTTCTTTGAAAATGCAAACAAAAATGTTTCTTTTACAAAGCTTTTTATCAAGTGCAAAGATTGTATATCAGCTGAGAGCCGATTTCAGATAACTGTTTAGTCACAGCTCCAGTTAACTGGCTGATTCACCACCACCACCAATGCCAGGATTATTTTTCTTACTTAATGAGCGAGACAACTGGCTGAATGTAAACTCATATTTGTTCACCCAGGTATGTTGCCTAATACCTGATTCAATCCTAAATTTTCCATGAGGAAACACATACACACACACACACACACACACACACACACACACACAAAAGGGAGAGTAATAGCAAAATTGGAACTGTTCATAAAGATTTGAAGGGGTGATTTCCTTTTCACCCTGAAAATGCAATTTACTCCTCAAACTCCTACACAGAAATATTCTTAATAGCAGACAGTTTGAATGTTTGAATATGGAAGCCAGGGTATTTCTTTTTACATTGCAAATTTAAAATTAGCAATGGTAATACTTCTATTGAAATTTGAAAAACAATATTTTGAAACATTGCTTTCAAACAATGGGAGGAGGCTCCATCCAAAGTCAAAATCAGGTTCAACCCATGACATGTACTTACTTCTGGTAAATAAGTTATCTAAAATTTATTCTAATAGACAAAAATGTAAACAACAAATGAGATCAGCAATTGTAAAAAAAAAGGACATGCCTTTTATTTATTCTATTACTGTTGTATTAGACTCCTTTTGACTCCACAAAACAATCTCCCAGAATGTTATAACTATATATAATGTTATAGAAATGGAATCATTGCTTATTAAATGATTCTGGTAAGTAATTACTTTATGAATCATTAAAATTTACTGTTAGCATTTACTTTTAGCTGAGTTACGGGCAGTTTTAGATAAGAAAGATTTGACTATGTACTTATTCAGAGTACAGTAAATACGAACGTGTGTGACTTCTAGTTTGTTGTATTCAAAGCTTGGTTTCATAGTAAACCCAAGATATTTATTTGCTAAAAATGCTGCATAGTAATCAGGGCCTTCAAAAGTTTGATTTGCAAACAAAAAGACTTTAGAAGTTGAGGTGAATTATCCACTCCAGGCCAGGGGACATCGGGCCCTGATCATACTTTTTTTCTATAAAGAACCAAAGAGCAATTATTTTCAGCCTTGAGGGTCATATGGTCTGGGTCACAACTATATAACTCTACTATCGTAGTGTAGAAGCAGTTATGGATAACACATAGATGCTTGAGTGTAGCTATGTGCCAATTAAAGTTTATTTACAAAATCAGGTTACAGGCTGGATTTGGCCAGTGAGCTATAGATTGCCAACCCCTGGTTTAAATCATACTTATGTTTGCATTCAAGATCCCATTCTCCATAACCTAGTAAAACGCTTAAGAGGGACATAATTAAGGTTTGTTTAATGAATGCATGGATTATTAAAATAGAATGGTAGAATAAATATAAGAAGTCATTCACAGATTTAACAAGAGTACATTCAGTATCAGACACAGGACACAATTCTAGGCTCTAGAGATACAATAGTAGACTATACAGACTGAAAAATAAAATCTTTGCCCTTACAGAGGTTACATTCTCAAGGGACAACAGAAAAGATATAGGATAAATAACAAAAAATATAGTATGTTAGATAAAAACAGTAGGAAATAAAAAAATAAAAAGGCACAGGGGATAGGGCTTGTCAGGAGAATTGTCAGGTAGCCAAGGCAGGCTACACACAAAGGTTACATTTTTTTTTTAATTAAAGTTTATTGGGGTGACCATTACTGGTAAAGTTACATAGATTTCAGGTGTACAGTTCTGTATTACATCATCTATATATCACATTGTGTGTTGACCACCCAGAATCAGTTCTCCTTCCATCACCATATATTTGACCCCCTTTAACCTGATTTACCATCCCCTGCTCCCCACTTACCCTCTGGTAACCACTAAACTATTATCTGTGTCTATGAGTTTTTGTTTCTTCGTTTGTCTTGTCCTTTTGTTGTTTACAGTTTTACATACCACATATCAGTGAAATCAGATGGTTCTTGACTTTTTCTGTCTGACTTATTTTGCTGGGCATAATTATCTCAAGATCCATCCATGTTGTCACAAATGGTATAATTTCATCTTTTCTTATGGCAGAATAGTATTCCATTGTGTATATATATCACAACTTCTTTATCCATTCATCTATCAAACGACACTTTGGTTGTTTCCATGTCGTGGCCACCATAAATAAAGCTGCAGTGAACATTGGACCACATATGTCTTTAAGGATAAATGTTTACATTTGAGTAAAAACCAGAAGGGAGTGGGAAAAACACATTCTAGGCATAAGAAGCAGCAAATGCAAAGGATTTAAAGAGGTATATTATTATTTGAAAGCTGTCAATCTGCCTATATTTTAAACAAAACACTTCTTCAAACCTATATTTTAAACAAAATACTTCTTCAAATAAGATATTACTTAAATATAATGAAATGCATCCATTTTAAGTGTAATGAATGTAGTTTATGATGTGATGGGCTCCATTAGTTCTTGAATGTTTAACACCCCCATCCCCAAAATAGATAACACCTAAAAGCCAAAGAACCTTTTCAGAAAAAAAGCATAATTCCAATAAATGAACAGAAAAATTTCCACACACATTAATATTGGGTAATTAGTAAACACATGAATTTAATACAAAAGCTCAACATCTAAGTATAAACATGACATGTCCAGTTTCCATTTTTTTAGATCATTTAGTGGTTGCCTTTATAATTCTCATAATATGCTTGAGGTAATCTTTCAGACAGTTATGTATACAGTAGATTCTCCCTCTACAATACAATAGCCAATAGACACTTGTCACTAGTGAGCCCTTGAAGTGTGTCTACTGATGCATTCTAAGTGCAAAATTCACATTAGCTTTCAAAAACTTAAAGAAAAACAATGAAATAATTTATTCAGAATTTATATGTTGACCATATGGTGAAATGATAATATTTTGGATATATTGGACTAAGTAAAATATATCACAAAAATCAATTTCACCAGTTCCTTCTTACTTTTTACTGTGGCTACTAGAAAATTTTAAATGACATATGTGGCTCACATTATATTTCTATTGGGCAGTGCTGCTGTAGGTGTAATAATTGACTCCTCCTCTACCTGACTTTTCAATAACATGTACTTTCTACATTTTCATGATTTAAAAAATTCACATTTCTTTGCTTGCTTCTTGCATTTGATTTTTGAGATCTGAGTCACTGTCCATCCCCTTCCATGAACTTTCCCAAGTCCATGTATCTCTCCTTTCGTAGATCAAAGAGAACAACATATTTTCTTCAAGTTCTTTGATTCTAAAAAGACCTATTTGGTCAAGATTTTAGTTGTTTTGTTGCCCAAGCTTTCTAATACTTATTTTAAATTATAAACATAAATTAATAAATAAATTGTGACCATACAATGAAGTGCGTAAATACAGAAACTAATATATTACCAGATGTATATCTAACAGTTAAATTTGCTGTTAATATTTTGACATATTTGCTTCAGATTTCTTTTTGAGAAATTAAATGTTAACAATACATGCTTTTCTTATTTGTGCCTTACAAGTTCATTACCATCCTGATCATACTGCATTTCTTGTTCTTGCATGTTTTTGAACTATGACGACAAATATTTGTCTTCATAAATAAGATAGGCTAATTGTTTTTTGAATTAAAAATTTAAAAAATAGTATACTGATTCTTTCAGTAATTTGACTTTTTGCAATCAAATTATTTTGACAGCATTGCTTATGGCGATACGTGTAGAATCACTTAATGTATTTTAACTACTGCATGTTTTCCAATGTAAAAAAAGGTTTATTTATTCTGTACCCTTTAGAAAGACTATTAAGATTTATCAATTTTTTTTTGGCTATTAGGAACTGTGTTGCTATGAATATCCTAGTAAATATTTTCTTTGTAAGAGTTTTTCTAAGTGCAGATTCATAGAAACAGAATTGTTGGTGTATAGGGTATGCACATATCAACTTTAATAAATACAACCAAATTATTCTCCAAAGGGCTTATACCAACTTAAATTTTCATCATTAGGGATGAGATCCCCTTTCTTCACATCCTTACTGATACTTGTTATTATATGTATTCATTTTTGTCAATTCTGATTAATGTGGAATAGAATTTCAATGTGGTTGTGAATTTTATGACTGAGTTTGAACACGTAAAATTTTTTTTTCCTTTGGCCATTTGGCTTTTTTCTATTGTGAGTTACCTTTTCACATACTTCGATAACTTTCTTCAGATTTTTTTGCATTTTACTATTTTAGTTTTTCAAAAATATACTTTAATACTAATTCTTTGACAGTTATGTATTTCTAAAGATCCCGTCAATGTCTTACTTTTTCATTTTGTTTATGGTATTGTTTGTCATACAGAAATTTCCAATTTTATTGTAGACAAATGTATTGATCTTTTTATGGTTTGAGTCTTATTTTTTTAATTGAGATATAATTAACATATAACATTATGTAAGTTTAAGGTGTACAATGTATTGATTTGATACATTTACATATTGCAATATGGTTACCACCGTAGTGTTAGCTAACACTTCAAACACCTCACATAATTATTGTTTCTTTTTTGTGGTGAGAATATTTAAGATCTAATCTCAGCAACTTGAAAGTATATATTACAGTATTGACAACTATAATCACAATTCTGTACATTAGGTCTCCAGAACTTATTTAACTTCTAACTGCAAGTTTGTAATCTGACCAACATCTTCCCAATTCTCCCACCCCCCATTCCCTGGTAACCATCATTCTACTCTACGTTTCTATGAGTTCAACTTTTTAAGATTTCACATATAAGTGAGATTATATCACATTTGTCTTTCTCTGTCTGATTTATTTCACTTGGCATAATGCCCTCATGGTCTATTCATGTTGTCTTAAATGGCAGGATTCCTTCTTTCTCATGGCTGAATAACATATTTTCTTTTATATATATATATATATTAGTTTCAGGTGTACAAAACAATGTAATAGTTACTTTACCCATTCATCCATTGATGAACACTTAGGTTATTTCTATATCTTGGCTATTGTAAATAATGCTGCAATAAACATGGCAGTGCAGCTATATTTTTGATATTCTGTTTTCATGTCCTTTGGATATATACCTAGAAGTGCATTGCAGTCATATAATCATTCTATTTTTAATTTTTTGAGGAACCTCCATACTGTTTTCCATAGTGGCTGAACAGATTTACATTCTACAAATTCAACAGCACATTAAAAGAATCATACATCATGAACAAAGGGAATTTATTCCTGTGATGTAAGGATAGTTCAACATATGCAAATCAGCTGTCAATTCTGATCTATTTGTCTACCCTGCATCAATACTATTTAAATTAATATTATATAACTATAATGTATCTTGATATATAAGAGGACACTTTGAGTTCTTGTATTACTTCCTCAGTATTGGTTTGACTATTCATGATGCTTAGAACTTCTCATATCAAATTTAAGATCATCTTACAATCCACACAAAAAAATTGATTAAAATTTGAATTAAATTTGGTGAAAGTTTACATTGTTACAATACTGAGTCTTCATATTTATAAACATATTTCTTTCTCCATTTATTTAGGTCTTCTTCTACATGTTCCAATACATTTTCAGATGGTATACTTGCATCTAAAAGGTTTTCTTCAGTTGTCTTTGGTTAGATTTATTTCATATATGTGATACACTTGTATATGATTTTAAAAACTATATTATCTAATTGTTAGTTTATAAGAATCTATTTTTGTACATTGACATGGTATATAAAAACATTATTGAATACTTCCTCAAATTTAAATAGTTTGGCTTAGATTCTTTTCTGAGCTTATTTTTTATCTGTTTTTGATAATCTTATGTTTTCATTGAGTTTTTATAGCTCTTATTTCAGCAGTTTTCAGAGAGGATATTGACTGTATAAGGAAGTATTTGTATTTTTCATGTACTTCATGTGTATATTTTTATGGTTTGTATACTTCATCTTCCTTTTGTTTGGCATGTCCCATCTTCCGTTTTTCTTTCTGATTCCTTTCTTGTTAGTACTCACATTAAAACTGCCATCCACTCTTAACAGACCAGTTGTCTGGTGAAGGATAGAATGGAGGGTGTGCCAAAGTACTGAGGTAAGCCAACATGCTTGAATTTTATTTGAACACTTTTATGTACAATGCTATCCTGTGAGTATATCTACACTCTCAAAGTCCAGGTATTCTTTCTGGCTGGTAGTGAATTCTTATATGTTAACAATTTGTCATAGTTTTGCATTTATTCCCCAAATCATCAGCCAAAGAGCTGTTGCACTTGTAATCCTTTACCTTTCCACACTGAAAGTCGACTTTTTGCAACAATGGCATATTTCTATATATTTATAGTTTCTGCCATTCTTCAGAGTAAAGTGGGACTCAGGCATAACTTTTTAGGCTCCCTACCCTCCCAGATCTTGACTTTCCAATCAAGAGATCATTGGTTCAGCCTCTCAAGGGGCTATTTTCAGAGTACTCTGTACCCTGCCCAAGACATATAGAGATTAAAATTTCTTTTTTTTCTTTCCATTTTTCTGCTGTTACCAGCTCTTCTGCATAGCTTTGATAGTTTCTTCCCTTTGTTTAAGTTATAGTTTTATTTTCTAATTTTTGTTCTAGTTGTTTTTATTACTATTTAGTGAGGATATGAGGTGCTAATTTTATTAATACATAACCTTTCACTGGATGTCAAGAATGTTTCCTCTAAGAATTTATGAAGTAATTATGGAGTTAATATTATATATATATATATATATATATATATATATATATATATATATATATATTCTACCTACTATTTTGCTATTTTAAGAGGAATATATTTTCTTATAATGTTAATTAAATTCTAAAATTTACTTCATTTTTCATAAATAATGAAGCCCCTATTTTTTATGGTGAAATATATTTTTGGGTAAATGTAAATACATGATCATTTCCCCTATGTACAAATATATAATAGTCTTGCCCCCACATAACAGATGTAATGTACCTTCTATAATATTTAAAATGTATGAATATTAGGAAGTTTAGTGTTAATCTAGTAAAGAGAAAAAACCCTCTGAATGCATGGTTGTAATAATTTTTAGAAATTTCTGTTTGCTGAGAGTTTCTCTGATAGGAGATATTTGCTCTTTATTTACATTAATTTCAAAAGCCTTTAAAAGATTCAAACTTTCACAAATTTAGCAACATTCCTATAGACTGGCTCGAGTAAAGAATCTATTTTGATGACTTCTACATAACTTAAACTCCAATTTCTTTTTAAACTTTATATTGAAAACCATTAGGCTACAGTCAGCCATCTTGACCTTACGGCAGATTGGAATTGATCTAAACTTGACTCAGCTATTCAAAGAACAGTTGGTAGACCAGTATCATAATTTGCTTGCTGGTGTGGAGGAAATTTGATAGTACTTTTACTGTCGCTATGCCTGTTTGGAGCCTTGTTTATTGATAGGTAGAAGGGCCACAGTGAGATGAGATGTTGTTCAATAATCTGTGTAGTTTTTATATTTATAATGATCTCTTGCATTAGTTCCTCCAATTACAGGAAAAATGAACATTCATTAATAAGCCTAGAGTAGATTATATGTCCTTACTTCCCTCTCTCTGACCCCTGTCCATGGATTTTAATACCCAGTCTTAATTCATCATCATTATTTCCCTCGGTCAGCACATCTTGAAATGTTTTTGTGCTGTATTATTTTCCATCTCTCCTATGAAAGCATTCTTGATTCTTACCCCCTTGCCCTCCTTTTCAGAATTTCTACTACCTGCTTTCTTCTATTACTGTTTTATGTGGAAGCTCAAGGATTATGCTGCGCTGAATGAAATTGCTGCGTTGAGGAAAAAATTCAGGTGGTGGTGTGAGGCGGTACAGGTCCTCTTTTAACACTTGGCATGTGACATCCTTAGATATTCAAGGACTTTATAACTTGTCACCTTGTGAGTCCCTGTGTTCCCTCCTCTCCTTTACTTTGAGTTACTTTCACTTTTTCCTCTCCTACGAGTATATCCTTACAAGGAAACCAGCCCCAGCAGGATATCATAATTATAGCTTAACTGTTGAGGCACTTACGAGGTGTTAATAACACCTGTGAAGTGCTTTATGCACATCTCTCATTAGTTGGACACAATGAAATCTATAACATAAGTGAACATGTTATTTTCATTTTACTGGTGAAGGGGCTAGGGCTTAAAGAGGTGAAATAGCATGCATAGTAAACAGTAGATTTTACACATCTACCCATTTCAGTCAGCCTAAAAAGTATAACATTTAAATACTATACTATTTTGATTCAATATGAGGGGAACACTCTCCGGGTCACCCATGAAAGAGGTTATATGCCATTACTGTCCATTTTCAGGAGACGCCAACATCTAATCCACAACCATCTGTAATTCCGGCCTGAAGTTTTTCTTTCTCAGATGACAGAGAGCTAGCTCCTCATGAAGCTATAGCTGTGGATATAGAGAAAGGACACAAGTAGCAGGAGTTGAATCTGGAAATATAAAGTCCTGATAACATAATTTCCTTGCCCCAACTTTTCGAATGCATTTAGAAATAACCATCCAATCCCACCATGTTTCTTGTGTCCATTAAAATATCCTACGGTACTAATAATTCAGTCACCCAAAGTTGCAATTCATAGTCATTTGATTATAGGTAAAATTTAAGTCACTATTTTACAACTGCATTCAGTGGACTATCAGTATTTCATTTACCAGTGGCAATAGGATCACTGATGTCTTAAAATCTAAACGTGAACATTTCCCATAATTTCTTTCCATATGTGGCTTTGAATTAAAGTTGGCCAGATGAGAATTTTGCACAAAATCTGAAAGCAGAAATGAAGCAGAAGCCATTGCTTTCTGAAGGTCATCAGATCTGGCAGCTACAAGTGCCTGACTCCCTCAGTTCCCTCGTCAGCTCCAAATTGTCTAATCATGGCGGTCCTTCAGGTGCGTGAGTAGTTCAGAAGGGTGGACGCAGTTACTGAATGAGTTTTCTCTGACCCACTAACAGACCTTTCTGGACTCTTATTTTTCCAGTCTCCTACTGTCATGTTAGGGAGTAAATCACTTATTGTACAATATTCATATTCAATTTTGTTTTGTGCCTGAACCTTTACTAACACAGAGGAAAGGCACAAATTAGAAATATCCGGAATGAACAAAGGGATATCGCTGCAGAACATTAAAAGAATAATAAAGAGATAGTATAAACAGCTTTCTACCAATATATTTGAACACTTAGACAAATTATTTGAGAAACTCGAATTCCAAAACTGACACAATATGAAATATACAATCTGAATAGGATTATATCTATGAAAGAAATTGAATTCAGTGGAGAAAATATATTGAATTCCAAACTACTAACCTTACTCAGAATTAACCTTCAGATTCCATAGTTTTTTGCTGGTGAATTCTATCATGTAATAACAATCTTATACAGATATTAAGGAAGATATAATAACAAATTTATACAAATATTGTGGAAGAAATAATCTTACACAAACTCTCAAAAAATAAAGGAGGCTGCCAGACATTCACATTTGATTTTATAATGTGTATGTGTGTGTGTGTGTTCGTGCGTGTGTATATGTGTGAAAAAATCATACTTTTACAGACGAGAAAAGAAAAACAAGAATTTTTTTTCCCTGAATTATTTCAAATTAAGATGCAGACTTGATGCCTCATGCACAACTCAGGCTCCTGACCAAGAATGTTGGCGATTAAATAAGAGCCCATCCCGGCAGGGGTAGTGGACACTGGAATAGGGCTGTTTTTCCACTATGGGAACAGGAAAGAACATGTTTTATGGCTGCATAATGCACCTGAATTCCTCATCATGCTGTCCTGTGCAAGTACAATAGGCACAGCCTAATAAGGATATCACGGCCGGAAACTTAGACACATCTGTAAGATGGAGAAGGTGAACAGAAACTTTTTCAGGTGACTTAAACAAACAATATTCGAAGCTTAAGTGAGGTAAATTTTGACTAATGAAAGTATGTGCTATTTTTCTCAAATAGTGAGCAATTGAAAATAATTCAAGAATTACTAAAGACAGGAAATATGCATTAACTAAAATGTTTTGTTAAGACTACAAATGGAAGAACCGTCCTCTTAAAAGAATCAGGGCTACACTTCATTTAAAATCATCCCCAGGAAGGACATCCGCGCCCTGGGGTTAGTACTGGCCACAGATCATTTGATCTGAATGTCCATGAATCTGAATCATACTCTAATTCCTATATTCATAAGCACTTATGTAAGGTCAGATTAAATGTTCTAATCAGACAAGGTTTAAAACAGTGATATAATGGCTTTGTACTTAAACGTTTACTTCCAGATGTATTAGCATAATTCATCAATTCCTTAATATCAGTAATTGAGTGATTTACTAAGTTTTTCTTCATATGGCATTCTACTCCTTGGCATAAGATTTATGCCAGCTTAACTAAAAAACTGATGGCATGTCTTAATTGTCTACATACAGAATTACTGGAGAATTTCTTCACATTTTAGGTTCTAGCTTATGTTTTTTTGCATGACAATAATTTATATTCTTTGGCAATACCAAGTTAAGTGCACATGAGAAAAATCAAAGAACTTATGTACTACAAGAAAGTTAGACTGCTAGTAACATATTACATTACCACGTTGGGAAGATGATAGGATCCTTCTGTAGGGAGCTGGAGCATTAAGGGTTAAGAAAATGTAACTTCAAGCAGAGGTTGGGAGGATCGCTAAGGGGAACTCTGATAAGGATAAAGAACAAACAGACACCTGCTGCCCTGGGAATGGGAAAATATCAAAAGGTCTAAAGACAGTCAGGGCCAAACTTTGAGAAAACATAACTAATCTGTACTTGCTGCCTCAGCCGCTTTATGTAACCTTCTTGTTTCTGTGTGTATAAAAGAAAGCTGAAAAATAAAGTAGGCGCTGCAGTCTAATTAGAACTGCTCGCCCTCCCGATCCCATCTTTGTCTCTTGTCTATTTTTTTCTCAATCCTCACTCCCCACTTCAGGAACCGTTCGTCTAGTCGGCAGGCTCCGACATCCTTCCTTAAGAAACTTTCTTTTAAAGGGAAGTTCAAATAGAATTCTAAAGCTATATATTCTGTCTGACAGTCTGACATCATTGGAACCTCTTCACAGTACAATTTCTGTCTCATGTGGTTTGTTACGATTTATACTTAATAAAAATCACATCCTGTTAAGTGTTATAGGAAAATAAGATAGAATTACAAAAATTTTGCAGCAATGATTCTGTGTTTAAACAATTAAGACATGGCATAAATTGTGTAGTAAATAGTTAATAAAATGTTTTAGTTGTGGGTTAAATCCAGCACTTACTAGTTACTCTTGCATGGTCAGAAGTGAAGTAGTTAGAATGAAAATTTAGTATCTTTAATGTAGGTATAAATTGTGATGTCTCTGGAAATTACTTCATATGAAGAGTGTGGACAAAGCTCAATATGAAAAAAATATGGAATTGAATATATGATTCCTTAGTGGCATATTATTTTATAAGCTACTTAATTTTTATACAAAATGAAATCCTTTTATTGGAGATACAAATTATGTTACATATATAGTAACAGAATGTCACAACTCAAATAAAAATCTTCAAATTAGTTTAATTAATAACTATTATCTACATATTTTTCATGATGTAGCACTAAGCTAGATGCTGAGAGGGATAAGAGAAAAAAAATCCCTTCTGTTTAACACATCCATAGTTCGACAGGCACATGTCACTTAGAATTTACCAAATTCAAAAAGGAACTTAATATCTAGACCAAGAAATTTGCTCTTTCTCTAAACTGTCCCATTTCTGTCAACAACAACCATGCTCAAGTCTCAGTGATTCCTTTCCTTCTTTCCACTTTGTAGTAACCTATATTTAGTTAATCAATGTTTCTCTATTTCCTCTTGCAAACTCTTTATCCCTCCATTCCAACCCTATCCAAAACCTTTAAAATACAACACTTTTGATAAGATTCTTATTCTTGGACTTGCCTTCAATTTCTTGCGTACCCAATTAACCAAATGAATGCTCTTAAATGGTTTATTTCATCTTTTTATTTCCTTGTTTGAGCACCCCTGTCTTGTCTGTAAGATTAAATTCAGAGCATCTGCTCATCATCTTACCTCGACACCATCCCAAACCCGCCCTAGGCTTCTCAGTGTTCCTTATACTTACCCAGATCCTTTGCTCATTCTGGTCTAAAGATCTCAAATCCCATCTCCTTGTCTCTACAACTACCTAAATCTCATTCATTCTCTAGAGCACAACTCTAGCTTCATTGCTCATCTTTTCTGGCCTTAGCAGTCCATGGGGATTTTGCCCTTCTCTGAATCTATATCATTAGGATTATCTCTCTATGTCAGGAAAACAATTTAATAGAGTACTTATTAAATGTAATACCCAGTCCTTAAACAAAAGTAGTCTATAATCTATAAATTTTTAGGTAAAGCAACAATTTTCCATCACTCCCAATAAAGACTGGTTTTCAATTTATGTTCACTTTTAGAAAGATAACTTGAAAGAATATTAATACTCAAAGTGGGATCAGTATAATTCAAAGTTCAACTTATTTATATATAATTGAAATGTTGAGGTTTAAACTTTAAAAATAATCCATTAAAACCCTCCTTATTTTAAATTTCACTTTTTCCCCCAACAGTGTGTTCTTTGCAACTCTTTTTCTCATTCTTCCCAAACTGAAATGGCAGCCAAATGGCTAAATAAAATGAAGCATTTAGAGGATTCATACAGACAAACAAACAAATAAACAAACAAACTAGTGTTTCCCAGTCTGGATTGTGATCAATGTCATGAGTGGTCACTGGCTGCCTACATGATACCCATAGTCCATCTCAGAATTCATGAGCACTTGTGTCACAGTCATCAACTTGTTTTTTCAATACTTGAATATCAGTTAAACTAAAAAAAAAAAAAAAAAAAAAAATCAAATCTTTTAATATACTAAACATTTAAAACTAACATTTAGTGCATTGAAATTTAAGAGCAGCAGCATGATCGGCTAATATTTACTGTGCACTCACTGTCTTCCAGGCATGCTTTTAAGTACTAACTTTTATTACCTCATACAATCATCACAATAGCCTTATGACTTAAGTATTATTATTATCTTCATGTTAAAGATGGGGCTAATGAGTAGGGAGATGTTAAATCATTTGCCTAAGGATGCATAGCAAGTAATAGCAAAGTTAGGATGCAAAATCAGTTTAGTATATGTATTCAGTCACTTTAAAATAACTCTGGCAGAACTCACAAAAATATATTTATTTCTTTAGTAAGAATCATCATTGGTTTCTAATTCTATTATATTTATTAACACTTATCATAGTCTTTTTCCTCTTAATATTAGTTTTTGCCTTTGTCTTACTGGTGAAAAGTTGGAGCCAGACATTTATCTTTTTACACAGCAAACTGAATTGCCCAATTGCTTAAAGACATTATATTTTTGCTGGGAAGGTAAAGCTATAATGAATGTTTAAAATTAAGTTGATTAAGGCAAAATGAAAGTAATAACCACTTACAGAACTTTTATGTAATCATGGACAAATAAGAATTAAAATTTCTGAGATTATAGTTATGTGGGCTGAATTTTTTAACTCACATAAAAATTTATCTATTGAAATTACTCCATTCCCATATTACTCTTACAGCTCAATTATAAGTCCCTGAAATCTCTTCAAAAGGGCCCAAATAACAGAAAAATAGTTTCAATAAATTTCAGTCAGATTTGTGTGGCTGCTGTTCAGAAAACAATTCCAAATGACTTATCTGCCATAATCAGGAAAAGGAACACATTTTATACTTTATCTTGTTAAGCAATCATGCATTCAATTTTGTCTTTATTCTTCATTTCTGTAAGGAATTGAATGGAACATGAGCTACTTAATGTGAATTGCTCAGCAGTTTCATTTCTGATTTGGACTCATTAACCCAAATTACAGTGAGTCCTCAGTTTACTTGTTGATATGTTCTTGGAAACTGCAACTTTAAGCAAAAAGATTTACAACAAAACCAATTCCACTATAAGCTAATGGATATAAACAAGAGTTCAATCCCTATGGCGTATTTCTGGTCACAAAAACATAACCAAACTTCAAAATAAAGGCCCAAAACCTTTCTAATGTCAAACATTGAAATAAATGTGAACTATACATACATTTAAGAATGATTGATAAAAACAAGGTCATTTTTTTCAATTCACTTATTCCAATTCAGGATCGCTGGTGGTGGAAGCCTCTCCTGGCAGCTTAGGGTGCCAGGCAGGAACCCGCCCCAGGCAGGACACCCTTCCATCACAGGTGCACTCACGGACACCCACACTCAATCAGACTTGGACAATTTAGATACACGTGCACAGCTGTGGGATGTGGGAGGAAGCCGGAGTACCCAGAGAAAACCCTCACAGACATGGGGAGAACATGCACTCTCCACACTCACAGTGGCCCCAGCCAGGAATCAGTCTTTTTTCTCATTAAAGTTATAATAACATTGAATGAAATGATATTATTTGAGGACCTGCTGTATAGCGGAAGGCAGTAAAAAAAAATTAGAAGGTGATAACATTTTGATATGACCTTCAAATAAAAATGCATAAATGATAGTTGATAAACAGAGCTATTTACTCATGCTACTCTTTATTTGTAAAGCTAAAAGCAAAACCCAACAATGATGAAGTAGGTTTGGTGGCTTTTTATGATCCTGTTTGCTTTATTACCACAATACCACAAAGTATTATGTGATGCAGATTTTTCAGAATTTAAATAGAACTTCAAAATTTTCCTAATAGACCTAGTTTAAAAGACAAAAATAAGTAACCACAAGCAAATATTTTTGTAAAACACTTCAGTGCCGATGCCCTTGAAAGACATTGGTTTGGATCCCAATTCTCCATGACACACGGAGCACACTCACTTACTGATCCTCCCTGCTCGTTCCCAGAGATGAGCATGAAAATGCACGGGAAGAAACAAATCCATAAGGAAGCTGAGAACAGGAACTGTAGGACACAGTTTGAAGGCATAAAGCAAACGAAGTGGGTGTTCCTTATGTGAGCAGAAATGACAACCCATCTGTATCTCAGAGGGGCCACAAAGAATCAACAGGTGCGAAGAGTAGGATTGTGCTATGGGACAGTGATAGTAATTGAGGTTATCATTTCAAAAACAATACGCTGAATTGCAATATCCTACATACAGCCCACCATTCCCATTCTTGTGAATACAGACAGACGGCAAATGTGGCAAGAACCTGGAAGCAGAAATAGTAGATCTACACTCAAAAGAGGGTTAGGCCGTGTAATGTGAGTGTTGGGGACCCAAAGTAAAGCCCCTTAATTTGGCATGAAGGTGGACGAGAGTTGCTGTTCTAAACTGTCCAGGGTCCTCAGCTATGAACTCTTGGCTTCAACCTCGCCCACCGGTACTTGGTTTTGTGATCCTGGAGCTGTGATTCTTGAAGCTTCTCCTTTGTTGGCTTATTCCTTAGCTCTGCCAACAGGGGGCACTAAAGGGAGACTAGAAGGCTTTCTGGTGGCATCAGCAGCACTTCCTCACCTGGACAGCAGCAGTTTATTCCAGCAGCAGCTGCTGGTTCTAGTTGGCCGATTTTCCAGCATTCACATAATCAGCTCTATCGCATCCACTCAGATTTCAACACTATCTGCGCTGAATCCCCTCCTCAGAGATTTGGTGTTTTGGCTCCACATAGCCCTTCTTCTGAGCTTCTAAGACACCAGAACAAGCGGAGGAGTGTTTCCTCCTCAGAGGTCTGAATTCCAGCTCCCAGCTCGTCTTAGCTCATTGGGCTCCTGTACTAAAGGAGCAGTATTCCTGCCTCAGAGGTGGAAGCCTCACTGCCACAGGACCTGCCCTTTACACTGTAATAATTCCGACTGCTTCCCTCTCTTCCCCTCAACCTTTGGTGTTGTAACGGCTTACTGAAGTTATTGCCTTTGTGATAATTCAGTGGTTTTTTTTTGTTTGTTTGTTTTGTTTTTTGGCATTTCTTGTTCTCTGATACCTGCTTAACAATTCTTTATATTAATACTCTTTGTTAAAATAAATGGGGGCAGTTGTTGTCTTCTGGTTGCACCCTGACTGATACAGAAACAAACTCCATCCATAAACACACAATTCAAACCCAGTGCTCTCAGTCAGGAGGGAGGTCTGCTGTTAAAGCAAACATAGAGATTTACAGAGGAAACAAAATTAATAAACCTAGTTCTTCATTTATCAATAAAACAGGAAAACAAGGGCCATGAGTTATTTTGGGGAAAGAAATACAGCACAAACTATAAAGTTCAGTATGAACAGATAGATTAATAACATTATAGAGAGTAGAGATATATTGGGAAACAGAAGAGAACTTATAAATAATTAGACCTAGCAAGCACCCTCTTAAAGATGTGAAAAGATATTGATATCTATATTTAAAAAGGAGAAACTTTTAAGAAAAGAAAGCATTCTTAAAGAAGAAAACTGACATAAATGTAATTTTTAAAGTAATTGGCACTTAGAATACACTTATCCAAATTTTAGAACCTCATAGAATTTCAGAACACTAAAGATAAAAAAAAACCAAAACATCCTAAAACTGTGCAGAGCCTAAAACAAATCACCTTAAAAGTAATGATATTTGGACTTCACATCAGCAGTACAAGAACAAAGAGAAATGTCTTCAAAGACAGAAGGAAAAAAAAAAGAATGTAGAGTTTGTTACCTAACCAAATTGTCAATAGATTGTCAAAGTAAAATAAAGCCTTTTTCAGATGTGTAGGAAAGTCAGAAAGCTTTCTACAATGCACTTTTCTTAAAAACAAGCAAAAAACTAAACATTAAAAAAATAAAACCTTAAGGTTTACTGAGGTAAAACAAAAGGAGTTTAAGAAAAAGAATCAATGAGATCTAAGGAGAAGTAGAACTAAATTAGAAGTAAAAGCAAAAAAAAATCTGGGAAGAGAGCCATCCACAGTTAAAAGGAGGTCACGTAGCACCAAGAAAAATACTTAGAAGAAAATGGATCCCATTACTCACATTTTGTGAATAAGAAGCTGAATGATGTGAGCAGTGAGATGAGTCAGCTACAGTTCTGTCATTAACGGCATGTTTGATCTTAGACAAATTATTTGATCTCTCCTAACTATGGTTTTCTTTTGTATTATATGGAAAATACAGTAGCTACCTCATAGCTCTCCAAAATGTATTACATTCTAAGCACATGGGAAATAAAATTAACTCACTCAGGTTAGAAAAATATATGTTTCAAAAGTCTAAACAGAACAATAATGGCCCATATGATGAATCATATTCTATAGTCTTATTATATATATATATATATATATATATATATATATACAAAATCATGAATATATAGTACCAATGTATATTCATATACTCATACCTCTATATACTTTTGATTTTAATAATCCTACTTTATTTCCAAAACCATTTTGACTATAAATACAGGAGTTCTTTTAATTCCTAGTTTACAAAAAGAAAAAAAAAGAATCTTAAAGGGGAGGCTTGTTACTTGTCTAAAGTTATGTTTTAAGTATTGGAATCATGATCTCTTGACTCAGTTCAACACTTGTCATAAAGTATGTGCTCAGTTATTACTAGCAGATTTCAATTTGATTTTTGCCTGAAAGATATAATTGAAACCATGATAGTGGACAAGACTACAAAGGAGAATGTATTAAAAAAAAAAAAAAAAAGGTACAAGTCATGATGATCCACAGGAGGACCAGCATTTAAAGGAAAGACAGAACAGCCTGCATATGGAGAAGAAATGGGCAAAGAAACAGGAAGCAAACCAAGTAAGTGAGTGTAATGTTACAGAAGATAAAGAATAGGATTATTTCATTAAAAATTAAAGTGGTCTAAAGAGTTTAATTTTGCTAAAAGAAAATGTGCATTTGTTTTAGAAGCAAAGAATTCATTGGTGTTTTGGGAAAGAGAAATTTCAATGAGGTGGCAAGAGCAGAAGGTAGATTGCAGTGAATTAAAGAGTGATTTGAAGAGGAGGTGGTTTGGAGAATTATTGAGATAACAATTTTGTCTGTGAAGAAAGGAGAATAATGGGGAAGTAGCTAGAAAACAGTGTAGGGTCATGGAGAGATTTGTCTTTGTGTTTTGTTTTAAGATAGTAGAAACTTAAACTTGTTTAAATGTTGACAAGAACAAACCAATAAAGGGAAAAAGGTTGAAGATACAGGAAAGAAAAGTAACAATCAGTAAAATAAAGTCTCTGAGTGATGGGGTATCCAGAATACAGGTGTCAGGGTACACCTTGTATAGAAGTGTGATATCATTTTCACAAAGCAGGAGGGAAGGAAGAACGGATGGTAGGGATGCAAGTAAGTATGTAGATTTGGAAGGGAAGGAGAGATGACTTTATTAATTCTGAGAAGTAATAGGGGATGTATAAAATGATTAAAGATTTGAATCAATTGGAGACTACAGAAAATGGAAACAATTAATTATTTGGGAAACCAAGAAGGATTCTCAGGCAACATCAAGAATCTAGCTAGAGTTTTTTTTCTTCATTTGTTTGTCTTTTTCCTTTGTTGTTTCAGTTTTATATACCACATACCAGTGAAATCATATGGTTCTTGACTTTTTCCATATGACTTGTTTCACTTAGCATAATAATCTCAAGATCTATCAATAGTTTGGTGGTTACCAGAGGGTAAGGGGGGAGGAGGTGGTCGATGAGGGTAAAAGGGATCAAATATATGGTGATGAAAGGAGAACTGACTCTGGGTGGTGAACACACAATGTGATATATAGATGATGCATTACAGAATTATACACCTGAAACCTATCTTATTTTACTAACAATCATCATGCCAATAAACTTTAATTTAAAAAAAACGAGTCTAGCTATAGTTGGAGATTATGAATTTATCGTGCCATTAAGGTATAGAATTTTATTATTTTCTCCAGTAGCAATAATGCAGATGAGTAGTTGGTGTAAGATCAAAATCTGAAAAAAAAAAAAGTACAGACATTGCCTTTTGACATGTGCAAACCCATATGAAATTCAGGTAAATTGGAAGGCTTTCAAAATATTTCTATTGCTCCTAATAATGAATCCTTGCCCAACTACCTAACAAGCAGGTTTACTCATGTCAGACATACTCTAAGCTATGAGAATTTCATTTATATAACCATTCTGAACAACTACTGGAAACTGAAATCTGTAATTACAATGCTGGTTCTATAATCATATGAAAACCTATGGAAAAAAATGTGTCTTTTCTTCATAATTAATTATGAAATTTGTATGTATTAAGTGCCCTAATAAAATTCTGAGGATACACTTTGCTTTGCAAATAAGGAAGTTGCTAAGGCATGAGCCACACAGATTGACTGGTTGCACTCCTTAATGCTTTAGATTTTATTTTAATTAAAATTTATTGGGGTGACAATTATTAGTAAAGTTACATAGGTTTCAGGTGGACAATTCTGTAATACATCATCTGTATACCACATTGTGTGTTCACCATCCAGAGCCTGTTCTCTTTCCATCACCATATATTTGATCCCTTTTACCCTCATCTACCACCCCCCTCTCCCCTTACCCTCCGGTAACCACTAAACTATTGTCTATGTCTATGAGTTTTTGTTTCTTCATTTGTTTGTCTTGTTCTTTTATTGTTTTCAGTTTTACATACCACATATCAGTGAAATAATATGGTTCTCGACTTTTTCTGTCTGACTTATTTTGCTTAGCATAATAATCTCAAGTTCTATCCATGTTGTTGAAAATGGCATTATTTCATCTTTTCTTATGGCAGAATAGTATTCCATTGTGTATATATACCACATCTTTATCCAATCATCTATCGAAGGATACTTTGGTTGTTTCCATGTCTTGGCTTTAAGATTTTTTAGATTTTTTACATATGCTAGCACTTTTTTAAAAAATTGAACTTAAACAAAAAATGCTGTTTTCAAAATTTAACATAGTATTTAACATTATTTTAGCATTTTCAAGATTTAGCACAGTTGATTACTTCCACCTTGCACCTCATTCTTTACTTGCCCTCCAAGGTAATAACCTCTCCTGGATTTCCATCTTACCTGGCTGCTGTTTCTCCTTTCTGTTTGATTCAGCTTGGCTTCTTGTCCTCTAAATTCTGAGATTCTTCTTTTCCACATTTGTTCCCTAGATGAATTCATTCAATCTCATGCCTATAATTTCTATCCATTTGTTGATTATCCACCAATTTAAGTCATTAGTCTAGATTTCTCTTTTAAATTCATTTCATATATCCAATTATCTACTTGGCATCTCTATGCATACATCTAATAGGCATCTCAAATGTAACTTGTCCAAAAATTAGCTCTTGACTTCTCTCATCCACCATCACCACTCTCAGATCATCTCTAACCACTGATATCCCCATCTCAGTATTTTGCAACTTCATTCTCCCAACTTTCTTAGGCCAAGGATGCTTGATACAGTACACTGCACTTTATCTCCCAGCCTTTTCCCATTAATCAGCGCATCCTGTTACAATGCCCATCAAAACAGATTTTTAATTCATCCGCTTCTCACCACCTCCACTGATATCACCCAAGCTTAAGACTAGAAGGTTCTTTCTGATTTTTGATGTTACAAAGAAAGCTACAATCAAACATTCTTGGACAATCCCTTTGTCTACATGTGTTGGTATTTCTCTAGAATAGATACCTAGTTGGATAGATATGTTTAGTCATAAGGCATAGGCTTTCATTTTGATAGATATGGCATGATTGCCTTTTACAAGGTTTGTTTCAATTTATGTGTCCTCCTGAGTAATGTGAGAAAAGGGTAATGTTGAAATTACTTCTTGTCTTTTGGGATGGGTGAAAGCAGAAGAGGGGCTGGGAAGAATATCAGACTGGAGGAACTGGTGGGAGTAGGATAGAAATCCGGTGTTATTATCAGGTCAACATCTGTTGTTCTTCAGTAAGTAATGAACTCCTGGATGTGGAAAATAAAGTTATTGTTGTCAGAAATGGAGAAAGGATTTCTTGCCAGGTCTTTTCAATCATTGGTCTCTCTAGGACCTACTTAAATTTTGGAGGTACTTAGATATGTTTTGTTTATATTTTCATCTATGGCACATGTTGTGGGTAAAAAGATATGCCATGACTTATATTTCATTACGCAGGCAAGTTTCATGGTCAATTGATTATGAAAGTTTTGTCTGTGTATAAATGTAAAAGTATTAATAGTACATTGCTAGGCCATATATCAGTAAGGGGATAAAAGCGTGTTTGAAGTAATTTAGTAGAAAATAAATGACATAGTTAGTAGTCATCCTTCTGATCTTAGGTGTATAACTTATTTTTAATTACTCTCTTACAGAGGCTATCTTTCTGATCCTACCTAACCCTAAGGCATTTATTTAGTATTGTAAGGTACATAATATAGAAAGTAATTATACATAGGTAATTATACTCTGAAAAATTCTGGCTCAGAAATAAGGATGTACCCATGTGGTGAACATGTTCATGCTGGTGAGAGTAAGCAAAGCATATCCCAGAAATGCCTCAGGAAAATACTATCACTCAGGAGGTAAGCCTCATCAGAAGTAGGCGAATCGAAGTACCTAAAGCTTCACTGAGATTGGAAAAAGAGGTGAGTGCTGGGACAGGACCCATGCACTATCCTGAAGCCTGGCTTTGGTTAATCTTTGGTCTTCCTCAGGTGAGCTAATAGAAGTGGATAAAGTGCTGCCCTTTCACGTCCAACAAAGGAGTCAGACCAGATTTTTCACACCACGTATCTAATATATTGTTTTCCCCTTTGAGATTCAATGAGTAGAAATTTCCTGAACAGGACCCAGAATGAGTAGAGGGGGAGGAAAGGAGAGTTGACAGGAGTGTGAATGGGATGGGGTGGGGACAATAGAAAGAACAGTTTTAGTTCTTCCAAGTTCCATACATTCCAAACAAATGTGTGTGTGGATATATGACACCCATTTGGATCAAATATGAATACTGCAAAGAACAAACTGTGCATTTCCCAAGGAGAAGTATCTAGAATCTAGACCATCTCAATGAGCTCTGTACTAGGCTAGGACTTAGCTGTGATAAAACACCTTACAAATTACTGCAAGGTTGAGCCAGACTGAAAGCAAGTGGCAAAAGGACAATCATGTACCCTTGAATATAACAGTCTTCAGGTACGTGAGATCCAAATCAGTGTTGTGTCATACAATGAACTATGGTGTCCCAGATAAACCAGGACTCAACTTACCTGAGCCACACCAAATGCAAATGACTCTGGAGCAATCTTGTGGTCCTGAAGTTAAGGAGCTCTCCTTGCTTAGAGCCTATCCTTAGAGCACGACAGAACCCCAGCCATGATACATTGCATTAGCCCAGGGAAATTACAAAGGGCATAGTGCCAGAGGTCTGCTAGAAGAGAAAAAGTAGATACATAAGATGATGAAGTAGTAAATTGTTTCTGACAGCAAAATGGACATCGTTTTAAGCACTGCCTCACGGAGTACCTGGATCACCACCCCAATGGACAACTGCCATTTGCCAGTTCATATCATTGCCAGTGTTCCGTTTATGTACTACCTCCCCTTCCTATAGTACAGCTCACACTTTAATTCCCCCATTAAGACTAGTTTTCTTTTCTAGCATCAGCAGGAACCACTAAGACTTTGAGAGAACTCAGGGAGTGTTGTGAATCAATCTGTTAGCACTGACTTGAAACACAACATGGTTAAAGTAGTATCAGTAGTGGCTGAATTTTCTGGAGAAGTGGACTTCACTCAGGGACGTCATGTTGTAAGCCTTCAACAAGGATGACGATTCTTACTCACCCTGTGCTTCCACAGCAACTATTTACCATTAGTGAGCCATTTTTCATAATCCATTTTTCATTATCCCCCCCTTCTTCTTTCTTTGAACTTGATTCTTTCTCTCTCTAAATTATAAGCTGTGCCTGATTCATCTTTGTATCCAACACAGAACTGATATGGAGTCTTTCCCAAACATAAGGCAGCAACCATCCAACTAGGTATTCAGATATCCTGGGTTTTTATCCAGGGCCCTCATCTAACTAGCAAGTCATCTTGGACTAGTATCTTCACTGCTTCTTTCTTCTGTAAGATGAAGAGGCTGCATTACATGATCTAATTTTTTTTCTTCCAGCTCTGCATGACTAGATTTAAATCCTGCCGATAAGTGGTTTTGGACCAATTGTTGCTTTACTGTGTGTTAGCTGACAGTAATCTGTCTGCATCCATATATGATACTATTCTTTCTTGTCTCTCAACTTACTAGAAAATACTAGTTAAAAATAGATGTCATTTAAATAAGTATAGGTCATAAAACATATTTCTTAGAGAGAGAAAAAAAGCTGAGACTGAAGAGAACATAGAGAAATCTCATCCAATATCTTCATACTACAGATAATGGAAACTGTGAGGAAGCACGTGAAGTGTGAGATTTCGCTGCAATAGAGTCCCAGAGCCCTGAGCAAACCCAGCAGAACCTGCTCTCTACCCACTGGTTGTTTTACCGGCCGATATTTTGTGACTTATATTTTTGGCAGTGGGTTTCTTAAAGGATATGGAAGCAAAGAGTAGACTATCTGGAGTTGCTCCTGCTAAGTGAAACCTAAGATGTTGATTTCCCTTATTGTTTCTCACTAGTTCTCTGGTGCACTCTTGCTTAGAGAAGTGATTCAGTGAGCAGCATCCTGGATGCCAGTGATTTGGCTTCCAGGAGAGGATCTGTAGCAGCCTCTTTGAGGAGAATCTAATTCTTCTCTAGAATCAGAAGGGTGCATGACTTCTTGGCAGGAGAAGTAACTCAAGTGTGGTGCTGTAAGTGGCAGCTTGTCTGCTCTGGGCCCATTTGGAGCTCTACATCTTGGTGAGAAAAGACTTCAGTAGAGTACTGGGGAGTGCTCAGGATGGGGTTTACCACATTGCTTTCAACTCTGCTCCCCACTTGCTGGAGAATTCTGTGAGAAGAGTATTGGCAAGGTGGAAAGAACCTGAAGGAAAATGATAGAGGAGCTGTAATGTTCCCTCCCTTGGTGGGACTGGACATGTGATGATATGTGTCTCTGATGCTTTTGTTCCAAATGGATTTGGAAGGCACATTTGGTCACGTGAGTTTGGAAGTTATAATGAAAGCATTTTTTAGTTAAAAAAGGTAATGTTAATAGTTACCGTTCACATAGCTCGTACTGGGTATTAGTCAAGTCTCTAAGCATTTTACATTTATTATTTTTGCTAATCATCACAAGTCTTATCAGTATGGCGCTTCTATACCCCACGGCATTGGGAAATTAAAAGAAACCTGGGTGTCTCCATTTTTATGGAAATGACTAAGTAATATCTGGCAGACACATTTCTTAGGAGAAAAAATGAACTAGATGCATACGTAGCATAATAGATGTTAAAAACAAAGCTTGAATTTAAAAAGACAGAGAGAGAGAGAGAGAGAATAAGATTTATAGTACAACTTATGTAAAATAAACACAACAATAACAAACACTATATCCAAAGATACATGCATATTGAAAGACAAATATCAAACACATTATAGTGGATGCCTAAAAGGAGAAGTGGCTGGAGTGGGGAGTGGGATTGAAAGTAACAAAATAAAAATAAAGAGAAAACCTTGTGCAGAATGATAATGACAGTTTACAATGAGCTAAGGGATACATTTAACTCAATTTCTGCAAGTTCAAAAAAACGCTTTAAAGTGCCATGGATCATAATTAAAATAATACATGTAAAAATGTGTGGAGTGCAGCTAAAGTTGTACATAGAAGAACAGTTTAGCCTTAAATTTTATGGTAGAAATAACTCTTAAAATGAATAGCACCCAGCTGAAGAAGTTAGAAAATGAACAACAAAGTAAACCAAGAGAATGGAAAAGGAATCAATATAAGTAATCTAAATTAACAAAAGGGAGTGCTAAGGTATACTAGAGAATGTAAACAAAGCCAAAAGCTATTTCTTTGATAAGAAATAATAAAAGTGACAGATTTTCCACTCTATGGACCAAAAAAAAATTGAAAAGAAAAATGGCACAAATAAACAATATAGAAATGAAAATGAAACATAACTACAGATTCAGCAGATTTTTAAAGCGTAATAAGAGGATAATATGCAAACATCTTGCACTTGCTTTCCCCCCATGCCAGCCCCACAGCCCTTTCTCCTTTGCTCTTGCAGTCTCCAATAAACCCTTAGCACAGAGGCTTTGCCAAGGCCCCTGTTTTTTACAGAAAGGAAGCTAAAGCAAAGAGTAACATGGAATCTTGGAGGGACTTACAAGTTGATTCCATTGTTTGGATGTTTAGTTTAAATCTTATGAAGAATAATGCATGAAATATTTTGAATTAAGGCAATGTGATGAGTACACAGGGCTTAATAATATTATTTTTTTTTTATTCTAGGACTTGAAAAAGTGCCTAAGTGTAATTTTTTAAAAATGAGCTTCCTCTACTAAGAATGTTGGGGTTTTTTTGGGATTTATTATGCATTAGCTAATGCCCTCCCTGTGCTTATGTCTTCTGAAGCTTCCTTTCTCTCTATGAAGACAGTTAAATGAAATTTTCTTAGGTTTCACATACTTATTCCTCTAAATAATTTTTCCCGAGTCAGATTTCTTTTTTATGACTAATCTGAAAACAAGTAGTGCTATATCTTGCGGAGTTATTATGCAGTACTACTTTGCCATGCCACCCAGTTCCCCATTTAAACTAAAGGACTTCTTCCCCAAGCTTCTAGGAATGTTGTTGAATGACAACTCTCAGCCTTTAGCCCTCTTTGGAAATTACTTCTGCTGAAGAGAGCTGTCTTGGCCAAGTTCAAGTTCCCTTCCAGGGCTAGATCACATTAAATGATTTATTGACAAATGAGTATAAAGACCCGGCCCTTCTTACCACAATTCAGACCAGTTTAATGGGCCATCCCAGTTTCACAGTTCCCTGCAAGATCATCTGAGGCATTATTGTGATTGCGCCACAACCTACTTCTTCCCTCTTCCCAATCCTGCTTCATTGTTCACACCTCACAGAGGATGAGACTAAGAGCCTCAGAACAAACTTCTTCCTGCTAAGCTGCATCCTGAGTCAGCCTCCCATGGAAGTCACTACGACGAGGGACAGTGTAGCATGTTGAAAAAGGAACCAATAATTGAAATTGATCTGTGCTTATTTTAATCCTAGTTCTGCACCAATTCTGTGACTTGGACTGCCTGAGTCTTAATACTCTCATGTGTAAAATGAGCATAATACCTTCCACATAAAATTTTTGAGAATGTATTTAAGTTCTCAAGAGCTATATAATATGGTATTAACAATAATGATTATAATTATTGATGCTATTATTAAAATCAGGTATTATCTCAGAATTCAGCAAGAGCAATAATCCTCTCGATCTTTCTTTTTTTTCCTTTCTTTCTTTTCCTTCTCCCTCCCTCCCTCCCTCCCTCCCTCCCTCCCTCCATCCCTCCCTCCCTCCCTCCCTCCCTCCCTTCCTTTCTTCCTTCACTGGAATCATAAGTGGAACCCTAATACCTAAACTCTAAAGCATATTTGCAGAGCTCTAGGATTCCCCAGAACACAATATTAAAACCACTAACCTGGAGGCACTCTAAGGGACTAAATCTGGTAATTTCTAAAGAACAAACTAATCATGACAGAATGGTATGTAACAATTCAAACATTAGTAACATTAGGCTTCTATGGATTTTTCTACAACCACTAACTACCATGAGAAAATAAACATACATTTTAACAAGGTAATATGAACCTGTTGAAACTACTATAAACATTTCAGTGTATTCCTTAGCTCACCATTGTTAAACTTCTTTTTTAAGAGGAAAATATGAATCACTTCTTTGATACGAGTCATGAATTTCACTTTCTTTCTTTCCCCCCCCCTAGTTAGACACAAGGTCATTTGCCATTTTTATTCATTTATTTTTTTCCTTTTTTTTTTAAGTGGTTGTGACAATGATTAGTAAAGTTATACAGGTTTCAGGTGTACAATTCTGTAATACATCATCTAAACATCACATTATGCATTTACCACCCAGAGTCAGTTCTCCTTCCATCATCATATATTTGATACCATTTACCCTCACCTACCACCCACCCTCTCCCCTTACACTCTGGTAACCACTAAGCTATTATCTGTGTCTATGAGTTTTTCTTTCTTTATTTGTTTGTCTTGTTCCTTTGTTGTTTTCAGTTATACATCCCACATATCAGTGAAATCCTGTGGTTCTCGACTTTTTCTGTCTGACTTATATTGCTTAGCATAATAATCTCAAGTTCCATCCATGTTGTTGCAAATGGCACTCTTTCATCTTTTCTTATGGCAGAATAGTATTCCATTGTGTATATATACCACATCTTCTTTACCCAATCATCTATTGAAGAATACTTTGGCTATTTCCATGATAATTTTCAACAAAGGAGCCAAAAACATACAATGGAGAAAGGACAGTCTCTTCAATAAATGGTGTGGAGAGAATTGGAAAGCCACATGTAAAAGAATGAAACTAGACTGCTGTCACCATGTACCAAAATTAACTCAAAATGGTTCAAAGACCTACACATAAAACCTGAAACAATAAATTGCATAGAAGAAAACATAGGTACTAAACTTATAGACCTTGGGTTCAAAGAGGATTTTATGAATTTGAGCTCAAAGGAAAGGGAAGTAAAAGCCAAAAAAAATGAATGGTACTACATCAAACCAAAAAGCTTCTGCACAACAAAAGAAACCATCAACAAAATAAAGAGGCAACCAACTGAATGGGAGAAGATTTTTGCAAACAATCCCTCAGATAACGTATCCAAAATATATAAGGAACACATACAACTCAACAACAGAAAAACAAACAATCCAATCAAAAAACGGGCAGAGGACCTAAATAGACATTACTCCAAAGAGGACATACAAATGGCCAATAGACATATGAAAAGATGTTCAACATCACTAATCATCAGAGAAATGCAAATAAAAACCACAATGAGATATCACCTCACCCCAGTCAGAATGGCTATCATCAACAAGACAAATAGTAACAAGTTCTGGGGAGGCTGTGGAGAAAAAGGAACCCTCATACACTGTTGGTGGGAATGCAGACTGGTCCAGCCGTTATGGAAGGCAGTGTGGAGGTTCCTCAAAGAATTATGAATATAATTACTGTATTACCCAGCAATCCCTCTGCTGGGTATCTACCAAAAAATATGAAAACATTTATCCATAAAGATGTATGTGCTCCAGTGTTCATTATTTATGGTGGCCAAGACATAGAAAAAAACCAAAGTGTCCTTCGATGATAGGATAAAAAAGATGTGGTACAATATATTCACTTTTCTTAGTTAACTAAATAGCTTCTTTGAGATCTGTGAACAAATAGTGGTTAGCTTTATTTTTTAACTTGAATATATTCTAAAATTTCAGTTCTTTTTTTCTCCTTGTAATATTTAGTGTTTATTTGAGTGTGTATATTTTTAAAAGATTTTTATTTAAAAATATTGTTAGCATACACTATTACATTAGTTTCAGGTGTACACAATAGTTATTCAATATTATAAACCTAAAGAAGTGATCACCATGATAAGTCCAGCAACCACCTGACACTGTACCACACTATCACAATATTATTGACTATATTCCCTATGCTGTACATTACATCCCCATGACTTATTTGTATTATACCTGGAAATTTGGACCACTTATTGCCCTATACCTTTTCCCCACCTTTGTAATTTTTCAGTTATAGTTGACAGTCAATTTTATTTTATATTAATTTCAGGTGTACAGCGTATGGTTAGACATTTATATAATTTAAGAAGTGATTCCCCCTGACTAGTCTAGTAACCACCTGACACTATACATAATTATTACCATATTATTGACTGCATTCCCTATGCTTTACTTTACATCCCCATAATTATTTTGTAACTACCAATTTGTATTTCTTAATCCCTTCACCTTTTTCACTCTGTCCCCCAACTCCCTTCCCATCTATCACTCCGATAAATAACCATACATGGTTATTACAATATTATTGAATAGATTTCTTATGCTGTACCCTACATCGCCATGACTACTCTGTAACAACCAATTTGTACTTCTTAATCCCTTCCCCTTTTTCACCCACCCCGTCAATACCCCTCCCATCTGGCAATCATCAAAATGTTCTCTGTATCTATGAGTCTGTTTCTGTTTTATTTATTTGGTTCTTTAGATTTCACGCATAAGTGAAATCACACTGCATCTGTTTTTCACTGCCTGACATACTCCATTCTGCACAATACTCTCCAGGTCCATCCATGATGCAAGAACCCATTCCCCTCCCTGGCCAAGCAATATTCCATTATATATATGTACCACGTCCTCTTTATCCATTCTTCTATAGATGAACACCCAGGCTACCTCCACATCTTGGCCATTGTAAACAATGCTGCAATGAACATGGGGATGCACATGTCCCCTCCAAGTAGCGTTTTGTGTTTCTTCGGATGGATACCAGGAAGTGGGATTACTGGGTTCTTCTTTTTCTCCTGTTATGGCCTTTGTTTTAAAGTCTATTTTGTCTGGTATAAGTATTGTTACCTCAGGCTTTTGTTTTGTATTCCATTTTCATGAAATAACTTTTTCCATCCATTTACTTTCAGTCTGTGTCTGTCTTTCAGTCTGAAGTGATCTTTTGTAGGCAGCATATGTAAGGGTTTTGTTTTCTTATCCATTCAGGCACTATGTTTTTGATTGGAACATTTAATCCACTTACATTGAAAGCAATTGTTGATAGATGTGTAGTTAGTACCATTTTATTTTTCATACTTTTGATCTTTTTTTCCCCCCTCTCTTAAAGAAGTCCCTCCAACATTCCTTGTAATTCTGGTTTGGTGGTGATGCACTCGTTTAGCTTTCTATTATCAGGGAAGCTCTTGATCTGTCCTTTGATTTTAAATTATAGCCTTGCTGGGTAGAGTAATCTTGGTTGTAGCTCCTTGTTTTTCATCACTTTGAATACTTCGTACCAATCCCTTCTGACCTGCAAAGTTTCTATTGAGAAATCAGCTGACAGTCTTATGGGAGCTCCTTTGTAGGTAACTAACTGCTTTTCTCTTGCTGCTTTTAGGATTCGTTCTTTGACTTTAAACTTTGGCTTTTTAATTGTAATGTGTCTTGTGTGGGCCTGTTTGGGTTCATCTTTTTTTGGGACTTTCTGCACTTCCTTGGCTTGTAGGTCTATTTCCTTAGCCAAGTTAAGAAATTTTTCAGTCATTATTTTTTCAAATAGATTCTCAATCCCTTGCTTTCTCTCTTCTATTTCTGGTACCCCTATGACGTGAAGGTTGTTATGCTTGATGTTGTCCCAGAGGTCTCTTAAACTATCCTCATTTTTTGGGTATTATTTTTTCTGTTTTGACTGGGTGTTTTCTAATACCTTGTCTTCCAAATTGTTGATTTGTTTGTCTGCTTCATCTAATCTGATGGTGATTCATTCCTTCCAGCGCATTTCAGTTATTATATTCTTCACTTACGACTTTATTTTTATGGTTTCTTTGTCTTTTTTAAAAAATTTATGCTTGTTCTCTTTTTGTTGAAGTTCTCACTAAGTTCCTTGAGCATCCTTATAACCATTGTTTTGAACTCTGTCTCTGATAGGTTGCTTGCTTCCATTTCCTTTAGTTCTCTTTCTGGAGTTTTCTCCTGTTCTTTATTTGTGTTGTATTTTCTTTGTTCCTTATTTTGGCTGCCTCTCTGTGTTTGTTTTTATGTATTAAGTAGAGCTGCTATGTCTCCCAGTCTTGCCTGGTGGCCTTACATAGCAGAGGTTCTCTGGGACCCAGTGGCAGTCTTCCTGGTCACCTGATCCAGGTGCCCCAGGAGTGTCCCTTGTGTGGGTTGTGTTTGCCCTCCTGTTATAGTTGAGCCTTGATTACTGGTGGCATGTCAGTGGGTGGTATTGACCCACAGGCTGACTGACTGTGGGGTTCAGCCACATCCACAGCTTATGGGCTGCTGTGCAGGGAGCTTATCCCCTAGAGTAGGAATCCCCCCAGCAGACTGTAATGCTTGCTGAGACTGTCCTTTGTGTGTGTAGTTTGTGGGGCTAAGTGGCTAATGCTCTGCTGTGGTCTGAAGCCAACCTCCAAGTATGTTGGTTCTGGGGCCTCTTGAGAGGAGCTCTGGTGCAGGCCCAGGTCAGCCGCTGCCTGTGACTGGCCAGGGACTACCTGATAGAAGCTACAAAGTGATCCACATTTGGTCATTGCTTGTGCTGTACCTGGTGGTTTGTGGGAGATCCCACACTGTGAACTGAGGTCACCTACCACCAGTACTAGATCTGGGGTAGCTCTGCAAAAAGTCAGGACACTCTGAGGCCTGCTTCCACCTGCTTCCACCTGCTTCCACCTGCTTCCACCTGCCAGTAAGGTTCAGCTCCCAATAAAGCCTTATGAGGTAAGCAAGTTGGATGAGGCAGGGTCTCAGTGACTCAGCAGGGTGTAGAGCAGAGCTCACCAGGCCAGTCAGATTCAGATTTAGCCTGTGTGGGCAGGCTCAACACAGGAAAGATGGGGCCTGTCTGCTGGCTGCATGAGAGAAAGACCACACACAGGGAAAATGGGGACAGTTCCTCCGGTCCTTAACCCTAAGTTACACAACTCAGTCTCTTTCCATGTGTCTCCAATGCCCTTTGAGTCATGGGCCCTTCTCCAGAGCCCAGGGTGAGTGCCTGTGTGGGTGCTTTAAGGGAATGTTTGGGTTTCCCACAGCCTTCCATCCCACCCAGATGGTTGGAATTCCCACTGTTTTTCACAGGCAGATGTTGTGGGGGTTCCTCTTCCCAGCACCAGTACTCTGGGCTGGGGAATCTGGTTTGGGGGACTGGAATCCCTCACTCCTTTGTGGGGAACCTTTGTGGCTGAGACATCTCTCCCAATTTTTAACCGCCACATGTGAGTGTGCGACCATCCCCTTTTGCATCTCAGCCCCTCCTACTAGTCTTGATGTGGAGTCTTCTTTATATCCTTAGTTGTAAAACTTTTGTTCAGCTAGTCTTCAGACGATTCTCCAGGTTGGTTGTTCTAGTTGTAATTTTGATGTGTTCATGGGGTTAGACAAGCACAGCAGTTATCTACTGTGCCATCTTGGATTTCCTTGAGTTCCTACTTTGCACCAACTTCTTTACCTATGATACTTAGCCTTAAAACAGTCCTTTTAGGTTTATTAACCCATTTCAGAAATGCAAAATGTATGACTGAAAGGTGAAGTAACTTTCCCAAGGTCACAAAGTTAAAGAGTTAAAATTTGAACTCATGTCTTTTGACACCATGTTTTACACCATCTTCACTGTGCTTCTCTCCTTAATAAATTAAATACTTATTACTATCCACATAAATTAAGAAAAAAATGATTTAAATTCTGAAAGAAATCCTTAATAATGCTGGATTACTATGGCTGAATTCAAGATTTAAATTTAGTTGTGATTGCGTCTTTGTTATCATTTTTTCATTTTAAGGACTTTGATGGTTATTTAAAACTGAAAAAATGTTGAGTGGTAATATATCACCTACAGTGTTTTCGTACGTGCAGTACTGTGTGAATTAATGTATGTAAAACTTGGGAGTTGTTTTGTGTGCATGTATGAGAACTGCCAACTCAAACATATTGCTCAACTTCCAGGTATGGTGATGAGTTGTCAGGTATAGTGAGGACTTGCACCATCTCTTATATTTTGTATAATATGACCTTTAAAGGGGAAAATTCTTATGAAGTCACTGTTTCTAGACTTGCTGAAGTAACTGGTATTGCTTAACTCTCTCACCATAAACAACTCTAAAACTGGGAAAACTATATGTTGGCAACTGTTTTGGACCATGGAGGATTGTTATCCTTAAGAAAAAGGTAATGGAAAAGGTGAACTCCACATTCCTCCAGCTTTCTGCCAAGGGTACTTTTTAGACAGGAGTTTAAGGAGGTAGAAGCCAGTTGGAAAGTGGTAATCCCAATGAGCCAAGGTGGTGAAAACTGCAGTTCACGACAGGTGAAATAGAAAAGTATTTCAAAAAAGGGAACTCTGAAAACAGGAATCCCAGAAGTCTTTGTTGATTTTTTCTCTCAAGACTTTTGCTGGGGGCTGAGCTGTGCATGCACCCAAGAGTCTGGCAGAAAGTAGCTGATGATGGGCAGATAGCTGAAAGTGAGTACGAGGTAGTAGTCATATAATGCTGGTAAAAATTCAATATTTCAATTTGTCAAAGTGGAGAGACCTCACTGAGCATTCAGTTGAGACTTTTATTAGTTAGCTTGCCATGACAAAACACCACAGGCTGGGTGGCTTAAATAATACAAATTTATGTTCTCACAGTTCTGGAGGCTGGAAGTTCAAGCTCAGTGTCCCTGCAAGGTTGGTTTCTGTGAGACCTCTCTTCTCAACTTAAGAGGCTGACTTCTTGCTGTGTCCTTGCAAAGCCTTTTCTCTGTGTGTAGGCAACCCTGCTGTCTCTTCCTCTTGTTATAAGAAAACTAGTTCTATTAGATTGCATCTTTATGAACTTACTAACTTTAATTATCTCCTTAAAAGCTCTATCTCCAAATACAGGCACATTAGGGGATAGGGCTTCAAAATGTAAAATTTTGGGAGGACATAATTCAGTCCATTACAAGATCCCCAAATAATTGTGTTATAAGAGAAAGACCTACATGCCAAAACCAAGCTGACAAAAGCAGGATGGCCTACTGATAATTTTGCCAGTTGCTAGGTCTAAACCAACACTGTTTGTGGAAGAAATCAATCCAGGCTCCCTATGATATATCCTCACATTATCTGTAATACAATAAAAAGATACAATATAAAGTTACTATATATGCAAAGTACTAGAAAGTGGGTTCTGTGAGCAGTAAGTAGATGCAGTTAAGATGACGTTAATGTTGGAATTAGCATATAGAAATTTCAAACAAGTATTATTAATGTTTTTAAGAATTTAAATGAAGATGTAAACAAAATGAATGAAGTTATGGAATCCTAGCAAAGAAATTCCAACAATAAAACAAAAACTAAATAACAATTCTAGAAATAAAAATATAATATCTAAAATAAAGTCATCAAACTATAAAATCAAAGGTAAAAAGAAGTCAGAGAAAAACGAAGCATTTTATATAGAACAATAATGGAGGAAATAAAATGGAAAGTAAAAATTTTAAAGTACAATTTAAAAGTATCATTTATAAAGGCTTCTATCTTTCTAAATTGTGATCTGAAAAGTGCCCTTAGGCAAAAAGCTGGAGCAAATATGGAGTACCCTGTGTGTTTCTCTTTTCTTAAGGATCATAGTCTTGTACTGTCTGAAAACCTTAAATTCCTAAAATACTTATGAATAAATTTAACAACAACAATAACAAAACCCAATTCCACTACACTGAAAAACACAAAACATTACGGAGATAAGTATAAGTTCTAAAAGAATGGAAAGATATAATGTATTCATGGAAAGACTCAAATTTGTTAAAATGTTAATCCTTCAAAATTTATCGATCAGTTGAATACAATCCCAATATGAATCCCACCAACCAGATTTTTGTGGAAGTTGATAAGCTATTTTTAAAATAAATAAATAAATAAATATATATATATATATATATATATATATATATATATATATATATATGGAAATTCATAAGACCTAGAATAGTCAAATCAATCTTGCAAAAAAATGAGATCTTTTAAGGACTCATGATATCTAAAATCAAGAGTTACTATGAAGTTTCAATAATTAATACAGTATGATTTGGGCATAAGAACAGGTAAAGAGGTCAATGGAACAGAATCCAGAATTTAAATATATAGCATTAATTGACTTTTGGCAGAGATGCCAATGAAATTCAATACAGAAAGGAAATCTTTTCAGCACATTGTGCTGGAACAACTGGACAAATCTATTAAAATTATTTAAAAAAATAATCTTGACCTCTACTTCATAGTAATATAAAAATTTATTTTGGAAACATCATAGACCTGAATGTGAAAACCAAATGAGTAAAGCTTTTAGGAAAAAATAAGAGAATGTTTTCACAACTTTGAAGTGGTCGATCAGAAAACAGTAAATCTATGAGAGAAAAAAAAGATAAAATTGGACTTCTTCAAATTGAAAAATATCATCAAAACATACTCTTAAACATATGAAGAATACCTGTGAAAGTATTCATAATACATATATCTGATGAAGGTCTTGTACCTAAACTACATAAACATCTCATACAATTTAAAAGTAAAAAGAAAAATAGCTGAATTTAAAAATGAGCAAAAGTCTTGAGCAGACATATCATAAAATATGATATTTGAAAAACTAATAAGTACTTGAAAAGTTTCTCAATAGTGATCAGGGACATGAAAATTAAAACTACAATGATATGCCACTGCATACCTACTACGATGGCTATAATTAAAAGCAAACAAACAAACAAAAAAAACACTTGACTAAACCAAATGTTGATAAGGATATGGATTCTTGGAATTTTTTATATTACTGTACCAAGCAATTCTTCCTATGTATTTTTGATAGTATGAGTAACTAGGAAAGATTCTCAGTTAATGTTATTTTGACACCATCAGTCCTGGAGGAATAATGTCATAAGAAAGCTGTCTTCCCCAGTCATGCTTTTCTAGTCACCAGACCATTTATTTCACTGTTGCTGTTCAATTCAGTCAAATCATGAGTAATTCCCAATAATTCATATATTTTTATTTTTATTACCACTAGATTTTTCATGATATATAGCCGGACTGAGATAAGACAACCATTATTATATGATCATATGTGAGTTCATCTTGCTTTATTGTTTAATATATGCACGTGCCAAGAACATCTTTTCAAGTCATGACTTGATCAATATTGATTGATGTAGATTGATCCCATTGTTTTTATTGGATGGAGAGTGGCTTGGCTATATCAACATTTATTCAACACTTTCCTTATTGATATTCATTTAATTTGTTGAATTTGTTGCTATGTTTTATTTTGTGGGTTTTTTTTTTGTACTACAACTAGTTTTACAATGAACATTATATTTGGGTTTATGAATTTATACTTTTGTTTCTATATAGTAGATTCCATACTTTTTGTGATATTTTACTTACTTTCCATATTCTCAATAATACTTAACACTCCATGAAGGCTGATACGTATCTATTAATAAACCGTTGAATCCCTAGAGAATGAGCACAATACTTGGTACATAGTAAGTTCTCATGAAGCATTTGCTGGATGAACTAACAAGAATGATTATGCATTTGTATTTATTTTGTTAAAAGCTTAAGTAACAGTGGATTGGTTAGGTAGTCCAGTTCATTTAATTTCAACACTCTAACATGAAAATTCTTTGAGAAAAAGCATACCAGATGTATAAAAACTTGCTGAGAAGAAAATCTCAAATCACTATGACAAACTTATTTACACAACAAAAAGTGAGAGGATGAAATAACCATCACAGATTAAGTGGATGTACCTGAGGAAAAGCTATTAAACTGAGACAAAAGCTAAACTTAGACTTTGTTGAAAAGTGATTTAAGTGAATTCCAATCACATTAAAGTGAGGAAGTATTTATTTCAGTTTAATTTAGTTTTAAAGAGAAATGTTTTGAATTCTTAAACAACAGAGTAGCTTGGGCAAACAAGGACATGTTTCTCTGTTATGTGTAGCTCAACCAGAAGTGACAAGAAAGAGAATGACTCCTGAAATGTGACAAAGTGGCAAACCTAGGTATCTTTGATTCAAGATACCTTCAGTAGAAGCCCCTACATTCTTGTGAATGTATTTTATTTTCCCTGCAACTTTACAGTCATGAGGGGTGTGTGTGTGTGTGTGTGTGTGTGTGTGTGTGTGTGTGTGTGTGTGTGTGTTTGTACAATGCCTGCCTGGTCCTGCTAATAACACTGCCAAAGTAGTACAGACACTTAATTAATATTTGTTGCATTAAGCAATCAATAACCTGGAGATGGGAGAGGGTAAAAGCTACAAATGCTGGCACTGAGGCTCCTGAGAAGAGAGGGCAGTAGAGACTCTATACTCCTCTCTACTTAATGGAATTTGGAACATCTAAAATTAACAAACATGGACAACCAACTTTTTGGTAAAGATTTAAGACTCAGAATCCAAATCTATTGACTGTCATTCAAGGATATGTGCTTTCAAATTTTAAATGATTGAGCCTTATGAATGAAGATTGAAAGTTTAATCATATGTTATACACCAGATTTTACCTTTGTATTTAATACATTTTAAAATGACACAGGGCAACAAGGGCTAATTCTATGAGCTAAGAGTACAAGGATGCATATTGATATGCTTTTCTGTTTCCTCACCTTCCTTAGGGAAAAAAATTGCTACCTGCCCTTTAGCACATGACCATCTGCCCTGGTAATAAACATGGCTTCAAGGACGTCTAGATTAAGTTTTCCTAGTGATCTTATTCCACTGGAATGCTGCTGATCTTAGAGTTATTTTGTTCAATGTATTTCTTCTGAATTTTAGAGGCCACTTGTTATTTAAAATCTACTTCTCCCCAAATATAATATAACATTTGTTCTCTTTATACCAACACCAGGATATTAGTTTGCTAGGGCTGCCATATCAAAGTACCACAGACTGCATGGCTTAAACATACATTTATTTTCTCTCAGTCCTAGGGACTAGAAGTCTGAGATGAAGGTGGCAACAAGGGTGGTATCTTCTGATATCGCTCTCCTTGACTCATAGATAGTTGTCTTCCTGTGTCTTCACATCATCTTCCCTTTGCGTGTGTCTGTGTCCTATTCTCCTCTTTCTATGATATCAGTCCGGTCAGATTAGGGCCCACCCATATGACCTCATTTTAATTTAATTACTTCTTTAAGGACCCAATCGCCAAATACAGTCACATTCTGAGATACTAGGGACTTCAGAATATGAATTTGGGGGGAAACGATTCAACCCCTAACAACCAATACTTTATATCCCCAGAGGCACTGAAACCACACAGGTCTTTACTACAATCATGGTGAGGACCATGTTGACAGTTTTAGTATCAGTACAGAAAAGGTGGCCAAGTCCAGCTTCAGAGCTGAGATTTTCATTGTTCCTCTTTGTGTGGTTTGAGGTGGTGAGGGGCAAGGAGAGGAGATGGTGCCAAAGTTGAAGTCAGCTAATGAATATCTCAGCCCCTGCTTTTCTCCCTTAGGTAACTTCCTTTTATCTTTGATCTTGTTGTGCTTTAGGTAGTTTTTCAAGAGATGCTTAATGTTTGGTGCTTTGGAAAGAAACCTAGATTTATGTTTCCTTTAAAAATATTTACCTTATAGTCAGATCTCTTACTTGCTCCATCTTTCTATATTTTGTCTCCCTTAATGAACAACGGAGTGCAGATGTGACCTGAGCAATTTTGTTGACCACAGCAATTCTACAGTCCAATTTTGAGATAGGCTTCAAAAGATACAGTATGCCTGCTTATCATCAAGGAAGAAAAGAAGCCTAAAATATTTATAAACTTCCTTTGTTTAATTTTGCCTCCTGTTCTTGTAACCATCAATGGAGCAATGCAAAACATTACTGTCTAAACGGAATTCTTTCTTGTCTGAACTTTTCTATAGTTAGCCATCAAACGCTGCCACACTGAGGGATAATGTTCATTCTTAATGGAAATGTACATGGATTCTTTTTTTGTCATTAGGAGATTGTTCTGGAAATTCTAGATCATGTGAGAACTATAACACAGTGCCCATAATGTTACAGAAATTTTTCAAAGGGAGAGATTAAAGTGAATATCAATAAAAGACAAGTTTTTGTAGAGAATGTTTGACTTAAGTATACTTTAGAAGACTTGTGCAAGGATTTGGTTAAATTGAGAGGTGAGGGCAAAAGTCCCCCAAAAGCTTGGTTCCAAAAAGGAATGAGATATTCGGTTAATGTTTGAGCTTTGAGGTTTCTCATCTTATATTTTGGGTACTCTACCTTTTTCAGAGAATGATCTATGGAGCCAATTCCTAGTTCCAATCCTATCTCGCGTACTATAAAGTGAAACTGATAATAACACATAATACCTGGTGCAGTTGTTACGAGAGTTAAATAAGTTAGTGTTATTAAGTGTTTAGACTATTGCTTGGCAATATAATAATTATAATATAATAATTTTTAGTAAGTCAGAAGAATTCGTTTTTTTCTCAGTTCTCTATTTCAGTTGAGTCTAGTTATCAACTTTTCCATAATGCAAATTCAATATGACAAAAGAATATATGAGTCGGTTGCTTTCCTTCACTTTGAATTTTTTGTTTTACTGTGGTAAAGATACCTTATTTTGTATTTTGTTCACTTTGTCCTCAAGGCTAGTAGCTCCTAGATCAACCTTTTGCCAATTATAATATATGCCTGCACTGCAGCTGGTTAAGAGACATTTATTCTCAGGATTGGGTTGGCAAATTTAATCATATTTCAGCTTTTCTAGAGATGATTTCTAAATTTCTAATAATTACTGTGTGTGTGTATACACACATATATGTGCACATATATGTGTGTTTATTTCATATCTGAATAAGAAACCAACATCTGTTTATCACTAATAATTTCTTACCTGAGATTATACAAAAGATGTATGACATAAACTAATTCGCTCTTCTGGATCTTTGTTTCAAATCACATGCTCAATGATTTTTAATAATAATTTGACATGATCAATTGGTTTTACATGTAGATGCTTATCATTTCAAAACTTAATTTGCGGCAACAAAATATAATTTGTACTGCTTTTCATAACTAAATTCTCATGTAACTATTAGCACAGTAACACACCATTTTTCCAATGCAATGAGTCATCTGTAAACATGATTTAGAAAGATAAATTTAAATTTTGTATTTCAATTTTAAACCTAAGAAACAATTTTGAATGAAAGTGTTCAAGACCTCTATATGGAAAATTACAAAACATTGCTGAGAGAAGTTCAAGAAGACCTAAATAAATGGAGAACTCTGTCATGAATTAGATGATTAATATTAATATTAAGATGTCAATTTCCCCCCAAATAACCTACAAATGCAATGCAATCCCAGTTAAAAAAAAAAAAATCCCAGGAATTATTTTCCTTGGTGGATATTGATAGGCTAATTCTAAATTCAATATGGAAATGTAAAGGAGCTAGACTTCAAAAATATTTGAAAGAACAAGAACAAATTGGGGAATTACACTAATAGATATCAAGTCTCACTATAAATTCACAGCAATTAAGAGATTGATGCAGAAATAAATATAATATCAAAGGAAATAAAGGGTCCAAAGCAGATCCACACATATATAATGACTTAATTTACAACAAATATACCATTCCAATTTAGTGGGGAAAAGAAATTTTTTCGATAATGGTGCTAGATCAATTGAATAGCCTACAGAAAAATTTTTATTTTTATTGCACACCATGCCTGAAAATTAATGATTGTCTTAGTCAGCTCGGGCTATCATAATGAAAAAGCACACATTGGATGGTTTAAACAACAGAAATTTATTTTCTCACAGTTCTGGGGGCTGCAAAGTCCAGGATCAAGGTGCCAGCACATTCGATAACACCAGTGAGCATGGGCCCATTGCCGCACTTCTTTTGCTGTGAAATGAATTCCTTGATCAGCAACAAGGCTGTTCGGAATGCCATGATGGTGGATAAGGCATTCTAGAAGTCCATGAATCATAGTTTTTGCAGAAGCATTTCATGCCGGGAAGGCAAATCTAGATCCAGATGAAAATGGTGTGATATTAATCCTGCCATCAGGTAAATGGCTGATCACCTGGGGGAATGGTGCCATATCAGGAACTCAGTGTTGGTGTCTGCTGCTGGCAGATTGGGCATTCAGAAGTGGCCATCGCCAGGTCAGCCTTAATGAATAGAAGTCCATGTTGATGAGCCCATGCGTAATTTCCATCCCTACCATCATGACCACTTAGTACATCAGTCATTGGGAGATGACAGGGGTGGCTAGGGAGAGAGGATGACTGGTATATACAGAATTGGTCATGCTACCTATTTGGTTATTAATATTCTTCAATGCTGAGGTCAGCGTTTCATGAGCATTCACATGGGACACAGATATCTTCACATTTTTCACCCATTCAGAAAGGTCTATACACAAACCTCTTCCCCAAATTGACTTATCAATTTTTCAATCATGTTCCTTCCAAGTCCCTGAACATCCACCCATAAATAGGTATCACATATCAGGCCATTAATTCCAACAAACATTATATATATATATATATATATATATATATATATATATATATATATTTAGATTAAAAGTAAAGCCATGGAGAAAAGATATCCCATGCTAACACTAATCAAAAGAAATTTGGAGTAGCTATATTAATTTTAGGCGTAGCAGATTTCAGAACAAAAAAATTGTCAGTGATCAAAAGGGTCATTACATTATGATACATAGGTGTCAATTCTTCAAGCAAATATAGCAATCTTTTAATGTGTATGTGCCTAACAATTTTGATGTGACAGTTGTTGCATCAAAATATATGATGCAACAACTGATAAAACTGCATGAAGAAATAGATGTATCTACTAGTATAGTTACAGACTTCAACACCCCTTTATTAATGTTTACATATCCTATAGACAGAAAATCATAAGGATATAGTAGAACTGAACAGCTCTATCAATCAACTCGACCTATTTGACATTTATAGACTACTTCATAGAACAATAATAACAGAATATACATTTTTCCCCCCTACCTTACATGGAGCATTCACCAAGAAAAATTGCATTCTGGGCCATAAAACACACCTTAACAAACTTAAAAAGAATGGAGATCATACAAAACTAATAATTTATTAAACAGATAAGGACATTGTTTGGAATTTAAAAACAATCTGGGGATGGTCTCTGCCCTCACAAATTTTAAAACTTTAGCGGAAAAAAGTTTATAGAGAAATATTTGTTTAATGCCTCTTTCTTCTAGGTCATGATGATATAATGGTGACTAAGAAAGAAATGGTCTTTCTCTCAAAGAACTTTTACAATAGTAAGAAATAAAGGCCAAAAAAACCCCCCAAGCCATAGTGTGATAATTTCTATGATAAAGTGTATAGTGACACAAAGGAGAGGCATTTAACTCAAACTTGGTATTCAAAGAAGGCTTCTTAAGGGCAAACATATTTAACTTGATATCAGAGAAGCCTGGATCCAAATTTATACAGGTAAAAGTGTAAAGATAACCAACAATAATTCTGGCAAAGGCATACACAAAAGCAGGGAGACACATGGCATGTTCAAGGAATTGGAAAAAAAATGTATATAGTTGGAGAATAGAACTAAAGGTTAATCAGAGATAACAGTAGAAGTAAGCTGGGATTAAATCATGACAAGTTCTGTAAACTCTGATTAGAAGATTAAGCTTTTTCCTGAGGGCAACAAAAAGCCATTGAAGGATTTGAAGCAAGAAAGAAACGTGATCATATTTCTATTTTAGGAAAGACATGTTGGCTGAAGCATGTGGATGGACTTCTAAGACCAAGATGAGGGAGGACATCAGTTTTTATAATTTGGCTAATATCTAGTTTAATGAGAGATGGTGATTACCTAACCAAAGGAAGTGGGAAAGATAGAATTGTACAGATTATGGATAAGCGTCTCTAAATATATTACTTCTGTTTTAGTTAAGATAATTTTTGCTTTCTAGTATGAGCAAGTGCCTGAATTTTTGTTATAAGGCACTGGAGGAGTAAGAGTTTTGCATAAGATGACCAGGATCTTGTTTATTTCTATGTTGAGTTTCATGTACATGTAGGAAATCTAGAAGTACGAGCACTGAGCATTGAATGAACCTACTTATTCATGAATGAAGCTCGGGAAAGATAAATGAAAGAGGGTAAAGCCATTTAGATTCGTCAGTCTAAATGGTGGTATGGACGTCGTAGAAGTGGATGAAACTTGAATACAAGTGTGTAAAGGAAGAAGAAAAGAGACCCTAGGATGGAATCCTTAGTAACACCAACATTTTACAGAAAGTCAGAAGAAGGCTTCACAGAAACAATTGAATAAGAGAAGCCAGAATGAGAGCTAGAAACCACAAAAGAATGGTCTCTTCAGAGGCAAGAGAATAGTCTTCCAAGAGGGAATACAAAGTTAACAGGATCAAAGGTAGCAAAGGTCAATATTGAAGTCACTTGGATTTAATAGTAAGTTGCTTTTCTGAGCGAAGCAATTTTGGTGGAATTATGGGGATTGAAGCTAGATTGTGATGGGTTTTGAAATGAACTCTAGAGGTAAAGAATAAGTACACACAAGAATTACAGGCAGTTTGTTTTTGAAAGGTTAATTAGATGGAGAGAGATAGGCTAGTAACTAAAGGAAGACGTGGAATCTAGGAAAGTTTCTGCTTTATACCTTTTATTTTTTGTAAGTAGAATTACATATTAACTTAATTTTTTTTAAATGGGGAAATATATTTTTATAACAGTTTTATTATGATATAACTCATGAACCATGAAATTCACCCCCTTTAAAGTGTGTAATTCAGTAGTTTTTCCAAGTTGTGCAACCACTATCCAATTCCAGGGGGAAAAAAAGTGACCACATATCCACATATTGCATGATTCCATTTATGAGAAATGTTTAGAACAGGTAAATCCATAGAGACAGAAAGTAGATTAGTGATTGCCAGGGTAGGGGAAATTAAGAGTGTCTGCAAATCAGTATGCGGTTTATTTTGGGGTAGATGAAAATGTTCTGAAATTGGATAGTGGTTGCTTTCTATTTTTAAAATGGGCAACACACAGTATCCTTAAATCCTGGTTGGAAGGTGCCTATAGAAGGAAACAATTAATTTAGAAGTGAGAAGTGATCCCTGAGTAGATGGAAGAGGATGACATCCAAAAAAACAAAAACAAAAAAAACAAAACAAAAAAAAACAGGTAAAGGAATTAGGTTTAAGCAAAATTGAAGAATTCTCTTCCATTTTAACTCATTTTAACTGTTATAAATGAGCATGAAAATATTTTTGCAGATAATATAACAGAAATTGTTATATTTCTATTTTGTAAGTTAAAGAAGGGCTTGCCTGTAAGTCAATCGATAAAGATTATATTTAAAGTAATACTTGACAATTACTTTAGCAGAGGCTGAGAATAATCTGCAACTAGTTAAAAAAAAATGACATAGGAAGCAAGTAATTAGTCCATAGGTAAATCATAGGCTCCAATAGAAGACTGAACCAGGAAGAAGCTGGCCAGAACCCCATGCATTTTTCAGGCTTTTTTCAGGGTATTCCCAAAAGTGGTTTAATTATATTTGACAAATATTTATTTTTCAATGTCCATAATGTAAGGTAAATAATTGCTCTTAAAAGTACCTGAAATGACTGTAATATCCCTGACCATTAGGGTCAAGATTTGGGTGTCTAGAGAAGACAACCAAATGACCAGGCTACCTGCAGAATTTTGTCTTTATTTAGAGCTTTTTTCTGCCTGGGAGAGCAACATGTTTTACTATGTCTTCTTAACATCCCCAAACCATACAAATCACAAATTTCTTCACTTGCTGACAGAAAACCTGAGTTTCTAAAATAGAAATAAAAATCTTCCAATTACCCATCAGAGAAAAAACACATTAATTTGCAAATCCTGTCTGGAGAAACGTGTTGACACAAGTTGTGTTCATATTAATGTGTAATTTGTCAACATGTGTAAACAGCTCATATTACAATCATTTCCTGTTTCACCACGAAATGAAGGGAACTTTCAGTAATAAACTCTGGGCAACTGAAAAGGCAGTAGAAGTATCATGTTGTAAAAAACTGGAGGCATTAAGAAGAGCATTAGCTCATTTCCAAAGTGCATTAGCTCATTTCCATCTTTTAATAACAGGATGTGACACAGGTGGTGATGGGCACCACGAGCTTAAGTGGAAAGAAAAATGCTACCAATATGGGACAGAAGGGAGAAGTACAGAGGGGAAAACTCCTGATGCAGAAGATATACTTTGCAGACTTTCCAATTTCACACTGAACTTCATGAGCAAAGGGGAAGTGAAATCTGTACTAAGGGATTTTTGTTTCCATTATAATTGTGCCTACTCAGTTTAATGTTAACATTATCATTGATCAACATTGCTTTTAAAAATGCATCAAAATTTTATGAGCACGGCTGCATTTAATAAAGAAAGTTTTTCTTAAGGCATATATTACTTTGATTGCATCTTAACATAGGTTATCACTTTAGCATAAGAGCATATAAAATCATGATTCTCCGCATGCATTGATTGTCTTGTTTCTATTAACTGCAAGTATAATGCAAAGCTCCAACTTTTGTTAATGGCTCGTGTTTACGTGTTCGTCAATTTCAAAGCATGCTTATTAAATTAAGCACTTTCTTGGTAACTAGAAAAATAACTATCATCAATGAAAATTTTTTTGAATCTCAAAGAATTATTTCACAATCATTTGCTGAGGTCTTAAAAAACATTTGGCACTCTTCTGAGCAAAGAAATATAAGACATCTTTCCAGACCACATGAGATGGACCACCCGAGAAGATATAAGCCTGACCAATTAATGAACAGTAGTGTAATTCAGCTAATATTACATCGGTGCAAAGGTAATTGTGGTTTTTGCAATTATTTTTAACCTTTTAAACCTCAATTACTTGTGCACCAACCTAATAAAATTCTCAGAAGTGCTGTGTAAAGAAAAACTTCCCACTCTCACATAAACCATATACTCAATATTCACATATATGAATTATTTTCTCCATTCAAAATGGTTACAATGTCCAAAATGTCGTGCTGTCTACGTCCCTATATGGTTTTACATGAGATTCTTCTTGCCTAAAGTGCCTCCTCCAGTTTCATCATCTGGCTCATTTTCAACCTTCAAAACCCAGCTGTGTCACTTCTCAAAGCCTTCACAGGGTCATAGGATGGTTTTGGTCCCACCAAGTTCCCTCTGCAGACACTACTTGTACATATCTTGTATACTTTATTTTGTAGAGGCGGTAGTGTACATTTTCTTCTGAAATTGGGAAGAGGGTATAAATGTGTATAGAGGTATAAATGCTGGTGCAGAGTGTATGATAAAATAATGGAGTTAACAAGTAGCTTTGATTTCCTCTGGGTAGAAGGGAGCTAGTTCATTTATTTAAGGAAAGGGGGCATCGTACTTTTCGCATACAAGGAACTCTTCTGAAAGCTCTATCTCTATTAACATATTTATCATTACAATAATCCCATATTTAATATTATTCTTGTAACTATATGATTATTAACTATTGTTATCATCCTTTTTTATAGATGAAGGATTTTAGGCAGAAAGAGTTATGCAACATGCTCATGGTCACTTGAGTTAGTAAGTTCTAGAACCAGGATGAAAATTCAAGCAGCCTACTTCCAGAGACCTGCACTTAATGACCTGAAAAGTACAGTAAAGGCTTAGAATTGCTGTTGTGGGATTACAAAAGGAAAGTGATTAAAGTCTCAAAAGATTGTTGAATGGCTTTAATAGTGTGGCTTAGATCATAATAAAGCAAGAAGTGACACTCATATGGCTTTTTAAAGTTCTTGATTTTCTAAGTGTAGAATTAGAGGATGTACATGTCTGGAAATAGATTAATAGTTAGGGATTAGCATGTGGGATGGGGAAAATAGAGCAATGGGAGTGAAGGAGATAGCAAGAGGCTGGCTGGGTAACGCAGCAAGTAAAGTTGAGCGGGGCAACGCAAAAGAACTGATAGCCAGGAAGTTGAACGTGGCAGAATGAATGCTCTTGTTTATCTCTGGTCTTTCCTAAAAACCACTAAAAAGAATCAGAAAGATATGATCCTACGGGGACCAAAAGAAAGAGACACAGCAGAAAAAGAGATGTCAAGAATTTTGGAAGGTGAAAAATGAGTAGGTAGTGGAAATGAGCTAGCAGAGGCAAAGCCAAACTTAAATCCTTAGAAGGAGGTGAAGGAAGCCAACAGAAGGAAACCCATTCTCACTGCTGGATACTCTAATTAGGAAGATGGATCATGCTAAATGAAATGAGCCAAATGGAAAAAAAATCAAGAACCATATGATTTCACTCATATGTGGGATATAAAACTGAAAGCAACAAACAAAAAGGACAAGTAAACAAACACTCGTAGACACAGACAACAATATGGTGGTTACCAGAGGGAAAAGGGAGAGAGGTAGAGAAGAGTAAATTGGGCCAAATATATGGTGATGGGAGGAGATTTGACTTTATGTGGTGAAATCACAATGCAATATATAGATGATATATTATAGAATTGTATATTTGAAACCTATATAATTGTATTAACCAATGTCACCCCAATAGATTCAATAAAATTTACAAAACAAGAAGTTGGAGGAGGCACCAATTAACACTGACATGGTTTTAGGTAGGTGTGAATGATGTTTTACAAAGTTTCTATAATGATCAATTACTTTCCTTAAGGGAAAAAGAAAATTTCCAAAACAAGATTACAAATATGGGGCAGTTGTAGATGATAGCAAAATCCAAGCAGTAATAAAAATAGGGACCAGGTATGGAATAGAGACAAAGTCCCTTAAACTTGAATACATCAGGGAATTTTGAACCCAGACTATATAGCACGTTATCAACATGTATTTTGAAATTGACCCAGACAATGGTGGAACTGCGAACTGGTGAGAAACTAAACCTGGGATATGGAGGATGGGAAGGAGAGGGAGATCTGAAGGATAGCTGTGGGCTTGTGGAAAGCACAAAGCTATGAGCCATCATATGTATTCTTCCTGAGACTGTCTGCATTTTGGATAATGAAAAATTCACTATTTAACAAAAGAAACGACTGACATTCTTAAACTATGTGAAGACCCAGCTAGCAAAGCTGTCTAGCTTGTTATTGTCTGCAATTCCTGAGCTGGACTCCCACCTAGGCTCCAAATAAGCACCTACAAAATTTTTGAGCATTCACAGGCACCAAAAGCCTGAAATGACGTATCAAACTCCCTGTGTACTCCTTACACTTGCTCCTGCACGTGCCTTTCCAGGGAGGAAATTCTGGTATTATGATTTCATTTCTATGTTTCATCATATTGGCTTATCCTCATCAGGAAAAGTGAAAGTGGATGGGAAAGTAAAACAACAAGTTGCTAGGTATGCCAAGTGAATCACGCACATTTATACAAGAAGTTGCAAGACTAGATGAAAAAGAAACATGTTTTCACTTGATAATGGATCCTTGAGTTTTCATCATTTCTAAATAATTCAAGAGGAAATATATAAGGTCAGACAATTATCCTGGACTCATCCTAGAAAAAGTGAGAACTCATCCTAGAAAAAGTGCTACATACTTCATTGCTAAATATAATTAAAGTCACCTTTGAAGTGCTCTCCTTGGGAAGCTATGCACCAATGCCAGTGCCTGGTCCACCCTTCAAAGCAATTTTGGAACTCTTTATCTGAGATGGCCATCAGAGCTATCGTTGTATTAACCTTGGTGTCCTGAATGTCATAAAAATGTCTTCCTTTCAATATTTCCTTTATCTTCGGGTAAAGAAAGAAGTCATTGGGGCCATATCAGGTGAGTAGGGAGGGTGTTCCAATACAGTTATTTGTTTACTGGCTGAAAATTCCCTCACAAACAGTTCCGTGTGAGCTGGTGCATTGCTATAATGCAAGAGCCATAAATTGTTGGTGAAAAGTTCAGGTCGTCTAACTTTTCATGCAGCCTTTGCAGCACTTCCAAATAGTAAACTTGGTTAACTGTTTATCCAGTTGGTACAAATTCATAATGAATAATCCCTCTGATATCAAAAATTTTAGCAACATCATTGCAACAAGTTCTCAAATTTAATTGTCAGACCTCATATACCTCCTAAACCTGAGTTTCAAGGATTTCATGACCTTGCTTTACCCTAATTTACTCAATTTTTTCATGTTCTCTTTCCACCAACACTGTCACAACTTTCACTTTCACTAGGGGGCACCTCCTTATTGGACCTGTCATGGCTTACTCCACTTTACTTAGGGGCATTTAGTATCAGCCAACCTCTATGTGTATGACTGATTTTTTTTTAATCTGATTAACAAGAATATATTGCAATATGCTGTTCTCAGCATCATGGTACACACTGAAAAGATTATCAGAATTTTAATAATTCAGAAAATGATAAACAAGGAGATGGAGAGGCAAAGAGAAGTAGAAATATTTAGAAGTAAAAATGAATGTCATCCTGCACATTTTACTAAGGATTAACTAAAATATTTGCTTTCTTTCAAAACTACTAAAAAAGTAGGATATGAAAACAAATGACACTAATTTTATGCACCTTAGTAAATATGTATAGTTTCCTCGCCTTGATTTATTTCTACTCATACACATCTATGTACTTTGTTCTCAGAATGTACCTATATTTAAATTATGAAATATTATGTGTGTTAGAATGGTTCTAATTGGATTAGAAGAGGATTTCGGCTTTAAAATTGTCTATCTAATTAATGCAAAACTTCTACATATTTTTCCTTTTTATTCCTTTAAATAAGCAAGTTTATAATTCTGCTATCTTGTGTCCTCATCTATTGAAAGAGTCATCTGTTAATATTTTGAACTTTTTCAGACTTTCTGTCTTACATTTTAGCCAGGTGAGTAATGATGGTTTATGTAATTTTGGCATCCACTTGATCTATTAACCATAGGTATGAGGAAGCCCCAATCCAAACATTTAGGGTCAATATTCAAGTTTCAGTAATATTGGTAATGCTGAATGGTATTTTTCCAAAATGTATGGAAAGCCACGTTGAAAGATGCTGTGGGAATGTTTGCCCACCTATGTAAAGTTACTAAAATTGTTGAATATTTTTAAACAGACGTTTATTTTTAAGCAAGGTGGGACAGATCCACAGTTTAGGTCCTATGGATTAACGAACATCATAGTATCTATAAAATAGCTGAAGATTTCAGGAACTAAATCAGACTACCTTTCCTCTGTTATTAGCTTTGTTGCATATCTTTGTCTCATTTCTCTTGGTATATAACTGCAAGCATCTCAAGATCTAGACCCTAATTAACAAAATACTTGATAAATAACTTCCTTTTAGCTCTCAGAGTGTGTAAAAAAATAAATAAAACAAAACACCTTGAAAGGATAATGAGAAAAAAGTAAAGAAAATAATGTATAGTATCAGAAAATAAAGGGACGATTCTATTTAAGGAAGAATTTAAGGGCAGAAGTTAGGGAAAGCATGCAGAACGGGACTGGGATGAACAAGATACAGAAGAGAATGGCAACAATTCAATTTCTATTGTTGGCTCGAGCAATGAAATGACATCATTTAAGTATCAGTTGAAAACCAGAATGGTCAGCTTTTCCTGGGAACTGCATTTTTTCTTTGGTTGACTAGTTAAGTCAGGAATGTGTACTTATACTTGTCACATATATTCAAAGCTGTATTACTCAGCTGTTTTCCAACACTAAAAAAAAAAAATCTCACTTGTTAGATCCAGACTTTTTTGGGGGCTAGCAATCCCTTGCAGTCTTCAGGCATGATCATTATTTGCTCTGCTACTGTGTGTGATGCATATCAGAGGCTTAAAATACTTCTTAAGGGCTTTATACAGATTAGAGAGACCTGTCTGAAACAAGAATACTCTTGTAGTGCTAAAAAATAATAAGGTAATACCCTCTTAATTCTTCCTTGAGGTTACTCCTCGGCTATTTCTAGTTTTAACAAAATCAAAATTTGAACTCACATACCACTTCCTGCATTAGATTCACCCATATGTTTATACTGTCTTTGTTTCTTTATGCTTTAAGTATTCTGTAGTATTCTGTAAGTATCCATCACATTCCCCTTACTATGGTGGTTAGCTTTCACTACAGGAAATGTGTCTGTATTCTTTTACATAGGGAGACTGGTATACTTTTTGATGTTTTTCCTTTGAAATAATTAAGACTCAATAGAAGTTGTGAAAACAGTATAGGATATTGTGCATCCTTGAGCCAAATGGTGACCTCATATATAGGTGTAGTTCAATGTAAAAACTAGTAAATTGACATTGGTAGTATACAATATTAACTAATTTACAGACCTTTTTCAGTTTGTACCATTTTTTAAAACTGCAATTACTGTGTAATTTTATATATAGTTTTATGCAATTCCAGGTATATATGCATGCAACCACCACAACAATCAAGATACAAAACGGTTCCATTACCACAAACGAACTTCATCATACTATCTCTTTCTATCATCACCCACCTCCCACCCACTCCAAGTCCCTGTTGCCTAGCAACCATTAATATATTCTCCAGTTCTGTGGTTTTGGTTAATGATGTTGAGCATTTTTCATGTGCCTACTTTGCCATTCATATTATCTCTTTCATGAAACATCCATTCATTTATTTTGCCTATTTTATAATAGGAGTTTTTAGGTTTGTTTTCTGTTATTGTTGGTTTGCTTTTTTTTTTTTTGGCTTGTTTTTACTGTTGAATGTTGAATTGGATATCTGGTTTGCAAATATTTATTTCTGGGTGTGTAGTTTGTGTTTTCATCCTTTTAATAGTTTTTCAGAGTGCAAAAGTGTTTTAGTTTGATAAAATCTAAGTTATTGATTATTTTCTTGGTTAAATTTATTCCTAGGTATTTTTTTATGCAGTTGTAAATGGGATTGTTTTCTTAATTTCTCTTTCTGATAGTTCATTATTGGTGTAAAAAATGCAACCAATTTCTAAATATTAATTTTGTATCCTGCTACTTTACTGAATTCATTTAACAGTTCTAATTTTTTTGGTGGAATCTTTCAGGTTCATCTGCAAATAATTAGAGTTCTACGTCTCCCTTTCCAGTTGGATGCCTTTTATTTTACTTTTTCTTGTCTGATTGCTGTGGCTAAGACTTCCAATACTATGTTGAATAAAAGTGGTAAAAGTGGACATTCTTGTATTATTCCTGATTTTAAGGTGAATGCTTTTAGCTTTTCCTCATTGAGTATGATGTTAGCTGTGGGTTTGTCATATATGGCCTTATTTATGTTGAGATATGTTTCCTCTATTCCCACTTTGCTGAGTGCATTTTAACATAATTTGATGCTGGATTTTCTTGAATGCTTTTTCTGCATCTACTGACATGATCATGTGGTTTTTATCATTCATTTTGTTTATGTGGTGTATCAAGTTAATTGGTTTGTGGATATTGAACCAACCTTGCATTTGAGGAATAAATCCCACACAATCATGCTGTATGATCTTTTTAATGTATTACTGAATTTGATTTGCTAATATTTTGCTGAGGATTTTTGCATCTATGTTCATCAGGGATATTGGCCTATAGTTTTCCTTTTTCTTTTTTTTTCAATGTCTTTGACTGGCTTTGGATTCAGATCAATAGTGACCTTATAAAATGAGCTTGGGAGCTTTCTCTCCTTTTCAAGTTTTTGAAATAGTTTGAGAAGGATAGGTGTTAATTCTTTGAATGTTTGGTAAAATTCACCTGTGAAGCCATCAGGTCCAGGACTTTTGTTTGTTGGGAGGTTTTTGATTATTGATTCAATTTTGTTAGTAGTAATCTGTTGGTTCAGATTTTTTGTTTCTTCTTGATTCAGTTTTGGAAGATAGTATGTTTCTAGGAATTTATCCATTTCTTCCAGATTGTTCAATTTGTTGGCATATAACTGTTCATAATATTTTCATATAATTATTTGTATTTCTGTGGTGTTGGTTGTCACTTCTCCTCTTTCTTTTCTGATTTTATTTATTTGGGCCCCCTTTTTTTATTCTTGGTGAGTCTGGTTAAAGACTTATCAATTGTGTTTATCTTTTCAAAGAACTAGCTCTTGGTTTCATTGATCTTTTGTATTGTTATTTAGATTCTATTTTGTTTATTCCCACTCTGATCTTTATTATTTCTTTCTATTCACATTACGGTTCATTTGCTGTTCTTTTTCTAGTTCCTTTAAGTGTAAGGTTAGATTATTTATTTGAGATGTTTCCTGTTTCTTGAAGTAGGCCTATAGTGCTATGAATTCCCTTCTTAGGACTGCTTTTGCTGTATTCCATAGATTTTGGGTCATTGTGTTTTCATTTTTATTTGCCTTAAGGTATTTTTTATTTCTTCTTTGATCTCATTGCTGACCCATTCATTATTTAGTAGCATGTTATTTAGCCTCTATTTGTTTGTGTATTTTTCAGTTTTTTTCTTGTAAATAATTTCTAGTTTCATACCATTGTGGTCAGAGAAGATGCTTGATATGATCTCAATCTTCTTAAAATTATTGAGACTTGTTTTGTGTCCTAACATATGGTCTATCTTGGAAAATGTTCCATGTGCACTTGAAAAAGAATGTGTATTCTGCTGCTTTGGGGTGAAAGGCTCTAAAAATATCAATTAAATTTATCTGGTCTAATGTGTTATTTAAGGCTGTTGTTTTCATGTTGGTGTTTCTGTCTGTAAGATCTGTCTATTGGTGTCAATTGGGTGTTAAAGTCCCCTACTATGATTGAGATACTGTTGATCTCTCCCTTTATGTTGGTCAATATTTGCTTTATATATTTAAGTGCTCCTGTGTTGGGTGCATAAATGCTTACAAGGTTCTATCCTCTCGTTGAATTGATCTCTTTATCACTATGTAATGTCTCTCTTTACAAAAAATACAATGTAGTTTCAGCACTTCACCATCAATTTGGGATAAAAACAAAATTCAATATATAAGCTGATATATTTTCACAAATATTTCATTGGAACTCTTTTTGCCCTTATTTCTTACCCTATGACTTTTGATTGAAGCATTTAATCCAATTACATTTAATGTTATTATTGATAGATACATAGTTATTGCCATTTTATTATTCATATTTGCATTTTTTCCACCTTCTTCTTAAAGAAGTACCTTTAACATTTCTTGTAATACTGGTTTGGTAGTGAAAAACTTCTTTAGCTTTTTCTTGTCTGGGAAGCTCTTTATCTGTCCTTTGATTTTAAATGATAGTCTTGCTGGATATAGTAATCTTGACTGTTGGTTGTTACTTTTCATCACTTTGAATATTTCATGCCAATCCCTTCTGACCTGTAAAATTTCCGTTGAGAAATCAGCTGGCAGTCTTATGGGAGCTCCCTTGTAAGTAAATAATTGCTGTTCTCTTTTTGCTTTTAAAATTCTTTCTTTGTTTTAACCTTTGCTGTTTTATGATGTGTCTTGGTGTGGGACTGTTTGGGTTCATATTGTTTGGGGCTCTCTGCACTTCCTGGGCTTGTATTTATATTTCCTTCACCAGATTAGAAAAATTTTCAGTCATTATTTCTTCAAATAGGTTTTTGATCCCTTGCTCCCTCTTCTCTTTCTGGTACTCCTAATGTTGTTACGCTTGATGTTGTCCCAGAGGTCTCTTAAACTATCCTCATTTTCTTTGATTCGTTTGTCTTTTTGCTGTTCTGATTGGATATTTTCATCTTGTCTTCCAAATCACTGATTAGATCCTCTGCTTCATCTAGTCTGCTGGTTATTCCTTCTAGTGCATTTTTCATTTCAGTTATTGTATTTTTCATTTCTGACTGGTTCTTTTTATGCTTTTTATGTCCTTTTTTATGCTTACTATCTCCTTGCTGAAGTTCTCACTGAGTTTATCTGTTCTTCCTCTAAGTTCATTGAGCAGGCTTATAACCATTGTTTTGAACTCTATCTGACTGATTGCTTGCCTCTATTTTATTTAATTATTTTTCTGGAATTTTCTCCTATTATTTCATTGGGACATCTTTCTTTGTTTCCTCGTTTTGGCTGCCTTTCTGTGTTTTTACCTATGTATTAGGTAGATCTGCTACATCTCCCAGTCTTGGCCAGGTGGCCTTATGTAGTAAATGCCCTATGGGACCAGTGGCACAGTCTCCCAAGTCATCTGCACCAAATACTCCTGGAGCATACTTTGTGTGGGTTGTATGTATCCTTCTACTATAGTTGAGCTTTGATTTCTATTGGCACATCAGTGGGTGGGATTGACCCTCAGGGTGACTGACTCTGGTGTTTTACAATGTCCACAGTTTGGAAGCTGTGTACATGGGAGAAGAGGAGGGTTTACCCTGTGAAGCGGGATTTGCCCCAGCGGGCTCTGGTGCCTGCTGAAACCACCCTTTGGCTCTGATGCTTATGGGGCTAACTGGCTGGTGCTCTGCTGTTTACTAAAGCCAACCTTCAGGTATGTTGGGTCTGGGCCTCTTGGGAGGGGCTCCGGTGCAGTCCCTGGCTAGTTACTACTTGTGACCAGCCAGGCATTGCATAGATGCTACAAAGCAATCCACAGTTGGTCACTCCTTCTGCTGGACCTGGAGGCATGCAGGGGAGGCTACACTGCGAACCAAGTATGGCTGCCATCAGTACCTGGCTCCACAGAAAGCTTAGGGCACCCCAAAGCTAGCTGTGGCCTGCTGGCTTCTACAAGTCTTGGCTGATTATAGAGCCTCATGTGGTATAAGAGTTGGGTGAGGCAGGGTTTCATAAAGTTACCAGGGTGGGACAAGTGTTGTTTACCAGATTCATGTAGATTCTGATTTGGTGCCAGTGCTGAGCCTGGAGCTACTCAGAAAAAGTCTCAGAGCACACCATTGCTGCCCACATGGGGCCTGCAACCTCCTGAGAGTTGTCCAAGAAAAAGTACAATGTAGATGGGGCTGTCTGCTGGCCCAGAATCTGCCTTCCTTGGGGTGGGTCCCAGGGAGTTGCCAGGGTGGAACAAGGAGAACATATCAGGCCAATGCAGATTCAGATATGGCAGTGGGTGTCAGGGGAGGGCTCAACACAGGAAAGATGGTGCCTGTCTGCTGACTACACAGGGAGGAGGGTTCTGCACAGGGAAAATGGCAACAATCCCTCCAGTCTTTGCCCTGGAGCCACATAACTCATTTTCTTCCTGTGTGTCTCTGATGCCTCCTGAGTCACTGTCCCTATGCCCAAGCCCAGGGTGAATGCCTGTGAGCAAGTGAATTTGTGTACAGGCCCTTTAAGAGGATGTCTGGGTTTCCTGCAGCCTTCAATCCCACCCAGGTAGTTAGAACCCCCACTGTTTTTCACAGCTAGATATTGTGGGGGCTCCTCTTCTTGGCACCAATACTCTGGGATGGGGAACCCAGTGTGGAGCTGGCATCCCTCACTCCTCCTGGGGCAATCTTCATAGCCAAGACATCCCTCCTGGTGTTCTAATGTTGTGCACAAGTATGGGGCTGGCCTGTTTCATGTCTCTGCTCTCCTACCAGTCTTGCCAGTACTTGTTCTTTATACAAGGTCAGACAATTACATTTGCGATCTCATCCTAGAAAAAGTGCTACATAGCTCATTGCTGAATATCACTATGGCCACCTTCAAAGTACTCCCCTTGGGAAGCTACGCACTGTTGCCATCACCTAGTCCACCCTTCAAAGCAATTTTGGAACTCTTTTACTGGAATGGTCTTCAGAGCTGTTGTCGTATTACCCTTGATGTCCTGAATGTCATCAAAATGTCTTCCTTTCAATATTTCCTATATTTTCAGATAAAGAAAGAAGTCATTGGGGGCCAGATCAGGTGAGGAGGGAGGGTGTTATTATTTGTCTACTGGCTAAAAACTCCCTCACAGACACTGCCATGTGAACTGGTGCATTGTGGTGATACAAGAGCCATGAATTGTTGGCGAAGTTCAGGTTGTCTAATTTTTTCACGCAGCCTTTTCAGCACTTCCAAATAGTAAACTTGATTAACTGTTTGTCAGATTGGTACAAATTCATAATGAATAATCCCTCCGATATCAAAAAAGTTTAGCAACATCGTTGCAAGTTTGCAAACTTAATTGCCAGACCTCATATTCTTAGTTATAGAACTTCTGTTCAGTTAGACTTCAGACGGTTCTCCAGGTTGATTGTTTTATTTATTTATTTATTTATTTATTTATTTATTTATTTATTTATTTATGTTAGTTTCAGGTGTACAAAGCAACATAATAGTTAGACATTTACACCCCTCACAAAGTAATAACACCTCTCCCCCAAGCTACTACCCCTCTGACATCTTGTATAATAGTTATAATACCATTGACTATCTTCCTTGTGATTGTTTTATAATTTAGTTGTAATTTTAATGTGGTCATGGGAGAAGGCAAGTATAATGTAAACTCCATTTTAGCCAGTATTTTCACTTTTTTGTCACTGCTATATTCCCAATGCCTAGAATAATGCCCAACACGTGGGGATTCCTCAATAATTACTAATTATATGAATAAATTAATAGTTGGAAAAACCATTACTACCTAATGAATGTTTAATTTATCTTAATTATCCAGATAAATTATTTATTCTTGACAAGATATGGTTGAAAAAAGAGTACTAAAATTTTTTAAGAACATGAAATTCTTGAAAAATTGAGCTTCAAAATTAGAAAAATTTTAAAAATAATTAGCTGTTTAATTGATGCACATTTTCTGTTTTACATTTTCATGTACTTTTACACACACACACACACACATACACCTATGTCACACTACGTGTCATGAAGATAATTTTTTTTCAGGTTTCAGGCATTTTTAGATCACATTAATAATTTTTGGCCATAACCACATACTTATCACATGTAATGCTTTATTTTTCTTCAATGCTATCTTAAACCAACTCTCTTTACTTTTTCTACTTATCCTGGTACTAAATTTGATTTATAGTTTTTAAATATACAATAAGTTAAAAATGTGATTATTGAAACAAAAACAGCATCCATTTTTCCTTCCATGTAGGAGCAACCTGATTTTAGTAAAGTGTCCTCAACTAGAACTTTCTTGAAGACCATATCCAGATTAAGCAGCCAACAAAGGGCATTGCACATGCAACAAAAACTGTGCTAAATGCTGTCAGATGTAGAAAGACACTGTTTCCAAGGCTTATGCTGTATTAGGAGACTCATGGCCCTCCACAAGCACCTCATAATCATTGCAAAGTTATTCATAGGAATTACAGTATTGAAAGCACACATTTGTACACATTTTCTATCTTATATGCTTATGTAAACTGATGTACTATTATATATATATATATATATATATATATATATATATATATATTTACCTTTCCATTTTTTTTATAAACATTAATAATTTTCACAACAATTCTGTGTGAAAAAGCAGCTATCATTAACATCTGTTGTAATTTATGATTTATAAAAGAATACTGAAAGGTCTAAGATAACTATGGGGAAAATTGGTTTTCATTGGTGTCCTTATACTTTGTGGGCATAATTACCATTTATTTTTGGAAAAAAATAATAAAGTATAAAATATTAAAATTAAAGATATACTGATAGGGGAAATAGGAAGAAACATTTGACCTAAAACAATCTTGGGAATTCTGGTTACCTGGTTATATGATTGTTATGTAGGGAAAGATGGGCAAGTGGGATTGGGGATTCCATCAGTCCCTTAGTTCCCTGATCAATTCCCTTAGTTCCCTGATCAATGGAGCAATTGATCAGGGAACTAAGGGACTGATGGAATCCCCAATTGAACCATTTTGGTTACAAGTTTCAGAAACCTAATTCAAACTATCTTATGTAAAGAAGACAAATAAAAAAAATAATAAAGTAATTTATTGAATCACATAATGGTGAAACCCATGGCTAGAAGTGGTCAGGCAGGTTAGGTCCAAGCATCTCTTCCTCCCTTCTCTCTCTGTCTCTCATAGGCAGGCCATCTCCCCGTAGTTGCCACCCACAGATGAAGATTACATGATTCTTTATCTTTAACAAAGCCATCAGAAAAACAGTTTATCATTTTTTAATGAGTAGATAGATAGATATACAGATAAACTTCTGGAATTCTATTGCTTGGATCAACTTAGAATCTGTGCAGCATAGAACATAGGAGTTGGTGGGTATCATGTGTTCCACCTCAACCACATGCATTGAAACTATATGAGAGAAGCATCTCCAAAAGGACATCAGAGAGCTTTTAGCAGAAGAAGAGGAGATGTGTGTTGTAAGATAGGACAAGTTAGCAAAATGTCTACTAGGGTTTGTATTCTGCCAGCCACTGAGGGTTAGTATAATGCTCTCAAGTAGTTACAACTTCAAAGGGGATAACAAATCTCAGGAAACATTGAGTAGACCATATAAAATTACAGAGAAGATAGCACTGTGTTCTATAACTTAGGGATTTTATCTTCATACCTTTGAACTCATCCCTCAAAAAGAGCAGTTTCACTCTATAACTGCCCAAAGGACTCTGTGTGGATCCTGCTGTGAGCGGCCCCTTGAAATGGTACTAAGAGAGCAGGAACCAGGCACCAAGTAGAAGGCAAGTGCCCTTCAAGGCAGGATGACCTGCTGCTGTCCTGGAATTTGGCAATGAAACTCACTGCCAGAGGGAGCCATCTTAGAGCAGAGCCCTTGCAGATGGAAGCAGCTGTTGGGAGACTGTGCCAGGAGCTTCTGCCAAGAGTAATTGCCAAAAGGAGTTGCTGGGAAGCCACTTTGGGAGCAGGAAGAATTGTTAATAGTCTCAGCACTCTTCATCACAGCATCATAAGTAACCACAGAGGTCTGGCGAGAGAGTAAGATCGTTGTTCTTTCTAAATACCATGAGTTTAATTCTGTATCTATATTAATGTATATATACATAGATCTCAGTTTATTATATATTTCTGTGTATTCTATCTACTCCATAGTAAAGGATCAAAGTCATTACTATCATTACTCACTCAGTTAATTTTATGTAAAAGATGAAATAAAAAGAAAATTTAAACTTCATACTTCTGATGTGATTGCCATCTAGTGGAGGAAAGAAGTATGCAAATAAATGTTTAGAACGCAGTATAACAGGAATAGTTGCAAAATGTTACCTGGGGAAGCCCAGGGAAAACAGCTGCCTTCGCTTGAAGGACTTGAGCAAGGCTTTACTGAAGAGGACACATTTCATCTGGATCTTAATGAATGGAAGGTTCAGAAATTCCAGCAGGAGTACAAACCTACTATAGAACTGGAAATCCAGCTTCATATTTCAAAGTGTCACCTTGGAAAAGACGGTTTGTGTATAATACATTACAACTTAAATAAAGAAATAGGTAAATAGCTCTCAAAAGTTTACATTAATAGTTTAGGTGCTTAGGTGAATATTTTGGAAAAATATATTTAGGGGACTAAAAGAATATTTCAAGTGCTTGATAAGTACTTCATAACACAAGTTTCCTCCCAAAGTTTGATGTGATCTATTCCTAATAATGTGAATTAAAATTTATTAACTAATGTTATCTTTTCCTTTTTGACCCCTATTCCTTCTCACTCACTATCATCTTTCTAGATTTCTTCTCCAAAAGCAAGAGAAACATGGTCTCATTGCCTGATTGTTATCAATTCAGAAACTATTATTAAATATTAATAGATTTTCAGCATTTGCTAAAATTTATCATAGGCAGTATACTATATAATTTATAGATATTAAGTTATTTGATTCTCTTCAAAATACTATTAGGAACATAAAATTAATAATCCCATTTTATAATAAAGAGACTGACGTTTAGCAACTTTAACCAAGTTTCATATAGCTAGTGGAACATGATGGGGCTACCCTAGCCAGGCTTTCTAATTCCAGGTGGTTTCCACACTTAAGTAAAGGAATTGGAAAACATCGTGTAAATTGATCTAATGATGTTTATTTTGAGATGACTATTTAAATACTTTCTTAGCTTGAGGATAATCATTTTATCCTCCCAAATATTTTTCCCAATCCATAAAATGATGTCAAATGCCTCAATATCACGATAAGTCTCATGCTTTCTTTATCCCCAAAGATGTAAAGACAAGATTGAAACTAAGGGCATGCAGAAGTATTTTTAGTGACTCACAAATCAGCGTAGATGCCAGGTAACCGAATACCGACTCATCCTCCAGCACAGCAGGTGCATTAGTGAATGTGTTCGCCAGGCCGTCTTGGTTATTAGTTCTATAATCCTTTTCACCTGCCTATTAATTTCTCCCAGATGACCTCCAAACTCATAAAGTTTTATAAGCTCTAAGTGATCCTTCCAAAACACCGAAGAAACTGAGAAGACAATCCTTTCATTCCTAAGTACTTTTATGCAATAAAATTAAACACCGTATGATCTCACTTATATGTGGGAATCTAAAAAACAAATAAACAGAAACCCAAACTCGGAAAAAGAGATCAGATCTGTGGTTGCCAGAGATGGGAGGGGAAAGGGAGGGAGGAGGATGAAGGTGGTCAAAATGTACAACCTTCCGTTATAAGATAAATAAGTACTAGGTATGTGATATACAACATGGTGACTATAGATAACATTGCTTTAAGGTATATTTGAAAGTTGTTAAGAGAGTAGGTCCTAAAAGTTTTCAATACAAGGAAAAAAAACCTCTTTTTTTTTGTACTTATATGAGACGATGGATGTTAATGAAACTTAATGTAGTAGCTGTTTCATAATATATATAAATTAAATTATTATGCTGTACATCTTAAACTTATATAGTGCTGTATGCCAATTATATCTTAATAAAACAGGAGAAAAAGAATTAAAAACAGTTTTTATCAAGTAGCTGACACATGAAGAATTGATGGGAGATATGCCAATTAGGTCCTGAGCTATACATACTATAACAGTTTATCTGAGCATCTTATAAAACAATAATGGCACAAGTGATATAACAGCTGGTAGCTCTCATTACGGCTCCCATTCTTATACTGGGTATTACAGCCTAAAGCTAAATTCTTGATTGTTTCCCACCTTCCTTACTTAGTTGACCACCAGCCAACTGTTGTTTAGAAATGGTAAGCAGAGGCAGGGTTCTCTAATGACAACCACAGAATGGAAATATGAAAAGTGGAAGTCCAGTGCAGGTTCAGCTGACTTGCTGTATGATATTGGACAGACAGCAAGTCTCTCTGGACCTATTAGATTCCAACTGTGTGAAAGGAGAATGATGATTTCTGCCATCTAGACCTCTTACAAATATGAGACTAAAGCATGACGATTAAAGTGAGAAAATATTGCAGTTACAAGGTATTAGTCATTTCTTTTCTGACTGACCATAAATAACTTCAACTTACCCTTCTCTCTTGATCAGTGCAGATTCTCCAAAAAGGTATTGTAAAATCATTAACTAATGGTATTTGTCACCATTTCCTGTGTAACAAATTATCACAAAACTTGGCAGCTGAAAGCAATCACCACCATGTATTATCTCATGTGGTTTCTGAGGGTCAGTAATCTGGGAGGGGACTAGCTGCGTGGTTTTGGCTCAGGGTCTCTCACGAGGTTGTAGTCAACACTCATGTCGATGTTTAGCTATAATTGTAGGCTCTCCTTTTAAACTCACTCACACGATCGTTAGTAGGCATTGGATCCTCAGTAGCTGTTGGCCAGAGAATTCAGTTTCTCACCATATGGTCCTTTCTACACTACTGCTTCATAGCATGGCAGCTGGCTTCTCCCAGAGGGGGTGAGGGAGGGAGGGAGAGAGAGGGAGGGAGGGAGGGAGGGAGGGAGGGAGGGAGGGAGGGAGGGAGGGAGAGAGAGAGAGAGAGAGAGAGAGAGAGAGAGAGAGAGATTGAGAACACCCATGATGGAAGTCTTTTATAACCTAATTATGGAAGGGACATATCACACATAAGCTAATTGTCACACAGACCCACCTAAGCATAATGCAGGAGGGGACTACACAAGTGGGTGGATTCTCCAATCTTAGTGACTGGTTACCACAGTAGAGAAAAGACTAATGAATAGAGCTTAGCAACTCAAAGTGTTTTCCAGAGGTGCGCTTGTTTGGAATGCACAATCTTAAGTCCCACTCCAGACTACTGGATCAGAATCTGCATATAAAATGTTCTCCCAGTGATTCAGTGCACATTGAAGGGACAGAAAGCCTACTGCCTGAAGTGGGTTCTGACCTACTGCCCTTAAAACAAACAAATAAACAAACGAAAAAACATTAATTTTAATATGCCCTATCATATTAACCCAAATTAACAAAAATACAGCGTAAAGCGTGTTTAAGAGTACAAAAAATAAAGTTAAATTCTAGCTAAGCTGTAAAAAGCCATAGCTAAAATAAAAATAAATTACGAAAGTGACTTCACAAATTTAAACCCTGACAATGAAACCAACATTATCTTTGAGAGAAACAGCGTAATAAAGGTGCCTACTTGTCATTCTACTTTACCTGGAAAATTTTCTGAAAATCCAAACCTTTTTCAGAACATTTGGTATATGTTGGAGAGAAAGGGGAAGATATGTTTAATAACTGTTCTCATTATTCATATTCAATCACTCAAGCAACATATGAATACTAATACTTTTTCTTCATAAAAAAATGAAATAATTCAGAAAATGGAGTGGTTTCCTTTGATTAGTCTCTTTCTAAAGGTAATATTGCTATCAATTTGCTGTGCCTTCTTCCAAACATTTTCTATGTATTTGTATACAAATGTTTAGATGCATGGACTATGTATACTTACATATACCTATGGATATATATGTATATGTACATATATATAGATATACATACGTGTATTTATACACATAAATATTTATATTTATAATTATATATTCATAAGCATATATAAGATGATATATTTATGTTGGTGTGTTTTATGGTGGATTTATTCCTTTTTTCTTTATAAATCCTAATACATGGTGCATTACGTTCTTTACTTCACATTTTTCCCCCTGTGACATATTTGATAGCCTGGACATAAAATTTAGGTATGTCCTAATGATGGAAGCTTCCAATTATTTATTATTACAAACACTTTTCACAATTATAAAATCATTCCTATATTTGCCTCTTTGTAAACACATGCAAGTGTTTTATCAGACTGTAGACACCTAGAAAAAGAATTCATAGGGTTTTGGATTAGTGTATTTTTAAATTTTGATGGATATTGCCAAATTTTCTTTCATGTACTGTACCAATGGCACCATTTTCAGCAGTGTGTATGAGAATCTCTTCTATAAAACTGCCAACACTTTATAATAAAATTTAAAACTTTTTACCAATCTGATGAGTAAAAGGTAGTATCTTTTTTTGTTTTAAATTTCAGAGCATTTACTTGTTGCCAGCTCTGCTGCTTTCAGAATTCAGGAACACTTGAAATCAAAGTCATATTAGGCATCTTTTCAGTCTGTATTAGGGATGTGGCAAAACCAGGGGATGACAGAGTCTAAGACATCAAGGCAAGGTGCAAGAGGAAAGTGCAGACATAAGAATAATCTGGGCGTGAAAGGTACACTTAAAATCTCAAGTTCAAGGAAGATGGTAGGGATGAGAGATGGGATCCTGTAATCACGCAGAGAATTTGAGTTGGTTATTTCCTTCTCCCAGTCATTAATGAGATCCAATTTAGTTCCCCTTCAATTTCTTAATTTCCAGGCAGGTCCTTTGAGGCACAGTGAAAGTACTAAGAAGGCTCCCACGTGAGTATCTCTGGAGGAGGCAGGGTAGGTAGGCACTGGCTCAGTACCTGGAGGCACCCAAAGCAGGCCTAATAGCTTGAGAGATGGAGAGAGTATGGACTGTGCTGTTTGTGTCACGGCTAAAATATTGTATCTCAATCATTTATAGCAAGTAATTTCTCTTTTTCTGAATTTGTCCACATACTTACTCCCTTTTCCTTTTATAACTAAGCCTTTCGTACTTACCAATATATCTGAGAATCATACCACGTGGAGAATTTTCTCACTCTTTTTTTGTAGCTGTATAGAGTTCATATGGACATACTACAGTTTATTCAGTCACATTCTTTTTAGAAGCATTTGCTGCTTTTCAATATTTTTCAATTACAAATAAGTAACCTTGAAAAGACATATTTACATTTTGTTGGAGGTATATCTTTACAGTAAATTATTAGATATGGGATTGCTGAGTCAAATAGTAAAGGCATATCTATTTTTTGTTAAGTATTGCCAAATTTTCCTCCAAAAGGGTTATACCAGTTGTAATTCCACCAGAAATGCATGAGTGTGTCTGTTTCCCCATTATCTAGACAAAAGATGTTGTCACACTTTTCATTTTCCTTAATCTCATTTGTGAGAAATGGTATGTCAGTGTAGTTTTTTTTTTTATTATTATTCTTTCTTTATTTGAAAAAATCTTAAAGATTGCAATTTTTTATTCACAACTGTTTTAGTATTCTAAAAGATAAGGACTATTTTTTCGACATAACTATAATATCGTTATTGTCCCTGAATGTCAGCGTAGTTTTAATTTGCATGTATGTAACTATATATGAGTGAGGTGAAAATTTTATCCTATGCTTAATGACCATTTTTATCTTTTTAATGCATTTTCTGTGTCATATCTTTTGCTTATTTTTCTAATTTTTTTTGTACTTCATGCTGTCCAGTTTTAAGAGTTTTTCATATATTAAGGATAGTTACTCTATGTTACAATATTTTCTTCCAGGATCAGTTGTCTTTTGAATGTGTTTATGGGTTTCTTGTTTTTGTTCGCTATGCAAGTTTTAAAATTTTTGTCTAGCCACATTTATTAACCTTATATTTTATGGTCTCTGGATTTTTAATCATAGTTAGAAAACCCTTTCTACTCCCAGGTTGTAAAGGGACTCACCTATGTTTTCTTTTAGTACGTATTCTGTTTCTTTTCCCCCTTTTCCTTTTTTTTTACATTTAGATTTTTGATACACTTGGAGTTCATTCTAAATATTAAATTATGTATTTAATTTTGTCATTTTCTAAGCAGCAAACCTGTTGCCCGGCACATTTTATTTAAATAATATGTTTCCCCCCTCAGTGATATGTGATGTCACCTTTATCATATACAAAATTTTCATATGTACATGGATCTATTTCTTTTTTTTGTTGTTTATCTGTTCACACTCTGGTCTTATGTTGCTTTGGTTACAGAGACTTTATAATTTAATGTCTAGTAAGACTAGGCATCCCTCATAGTTTTCTGTTTCAGTTTCGTCCTGGCTTGCATGTTTGCTTTTCCATATGAACTTTAGTATCAACTTGTCTAGCTCCATAATACTTTGTAGGTGTTTTTACTGGGCTTACATCAGCGTTATAAATCCTTTAGGGAGAACAAATATCTTTCAACTGATAACTTTTATGCTGAGTCATCCTACCCAAGAACAAGAAATGTCTTTCAATTTCTTCAAATATACCTTAATATCTTCAAGGAGTCGTTTAAAATTTTTCCTTAACCTGTAAGGATTTTTGCATATTTTAAAATTTTATTTCTAAGTATTTAATCTTTGTTGCTATTGAAAGAGGGATTTTTCTCTACCGTTATGTCCTATGACTGGTTATTGTTTGAATATATAAAAAATATTAATTTCTGTACATTAATTTTGGATCTAACTGAATACCTCATTGATACTTTGCTGAATTCTTTGAGTAAGTTTTATAATTGATATGCTAGGGTTTTCTAAGTATATAAAAATATTGTCTGTAAATAGAGGTAGCTTTACATTTTTTAATGAATTTTTATGTCTCTAATCGATTTCTCTTGTCTAATTAATTGCATTGGCTAATGAAATGATACCAGTACAAGGTAGAATAGGGTAAAAAGTGTAGACATTTTTGCTTTGTTCTTAGTCTTAGTCTTTAAGGTTTATTCATGAAGGAAGTTTAACTTAGGTTTACATATTTAATCATGTTAAGGGAGTATCCATCAATCCTGTTTTCTTGATTTTCTTGGGTCAGAAATGGGTCTTGATTTTTGTCAAATGATTTTTCAACATCTATGGAGGTAATTGCATGTTTTATTCCTTAGATCTATTAATATACTGTATTATGTTAATGGTTTCCTAATACTGAACCAATCTTGCATTCATATAATAAATACCACCTGATCATGATGTGTTATTTTTTAATGTTGTGTTGTATCCTCTTTGCTAATATTTTATTTAGTATTTTGAATTAGTATTTATAAGTGATATTGGTTTGTAATTGTTTCATACTGTCTATCAGGTTCAGTTACATTTGCTATACAAATGTAATTAGGACTTTTCCCTTCATTTGTAGTGCCCTGGAACAATTTATGGAACATTGAGCATTTCTTAGACTTCTGTGAAACCATCTGGCCTATGCTTCTGTGGGATGGTTCCTTTATAACTTTCGTAATTTCTCCTAAAGTTAGTCTGTTTAAGCTTTTATTTTAAAATGGCATTGCTTTTGTTAATCTCTATTTCACTAGTAAGTTATTCAATTTATCAGGGTTTTAAACATATTTGCATAGAGCTCTGCAAAGTAACCTCTTATACTTTCTAAAATTTCTTCTGTTTCACTGTTTGCTCCTTGTCATTTCTTATTTTGTATATATTTCTTCTCATTTTGTTTCTTGATCAAAATATCTCATGGTTTGTCAATTTTGTTAATTTTTTCAAAATTATGTCTAATCATTAATTATCTCTAATTATCTCATTACATTATCTCTAACTCATTAATTCTGCTTTTATCGTGATTATTTCTCTTTTATGTGTTGTTTTTGCTTAGTTTTTTTAAGCTTGGAATTTAATTTATTTTAATTCTTTTGTGTTTAATACTATGGACTTTCCTCTGATCATTATTTTAAATGTATGTTATAGATTATGATATGTAGTGTTATGTTATCAGTTTTACAGTTTTTATTTTCTCTTTCATACAAAAGTTATTTAGTAGAAAATTTTATGATTTTTAGATAATAGGGACTTTAAAACTTTAAAAAATAATTTCTAGTTTTATTGCATAATGGTTGGAGAATACTGTTTATAACATTCCTACCTTGTAGAATTTACTGGTGTCAACTTTGTAAACTAATATATGATCAATATTTGTGAGAATTTGATTGATATATTTTGTTTCAATGATATATTGAGAAGATCAGTCTCTAGTATTAGGATATAACATTTGATATATACCCATAAAATCTACATAATGGTTTATGTTGTTCAGATCTTTAATATCAATACCTATTTTTGTCCACTTAATCTGTCTTATACTGTGAATGACATATTAAAATTTCCTATAATTAGCTTATATCTGTTTCTTTGTATCTTGAATACTTTTGGCTTTATAAAAGTCATTGCCGTGTTATTTGTTGCATAGATATTCATAAATGTCATATGTTTTTATAAATTTGACTCAAAAATTAAATGTGCATTTCTATACAGAAGTTCATTCTTATATATGTAAACACATAAACAAACAAATATAAAGGAAAAGTTATTCTTACAGTTTTTTTAATGAATAATTTGAAATAAAATATAGAAATAGAGAATTACCACTGGCACATGTCACAATAATAAGTTTTGCAGGTAAGACACACCAGTGAATACTAAAATGAATGCGTAAAAATTTGAGGATAAATAGAATTTGTATAGTTTCAAAATATTTCTTTCAGGATGCTTATATTTACTTCAAAAAAGTTTCTCCTTTTTCCAGAGGAGAAACTCAGCAGACACCATCTTAATCCAGTAACTAAGATTAACATCACCAGTAATAAGACATAACAACATTATAAATCCCTTGAAAAAAAAGAAATACAATACCATTTTTGTGGAGGGGCAAACTACAAAATAACTGATTAGTACTCTTCAAAAGTGTCAAGGTCATGATAGAAGAAAGATGATTGGAATATTTACAACTAAATGCAATGTAAGATCTCGGATAATATCCTGTAACAGGAAAAGGACATTAGTGGAAAAAAAATGGTGGAATTCAAATAAAGCCTGTAGTTTAGTCAATAATATATTTCCAACGTTAATTTTCTGTTTTTGTTAATGTTACTGTGGTTATATAAGATGTCAACATGAGACGCAGCATATTGAGGAATAAAAGAAAAACACTGTATTTTTAAGATAATTTCTTTTTCAATTAGCCACTTTTAGATTTACAGAAAAATTGAAGTCGTATAGACAGTTCCCGCATACTCCCGTACCTCCCTGCCACAGCTTCCCCTATCAACTTATATTAATGTGGTACATTTGTTACAATTAATGAACCGATATTGACACATTGCTATTAACTAACACCCGTACTTTACATTTACTTTTGCTTTTTGTGTTGTATAGGTTTTGACAAATAAATATGTAACGTATCCACCATTGCAGTATCATACAGAATCGTTTCACTGCCCTAAAAATCCCATATGTCCCACCTATTCATCCCTCTCTCTCTCTTCTCCATTTCTCAAACCCTGGCAAGCACTGATTTTTTCAGGGTCTCTGGTTTTGCCTTTCCTAGAGTGTCATATAGTCGTCCGTTGTAGAATGTCACACGGTAGATAGTCTTTTCAGACTGATTTCTTTCACTTAGCAATAAACATTTAAGCTTCCATGTCTTTTTGTGACTTAATAGCTTATTTCCTTTTATCACTGAATCATATCCTGTTGTATGGAGGTACCACAGTTTGATTTTCCATTCATCTATTGAAGGGCCCTCCATTGCTTCTAATTGTTGGCAATTATGAACAAAGCTAATAAAATATTTGTGTGCAGGGTTTTGTGTGGATATAAATTTTCAGTTCAATTGGGTAAATACCTGGGAACATAATTGCTTGATTGTATGGTAAGGCTATGTTTAGTTTTTTTAAGAAACTGCCAAACTGTCTTCCAAAATGGCTGTACTATTTTGCATTCCCTCCAGAAATGACGGAGAGTTTCTGGTGCTCTACATCCTCATCAGCATTTGGTGTTGTCAGTATTTTGAATTCTAGCCAATCTAATGGGTGTGTAGTGGTGTGTCATTGTTGTAGTTTGCATTTCCCTGATGACATATGATGTTCAGCATTTTTTCATATGCTTATTTGCCATCTTCCATATCTTCTTTGGTGAGGTATTTGAATGTCCAGATCTTTTGCCCACTTTTTAATTGGGTTCTTCTCTTACTCTTGAGTTTTAAGAGTTCTTTGTATATTTTGGATACAAGTCCTTAATCAAATATGTGTTTAGCAAATATTTTATCACTGTTTTTGACTTTTCTTTTCTTTTTTTAACCTTATCTCTTACAGGTGAATATTTCCATAAAGAGCAGAGATCAGCAGAATGATCAAATTCTGCCCTCTGCGGCAATACTGTGTATGTACATTGACATATGTCCCCATAAACATTAAAATTTTATTTAAATGGGGTGAGATATTTTTACAGAGCCATCATGAGCAGAGCCTTTTTGTTGTTCTTGGAAAGAACCTGACTTAGCTTTAGGATGCCCTTCAAGGAAATGCTACATCCAAAGTTATGTAACAGTTTTCCTACTTACCATCTCTTCAGTTTATAAAAGGGTGAGAATGATGTCAGTGTTGTGGATATTTCAGTAATGAGTATGTCAAACTTGGTAACTCTTTTGTTATCCAAAGCTTAATCATGGCAAGTTTATCTTTTCCCCAGGATCCAAGCCATACATCTTTTCTTTCTGCCTGGCTCAGAATTACTTCAGTTAGCCCAAAGAAGTCATCGGCTCACTCGCTGCACCACATCATAGGTCTTTTTAAAGAAATAAAATGTACCTGTACCCTACATTTCCATTGTTGGGTGAAGGAATCCTGTGACAAAAGCAGTAAATAAATAAGTTGGTATTTCAAACACGTATTTTTCCTGGGCACTGCATGTTGGAGGGAGGTATGGAAAGTTTTCCTCTATCAACAGGTTAGATGCGATGAATAAGATTTTACAACAGCCTGAAATAGACTTTGTTTAGCATTTTATACTGTTGTTTAAAATTAGTTTCAGTCAGATTGTAGAATCTTATTTGGAGTGGACAGATGCTCTAAGGAGTCTTACAAGCCTGGGTTATTCTGAGGCTGTGAGCCATTCCTCAAGATAGGTCGATCTCTAGATAGTCCCTAGCCTCAGGGTGGGATTTCAGGCAGGCAATTATAGGAGTTCTGAACTCAGTTTCTAGCTATGAGAATTTCATTGTCAAAAAGGGCCTCTTCTACATGTAACCTTATGATCTTAACAAGCTATTTGCTTGTAGTAAATACAATTTATATTTTTGAATATTTATATGTACCAAGAAATGTGCTACATGCTGAACTGGGATGGAGTGGTGAATTTATTTCTATTCTTAAGAAGGCTGTCTGGGAGGTAGTAAGAGATCTGTAATTAGCCCTCGAGTCGTTCTGCTACTTCAACTACTTACTTATTAGGTATGTGACTGTCACCAAGTTATGAACAGGTTAAGCTTCAGTTCTCTCTTATTTAAAATGGAATAATACATAATAATATATTAATATTGTTAATAAGTCTATTAATATAATTCTTATAATTATATTAATTTGTATTATGATATGTTCACATATAATTATAATTATATTATGCTCATAATATAATTTAATATTCTAATTTAGTAATTACATTAATGTATCTAAAATAAAATAAAGGTACTAACCCTCATGAGGTCTCAGTAAAGATTAAATAAAGTAGTGTTTGTAAAATTTATAAATAATAAATAATATTTGTAAAGCATTTAATATAGTGGTGGGCACACATCCAACACTCAATAACATTTAGCCATCAGTATGACGGAGATTACAGTCTTGTTGAAACAATAATAAACACAGTTGTTAAATAAGAAACCCATGACACCTGCCAAAAGATGTGATAAAGGTGGTTATTTCTACAAGACTTCAAAAGCAGGAAAAATAGATGTGAATAAGAGTAGCATGAACAAGCTTAGTTGAAAGTTCCTGTGCGTGTAATGGTGTCTTATTCATAGCTCTCCTCGTTCTATGCCAGGGCACTTAGTCTATAAAATGTGCTCAATGAACACTGGCTCTTTGAGTGATTTAGGATTTGAGTTAGGAATCCAGAGATAGTTAGGATTTCTACAGGTACGATGAGAGGATACAATCTTGGTTGGGCAGAAATTGAGCAAAGATGCGAATGCAGAAACAAGAGTGGCATGCCTGCTGGTAACCATGACTACAGTAGCCACTGCTTGCTCCTATAGGATGTCAGTAAGTGGTCTGAGAAAGCCCAGGAAGAGATGGCAAGCCTTTGGGAAGGCATAAGCACATAGATGGGTGGTAGGAACTTAATTTTATGGTCGTTGGGTAATTAATGAAAGAGAAGCAATGTTAATAAAATGATAGTTAAGACAAGTAACCTCTCATAGTTGTGCAGAATTATTAAAAAGTTAGGGTATAGGGAAAACTTATTAGTCACATGTAAGACAATGAGAACTCCAGTGATTAAAAGGGGATGATAAAGGGGAAAACTTTCAATACTGAAAGTTATTTACAGATACTATATGATTTAAACTTCAGTGAGATAGGCCTTATGCTCATTTCACAGCTGAGAAAACTGAGGCTCAGAGAGACTATTAGTATGCCGTGGAACTAGAATTCAAAACCAGGTTTTCTAGGCTGCAAGGCATGTTCTTTTTGATAGGCCTTAATAATTGATTGACTATGAACTATCTGGGGAGAAATGTAAGATGATTTCAAATTGATTGCATATGATTGGAAAAATGCTAACTAATAGTTATTGAAAAAAGAACCAGTTTGAGAAAGATAATGAATTTAGTTGTTATATTGAATTTGAAGCAACAGTGGGAATACAGTGCCAAACATGCATTACATAATTAGAGATGTGGGTCTGTTTGAAGCTTTGACGACAAATCAGGGCTGAAAATCAACACTGGGAATTCAATTGAACAATGGTAGTGGGTGATACATCCTAGGCACAAGCCTTAGAACAGAATCAGGAAAATTCTAAGGACAGGGTTAGAATTGGAGCCAGCGAAGAAGACAAAAGACAAAATGAAAAGAAAAAAGTAACAAATTAGATAAGAAATGCACAAGTAGATTTTTTTTTTTTAAATTAGGGCCTATCAAATGCTACATGTATTTGTCTAGATACGTGTACAGAGAAAGGAGGGAGTCAAAGCTGAATGAAAGATAAGGGGCAGAGTGAGTAGGGGACAAAGACCAGTGTGGGAGTGGGAAGACCTGAATTACAGTACCAGCTTTGTCATTCTGTGACCTTAGTGAAATCACCAAACATCTCCAGGCCTCAGTTTACAAATTTGTAGAATTAGAGATCTAGTCAAGGAGATTTCCAAAGGTCACTCTCAGTGTTAAAACTATAAGCTTAAAGGGAATATGTTTTAAAGTATGTAGACAAGATTGGGTGCAGAATTTTATAAGATTCATTTATTTCTTTAACATCTGTTATGGCTGAGATTTATTATGTCTATGTCTGTATAGTGGGAATGGGGAGAAAACGCATTTTCTAGTATAAATTTGAAGAATTTAAGAGATGCTCACAGATAATTACAAGGTAGAAAGTCCGTAGGTTGCAAGAAAGAATTAATAGTCTGGGGAAGCTCAAAGAAAAAGAGAGAAGTTTTTCCATCTGGAGAAGGGAGGGAGATGGTGAGGACTGTGCAATGACCTACCAAAGAGCTCTCAGAAGTCTTCCATTGTTGACTCCAGTACAGCTTAAGGATAGAAGCAATTCATCAGTTAGAACAGTGGTGTCCTTTAGTTCTTCTGTTGGATGTCACTAAACCAAGTCAGACTTTAGCCTAGTGACCAGCCTAGGAGCACAAGAATTGAGCAAGCCTGTGTTAAATCCTAGCTATGCCACTTCCTAACTGTTACCTCCCCATTTCAGTTCCTGCATTTATAAACTGATGATATTATCACTACCTACCTCACGAGGATGCTGTACAGAATACATGAGATGATGCATCCAAGTTCTTCATGATGTGGGCATTACACAAAAAGCTCAACATATGTTAGCCATTGTTCTTTTCCTAAAGAGTAGATGTTAGACCATTGTTGGGGAGCAGGAGAATTTTCCTCTCCTATCCTTAATTCTTATGGCTGGACTAATAATAAAACAATAAAATTGACTAAGGGCTAGATTAACAGGAGAAAAAACAATTTCATATGTGGGCATGGGAGAATCACAATATGATGCTCCAAACATAAAATAAGCCTCAGAGAAATGATGAAACCAAGCCCCTTTTTACACTATTTAGACAGAGAAAGAATAAATTTGTGAGAAATTGACTGAACCAAAAGAAAGTTGTGTTCATTATAAAGGAATCTAAGAGAGGTTTGGGTGTATATTCATGAAGACTTTAAAACCACAGTACACGAGAAAAGAGGCAACAAGATTTGATTCCACAGACTTCTAGGCTCTGAGTTAACTGTAGTGATATAGGGTGTTATCCAGGTGCCAGAAGGATACCTTTCACAGGGAAGATTTATTTACTAAATTCCAGGATACACGGGAGAGTCAAAGTGCCTTCTGGCACCAGCTGCTGGTCAAGTAACTTGAATTCAAAGTGATAGCTATGCCATTGTGGGATATTTTGGGGTGCCCTCTCTTGGGCCCCTATTCCATCTATTCTTGACTTTGAGAGGTCCCATTATGATGAGACACTGAACTAGATTACAAGACTTAGGTTTGATTTCTGGCTTTGTATTTAGTTGCTTAACTGTGGATGGGCTCTGTCTTGGAGCACCCCTTTAACACTTAGCCAGGCTGCTTACAACTCTGCCTAACCCTTCACTTCCTGTTTGCACGGAGTTCATAGGTCATCCAACAGTGAATGTGTAGGGTCTTCTCAGTTCTTTTCTGAGCATGCGTGCCCTGTCCCGGGCATGTGCGTGGCTTTCTAAATTCCCCAGTATACATGACCATGTGTGAATGCGCTACTTTCCACAGAAATGCTCTCCCTGGCTTTGCCTCCCTGTCTTTTAGCAGTCTTTTGTTGCTTATCTCAGCTCTTGGCCCTAGGTGGGTGTAGGTTTCTGATCTCCTTACAATATTTTCAAGCAATGCCCACCATCTGTATTTCCTCCCTCAACAGCACTAATTAGAAAATGCCTGAGGACTGTTGTAAGGATCAAGTATGGGAATGTGTTAAAATTTTCACAAAAGATAATGCATAGGAAACCTCATTTTAGAAAATTTCTTTACTTGTTTTGTGAGCCACATCACAGTTATATAAGAAGGGTTTTTATTTATTTAAATTGAGGTAACATTGGTTAATAACATGACGTACATTTCAGGTGTACAACATTATAAATTGGTTATCTGCATACACTATGCGTGCTCACCAATAGTCTAGTTTCCATCCATCACCATTTATTTGAATCCCTTTACATATTTTGTCCTCCCCTACCCACTTTCTCCTCTGGTAACTATTATTCTGTTGTATCTATGAGTTTGTTTTTGTTTTGTTTTATTTTTTTGTTTGTTTTATATTCCACGTGACATCGGTGTTTGTCCTTTTCCATCTGTCTTATTTCACTTAGCGTAATACCCTCAAGATCCATCCATGTCGTCACAAATGGCAGTATTTTCCTTTTTGTGGCTAAGTAGTATTCCACTGTATATATCACATCTTTACCCATTCATCTGTCCTTGGACACAGGTTGTTTCCATAGCTTGGCTATTGTACATAGTGCTGCAGTGAACACGGGAGTGTGTATCTTTTTGAGTTAGTGTTTTTATATTCTTTGGATAAATACGCAGAAATGGTATTGCTGGGTAATAACGTAGTTTTTTCTTAACTTTTTGAGGAATCTCTATACTGTTTTCCATAGTGACTCACCAATTTATGAGGGTTCCTTTCCTCGCCATCCTCTCCAGCACTTGTTATTTTGGGTCTATTTGATAATAGCCATTCTAACAGGTGTGAGGTGTTATCTCATGGTGGTTTTGATTTGCATTTCTGCAATAATTAGTGATGTTGAACATTTTTTCATGTGGTTGTTGGCCATCTGTAGTATTCCTTAGAAAAATGTCTATTCAGCTCCTCTGCCCATTTTTTAATCTGGTTGGTTTGTTTTTGTTGAGTTGTACAATTTCTTTATATATTTTGGATATTAACCCCTTATCAGAAATATTACTTGTAAATATCTTCTCCCATTCTGTTGGATGCCTTTTTTTTATTGATGGTTTCCTTTGCTGGGCAGCTTTTTAGTTTGATGTAGTCTCATTCATTTATTGTTTTGTTTTCTTTGCCTTTGGAGTCAAATTCACAAAAAATATCCCTAAGACAGAAGGGTTTTTTAAATGGTGGGCAAAAAATGTTTAACTTTACATATGTATTTTTCTTGATATTAATTCCTACCTACAAAAATTTAACTTTTATCACTATAGATGTAGACAAATGTTTCCTTCTTCCCTTCTAGTTTCTTAGACTGGTCTAATAACTTGACATAAGCCCGTAAGACAAGTTAACAGGAGAAAAACAAATTTAACTTTGTAACATAGAAGCCCCATAAAACATGAGGCTCAAAAAAAAAAAAAAAAAAAAAAAATGACCATAGCAGGAAGCTTTTATTATCTTTTAGACAAAGAAACATTTGTGAAGAATTGACAAGGCAGAAGGGTTTGGGCTTGGGGTAGTACATGGTGAAGAATTAACAAGCTTGATTTATCCAGCCCTCTCAGCTCCACACTCCCTGTCTCTGGTGATAAGGATGCCTTTCTATCCTCCGGGTCCAGGGAGGGTACCTTCCACAAGGGAGCTTTATCACCCACTTTCATGGGGGCAAGGCGGGTCAGGGTGTCCTTCTTGAACTGCTGCTTCTCAAGTAACTTTAATTCAAAATAATCAATATGTCAATGGGGCGTATTTTGGGGTGACATATTCTGAACCCCTACATCACCAGTCTGAGTAGTTCTCTATCATCGGTAAGAGAAAAATACTGGTTTTATTTCAACATTTTATTGAACCTTTTCATATTACACAATTTACTGAAAACATTTAAAACACCAGTGAGACAAAAACAACTTAAAAAATAAAACAAAACACGCATATAAACAAAACACCTCTTCTAGCTGAGGTAATAATGTATGAGTCATTGTCAAATCACAAGTTTTTGTTACTCTGCTATACAACTTTCTACCATCATTATCAATGATACACAATGACTCAAAAGAAAGACATTACATATCTAGTTTATATTAGAGTGAAATGTACAACTATTTGAAAGAGAAAGCAGAAATGCCAAAGTTAACAGTCACTCAATGTGAATTGTTACCAAGAGGATTTTATTTCCTTATATATTATTGAAAATAATTAATTCAAATCTGACTCTCTTTTCAAGAGCTGGCAGTCTTTCATGTTAAAACATGGGAGTAAGCAAACTGAGGGTAAACAGTCTCCAAAATCTCAGTTGAAAAACAAATGATCAGGCAGTGTATTTTGTTTTCTGGGAAGATGTATGAATACACAGATAGAAATACTGAAGCATTTGAGCCCAATCAGTAAAGTGAGTGTTTTGTGCAGTTACAACAAAGTCAGTGCTACAAAGACAGCTTGAGTGGTAAGGCACACCAGCAAAAGTGAGCAAGACTTCTTACCTCTCCACTTTTGTTTCTGAAAACACTGGCTAAATTATCAAATCTCCCAATGCAGAGCCATTTTGAAATTAGTGTGTTTTTACTACTGTGTTTCCCCGAAAATAAGACCTAACTGGAAAATAAGCCCTAGCATAATTTTTCAGGATGACATTCCCCGAACATAAGCCCCAATGTGTCCTTTGGAGCGAAAATTAATATAAGACCCAGTCTTATTTCGGGGAAACACGGTATTTCATATTTATAACATCTAGTGCTGGGAGTTTGGAGGTCTAAATTATATAAACTTAGGGATTATGTTTCATGGGCCCAGAAAAAGAGTGTCTGTCTCAAGGGAAAGAGATTTATAAACAAATTTAGCAAATCAATTCATAAATTCACTTAACATAATAAATTAACATTTACCAGGTGTTTCAGTTTTTAATTCAGTCACTTCCAGAGTATTTGACCCGTTAAGAAACCACTCAACGTAAGGCAAGCATATCACATTTCAGCTGTCTGGCCAAAATCTGGTTTATGTAAGAGGACCATTGGACCTATGGAACGTTTTAATAGAATCTTATTCATAATACTATTAATCTTATTGAGTTAAAAATATTATTCTGAGCTATTATTACCTTAAGAAATGTAGCCTATGGATATTTGCTTTTGGCACCTATATGCTAAAGAAATAGAGCAATTAAAAAGGAAAAGAGCACGTCTAACGTTTATTTCGCTATTTCTTTCTAACATCAGTTAAACACATTTGGCCAGCACTCAAGTGCTTGGATTTAAAGTTTTTACATTTCAACTAACTCAGAACGGCCGTAAACAAAAATAGTATTTTACTTACCCCATTTCAATTTTAATGTTAATTTGTATTCTTTCTCCAAAGAGACAGAAATAAGAGCAATTTAGTTGTGTGTGGTTCAGGGTATCAGTCTTGTAATGATTCCATAATGAAACAGATTTATGTAACTGAATCCTCATGCTAACTTCCTTCAAATAATCTTGAAATACCTCATTTTTAGCTAAAGGACCCCAGAGATTTTCACTAGTAAGTACTTGATTCCATTCAGATTCTGTTCTAGAAATTTTCTGAAACTTGAAATTTTCAGATATTTACTCTTGTCTGAAATCATCTTCTTTGGTTATAGTAAAAATAAAAGATTTTCAGGAAATTGGATATACTATAAACATCTTAAAATTTACTTAGCAGTTCAAAAGCAACAAAAATAATGTAAATGTCATAGTTCAGACAAAGTAAACCATAATCTAAAAATGTAACTATAAACTACAACATGTGATCAGTGGTGTTTAATTTTATTTTTCCCCTCTTGGTGGAATTTAAAGATAGAAAACGTATGTGTTTTAATAATTAAAACACACACACACACACACACACACACACACACACACACACACAATACAAGACAGTAGAGAGAGCTGCTACTGAAATACTATTTCATACTTTTTGGATACCATATTTTGGTTCCAACACTATTACTCACAAAAAGTAGCCATTTCACAAGTAAAACAAATCTCTTTGTATGAATTCTACATTGGACAACATCAGTGCATAGTCATTGCACTTCGGTGTGCTAAATGGCTCACAGTAACACTGATCACCATCATGAGGAAATGAAACTTTAAAATGTTTAGTGATGGATCAGTAAAATGCACATTATTTGACTGTATAAAGAACATCACCCAGTTAGGAGCAGGCAGAATTTTTTTTTTTTAAACTGATGAACAATTTTTTTTGCTTCTTATTTGTTGAAAGTTACTTCTTTTCTCATCCATAAAAAACAAGGACAAACTTCCTTTAAAGTTTGTATTTTTTCTTCGGTATTCATCCAAACAAGTTTAAATAAAAGGCAATAAGGATAAACCTGCTTTTTCCCTTTATGTGTATCTAGTTTAGAGACTGAAACTACAAAGACTGGAAGAAAATAAAAATGAAGCCATTATTTAATGATGACTATACAGAAGGCAAGAGGCACAAATTCCCAGGTGAATTTTAATTTTGTCTCCACAAAAACAAGTCAAAGACAAGTGACGTTCTTTTTAGTACACAATTTGTAAATCTGGAAACAGTAGTGGTTGTCATGATTATTTTATATTCTATCTCTGTTAAGAGTGGCTCTAAAAACAGCCTGATGACTCACATAACTAGGTAAGCAAAACAAGCTGTATAAACATATGACGAATTTTAAGTTGCTGATATTGAAATGCTGGCTTTGGATATAGATAAGTATGCTGTTTGCCTTAAATTTTTTTGGGTACCTTGGCTTTTAATGTTTGATTCTGATATTCAAGCAGAAAGTGCATGACTTCATTTTATGCAATAAGCTGATCTAAGAATGGAAAATTTGTAGGAAATTCCGAGTTTTATGTATACATATAAATAGCTTTATGCAATAAGTGTGCAGCCATTAAAAAGTTATATAGGGAAAATACAATTTAAAACTCTTCCCCTTCTGCTTACAGACTGCCAGATCGAATCCTTCTCAGCTTTATCATTGATGACATAATGTATTTGCTTAAAGGGAAACTATGACCTCTTGATACTATATGTTATATTAAGGATGACATACCAGTTATCAACCAAGGTGAAATAAACATATAATAAATATTAAAGTCACATGGAATAAATTCAGCTATGTGAAATTGTTTTGTTTGCTGACAAATTTTTGCTTCTGACCAATATCATTTTCAGTTCAGCATGCATGCTACACTAGCTAGAATTTAATTCATATGAGTTTTGTTTATATTGATTTTTCAAATTTGGAATACTTTTGATCCAAAATATATACCTATGCCTTTAATAAAAAAAGAAGAGTCAATATAATAAGCAGGGGCTTTTTCCAGCAGTTTCACATTCGAATCCATTTTTTTCCCCAGTATTGACTTTTCTCCCTCATAATTTCATAAGAAAGGATCCAGATTATGTCTTTTAGACTAATCAGGAACCTACATCTCAAACGTTATTTTGAAGAAGTGTAGAGTAAATAATTTTGGTGATCTGTAAAACGGCTGCATGCAACGTGTACTGTATTATAACAGCACCAAACCCTTTATAGAACCCAAGCACTCCTTCCTCCTGCTTTATGGTATTGATACAGTCTCTCATTCCCTCATACTGTGTATTAATTGGAAGCACTTCGTAGCCAAGGTCTGTATTGTCAATTATTGTGCGTGTTCCTTGAATGTGGAGGCGGTGCAAAACTGTTTCCAAGGGGTAAAGTATAACATCAGAGCAAAGACTGGCAGCAAAGTTAGCAATAAGTTCTGGAAAATAAGCATCCAACATACTCTGCACCGGGCTAGTGCTCTCAGTGAGGTGGCTATTGTAAGTCTTCCTCTTTAGGATCAACAGGACGAACTTCTGGATGATTGAGCTGATGATGTAATGAAGAACCCCATGCAGCACTGTAGGGAAGATCAGGGAAAGGAGGGGAAGCAGTCGTTTGCTATGAGGCACCCCCATGCCTATCACTCTTCCGATGCCTTCTTTAACGCATTCCAAAATTCCAGTATTATCTCGAATTATCTCACTCTGAAATAAAAATGATGACAGGAATAAAAGTTAACATTTGCTTATTTTGCCACAAAAAAGGAATCTCTGAAGATCTCTTTTAAACCCTAAGTTACTGATTACAGAGGGAAAACATCAATGGTTTGCAGACTTCAAATGCTATCTAGGTGTTAGATATTTTTCCTTTTCAATAAAATTTCATAATACTGATCGCAGTGAAGCTGGGAGCTCTTTTTATTGAAAAGGGAAACGGGAGGAGATGGAGAGGGGCATATCTGGTTTCCCCACTCATAAAAAGCTCCTTACAACTCATTTGGAAAAGCAGTAACTACATGACACTTAAAGAGGTAGGTCAGTGCGTAGAGTTCTTATGCATGGGTTCAAACCCTGCCTCCATTACTTACTGGTTATGTGACCCTGGGCAAGTAATTTAACTTCCCGTAAGCCTCAGTTTACCATTCTATAAAAATGGGATCAGTACCATTATCTTTCATGCACAGAGTTGCTGGGAGTATTAAATAAAAAAAGGCCTGATACCCAGAAGGTACTTAATAAATGTTAGCCATTATCATTTACAATGTCACTGCCTTTTTACAATTTTGAGGCTATGTATAATAGAGTTTGTGATACAGATTATCGAGTCATGGACCGGCAAAAAAGGAACACTGGAGGCCAATTTGGCTGTAGTAATGACTGAAGAAGAGAATGTATAAAATGAAGGCAAACGGTAGTCAGGGGCCATACCATAGCACTGAGTAGGCTTCGGCTTCTAGTCAGATGGAAAAAAACTGGTTAGCTTTAAGCAGAAGATAGACAAGATATTCCTGTTCTCAGTGGCTATTGTGCAGAGGAAGACAAGAGCAGAGGCTGAGGAACTAGTTAAAAAGTTAATGGATAATCCAGAAAGGAGATGATGGCGGACTGGGCTAGTAGGCAGCAATGGAAGGAAAGTGCTTCAGTTGTGCTTTTATCCTAAAATTACAGCTAATAAGAACTACTGGTGGATTGGATTGGGGGTATGAAAGAGAGAAATGAAGGATGACCTCAAGGCTGTTGGCCAGAGGAAGTGGAGGAATAGCAGTGACTTTTATTGAGCTGGGAAATATGGTTGGGGTAGCAATTTGGGGGAGAGATGCAGAGATCAGAAATGTTAAGTCTAAGGCGTAAACTCGGAGTTTATAATTAGACTACAAGGACAAGGTCCAAGCTGGATATATTATACATGTGAGAGTTTTCAGTAAACAGAATATATTTAAAAACATGAGACTAAAATGAGCTCATCTAACCTAGTCCGTTTCCCTATCTCTGGCCCCTTTCCCACTCCAGTCTACTTTCAATACAGCAGCCAAAGAAATCCTAATAGACATGTTAGATCACGTCACTGTTCTGCTCAGATTCACCAAAGACTTTCCACCTCCCTCAAAGTGCAGGCCGAATTATTCCAATGACCTGCAATGTCCTGTATGCTTTCCTCCCCTTACCTCTCAGACCTCATCTCCTGTTCTCCCCCTTGCTTAGTGAGCTTCAACTATTGGTTGGTGCAAAAGTAACTGCGGTTTAAAAGGCTAAAAACAATTTCAAAAACCGCAATTTACTTTTACACCAACCTAATATATTGGCCTCTTTTTTGTTCCTCAAACACATGAGACACAATCCCACCTCAGGGCCTTTACATTTGCTTTCTCTCTATTTAGAATGTTCTTCTCCTAAATATCTATGGAGTTCTTATGCGCTGACCTTTACTCAAATGTCACCTTCTCAGTGATGCCTTTCCTGATCCTAAAAAAGTAACAATCACCCCTCTCTACCCATTACACACATTGTTTAATTTCCTTATTTTATTTTTTTGTTCTCTTTAACACTTAGAACCATCTAGTATACTTTATATTATTTTGCTTATATCTATCTGCCCCACAAAAATATAAGTGCTCTCAGGGTAGAGTAGTTTTGCCTGTTTTGTTTGCTGCTGTATCCCCAGGGTCTACAATAGTGCCTAATATAGGTTGGCATTCACTAAATATGTAATATATCTTCTTAAATGAGCAGTTAAGATTAACTGAAAAGGTAAAGTGAAGTCAATAAAAATTTTGATTTAACCATATGCTGAGAAGTTTGAAATTGATTTTAGGGACTATGAGTCAATATGGATCATTAATCAGCAAAAGGACATAAGCACTGCAAATGAAGAACATTAATCTTACATGAGTACTTAGAACGGACTTTAAAATGAGTACTTAGAACGGACTTTAAAAAGTACTTAGAACAAGCATTGCTCATGAAGAAACAGATCACTAGGAAGTTCACATTGAAGGTCGCCAGGAGGTGCTCTTCAGGAGAGCTCTGTGTCAATGTGTATTTTTCAAGGAAAAGAATGTTCTCAAGGAGATCTGAGCACCCCAGAAAATAAAAACAAAACAAAAACATTGAACATGAAGTAGGAAGAAAACAGCTAGTGTAAAAAGCTGAGTAAGTGGTAAAGAAGGGATGAGAATGGTTGCCTCTCAGTGGAGAGAAACAGACAAATCTCAGATATTTGTTGAAGTTAGAACTAAGAAGGCATGATGACTGATTGGTTGTAAAGGATGAAAGAAATATAAAAATCAAGACTTTCCTAAAAAGTAGAACTAAAATTTGGAGTCTTTAGCATGAAGATAACAATAGTATCTTAACAGAAAAGGAGAAGAAGCTCAAAAAGAAGCTAATTTTCAGGGAAATAAGACGAGATTGTTTTTATGAGTTTAGTTTGGGGTGAAGACGATTTAATTCCCATAAAGATTAGAGTAAAAATGATTCAAAAGAGTAAATGAGTTCTCCAGGGTAGTTAATGTAGGATAGAAAGCAGAGAGGACAAGGATTGCACCCTGGAGTATAGTAGAAGAGACGGTAACGAGGTTACGTAAAGAAGAGGCAGATGTGCAAGAGAGGAGCAATCTAAGAAGGAAAAAGATTTCCGGAAAATCAGACCAAAGAAATCAAAAGGAGTCAGCAGGTAGAACCTGGGGCAGGAAAAATAGGGGGTGGATATTGGGTTAAAAAAGAAAACTAATGTAGAGTGAGCTGGGTACTTTATATACATAACTCCTTTAATTTTTATAACTCAGTTATTAAAATATTATTCCCATTTTATGGATGAGAAAGTTAAGATTTAGAAAGGTTAAGGCATTTGTTTAAAGTCACAGATCTAATTTAAGTAGAGAAATGTGATTCTGATATGGGTCTGTCTAAAGCTAAAACTTGTTTTCCCTGAATATATCATGCTGCTTAGCTGTATTTTCTTAAATACTTACCTTCTTGTTATTTTTTTTCCTTAGCTATAAAATGAGGATATCCCATAGTGTAATAACTACAGTCCTATACAAAGATTATATAGCATTTATTTAACACAATGCCAAATGCAAGGGGAGAGAAAAGTATATTTGGATAGCAAGATGTTAACTTCAGTTAACTGAACTTAATTCTAAAAAATAAGTTAAAAAATCAACAATAGGGTCAGAAAAGCAATGAAGTGGAAAAGAATAATTAAAAGAGGAAAGGCTGATCCAGTTAGGTTTTTAGAGAGGGAACTCATTTATACTGAAGACAAAAAATATGCTAGAGAATCTGATGTTGGCGATGGAAGACAGGTGTTACGCAACTAGTTGGATTTTGTGTAGGTAAAGTTAAAATTATCTTCATCTTACAGTTTTAAGTGTAGGAATGGTATGATAAGAAAGTACATTCATTCGGTGTATATACTTAAAGCTCCACCATGTGGTTAGAAATAGTAAAACAATTAAAAACACAAGCAGGAGATGGCTTTATTAAGTTGGTGCAAAAGCAATTGTGGGTTTTGCAATTATTTCTATCTAACCTTTTAAACCGCAATTACTTTTGCACCAACCTAAAAGCTTTGTAGTACTTAACACACCATAGCATCAACTGTTCCTTAAAAGGCATATTTAAAAAACAATGCTGTTAGTAAACTACCTACGGAGACTACCTGCTCACTGTTAGGATGATTATTCATCATGTTTTATGCTCAGGTAAGAAGTAATTTATTGTTCTATGATAAGCCATAACCATTCGAGTTGTGCACGAGTCTTATAAAGTTGAAAAAAACCACGTAGAGTCTTTGTATTCAGAGAAAGTCATAGGCTGGCTTCTGAGATACCTGAATGAAGCGTATAGCTGCCTATGGAAAGGATAAAAAGAATGAAAACTAAAAGTATGAAGTAAGTTTGCAAAGGAAAAATAGTCATCAGCAATGTGCCTAGTATATAATTTTTGATATATGCGTGGTAACTGTGAAATAAAAATTTTATAAGGACATCATTTTAAATTGTTCTGTTATACAATCAGAAATACAGAATATATTGACTATTCCAAAAAATATTTTTAACTAAAAAATGACAATAAAAAATAGCTCACCTGTACTGTTTCAATTAGACTTGCTGAATAAAAAGGCATTGCCACCATGTAAGTCAGGCTGCAGAGATGAAAACAAACTTATCAGTATACTGAAACAAGATGCTTACACTAAATTTTTAAATACCTACTTTAATATATCAATACAATTTATATTCAAGACTGAATGACATTTTTAAGGTTTTTAACTATTAATACCTATAGCCTAAATACTTCAGAGATCTGTAACACAGGATCTTTATTCAATAATTAGAGATGAAAAATTATTAATAATAACACAGGGACAGCCCTCAAAGAAAACAGATTTTATTTTAAACCAGTATAAAATGTAGGCTCGTTTATGATTCATTGTTTGGACATCTACCTGCACATAGCTAGCTAATGTAGCCTATAAATCTGACACTTAAAATTTAGGATGAAGGATCCATTCTATTGCTTGCCTTTTTTGTAATATCTAAACATTATCTGTTCTGCTATTATCCTATCTTATCATTATCCATTCCCAGATCTCCCACCCAGCAGAGCTAAGCCATTCTTCAATGGTGAGTGAAGTCCCCTTTTATTATTAAAAAACAATATTGTACAGCTTTGCAAAGTTGTTTCCTACCACTATTATTTAGACATAGTAATATTACAACTTTGCAAGCCTGCAAAATATAGTCATTTAAAATAATATCAAGGTGGGACTTACCTAACCCTATGGGCCAGGTCCTGGCAAGTAGTGGTTTTCAAGGTGAATGGAACATCACTAAGTAATAATGTGCTAGAATGCCCCACAGAGGGAGCCAGCAAGCTGGGGGGGTTTCCAATTCACAATCTTCAAGAAAAATTAAAAAGTGAAGAGTAAAATTCTAATCTACAAAAATGGTCAGTTTTGTAAAATCACTAAGTGCCTTCAGGACTACATTTTAATGACACTAAGGTTTTGAATTTGCTCATCACTATACAAATAAATTTGTATCTCTGCTTAAAAAATAAATGATAATAATTTTCCTGGTAATTCGGGTTAAAAAAGTTGAAGCCCTTTGCTAACTTCCTAAGAACACAAAGAAAAATTAGGTTGTGATTTCAGCCTTTCAAATTAGAAAAATTTATTTTAAAGATAATATTATATATTTCAGGTTTTTATTCCTAAACTCTGTTACTTGTCTTTTGAAGTTCTAGTTCACAAATATTTCATTGCTGTAATTGTTTTCAGTACAGTTATTTAATATGATTTTTTTCAGTTCTAACACCATAAAATTAATGGCAATTTTCACTATAAATGCCATTTTCATACTTACGATTTCAGTAGAAGGTGTTCTCCTATTTGTTTAGGATTCCATTTTTGTGAAACCTCCCTAACAAATAAAAATAAATTTAAGTAAAATGAGACCCACGTAATTTAAAACATTTTGTATTAGCCCAATTTTCAAAAAGGAAATCATTTTTGTAAAAAAAAAAATCTGTAGGAGAAATATACTCTAATGGTGAACATTTTCCTTTCTGGGACACACTTCAAACAATTATAATGATTTGAAAAGAGAAAAAACACACAAAGTATTTTTGTGTGTGCTGATAGAAGGGTCTGACAGAGGGGGAAGAGTTTTAACTGATTATAAAAATGAACATGAGACATTAAAGCAGGAGGTATAAAAATGAGAGGTTGAGAAAGAAAGAATGGATGGGGAAGGAGAAGGGAAAGGAGGAACAGGATAGAGAGGAAAAAATAAATTTTAAAAAGTATGTAAGAATATGAGAATCAAAAAAACAAAATAAAGTAACTGTAATGCAGAATGACGTATTCCATTGGAGGGCAACCTAATTTCCAAACTGCCTTTACTTACTATGATGACATTAATTTTGTACCCTTTATTACTTTCCATAATCTTCCTGAGCACCTACTGTATGTCAGGCACTGTGCCAAGTGCTTTACATGAATTATTTCTCGTCCTCACAATGACCTCCACTTCATAGATGAGGAAATTGGCTCAGAGAGGGTTCATGCATAACTTACCCAAAGCCACACAACTATTTAGTAGTAGAACAGGGTTCTAAACCCTGGTCTCTATGACGCAGTCTGCACTCTGCCTGCACTACCTCTCACCTCATTTGATACAAGAAGGAATCTGTGAGATAAGCAGAGCAGGTCTTGTTGCATTTGTTTTACGTATGAGAAAAATGAAGGTCAAAAATACCACATGGACATGTGCAAAGGAGACAGGCAAAATGCCAGGTCAGCAACTAAGCTCTCAGACTGCGTGCATCCTGCTCTTGAGGTTACCCTTTGGCAGCCAGAAAAGAAGGAAAGAGAGGCCAGATGAAAGAAGAACAAAAAAGGGGAAAGTTGTATCAAGAGAAAAGTCAAAAAGGAGAAAAGACTACAGAGAGTAAAGGGAAAAGTAAATAAGGAGGCAGAAAAAGAATGCAAAGGCAGATAGAGAGGATGGGAGGAAAGGGGGAGGAGGATGGGGAGAGGCAGAGTGACAGAAAAGGGAAGTGTAAAATAAAGCGGAGACTCCCTGCCACCAGTTCCCCTGATGAACTGGGCAACCCACTGCACCATGGCCATGGCAGGAGCCTGAGAAAAACATTTGCTACCTCAAGTAAGTGACTATGACAAACATAAGGAGGTAATGGAATATATTTTATGTTAAAAAGGGGGAGAAAATTAATCACTAATAACGTAAGTGTTCTAAAAACAAACTCAGTACAATTATAGCATGGGTGGTATGTGAACTTTCCTACATTTTTCTAAGAGACTGAAAGGTCGGCAGAAAAATTTTTACACCATAGAACAACCATCTCTGATTTATGAAGACCTCAGAGAGCCTTCTAGGTCACTAATTCTGATTAGCACTAGAATACTATATTAGGCCTGAACAACCACAGCAGAATATAGCTGGAAGGACATTCAATGATTAAGATAAAAAATACACACAAAAAAAAATGTTAGACCTCCCATCTTATTGACAGTGACTTTAGGATTATAAAACAAAATATGCTACGTGGTTTGCAAATCATCTGAGCACTGCTACCACTTTTATTATGGCCTCAGAAAGTATGACCGCAGGTCATCATGACAGTGGCTTTAAGCTTCGTGCAGTCTTTAACATTGTAGACAGATGGGTCTGTGACCGCATTTCTGTAAGAACAGGGCCACCTTCCTCTTGAATACAAAACTAGTTACTACTGCCAATTCTTGAAGACATTAAGATTGTTGAGTTAAAAGAGTAAAAAATAATAGAGTCAAATATAAAAAAAAAAAACTAAGACTCTTTTCCTTGTGTCTGTTCTCTGCTCCTTTATAAAATAGGTACAATTTATTGCCACAGCTCTAGAAATTTAAATTAGCACATTTAAGTGCTTCAGGAAAGAGGATAGTGTAGAAATCCACTTGTGATTAAATCTTTTTATATTTTATTATCAAATGCCAAAACATGTGTAAATATATTTAATACACTATTTTCACAAGCAAAACCTACACTGCAAATGAACAAAATTAAGAGAAGTGACCTGCTTTTACTGAAAATGGTTTTTCCATTTGGTATACATACTCTCGTGCATAATCAATACACAAAAGCAAAATTGTAAAATAGCTGTATTTACTAAGCAGTCTTTACATTCCACTGCCTCTCATTTTCACATGTTCAAACAGCTGCCCTCATAAAAAAAAAAATCTTCCCTCAACCCAACCCAAACCTCATCCTCCAGCTACTTCTCTTCATCTCTCCTCTTCATAGCTAACTTTCTAAACTTGCCATTGCCATGTCCTAACTTCCTACTCAACTCTAAACCCACTCCAAACTGGCTTTCACCCAATTATTCTACAAAAACAGCTCTTGCCAAGGTCCCCATGATTTCCATGCCACTAAATCCAATGTACATTTTTAAGTCTGTACCTTACTTGCCATTTGAGCAGCAATGTTGCTCCCTCCTTCTTGAACATTCTCTGCTCTTATATTCCACTATCACTACTCTTCTGGTTTTGTTTCTCTCTTCTGGTCTCTACTTTTGACTCCTTGCAGGAGCATTTTTCTTAACTCAGCCACTTATTCTGGAGTTTCTAAAAGCTCAGGCCCTTTTCTTTTCTTACTTTACATGTTGTATTCCTTTCTTAGGCAATCTGATCCAACATGATGGCTTTAAAACCTCCCAAATCTATTGTCTTCAGTTTAGTCTTCTCTATATATCAACCTTGTGTATCGGCTGTCTACTGACAACTCCACCTGGAAACGGTAAAGCACCAGAAAATGACCTTGTCCAAAATCAAACTTCCGATCTTTTTTCCCTACTCTTAGACTCTTTTAGTGTTAGGATTTTGCTCATCTTGGTTCAGTCATCAATTCAAATGGGAACTGCAGCCAAAAGAGAAGGCTCAAGAGAAGGCTGAGACTCAGAAGGGCAGCAACGGAAGAATCAGAAAAGATCATCAAGAGCAAGGATGTGCCCTTAGCGGTCAAAGCTCAGTTCAGCCACACCGCGCAGTCCCGGTCACTAAGTACAGATGTGCAAGGTGGACAGTGAAGAATGCTGACAGACAAAACATTGATGCATTTGAAATACGGTGTTGAAGGACAGATCTAAAGCTCCCCTGAGCTGCCAGAAAGATGAACAAGTGGGTCCTGGTGCAAATTAAGCCTGAAACTCGCTGAAGGCAAAAATGACAAAACAAAGCTGTCCCACTTCTGGCACTTCATGAGAAGACAAGGGTCTTTGGAAAAAATAATAGTAGGAAGAATAGAAGGCAGCCGGCAAAGAGGAAGACCAAATAGGAGACGGGCTGACTCCTTGAAAGAAGCCCTCGGCGTGAGTCTGCAGGAGCTGAGCAGGGCTGCCGGGAACAGGACACTGTGCGGATCACTCAGTCACGGGTCAGACTTTATGGCGTGGCATGTAACACACACGTACTTAGGAACTGTTAATTAGAAAGGTAATCTACTGAATTGGAGAAAGATTTCACTGAGTTGAAAGGAGAATGTGTTTAAAGTCAGTGAATTCAGAGGAGTCATTAGGAAAACAGACAACGTGAGGAGAAAACTGTAAGGTGTTTATATTGGTACAACTACAAATATGAGCTGAGTCAAACTAAGTTGGAGTTCAACCAAATAGTTTCTGTGGGAGACTGAGTATACAGACAAATTTGGTTACAGGTACCCCTTATGTTAATGGTAGGAGAAATGCCACACGAAAGGAAAGGGTACAGCTGGGGGCAGCAACACAGTCTAAGTCTCTCCACCTGGGGGAAGGTCTGGGGAAGGACATGGGAGGGGTCAGGGCAGGAGACAAAGGAAGAGATCACAGATGACGATCCCGGGTTATACACTTTTTAAAAAAGTACTAATACCAAGAAGCTATGAACTAAATACTGATGAATCCATACTGCCCCACCTTGCAATTAAGGAACCTCAATCCAGGAGACCCCAGAGCTCAGCCTCCTCCTCCCACGGTAACTTCTGTGAATGGCTCTGCACGATTGCTTTGCTGCCTTGTGGGCTATGACTTTGCTTTTCCCCCCAAAAGGTAAACCCTGCCCAAAGGAGTTACAATTAGAAAATAAATGTTTACACGTACTTCAGAGAATGGATTTATTTCACATCCAGTCACACAAGCCAAAATCCCAGAAGTCATCTTTGAAACCTCCTTCTCTAATCCATCCTACCATCACTAATCCATCACCAAGTTCCATCAACTTGACCTAAATATAAATTATCCACTCACATCCATCTCAGGATACCACCCTGGTCCTAGCTACCATTACTTCTCACTGCTATTACTGTTACAGCTTATGAACACGTATCCTTTTATCTGCTTTGGTCCTCCTGCCATCTTCCCATCTCCAGTTACAATGACCCCTTAAGAACATAAATCTGATCATGTCACTGACCCCTGCTTAAAACTCTTCAATCCCCATAAAGTGACCTACAAGGCCCTGCACAGCTGGGCTCCTCCCTGCGTCCTCGGCACCCTCTCACACAGCTCTCCATCCTGCTATCTGAGGTCCAATCCTATGAGCCTTCTCTGGGTTTTTACCAGAGAAGGGAATTTTACCAAGTTTCCCTGCCACAACGTCTTTATACAAACTGGTTTGTGTCTCCTAATCACCACTCAGATCTCAGCTTAAGTGCCATTTCATTAGGGACACTGTTCCTATCCCTTTAATACTCTCACAGAACCATATTCTTTTCCTTCAGAGAACACATCTCAGTTTGTACTTATTTATTAATTAGTAGGATTATTTTATTTAATGTAAGGCCTTACACTAGATTCTAAGCTTCACGGTCACAGGTACCTTTTGTTTTTTTCTCCTTGTTGTATACCTGATTTCCAGCACAGGACCTGGAGCACATAGTAAGTACTTAGGAAATACAAGCTAAGTAAAAAAATGAAGTAATGACTGAAATTTATCACCAAAATTATCCAGGTAGAATACAACAAGCATAATAAACTTTTAAGTCTTCTTTAATAAGATTCAAAATGACAAAGAGAAAACACCCACACAATTTGACATGTATGTCTATAAAATAAGAAAGATAATAAAATTTAATAAAATTCAGCGCTTTCCCATTCCCATTTCTCTTTTTCCTTTCCCTCAATCTGAAGTCAAAGTTACTATTTCATCTCTGCGTTAGAGAAATGGCAATACTTGAGTAAGTTTCCAGAATTAAAAAGTGGTGTAGCCAGGACTAATAGAGTTCTGACTGCTAATACAGAACTCTTTACACTATACCATATAGAAATCCCTGAATTTTGTTAAATTCTTATAGAAATTTGTGTTTCTGGGAGAACTTCAAGAACATGTGATAACAAGTACTAACTTCTGATTTTATCCTGTGACATAAAACGCAATAAGGTGAATAACATTAGCGAATGGCAGAAATTCAGAAGTTTTTAAGCATGAGAGGGGAAATTTTTTAACTGGCCAAACATTTGTCTTGTTTTTAACATTTAGCAAAGCTGTGTTAAAGGAACATCAAGACTTTGCGGTCCTTTGAAAGCAGTCACATGGGCAAAAAGCATGCTGTCAGTCTCTCGTTATCACCTCCTCCCCTATAAAGGCAAATATCCCAGACTGAGACACTAGTGGTTGTGATTGCAATTACCTCACTTCCTTGGCGATTCCCAAAATTCACGCTGCCAGGGGCCAACTTTGGATTAAAGGTTATTCCAAGTATTCAATGCTATCCCTGGGATATAGTGTTGACACGGAAAATCAGAGGCCTGCTAAATAGCACCCAAACAAATGTATGCTTTCCAAAGTGATCTATGAACATTCCTTTCATACATCTTAGTAAGATTCCCTTTCTGTTACACATAATTGTGCCTATCCCAAATGTATACCATTCTTCTCACGCTTTTCTACTTGAGACCCCAATGCTCATTCTTCTTTCACCTTGTATCACCTTGTAATGACCTTGAATCTTGTTTCAGAGAGAAAACAGACCCAGAAGCAAATTTCCCCTATTTCTCTACCCTCTCGCTCCAAATGTATTTAACAATTCCAGTTCTCCTCCCTTGGCACGTAGGACACTACTGTCTGATATCTTACTGCTATTTTCAATTTGTTTTGTGAACACTTCTTACTGCTCCCCTCAACTACTTTTACACAAACACACACAAACACACACACACGCGTGTGCGCGGCAGACACCTGTGCACTCCCAAATTGCCCAGAATTCTGTCCTTGGTTCACTCTCTGTCATTAATCTATACTTTCTCCTCAGGAAATTCATCTATCCTAGTGCTTCAATGCTACTTCGATGCCACAACATTCAAAGCTATGCCTCTACCGTCAAATTTTCTCTAGACTCTGATCCATGGTCCCAAACACTTACTAGACATGGACCCCCTAGATGTCTTATAGGAATCTAAAAATCATCTATTGGAGTTTAAATTGCTTATCTTCTTTCCCATTCCAACTTCATGAATTTTTCAACTTGATTCCAATCTAGAAATCTCAGTCACTGGTGACAATTCGCTCTCTTATACCCCCATTCTCAGTCTATCACCAATTACCAACTGTACTTCAGAAATGTCTCTCCAGTTCCTCCCTTTCCATAGTTCAGGCCCTTCTCAGTCTGGCCTAGATTACTATAACAGTTCTCCACAAGTCTCTGCCTACACCAGTCCATATTTTTTACACTGCCACTTGAGTATATTTTTGATCAAAGCACCCATATATTAAAAAAAAAAAAGGAAACAAACGAAAACCCCTTAGATTCCCAATTCCACAGAGAATAAAGCCTAAGTCCTTTATAAAAGCACAGTCATGCACCTCAGTCTCTTTTTCCGTTATTCCACTCCACATGCCCACTACTCCCAAGCATAAGACAGTTGTTACCCAAATCTTCCAACCTCCATAAAATTGGGTATGCTGTCACCTTTACTCAGAATCCTCTCCTCTGCCAAGTCATTCCTACTCACAATTCAAGATCCAGCTCAGATTTCAGCTCTTTTTTGAAATCCTTGCCAAAAACTCTATGAAAAGTGTCCCTTGGGGCTCTGAAAAGGGTTCGTTTAATTATACTCGTAGCACTAATCACAGTGTACTATAATTTGCTTACATGTGTTTCCTTCACCAGATTGGCTACTTAAAGAGCAGGAATTGCTCACATACTCATGTTTGTTCCTTAGTTGATAGTTGATGACACATAACAGTAGAGCTAAAAGACACATCTCAGTAGATATACCAGGAAGCATTTTCTTTATCACATACTAATTCAGTAAGAGATAACTAATTAACTTTATTCTGTTTTTTCTGTTAGCTACTTCAGGCAAGTTTTCAAATTCAAGGTATTTTTAGAAACTATCATATTTTGTCATATTTTTTAATATGAAGCGAATGTTGAGAAAACGCCAAAAAGTTACCTTGGTAAAGGTGTAAATTCACTGATTAGTCCCTCTGCTCCAAGTGTGACTCCCTGGACAATAAATGTACTTCCCATTCCTTTCCAAAGGGCCCTTGGTCCCTAAAATGAACAAAATTTATTGTCATTTCTGTTAATGCCTAAATAAGAAACACACAGAAGGTCTTAATAAAACTTGATATTGAATGTTTACTGATATTCTGCAATAAGGCATTATTCAAAAAGGACATTTTAGTAGAGAACTATGACTAAATTAATTCCTATCATTATTCTAATATTTGTTGGGTGGCCAATGTTTAGGCCAAGATGAACATTCCAATTAATTAAATATCTCTAATATTGATTAAATGCCCCTAATATTTAATTAATTTGAACAAAGGTGTAAATTCACTGATTATTCAGTGACATCAAAAAAAGTCATTATTATGTAGTATTAGTTTTAGTACAAGAGTTAAGATATTTTCATTAACTAAATTATGAGGAATGATTGTTGCTTTAATCATTACTAAGGCCGAATGACTCTTAAATAACTTTAATAAAATCTATAGACTAATTCTCACCTGAGTTTTGTTAAAACTGTACATGATATTGATGACTGTAAATGGAGTGAGATGATAATGCCGAGCATGATAATTAACCTGTAAAAAAGATATTTCATGATTATTTTCTGTTACTGTTTTGATAAAAAATAACAAGGACATAAAAGATACACAGTGGAGTCACAACATAAACAAAAATTCAATTCTAAAGTCAGCATAAATTCCACATAAGCAAAATTACTCTTGAAAGTGCTTTACGTCACTTATTAAAAGTACAGTACATACAGTTATATAACTACAACTCTGAAGACCAATGCACAATATACATAGTAATGCATAGAATACATAATAAAGAAGGTCTTGTTCTTTGACATTTATATTTCCTTAAACACTAGAATCACATTCAGAGCGGCAAAATGCTCATGCTGTTTAACACACAGGGAACAGGAGATATGTGTCTCCCAATGGCAACCATTTTTCAAACTATAAGCTATAAACAATTGATAAATTACAAAATCAGTAAGGAAGTCAGAACCAATACTTAATAAGTGAAATAATTTTTTAAAACTATCACAATGCATCACACATTGCGAAGGTATTTCATAAAACTTTTGAGTTTTCATATATGTATACACTGGATCACAATGTAATAGTATCACAGTTTATAAAAATTCACTGTTCTGGGGCATATACAACTGTTCACATTTTTAACTGGCTCTTTCTCTATATACACGTACATTTTTGGTGTATATAGCATGAACAGTTTAATTTGCAATTATTATCTTTTCTGACTCAATTTTTAAAGAAGTTATAGGAGCTTTTGCTACAGTGTAGTCCACTGATCCCTGAGGGCATTTAAGGGAAATAACAGGTTCAAAATTATTTTCTTGATCCTAAGGCATGATTTGCCTTTTTCCTTGTGCTGACATTTTCAATAATAGTGCAAAAGCAGTGAGTTGTGGGCAAAATTGCTAACTCCTTAGCATGAATCAAAGTAGTGGCACAAAATTATATTTTTGTATTTATTATATTCTTCAATCCACTCACTTGCAAGGAGGAAAAAGCCACTTTGACTAAAGAATGTCCTTGAAGAAGTAAAATACATTAATTTTATAAAATCTTGACTCTTGGGTACACATCATTGTTTGAATTACTATTCTGTGTGTTGCATAATAAAGTAAGATGGCTGTTGTGAGGAAAAGCACTTGTCTAATGAAGTTGCAAGCTGAACTAGCCACTTTTTTCATGGAACACCATTGCTTCTGAAAAAACTGATAAGACTATAGTTACTCACAGTGGGGACAGACATGTTTTTAAAAATGAACAAAGTGAGCTTACTGTTTAAACAATAGGTTTTGTTTCTGGTGATAAATTTGAGTACACAAGCATAAATTAGAATTCTGGAAAACCTGTATCCACCACCAAGAGCTTACCAACATTGAAACACTTTTCTGGTGATATTGGTAGTGATTTTAATGATGGGTTGTTTGTTTCTTTTTGGATACTGTATAACCAAATGCCGTAACATTTAGAAGATCTATATAATTCAGTAAATCAATGTTTTTCAATTAATCAATGCATGAGGTAACTAACAAAATGATGCATGGGTAGAAAATCCCTTCAACATGCAGTATAGACCAATAGAATTTAATGTAACAGAGTATAAAAGTTTAATTGATGTGGTTTCAAATTTCACATTGCAAATAACCTTTAAGAAATTACCACTTATTGAGTTTTGGTGTAGTATCAATTATCTGAAAAAGATAAAAAATACTCCCATTTTCAAATAAGTATGTGTATAATAAGGCTAGACATTCTTGTTTCTTTCAAAAACAATGTATTGCAACAGACTGACTGCAGAAGCAGATGTGAAAATCTAGCTGTCTTTTATTATGCCACACATTAAAAATATATGAAAAAAAGTAAAATATTTCTTTTTCATAAAAAGTTATTTATATTAATACCTAATGGGCTTATTATTTTCCAACATTAAAAAAAAATGTTAAAATTTTCCCACCTCTGATTTTTGAAATGGTAAATACTGATAGCTATAACCCATTCAAACAAAAGTTCTTTGGAGACCTCAGTAATTTTTAAGACTTAAGAGGTTTCAAATACCAAAAAGTTTGAGAACTGATATATTATAGATTTTGGTACATTTCATATGGAATAATGGTTACATGATCTCAGCCATTTATTGAGCTCTGTACTACAAATCAGGGTTAGGATTATTGTTTAGAAGGTCATAAAAAGCACAATTACCTGACATTGGCGGCGTAGAACAATGCAAGGATGGGCCAGTACATTTTCTGTGAAGAGACTATATAAGAATAATTTATAAATATATACAATATAGCCAAAATATAATTTATAACATATATGTATCTGAAATTATTTTTGCAGATTTTGCAAAATCATGCATTATTTTATGTTCCTGATTCTTAAAAGTTAAAAAAAAATGATTTTAAAAAGTCTATACATTTTTCAAATCATTGTACCAATAACAAAATTCAATAGGAAAATAATAAAGCCAGATCTGCAAACTGGTAAGCAAGGAAAACAATACTATATAATACTAATATGTATCACATAAATATGAAACTACATTTCTGTATGCCTGATATGGGAAACTTCTTTCCTAGACAATTTAAATGTTCCTTTCTATTTCTTTTGGAAGATGTCTTACGAACAGTTCCTATCAGAAGAGTCATATATTTTTCATGAACCTCATTCTATACATTTTGGTTTTGATGTACTTTGTGCTTAAGTTATGGGGATTTTAATGACTATGTTAATTGACTACTATTTTATGTATAAAATATTTCTTCTGCAAACATTTCCTACAAACTAATTACAACTGTGGGCTTAAGCACTAATAGTGACACATGCCTGCATGGGCGTGTGTGCGTGTACTCACACACTCATATATATATATATATATATATATATATATATATATATATATATATATATAAATACATATGAAAGTAATATATCAAATGAACAATAGCTTTAAGTATAAACAGCGAGGCCAAAGAAAAGTTAACTCTAGCAGAAGGAAAACCTTAATACACAGATTTTGTTTCTATTGACATTCATGTCCTCAAGTTTAATTATGCAAATTAAGGTCATTTTTTTCCTTGATTAAAATGTTTAAAACAATGAGAGTTATTCTGGCAATATATGTAAGCATTTTTGCAATTCTGATATTTTTGAAACAGTATTCACTAAAGATCACCTAATCAAGACTAGAGGCTTTTCTTACACAAAATAATCATTAAAAATAAAAAATAATAATGGTGCGCATTAAATGCTGACTGTAAGTAAAACCTAGACTATGTTGTTAATTATCTTCAAATGTTTAGGGAGAAGTTTCAATGCAAAATTATTTGGTTTTTTGGAGGGAGACATAAGATTAGATTTGATTTATTCTTTGGATAGACATGTGAAAGGTGTTACAATATTCCTTACAAAATTATTTTGTGATTATAAAATTCAATGACTATTCTCTAGGCTTACTGGAAAAAAAACAAACTCAAATTTGAAAGAATCACTTTTCTCTGCAAAATTTTATGCAATAATCTACTGCTCCACAGAATCAATCTAAAAGAAACAATACTAATCATCTACTACTATTATGTTAAAAACTTTAAATAAAAACTTAAATTAGAAATCCTTAGATAAAACATTACCTTGCAAGTCCAATACCAAATCCAGCAAATCTACTCAACTGTTCTAAAATAGAAAGAATAAGATTACTCATAACCATTATTTAGGTTTACTATAAAAACAACAAAAAATATTTTCTTTTAATAACATTTAAACTCCATGTCCCAAAGCCAAATTCTGATAGGGGCCAGGGAAGTCATTTGAATGAGTGAAGGGCTTGTGGCAAGTTGTAAGGCACCACTGCTCTTCAGCTCAAATTCATCCTTGCAGTGTGAGGCTGTGGGCTCAGTGTTTCTAAGCTGTGATTTTTCTAAAAACATATTCTCATTTGTATGTATTATAGTATCTTCCAATTAAAAAATATTTGCAACTATTTAAAACATTGTGTGGACCAAGTGAAACATGTCTGCAGGTAGACTCTAAGGGCTACCTGTTTCCAACTTTTGAGTATGAACAATTTAAAATTTTTTCTATAGAAGTCTCTGACTGATATTTACACCAACAATTTTACCTCTCATGTAAAATTAGTCACTTGCTGTTACTGGTGGGGAGCATCTATGTTAAATCAAGTCACAAAACACCTCAAAATTTTTAAATGGAAAGAAACTTAGAATAACCAAAAGGCTCTCTTCTTCTCTATCTCCCCAAGTTTTAAATATTTTGAAAGTAGCTGCTTAATTAGGTCTTTGTGATACACTAACAGGTACATACGTGCTACTGCTGATGGCATTTCCATAGTCTTATCATAAAAGTTTAAAGCTGGAAACATTCCTATGCATATGTCAATGCAGAAAAAAATTGTTTCTTCTCGACTTAAAAATTCAAAACCCTGCTGATGAAATTTCACAACCACAGGGGACTAGTCATCACATTTCAGCTACAATACAATATTTACAAGGGGTAATTTTCTCTCTCTGCTCTTGTCCCATCTCCTCTCTTTCTCTCATTTCTGTTCTTTCAAATGAAGCGATGCCTTCACTGTCCCCTTAGTCAGAACAAGGCCATGTAAACATGTCCCTGGGGAAACAATTTGGCTTACTCTTGCCTTGAAAAATGTACAAGTGAGACAGAAGCTTCTTTTGCCCAAGTTAAGGTCCTTTCCTCCTTTCAGCTTTTTTCTTTTAGTGAGTACCAATTATCCGCTACTTTTTGTTAATACAGAAAATACCACTGATATTTTCTGGAAGGTATTAGGAAGTTTTACTATTGTTAACTGTGTAAATCTCTTGGGTTTCTATCCTCTTTGCAAAGTTAGATTCACCAGCTCCTTAAGTGCTGCTAAAAGAACCCTGGTTTTACTAAGAGCTCCTGGTAACCATCAAAGCACAATTCTTGAAACAATAAGTTTTACTGCCTAACCAGGCAACTGTGTAGCAATATGTGCATTTTGAATTATTTAATTTATAACTTTCTAGTACTTGTTTTGTGACCAATAGCAAGCAAACCAGAATGAACAAGCTAATTGTATGATGCTGTATAAGTCACTGATCCCCCTCCACATGCTCATTTGCTTATCAGATGACATTTAAAGTCTATTTCTCCCAGTTAACCAAAATCAAATAAATATCACTGTACTTCCAAGTCAAAATAGAAGTGAGAATAAAATTTTGGTTTAGAATATACTTAATATTTAATGATATAATCTATTCTAACATCTCAAGAGAATGGGACAAGGTAGCCATTATTTCCATATTATGAATTTAAAAATGTTGAGAATATCTAGATCAGTGCTATAATTAAAACACAGGTCTTCTGACATCCTACCGAGAATAATTATGTCTTGATTCCAAAGTCTTATCTTGAAATCATACAGGTGATTTTGCTCTTTAGTGGAGTTTAGGTCAGAAAAAGGAAAATATAGCAGGTGGATATATATATATATATAATTTTTTTTCTCAATTCAACAAATCTTTATGGGGCTCCCACGGAGTGCATGAATTTAAAATCTATAATTTATTTAAGTAGAAAAGTGTTATATTACTTTACCTCCTTAAAAATTAAGAAAAGGAAATCACAACTTCTCTATATATTTCAAGTGAATCGTTTAACATGAGTGAGGCTCAGTTTGAAAGTACCATAAGTGTTAACAGAAGAAAATGGGAAGTATAAACGTTTTCTCTTCTACCAAAAAAAGGGTTTGATGCCAGGAGGTAGTTTGGGATCTAGAAAATAGCACGACTCCTATGATTAAAAGAAAAAGGAAACAAATATTTTTAGTCTGCTATGTGGTCCATACTGTCCTATGCACTACTCGCATCTCATTTTATTTAACACTTAGAAAAAAAACCCTTATTCTTCTAGTCACGTTAAAATTGAGAAAACGGAGGGCTCACAGACACTAAGAAAGTCTCTCAGCTTTTAAGAGTGGTAGAGCCAGGTTTGAGCCCAAGTCTACCTCTGCTGAAAAACTCTTTGCAGAAAAGCTACAATTAATTAAATCAAAGAAATACAGCGGTCATTTAATTAGGTAAGGTTCATATGATTCCCAATAAACGGTAAGTAATCCAATTTCCTTCTTTCTTGATTTAGGTCATCGGATGTCATACGCCAAACTCTTCAAATTCAGAAATCTCTACCACGCAACCCATAGCTAAGACAGGTGTCTTTTTGAAGGTGATCCCGGAGAAAACATTTGTATGAGGAAGAGGGAGCAGGCCCGTTTCAAGGGCAGAGGACGAAGGGAGAGCAGCGGGTGTGGCGCGCGCTAGACCCAGAGGCCCCGAAGGCGGGACCCTCCGTGCGGCTTCCGGGTTGTGCAGGCCGCGAGTCGCGGCTCAGCCCGTCCACCCACCCCTGCCAGGCTCCCCGCGCCCCTCACCGCTGCTCTGCACCGGCACGCTGCCGCCGCTGCCGCCCGGCAAGGGCTCCTCCGCCGGGCCCTCGGGGGTGTAGGGGGCGGGCACACCGTAGGGCGGGCTCTTCTCGCCCCAGTGTAGGTTGCGGCTACCCGGGATGTCTGGGGGAGTGGTCACCCAGTGGCCCAGGTCCGACGCGGAGCTGAAGGACCTTGCAGGGAAAGCGCCACCAAAACCCTGCTCATCTCGGCCGCGATAGCCCAGGCCATCGAATCCGTCCGGGCGCCGAGGATGCATAGCAGACGGGGGCAGGATGAGGCGAGCCCACCCGGAGGCCACCACCACTGGGCCACCGCGACTTCGGGCCACACAGCTTCTCCTCCACCGCGGCTGGGGAAATTGACAACCGGAAGTCACGTTGTACACCCGGACGTTCACAGCACGTGATTGTAGCCATATCCGGCGGTCGGGAAAGACACGGTTGCCAGGGAGACGCGGCAGTAACTGGGCCAACCCTTAAAACTGTCGCCTTTAGGGAGAAGGTGGAAAAGATGAGTGTAGGGTGCATGCACCCAGTACCAAAGAAATGCCGTAAGGAAATTGGGGTGGGAGCTGCGGCCAGGACGGGAGGAGGTCAAATAAAGATGTTTCATAGGGAAATACAACTAACGCGCCGTTGGAGTTGACTCGCTGAGATCTCGGCCAGAAATGACCCACTCCACACAAAGGCCCCAGATTTCGGTCTTTTCTTTTCTCACTTGGCTAGTGCCGCTCCTGCCACAAGGGAGCTATTAGTGGTTACAAGTGCGGAGTGCTGGTAACGTTTTGTCTGCTTTGCCTTCCTCGGCGTTTTGGGTAAAAATCTGAGATCTGGTTCGGCCCAATGAACGCAAAGGTAGTAGGGACGGCTAAAACAAGCATTAAAAATCGACATCCGGGGAGGAAACTCCCCGTTTCCTTTCCCCTTCCCTGCTCCCCCCACTAATATAAATTGTTCTCCGGGATTTAGGAATTAACCGTTTTGTTTTTCTAAGGCCACAAAAAAACCATAAATCGTTTTCTGTAGTTTCTGTTTTTTCTGGTGCATCTAAATTACTCAGGGTATTTAACCAGTGATAGTTAAAAATCTAGACCCTAGTTGAAAATTTAAAATGATCCTACTACCTGTTTTCATGAGCTCAATGGGCTCTTCGGACAGAGTCCCTCTCCCTAGATCTGATTGAGCCTATCATGGGTTCTTCCTGTGTCCCTTCTTTCCCACTGGAGCTCAGGATTCCCAGGGCTTTCGTAAGAGAACCCTGACTCACTATTCTCAATCTTCCAGAACCGAACTTTTACTTAAAGTGATAATCAACTTCATCTTGACTGGATTGACATTCTTAAATTGGATTGTGATGTGGTTTGGGCAAATGTATTGAACCTCTTCCTTAAGTAGTGTATCTGATATTACTTGAGTACTAATACCAAATTACTGGGTTACCAATATTAAATTAGTTACAGGACATAGCAATAAAAAATATTTCTCTGTGCCTCAGGAATATTGGCTCCAGGATGGGATTGGCTCAGGTCCAAAACTTTATTGTTTATTAAAAGAAACAGAGAAAAAAGTGTGTGTGTTCTTTTAATATAAAAACAACTTCATCTCACAATTTCACATGTCAGTGGAGAAAGGATCAATCATTAAAAGAAGGACAGCTGGGCAGCCAGTTGAAGGGGGGATCAGTAATAGCCCCACCTCACAGCTTACGCCCAAATAAATTCCAGCTATTTTGTATTGTATATTTCCTTTATTTCTTAAATATTGAATGTTGGAAGGAAATAATGGATGAATACTTTTTAAATAGTGGATTGGAAAACTTCCTTAAAGTAACAGCAAAGTCAAAAGACTATTAATCAATTTGACATTTTAAATTTCTACATGGTAAACCGAAAAGGAAAAACATAGTAATCGAAATTGAAAGACAAGTCAGAAACTGGGGGGGAAATTTCATTTTTAAATGATTTAGACAATGGGTCACTTTATTGTAAAAAAGAGCTCTTACCAATAAGGGAAAATCAGTAAAATATGAGCAAAGGACATAAAGAAGCAATGCATAAAAATGAAATGTAAATGGATAAGAGTTAAATGAACAAATGCTTACTACCCCCTCGTAATTGAAGGAAGGCATATTTAAATAATAACCATCGTTCCCCTATAAAAATGATAATGTTTAAAAGGTAAATGTACAATGTCACGCAAGGTGAGAAGAAAGTAGCTCTCCTTCATTTCTGGAGTGGTATAAAATATAAGAACTTTTTGATGGAAGGCAGTTTGGAAATACATATCAAAAACCATAAAAATGATCATATCTTTTGACTCCTAAGTCTTAGAAAACAAATAAGGGTGTACATACTTCCTTATACACATGTTCATGACATAACTGCTCATAATAGGAAAAATTGTCAGGATTCTAAATGTCAAGTAATTATTACTCATTAATTATTAAAATGGTACATCCATGTAGTCTTTAATCAAAATATATTTATTGAGCACCTACCTGTGCCAGGTACTATTCTAATTAATGAGGATAGAGTGATGGATAAGCCAGATTAAGTCCCTGTGTTGTTGGAACTGACATTCTAGTTGTGAGACAACAAATATATCGTGTGAAATGATGAAACAAACATGTAACACAGACAATGACGCATACTATATATTTAAAAATTAAGTTATAGTTGCAAAGTTTTTAGATTGCGTGGTCAAGGAAGCCCTCTCCTAGGAGGTGGTCTTTAACCAAACTTAAATGAAGTGAGGGAATGAACCATGTGTGAATATCTGGGAGAAAATTTTCAAGGCAGAGCTAAGTATAAGGTCCTGATGACAAGCTAGGTAGCCTGTGAGCAAGGGCTCACTGAGAGCTGAAAAGAAGATAGGGGCCAAATTTTGCAGGGCGTTGTCGGTGACGAACAAGAATTTAGTTTTTTGTTTGTTTTTTAACAAAAGAGTAAGGTGACCTTGATGATGCTTGAGAAGGGTAAAACTGGCTTCTGCAATGGGGCAAAGGAGGAAACCTATACTAAGTAGGCCATTGTAAACTGCTGAGACAAGAGATAGCAGTGATTTGATCTAGAGTGATAATGGTGAAGGAGGTGAGAAGAGCTAGAGTCAGCATGTTTAAAGATTACATCAGAAATATATATTAAATTACAGTGAAAAATATGAATGTAAAATTTAAAACAATTAAGTATGATTTTGCTTTTGTAAAAATAATAGTAAAGATATGCACACAATAAAAGGATATATGCCAAAATGATAAAATTATATTATATCTGGCTGTAGGTTGGCATGAATTTTATTTTTTACATCGAATTTTCTAAATATCCTAAAATAGATTCTTTTTTGTTTTTTTTTCTGTTTAGAAGAAAAATCATTCTAGAAAAAAATCAATAGAGTGGATTCCATTATGGGACACAGCAATAAATATATTTCTAGATTACTAAATCTGTTTGTAGCCATCTCTAGAGCACTATCAAAGTCCTGCCTTCCAGTATTTCTTGAAAATCTTTCTAAAATAATGATGCTGAAATGGTCCAGAGTGTATAGCTTCAAACTAGTTTGTGAAATGCTAAACACAGAAATTGAAACATGTACTTTTTTCCAGTATTTAAAAAGAGTGATATGTGCTCGCTTCGGCAGCACATATACTAAAAAGAGTGAAATGGAGGCGAGACTTCAGTGATGTGACCACAGCTGGACTCTCCAGCTAGATCCAGGACAGAACAGAGATGGCTTCCTGTAAATCCCCTTAGAGACTGTCTGACCCCTTCTCTAAGCCGCCGGTATGCTGGTTCCTGGTACAGGCCCTTGCCCTGTCCTGAGCAAGTATGTAAGGCCGTTTCCCCTGGAGTTACATCAATAAACTGTTGATGTAATGATGGCTTTGTCACCCTTTCTTTGGATTCTAGATCCCATGAAATTTTCCCAACAAGTGGCCAATATGCATTTTATTAGAGTAACAGTATATTTGCATTAGTTATCTGTCATAGCATAACAAGTTACCCCTGAATCAAACAGCTTAAAATAACATTATCTCAAATTTCAGTAGTTCAAGAATTTGCATGTAGCTTAGGTGAGTGGTTCTGGCTCAGGGTCTCTCATGAAGTTACGGTCAAGCTTCCACTGGGTTTGACAGGGACTAGAGGATTTACTTCCAAGATTTCTCACTCAACTAATTGTGGAAAGAATACCTTCTTTTCTTGCTTGTTGCTGTCATGTCTCAATTCCTTGTTACATAGAGCTCCCCATAGAACTTCTTGAGTGTCCTCCACAGTATGACAGCTGGTGTCTTCCCCAAGCAAATGAAGGAGAGAGAGAGAGACAGAGAAAGAGAGGGAGAGAGAGGAAGCCACACTGCCACATTCTTCTTTCTAAAAGTAAATACAACCCCACACTCGAGAGGAAAGGATTTGGCTCCACCTTTTGAGGGGAGAATTATCAAACAATTTGTGTTCATGTTTAAAAATCACCACAATTAAACCATTGAATAACAATGGATAGAGGATATTGTAGGCACTAAAAATTAATAACCAGGAAAATTTTCACACAATTATTAATAGAATGATATAGATGAAATTTTTGACCTTTTTCCTTAGCAAATAGAGTAGAATGATTAGTTTTCTTTGAAAATAATCATATAATAGAAATATTTATAATCATGAAATAGTTTAATAAATATTTTTAAAAGTCTAGCCATTATTCAGTCATTCTTCAAAATATAAGTGAAGAATAGCAGACTATTTTGACAGTTTTTAAGAGTTGGCACAGAATGATATGACCTGCCAAACAAAAGTACAGACCAAGCAGGTCATTTATTTATATTAATACTTGACTTAAATTCTGACACTGAATTAATTCAGTTCACAGAATAAAATAAAAACCATCTACATTTTTATTCAAGAATTTACACAGCAATATTTATTAAATACCTACTCTGTCCAAGTCACTGTGATGCAACTAGATACCATTTTCAAGGATGGAATTTGAAGGTGTATATTTTATTTTTAAAATATAAATTTAGACCAATAAAAGTTTCACAGTAAGTTTTAATATATAGTAAGCCAAACCCTTTCACATAAACTTCTTTTTCAAAATTGTCTTGGCTAATCTGGTATTTATTCTTCCAAATGGATTTTAAAACCATTTCATTCTTCACTTTGACTCTCCTAAAACACACACACACACACACACACACACACACACACACACACACACACTTTGGGATTTGAAATGAGCTTGCATAAAATTTATATGGTAACTTTAAGAGGTTTGATTTTTTGTTTTATTCTATGAAATATTTCCTTCAAGGATTCATGGTATACTATTTGTCGAGGCCTATATTTATGCCAATAAGTACTCTTTTCCAAAAACAAGTTATATATTTATATTTGTTGAGATCTATCATTTAGTGTAGTGTGAGTTGATCTAACTGAATTCTCCCCAACCCACAATAGTGAAATATCTTTATTTCATGCTTCTTTATGAAAATTGAGAAATATCCCTACTCCTTTCTCATACTTCACTATTTTAAATTTGGATTATATAAGCAATGAATATATCATCTCTTTCAAATAAGTTGCCATTTCATTTTGTAACCAAGGGAAACTTACTGTTTAGATATACGTGGTTCCAGTTCTTTACAGTCACAACTGCTACATTTTTGAGTTCTTAATTTTGATTAATGTCTAAGTAATCTGCCCTTTGAATGGTTTAATATTTTGAGTGGTTTAATTTTAAAATATACAGGTATAGGGGAAGAATTTGTGAATTCTTCCTTATATAAACATGTCCTTTAGTTATCTTCCCTATAGAATTCATGGATAGCTACTTGTTTCTGTAAATGCTCCCATAGAATCAACTGATTTTCATATTATGGAGAAAAATTATTTAGCTAACCTGCTTTTTATTCCTATATGAGTAATCTGGTAACAATTTGTATTTTTAATGCTTATAACAGTTTTCCTAGATCTCTTGAAATGAATTTTAAATAATACCCACCAAGCTATTTTTAAGGGCAGCAGTCTATTCATATTCATTTTACTTGGACTATGGTAAGCTCTCTTGACTTTTTGAGATAATAAATCAAGAGTGTTTACCATATTCTTTTTAATATTGTCTGTATTTTTGTTCTTTTTCTATAGTCTTGGTTTTACTCTTGTTCTTACCTTCAACTTACTTTATTTTTTAAAATTAACTTTTTTTAAAGTCTATTATTTTTAGAGGAGTTTTAGGTTCACAAAGTTTAATAGGAAGGTACAGAGATTTTCCATATACTCTCTGCCCCCACATCTGCATAACCTCACCTATCCTATCGTCACCCAGAGTGGTACATTTGTTATAATTGATGAGCTTACATTGACACATCGTTATCATCCAAAGTCCATGGTTTAAAGTAGAGTTCATTCTTGGTGTTGTACATTCTGTGAATTTGGATCAGTAATTTCTGGTTTATGTATCAAAATGTATTAAACATATCATGACTTATTTGGTGCCTATCATGAACAGAAACAATTCAGAATTGATGTGTTTCAAGTTTACATCAGTTAAATTTTCTTTTAAAGTTCTGAATTTTTAAAGGCAATTTATTTTACCAGGATAATCCCTGTACTTTAGCTTTCCATTTAATCAGAATTGCCCTTCCACATAGTAAAACACTTGTGAAAATTTGTAGACTATTTGAAGTTGCTATCCCATTGGTAGACAAGGGATTTTACAAGGATTTGAGTTAGAAAATTGTATTGGATGCTACCTTTAAATATAGGCATTCTTTTGTGTTGAAATGAGCCCCCTTGTGGTTAGTACATACAGGACACCCTGGATGCTTTGTTTACCCACCATCCTAGATGCAGAGGACACTGGCAGGTCTACATTTCATAGGTAAAGGAAGCTTACGAACAGCAATTTGGTTAAAGACGTAGTTACCGTTTTATAGCAAGCATGCTGTTTTTCTTTTCGTTTTATTATTATTGTTATATTTTTATTAAAAGAAAGATAATATATTTCCAAAATGTGTGAGTGGACAGGCCCAGAAGAAGAGCGACTGCGACGGATTGAAGAAAATTTAGGATTATATTTGAATGTGGGCGTGAAATATTCAGGAAAGGAGTCAAAGGAGTTCCCAGGGCGTTCCCAGGGAGTATCTTTGCTAACCATATTTTTATTTTTTGTTTTAGATTTTTTATTTTTTTTTGGGGGGGGGGCGAGACTTTGGAAGAGGCATTTAGACATTGAGGGGACACTAAAGCACTGCCGCAGCACTTCTCGCAGTAGCTATTGGCCGGGTATCTAACGTATGTACACTATTAAAACAAATCATTACTATGTGCTTTATGACTATATGTTAAAGCTAATAAAGGTCGTTTACACATCGTTGCATCTCTTCGTTCGAAACTGTACACAAATGTGGCGAAGGCGGGGAAGGGAGGGTGGAATTGAATTTACAGGTCCTGATTGGCTAAACTTGGCCAGAAGAGAGACTCTCACAGCGTCCTTAGCAACCAGTCTCGGTCCCCAGCGACTCCGAGCGAGCGCCGCGCGCCGCGGTGAGTGACGACTAGGTCTTGCTTCTGAGAACTTGAGAGTTAACGTTATTGCCACATCCACCATTCCAGGGCAATCGGGAGACCCACAAAGACTCACACACGGGAGTAATGAGCCTCTTTTTTTAGGATTCCGTAAGCTCTGGCTGTTGGAAGAAGCCTTTACTACTTGTGCCCCTAACCCAGGCCTGCCCTCCTGACTCTCCTGAGAATCTAAGCCTTCTAGCGTGAAAATTATCCTGTGAGGGCATGAAGGGAGAAGGGGGGGATCAGCCACCAGGTCATCGGATAAAGAAATAGGTTTTTTACTGGGGAGACTAAAGGCAGTGAGGGGACTTTCTTATTGCTATCAATAGGAGGATTCTTTTATTAATAATTTCCTCTATACTCAGACTCACTTGTTCTCTGGCAACCCTTAATTCAGAAGCCAGCTTGCTTTTCTAGACAGTTTCCAAGTCCTTCTATAGCTGGTGAAAATTCCCCACCTCTCTCTCTCTCTCTCTCTCTCTCTCTCTCTCTCTCTCTCTCTCTCTCTCTCTCTCTCTCCCCTTCTCCTCTCTCCCTCTCTCTCTCTCATTCATTCAAAAATTTGGAGAAGTGTGTGTGTGTGTGTGTGTGTGTGTGTGTGTGTGTGTGTGTGTGTGTTGGGGGGATATACCTTGAGGATGTGAAGTGAAAGGATTTTTAAAAAGCAGTTAATCTTGAGAAGAGGGTACAAGTTATAGACTAGGAAAAAGTTCTAAGAGGAGGTAAGCAGATGGTAGGATTCCTTAATTTACCTTATCTCAACAATATGTCTGAATGAATTCTTTTTGTGGTCAGTTGTAAAATTATCCTTTGTTCCTTAAAGGTATAGTCTAAATCTTGTATTCATTAATGTAGGTTACCTATCAAAGATTTGCTGTTATTTTAATATTGTCTAGTTCTCAGAAATTGTTTTGAGCTTTATTTTAACTGGAACTTTAAAAATACACTAGGGATTAATGTTAAAAACGTTTTCCTTGTTTTAAAATTCTGGGTCTATGCCAGGTTGCAGATGAACTGCCAAGCACGCAGACAGCTGGCTGGAGCCATTTCATGAGCTGAAACATCTCTCTTCAATGTGTAAATGTCCTTTGTTTTTTGATGCCCCACATAAATCTTTAGGTTCAAGGTGAGTACTAGGTTTTGATTTCAATAAGAACTATTCTGTATGAACTCTTGTGATCTTGATGAGTAATGCTATATTCTTACTGAATATCTGATTCATTATCAGACTCATTCATTATCATAATGAATTTGGTAAGTGTTCCTCTCTTAGTTCATTGTCCATCCAGAGCTCCTGGTAAACTGCCTGGTCACAACAAGTGCTGAGTTAATAGTTTGTTTAGCGCTATCAATTTCCCAAAACGTGTTGTGTATATAGTTCGAGGAGACAGTGTTCCAAATATTTCTCTGGTCAAATTTAGGAAAAACTATATATCGTACTACTACTCAGGGAGAGTTTCAGTGCACAGGAGAATATTAACAACTCTGAGCAGTCTTACACTATGCAAACTTACTTAATTTTGTTTAGTGCATTGTTTCTTAAACTTATTTCACAACCAAAAACTTTTAGGAGGTAATTACATCCCAAGAATATGTATTCCACAAAATACATTTTGGGAATTACTGTCCCAAACTAAATACTGTACTCTTTATTTTTGCTTACATTTCCATAAAAACAAATGAATTAGTTTCTTTAAAATGTAAAACTATCTCTATTTGCAAATGGCATGATGTTATATGTAGGAAATGCTAAAGAATCCACGAGGAGACTATTCGATCTAATAAAAATTTTAACAAGGTTGCAAAATATAAGAACAATAAACAAAAATCAGTTTTATTTTTATACAGTAGCAATTAGCAAACCAAAAAGGAAATACATTTTTAAAAAGTCTATTTACAATAGCGTCCAAAAGAATAAAATACTTAGGAATAAATTTAACAATGGAAGTGTAAAACTTAAACTTTGAAAAATTACAAAACATTGTTGAAAGAGACTAAAGAAGACTTAAATAAATGGAAAGACATCCTATGCTCATGGATAAGAATAACTAATATTGTTAAGATGGCAATGCTCCCCGAATTGATCTACAAATTCAGTACAATCCCTATGAAATTCTAGTTGATCTGGTTGCAGAGCTTGATAAACTGGTCCTAAAATTTACATGGCAGTTCTATTGTGGAAACTGGGATGCACAATACAATCTTGAAAAAGAAATACAAAGTTGGAAGACTCACATTTCTTAAATTCAAAAATTACTAGTGAGCTGCTGTTATCAAGACAGTCTGGTACTGGCATGAAGACAGACATATAGATCTATGCAACAGAATTGAGAATCCAGAAATAAACTGTTACATTTATGGTTAATTGCTTTTTGACAAGGGTGCTGAAATAATTCATCGAGGGAAAAAAATATCTAACAAATGGTTCTTAGGCAATTGGATATCCACATGCAAAAGAATAAAGTTGGAACCCTACCTCATACCATATACAATATTAATTCAAATGGATCAAAAACCTAAATGTAAGAGCTAAAACTAAAAAACCCTTGAAAGAAAACTTGGGCAATGGTTTCTTAGATGTGACAACAAAAGCACATACAACTAAAGAAAAAATAGACCCAATGGACTTCATCAAAATTATAAATATAGTGCTTCAAAGCACACACCATCAAGAAAGTGAAAAGACAACCCACAGAGTAGGGGATAATTTTTGCAAATCATATCTGATAAGGGATTTGTATCTAGAACCTATGAAAGCCATTTGTAAAAAAACAAAAGTAAACCGAGTAAGTTTGAAGATCTAATTGTCTTTGTTAATTGATTCATGAATCTGGCAGCATCCTATCTAGCAACTAGAAGGGAGCTCTGTGTTGTACAAGATAAAAGGATTTTATAGGAAGACGGGTGGGGCAAGGAAGCTATTAACAAAAGAAAATAAATTATTTTTTAGACATGGACATCTTTTTTGAGGGGGCTGGAGGGAATGTCAAGGGTTTTTATCATGCAGATTGCTTCCTCCTTCTATGAGTGGGTGGGGGATGGAGAGGGCCCATGTGACAGATTACCTCATTGATAATGACCATTAAGTTCCAGACTGGTTGACAAAGATTATATTTTTGGGGAGAGGTTAAAACAGCAATTAGGTCAGGTGTTAAATGTCGGTTTGGTAGCATGGCCTTTAGCACAGGTGACTCCATTTGGGACTTGTGGTTTTCTCTTTAACACATTACAAGTCAATGATAAAAAAGACAACACAATTAAAAATGGGCAAAGGATCTGAATAGACATTTCTTCAAAGGAAATATACACATAGCTAATAGGCACATGCGAAGGTGTTCAGTATCATTAGCCATTAGGGAAATTCAAATCAAAACCACTTCATACCTGTTTGGATATCTGTAATCAAAAAGAAAACAAGTGTTAGAGAGGATGTGGAGAAATTGGAGCCTTTATACGCTGCTGGTGAGAACGTAAACTAGTGCAGCCACTTGAGAAAACAATCTGGCAGTTCCTTACATGGTTAAACATAGAGTTACCCCACGAATCACCAATTCTACTCCTAGGTCATATGTTCACACAAAATTTGTACATGACGTTAATGGCATCATTAAGACTGAAGCCATTCAGATCTTCTTGGATTCTTGGATCTCTGTGGCAGCTAGCTCACAGTTAAGACAAGTTTTATTTTTATTTAGAGAACATAAAATGTGTTTATCACTAGTGTTACATTATGTTTGCGTATGTGGGATGGGAGAAGAAATACTGAAAACATTGTTTTTTACAAGAAATCCAGGAGAGGATATAGAGAGCAGTTTTCTGAGAAGAATAAATTTTAGTTTTTTTCTAGTACAGATTGCTGTAATGACTTCATGAACCTGGTATAAAGTGGTCATTCAGCTCCTTTATAGGTCATTCAACTACTTCTCTGGTTATTCAGACTCCCTTGTTTGCTTAGTGATGCATAGGCAAATTTTGTCTATTCTTCATACATTTGACATTGGATTTTTCTAATTACTGCCAAGTTTACCCTACTGCATCAGTATCCTAAGAGATTAGTGTCCTTAACCTGTGGGTTTCCTTTCCTCAGCCATGGTTATTGTTCTTCTAGGACATAGCACCAATATTGAACTGTTTCATCAAGTTCAGGACTAAGGTTTTCATCAGATATCACCTTGGAAAATTCATCAATGTAATTCTCAGTAGAAATTTTTTTCATACAGATATTCAGATATTTTACACCATGAAGATTCTTAAATCTCCATAAGCGATTTTCTGAATACTCACACTCATATTCAATGTTCAGTCCTTCACAGTCAATTCTATCTTGTTTAGTGAACCACAAATCAGCCATTTTCCCTATTTGGAAAGTTTAGCATAATTTTATATATTTATTGGTCATCTGCCTTTATTGTTCATAGTCTTGCCAATTCTTTTATTTACTTCTACAAAGTTAAAATACATGTAGTAGGTCTAAATCATAAGTGATAGACTTATGTGTGCAAGAAATAGTATTTTTGTACTTTCTTTAAATTGACTATGTATACTCTAAGCCTCTGTTCTGCTTGACTGTTGGATATTCATTCTTAGTTTTTATTAGGCCTGCCCCTGCCTATGGTTTTACAAAGGCTCTGGATCCTAATATATCAAGAAAGCATTGGTCAATTGTCACATCTATATGGTCCCCTCTGTACTGACATACGCCTTCTGGGCCACAACTAGGCCTGATGTAGGTAGAGCTATGCTATGGGGTCTGCTATGCTAAGAGGTCCAGTCTCAAGTTGCAGTGCCCAGATATTTCTTCTATGGTACTGTCACCTCCAGGGGATCCTGCTACAGCAGAGGAGATGGCTCTGAATGACCTCCGTTACCTGCCAGTCTCAGGAAACATCTCCGTCTCTATAATCCCAGAACCACTTTTCCTCCCTACAGAGCACTCTCTGTCATCTTTTCAATGACACAAAGTTTAGTTTTTTGTTTTGGTTTTCTTAAGATGGAGAGGAGCCAGTGAATTCAGGCAGTTTCGACTTTCTTCTTTGCCGAAATTCAGGCAAGAAAGGAAGGGGAAAAAAAAAAAAAAAAAAAAAATATATATATATATATATATATATATATATATATATATATATATATGAAAGTACATATAACAAAGAAAAAAAAATATATATATAAAAGTACAAGCCAAAAGGTAGAGTTCTTAAGAGTTCTTAAAAGTATATGTAAAGCCTTCATCCTTAAGAAGCATTAATGGTACATCACCCATACTCTCTTATAAGCTAAACATTTTTAGTTTTTAACTATTTCCAAAAGAAACATGGTTTTATATTTCCTCACCTTTTCCCATGCCTGTTGGTAAAATAGTGTCTTTTAAAAAATATAAGTGTAAGACCCCAAAGTGGATGAGATAATTCAGCTTCCAACATATTTTGCTCAAAAGGTTTGCAATTAAAATTTATAATGAATACGTATAGTCTAACTTTGTAATGACAAATATAATAATTAGTTATTTAAAAAAGTGTAATAGATAAAATATAAACCATACACTCAAATTTTATGCTTCAGCAATCTGAGTAGTCCCTACTCAGAATCTGGATTTTATTATTGGCAGTAGGGATCTATTATAGGGTCTTAACAAGGAGGTGGAGACTGGGGGAAGAGTGAAATGATCAGGAGATTTTTGTTTGGAAAAGTTACTCTGGCAGTCAAGTAAAAGATGAGACTGGGGAAGACAGATCAGGAGACTGTCAGATAAGAAGTTATTGTATTAATCTAGGACACAGATAATGGAGTCCTGACTTAGGAGAATGGCAGAAGAGATGAAAAGGAGACTTGATTAACAGAGCTCCTTTGAAGATGGGACTCAATAGCACAGAGCGACGATAGTGCCTCCCCAATGATTTGATGCTGCGTGAACTGGTGAACAACCTGAAGCAAGGTGAGGCCTCACAATGACCAGGAAAAGAAGATTCAGATGGTGCCTTGGTTTCCTATGACTGTGAAGCTGCCAAATTGACCCTCAATTGTCTAGATTGGGACTTTAAAAACATTTTTTTAACTGAGAGAAATACACTTCTACTTGTTGAGCAATAGTCATTTTTATTTCTGTTATATGTCACTAAACCTAATCCTAGTACAATACGTGTCACATATTCTTTTATAATCTTATTTTTATTGAGGTAAATTTTACTTGCAATGAAATATACAAATATTCATTGTATGATTCAATGGTGCAAATATCTACCATTGTTACCAGCAGATGCGAGGAATATTTGGACAATAGGTTCGGTGATCAAGAGAGGATTTCTATAATAGTCTCTAAGTTCTTGAAACCTCAAAAAATATGAGGAATTGTAGTAAATCCTGTGAAATATATCAGGAAACAGCTCAAAGCTCTAGGTCAATATGCCTAACACATACACAGAGACCAGTTTGCTTTCAGTTCAGTTTCCCTTCAATTATTTTTCCCCCAGATGGCCTGTACATTTTCCTTTCTATTTATTTGGCATTAAATGTTTTAAATTAATTTCAAACAAATCTAAGAGTATGTCTGACTCAAATTTGTATTTCTAAACTCTTTCTAAAATAAATAATGTTTTATAAATTGTGGGTTTCTTTTTGTCTTCTCTTGATGATTTTGTCTTTACCTTGCGTATGTAAACATCTTATCTCCATAATTTTATATGACTCAAGAAATACTCGCCAAATTTGTAACATTTATTTCTAGATTTATCAAATTACCTCTTTTGAATATCCCTACATCTTTATTATTGTTGTTCTGTGCTTATGTGTACTTTACAATGAATTCATTAATCATTTGTGGTTATTTTCCTGAGTGCCTTTTAAAGTGGTGTTGTTAACTGTTAAAACAAAACAAGACAAAAAAGCTCCTGAACATATTAATTCTGTTTGGGAATGACTTGTATTTTAAAAGTGAGGCCCACTCTGAATAACATTTCTGTATATAGCTCAGTGTAGCTACTGACTTAAAAAATACGTTTGCTTTACATTCTAATGGATATAGGTTATTAGAAGCAGACCTTGCTCTAACCAATAGCAATAGATAATGGTGTTTAGAGTTTATAATCTATTTTGTGCTGGATATTTCCCCATTACTCCTCCAGGTCCACTTTCCATCCTTCTGCCCTCTGCCTTGCACCTTCGGCTTCCAGTTTGGTTTAGCTAATGGAAAGCACGGGCAGATGGTTGGAGGGGAATGCGGGAGGAGAGCGAGATCCAGTTTCTGTTCTCCAGGCTCCCTCTTAGCAGGCAGCCTCCGATTGGTTGCGTCTCTGGACCAAAGGCCAAAGATTTTTCTTAAGTACCACTCTCCTGCGCTTGGGCCCCTCTTCCCCTGGGTCCTGAGAGTGGTAATGGTTTATCCCACCTCCCACTCCCTTCTTGCCAGCCCATGAGAATGGAGCCATTTCGGGTTTTCTTTTCTTTCTTTAAAATTTAAATATCTCTGCCCGCATCTTTATTCAGTTACCCTATTTGAGTGTGTCATCTGTTTCCTGCCAGAGCCTTGACTGATATAGTGACCAGTGTTAAAAATTAGCTATCTTAAAAATGAAATACAAACTAATTCAATAAAAATCTAACTGCCCATTTCATTAGTACTTCCCTTTGCTCTTTAAATATTAACACTCCATTAAACACAAATAGTGTGCCCCAGATTTGGTCTTACACACTCATAAAATGGGCTCAGACATGCTTCAAAAAGAAAACAAATTTGGATGTGAGGACAAACAGAGAAAGCATAATCTAAATGGCAAAAAGACAGGAGACAAAAAGAAATTTATAAGTAACCTTAAAAAACAGAAAGCATAGTAATCTAATAATGGTCATAAGCACTTCTATAAAACTTCCTATAAGTCAGGCTCTAGTCTAAGTAATCTACATAAATTAACCTACTTATATCTTATAGCGACTCTATGAAGGTACTATTCCCTTTGTTCAGGAGAGGAAACTGAGGCACAGAGCAGTTAACTAAAACAGTCTGGTTGTATTCTTTTAACTACTATGCTGTTCTTTCAATGGTTTTGCTGATAAAACTGGTAAAGTAAATAAAGTCTAAATATTCTATGAAAGGATGATTTTATAGTAGTAACATAATAGAAGGAACATGGGTTTTCGTTTCAAAGTTGGGTTTGACTCCTAGGTCTGACAACTTTAAATTGAAATACTTCCTTAATAATGGTAATTATATATGAAAATTAAACTATTGTTAAAATAAATAAATAAATAAATAAGTACTTAATATAATTTCATTATTAAGCCTGATTTTCCTTCTTGCCACCTGTTTCTCCATAAATAATGAATTTGTGTGAAATGTATTATTTGGCATTGTGAATACATTTGTATTCTAATATAAAATTTAATATGTCTCTTTAGGTTTATGATCTATCAATATGCCTATTAAGAAATCACCTATGATTAACACATCTGGAGCAATATCTTCCTCTTATGAAAAAATCTTGAGGCTTCATTTTCAAAATTTAAGGCAAAGAAGGAGTGATAAATCAAAGTAAGTTTAAAAAATTTTCATATTATCAAAGTAGTGGACCCATAAGCATTGGAGAATTTAGAAAGTGTAGAAAATTGTGAGCAATAAATATAAATGAGGATAAAAATATTAATATTTACAATTTTTAAATAAATGGCTTCATTATAATCATTTATTTCTGAAACTTAGAATTTTACACGTTTGTTTAAAATAACCAATTTTTCTGTAAGTGTATGTTTTTTAAGTTGCCATAGTAATCCATGAAAAGCATAAGAGAAAGCATTTAATAACTAGGGTATCGTGAAGCATTTTCGTTATTAGTAGGTCCTCTGCTATTTCAAATTAAGCCACAATAGAATGGTTTTCTGCATTTCAAATTATTTCCTTGGGGCAAAGTTTCTAAAATGAAGTTATTAGATCAGTTTGTTGATAATTTAAAAATTATGTGTGATTTTAAGAAATTTTTAAGAACTTAAAAATGAAGAGAATAATAGGATATATAATAAAACTTACATATTGACATATTGTTATGTTTTTTTCAAATCTTTAATAAAGACTAGAGCAACAGATCAACTTGAAGCTATGTGACCACATACCCTCCCAAATATAATTGTGGCATATATCATTTCAGTTCATTTTTCTACTTTAACATACATGAATATAAAATTTTATTTTCCATGTGAATCTAAATGGAATTATACCTTTACATAAATTACACACACAGATAATTATAACACATTTATCTGTGACTTGATTTTTAAAAAATCAATGTTTATGTTTTTAATTCAATCCATATTAATAATTATGTATTTTCTTTTTTTAAGATTTTTATTAAAATAAAGCTGACATACAATATTATATTAGTTTCAGGTGTACACCATAGTTATTCAACATTTATATACCTAAAGAAGTCATCACCATAGTAAGTCCAGCAACCATTTTACCCCGTACCATACAATCACAATATTATTGACTATATTCCCCAGGCTGTATGTTACATCAGGTGTGCAGCATAGTGGTTAGACATTTATATAATTTAAGAAGTAATTCCCCTAACTAGTCTAGTACCCACCTGGCACTATGCATAGTTATTATCATATTATTGATTATATTCCCTATAATTTACATCCTATTGACTATTTTGTAACTTCCAATTTGTACTTCTTAATCCTTTCACCTTTTTCACCCTGCCCCAACCCCCCACCCATCTATCATCCCAGTAAATCTAGTACCCATCTGACACCATACATAGTCATTACAATATTATTGACTATATTCCTTGTGCAATACCTACATCCCCATGACTACTATGTAACAACTAATTTGTACTTCTTAATCTCTTTCCCTTTTTCCCCCCATCTCCAAACCCCTGCCCATCTGGCAACCATCAAAGTGCTCACTGAATCTATGAATTTGTTTCTGTTTCATTTGTTTGTTCTTTAAATTCCACTTATGAGTGAAATCATATGACTTACTACACTCAGCACAATACCCTCTAGGTCCAGCCATGTTGTCGCAGATGGCAAGATTTCATTCTTTCTAATGGCTGAGCAATATTCCATTGTATATATGTACCACCTCTTTATCCATTCATCCATTCAGGAACACCCAGCTTGCCTTTATATCTTGGCTATTGTAAATAATGCTGCAATAAACGTATGGAGGAACACATCCCCTCAAAGTAACGTTTTTGGGTTTCTCCAGATAAATACCCAGAAGTGGGAATACTGCATCCTTCCTTGTCTCTTATGATAGCCTTTCTTTTAAAGTTTATTTTGTCTGGTATAAGTATTGCTCGTTCAGCTTTTTGTTGTTGTTTTTATTTTCATAAAATAACTTTTTCCATCCTTTTACTTTCAGTCTGTGTGTGTCTTTTGATCTGAAGTGAGTCTCTTGGAGGCAACATATGTATGCGTCTTGTTTTCTTATCCATTCAGTCACTCTATGTCTTTTGCTTGCAGCATTTAATCTGTTTACATTTAAAGTAATTGTTGTTAGATATGTAGTTATCGCCATTTTATTATTCATATTTTTTTACCATTTTTCTTCCTGTCTTAAAAAAGTCCCTGCAAAGTTTTTGTTGAGGAATCAGATTCTTTCTTTGTTTTTAAGGTTCTTTCTTTGTTTTTAACTTTGGGCATTTTAATGATTTGTCTCAGTGTAGGTATCTTAAGGTTTATCTTGTTTGGGACTCTGCACTTCCTGGGCTTGAATATTCCATTTCTTTTGCCAGGTTAAGGAAAGTTTCCATCATTGTTTCTTCAAATTGGTTTTCAATTCCTTGCTCTCTCTCATCTCCTTCTGGTACCCCTATGATGTGAATGTTGGTATGCTTGATATTGTCCCAGAGGTCCCTTCAATTGTCCTCATTTTTTTGGATTTTTGTTTTTTCTTTTCGCTGTTCTATTTGGGTGTTTTCTGATACCTTATCTTCTAAATCACTGATTTGATCCTCTGCTTCATGTAATCTGTTGATTCCTTTTAATATATTCTTCATTTCTATCATATTTATTTCTGACCAGTTTTTTTAATATATATTTTCCATTTTCATTTTTATTTTTCCTATCTCTTTGTTGAAGTTCTCCCTGAGATCGTTGAGCATCCTTATAACCAGTGTTTTGAACTCTGCACCTGGTAGGTTGCATGTCTCCATTTTGTTTAGTTCTTTTTCTGGAGCTTTGTTCTGTTCTATTATTTGGGAATTGTTTCTTTGTCTCCTTATTTTGGCAGCCTCCCTGTCTGTGTTTCTATATATTAGCTAGGGCTGCTATGTTTCCCGGTCTCAGTAAAGTGACCTTATGTAGTAGGTGTCCTGTGAAGCCCGGTGGCTCAGTCTTCCTTGTCATTAGAGCCAGGGGCTCCAGGTGTGTCCTTTGTGTGTGTTATGTGTGTCTTCCTGGTATAGTTGAGTTTTGGTTGCTATTTGCAAGTCAATGGGAGGAATTGACACTTGGACTTATTGGTTGTGAGGACTAGCTGTGAATACAGTGACAGAGCTGTTGTGCAGGGGCTGACCTTGTGGAGCAGGATTCCCTTTAGTGGGGCTCTGGGCATGCCCAGTGTGACCTTTGGGTGTGCCGTCCTTGGAGGTGGCCAGGTGTTGCTTCAGCTCAGTTTGAAGTTGGCCACTGGTCATGCCAGCCCCTGGGCCACCTTCGAGGGGACCTACCACAGGCCAATTTCAGCCACAGCCTATGCCCTGCCTGGGGCCTCATGGCATGAACGACAAGGCAATGCTTAGATGCCCGCCAGGTATTCTGTGCTTGGAGATATCTTGAGAGGCTAAGCTGCGAACCAAGGCCAGCTTCCTCTAGTGCTGGGCTTAGGGCTGCTCAGCCAGTAGTATGGAACATGCTGAAGCCAGATGGTTCTTGTTTGGGTTTTGTGAACCTTTGAGAAACCCTAGAAAAGTCTGCAGCATGAATGAAGCAAGGCAGGCGGTTTATAAGAAAAAGCCACCGGAAGCAGCTTGCTTGTGCCCTAAAGTTGGGTGGGGTGGGGGGGTCTCAAAATCACCAGGGCTGGGTAAATGAAGGGCATTAGCCAGCGTGATGGAGACTCAGATTGGCAGCTGCATATGCATGCTGGGAAGGGGGAGGGCTCAACAAAAACACAATGGCTTCCGCCAGCTCCTCCACCAGGAGAAAGCTGGCCCTCTAGGCCTCACTCTGCAGTCAGACATTCTAGTTCCTCACCGAATATCTCCACTTTACCCGCTGAGCCACTGCCTTAGCACTGGAGCTCAGAGCCAGTGATTCCATCTGTGACTAAGTCCGTGTGTGGGCCCTCCAAGAGGAGCGCCTCAGAGTGTAGCCACCCTCTGTCACACTCAGGTACAATCTTTGCTTGTTTTCACAACCAGAAATTATGAGGATTTTTCTTCACGGTACTGGAATCATGGTCTGGGGAGCCTGGTGAAGCACCGAGACCCCTCACTATTTGGCAAAGTGGGGAACCTTTGCAGCTGAGATATTCCTCCTGATTTTTAATGGTCTCATGTGGGTGTGAGACCAGCCCATTCCATGTCTCTGCCCCTCGTACTAATTGTGAGGTGGCTTCTTCCCTATGTCCTTAATTTGTAGGACTTCGGTTCAGCAACACTTCAGGTGATTCTCAATGATGGTTATTTTGTAGTTTAGTTTTAATTTTGCTGTAGTCGTGAGAGGTAAGGATAGCATTTACCACCATCTTGACCCAGTTATGTATTTTCTTCACTCATTCGTTTTAGCAGCTGCTAAATAATGTTCTAATATAATGAGTCCTTTTTGTTTTACTCACTTTATTTTCCAAAATTTTTCATAAAGTCAATGCTAGAGTGAAGCTCATTGCATATATCTCCTTATGTACCTCTGTCTTTCTTTGGATTGGATTTTTTCTTTTTTATTCCTTGCTTTTTAAATTTTACTTGATGCTGTTTCTCTCCAAAATATCTGAGTCAATTTACATTTTCTTTTCTAGAATGTGGAAGTATCACTCTCCCCATCTTTACCAGTACATGGTATTGTCAAACTTCTTAATATTTGCCATTATATTAGGTTAAAATTGGTACTTGCCTGATAATTAATTTTTTGAAACCCCTGATAACTAATGAGACTGAGCATATTTAATGTTTTGCCATTAGAATTACTTCTATGAATTATCTGTTCATGTTTGACCAGTTTACTTTTGTGTTGTCTTTTTCTTATTGATATTTGATATTCTTAAACATTGATTATGAATTCTTTCAGTCTGTGGCTTGTCTTTTAACTTTGTTTTTGTGGTGGCTTTTGTCATACAGAAGTCTTGAAAATTAATATAGTTATTATGTTTTTAAGATTTATTCAAGATATTGAGTGTACATATATAATTTTCTTTCCTGATTGTTCATTCCCTTGGTTTATTTCATTAACATATGGTAAGTTATTCATTTATTCTTCTATTGTTGGCCTTTCAAATAATTGTTTGTTTATGGTTATCGTTATTATAAACACTGTTTCTATGAGCATTCTTACACAGGCATACTAGCACTTTTCCTAGATTTATCACATATTTTCTAAGGTACATATCTAGGAATGAAATTGTTGGATCACAGGATATATACCATTTAGTGAACAGAACTTATTTAGTGAACAGAACTCATATAATGCGTATGGAAATGATTTTTGTTAATGATACTAAGTACAGGTCTAATTTTTTTAATATACATACCCAATTGATCAGCAATATGTATCAAAAAGAAATCCTTCTGCACTATTTCTCTAGTACAATTATTGCATAAATCAAATGTCTGCACATAATGGGTATGTTTCTGGGCTCTCTATTCTGTTTTCTGGTCTATTTGTTTCCTTCTATACTAATACCATACTGCCTGAATTACTGTCATTTAGCAATATAATTTAATAGTCAGTATGACAGGTTTTCCAAATTTGTTCTTCTTCAATGATAAACTGCATATTATTTTTAGAATCAGTTTGTCTTTTTTTTTCCAAAAAAAATTTTGGGGGTTGTTTATTGGATTTTTCTAAAGTTATAGATCAAATAGGAAAATGGGCATCTTTATCATAATAAGGATTTCAATCCATGAACAAAGAGTATCTCTCCATTTATTTAGTTATTTGTAAAATTTTCTCAATAAAATTTTAATTTTTTTTTTTTAGGTGGGGGTACTGTCTATCTTTTGTTAGATTTATTCCTATGTATTTGGTATTTTTGATACTATTACAATTTTTATGCGTATATTTTTTTAAAAATAGATTTTTTTGAGCTGTTTCCAGAAGAGAGAACTACAATTGATTTTTATGCATTGACTTTTATATACAGAAATATTGCTAAATCATCCTATTAATTCTAAGCATGCTTATTTCAATTTTGATTTTAAAGAAATACTCTAAACATTTCATAATTATGATTAATTTCCTCCAACCTTACCTAGCACTTTAATTTTTTGTGTGTTTTTTTAAAACCAACTAGACTTCGTGACTATTTTAAGTAGTTAATGTTCCTTTATATTTCATTTACTATATCACTTAATTTTCTTTTGCTTTTTCTTCCTTCTTGCTTCTTAGATCTTGTTTTTAAAAGATGTACAACTTTAAAATTTTTCCTTAGTGACATTTTGTTGTTAAGAAAAATCTGTTTTTGTTAGTCTGAATATATTTTTATTTTATTCTTATTCTTTAAAAAAATTAAAGCTGAATATGGAATTATCTTTGGTCTGTTATCACTTTTATTCTTTTTTTTTTTTTCTTCAGCACATTGATTATATCATTACACTCACAGCTTCCCTCATTACTGTTAAGTTAGGTGAAATATTGATGCTGTTTTTTTAAGATTAGTCTGTTTTCCCCAACTTTGGGTGCTTTCAAAAATCTAGTGTCTTGCATTTCCACAGTTTTACTATGATGTGTCAGAATGTAATTAAAAAATTATCTGCTTGGATTTCTTGGACCTTTTGAATTTGTGGCTGGTGTCTTTTGTAATTCCTGAAAAAATATCAGATATTGTTTCTTTAGATATTACCTTGACAACCCATTTTCTCTATATATGAAACTCTTGCTTAAATGTATATTAGACCATCTCATTATATATGTCACATCTTTTACTCTTTCATCTCCATTTTCCATCTTTTGTGTCTTTTTACTGTATTTCAAAAAATTTATTCTCATGTGATCCATTTTCCATATGACTAATTTTCTCTTTTTGTTACCAAAGTTGAGTTTTAAAAATTATATCTTACATTTCAAATACTTCATTTATTTTTCTTCAAATCTTCTACGTAGGCTTCTAGTTCCTGGTTGCCTGCAGATACTTTTAACATGTTGTGGAATAAGTATGATGATTTTATAATTTATGTCTGATTATTCCAATGATTGAAGTCTTGGGAAGTTTGTAATTTTTGTTTTTCTCACTTATGTCATATCTTATTATTTCCCACTTGTCCTTGGGGGAAAAAGATGTTTGTGCAATTCTCCAGAGAATCTTTGCTTTTGCTTCTCTGCCAGATGCCTATAGATGCTACTAATTTGAGACAACTGAAACTAACTCCACTTCCTGAATGTTCTTGGTGAACTATCTAGAGTTTGCCTGGGGTGTAAATCTGTGTTGAGACTGATCCTCTCAGATGCGTGCATAAGCGCTCCCAGCACCCCCGCCACACACACAAACACATTTTTTTCCCTTTCTGTTTTCTTCTCTGGTGAGCAAGAAGGCAGCCTTATCTACAGGTTCCTGGGGTTGAGGAGAAGTGATTGGGGTGAGTTCCTACCTTGGATATTTAATCAATGTGAAGGGAGTCCCTGATAAGTTTCCCACACCTTGAAAATCCTGCCTTTTTCTTACTGTACAATCACTTGGAAAACTTACTTGGTCTTGTCTCCATGGTCCCTTGTACTAAGAGAAACCAGATTCTGTTCCTGGCACCAGCTGTTTGAGATGAAGCAGAGACCTTTCTTCCAGGAAGTGACATCTTTGTTTTTATCTTTAGGTGTTGCATGAATTGTCATGGGCCTTATACTCTATTTGGTCCACTTATTCTTCTTTAGAAACATGAGTTTTTGCAGGTTCAGTGTGCAAGCTGTTAGAGACACATGTAAGGCTCCATGTAAACCCTTCAAGTGAGGTAACTGAAGTCCATGCATTTCTGGGTTAAAGAGAGAATCACACAATCTTGCAATGAACTACTGGTTCAGGTCATACTATTTTGTCACTCTTTTTTTATAACTAAGATTGTTTTATTGTATATAGTCTGTTTCGCCTTTTCTACTTCATCTCAGAGCTAGAAAAGACCAAAAGATTTGAAGACTTACATCAACTATACACATTTATTTTAGCTGATTGGAAAAAATTAAAGGGAATATAAATTTTACATTAAGAAGATTTAGTCAAGCTATTAGATTATTAGATTATTTTACATCTTTCTCACAGAAGCTGCTTGTGTTTTTTATGGCTGGGAGAGGATGCAGTCTTCAAAGTTTCCTGAAATGTTAATAAGTTTGAAATTTTTCTGTTGTATTAATGTTATTGATACTTACACTTAGTAAAGTGTGCTTTATAAATACATATCTAAATATTTTAAAAATATATATGTATATATTTATGGTATATATTTATATAACATAGTGTGGGTTCTAAATGTGTGCTCAGCAACAAGAAGAAAATTTTCTAGACTCATATTTATGTTCAGGTCTTTTATTTATTTGATCTATAGTATTTGTTTTTCATTTATCTAAATAATTATAAACCTTTAAGTGAAATTCTAATGGTTAAGAGCTTATAATTAGACCTGTTAATTTTAAGCTGAGACATCTATACTTGTAGCAATTGGGTTGACGATAAATAAGTTAGCCAAAAATATGGTAACTTAAAAGCTGGATGGTCACAAAGATCATGAAACATTCAATGTTTTGCAGCATAGCTTCTTTTAGGATGCATTATCCCAAATGAGAGATCACAGCTACTGATGAGATTATTTGTACAAAGTATGTAGGGTCTTGCAAGGTCTTAGAAACCAGTCCTCTTCTGCTTGAGCTTACTACATTGTTTTGGCTCAAGTCTCTAGAATGCAAAATATGAGAAGAGGATTGAGATTCTATTACTTTATTTGGAATATACAAGGTCAATGCAGTGAAGGTGGAAAAAAAGAAAAGAAAAATGAGGCAAGAAATCTTGATGTATTACCACGCTGATCACTAAATCACAACTTGCTACAAAGAGATACAGCAGAGCCATGTCCATACTTCACATATGGGAATTATCAAGGCAGATTTCAAGGAGAAACCACATCTCACAGTAGACCACAGGATAGAGAATTGAGGAGGAGTATTCATCTCCTCTGCTCCTTCTTGTGTAGCATTTTCCTTGGTCAAGATTCACCCTAAAGGTGGTAAGGCATCCATACTTTTAGGTCCTTGGCTGCTCAAAATGTGGAAGGAGAAGGATACTCAGTGTTTGGGGCATGGAGATCATGCATGCATCAAGTGAATGTGAGACTCTGCACAATGTTTACGTCCAGTGTATGCATTGATCATGAAGACCTTAAAAGCTCTTTATGCTTTCATTTTAGGCTATGTTTTCATACGTCAGTTTTTTCTTATCTCTAAATTCAACTCAGCATCAGTTATTCACAGCTTAATCGAGGGGGAAAAGTAGAGACATTCTAGTATTCTATAATTGTTATTCAGTCTTTAGTCTTCCAGCATCCCAGGAAACATGTTTTCCTACAATTATCCCTCTGACTGTTTTTCATAAACTCTTTAGATTTGGCATTTTTCTCGATTCCATTCTAATGGTTATTAGAATGCTGCACCCTTAACACATTCACCATAGCACTAAACTTTTCATTAACCATGGAAGAAGGCACAACATATCCCAAATATTGTCCAATACCCCCTTCATCCTCATATAAAGCTGATATTGTCAAGGTCACAAAAACGTGACTGGCTAATGAAATATGAGTCTTTCTTCCATGGCCTGGCATTTGCCTTAAAAAGGAGATCATTAAGAGTTAGTGTCTTACAGCATCAATGATGATCTGGGGAATTACCAGTCAGTACTTAATTAGTGGCAATTTGTGGTAGTGTATCAGTCTATTTATGATAAACTACAGTCACCAATGCAAAGGCTGTCAATTGCCCCTCCTCCCATATTAATTTTTTCCTTCTAACTTAATAGAACTTATAGCGGGACACATGGCCAACCATGGCCAACCACAAGGATACAGTTCTCAGCTTCCCTTGCTGCTAGATGTGGTCATGAATGTAATCCTGGTCAGTTATATGTTAGCAGAACTGATGTATACCACTGGTATTTTGTGCTTTTAAGAGGAGTAGTTTGTCTCCCTATTTCTTTCTTTTAGTTGGAATGAGGATGTGATTGTGGCAGCTGGGCAGACATCTTAGGCCATGAAACAGAGCTATATGTTGAGAATAACAAAATAACCAGATAAAAATGTCAAAACTTCCACACCTTGGAGTTGCCACATCAACCCAGGTCTGCTTATCTTGGTTTGCTATGTGAAAAATAAATGAGAGTCTATCTTGATTAATTTGTAATAATTTTGCCAGTTTTATAGAAATTAAGCTGGTTTGCTTGCCCTTAAAAAAATGTTTCTTGGTAGTTTTTGAGGTGAATTTTCTAGGACAAAGCCCCCAAGCAATGCTCTGTAGCTTTGGTTATTACATCAGTTTTATTCTATTGCCAGATGATTCATTTACTATGCAAATGAACAAGAATTAGATCTGTTTTTGGCCTTGATCCAGTTGGGTCAATAGAGAAATATTGGCTGTAATGGCAAACATCCCGGGGGCTTCTACCCTCTCAAACCCTGTGAAAGGATGGCCATTCCCATGGTTATGTGCCGAAATTATTGTTGTTATTACCCTTCACTATCACCCCCCCATCTATCACTTTGTTGATCCCACTCCTTAATATTTATATCTCTACCAGAACCAGCTGATTCCTAGCGTCCTCTGGCAGAAACTCATAGGATAACAAGCATTCCCAGGATTCTACTCCATTTCATTTTTAGAGATATTTACCCTTACATTTTTGGTGGGATATTCCATAATGAGTGTCCTTAATTTCATCAAACCTTTCTTTATGGCATCAGAGGACAATTAGCCCACTGTCAAAAGGAAATTAATATGCATAGTTTTAGGATGAATCTATCAGAGTCATTAATTTTTACCTTTCCTTGGCTAATGGAAGAAATGACATAAGATAAAGTTTGAAGTTCTTTTTCTAAGCAAAAGAATGCAGGCAGAGTTTATCTATCTTTAGCAGCTAAATATATCAATTAGAGTACTGTTACCCATGCCAGCCAATTAATCCTCCTTGGTCTTAATAATTACATTTCACAAGAGAAGACATTAGGCTATAGAAGTCTACATTTTTCAAAGAGTAGGCATCTTACAGGCAACCTTGAAAGGACCATTGACTGTTACCAAATGCAGAATAGAATAGTTACAAGTATGAGACTATACATTTAGAGAAGGAAGTAGGTTTCTATTCTTGTGGATATTTTTCAGCCTTCTATTTTCTTCTACATGGCTTTCTACTCAAAATTTGGTCTGTGTTAACAGCCCCCTTCTCCCTTACCTGTTTAGAATCATCTTTATTGTAACTACTAAGTAGGAGAGTTTGCATTTTCAAGGATTAAGACAGTATTTCATTTACTAAAACTGACTCACTCAGAAACACAAGGTCTAAAGAACTATGAAGACATACTAAAAGAATATATAAAACCATAGTTTTGTTTGAAATCCATCTAAGGCCCATATTTCTAGTTTCATACCATAGAGCCTGTTGGGTGTCCATGATGTAAAGATGCTGTAATCAATTCCACAGGTATCGGTGAAGGCAGAGGCTATTTCCAGAGTCTGATTTCAAAGCCAAGACCCAAGATCAGTGCATGAGGAATTGACAAATTTAGGGGAGGTACTTATAGAGTTAATTTCTGTACATGCCCATATCACTTATTATTTATGTGGATTTCTTACACATTCAATTTTGTCATATACATACTTAAAAGGGCCAGACCATTCTTCAGTTCTACTGGTATTTCTGGTTTTTGGGAGAAGCCAGATTAATTTTTATTCCAAATTTCTGTCTGTTTCCATTCAATTTTTTGACTTTCCCATAACATCAAACTTACCAAAAATGTAGCCAATATGTAATTTTTTTCATCCATGTATGTATTAGCACTATGAAATCTGGGTTCTGTTTTTATTTAGTGAAATTCTTAAAGCTGTCCACTGATTTTCTAAATATTAACTTGATTTTCTAATATTAACTAATGATCTTCCTGTTCTTAGCCTTGGCATCTCTGCAGACATGCAATTTTGGTCATGGTCCCCATCTTCTACCTATTCTTTGGTATTTCAGTTTAGAATTGTTTGTTTGCATGGAACGGGCACATTCAATTTAACTCAAGCAAAAGAAAAATGTAATGGAAGGATATAGGGTCGTCTTGTGGAGCTGGAGAGCAGAAGGTATAGCTAGGCCTCATTCATTCATTCATTTAGTACTCACTATGTATTCTCTGAAAGATACTGGGGATAAAATGGTTGACAGATATAGTCTGTATCTACATTAGACTATAAAATCTAAAAAGTTAGGGGATTTGGCTATACATCAATAAATCATCCAACAAACCTTGATCAGGTGCTATAATGGTGAACAAGTAGTTTCCTACTTTAGGATTTTTTATTGTGTTGAACAACATTTCTGCAAAAGCCCCCTCTTGGCTCTATATGACTTTTCAGCTCTAACCAACTAATTAAAGTATAAGCTAGTTATTTAAAATCCCTTAAGAGAGAATTGGATTTGCCCAGCTTGAGTAGATATCCATTGTGACCCAATCAGCTACAGCTAGTAGTGAGGTGTGGTCACACCATACTAATATAGAATTGAGACATACTGGCTCAGTAGAGACTATGAATAGTGAACAATTCTCAGAGAAAAAGTTTATACCCTAAATTGTACACATATTTAAATTCCATTATAATGTTAGGTTGGTGCAAGAGTAATTGTGGTTTTTGCAATTATTTTTAACCTTTGAAACCGCAATTACTTTTGCACCAACCTAATACTTTCCTGAATTTCCTTCTACCAAATTTTTTATTTCTTCTTTCCCTCTTGCTTCTTAACTATTGGATTTGACCAAAGATATTCCTTTTTCTCAGTACTTTTCCTCTTGAAATTTCATGGCTTTGAGTATCACTAATATGTAGGTGAATCTGAAATCTTTATTTCCAGATTTTATTCACTTCTTAATGCCTACCTCACAAGTTTATTTAAATTATTGGCCTCTCTACTTGGATGTTTCACAGGTAAATCATAGTCAGTGTGTCCAGAATGACATAGATCTGTCCAAATTCCTCCATCTAACTGTCTCCATGTCAACTCTTTACTACTAATCATGTAGGCTCAAAACCTTGAGGTTATCTGTAGGCCAAGGCTCACAATTTCTTTTCTCACATTCCATTAGTCATTTAGCTTCTACCTAATCTCTCACATTCATGCACTCTTCTTGATTGTTATTGCCCAAACTGTAGTTCAGATCTTTATTACTTCTTACGTAATTATTGAAATAATTGCCCAACTGTTTACCAACAGTCACTCCTCACTCCAAACCCTACAACATATGACTTTCAGTGTAGTCATCCTAAAGCACGGCTGTGATGTCATCACTCTTCTGCTCAGTAATTCCCTCTTATTTATGAAATAAAACTCAAAAGTCTATGTAAAATATAGAATTGGTACGCACTGCAACTAAGAAAATCTAAAATAGCAACAACACAAACAAAATAGAAGCTAATTTCTTTGAATATTGTCAGCCCGGAGCTGGTATGATGATACGGGACCTGGGCTCCTAACCAGCTCTCTGCGGCACACGGCTTACTCCTGAAGCCGTCTCATCGTCTAAGATGGCTACTGAAGCTCCAGCAATCACAGCAATGCTTCATGCGGCAGACTAGAGGAAGGGCAGAAAAGAGGCTTGTAGACTTTCTTAGGAGACTTCCTAGAACTGCTATCTGAGTCTTATTTACATTTTACTGGCTGAAACCTAGACATATGTGTGTAACTAATTGCCAGAAAGAATCTTTTAGTAAGAAATGGAGAATAGACATTGATGTAGGCAGCTATAAGTCTCTGCCACAGATGGCCATTCATGTCATTTACATTTGTTCTCAACCAAGCATCTCTGTCTTTATTTCCTATCTTGATTTTTAAGCATTTTGTTTTAGTTAGGGTAAATTTGAAGTAATTATAAAAAAAGAGGCTTCTAATTTCAGTGGATTAAGTAAGCTAGAAGTATATTTATCTGACATATCAATCCAGTGGGTCTAGGCTGACAAGATAGCCCTGCTTTTGGGGTCAGTGAAAAACAAAGGACCCTCATAGGGTGTTATACTCATTTGCCTAACCAAAGCTGATTCAGCACTGTATTGGTACACAGGAGGGAGAAAAAAAACATCTCTCATTCTAGGGAAAGTGGCCTGTCTTTAAATTAGAGGTGACCTGAAATTTGCATATATTATATCTGCTCACATCCCCCGGGCTTGGCCATGCAGCCATCCCCACCTGCCAAGAAGATTAGGAAATACAGACTATAGTTTGGTGATCATGTGCCAGGAAGAGGCAGAGAAAGGATGTTGAAAGGATAACTGCTATTCTGTCACATTCCAATTTCTGTCTGTATTTCAAGGTACTGCTCAAGTGCCATTTCTGCAAAAAAGCTTTTACTGAATCTTTAACCCAAACCAACAATGCTTATAACTAACAGTTATCTACTGTTGAATGCATGCCAGGAACTAGAATGTGTGTTCTGTTTAATGCTTTTCAAAATTCTACAAGATTTCGTACACATTTCCATAGATGGGAAATTATAGCTCACACTGATTAAATAACAATTATAGGGACTGGGGAGTGTTGGAATCATAATCTCTACTTCTGGGCTCCCATAAGCTTTTATTGTCTTTTTTTTTTTTTTTCACTATATTTGCTTTATGTTACATCAGTTGTAATGTGTCTCACTTTTCTCCTCGATTGTGAACTTCCTGAGGCCAGGCCTGGTTCCTCTTTTAAACCTCGTTGTATCTAGCCAAATACCTTGTATGCAGGAGGCTTTCTTTAAATATTTACTGAACAAATGAACTGTCAGCTAAACAAAGGTCTGAATTTACAGATAACGTATATACAGGGTCAGATTGGACCGGGTATCCATGTAGTCAGGAGACTTCAGTATATTTTCTTTATACAAAAATTAGAATGATAATCTTTCGTCACTACCTATTCTACAGGACTACACTTATGCACTTACAGATTACATTTAGCTTTGTGAAATTTTTTGATTCTGTGAAAAAATTGGAATATGTGAAGCTAAAGTATCTTTTCTTTTCAAATGCCTGTATTTTCTTTTTAAAGTTTCCTTTTGCTTCGTATCATGTGTTGTATTTATCATTAAATAACCATTAATTTGTATAACAATCCAATTAATTTGTGATGAGCAAGAAATGATTAAAATAGCTATATTTATTTCCCATGAAATATTTATTGACATGAGCTGTGGGAGACTTATCATGTACGTGATATCTGTACAGAAAGCTGAAAAACATTAGTTTTCCATATTTTCTATGATTCATAACAGGCCACGATTCATAGTGAAAAATAGTTGACAAAACTAAAATTATTTATTTATATTCTAAGCATAGATATCGAATTAAATATTATTTTCATCCTGAAGCTTTATTCCACTTTAGAAATAAAATCATATAAATGCATTTTCCTCGTAGCCTATTACAAAACTGAGATAAAATGTCTATTTCAGAAAGTGTATTTTAAATTTGTGTTTGAAACCCTGGATAGTGTGTGTGTGCGTGTGTGTTGTGGGTTTGGGGGTGTCTGTGGTTGGTAGGGAGGAAATCTGCTTAAATTGCATTTTATTAAGAAGAATGCATACAGTATATATTCTTATACTGCAGTACGTTCTATGAGATCTTATAAAAAGAGCTAAATGGAAAGACTTAGTTCAGACAGCTTATTTCAAATATTGGCTCTGTCCAATTTTAAAGCTATGGCCTTGAGTTTGATATGTAACCTCTCGAAGCCTCCTTTTTCCCTGTAAAACAGAGAAAGTACAGTTTAGTGTCAGGAAACCATCAGGTGTTCACTAAGCAAACTGTACATATAGCAATAAGGAAAAACTTAAGAACCTCAAGTTACAGAAAGGAATATAAGACAGATACATTAATATACGAAACACTAAATTATGGAACAGATTTTTGTGGGCTTTAGAACTTGAAGTGAGATGAGTTCTTGGCCCTTTGTAATTATGTGACCTTAAGCAGTTTCTTCATCTCCACAAGTGCCACCCCTGCCCCCACCAAGTCGCCATCACCTAATTCCTGTCGTTCTGCAGCAGCCTCCTAATCATTGACCCTGGGCCTGCTCTGGGAACTGCAGCTTTAGTGCTCTTCTAAGAATGTAAATTAAATCTTGTGAAGCTCTAACTTAAACTCTCCAGTGTCTTCCCATTACATCTAGAGTAAAATCCAGACGCTACCTTCTGGTCTAAATACTCTGTGAGATCTAGTTCAGGGCTGTCTCCCTGATCTTATCAGTTTCTCCTTTGTCTCCATCCCTTGTCTTCTTGGTCTCTTTCTCATCTCAGTTCAGATGTCTCTCCCTCACAATCTTCCCTGATTGCCTAATGTGAAGTAGCTCTCTTCCCCTGTGCTCCCTTCCACACCACTCTACTTATGTCTTCATGGCACTTACACTCAGAAATCATCTTGTTCATTTATTCGTTTTCTTGTTTATTGTGTATTTACTCTCCCCCCAACAGAGTATCTGATCCATGAGGCAGGTGATGGCACATCTGTTTTTGACTCATTTTGTGTCTTGCCTAGATGAATGTTTAACTCACAGAGGTGCTCAATTAATACAGAATGAAGCAATAAGTAACAAATGACTGATATGCTTTATCTTGAAGTGATATTTTTTCACTGTCCATTTCTTGTCTGTCAACACTTCTTGTAAAATACACTTTAATATTGAGCACAGCTTTAGATATAAAACTATTTTAGAATAGTTTTAGAATAGTTTTACATATATTTATTTTTTAAAGCAGCTATAAACATATCAGAAGATATTACAAAGAGTTCCCATATACCAAACCCAGTTTCTTCTATTTATTAACATCATATTCATGTGGTACATTTGTCACAATATCAAACCATATCGATATATTATTATTATTATTATTATTATTATTTTTAACGAAAACCCATATATAATTCAATTTTTCCTAGTTTTTACCTGGTATCTTTTTTCTGTTCCAGGACTCCATGCAGTATACCACATTATATTTCATTGTCATATGTCCTTTGGCTCTTGGCTGTGATAGTTCTCCACACTTTCCTTGTTTATGATGACCTTGACATTTTTAAGAAGTACTTAAAAATGGTCAGACATTTTACAGAATATTCCTCTACTGGAATTTTTCTGATGTTTTTCTCATGATTAGAGTGGGATTATTTTTTTTTTGTGCATGAGAAAAAACACAGTACTTAAGCGTGTTTTTATCACATTACATCAAGGGTACATGCTATCAACACAATTTATCGCTGTGGATATTAAATTTGACCACCTGGCTGAAGTAGTGTTTGTCAGGTTTCTCTACTGTAAAGTTACTTTTTTCCCCCGTTCCATACTCTTGGACAAAAGTCACTAAGAGCAGCTCATTGGAAGTAAAACCAAGTTAGATTCCTATATCTTGACAATTTCAACCATAAATTACAAATGGATTAAAAATGTAAATGTATCTTTAAGGATAAATGTTTTTACATTTTTTTGGTAAATACCCAGGAGAGGGATTGCTGGGTCATATGGTAATTCTATTCGTAATTTTTTGAGGAACCTCCACACTGCCTTCCACAGTGGCTGTACCAATCTGCATTCCCACCAACAAGTAACTTTACTAACAATTTTTGTCACCCAATAAACTTCAATTAAAACAAGCAAGCAAACAAAATGTAGCAGAATCAGTAATAATAATAATAATAATAATAATAATATGTGTAAAAATTTATTGTAAGAAAATTCAGGTGTCTATTTGTATTTTATTTGGGTGAGGAAGACCATCTAAACAAGAAACCTCAGAAATAATGTGCCAGGTATTCTTTTAAATATAGTACATATATGATTTCACTTAACTTTCAAAACAACCTATGATAAATGTATATTTACTTTTCCATTTTACAGAAAAAGAAGTTAAGGCACAGATTGGTTAAATAAACTACTTAAGGTTACAAATCGAGTAAGGGACAGAATAAGATTCAAGTCATAGACAGTCTTGCTACTGGACCCGTGCACTTAACCACTACACAATATTGCCTCAAGTTGATAGGAAAAAGACAAAAAAGCCTAATAAGAGAAAAAATGAACAAAATACATAATGAACAAAAATGAACAAAATATGTTTGCCACAGAATAGAGAATGTAAGAATGAATATAAGGCCATTCACATAGAAAAAGATGCTCAGGAATGCTAGTAGTTATAGAACTACCAACTTTAAACCACAAGGAAAAACCATTTTCATAAATCAAATTGGCAATAATTAAAACAGTTGATGTCATCCTGTTCTGGTGTGGATGTAAAAACAGGAATTTTCATGCTGTACTGGTATGAATATGAATGACTAGAATATTTTTTGTAAAGTATTTAAAAAAACCTATTATAATAAAAAATACACATACTTTTGGATCTTGCCATTAATATTTAAAACTTTTTTTTGTTGTGAAATGTTAACACCCATACAGAAGAGTATATAAAAATAAATACAAAACTGAAAAATTATTATAAAGCAAACAGTTGTCTACTCACCAGGTGAAGAAGTAAATAGTTTCCAGAAAGCTTTTATAAATCTTTTCATTAAAATACCCTTTTTCCCCTGCTAACTTTCTCCACTCTCCTAACTTTCCTTTGGTTTTCTTTACAGTTTTATGCTTTATGTAAATGGAGTAATCATTATAGTATATATATTCTTCTGTATCTGAACAGTGTATTTGTGAGATCATCTATATTGTGCATTTAGCTGAAGTTTGTTCATTTTCATTTCCTTAACATTAATAGCCACTCTTGGGTGGTCTTAGGTTCCACTAGACAGACTCACATGATTACAATAGGCCACACTAACAATTGACATGATCACTTAGCAGGATAGAGCACCGGAAACTCAGCATGCCAATGGTGTGGCAGTTGTTTACCTTCTGAGAATGGTCTCATAACAGCCCAGACAACGGACAAGCACAGGAGCTAGTCTTCTTTAGCACCTCCGAATGACTGCTTGTGTGAGGATATGAGACTCAAAAGACCTGGGTTCAAAGGCTACACACGTTTAGAATCCCCATCCCAAAGTGGAACCAATTCCTTTTTATAAAACAAATTTATGGATTCCTGCAAAGGATACGCACTCTGGGAAGCCCATTTATTAAAAAGAGCACATGTAGATTGGTTTATATTCATGAGCATTGACAAAAGCATGAGGGATACACACTAAACCATTAACTTGGCTGTTTCTGAGGGGTAGAGTTGGATGCAAGAGTGTTGGGTGGCAGTCTATTAATTTTTTTCTTCATGCACCTCTGTATGTTTGTTTTGTTGTAAAGAGCACTGTCATGTTAATATTTTAAAAATCTAATTTATAATGAAATTTATAAAACAAAATAAATGAATAAAGAGGCTACCCTCTTGTAATTCCCATAGCACTTTGTATAAATGGGAAGAGTAAAGCTATTTTGGTTTCTTAATGTAAAGTAGGTCCATGTAGATCAAAGAAACATCATCCCAGTAGTCATATTGAGGAAGAGTTTGCAGCCTTCAGTATATATCTGTCTAAGCAGATATTCCCCAAGAACAAGAGTAAAACAGAGAACAGGAAATCAAGAATGAAGTTACTCATTTCAAAATGCCCAATTCTAGCAAACTCTGTGAGTTCTAACACCTCAACTCTTCCTCTATTTTGCTGTAAGCTCCAGGATGATAGAGGGTAGTGTTGTTTGTTGCACCACTGTATCCCCCGTTCCAAGCTTAGTGAATGATACATAGGATAGTCAATAAACACTTACAGTATGCATGACTGTATAAATGCCCATTGTAGGATGGCAGTTAAAAAGTTCGTTATTTTATTAATTGTTCTTCTCTGGGATATCTATATTTGATTCTAATTTATAGAGCACCATGTCATTACCTCTGCTTATACTGTGATCAGGTGCCATTGTCATTGCTTTTGCATACATCTGTCTCCCCAATAGGACTATGAATTACCCAGGGACAAAATCTGATTTTTATTTAAGTTTTTCCCCCCTTGTGTCCAACAGAGCAACTAATTCAGTAAATTTTGAATATAGTAAGATGTTAAAAATGTTTTTTATTTTTTCACATCTCTTCTAATGACATGACTGTAATAATTATTTGACTACACAAATAAAAAACTCACTGATTCTACTACCTGTTCTCTAACTTATGTTACTTTTGATCCCATACCCATCTTACATTCAGTGATACATCATTCTAATTAATCTCATTCTCTTGCATATACTCTCAAATTATTTGTCTCACTTATCTTTGAAATACTTGTGTTCTTTCTCTATACTTTTCCCATGTGATCCTTTCCATTCATAAGATTTTAAATACCTTATGTGTGTTAATGATTCAAAAATTGAAGTATCTAGCCTGAATCTTTTTCCTTAAATTAAACTCATATATTTAACTGCCTATTCTACATTTCTACCTGGATGCATATGGGCATCTCTAATATCACATGTCCAATAGTGAACTTATTCTCTACCCTCACCCCAAATGTGCTCCTGTAGCAATCTTTCCCATCTCATTAAATAGCAATTCCATCCTTCCAGTTACTCGGTTTAATTGATAACTCCTTTTTTGTCTCATACTTAATTTCTAATTCATTGGGCAGTCTGGTTGGAGTTAATATCAAAATATATCCATCATTCAAACTCTTCTCTTTACTTCTATTGCTATAACTCTGATCCAACTCACTATTACCTCTCATTTAAGTATATGTGTGCTCCCCCCCTTGCTATGTCCTACCTCCCCACACACCAACTCTCAACACAATATCAGAATGATCCTTAAAACTTAAGTTAAATCATGCCATTTCTCTTAGCAAAACTCTGCAATAGCTTCCTATCTCATTCAGAGTTAATCTAGCTACGTGTCACCTCTCTGACAGTACTGCATATATCTTTTTTCCCCAGCTCACTTTACTCCAGCCATAGTTGAACTAATTCCACTTACATGGAGGGATAAAGGTTTAGTTTAAATTGAACCAACACTAATATACGTGAGGAGATAAATCAATCTTCAACATAATTGAGGCTGTGTTGGATTTTACCTGTGAAGAAGGCATCTACCAGCAAGACTTCTTACAACCAACTCAGAAACTTTTTTTTCCAGAGGCTACAAAGTTATTTGACGTCATGAGAATTACGTTTCTCAGTCTAAGTATGATAAGTCAAGAAGGCCTGTATATATATTGTTTTATTTTACTAATTTGTTGTTTGTGTGAAACAGTCTTATAAGGTAAATTGCTCTTTTAGGAAATAGTTATATTTAGCCACTGAAAGTTGATTAATTAAAATTTGGAACTGAATAATTATTAATTTTTTTTAAAAAATTTTGTTTAGGCCACCATTTTCAATCACAAATGAATTTATCTTGAGATTCAACCAAACAAAAAATCCAAAAGAGAAGGAAGAATTGTTGGACCTAGCTAGAAAACACATTCTCAGATGTAAGGTAATGGTACACTATTTGACTTACTTAGTATATCAATTTTATCTTCTACTTGGTGGAAAGAAAATTGAAAGAAAAAATAAGGATACACCTTTCTTTAATTATAAGTAAGCATAGTTAAAATATTAATGAAAAGTGAAGTTAAAGCTTTTAACCCAATAATTCAGTGTCAAATGGCTCTTTGGGTTGAAGATTCCCCATCAATTTTGGGGAATATGTAGTCCAAAAACCCACAGCAAAATATCAAAGTCTGGCAAGTAAATTTTTGATGAGGAAAATTCCACTTTTTCCTAAAAAAAAAAGTTAACTAAGGTATGGTGTATCCCAAAGAGGAAACAGCTTTCCTAAACCTTCACTATAAATGCACAGAGGACTCTCATGTTTATTAAATTTGGCCTATGTGAAGCAGCTAGAGATTTTCAGCAAAATGGCATCAAATCATTTCTGTTAAATCACATTTCTTCAATATACTGTTCCTTCTGAAATCAGAGATGCATTCCCTTGGTGGGGAAATAAAATAAAAATTGAAGAAATCCCTAAGATGTAAAGAGTAAGAATTATTTTCAACAAATAACTAATGATATTACTCAGAATATTAACAAACATTCTTTGCATTTTAACACTAATATAATTTACATACAGTGTCAACAAATAAAAATAGTAAAAGCAAAAATTAAAAAGTACGAAGTTTTATACAACTCTGGCCATAGAACATCAGCCTCATAGAATGATTTTGAGAATACAATTAAAGGATAATCTAAATAAATAAATAAATAATCAGTACATTTTTGTTTGCCTCTTTCTTTCATGTTTCCCCATAACAGAGAAAATTGGGTCTCAAAACTTTGGGCACTGGGAAACATGTGAATCTTCCTACTGCATGGACTGACGTAATATATCTGGCTCAGTGCAAAGGAGCCATTCAAGATGGTATGTGCTCTAACTAAACTCTTCTTAGTTACCGTGTTTTCTAGATTAGTAGTGAAGGAATAATTTGAGAACTTTAATGCTTAGAAATTGTGCAAGATCCAAGAAAAACTTGCCATTCTCTATCAGAATACCTGGTAATATTTCATTATGAAAGCTCCTTTTGTAATTTTGAACTTATGAATTTCACTGCTCTACTTTTTAATTACGAAATTGTTTTAAAATCTTTTGCTCAGCATAGTCTCTATTGCCTTTTTTCTAAAAATAGCAACTTTAATTAAAAAGTAATATAAAGTGTCATTTAGTGATTTTCAATTACAATAGGCACTATAGAGGAACTTGTTTCTGCATTTTCTGATTCTCACTCATAAAACAACCAAATGGCCATTTGTTTTTCACTTATTTTAAACAGCCATTTTACTCATTAACTTTTTATTTATCACTTCTCACTTATATTTCCTTTCAAACTACCTTGTAACCAATCTAGAAAAGAAATGAAAAAACCATTATATTTAAGGAGGTAAAATCCTCCCATGATTATTCTAAATTTTATGTGTATGCCTTTTCAAATGAGTTTTAGAATGTTAAGCATATGAGGTCAGAGTGTATTTCCCCATCTAAATTGGGTTAGTGGTGTTGTTTGGGAGCTTCCACACGTCAGGAAGAGTAAGAACAATTTTGCATTTAATTTGACTACATGGCACTTCATCACATGGCCATCCACAGCCTGATCTCTATTAAATGTTTAAATAATAGGGAAGTAAACATTCTTGGCTTACCAGCAAACAGCAGCCACTTGCTCTTTTTTATCAATTAAACCTCAGTTTTATTCAGGTGTCCTGCAGTCATGTGATTCAGAAGAGGACTGGCCCTTCCCAGCCTCAGAGGATGAATTATGCTTGATCTATACTAATCATGGTGACTCCCCTTTACTTGCCCGTGATTAGATCAGAGGTGGTCACATGACCTGGTCTTGACCAAGAGATGTAAAGACAGACGAGTCTGTTTGGAATACTTTTTATTGAATTGCTTTTGAAAAGACATGCCTGGGAATAAAGCACCTTCCCTTCCTTTACCGCTCTTGATTAGTCTCTAAATGGCATAGTACGAGCAAAATGCCTGGAACTTGTGCAGTCATCATATACATCAGGGGAACTAGAAGATGAAAAAAATATGCATACAGAGGGCATAAACTATGCATTATTAGCCAGTCCTGAAGCCTTTCCAACTCTGACTTTGTTAAGTAATAAACATACTTATTTTGAAGACACTTTGTTGAGTTTTCTGTTACACACAGCTAAAAGCTTTCTAACTCATTAAGACACCGAACTCCAAATAAAAACCCTAAGTATGATTTCTTCTTACCAGCTCCATAACTGAAATAAATACCCTTCTTATCTGTGTCCTGTCAGTACTCTTGTCTGTTCCTCATTCTGTAATCCACCCTCCACTCAGCAGTGACCATTCCAAAGCTTAATCGCTATGTAGTACCTCTGCAATTTTCTCTAGGGCCTTGGTTCTATGTTCTCCTCATTCAGTTCCACCGGGCCCTATTTCTCCTGCCTTGATTTTCTAGTCTTCTATTCTTCTCTTTTATAGTACTTATCTTCAGCACTATGTTTTGTCATCCAGTTCTGTCCTGTTTCCCACACCATTATGTATGTGGCCTGGTGATCTATTTTGTGTTGTCTGGAGCAGCTGGAGCTCCTTGGGCATTTCTCTTTCTATCTCTATCTCTATCTCTATCTCTATCTCTATCTCTATCTCTATCTCTATCTCTATCTCTATCTCCATCTCCATCTCCATCTCCATCTCCATCTCCATCTCTATCTCTATCTCTATATCTCTATCTTTACCTCTCTCTCTACCTTTGTCTCTGTCTCTGTCTATCTCTATAGTCTCTCCAGCTTGGTAACTTCTGAGTAGTTGGCCTTCCTTCATGGCAGCTTAGGGTTCCAAAGCTAGTATCTTGAGAGAAAGATCCAGGTGGCAGCCGTATTGCCTTTTCTGATCTAACCATGGAAGTCATGCAAGTGTCACTTCTGCCACATTCTGTAGGTGGAAGCAGTCACAAGGTCTGATCAGGTTCAAGGGGAAGGAGACATAGACTTCACCTCTTCATGGCAGGGAATTTGTAAATATTTAAAAACTACAATCTGTAGTTTATAGGTCTTGTAGTGACTGAGCAAATAGTTAATTGCAATATTTAATTATAGCATGTAGAAAAATAACATGATTATTTACTGAATAACAATAATCATGGAGTTTCTACTTTTTAATATTTCAGAAGCTTTAAATATGCTTTATGCTTCGGTGGACCATGTTTCCTTTGATAATGGTCTTCTACCTGCCTTATTTTTTGTTGCGGAATCAGTTTTATATAGACTTTGTTGTGATGCATTCCTAAAGACTTACTTATATTCGGTTGAAATAAAGCTGTCAAAGGTATGTTTTAAAATATTTTTAATGTGTTTTCATTGCTGCATGTACTATGTGTAGCTACATGACATCTGTTTTAGGATTTAAACAGTCCATTTAGTTTTATTATAGAATATTCTCTTGTTTGGCAGTTTATTTTAATCTTCTCTAAACGGGATAATACATTATTGCATGATACTTAAATGGAGTTAGTTTGACAAAATATATCACCAACTATGTAAGAACATAGTATTTAATTAAAAATCAAGTTTATTGTTATGTCTGAGTCTATATGGCTTTTCTCCTCTCTATTTTAAGGATTTTAAAATACCACTTTTCCATGTAAAAATGCCGACAGATAACCTTAAATGCTTGCCCGATTTGAGACGATGAGTTGTTCTCTCAGTATTCTGAGTCATTTTAGAGTCATCAGATGGGAAACTAGATTCAAGTAGCTCACGTTTTATAAAGTCCTGAAAGGGTGTCACGTGGTTGTACTGCCTGTGATGCTTATGCTCGCTGCTGCAAAATGTATTATTAGTCAAAGGAATTTAGCTTAACTGGTAGTTTTGTGGTTTATTGTAAAGAAACAAAAGAAAGACCAGAAGAGAAGAAGAGATGGAAAGGGAAGGAAAGAAGGGGTGCAAAGAATAAAGGAAGGAAAGATGGGAGAGCAGAGAAAAATAAGTTGACAAGCAGAGATTTAGTCTAGGAGACAAAGCATGAGTTGTCAAGCTGCAGAGAAAATATGTACACATGAGACATGATGCAAGATACACAGATGTCCCAGATTTCCTTAGAGATATAGAAGGGGACATTTTTCAGTGAAAATCTGGCCTGTCAGAATATTATAAATGAAAGTTTTTAAAACCATTTTTCCAAGCATAGCTATAACTAAGGATAGCTTCTGGGTTGGGTGAAACTCATGACTAAATTGGGGTATAATACAGTGATTATTCAAATGGATAGGCTTTTCATGTATTTTTTATTTTTCCCACATTACATTTTTAAACATTAATTAATATGTATTTCAATATCCATCTATAATTCCTTATAAAATTCTAAATTATTTTCTTCTAATTTTTCAGTTCAATCTTGTAGAGAAGCACAGTACGATATCCGAGTGGTCTATAGGAGGAGATATCTTGCACATGCCTTATAAACATTTTATTTATTTTTTAAGTCTATAAGTGGTGCATGTTTATAATTTACGGATATACTTGACAAATATTGACGGTGCATTCTCAGAATTTATTTTTCTGTTGGAAGTTTGTGATAAAAATATTTGTGATATCACTGCTATAATACAAAGTTCATGACTTTTGGTGCAATGTACACCATCCTAGCTTCAAAGTCTAGTAGTGGCATTTATTTGCTTAATAGTTGTGGTGAATCACTGAGACTTGGTAGAATCATTTTAGAATTTTGTTAATTTTTTTACGTGTAGATATAATAATCCCCTGCACTGTTGTTAAGGGGACTTGCATACACATATATCTTATTCTGATATAGTGATAGCTATTGTTATTATTTTGTCCTCCATAATCTTATGAGGTATCAATTTGGGCACTTGTGTTCCATTTATTTCTATACTTTGTAGGGTTTTTTTTTTTTTGGTAATTTTCTGTAAAATCTTGCATGTCATATGATTTTTTGAAGATACTCCATTTTCTGTAATCTACGTAAAAAAACTGTTTTAGCTATACATATATTTTAAACTTCACAGAAGTAAATTATTGTAGTGTTTATTTAGTAATGACTTTTTTATCATGAGGGAATGGGGATCTTAATATGGCATACTATGCACAGACAGGATATTTCTCAAAACTGTCTAAAGCATTGCTTTTCAACTGTTTTGACTGAGACCCACACGAAGAAATATCTTTTGCCTTGCAATCCAGCACACACATAACTGCACACTCATTTATATACCGAGACAAGGAACTGTGCAATGTACTATGAAATTTTCTCTTCTCTTTTATTTTATTAAAAAAAAAATCCCCTCTCAATTGATTTCATGAATCACTTAAGGGGCATGACTTGCTATTTGAAAAAATATTGTTCTAAAGGACATAGAACAAAATATCATTGAGTATTGGTCATTATATATAATGTAGAGATGATTTATAAAAGTTTTTTTTTACTAAACCAGTGTTTCAATCTTGATATAAATGCTTTAAAATTATTTCAAAAGCACATAATCTCAAGAGTTGAAATTGTTCCATCAAAAGCAAATGTAATAAGAAAATGGTTTATTCTTCTTATGGTTTTTAAACATTTATTGATGTGACATAAAAATGCTTTTTTCTTTCTCTTTTGACAGATTTGCTATTTGGTCTTCTTACGACTTTTTATATATTTCCTGCATGGTCACCTAGAAAGTTTTAAACAACATTTACTTAGGCTTCAACCATATTTATACGGTAGACTATCTTTTATTTTCTATACTTATAAATGTTTTATGTTATATTTTGAGAAGCTCAGACTATCACTGTAAAGAGCATAAACTGTATTTTATTTTTCATGGAAAGGTATTTTATTTTTCATGGAAGGTAATAGGTGCAGTGTTGAAGAGCACAGCTTCTGAACCAGATTGCATGGGCTTTACTTTTAAGTTTCTTGGTTAACTTAGTGTAGGACCTTGACTGACTCCATTTTCTCATCTGTAATAGTGCTCACCTCTCTGGATTTAAGAGACTTAATTCATATTTTAGTAAGGTAACACTAATTGCATGGCGATGCTGGACTGGAGTAAGGAGAGAGTCAATGAAGGAGTTCAGTTAGCCATGACATTTGTATAGACAAGAGATGTTAAATGTATGATCTATTAAAATGAGACGAGGGTAGAGTAAAATAGCTTGGATAAGTGTTTAGGGCGGAAAAGACACTGGACTTGGTGATCAATTGGATCTAGTGTATACAAGGGAAAGTGAGGAATCCAGAAGGAATCTTAAGTTTTACATACTGGCTAATAGGGTCAAGATAATGGTGCTCTAAACTGGGAAAAGTTTGGAGAAATGTTGGACATATTGAATTTGAAGTTTGCTCAGGTACAGATACTCAGCAAGCAGTTGGAAACATAGGTTTGGAACTATGGAAATAAAGGAAGCCTGCGATTCACTTATTTCATGGATATTAACATGAATGATTTGACAGTCGTCCATGTTCAAATGGCCGAGATAACCTAGGGGTGGGAGGTGGTGGTGGTGTAAATTAATTCTAGGAATTAGTCTTGGGGAATATAAACATGTACTAGGTTAGAGTAACAGTCATCAGTAAAGGAAAATTAACAGAAATAGGAGGGAGTGATGATAGAAATCCAAAGGCGAGGTTCAAGATCAACATTATCAAGAGCTGTAGAGGGACTAAATAGCAGGAGGTCTGAAAGTAAGGATGGGTTTCGGCAATCAGAGAAACACTGTTGATCTTCAGAGCATCCTAAGTGGAGAGGTGAAAGCAAAATTCAAAGTGAACATAAACAAAGAGTGAAGGGAAAGTTTAAGCATAAGACAAAGATGGTGGACTATCTAAAACAGCTTAACTATAAAGGGAGAGAGAAAGATGTCAATAGTTGGGATGGAAAAACCAGGTCAAAAGTAGAGAAGATTAATGTCTTATTAGATAAGAGACGGAGAGACTCAAGATACAAGAAAGGGGATGGTATTTGATAGAAAAAGTCATGGAGGAAGGAATAGAGGGTGATAGTGGAAGTGTTTTGGAGACTGAGCAGTATGCACCCCTATAGGTACTGACAGGGCAGGAAGCCATGACAAGGCCATGGACTGGAGGGACAGGAATTCTTGTTTATCATATCATTTCTTTGGATTTTGTCATTACATTATAAATCCCTTCTTTAACTCCTCATGGTGTTCAGCATAGTGACACACCAAATATTCAGATGATGGTGGCAAATACATTTTGAAAAATTATTTGAATAATACCTGAAGTTCTCACATTAGCCTTTTATTGTGGATATATCTCAAGAAAACCAACATCTTTCTTTCATGTAAGGATTAAATCCCCAGATTTTTCCCTTTTATCAAATACTGCTAAGCAGAGCCTTACTGAGTCTACATCTCTCTCTTCAGCAACAGGCTGATTCCTACTTGAGGCTGTTAGCTGCTGCTACTTATCCGTATAGCCATCCATTGGTTATTACTAATTTTTCTACTGTGTCACTGGACTAACACTCAAAGATTGTCTAAAAGTTTATGAAAAGAACATCGCAAAGAAGGTTCTGTTAAATATCACCTAATTCATGTTAAATGGCATAAGTGTTGCTATGTTTTAAATATTTACTCTTAAAAATTAATAACATCTCGAAAAGGAATAAAAATGCAGAATGTTGGGTTAAAAGCAATGACTTGTTCGTAGAGTTACAATTTTAAAATACCCATTATGAATATAGTATCTATTGTAACTTTATTTATTTTCAGATGAAAGTTTCCAAGCATTTTTGTGCAGTAACTATACTTAACTGGGCATTCAATGATTATGGAATTGCTGTTCTGAATTATATAAACCCTTTATGTGTAAATTATTTACCTTGTAGTTTCCTATTACACCACCAGGGGTCATACCTAACATTATAAATCTTGATCTGATGGGGAAATGTACAGCAGTTTTAGCATTGAAGTACTGAATCTAATTATATTTTAATAACTGAAAGACAAATGGAACACTATGCAAGATATTAATGAAATATTCCTCTCAAATTTTTATTCTTACAATAGCACTTTCTTTCTCTGGAGAATCATATTACAAGTATCCAAACATCTTTTCAAATGTGCAATTTGTTCTGAAAACCATGGAAATTATATGTGAAAGAGAATTATTATCTGGATCAATTTTTAGCCCTGTGGAAAATAAGAAACGACATAAGAACATAGATTCTGATATGGTGAGTCTATCCTAGTGCATGAGGAATCAGATAAGATTACTATGATTAAATAATTGTGCTTACCAATTCAGTACGCGTTGCTAAAGATGAGCTGAGCTACAGGAGGAGTGAACAGCAAATACACTAAATTCACACAACCATATGCACATTTCCTGTATTAATAGGATTAGTAGTAGGTATTAATATGCACGACTACTACTTTAAACAGAGGAATGCCATAAAACCTTCTTCCTTATAGAGTCCATCTCAGCTATTAATTGAAAATTACAATGTAACTTAGTTTGACTTATAAATGAACATTTTAAGATATTACATTTTATTGGACAGAAAGTATGTAAAGTGCAGGCTATTAATGAGAGCAAGTGTAATATTTTTATGCTTCCATAATTCATAGGTAATAACATTTAACATGCTATTAAAATCACTGAAAAAATTTAAATGGTTCAAAATTGAGGAATTAAAATAATCCCTTATATATGAAAAAAAACCTTTTTATTTCTAACTCAGATATTAGTGATCAATATTAGAGAAAACTAGCGGTCCCAATTATATAATTGGTAGGGAATAAACTATTATGTAAATATATTATGTAAACAGAAATACAGTGAGCCATACAATTGTTCATTTACCTTATAGGCTGATGTACTTCAAAGAGAAATTTCAGTCTGTGGGGTTCATAATGCTTTACTTCCTTTTCTCACCCGTATTCCAAAAGAAAGCAGTGAACTCTTTGAAATTTTGATTCTTTAATTTTTTTGTTATATATTTATTACTTTATAGTTTATAAAGAGAAAATTTGTTTTTCTGATAATTTTTAAAAAGAAAAAAATATGTTTAACATAGTGCAACTTGAAACAACTAAAGACATTTAAGGACGATTCTCTTTAAATAGTTTTATCTACGAGTTGCTTCACAGTTTTCCCATGTGTTCGTTGGGTCCTTTCTAAAACTAAAATGTAAGCATCTAAGGAAAAACATTTAACCATATCTATTTTTAATCTTTCTAGGCTTTAATGTTTTCTCTTTCACTCATTCCTTGGTGAACCATTTATATAAAGAGTGACATACACTGAGTAATTTGAACCTGTTGGTTATGATTACTAGTGAACACAAATTGCTTCATGCATAAAAGGGATGTTTTTAAGTTTAAAAATGTTTTAACAATAAATATATAATCTAAGACATTGAACAGCAGCAAGAGCAGTGATCATGAAGAAGAAAGACCTGCTCACCAACTGGCCTTGTGATGGGGGGGGTGGGGGGAGGTCCATTAAACTTCCAAATCCTCATTTGATTATCTTTGAAAAAGGCATCACCTCACATTGTAAGGTATAAAAATGTTGAATCACTATATGGTACACCTGAAACTAATACAGCTAAATATATAATATTGCATACCAACTATATTTAAAACATGATATATGCCATATTCTTAACTGTTTCTGAGTTGCTTAAGATAAACTTTAGTTTTGAGACATGTTATTTATGAAGTAAAGCTGATTTTCATTACTGACTTTTCAAAAAAAGGCATCACCGTATTGGTCATCACCATCATCATCATCATCATCGTCATACATGCCCTAACTAATCTGTAGGGTTATTGTGAAGATTGCGAAAAAGCACGTGCCTTGTAAATTATTAGATGCCACGCAAATGCAAATAATGGATATTAGAAAATATATTTTGGGACTCACTTTTACTTAGGCAGTTAAATATAATAATTTTCATCTAAGGACATGGTTATGCTGACTAAATGTGCATAACTATGTAGTTAATTATGCTTAAGTTAATATAGTGGTTTGAGTGGTTTTCCTTTAAACAAATAAGATACTGCAAAATATCCATGACAATCTTCATGGTGATGAGGCAGGCAATCGTCAATGTTGATTCTGCTTCTCTTTAAGTATCAGTCTTTTTGTCATTCTTAGTGTATGCGGTCTGACAATTAAGTTCATGAACTCGTCCTAGAAAAAGTGCTACATACCTCATTGCTGAATATCACTATGGTCACCTTCAAAGTACTCCCCTTGGGAAGCTATGCACTGATGCCAGCGCTTAGTCCACTCTTCAAAGCAATTTGGGATCTCTTTTTCTGCAATGGTATCAGAACTGTTGTTGTAATTCCCTTGGTGTCCTGAATGTCATGAAAATGTCTTCCTTTCAATATTTCCTTTATCTTCAGGTAAAGAAAAAAGTCATTGGGGGCCAGATCAGGTGAGTAGGGAGGGCATTCCAATACAGTTACTTGTTTACTGACTAAAAACTCCCTCACAGGCAGTGCCGTGTGAGCTGGTGCATTGTTGTGATGCAAGAGCCATGGATTGTTGGTGAAAAGTTCAGATCGTCTTTTTCACGCAGCCTTTTCAGCACTTCCAAATAGTAAACTTGGTTAACTGTCCAGTTGGTACAAATTCATAATGAATAATCCCTCTGATACCAAAAAGAGTTAGCAACATCCCTGCAATAAATTCACAAACTTAATTGACCTCGTAAATACACAGCAAGGAAATGGAAGCTTAATGCTGTACAACTTGGCTTGAACTGGAAGGGGCAAAAATGTCAACACGTGAAAAGAATGTATCTCCTTAGAGTGGGAAAAGTCACTAAGTTTCTGTGCCTTTTTCCACTTTTTAGAACTAAGGGCATAGTTTCAATCTTTTCTAAATTCCATGTCAGCTCTGTACATGTGATCCTGTGAAGGGATTATAACAGATTTTAGCCTATCAGATTTATTGCTCTCCCTTTTCCCCTCCCATTACCTCATAATATAAAGAATATAAAAGGTAGTGTAGCCACCATGCTGCTAAAACGTCTGGTTGAGCTAACTGATTCAGTGCTTGATTCCATGTTTAAATGTTGTTTCCCATTTTCAGCCCAATTTCTCCAGTATTAATCTAAGCCAGCCTCTCCAGTTCAGTTGAGTATTTCCCATTCAGTACCTTCTGGGAAAAGAAAGGAGAAAAAAGACAGACCTGGGAATGTAAAATATACATTTGTATTCATTCTCTCTCCCTTCTTTGTTATTAGTATGCTATACTAGAGGATTTGTGAATTTATTCCCACAGCCCTATCCTCCAGTAATGCTAAAAGGTCTGTGACAGTATATTTTGGCCACTGTAAAATATTTTTAATATATTTATAAGCATTGGAGAATACTAATAATTATTTAATTTGTTTTCAAAGTATCACTATAAAATTGCTGAAAATAAAAAGAATTCTGTAGGACATATGCACTAGGATACACACAAAATCAGTGCTGCTTCTATTTAAGAATGGGACATTTCCTTTCTCTTGCTGGAACCCATTTTTCCTTTTAATATCCTTTTAAGCTGATCCAGACAGAGGGTTTCCATTGACTTTGACAAATGGTACATCTTAATTAGCTCTGCGGATTGCACAGCCAGACAACTGGATTGAGTTTTCCACTCTGTTCTCTGCTCACTAGCAAAGCTGGATTTGCTAAGAACAGTTGTTATATGATAATAACATAATTCTTTGGAGAAGGTAGATTCAAATTCAGCTAAAATGCTATAGAGCCTTTACAGAATAGTTGCAGCTGTCCTGAAGTACAAATGGTTTGCTGAAAACTAGGAAACACAGAGTTGACATTCAAATGTGTTTAGCAATCTCATCCTCTAATGCTTTAAGTACTGAGTAAGCCAAGGCATTATCTAAATTTCGGACATTGTGTGCTGTACAGTAATTGTAAATGGTTACTAGGAATTGAATTAGACCGAGACCCAGGTTCTTTAAGATTAGGAGCATTATCCTATGCTTCATGTCCTATTATCCAAGTAACATATTTGTATTGAGAAGTCCTTTCACGGCAATGTCAACCATCCCCAAAATGACTGAAAATAAGGATGAAAGTCAAAACGCTGTCTCCCAGAAGCCAAAACAGCCCATGTTTTAAAGTTCATTTCTGTTATAAAAGACCTTGGTCAGACACTCAGAGCTTGCGTACTCAGATTTGTATAAAATTCAAGCTTGATGTAGTTATCTGAATTCTCAGCCAACAGAAGATTAACAGTACTCTTGAAGGTGAGCTTCTCAAAGTAGGCATTGTACAAGCTGGCAGTGATCGCTTGATGGAGGAGGTAATCTTGAGGATGTGACTGAGAGTTGACCTTCGAGCTGGCCCTGGACAATTGGGCAATTGGAGGCTTCTCAGCCCCTCCTCTGTCCTTGGAATGAATATTCTGCTCTCCATTTCCACAGTGGGAGCCATTTTAAAGGACACAACCTAGAGAGAGCAACATGTTGTTGAGACCATCTGGTCTATATGTGCCTGACCCAGTTAAGGAGTCTATATAAGCTAAGATTTCGTCAGTTGGGTGTGGAGATCTATTCTTTTGTGGCTGTTCAAGACAAGCCTCATAAGTAAGTTTCCTTGCTGATTAAGCCGACCAATCTGGAGTGGTCTGCCTCTTTCTTAGGTCTCTCATGCCCTCCATGTACAGGGGTCCAGTTTGCAAACGAACATAGCCCAAAGCTGGATAGGACAGCAAGGGGGGAGATGAAAGAACTATGGGAAGTGGTCATAAAGCCAAACAATAAGAAGAAAGGAATGAAAAAAGAGGGAAAGAAGGAAAGGAGGGAGATAACAGAGGGAAGGAAAAGGGAAAAAAGAAACGTTTTCTGGGAGTCATTGAATGCAGTGCTCTGTGCTTTTTACACTATCTTGTGGTAAAAAGATTCTTCTTCTTCTTTTTTTTAAATTTCCAAACTGTCGCAGACTGTTGTAATCTTCAATTTCATGAACTACTATAATAACGAATTACTGAAAACAAAACATAAAAATGCAAGCATTAATTTTTGTTATTACTCTGAAAATATATCAAATTAACTCTGCCAAATTGTTATAAAAGTTTCTCAGTATGTATTCTTTATTTCCATTTTTGTTAGCAGTTTGCAGATGGCACTTATCTGCCAACCACACCTTAAGTGGGACTGATTTAAAGGCAAAGAACTCTACACCACCTAATAGCTTCGGTTATTATGCTGATGATGTACATGATGATTGTGTTAAATCACATAATCATCATTATTATATTAATTCATTCAAGTTTGGCAAGTACAGTTTTTCCTATTGAAAAAAAGAGAAGAAACTTTACCAAAATTTCCATGCAAATACTTGAAAGATATAAAATACATGAGGATAAGTGATAAGCCTCAGTTACCTGGAACCATTCATAGGTGTGGCAGGTTCATTTGCCCTTGATGCCAATGACCCTCAGCCAAAGGCCACCAGGAACATATGTGCAGTTAAGAAAAATAGACGTATTATTTGTTGCAGAGAGTGAACGCGCACCCAGGGACCCGGGGGATGCCTCCACCAGAGGGTGTCAGAATGCGTCAATCACAGGATTTGGACTCTAATAAACAGGTGTTCTCTTTAGATTTCTAGATACTGCCAGAAAGTAGGAGCAGTTCTATGATTGGGTATTTTGTAAGTGGCACAGTGACTTTTTGTCTGTGCTTAGAAAAAATTATCAAGTGGCTTAATTTGTTTATCATGGTCTCAGAGGAATATTGTCAGAGGTTGAGATTCTGTGAGTTTATATCCAACAGAAGAACAAAATGACTTGGTTGTGAGTGTCAGAGCAGCTTGTAATAATATCGATGTCAAATCCGTTCCAGACACCGGATGCTGCTTTTTTTCTTTCTCAGTGATGAATAAAAATGGCATCATATAAAACTGAAAATAAAGCTTCAATCTTGTTCATTGTGCAAATCTTGACCTTTTCTTTACCAATGCTTTTGGGAATTTTCTCTGGTGATGGTGCATAAGTTTATTAACAAGAATATGTGACCTAACTGAATATAGCCATGCAGTGTACAGTATTTAAAACAAAAAGCATTGATTGTTCTAATTAGTCAAGCCAACCACAAGTTTCAAAATGTATCTATTTTACGTATATCTTTTGAATAAGTTTGCAGCATGAAGGCTGTCAGGCACCCAGGCTGAGACATCTAGAGCTATTTGACAAAAGAATTTCATGTTTATGGGTTCCATTTTTTGGGGGTGGGCACAACCGCGTAGCAGGAAATTGAGTTATTTGGAGAGAATGCTGTATGTGCATTTATTGAAGTCAGTACATCTTAGTCTGATATCTTATGTTATTTTAGAATAAAACTTTTCTATGGAATATTCTAACATTCCAAACAATGACTTGTTTGTTTCTCTAAATCATTGTTCCCCAGAGTCAGTAGCTTTGCGCAGAGACTTTGTCTTACTCATGCCTTTATCTCCAGTGTCTGAGCTCCTGACAGCAAGTTGAGCGATACACATCTGTGAGACTTAACAAAACAGTTTGCTAGAAACTTACAATGTCTTAGTTTAAAATTAATTATGAACACCTGCTCTTCTACCTTAAGAGTACTCAACATGAAAATTATCTTTAAATTGTAGTCTTGATGTTGTTTTATATAAGAAATGAGAATTATAAAGTCCTTTGGAGTCTCTTTAAGCGTTTCCTGAGAATAAAAGAGTAAAACATCAGATAAGTTAGCAATCTGAGTATATATGATAGGATGTGTATTTGAATCTTCACTGTTGACAAAAATTCATTGAGCGTGCTATTTATTATTGTCTCATTATCACATTAGGCCCCTTTATAACAATTACTTTAGTGGACCAGTTAAATCTATAAAACTGTTAGGAAGTACTCTAAGAAAAGAATAAACTAGTAACAGACCATTTGTGTTCTGAATTTGTAAGCTTTTAAAATACTTAGCAGACATTGACCATATCCATCTGGGCACTAGTTTCATCCTTAAAGCAGAACCACATTTTAAACCCTAATTTGCTGTTTGATCATTATTCAAACTTTCCCTTGTCCCCTCCTCCTTTGGTGTCATGGAGAACTAAGTCATATGGAGTCTAAGTGTGTATAATAGTTGTCCCTTAAAGAATAGAAAATTTTGTCATATTGTAGAACTGATGTCTTTGTACATCAGGGTCCTATGTGAAAATATATTAAGACCTCAAGTTCAAGTTAACTTACAAAATATATATACTTACAAAAAACATATTTGACTGGATTCCTCCACTTGGTGCAAAATGAACTTTAAGAAGATATGCATTAAAAATATATGCATTTTCATTTGTATATTTAAAATTTATTTTTACTTTTATTCAAGACAAAGAACTCTTTCTCAGATATATTTTTATATTTTGATTCCAGGAACATTTGCAATTTAATCAGGAAGGATATGAAATTAAACACCTGCTGTGGCACTGTGTTGCTGCCTGGACCTGTGTTCAGAATAATAGTCCTCAGTTGAATAAGGTGCTTGAACATGTCATCTGTCATAAAACACAGCTTCAAAAGAAACGCTGGTAAGAGGGATCCTATAAATCCAAAGTAACTCATGGAGAAACCTTTGTGTTTAAATGTTAAATAACCTTTGTACTTAAATGTTAATCACACCTTAGTTGACTATGAAAAAAATTTATAATCTCAGTTCCAAAGGCAAGGGTAATTTATATGTTTTTTGTATTAGCTCATTTCATCAATAAATTGTTCCTATCTATTTTTCTTTTTAGCTAGACAAGCATGAATGTATTACACAGTTCGTCTTTATTAAATGAAATTTATTATTGATAAGTTCATTCCCATGTTTAAAACAGTTTTTATTTTCCAAGTTGTTAAACAATGACAGTGAAGTACAGTTTATTATCTTGGAGGAAATATACTAAGATTCTGTTTCTTTATACCTTATTTGTAACGTGTGACAAAAATGAATCTTGACTGATAACTGTTAGTTTCCTCCTGTACATATGTTAATTTGAGGAGGGAAGAAGAAGTCTTAAATTACTACAAAAGAGGGCATGGGTTCAATGGAAGAAAGAAAAATTTTAAAGGAGAATTTCTGAGGAAATCGATCAGAGATATTCCTTTCCAATATTTGAAGACAATCAGAGTTTTGAATTCCTTTCCCAGTGCTAACAATAATAATAACAAGCCATGCCATAGCAAGTTACAAATTCAATTGTCATGTATTTTTCTTAAAATTAGTTCCAGTTTTTAAGCTTCTGGCAGCCCACTCTGCACCAGTGGTCTTTGTGTAAGTAAATTATAAGAATCTGGAGCATTCTTTATGAATGAAAGCTGTTTTCCCAGTTTCATTTGGAAGTTTTGGGGATTCCAGATCAAATAAACATTTCTGGAGGATGGCTTAGAGTTTGCCTAATTTCCTAGAAAGAGCCTAGTTTAGAACAGGACTTATCAAGAACTTATTCTGTCTCATGGTCTGATGGGAGCAACCTGCTCAGTAGTGCAGTTAACAAAGATCATGATTCTTTTACATTTTAAAAATAAGGATAGTATCTTTAAATAGAAAAAAATCACAATGCAAGTAGAATATAGCTGTTATATCAATAATACAGAATATAATTTTGATAAGTATGTATTAAGATAGAGCTGATAAATACAATAAAAGTTAGAGAGTTTTATTGGTGGAAACTAGACTGTTCTGAAAGCCATGGTGATTATTTCAGGACACATTTGTTATAGAAAATAAGTTGTAGGCAATTCAGACATACAATTTTGTTTTCAAAAGGACAACTAGAGCAACTTAGGTCTTGGAGGACTCTAACTTGACTTTAAAAGTAACAGGAATCATATTTTAATACATAAACATAAATATTTCATGACTGTCAAATTTATTTTCAAAGTATTCTAATAATTACCAAATAAACAGGTTTAAATAAGCACTGACATAGCAAAAGTTTTGGCTGATTAAGAATATTTGATTCTGAAAGTCAAGGAATTGTTTCATTAACCAGATTTTAGTTTTACTGTACTGCAGCAACATTGATTTAATTTAATTTGTTAGTGATTTGTTTTTAAGGTAGTTATTTTTTTTTATATTTAGCATTTTATAGAATGGCATGTTGGAGATAATACAAACCTTTTTACTTTATGAATGAAAAAACCGAGGCCAAGTTTATTAGGCTTACTAGTGACTGGAGCCAGATTTTAAGGGTCCCAGTGTGACACTCTTTTTAGTACATCATCCCACTGTCATTCTGGCTGCATTCTTACGGAAATATTAAGGTGCTTTGAGGTAACTTGTCACTGAGTCTTGACTTCTCTTTTTCTGGAAGGGCATTGTGGAAATCAATTGAGGAAGGAGATGGCAGTGTTTAGACAATGCTGAATGAATACAGGGGTAAATTGAAAAAAATGGTGATGCACAGTGATTGCTTATAATAGAAAGGAAAAGATAATTGTTTTAAAAAGCACTGCCAGATAATTTTGATTCTATTTCTTATATTTACTGTGTTTTTTAAAGAAAAATGCTTACTCTTTTTCAGAAAAGGTAGATGACTCTGGTAAACAAAAATAACCCACTGATATTAAAAGATTAATGTGTTTTTTTTTAAGTTAGCAATTTGACTAACTTTTCTGTTAGTCAAATTTTCTTATAACATCATACCAAATATTAAAAAATTCACTTCTCTTCTTACAAAGTATTTAAGTTACTTATGTAACAGCCTATACAGCTTTCAAGAAGTCATTATTCTAGATAAAACAAACTGTGATATAATTATCAAAATCACACCAGAAATGCTTTTACATGGTCTCATGTACTCCTAAAATTGGGCATATGTGGAAAAATAAGAAAATGAACTGAATGTATTTAGAATTAAATAGAAATATTGAGGCATCTGGCCTTGACAGTAAATTAAGACTTTGTCAGGACTTGCTGAACCAGATAGCTTTAGAATTGTGACACTTGGTAGAGGGTATTTTTGGTTTAGTACCTGAAATCTAATGCCAAGTGACTATTAACAGGAGCAATTTCATTTTCCATGCGTATCAGTAAAGTACCATAATGATGAATAAATGTTCAGATATTTAAAATGCAGAGGGAAACCACTCAACTGATTGATCAGACGAAATTTCATTGATGGCAAAATTTTCTTGTGTCCATGCAGGTGAGTGCTTCTTATCTGCTCATTTCTGATGCTGTCCATTCGTAGAGGATTTATCATGTATATGCCTGCCTGACTTCTTATAACCCCTTTTATGAAGATCATGTAATATGAAAGGAAAGAAATAGAAGCAAATGGTTTCAGCTGAGTCTGGAAAAGAGCAGGCCCAAGATCCATGAAAGGACTCAAAGGACTAGCAGAATTAGAGCAACTTCTGCTCGGTGGGGGAGGGGGAAAAAACTGAGGAAAGGAAATGAACTGAAGACAACACATTATAAAACAGGATGAAGAAGTAGAGAAAAAGAGAATATATGAGCCCCTCCCAGCTGCCAAGCCCCAACCTTTATCTTGGAAGTTGAGCTGCCTGCCAGGAGCCGCAGATAAGCAGCTTTCTGTGAGGCAGATTTCCACTTAATATGGATAAATTTTACAGGATGCTTTACACTCTCAGTGCTCCACCCTGTGGTTTGGCCTTTTAGAAACTGCCCTATTTGCTCTGGGGAGATAGCTCCAGCCAAAGCAAAAGGCTTTCTAATCTAACATGAAAATAATGCATTGTGTTTATAATTGAATTATTACCCAATGAAGACTGCTGAGAAATGCGGTATGGCATTTCAGTAGAGCAGTATAACACATAAAATTATATCTCCCAAAGCAAAACAGCCAATTTAATGCACTCCATGAATGGATTAAAAAACAAAACAAAAAACTTGACAATTTAAAGTTATATCAACATGGCAAGTGTTTTCTAGATGTCCAGTATTTGTGCTCTCATTGAAATGACTCGAACAAAGAATCAACTGCTTTGTATGAGCAGCAATGCCTCCATTTCTGGGTATCTGCATCACTGATACCCACATTGTCTATCTCCATGAACCCCAATAATTATAATAATGTTTATGTGATATTTTTACCATAAAGACATTCAAACAAAAGTTTTCACCAATAACCGTCCACATTATTCAGGAGCTAAGATGTGAATATTTGTCCTCACTCTTCTGATTTAGTTCTTGGATTTCTTATTGATCCTTTGATCTTTTGAGCCAAAAATAAACATTTAGTCTGTGTCAAGAGTAAACATATAAATTTTGTTTTGCTACATTATAGTGCAGTGAAAAAAACATTCAACCTCAAATCAGAAGACCTGAGTTTTAGTTCTATTTCTTGCTACCTGTCTAATTTTGAATGAGTCATTTAACCTCTATGAACAGTCTAGTTAGCAGTTAAATACAGATAACAGTCACCCCCAAAGAGCTTTTGAGGGATTTAAATAGATAAGTAGTATGAAAACATTTTTTATACGCTCATTCTCCCCTAATATTTCATTTCCTGCTAGTTGAGATCTGAATTAATGTTTTTCCAGCTAGACTCCTGCCTACTGAATTTCTATCTCAGTACCTGACACATGTGCTCTGCTCAGGTTAACCAAATTAGACGGCTTAAGTACTACATTTCAGAACCGTTCCCCTGCTCTGGGCTCTCAAGGTCACAATCTTGACTCGGGCCATTATTGTCTCATAACTCTTGTAGCTTATTAACTGGCTTTTTTGCCTTAAGTTTTCTCCTCAATAAACTCATACTCTGCTTCCAGGACCACAATATTCTCCCACTTAAAATTATTTAGTAAGAATTGTTTTTACATGGCACAAGTCTCCTAACTTGCCATGATTTTTAAAAATCAAGAAGAGAAACAACAAAGACTGAAAGATCCTGCTACTGGGATTCATTACCACCAACTTACCACACAGTCAGAGGAAGTACCTGATAGAGCTGAATGAAAGAAAACAATTAGCACCTGCCTATGCCTTCTCGGATGAAGGAGCAATCAGTGCCTGTTGACATTCCATCCCTTCACTCTGCCTCTCATTCTTCCCTGGAGTTCCAAGAATGAAATTCTGTAAGCAGGGGAAAGAACCCTTCCAGCAGAAGAAAGACTAGCTTTTCATATAGTCCATCTCTTCTGAATATCAAAAATCAGGCAAAGGCAAGAAAAATGTATTCTTTAAACTAGTTTCCTTAAATGATCAAAATCAAGAATGAGTTTATGACTGCTCTCTGCTCCAGGTGCTGTGAAGTTTGAGACTCATTTATTTATCCTAATCCTCCCCTTCTTTGCCTGTGAATATAAACTTGAGTTTCTGATAATATGTGGTCAAATCATCATTTAAATGTTGTATCTTCTCCTTGAAAAATAATTTGTGTATTTACATTTATTTTTTGTATCATATTTATAAAATTATTTTGACATCAAAATTTATCTATTTTTCCCAATCACTGTCGGCCTCTTAATAGTAGAATTTCCCATTCTTAAGCTCTTAAGTACTATTTTGTCACCACGCAGCAGCTTAACTATTTGTTTCCTTGTATCTGCCCCCAAAGAAAGGAGAGTCTGTAAAACGGATCCTTTTAGGGACTTTGCTAAACCTTTGTGTTTGCACCTTATGCCTCCCTGTTTGGTCCCAGAAAGATGACTAGACAGTCAATGATGGGTAAGATTCCTCATGGAAGGAACAACTCAAGGCAGACGCAGTCGTGGGGACCAACAGGAGAACCCACGGGGTTCACAGAGGTAGGTACAGCCCCACATCTTCCTCAGGCTAAGGAAAGCCTCAGCCTCTGTGGCTGCATTCCTTCCCAAAACCTTCAAGGGAAGCGATTCAATGAGAGTCTCTCCATCTATTCATATGCATATAGGTTTTGTCCCTTGGGGAAGTTGAGACTTACGGTCCAGCTGCCTGCAGGCAAGGGTGATTGACTTAAATCGGTTTCCTATTATGATGTATGGAATTCACAGATCTTGAGATTGACAAGCTTTATCTCCTTTACTTCCCCACCGAACTAGTAAAAGCTGATGCTAGGCCTAATTAGGGCTTCCAGTCCTTGAGATTGGGGGTCCCTTGGTCTGCTTAAACCCTATGCATGACTACTGCCTTTTCTTAACCCTGCGCCTCCCACCTCGCTCCCCACAACTGTCGTCGCGTGGGATGCAACACTATTTATTTTTTGGTTGGCTTGAGTAAATTTCTAAATATGAACGTAGGTGACCTATTTTATTACGTGAACCATTGATTACACACAAAAAACCTTTGGCTGAGTGTAGCATTTGTCACCATTTATTTTTCCTCTATAAAGTATAATGTACATTTTATCTGGAAATAGGATTCTGAGTCCTAGTTTTATTTTTTTTCTTAAATTTCCCTTTTAAAATCTATATGTATTGCTATGTTGTTTTCTAACTTACAGTTATGATGAGATGTTCAGTCAGTCTCCCTCTTTTTAAAATTTTATTTTCAATCCAGAATTTTTTAGGAACACCTTTGTGATTTGGTAGGCCGGCAGTAAACAAGATCCTCTCTTGTCTCACTGACCATTTTAGGAAGCTGTTGGGGCAAATCCTCCATTTCACTTGCAGAAAAGCCCCTACTATGTGAAATTGCACAGACATGCTCTAGCTATTGGTCTACATTTTTTTGAAGGCCTTCCATTGATTACTCATCATTTACACGTGTTCCCAACTCTTGCCTCTCTGTGCTTAGGGTTTTTCTTATATTTTGGTAGAAAACTCATATGCCTGCATTAAATTTTAAATTAAATTTTGGGCTTCCTGGCATTGGACATGTTTTCTTTTATTTGGATCCCATTTTCTTCAGAACTTTAAAATTCGTAAAGTTTTTTTACCCTCTGTGGTACTGTAGATTTATTTTCTTGATTTTATGTTTCTTTGGTTGTTTCAATAGAAAGTGATGGATCTCAGTTTGCCAGCTTTAAATGCAGTTGTCTTCCTCTAAATTATGGAAAAAATTTTCAAGTTTGCTCCCTTTTAAGTGTTAGTTTTGTGGTTAACTTCCTCAACTATGGATTTGAATTATATTTTTGTAATTTTAATTTCCTTGCAATCTCTTGTTTTCCTAATATAGTACCTTCCATATCAGTGTTCAGGCTTTTCATTGCTGTGTTTTCTTCCTGGGCTTTATTAAAGATGCTTAAGAATCTTGTAAAAATATCTTCTGGTTCCTGTAATAAATCATTTTCAGACGTACGATCCTCTCTGAGTATTCAGACTGACACTCTCTTTGACCTTTGCTATATAATACATTTTTTATTGGTCTCATGTTGGGTATCCTCCTCCATTTTCCATTCTACTTATCTCAGAACTAGGAGAAATCTATAAAAACTTGGTATTTTTAAATAAGAGATTTGTGTTCACTGCGTACCTAACAGCATTGTTAAAAGCTACAACACTCAACATGAAAAATCATCAGGGACCTTCCTGTATTCTCCCTACTCTTTGATATTTTACCTTCGAGGAGAAAATATACTCCTTTATTCTCTTATAGTACCCCCCACCCCCACCCCCATCTCCTACACACACACCCTCACAAGAAGTGTTTCTACACTTTTTGTCATCTGGAAGTAGTCACCTCTGAATAAATATGGAGAGATGAGGAAGAAGTTAAGAAATAATACTCTGGCTCCTTAAAAAATCAATACCCCAGAGTAAAGGCACTTTTACTCATTCTATGAAAAACAGAGTAGACAGTAGAGATTTTTTTTTTTTTTTAAATTTAACTTTCTTTGGGGACAAAAGGCTGCTGTGTTTCAGAAAGAGGCACATGAGTACTCCTTATTCCTGTTTTTGATCCAGTTCCATTAATTCTATGGTTTATGAAAATTCCCTATAAATTGCTGTTCTTAGTGACTTCTCTTTCATTCTTAGTGTCAGGCTTGTGTGGAATTTTGACATCATCTGTGTTTCCTGAAGTATCTATTGAAAGACTAAAAAACCCTATACAAAGGTTCTAACTTGGAGGTATTTAATTCCGTCTTTTAAAATTACAATTTTGTCATTGAGGAAACAGATGTAGAGGACTATGGATAACCCAGGAAAACTATTTTGATGCTGAATTTCCTAAACATTTTGTAAGGATGTATGTAGATAGATAGGTAGCTTTTTATGAAACCCTAACTTATTACATTTTAGCTGATTTATATTAGTGTAAAGAACACTGGCCTGGAGTCAGGGTAGCTGAAGTACAGTCCAGGATCTGGTACTGTTTAGTTATGTGCAGTGATTCATACTGATTTTAAAAGTGGAAGAAAAGCTAAAAAGTAAGACTAATCAAGTAACAGTTAATCAAATAAAACAACAATGCTACTTTAAACAAGGCAGTAAACCTGTGCTTTGGTTTCTTTACAAAATTAATGGGGAATCTATACTATTTATAAATTACTTTGTACATGTTTACTCTCATGGCACTGTAAAATGAAGTCAATGTATTAATGATTGAGACTTGGTGTACAATATGAGTTCACAAAGAAGAGTGTGCTGTGTTAAAATTTCTAACATAATCCACTTTGGATTCTCCTTTCTACGTGCATTGATTTTCAGTTTTAATTTTTAACAAACACCAATTTATAGGTATTGATGCTTCTATTCTATTTTTGGAAAAAGCATTTTTACTTATAGAAAATTTTGCAATCAGCAGCATTGATTGAGAATAGTGTTTCTGTTGAAGCATTTTTTCTACCATGGGTGGCTGACACAGATGGATTTTTCAATCCATATTTCAATGAGAGTGCCCCAGGTTAGTTATAATTTTCCAGACTTAAAAAAGAAAAGAACCAAAACCATATAATTATGAAGTCTATTTGGGGAAAAGAAATTTTGTGAACTCTGAGACTCTCCTCTCCTTTACGTGACCGCATCGTGGTGTATGGGCAGGGCATACTCTGGGGAATGACGTAGTCATTTGTACCTTTTCCTTCAGTCACTCTAGGACTTCACAGAGAAAGAAAGTTATACTCATATTCTTTGACTTTGAAGGAATAGTATTTTTATGATTCAATTCAGTTCAGTATTTTGAACCTGGCCACTTTTACATAGAGTATTTCATTTAAATCTCAGAATATCTCTGAAAAGTAGGTTTTGCTGTCTTTAATTTATAGATGACTAGATTAAGACTGAAATAGGGTACACAAATTGCCCTCCTTAATTAGGGGTGGAGCTAATATTTTTTCCCTATGTATTCTGACACTAAAGTTTATGCTTGTAAACATTGTGCTAAGTGTATCAGTTAGGATTCAGTTCTTGTGCATGTAGCAGTAACCTGATCACAACTGCTCTCCCAAGTAGGGCTTTATTTATTGCACATGACAAGCAGTGCACTACTGATGCACATGATTAAGGGAATCCCTAAGACCCAAGCTCCTTCTGGCTTCCTTTCCTTTTATTCTTAGTATGTGACTTTTATCCTCATTGTTGCAAGATGGCTACTCTGCTTGTGGTATCATGTATGCATCCCAAGCAGGAGGACAAGGGTGAGCAAAGGAGGAAAACAACAAAAACCTGTTATCTAAATTTAATCTTTTTTATTAATCAGAGAAATAATAGCTTACCTAGAAGCCTTTCATAATGTATTTCCATTTATTATGGAAATTATAGGTTTCATTGACCAAACCTACATTTAGGTTTCATTGACCAAACCTACATTTATGGCTATTCCATGCTTCAAGGGAATCTGGGGAATCATTTTTTAAATCAAATTTATTGAAGTATAATTTACATACAATGAAATTCACACATTTTATGTATACCGGTCTATGACTTTTGACAAATGCATACACCTGTCAAACTACCACAATCAAGATATAGAACATTTCCATTGTGAGGGGGCAGTATTAACTGAGTACATTGTCATATGGAACAAAATTGAGTTTTAGTTCTAAAAGGAAAAAGGAGTCAAATGCTATTAGGTGGGCAATAAGCAACATTGTATTACTAAAGTTAAATATTGATGTACTTAAATCATAGTTTGGAAAAGCAAGCCAGCAAAACAGGAAATATCTATAGGTGGGAGAAGACTTCAGTTATAGTTAACCTAGCTTAAAACATGAACTTGAAAAAATCTCCCAGATCTCTTTATGTCTCAATTTTCCAACATTAAAAAAAGATTGAAGAAAGGTCTTGAATGTGTCAAAAATTGTATTTCAGATCAAATTAGATAATTTATGCGAAAGCACACTGAGATCTGTAAAGCTCCATTTAATATAAAGAATTGTCTTTTTTTCCATGATGAGAGATGTTTCCTTTTGAAAGTGATGATGAACTTGACTTATTGGCCTAAACTATTACAATAGTGAAATTAAAATGTATTTGTAAAATGTATTAACTCTTTAACTTATTAATGGCCTATAAATAACGCAATATGCAACTGTAGGCAGAGGCAATTTTTACATTTGCATTCTTAACATTTTTCTTTTAAACTATATCTCTTTTAATTGGCTAAAAATAGCAGTAAGTGTATAATTTCTGGAAACTATCAGAATACATGCACATTAATGGCTAATAACTTTTTGTATGATTTCTCAGTTATTATATAATATTTAGCTCAATAAATCTTGACAGTCTCATATATTCAATGTGAAATATAAATTTTATTTTGAGAAAGTGAACTTATAAAATCGAATAATGCTGAATTTTTTGAATATTTAGGAAGACCATGTTTTTTTCCTCTCTCTTGAAAAGAAAATACTCTCTTGAAATTCACCCCTTGGAATCAGTTGCAAAAAGGTGAAAATCAAAACTTATTGTGAGATTTTTGGGGCAATCTCTAGAACCTGAGCCCTTGATTGCTTGTTATACAGGCTCTATAAAGAAATGCTATCTTTTGTAATATTTATTATTCTCAGAGTTTTGTCAGCTATCTTGCCAAAATGTGTCTCTGTCTTGTGGACTTTTATCACAACCAATGTCAACCGATACTAGTCTTTACTGAAAGTAAATGTTTCTGGTAATCGAGGATACTCATTTCTTTTGGCCTGTTACTTTTTTCATTAATAACTGTTTATTATTATTTTACATTAAAGTCTTTGTTTTTGTCTTAATAAAATTTTCAGGTTGGATTCAGTATTGGCTTTGTTGGTCCTTGGAGAGGCTGCCAAATTAAACATGGCCTGCTTGAAAACTTTAATGGACCTAATGAGAGATTTCCTTTTAAGCATTACATCTGTTCAGAAAGAGGTAACAATACAGTGCTAATTTTGGTGTGCAAAAAGACCTGAATAGAAACAATATTTTTTTGCTACTATTTAAATGGTATATTATATTAGGGCTTTTAATGAGCATAACTTTGTAATAATACTTTTAATTAAATATAAAAGTAAATGTATATTTACTATATATCCCAGTATAGATAGACAGGTAAATACAAATATATATCTAGATAGAGATAGAAATAGATGATATATTTACACATAATACACATACACATACACACACAAGAGAGACTTTATCTTTTATTGACAAATTTGAGATCATATAGTTATATGTGGGTCAGTTTCCTGTTTTAAAAAGTTTAAAATATATTATAAAAACATTTTTCTTTGTTACTATGTTTTGTTAGAATTTACACTTTAGTAGAGATGAGGTAATTTAATCATTTCTGTACTGTTGAACAATTGAGTTTGTTTCTAATTATTCACAGTTAATTACAAATAATGTTAAACTGGTATTCTTATGTATAAAAACTTGATCTGCATTTATGACTGTTTCTTTAGAATAGTTTCAGAAAATCAAATTATTGAGTGACAGACTATGAACTTTATATTCTTAGTACAGATGTCCAAATTCTTTTCCAGAACATATAACTTTCTTGCTTTCCTATGTAAAATGTCTAAAAGTGCCACATTTTTTAAATCCAGAATTGAGCTTTACATACAAAAAGATACTTTTAAAATGTGATATGAAAAATAGTATCTTGTTGGATTATTTTGCATTCTACTGACGACTAAGGAAATTGAAAATTGTTCTCCCTATACATTTTAGCGACTTGTATTTTATATTCTTTGAACTAGGTTTTATGCAATCGACCCATGTAAAATCTGTTTTCTAATGAGTACATTTTAGAAATATTAGTTGATTATGGTCTTTTAACAATTCTATAAAATTTGAAGCTATTTCTTATTATAAGTACAGTATGTAGTTCTTAGTTATGACAAAACATACTTGGATTATCTAATAGCTATTTTCTCATTTTAGGAAGAAAGCTGCAAGGTAGATGATTTTTCCTGGGCCTGGAATGTAGTCTACATATATACAACAATTCTTGCAGAAATCTGCTTGTATGCAGCCACTTCTAATCTGCGAAAAACTGTTTTTGTTGGTTTTTGTGAATGTAAAAGTTCACAAAAAGATATTTTACCCATGGACAAACCAGAACAGCCAGAATTGAGGGAAACTAGTATTTTAGGTCTTTTGAACTATTTCTCTTCAAAAATGTCGGATAATTGTAAGTAAATTATTTTTCTACTTGATGACAAATATTTTTAAAATGTCCTTACATCCATATAGTAATAAGTCTTTTACAAAAAGTTAACATTTCAAAGTGGGAAATAATTTTACATTCAGTAGGACTTCCTACAAATTTAGGAACAATATTTTATAACAGAAATTTTTGATCAATAATTTTAAAACAACTAAAATATAAACTAGAGTCAGTTGATTTATGATTCAAGTTATATTCATTGAAAACAAAATATGACCTTGGGAAAACTTATGAAATGTATATAAGTTTGTTTTATTCTTTTCCATTTAAGAACCTCTCATCCATCTTGTTCTCCATTTTCTCTAGGCATCTGCTGTTTCTCTTGTTCTTTTCCCACCCAGAGGATTTCTCTTCAATCACTCACATAAGTTAGTCCATTCTTCACATCTGACATCTTACTCTCCATCAAAATGTACCTATCTTGTGTCTCAAGACTAAAGGTTGTTTCCTACTGTTGTTTATGAGGGCTATTAGAATAAAATAATTTTATTTTTTAAAGGATACTACAGAGACAATATAAATCCAAAAGTGTCCCTTTAGGTTGACAAGAATTTTATGACTATCATTGCAGTCTGTGCTATTATAGTCTGTTATGTGTATGACTCACTTCCATTAGGTTGATTGAGACTGGAGAATCATGTCTCAATATATTTGTATTTAACCCAGCATCTAGCTTAGTACGTATTTAGCACATAGTAGGTAGTCAATTAATTATAGTAGACTTACTATGTAATAAAGAAATCATTGAATTTAAAATATAATTGCAAGATTTTGAAAGTATTGAAGGAGGCAAGATATTGTCTTTCCTCAGAACCATAGTTCGCTCATTTGGGGTAAATTATGTTTGAATATAATTTTAAATAATAAAACCTTAGTAGTAGATATTAATTTCATTCTCAAAACCTTGGTCACAAAATCTTGGTCACTAATTACTTTCAATATATTTTTGGTTTAATCAGTGGATCGGAAGCTATCATTTCTCATTTCTGAATGCATTTTGCTTGGCCTTTTCCCACTTTTCAAGAAGATTGTACTTATTTTTTATTAGCACCAACTTAAAACAGATCTTTAGACTCTCGTACATATATTGTGTTTCTCCCATGTTTATAGCATTGATAAAGTGAAGAGGTATTTACTTTGTTTTCTGTTCTCACTCTTAAGTTTTTAGAATGGTCAGAAATCTTCCTATATACCAGCTAAACATGATTACGATTTTTAAACTTCCACTAAACAGATTCAGCTACAAATTTTAGATCTTCGACTTCTTTTCCTAGCTGTGCAGAATTAGTTCTTTTTCCCTATGATGGGTCCAGAAGATGCTTCTACATAAGGAGGGTCTTTGCTCCCAGAAGCCTCTTTGCCTGACTCTGACCAGGACCCCTGAACACTGGCCTTCTCAAGATGATAGGGTTGCATCTTTCTGTGGATGCTCAATTTTTTTGATCTCAACAGTCTGATTATTTGTGTTTTTTTGTGTGTGCTTTTTGCCACCCAGTTGTTGATTTCATTGTATTCATTTGCTTATTGTTGATCTTTCTTTCAAGTTTCTTATCTTCTGAAGATTTGATTTTGGTGGTACAGGCACATAATTTGGGTAAATTCTTGGAAGAGATTGCTATCTTTTCTACTTAATTTCAGTTTTGTATTGCTCGGCTTCCTGGATAATACACCCCAAAATAACCTGGCTGAAATAGTATTCTCTTTTCCTATAATTCTATCCATGTCAGCAGCAGACTTATTGAGAATTTTATTGACATTTATGTGATTTTTCTTCCTTTTGAGCGATGTTACACATTATAGAGAGCTATCTGTGAGCTTGAACTTGCCAAGTATTTAGTCATCCTTGGTCACTGTTTTCTCATCTTTATGGCTAAATGAGCACACTTATTTTTGCTCTGTATGATTTCAATACCAAGGGAAAAGTGTGATATCCAAAAACGATAAATTCTGATTATTTTCATATGTGTCCCTAGGCGAGATAGCCACCTAGATATTTGTATTATAAGTGATTGTCTCTGTAAGGTTGATACTTTTGTTTAATTACTTATTGAATAAGTCCTATAAGAATTTCTGAATCTTATTGTACCGATCACCAGAAAGTGCTATTAATCAAAGAGCTTTCTCTACAGATTACATGATGTCATCATTTTATTCTTCTAAATGGCATTATAATAGAGAGGTAGAAGGTAATCCTAACAGACTGTGTTCTGGAAAAACTGCCTTTTGTACATTCACAGGTGATGTGGATGGCTGGCTCCTTTCCTTTCACTGATGTCCTTCTGATGCTTTCCCTTGAACTCAGTAATAAAACACTTAACCAGTATTTTTTTTTTTAAATGTTTTTTCAACCCAGGTGGGCAAATAGATGTTTCTAGCTGTGGAATACCTTTAAAGATCTGATCTGAAATAAAGAGGATAAACATATCAAAATTGCCTCCTCCACAGTCAAAAGTCAATACATTTCTATGACATGAAACTGTGTATAAGCCATAAATAATGCTAGCAGCACTTGTCTCATGATTCTGAGTATTTTGAAACCCTCAGTATTTATAGCATCTTCATGGTTTCCTGTAGGAAATGTTTAAAGTAAGTTGATTATCTGATGACTGTTCTGTTAAACACATCTCAAGAATGGGAGAAAATTCTGCAGCCTTCTTCCTCTCTGTCAGAACCTCCTCTAGACATAAACTTTTGGTCTCCTCCTCATGTTTGTACTGCATTCTTGGCTTTTCTCTGTCAGCCGCTACCATAAAAAGCCGTTACTTTACATGACTGTATAAATACTTTGTCAAATATTTCACCAGTCAAATGATAGCACTTAAAAACTGTGTTAATGTGATTCATTATAACCTGAATCTTTGTAGCATCACTGATTGATTTTACACATAGGGAAAATGCTTTGAGTGGGTTTTCCTGTATGCATGACTATTGATAATGATCGCCAGTTCTACAAGACCGTGGAAAATGGATAGCTCCACAAGTATTACCATCTCTGCAAGGTCTTGTCAACGTGATTACTGGAGAGGATAGGTCTGTCTCTTTAGAAGGAAACTGAAGCTGCTGCTGTATTTAATTGAAAACGATTTTTTTTGTGTTATAATTTTACACTTCAAGTAAGTGAAGTAAAAAAAAAAAATGTTGAGAGTAAAAGAACCAGTTCTGCAGTCACACAGATTTGAATTTTAATTCTGTCACTTGTATTTTCGAATCCCAGGTCAAATTATTTAATCCTGCTGACTTCATTTCTTTACCTGATAATTATGATAAGCATACTCTTCACATAATAGGGCTTTTGTGAGAAAAAAACTGTGGAAACATATAAACACTTGGCGTAGTATTTTGTGGACACTAAAGATCCAATAATGTTAATAGATGTTATGGTTGTTAATGTTATAGTTAATGTTATTGTTTTAATGAGAAAACATCAGTGAGGAAGGATTTTTTTTTTCTATCACTTATTTCTATGTGTACTTTGTATCCTGGGAATCCTATTTTATTTACATGTAAGGATATAAATGACTGGAAAACATTTAAAAATGTTTTTATATAAGGAAAACTTCAAATCATAGTTTTGTAAAGGCAATGTGATGGGGAACTAAAGTAATGACTTCCATGAAGATAATTTCCTGGTAATCTGATATGGGAGCAGAAGTTGAAGGATCTAGACGAATGATTGGTTACTTAGCTTGTCCCCTTTTCATTCTGAGATTTTGTGTCCGACAAGCTTTTCATAGATGTCTATTAATTCCAGAGTGAGTTTCCTGGCCAGTGACTGAAGTGCTAAGTTTTGGTGTTTTTGATTGAATGGAAATTTCCATATGTGATTATAAATACCAACTATGCATTTGACATTTGGTTGAAACTCCAGGTGTCTGACTTTTATTATGCCTTTTATGAAGGACCATCCTACACACCTGCTGCTATGGGCTAAATTGTGTTCCCCCACCCCAATTCATATGTTGAAACCATAGCCCCCAATGTGACAGTTTGGAGATAGATCCTACAAGGAGGTATTAAATGAGGATATGACATTGGGGGCCTAATAGGATAGACTTAGTGTCTTTATGAGAAAAGACACTAGACAGCTCACTCTCTCCACCATGTAAGGACACAGCAGGAAGACAACCAGCTAAACCATTAAGAGAGCCCTCACAGAATCAGCTGGTAGCTTGATGTTGGCCATCCCAGCATCTAGAAGAGTTAAATATATATATATTTATTTTGTTTAGTTGTATTTTAACCAGTTTATAGTATTTTGTTATGGCAGTGCAAGCAGACTAATACATCACAATGGTGTTGAGCTGTAGGCAGGTTTGATATCCCTCAAGTGCCTGAGTAAATCCTTATTTGAAAACAAATTTGTATATCATAGTCCCTAAAAGAGATAATTTTGAGCTGGAAAAATATGAGGGAAGATGATAAAAATTAATTTATTAAACACACAGAATTTTTGCTTGATCCCTGTTGAAATTCTGATTTTGAGAAACATTTTGCCTTGATGGGTCATAGAGGATAATAATAGTTAACATTTACTGAGCTCTTACTATGTGTCGAGCACTATTCTAAGCATATAACATGCATCACCTAACTCATTAATCGTTACATAACTACACTGTAGATACTCATATTATCCCCATTTTATAGATGATTGAACTGAGGCACTAAGATAATATTTGCCCAAGGAAATATAGTTTGTAAATAGTATATCTGAGATGTAACCTAGGCACTCTGGCTTCAGAGTTCATACTTATTAACTCACTATGCAGAGTTAACTAGATTAGTTGACCTATTGAATGAAATTAAAAAAAAAATGTCCATTTGCATGTTGAAGAATGTGAAAAAAGATGACTGAGAAATTCTCTCTGACAGTCATTATCCTACAGCACTGTTTGTAAAAGGATTTACACTGAGTCTGTATCATGTGGGGTCCTTATTTCCAAAGTAAATTTGTGGGCCTTGTTCTAGTACTTTGGATAAAAATCCTAAAAGTGGTGTCTAGGAATCAGTATTATTAAACACCACTTCTGACATCATAATTTGAGAAAAACTGGCCTTTAAATTTAGCTGCTAAACAAGGTAGTAAAATGTTGTCCCTGTCATAGAGGAAACTGCTTCTCTTACTTGATGTTGCAGACCTTTATGCATCCAGCCACTTAGTATATGTAGCAGATGATTTACATATAACTTTACAAAGAGGGAAACACACAGCTTTGTGTTGTATACTATATTTGAAATGCCGTCTTCTGTGTTCCTACTTTAGATTTCAGAGTGGTAAAATGATCAATTTTTAATAAGCTTGATTATCTGGAATCTGTATTGTGGAAATAAAACTTGGAAATGGTATGTTCTGTGAGAAACCAACAGACACTAATTGAGTGTGTCTCATAAACGAAATAGATAATGAATGATAGAACCAAAAATATAGAATAGTAAAAATCTTTTGATCATGTAGTTTTCATCCAATGCACAGATCTATTTTAGACCATTTGCAAATAGTTCACAGTCATGTTTTGCTTAAAAGTCAACACAGATAAGGAACTCCCTATCTCTCAAAGCAGGTCATTCCATTTTTTAACACTGTGAAAGATTCTTTCTTATAGTAAAATGAAATCTATCTTTCCCTATCTCCCAAACTTTGGCTTAAGCTTTGCCTTCTAGAGGAAATCAAACAAAGTCCATTTCCCACATGCAAGTCCTTTAAATATTTGAAGATAATTGCATTGGTTCTGTTTCTTCACCTTTCTACAGTAGAGAGGTGGCCTTTATCTCCCATCCCTTTGCTTACTGTCAAGTTCCTATGGTAACATTTTTTTAATACATGAAAAACATATTTTCAATATGGTTTATACTTCTTAAGTTTGATGGCAGGTTGCAATATCGTTAACTTTGTAATGGTTTATTCCAGTGTTATGATGTGAAGGTATGTGGGACCCAAGTATTTTTCCATTCAGTGTTATCTATGAATGGGAAAAGTCAATGTGACATTTTTCTTTCATTCTTTTGTTGAGAATAATTTTCCTCAACAGTTTGTACAATGACAGTAGTGAATGAAATATATGCCGCAGTTGTAAAATAACTTTGAATGCTTAATTTTGATTCATTTTAATTTAGGAAAAATACGTTAGCACAGAGTAATAATTCCTTTTTAAAAAGTAAATGAAAGTTAATTGGAATCTTAGAATTAATTGAAACTTTAAATGGTGCTCTGTTAAATCTTCAGTATACCTCTTACCTTGGTAAAGGTTATTCAGAAAAAAAAAATCGATAAGGTTGTGTTCATTATACATAGAAAATAGTTAAGTCTTTTAAAAATCCATGCACATGTTAGTGGTAAATTTCAGGCAATTCTCATAATTCACAATTCTGTGTGTTGACAAATCTGAAAGTATAGTACAGATTACATTCTATAAACATAAGGAAGTTAACCAAGTATATCTCCTTGTCTTTTTAAAATTATTTTATTTTATTGTGAGAAGACCACTTACTATGAGATCTACAATCTTAAAATTTTAAGTGTAAAATATGTTATTGTTGATTACGGGCACAATGTTGTACAACAGATTTACAGAGCTTGATTCATGATGCTTGACTGGAACTTTAGCCCAATGGTTAGTAACTTCTTATTTCTCCTTTTCTTCAGCTCCAGAAAACTACAATTCCACTCTCTGATTTTATGAATATGACTATTTTAGGTACCTCATTTAAGTGAAATCATGCAATATTTGTCTTTCTGTGGTTGATGTATTTTACTTAGCATAATGTCCTCCAAGTTGTTGCATACAGCAGATTTTCCTTCATTTTTAAGGCTGAATAGTATTCCATCATAGGTACACACCACATTTTCTTTATCCATTCATCTCTTGATGGACATTTATGTTGTTTCCATACCTTAGTTATGTGAAGAGTGCTGCAATCAACTTAAGAGTTCTAATATCTCTTCAAGATCCTGATTTCAATTCTTCTGGGTATGTAGCCAGAAGTGAGATTGCTGGATCATAAGCCTATTTGTAACTTTTTGGGGAAACTCCATACTGTTTTATATGTCAGGTTTTCCACCAACAATGTATAAGGGTTCCAATTTCTCCCCATCTTAGCCAACATTTGCCTTTTATTCATTTATTTATTTATTTATTTATTTATTTATTTATTTATTTATTTATTTGCGGTAATGGCCATCCTGACAGGTGTGAGGTGATATCTCATATTGTTTTTGATATGCATTTCCCTAATGATTTGTGACATTGACCTTTCTTTTTTTTCATATATCTGTTGGCCATTTGTACATCTGTGTAAGTCCTTTGTTAATGAGTTGTTCTCTTGATGTTGGTGAACATCTTTATGAGAGTTATTTTCAAATCTCTGTAAGGTAAATCATATAATTGTTTCATTAAGTTCCATTTCTGGAGGTTAATCTCATTCCTTTGTTCAGTGGAGAGATATATTGTCAAGAATCTGTTTTCCTTTGACTATTAATGGAGTTTTGACTCTATTATGTGATCAGAATTGTTATTAATTTCATATCGTGTAGAAATTATGAGAAATTCTGCAGGTCTTTCAAATGAAATTAAATTTTTCTAAAGTGTAATGGTGTTTAAGCACTTAAGAAAGGTTGTTATATAAGTTGATGAGCAAATTATATTTAAGTGTAGCTTATGATATCTATTCATCTAGTAAAAATTTGTATATTTAGGATGTTTTAGGCTGCAAGTCTCAGAAGACCCAAATCAAAATGGCTTTTATTTTAAGAAAAATGTGTGATCTCACATAAGAATTCTAGGTGAACTAACACAATATTGGATTGACAAATCAAGCTCACAGAAATCAGAGATCTCACATAATACTGACATTTACTAATAATTTTAAGGATAATGGTAACCAAGCGTCTCAGTGAAACATGATGGTGGACATAAAAGGAAACTCCTTAGGTCCTTTGTTTTCACATTAGACATGATCATTCTGGTCCAGAATTATAGATTAAGTATTTAAGTTAGTTGAGTGGATTATTACCTCACACAATGGGGTAAGCATTTAACATATTAAATATCTCTGTTTTATTCTTTTGGAGAGTTTTAAATGTTATATAATTTCCCCAGGGTTCCATTCCACATCAATCTATAGATTTCAATTTATTTATAGTAATCCTTTAGCCAGGGCTATCCTACCAAGAGAACTCTGTAGATAAAGTCTTTTATTCCAAGTAAACATTGTTAAGTCTGTATCCTAGAGATCCTATTGACAAAGAGGTTAAACTGGGTGGCGTGTTTTTGTTTTTGTTTTTTTCTTTCTCACAAGCATGTTTCTCAGTGAAGGGAGTGAATGAACCGCTGGCTATGTGCTCAACTCACAAGAGATACAGGGTTCAATGTTAATTCAGTGGCTCAACATTATCGAGGACCCAGATTCTTTCCATCTTTCGGCACTACACTCTTTGGGTAATAGCTATTGTTCTTAGACTACTTCCCTCATGGTGGCAAGATGGTCATAGTACACAAAAAAGGATAAAAAGATAGTTTTTACTCATGCCTCTTTTGTTTAACAGCAGCTATCTTGACAGTATAATTCACATACCATGAATTCATCATTTTAAAATATAAAATTGGTGTTTTTTAGTATATTCACAGAGTTGTACAACCATTACAACTATCTAATTTTAAAACACTTTCATCATCCCCCAAAGAAACCCCATTCTAATTGTACAAGTTTTGTACTTCTTTTATTAAATCTACACCTATGTAATTTATCATTCTGATACTATTTTAAGGGGAATTGCTTTCTTAATTTCATTTTCCAATTATTCACTTCTGATTGCTAGTATCTAGAAATACAATAGATTTTTGTATATTGATATTATATCCTGCAACTGTGCTAAACTCTTTATTAGTTCTAATAGAATTTTTGTGGATTCACTAGAATTTTCTATATACAAGGTCATGTGATTTGATATAGTTGTACTTCTTTCTTTCCAGTCGGATGCCTTTTATTTGTTTCATAATTGTCTTTACTAGAACCTTTAATACAAAGTTAAATAAAAGTGGTGAAAGCAGACATCCTTATCTTTTTCCTAGTCTTAGAGGAAAGCATTTAGTTTTTCATCATTAAGTAAGATGCTAATGGTTGGTTTTTCACTGATGATTTTTATCTATTGAAGGAAATTTCTCTCTATTGCTAGTTTTATATCTGAAAGCCCAATTCTGTATTCATCAAACCATGTTACTTACTCCTAGTACGGATTATAATTTTTATATCATACAGAGTAATATCAATATCCTGGCAATGCAGGAGTACTAAATGTACCATATTATACGTATATAAAGATGTGAAATTCAACTGATTCTGGGTGGTGAACACTCAATGTCACATATAGATGATGTATTACAGAATTGTCCACCTGAAACCTATGTAACTTTACTAATAATTGGCACCCCAACAAACTTTAATTTAAAAAAAAAAGAGTCAAAACAAACAAACAAAAAATAACTAGACTATAGAAAATAGAAAAAAATACAGCACAGTACTTTTATAACTTTCAAGCAGAAAGCAGTTTCATGAACAGAAAAATCATAAATCATAAAAGACATGATTAGAATATTTCACTACACAAAAAACACAATATCTGTGCAGAAAAAAATGAGAAAACATTAAAATAAGTGAAAGTTGGGAAATACATACATATACATCTATGAAATAGAGATAATAATAAAAAGAAATATAACTTGTCACTATTATTGCCATCCTCAGCTTTCAGTGTGGTTTTAGAACTTGTTAGATGGCCATAGTTGGATCAAGACTAAATCTTCTCTTTGGGCATGGTTAATTCTTTACCACATATGTCCCAAGCCCATGCAATCATCACTTTGCTTCTAGATTACTGTAAGGATAAAAGTCTCCCTGTTTCCCTTACACTCCCTAGCATCCATTTTACACCAAGAAGCCAAAACATTTTTTAAAAACATAAAATAGGTCAAGTTCCCTTCCTTATTTAAAATGCTCTGTTAGCTTTTCATTACACTAAGAACAAACCCAGACTCCTTTCTGTGGCCTCTGCCATGATCATTCAGTGTGCTTCTGCAAACAGCATGCCTACTTGACATTGTCTTGTCCCATGAATCCCTAGCTATCTAGTATTCCCATCCATTCTGTCCTTCCTCGTGTTTCTCTAAACTATCAAGATAGTCTAGGTCCACAGGTTTTTCATTTTCTATCCCCTATGCTGGAAACACTTTTCCCCAGTTCTTTGGATGGTTAACTTTTTTTCATTGATCAGATCTTTGCTTGAATGCCGTATCCTCATGGAGATCTTTCTCTCACTCTGTAGATTGTAGTTTTCTTCTCCTAGTCATCTGTGGCCACATTACCATCTTCTTTTATTTTCATAACACTCATTCTGAACTGATATTGTTCTGTTTACTTTCTTAGTTATCTGTCTTTTTCCACTAGCATTAAGTGTTCTGAGAACATTGTCTTTTCCTTTGGCACATAGAACAGTGGTTGGCACATAGCATTGACTCAGTAAATATTTGGTAAATGCTTGGCTTGCTGACTGGTTCTTGTTTGCTTGTTTCTAGTTCTTGGCATTGATCTAGTTCCTTCCTCTCTACATGGCCTTTCATAAAGACAATGTTTTAATCTACATCTTACATTCAAGTTATTTTTCAGTTATACATTTGATTTTGTGGTGTCAAATTAGATTTGTCAAAACTGTAAAGGCTATACTCATTTATACTCACTCATGTAAGGAGAAATATTCATATTTCATACCCACTGAATATGTGAAATCTAAATATTTAGACTGGCAATTAAAGGCTTCAAAGGAGTTCAAACACTAAAATAAAGCTACAACAAAAAGGATCATACTTTCGGTTTTCACACACCATAGTTTCATAGTAAATTTTCAAGATGTATTAAGAATTTTATTTTTTCTGCATTGTTATGTCATAGGACACTGCCTGCTTATCTGCAAAGAGACACATTTTCTCTCAGAATATTTAAAGTGACATCTTTGATAGCTGCCATTGGGTCACTCAAAGCAGAACAGAAGAGTTCTGCCTTATGTCACAGGTTGGTTCCTGGATGAGGAGTTTCATAGCAGGCATGCTTCTCTGAAAATGTCTAGACTTGCATGTTAGGATGCATTCCACCTTTTATGACAGTTGTAACACATCCCATCTGTCTTTATAAGGGTTTTTTTTTTCCCCTTCATTAACTGTCAGTCAATTGGATGTAATAGATTCTTCCTAGAAATATTATTCATAGTACTTCACTGTAGCAATACTTCACTATAGTTTAGGTCAACAGGTGAACAGCTCACTTTTAAAATCATCAATGACATTTTAAAAGGTTTTCGAGTTTTGAGAACACAGTTCTCAGAATATATTTTATGAGCTCATCACAGGTCTTGTGGAGTCTAAAAGCAAACCATATTCAATTCAAAGATTCAACTATTGTAGGCTTATAAAATATTGTTCCTCAATAAAAAATAGTATAAAATATATGGAAGAAGGTGGTTTGGATATACTTTTACCAATCATTCTTTTTAATGTCAAGAATTTGGGTGTTTATAAATAAATTTATAGACTCGTTAAAATCCACAGTATCTTTTACTTATCATATTGTTCAAAGAAGGTTTTTATTTCTGAGGTTCACAATTCCTCGGTTATTAATTTAAAAACTCATAATTTTTTTATTCATATTGACTTCAAGCCTTATTTTTTGCTAATGATTCACAAATCCACAATTTAACTTCTGTTATTTTACTTGAATTTTAGCTATATTTTTAGAAAAAGCTGTATGTAGGACACTGAAATGAGATTCCCCTCATGCCCCATCATGCCACAGTTTCCAAACAATATTTGTCTCCTTTCTCCCCAAACAGGCTCTTCTACATAATCACATTTCTTTAAGTGACTTCATTATTGTTTCAGTTTCCTGAGCTTAAAAATGTATTTTTCCTTTCTACCTCATTCCTTCCTGCTTCTCCATAGCTAAGAAGTCTTAGTAGATTTTCTCCATAATGTCTTAGGTTTATCCTTTACTCTTTAATCTCCTGCTACTCGTCGCAGTTAAGACCTAGATTACCTCATAAAACTCCCATATTGGTTTTCCAGTTTATTGCTTGAAGAGAGATAACATTTAATTGAACAAATATAAGATTATTCTTTTGTTCAAACATCTACCATTTAATCTGACCCCATATTTCTTTAGTTATTTTTTACCTTATCTATTGCTTTTTTTCCTAAAAAGAAGCATAAATATATTAAAACTTTGAAGACATTTACCAATTTATTGAAGTCAGAAAAACAAATTCTTCATAGTAACTCTAGAAACCGAGAAGTCCCAGGAACTCAATTTCAAAGGATTTAGAAAGAACTCCTTATAAAAGGTGTTAATATTACATTCTTTGTTAGACTGGTACTTGGAGCACTTTTGTTATCATTTCACTCCTAACCCATTGCCTTGATAGATTAGTCAGCAGTAGCACATGAAATCGTGGATAGATGAGAGACTCGTGTTCATATTTATCTAAATGTAGCAAATAGCACTATGTTTCCCATTTAATGAAATGCAGTTTCTTTTACAATTCTTTGGAGCAATAAGCCTTCAGACTCTCATTTCCCCCACTCAGAGAAGAGCCACCGTGTGTTTGTCTTAACATCTTGTCAGGAGTTAAAACACTGGCTGAGTCATCACCACAGGACTCCTTAGATGAATACTGGTGAAAATGTCTCATAAGGTGCTTTATTCTATTCTTTCACATCTCAAATTCACTTGGCTGGTCACAGTTAGGCAGGTAGAAATGGGTTAAAAATTTTGGAACTCATGATAATTTTGTTCACAAATAAGTTAAGAACATTATCCATTTCTCCACCTCAGCTCAATTTGAGATGCTCATTATTGTCCTCTACCTTCTCTCTTCTTATAACTACCTCTCTGCTGGGCGTCAGCAGGCCTGTTACCAGGAGCATGAGTGGGCACTGTTCCCGCCACCAGGTCCCTGAGCAGATGGACCATGGCTGAGCAGGGCCAGCGCCTGGTCATGGGACTGCTTTTGGGTCTCTGGATCTCTGGCCTGTTGCCAGGGGTACAAATAGATTTGGTTTCCACTTACTCCCTGCATGCTCCTGCCAGGTCCCTGGGTGGGTTTCTGGTTGGACAGAACTGCCTCTGGACCATGGTAGAGTGAGGCTGGTCACAGAGCTACTTCAGGGTCCACAGTCAGGTTTGTCATCAGTGGGCCTGTTACCGAGGGTACCGATAGGCATGCGTCCTCCCAGGTTCTTTGGTGGATGGGACTGGTGGGAGGACTGTGCTCAAGCAGGGCTGGAGCTCACTTCCCAGGGTTACAAGTGTTCTTCTCTTCAGGTCCACAGCTGGGACATCACTGGGGACAGACCTGACATTGGGGTCCGGACCTGCCTTATCAAAGTGGCCCTCCTCAGTCTTGGGTTCCACTGGGGTTTCCCAATCTTCTACTTGGATCCCAAGGTCCGCCAAAAGGCACTTTTATTCGTGGGTGGCTGCCAAATCCTGTTTCTGTGAGGGAATGAGGATGGAGGAACGGCCTATTCCACTTTCTTGCTGACATCATTCCCTGTACATGATTTCATATTGTAGTACACCAATTTTAACTAGTAAAGTTTTATGAGGGGAAATTATATTTTTAAAAGAATTAGCTGCTTAACTGTAGCCTCATATTTATAGTTTATACCTTTTCTTTTAAAGTATCAGCAATAGAAAGGGTGAAATGTGCCCTAAACTTGGAAGCTGGACGTATGCCTTCCTTCTCCCATTTCTAAAATGTGTACATATTTTCTTCTGCCTCCTCTTTCTCCCTTCTGGCCTCTTCCTTTCCTGTGATGGAATAGAAGGTGGGGATTGGAAGGAAACGTACTTGTCTGAATTGGAGAGGCTGTGCTGCACGGGATAGGATTAGACCAGCCTTTGCGTGGCTCGATCACTCGTCAGATGTTTGATGCTAGGAACTTTCTACTAATAACGAAGTTGAAGCTCATATGTTCCTTTCTATTATTCTAAGTATAATATGCTCTACATAGCAGGATTGTAATGAGGACTAGAATAAGGACACATAGTAGGTAATTCAAAATATTCCAGTTAAAACAATAGTGATTATTATTATTAACCTGAAGTATAAAAATCTAGATTGAATTGGGAAAAGTTGAGGATTGTGACTTTTCAGATTGTGCTTATATCTTTATTCAAGAATGGCATCGAGGAGTTACAATGTCACAAGGGCTATCACCAGGATTTGAGGGAAAAGTACAATATGGAATTTATTTGGCTTTAAAACCTTTCCATCTCCCTTTCTGAACCTTCTCATCTTCTTGCACTCTTACCTGCTTCACGTATACTCAGTACGCTCATGCTGCTCTTTGGCTAACTTAAGTTCATATCCCCTTGAGACCTACATTATTTCATTTTCCAGATTTATTTATCCCCTCTCTATCTAAATTAAAATTCTCTTTTCCTGAATAGTATTACATAGCAATACGCCATCTTGGTAAGAAACAAGATAAAGAGTTAAGAGAAACTTATTCCTCTTTTTTTGTGAGGAAAATGCATATTTTAAAGTTGGTAGAAAAGGGTAAAGGGTTAAATATATGGTGATGGAAGGAGAACTGACTCTGGGTGGTGAGCACACAATGTGATATATAAATGACGTATTATAGAATTGTACATTTGAAGCCTATATAATTTTACTAACCAATGTCACCCCAATAAATTTAATAAAAATTAAAAAGAAATAAAACAAAAGTAGACTTGGATAATTTATATAAATTGCTAATTGGTATATAAATTTTAAAAGGAGAATTGTCTTAGACTATTTCTCTCTCTTCTGAATTCATTATTACCTTTCCCCTATTTCAATTGATTTATGCCTCTATTATTTAAAAAAAAAATCTTCCAGCCTATAATTATATCAGAAATTTTTGTCTGCTTCTCACATTATTTTCAAAGCTTTGTTTTTGGTTCCATTGCCATGTTTCATAGAGTTTGATCGTTTTTATAACAACCAGTGTTTTTTCTCTCCTATTTCTCTGATTTATTATAAAAATCCACCATGGTGGTCTAAGTATTCATATTACCTTGAATAAATTCCTCTTTACTTGAATTCCAGAGATTTGTTTTTAGTACAGTGTTCAACGTTTACCTGTTTAACTTTTAAATTTATGAGATATGATATTAATTAGGTGCAGTTCATCTTTTCATATGGTTAGAAATTTTAAAGTGATCTGTGATCTTTTAAAATTAAAGAAAAGCAGTGAAAAGTGAAAAAACTTTTCAAAGCTCAGAATTGCAGACTTTAAAATATTAACAAAATCAAGTTTCTTATTTTTCACAAAACCATACATTAGGAAGACTAATAAAATGATATCTTCCCAAAGAATATTTGTTTTTACACAGGTGAACAGGTGACATGGATTGGGTACTATGGCTTAGTTTATAATCTGGTGAAAATGTCATGGGAACTTCGGGGAGATGAGGAACAAGATGGACTCAGAAACCTAATATGGCAAACATTACAGAAAACAAAGGATTATGAGAAAGATGAGCGGATCCATAATGCAGTAAATATAGCTAAGGTAAGACAAAACACTGGGCAGTAACTGGGAAAATTGGTACTTCTATCCGCAGGAAGCTTTAGTCCTTTCTAAGGAGAAAAGAATGTCTACATTCAATGAGTATCAGTGACTCACAGTTGAGAAACACAATTTTTAAAATTTAATGCTGACCTATTCTTAGTTACAGATAAGAGGGCAGGCAATCTTCTGATTAAACAGCTTGAAGAGAGGAGTTGATTTTTGGGAAGAGTAATTGTTCTGCTTTGGGTTTGCCTTTGAGAAGCAGTTAAAAGTATGCTGACCACGCATTACAATTTGCAAAGGTTAGCCAGGGTCTGTGCCTAATTTTCTAGCTTCCTTATTAGTAGTGAATTAATTCACTCTCAAAAGAGTCTCCACTTGGATAATAAATTATTTAGTTTTCTTAATTACATTTATACATTTTTTTCAGCATGAGACAATATAAATTGCAAATCTGAACTCACTAGCACTAAAGTTGTTTTCTTAAAAGTTAAAAATGTGTTATGCAAGTTCTTGGTTTTTCTAGTTCTATTTGAATGACTATATATATATATATATATATATATTTCTTCACATTTAATGAAAGTCATTATGAAATTAGCTATTTTTCATAAAATACAAATATGATTTTCTAGTGATGCTTTATCCATATGGCATCCTATGATATTTCAAAACTCCATCAGTGTTTTTCTTTTTTGTCTTGTTTTGAGTCAGGATAGTTTGTTTGTTATCTTAAAATACATTTTTTTTCCTCTCACTGAAAGTTTCTGGTTCTTTGTAGCTTTCACAGATGCAATTATCCCAACACTCTTAATGTCCTGTTTTCCAATAATAATAATTATGGGGTGTGAATTAATGTTAATAAGTAAGAAGAGCAAAAAATTCATTCACTCTCCTAATTGATTGTCAAAGCATATGGGTGGGTCATTACTGGCAATACCAAGGATCTATATACTCTAAATTCTTAGCAGAAAACAAAATCTTAAACTTGTTCTTTAATCGTAAGTCTGATTTGGAGTATGGAGATCTATCTGAAAACATGCAGTCCATCCTTTTCTCCAGATTTCTAATATTTTTTTCATGGCAAAAGACAATCAGAGAGCTGCCTACTTGAATTACACTGTTTTAGATTTCATGGACTTTCTTTTATGCAACTGTGCTTTGGCTTTGTCCTTGGGTTTGGATAGGGGAGCACAGGAACAAAAAGAGAAACAAAGACAATTATTGTGTCTATTACAGTGATGACCACTATATCACCCAGTATTGTCTTTATTAGGATTTAGGAAATAAATCCTCCTTGGTTTCATGTACTCTCTCAACCTTATTACTAATTTTGTTTAAGTGGTTTGCTGGAACTTAAAAAATGAGAGTCAAATTTTTGTCTAGTTTCCAATAGAAATAGAGAATGCTATGTATTTCATCTCACCCAGTCTTCTTTTCTTTTCTTTTTTTCTGTTTCAATGGCACTTTCAATTATTTATATTCTCTGGTTTTGTATCTGTTTTTATATTCTACTTCACATCTCAAATGGATTATAATGTAAGTAAATAAGCCAACTCAAGTTTGTCATTTCTATAATTAGAATTCTATTTATATGCCTGTTTTCAGGGCTAATCACTTGGCATAAGGTAGGTTTCTTTCTTCAAAATTTTAGTAAATATCTATAGATAATTACATTTGAAATTCATGTCAGTTAATCAGACATAGAAAATATTTTTTAGATGCTAGAGTCAAGTAAAGACCTTATTACTCAAGCAGTCAGCACTGAGAATAAAAGAATAAGCAAACGTATAACCACTACATGTGCTAATTAGTTTCCAGTGCTTAGTGAGAAGACTTCTAAAGGATGCTCTCATTCATTCTGAATAGTAAATGTGTGGGGAAGGCAAGTTTCCCTCAGAGAAAATCTCAATTAGGAATGTCAAAAAGCAATTATATTAATTTAGGCATAGTACATATTTAAGATAAGAAATAAGTTTTAATTTGGTTTGGATGGATTAAAAGACACAATTCACTGTAGACCTGTTTTATATAAAAGTTAGTTGAGATAGATAGAAGCACTTGGGTTGTTAAGCAATAAAATATATGATTTATGGATATAAATGATAAAATATGACTTGGAAATATTACTTAATTTAGTTGGAATTCCCTTACTTAATTCTAAGATACTATGAGTATATAAAGAAATTATATAAAAGCTTTCACCAAAATCAGTACAAACTACGACATACAGATGTATATATGGTGTAAGTGTATCTTGCCATACTGAATTCTATGGAAGAAACAAGGAAGTCAAAAAGTGACCTTTATACAATAAATTTTACTGCCTCATCTAGAAGACACATTCTCCAAAAATAGATAAGGAAAAATACAAATGGAATATTATATATGTGGCTAGTCACATCAAAGTTCATGGCACATTATAGTAGTTCAGATAAATGTTTGGTCTCTAACTTTTTTCTTATATCAATGAGGAATAAATTATTGTTACCTTTAAGTAGTATTTGAGCTGGAAACTTAAATGGTAAGTTACATTAAATGATTCAAAGGGCAAGGTCAAATATAGCATCTTTTAGATAAGGAAATATCATGAGGTGAGCAGAAATAAGAGTAGCATGAGAGAAAGCCATGAGTTGACTTGCCTAGTAGGAGAAAAAGGTTTGGATTGTATAGGCATTACATTTGAAAGGGATATTTGAGTTATCGAGCTAAGGTTTTAGAGACAGGGATGGTTTCATAAAATAGAGATGCTAAGTAAAGGAATTTGTTTTGGAAGAAAATTGCTCATTCTTTTTTAATTTTAATGGTCTGGTAATTTATATTGAATGAAATTCATGTATGCAATTCCTTATATCTTTTTTAAGTAATGAAGCATTGCTTTGGAACTTGTGGTAGATTGTTAGCGTATTTGTCCCCAGTTTATTCAAGACTCCATATATATCCACATCCTTGCATCATTCCCTTCACACTGAAATTCTAGGCTTGACCATGTGATTTGATTTGGACCATAAGACAATTCCAGTGTTATACAAGTGGAGATTTGGAAAATGCTTACACATCGGTGTCTGCCCTTTCTTGTTCTCTTGGGACCCTGTAATTGCTATGTGAATAAGCCCAAGTTACCCAGTTGGGAGATGAGAGACAGCATGGCACAGAGATAAGCCATCTTAGCTGATCCTCTGCCCTTCCCAAGACCATTCAGTACCCAGCTGACCTAACAGCTGATCACAGACACATGAATGAGACCCAAAGGCCCAGTGTGCTGTGCCCAGCTCAAACTGTTGTCCTCTGGAACTGTGGACTAAATCAATGGTTGTGTTAAGCTTCTGAGATTTGAAGTGATATTTTTACATACTAGTAAGAGTTTTCTGATTGACAGCTGCATAAATGAGATTTTAATCTGCTACATTGTTCAATATACTTGTAAATGTTTATTTCTCATAGTTATCATTTTAAAAAGGCAATAATAATAGCTGAGGTTTGTTGGGCATTTACTGTGTGCCATGTGCTAAGCACTTTACATACATTAATTGTTTAATCCTCATGAAAGCCATATTATATATGAGTTATTATGGTCTTGATTTTATAGATGAGGAAAATGAAACTTTTATGAGGATAGTTAAACTTTTTGAAAAGTGAAGTAATTTGCCCATGAAACATAAATTACATTGTTTGATTTTATGTTAAATAATCATTGCATTCCTAGACTACAAACACTTGATAATGATGTATTAACCTTTTAAATAATGCTATGTTTGCTTTGATATTATTTTGCTTAAGATTTTGCATCCATGCTAATGGGTGCAATAGTTCCGTAATTTTTATTTCTCATAATGTTTTTTATCATGTAAGGTTTTGTATCAAAGTTATACTGAACAAACAAAATGAATCAAGAAGCTATTACCTCTTTTTTTCTATTCTCTGGAAGAATTTTGTAGTATTGTCATGATTTCTTCCTTAAAAATTTTGTACACTTCATAAGTAAGCTGCTTAGTCATGGATACTTATAGAAAGGTTTTTAATTTTGGAATAATTTTTCACACTTATATGTGCTCATAGCTTTTATTTTTCCTTGTATCAGTTTTGATATCTTTTATTTTAGGAATTTGTCCATTTTACCTGCGTTTAAAAATATATTTTATAAAGTTGCTCACAATACCTTTCTATGATATTTTAATGCCTTTAGAATCTGTCATGACATTCTCTCCTTTATTCCTGACTCTTCATATTTTTGCCTTTGTTCTCTTTTTAATCTATCATGCCAAAGGTTTATGCACTTCTTTGTCTTTTGAAAAATAACCTTTGATTCTCCTGATACTGATACTATATGTTGTTTTCTTCATTTCCTTAATATCTGATGTTAGCTTTATATTGCCTTTTGCTAATTTCCTTGCATTTAAGATATTGTTCTTTTAAAAAATATTGAACTATAATACTTGTCATAGAATTGTACCATTTTTCTTTTTCAATATATGATTTTAACACTTAATTTCCTTCTACACATCATTTTAGCTCTACCCTGAAAGTTGTGATACTACTATTTAATTATCATTCAATTCAAAAGTTTCTAATTTCTACTATTACTTCTATGTTGAACCATGGGTTATTGAAATTTATGGCATAATGTTCACATATTTGGAGATTTTGTTATACTTGATTTTAATTTCTAGTTCAGTTTTGCTGTACTCAGTGACAATACTCTCATCCTTATCAAATGTTCTTTATAGAAAGTGTACCTTCCATATTATAAATATAAGCACAGTAGTTTTCTTTTATTAGGGTTATTTTGAATAGATTCTTTTGATTCCATGGTATATCCATTTCCATCCTTTTATTCCAAACTCTTTGAATCCTTATATGTAAATCTCTTTGGAGAAGCAGGATGTTTTAAACCTGAAAATTATTGTCTTTACATTTGGACCTTTATTCTTTTTATACTTAATATCACTGCAATAATTTGTGTATATTTCTGCATCTTATTGTTTACTATTCTGTTTGTACCTTCTGTTCCTTATTCTCTTTCTTAAAAAAACAATCTCATTTTGTGCCTCTTTGGGAAAGTGTTTGTATTATACCATTCCATCCCACCCCCTTTGTTTGTTTGGTGATTACACATTTTTTTACTTGTTACCCCAGATATTACAAAATGAATCCTTGAATTATTGAAGTCTAATATACAGAGTTTATATTTTCCTGGACCATTAAATGGTCTTATAATATTTTAACTCCATTCATTTCTCTTTACGAAACAGTCTTCCTGTTGAGCATTTTGATTGCACATGTGTATATATCTGGATATGTTTGTGTGTGCGTGCATGTTTTTATATTTAGACATCAATATATTAATATTGTTTTGCACACTTAATATTCTTTAGATTTACCCACATAGTTACATGTTTCTATCCTCACTTCTTGAATCTCTAATCTTCTATATGGGATTATTTTTTGTCTGCTCAATGAAAACCCTTTTGTATTCTTTTCAGGTGTATCTAGTGGTGGCTAGTTCTGTCCGTTTTCACTTACTTGAAAAAGTTTTTATTCAATTTGATTTTTGAGAACAGTTTTATTGACTAAGAATTCTGTGTTGGTATAGATGTGACATAAGTTTAAATGTGTAATCAATTGCTCTGTTTATTCTTCTACCAGTGTTTTTCCTTCCATATTTTTATGACTTTGATCATAAAGTTTTTTTTTGTTGTTGTTGTTCAGTTTATTAGTTGGTATATGTTTGATGTCAAATTGCATAATAACACGTCTATACCAGGTTTCAGTAATAATGCTTAAACTAACTCCCTGATAGTCTCCAAACCTAAGTTTTCAAAAGACCAAAGTGATTAGCATCTGTGTAGTCCTCAGTTGTTCTCTCTGTCATCCCTGCGCTTATAACTCTGTTCTGTTACTTCTATATAATCTTCTAACTTTCCTAAATTCCACAGCTGAAATACCTTTTCTTTTATGCTTAATTTCTCCGAGGAACATAATACTCATATTTATTTCAGATTTTAAAAACTACCTTTGTAAAAACATTTTTATTAAAATATAGCTAACATACAATGTTATATTAGTTTCAGGTGTACACCACAGTTATTCAACATTTTTATACCTAAAGAAGTGATCACCATGATAAGTCCAGCAACCATCTGACACTATACTATGCTATCATAACATGATTGATTATATTTTCCATGCTGTACATTACATCCCATGAGTTATTTGTTTTATACATGGAAATTTGAACCTCTTTTTTTCCCTTCATCTTCCCCCCCCTCTTTTTTAATTTCACAATTACATTTGACATTAAATATTATTTTATATTAGTTTCAGGTATACAGCATAGTGGTTAGACATTTATATGTAATTCACGGGGATGTAAAGTAAAGCATAGAGAATATAGCCCATCATGTGGTAATAACTATGTGTAGTGCCTGGTGGGTACTAGATTAGTCAGGGGCATCCCTTCGTAAGTTATACATAAAAGCGACTTTCTTAAGGGAGTTAATAATGATACTGTAGAATAAGTTAAACAACTAAACATCTCATATGAAGCAAAACAATTTCAGTAGAATGAGCCCATTTGAGAAGAAGAATGAACATATTTGGTCTATAGGTTTAATGTGTTAGAGCAAATATTCTCAATTTACTAAAATTGTACTTTCTTGTCTGGAATAGTCTTGAATACTTTCTGGATCTGTTATCTTTACAAGTGTGTTTAATTTTACAGTAAAACATGAGCATGATAAACTCAAGATTTTCTTTTTTTTGGCACTATCATGGCAACACTTATTTACAGTAATAAATCTATAAAGTTTAGTTATTTTTCCCTAAGTGTCCTTGGTTTTTCTTAATAACTTACTAATTCCCGAGTTCCATTGAACCAACATATTATTGACTTGTGATACCTCGTTGGGCAACAAGTTTTATGCTATGAAATAGCCAGAGGCTTTCTTTTATAGTGCTGAAAAACTCTGTCTAAAGGCTGAAAACTCTGAAGATGTTTAGGTCCTGCATCACTGCTCAACATAAATAAAGAATATCTGAAAAAACAACAACAAACAAACAAACCTACTCAGTGAAGGCTTGTGCCTCAGATGCTTTGATAGAAAATAAAATAAGTATCCACTTATTTCCGTTAATGCAAATAACTGTTTATAGCAAAACCTTTTTTTTTTCATTCCTTTTCTAACACCTTGGACCCAGAACCTTTCTTCCCATAAAGCAGTCATCAGTTATTACCTACAGAGTGAACCATAGCCTTAATTATCATGTATAGTGGGAAGGATTTATTTGAGAAGGATTGCATATACTTCAACTTTCAGGAAATTAAGTAGAAATTTTCTCTTTTTATACTTTAAAAATAAATATGTAGTTCATATGATAAGCTATTCAATTTAATGAATACAAATTTGTAGTTAATACCTCAATTTATCTATAGCACAGGTAAATCCATTACTAACCATATTATCTACTCTCATGTTTTGTATGTTTTTTTTAAAATCCATTATAGCATTCTACCATCTGCAGTTCTTGTTATCTGTTCATAAAATTTGATGCTTAATGGAGGCTAGAGGAGAGGTGAGATATTTAATAGCATATTTGAAATAAAAAACAATTCTAAATAGATTGCCAAATATGAGCCTTTCAACTGACAAATTCAATATAAACCCAACTGTTGCCTGAGTATTTGGGAATGAAATAAAAAATTGTCATATACTCGCAGTGGCATAATAAACAAATGTTAATTGATGTGCTTTGTTTGAAATACTTCCAGGGAGACTTGCAATGAGCAAGGCTCTTCTGTATAGGCAATTGAGCAGCATATGTTGGCACATCTAGGAAAAGTCATCATGTATAAATGCTTTATGCCATCTGGTATATGACCTAAAATATCAAAAAGAAATATGTAGAATGAAAATGAAGATGTGACTTTATTCAGAGCACCTTTGACTCATCAGGTAAAGCATTTTGTGTTTAACATTTTGTGGTGAGATCTTTAAAATAAAATTTGTTTTTATTCTTAATGATATTTCCATACTCCTAATGTACTCTATAAAGCAGCAAAATAGAACAAACAATACTATTAGTCTCTATTCTCCCAGTACCTATCTCTCTCCTCCTCCACAGATGCCTCCTCTTTTGACATAAATGGAAAGTGAGTGTGGAAAAGGGATATGTATTTTTGGAAGAATATGGTCCTTTTAAACACTTCTCAATAGTATCCCAATGTAACAGATACATTGTTTTAAGAGAACAAAAATATTTACAGAGCTTTTATAATGTATCAGGCACTATGCTAAGTATCTTACATATATTAACACATCTAAACCCCATACCTCTCCCACCACCATCATCACCCATACAAATGGAAGATCTGAGTGTAAACAGGATTAAAGTAAGTGACTGATGGTACGTGCACCCATGAGTGAGTTTAACCCAAAGGCTTGCTATCTCCACTATGCCGTGCTCTCTCCAAAATTAAATATAAACAAGGAACTAACATTTATTGAAACATTATTTGTGTGGCAGACACTGTGCTGGAAAAGACATTCAATTTTTGTGCTTCATCTTTACAATAACCCTGTAAAAAAGAGTATTATTATCAATCCATTTTAGGAATAAGGGAACATGCTGAGAGAGGTTAAGTAACTTACACAAGATCTCACAACTAGTAAATCGGAAAATGGGATATCCCAACTAGTCCTTTTCTTAATCTACTGCATCAGTCTTTCTTAAACTTTAATGTGTATATTGGAGTATGACGTTAGATTCTGTATTTATCACATGCTCCTAGGAGGAAATGACAATAATGGTCTAAGAACCACAATTTAGTAGCAAGGAGCTGCTCATGCTATTCTCCTTTGTGAGATTTTATAACTCCTCTAGCCAGTGGTCTTTTGAGACTAACAATGAGTCACTTACATTTAAATTTTGAGGTTTAAAGAAAATAATATCATTTTTTCCACATACAAGTTAAATATTCCCATCTCTAAGATTACTTAAGGATAGGTGGAGACAAAAATGTGAGACAGCAAGAGATGAAAATAGGATTTGCTGCAAACTGTGCTGCAGTGGCTTAACATCCTATTTCTTTCTCTTATTCTCTCATGTCAAGGGTAGTGTGCGTTAGCTTAAATTATGGTGTGTTTGTTGCATTTCCCTAACTAGTGATGGAAAATTCAGAACTCTGGAGAGGCTGTTCTTTTCTTTTGTATTGCCACTACATCATAATTCCTTGGGGAATTTCCCCTTGTGCTGACTTAACTTCTTCCTGACAACGTACATTAATGGTGGTTTTTACCATCTTTATGCCCAATATAAAGACAACCTCTGCATATGGTTAGAATATTGTGAGAGAGATATATTCTTCAAGAATACCACTTTACCAATTTCAGTACTAAATCAGTAAAATTAGCATAGATATTCAAAAATTGTCATTTGTTTCTTAATAAAGATGTTCAATTTCAACAACATAATAAGGAAAATCCTGAATTTTAAAGCCTAGATGAGCACATCTAAAAAATAGAGATCATGATGAAAGTATATATGTATAAATAACATTTAAAGATGGAGTTTTACAAATCAAGAAGCAAAAACTCATAGACACAGACAATAGTTTAGTGGTTACCAGAGGGTAAGGGGGGAGGGGTGGTAGATGAGAGTAGACGGGGTCAAATACATGGTGATGGAAGGAGAACTGACTCTGGGTGATGAACACACAATATGATATATAAATGATGTAATATAATACAGAATTATACACTTGAAACCTGTGTAATTTTACTAACCATGGTCACTCCAATAAACTTTCATTAAAGTTTAACAAAAGATGGAGTTTAAGGTAATGTTCATTGTCCAGCTAAAGAGTAGTAAATTCATGCATTTGGAATTAAGGAATGGTCATTAATATTTTGTGTACATCTACTTCTAGGAAGTATAGACTTATATTTACACATAGTTGTCATTTAAACCACTGAATTGTAACATTAGAATAATGGCTTTAAGAGAAAAAGTAAGACTTTAAAAAAAGATGCCTATAGAAGTATAACTAAGTGTAATTAAGATCCAATTTATACATTTGCTGATATAAAAGTGACAACACACAATTGTTTTCAGCATAGCAGAGGTTGGATCAAGTCTTCCCTGGGTTGGTGGTTGGCACAGTTGCAAAGGCTGGAACACTGTGCTCTGTCTGAGGGAACCTCTGAAAGGAACTGACACCTGCTGAGCTCACTGTCAGACAGATTATCCTTTGTCTTCTAAGTCCACCCCACAAAGTCCTGAAAGAAAGTTATTATCTATCACAAAGGAAAAACAATATGGAACTAAACTAAGCACAAAACATTTAATTAACCTGGAGAGAGGTTAATTAAATTTCCCAAGTTTACATTTTTAGCTGCTAAGTAGAAAAGCCAGACCTGATTTCAGATCTTTCTAATGCAAAGCCCATATTATTTTCTGGCTACTCTCTGCAGGAAGACAAACAAACAGAAAACCTTTTATAGACCAGGCAACGATGCATTTGACCAAAATTTGAAACGACATTTTCCTAAGTTGAATCCCTTGGACATCAATGGGGAACACATTACCTGGGTCTTCAACCAGGGAACCATTGTGAAAGGTGGGGGTGCCTTCATTTTGCTTCTTGAGAGAGCTGGCTTCTGGATCTACAACCTGTGCAGTCTGGGAGGGAAGAAAGCAAGGAGGAGCCAAATAAGACATGAGGAAAACAGCATCAAGATTCCATAATGCAGGGTCATGCTATGCTGGAAACAATGTATTTCATCTGAAGTTGTGTCATGAGAAGATATTATTTTTGTTGATCCATTTGTTTACTCACACATGTATTCATTTGTCTCCCTTAGTAAGGGACATGCTCACAGTAATATGTTTGTGTAATGCTATATATTGTTATTGATTTTGGAGCAGCTTTTCTGATGAAAAATTAAACCATGGAAGCTAAACAGAATAAAGAACCCAGATATTGTGATTACCATTTTACAGATGTACCTGCAAACTTTCAGAAGTTAAATAGTATCCTCAAAATCACAACAGCTATGAAGTGTCCTAGACACAGTTTAATTTGTTGTTTCAAATTGAATGTTCTTTCCATGATTTCCACTGGGTTAATAAGCAAGATATACAACTGGGGATACTATAAACATAATTGTATACTGATTCCAACATCCAGAGATAATGAAATCAAAGATATTTTAAGAATATATATATCAATGAGGAATACTACTAATCAAGTTCTTTTTCTGAAACAGTAAAAATGGGGTTCTCTTTATAAATTTCAATATTAATTTTCTAGCATTTTAAGGCTATTTGAGTCTTAATTTCATTTTTTGGTGCTTACCTACTTGGATGATTTTCACCTTATTCTTTTTATATGTTTTTTTTGCATGTTATTCCTTCCCATCCTCTATGGCTTTCACAGTAACCATATTTACTTAGCCTGTCTTTTGCTATTTGCCTCATTGCTTTAACCTTTTATTTCTTTTGTCAATCTCTACCATGAGATTATTTTCATTTTTTCCCACTATAATTTTGTATAAATAATATAATAGTCAATCTTTAAACAGTAATTTCATTGAGCCAAGTCTGATATTGGAATCCTAAAGAGGTTAACTTAGATGTTCAGATGCAGAAAAACATTTTCCACTCCTTGTTTTACTTTAGGATCAATAGGCATATCAAATGAATCCTGAGTGACTGATAATGTGCTGCGTGAAGATGGATAATATTGAACAAAAAATGTAAAAACTTAAATGAAAGGAGACAGCATCCAATTTATTTATGAGAGAGGATTCCTAATATAAATCTATTGTGAACATTTAAAAAAGTATAACACGTGACATTTGAAACTTACATCTTCATTTATTATTACTGATTCCAGCCAAAGAAAATATGCCTTCAGCCATTTCAAAAGAAGCTGTAATTAAAAATCAGTTGTGGACATTATTGAACATAAATAGGAAAATACAGAAAATAAGTCTTTCCTGAGTAAAGACTGCATAAATAGTGTGGTATTTTTGTGTTTGTTTTATTTTATTTTATTTTTTTGAGACTAGAACATGTTCAATTTAATCTAAATCTCAATCCTAGAACAGCTTTAATATAAGCTAAATATGAAGCCCTTTTTGTTTTTTACTTAACACAAATTTTGTTCTATAGAAATTTTCTGTTGACTTCAATACAAATTTAGGTTATGCAAAGCAATGAAATACTTATTTAATAAAGCATCTACATTTCTTCAACTGCTTAATTTCTTATTAAATAAATAATATAAATACTTATGGAATTCTTGTGTGGGAAGTGCACAAATTTAAAATAGAAATTATGTCATGTAATTTTCAAGGTTTTAATTTCAAAATTTCATCTTGCTTAATTGCTTATTTCCTTGAAATTTTTTATGCTTTTAAAAATCTTTTGGGAAACAACATTTTTTTTTCTTATAAATATTATTTTTATTTGACAGGAAGAATGCAACATTAGTCAAAGAAAATCAACATACATTTTATAATACATCAATTTCCCTTACATTTAATTCTATTTAACTAGTTCCTTTTTCTTTTCTTTCAACAGGCTGAGTTAAATGATCCAACGGATCCATTTACTAGTTACAGTACAAAAGTTTCATCAAACGTAGGGGACGAAGTTTTCTCCAAATATATAGGGTGGAGAATTGCCAGCACGCTTTCCGAATTATTCTTCCCCTCCACTGATGCCAGTAGACTTCCTTTGAAAAAACCATTGATAAAACAGGATCAAATGAAATATCTGAATAAAAAGCAGGATTCCATGAAGAAAAGAGTTCTACATTTTACTGTAAGGTAAAGTAAAGCATTATTCAAAATTGTCCTATTATTCTAACACATTACATTTGAAAGTCATAGAAATTATATATAATCATGTCACATTATTTAACTCAGTTTCTCTTTTTTAATTCAAATCTTTGCTCCTTCACTGCCTAGACAATCTATCATCATCAGTAAGTAGTCCTTTCACAGAACTGTTTCCTCATCTCTAACATAGGAATTATTATATAAATCAATGTTTTAATAGTCTAAAAGCCTCCTTCCTCTTACTGACCTTCATTTGCTTAGTTTATCCCCATCTCTCCCTATAATTAATTGCTTGTGAATCTTTCCAAGGTCTATAAAATATAAATTTAAGAAATTGTAAGTACATTTTACATTTTTTCTCCATATTTACATGAAAGCATACTAAACATACCTGTTGGGTTTTTCACTTAACTTCATTTCTTATAGATATTTCTATGTCGGTGTAGATAATTTTCTTCTTCTTATTTTTTAATCAGTTATTATGTTTTCCTTAGTAAGGATGTACTACAATTTATTTAACCAGTTTCCTATTGGTTGATATGTGGTTGGTTTAGATTGTCTGCTACTATAGATTACCACAAAAAGTAACCTTTTTAGTGTGTGGTGTGAGGTGTTCTCCAGATGGCTACTCAACTGTCCCAACCATATTTATTATCACCTATCTCCCTTCAACATTTAAAAAAAAAATTAAACGCTGTCTTTATTAAAAACTAAATTCCCATTTATTTTATTTTTTTATGTTCTAAAATAATTTCAGTACTTTGGAATTATCTACTCTTTCAAACTTTGGTAGGATTCCCTCTTAAACCATCAGTATCTTATGCTTCTTCCAAGGGTGGTGATTTGTCATTTTTTTCTATTTTATATGGCTATTGTCAAGGCTGATATCCAGCCATAATGTTCAGGTACAGCTAGATTCAGTTCTTGTTGTTTGAGGCCCCTGCCATAAAATTATCTGGAGTGTGAATCCTGATTATCAATCTCTTTAAAACTTTCTCTTTCTTCTCATGTCAATTTTAGCAAATTATGCTTTCTTTGAATATTATTAATTTCATCCCATTTGCAGAATTTACTTGGCCATGACTGAACAAAGTAGTGTCTTAAGGTTCCTTTCATTCTCTCTGGTTTCTGTGCTTATCTTCCCTTTAGCCAATTCTTATTTTGTATACTTGCATTTTATCTCTTATATTCTTCTTCATTAGTTTATTTAGTGTTTTGTTTATTTTATATATTTTTTCCAATGAACCAGATTTTGGATTCTAACTCGTGTACTTCTGTTCTTATGTCTATGAATCTATTAGTACTCTATCCTTTGATCTGTTAAGTGGTTCATTTTCTAATTTCTTAAAGAAGATGCTAAATCATTTGGGAAATGTTTTTCCTTAGCATTTTTCTAAATAATTATTTCATTTCCAAAATCATGGGACTGTTGCTTTCCTGAAGCAGACATTATTGTAGGCATAATAATTGGGTGGAACAAGACTGGGAGGCAGGCTTTCCTTTCGTGCACAGTCAGCAGAAAAATAGACACAAGCTTGAGAAGATTTTTTGATATAGACTTAAACATGTTTAAAAGAATTCTCATGTCAGTGAGGATGATATATAAATATGAGATTAAGTATCACACAGCTTGTACTTAGTAATCTCAGGTATATACATAAAAATTTTAAATTAGCCGTCAGCATATATTATACATATTTATAAAATTGCAATATGATCAAGGTACAATGAAACTGACAGCTTTAAATAGGTATTGAAAATCTACTTTAGAACTACCAAATGTCTTCTGTGTATACTAAAGGACAACAGACATGGAAGAAAAAAATCAATCTTGGACCACAAAGAGAGGAACACGTTGTACTTTGGTTTCTCATCCTAGTCAGTTAAAGGAAGAGATAGTAAGAATGAAACTAGTAAATAAATAAATAAATAAATAAATAAATAAATAAATAAATAAATAAATTGGATGTCGACAAAAGGAGATTAAAGAAATAGCAAGGGAAAGGGTAAATAGATGGTGAAAAGACAGATGGAGATGAATGGTGCTTGCTGGGACACAGAAAGGAAAGAAAGACAAAGAGCGAGAAAAGCAATACTTAAAATAGCAGAATGGAAAATTAAAGTTATAAGCAGAAAGAAAGATGAAAGAGACCAAAAGGAAAGGGAGAAGAAATAAATAAGAGTAGAGACATATGAGCATGAAAGGTACACATGGAGAGATAGACACAGGAGAAGGGAAGACAATATGCAAAACAGAGGAGAGACAGGGTGGGGTTAAGACTCAAAGAGTCCTATAGGCTTTGAAAGATTAGTAAATGAAACTTTTCATCAGAGCCTACAGTTCATCACATAAAGGACAACGATTCATCACTGATCTTTGAGTAAATGTTATCTCCTTATCCATTTTCTCACAACTCATTCTAGGTCCTAGCAATTAAACTTTGAGTCCCTGGCTCGCATGAGAGCCACAGTGGCACAGCAGCTTGGGCATCCATCCCTCTAGCAGAAACGCCTCAGTGAGGCATGGTTCCTGAGGTGACTTTCACATTGCACCATTCATGCTGTAGTGCATGTAAACAGAGTTCCCTGGAGTTGTGCATATTTCCAGCTCCAGTTTGTGCCAAACTAATCTCTGGGTACCACAGAGGTGAGTGGAGTAGGGCTGTAGCTCAATGACATCAACACCATGGCTAGGTTGGGCCTGGATGAACAGTTTCTATTGTCTATTAAGGATATAGGATAGTTCTGCTTTTTAAAAAGTTGTTGATAAATTTAAATCTAAACTATGCATTGAAAAAATGTCACTGGCTCACTAAACATTAACTGTAGGAAATTTTAATTTTTCCATTTGCTTGATTCACCATCTAAGCAACAGTCCCATTGCTAGCTCCCTTTGTTAGTTCTCTACCACCTCCCACTTCCAGGTCCACAAACTAGAATTAATTCAATTAATGAACATCTAAGCATGTTGCAGTTCCACAGGTAATACACAAAGACATTTAATTTAAAGCCCATTTTATGCTCAATTCTTTTTGACCTCTTAAAGGTCTTCATGCATAGGGTCATATCACTAATCCCTCATCAAATACTCTATCTTTGTGTTTTCAAAAAATAGCAATGTGAAAGACAGCAAGAGGGCCAACATTTAAGGACTGCTATAAAAGAGGTGGCACATTTAAGAGGTAGGAGGACAGAAAATTGAAGATATGTTTCTTTATTTCCTTGGGACACTAAAGCATACTTATTTCAGTGTGAAGACCTGAAAATTTACTAGTAAGGAGAAAATGAAAGCTTCCTTTTTTTCAGGGATGGGGAGGGCTTTCTTAGTGATGAAACATCTACTATAGCTCATGACCTATAATTTTTTCCAAAAATGTTTTTCCTCACTTGTGTTTCTAGCCTATAAAATTATTTGAAAGCAGGAATTCTGTCTTTTATATGTTTATAAACATACATTTTTCACTGAATGACTTGCAGATTTGACTTCTTTCTTTTATAAAATTTTTCAAGAGAAAATGTATTAGTTTACTTCTATATATTGAATTTTTGTTGTTGTTTCATTTTGCTTTAAGTTAGTGGAACACGCTATTGGATGCATGCTCCTTTGGCCCCTCAGCATTTTTAAAAAAATGAAAATAATCATCATGGTTCTTTACTGTATCATAAATGCTGCAGCCAAAAATCCAGGCACTTAGTACTTCTACTTCAAACCACAATATTTTCCTTTTCTCTCTGTCAATAAAACTGTCTTAAATTTACCTTAAGGCTGACAATTCAGAACTCTGAAGATACGTTTTGGTTGCGTAGATTCTGAGGTTTCTTGTAAGTGTATTTTCTAAGCTTACGCCTTGAATTGCTTGAGAAAAAAGAAATCACAACTAATTATTTGCATATATGTAAAGACTAGGAGAATATTAATTTAAAATTTGTCTCAGATCATATTTAGTCTGCTCAGACTTTTATGTTAGAAGACTTCATTCATAAGACCAGCATCTGGAAGCGATTCCAGGTGAAACTAGCAAGAATAGACTGAGATCATTTGTCATTTAGGCAGGACATTTTACACGGCTGGCTTCATAAACAGGGTGGTCGCACCTAAGGCTACTGGGTGTCCTCTGCAGCTTCCTTTATAAAAAGAGCTAACTCCCAAGTAGTAGAACCAGAAGTAGATAACATTTACTGAATGGTGAAAAGGTGGGGAAAAGTAAATACCACAATGTCCCATGAGAAAGGATAAAGAACAGGCTTTACTGGAGAGAGCAATACAATAGTTATCAAAAAGAGGCACAGGGTCCCCATTTCTCATCATCACATTGAGTGTTGTGCTGGAGTAGGGAAGCAATTGGACATTCACTGGGTTTATGTTTTGAGGGAAGAGACCCTGCCTGCCTACCTGCCTGTTGCCATGTGTAATGTAAGTGTGAAAATGGCCTTCTTAAGGATGAAATAATGTATGAAAATGATCTTCTTAAGGAAGAAATGAACATTTTGGGCTCAGTTGCCAACCCATCAGAAGTTGGGCATCAGATGGATAGGGATGCTAAAAATGCCAGCTGCTCAAAAAATGCCAGGAAGTGCTCTTGGGAAGTGCTCTTAAAAGGAGGCCATTGGGCTCCTTGGCAAGTTGGGTTTGGGAGAAACTCCATCAAATCGTATATTCTATAGACCCCTGTTCTAGCAGCAAGTTACCTGGCAATTCAAGATGAGTCTCCGACGTCATAGCTGATCAATTCTGTTTGCCACCACACGTGAGTCCATTTTATAAACAAGGTACTGTGCTAAGCACTACCCTCAGATATAGATAAGATTATTTCATCCATTTTATAGATTTTATATGTCTTAAAAAATCTCCATTTTATAGATGTGGATATGGAGAAATTAAGTAATTTGCTCAAGGAGTCATAACCATTGTGGGAATTTGAACATAAATAAATGCATTGACTCCTCACTCTGCCACGCTCCTTTTTTCCCCTCATGTGAACTTTCAGCTGATGTCCAAGCCTTGAGCAATTGTTAAAAACTTATCTTCAGGTCATAAGAAAAAGCTTATTATTATTATTATTATTATTATTTATTTATTTATTTTTTTCAATTTCTGTCTCTTGGTTTTCAGTACTTGATTTTGATGGAGGGACATTTTTTCTGGGCCCTGCATCTCTAGTGAATATTAGGAAATCTATGTCAAGGAAAAGCACTTTCCAGAGAGTCAGTATGATTTTGGCTAAAGCCAATGGAGGAAAAAATATGTATAATATATTATTATATATTACATATAACTCTATATATAATATACATATATAGAGAGAGGTATTTAAAAAAGGAGTTTCAAAGAATTCTTTGAATTTTAAAAAATTGGTTAGATCATCACCTGAGATCAATCATCTAAAGTATTTAAACTTCTAGAGATTGAAGGGATATTGGAAGTGAAATCCAATTGTCAGTGACAGAACAATGCTTCATACATTCATTCTCAATACATGACTCAGTTTACCTGAAGTCTTGCCTTAGAGCTAGGTCAGTCTCTATCTGTCTTCTATTGTCTCCTATCCTTTCCTGCCTTTCCTTTGGAGCCTTGCGTTCTAGGTGTTATCTCTGGGGCCATACCTTTAGCTGCCACTTTTAATGCAGTGGTTTTATGCTTTTAAGACAAGTGTCCAGCTTCAATACAATCATCAAATCGAGGAGTTCTCCATTCGTAGTGACATGATTGGATGCAGAATCTTAAAAATTGCATAGGTATCAAACTGAACTGGGTTAGATGTAAAAACATTCTATGCATTAATTACAAATCAACTAGAATAAAAATGAAAGCCCTATGGAAGACAGAAGTTGTACAACAGAAAACAAAACCAAACTCTGTATTTTTCTTTTGTGTTTTGTTTTGCACGTGCGCTTTGCTCTTTCAAAGAAAAGGGCAATGTTCAGCTTGTGAGTAAACACTTTTCCAGTGGTGGGCAAACATGTATTATCCGCTTAACTAAAATGTAAAATTGGATGTGCCATCAATCGAATTAGTATAGCCTCCCTGTTTCCTAGGGTCTCCAAAAATATGAAGCCAATCAGTTAAAGGAATTAATCTTTCCCCATCTCTAAATGTCTCCCTGATAGGATCAAGTGCTTGATCAGACATATGAACACTTTCAAAACCTTAGTTTTCAGGGCAGTTGCTTTCTGTGCACCTGTCAGAGCAAATGTTGCCCCCCAACTAACCCAGGAGATCTAGCCCAGGAGGTCTCTTGCTATGGAATTAAATGACAGGCAGGAAACAGAACTCCTAATAGGTCTATTCCTTTAGTAAGCATTAACTAAACATGCCTGTGCATGCATTGTGCTAGTCACTGAAAATGTAATACAAAGACAAGTAAACGCTGCTCAAAAGTGTGATTGATGGCTTTTTGTCCAGAACTACTACTGGTGTCTGTAGCATATTGGATTTCTACCATAAAGTCATTTGGAACTTTGCACCCAGTTTTCTATTTTTTATTTATTTATTCATTTATGCCATAATTATTGATTGAGTGCCTAATATAGGTCAGGTACTATGAAAGAAAATGTCTCAGATAAAATAGTGAATAAAAATAGTTACAGTTGTATCCCAATGTAACTTACAATCAAGTGTAGGAGATAGATGTATATTAAGATCACACAAATCCATGTAAAAATCACACGTACGTGTGTTAAATCTCCATAATGATAAGTGCTATGAAAGAGTGCTACATAGTGTATAAATAATAAGTGTCCTGAAGGCGAGGTACATGGTATTACGAAGACATAAAGTTGAGAGGGGGGTTCAAGTATGCTAAGCAGAGGGGCACAAGATGTGCAAAGCTCACATGGTGAAAGGGATCATGGAGCATTTAAGATGCAAGGGGATGAAGTTGTAGAGGTGCTTGGGGTTTTCAGTTTCAACTTAGAAGCCACAAGAAGGTGCTGAATGAGTTTTATGTGGAAGAGTAAGGAGTGGACAGAAGAAGGGTGTTTGTGTTTGTATGTGTATGTGTTTAAGGTATGATATGATCATAGGTGTGAAGTACTATTAGCTAAGTGACCTTGGGCAAGTCACTTTACTTCTGTAAACCAAAACGTCTTTGTCTATAAAATGAGGTGATGATAGAACATTTCTTGTTGGGTGGTTATGAGAAATTAATGATGCAGTCAATTAAAAGTGCTTATTCCAGTACCTGGTACAGCGTGAGCACAAAAATTATTCATATTATTATATAAATAAATATGTAATAGAATGATTATAAATGTAATACAATAAATATATTGGCATATGACTAATCAATACAATAATTATATTACTAGTAGTATATCATAATCATTTTCACTGTTGCCATTGTTGCCTTTGTTGTGTAGAGAAAGTACATAGGATTCTACTGAATGTAGTAAGTAAGGCTGGTGGCAATAGAAATGAAAAGGCAGATGGATTTACATAACACTTGGAAGAAATGCAACAGGATTTGGTGATGATTACATATGAGAGAGTGAGGAGAGGAGAATGTGTTTTCCTGGTTGAACAACTAGTCCCATAGCAGTGCCGTTCACTCACACAAAGAATGATGGAGAAAAGAAAGGTGTGGAGAACATCATGGGTTCATTTTTGGACATGTTGAATTTGCAGTGATGCTTTTGAGTTCTTTAAGTGGAGATGTCAAGTGGGCAATGAGTTGCACCGTTCTGTGATCAGGGAAGAAGTCTGGGCTGAGTCATTGAATGAGGGTGGTGATTGAAGTCCTCGGTAGAGGCAGCTGTGCCTCAGGAAAGGACACCAAGTGATGTGAGAGGCAGGCCTAGCACAGAATTTTAAGAAATGCCAATATTAAATATCTGGATACAGGTGAATGATAGCAAAACAAACAAGAAACGAAAAGTTCGGTACAGCTGGAGAGGTAGGAGAAAATCCAGGAGGATTTATAACAACTTGAGACAAATTTATGGAAGGTTGTGATAACTGTAAAATGTAACATAATAATGTGTTTACAATTTTATAGGTGTACGCAAATGTTCATTTCAATTTCAAGGACAGATAAGGGAGACTTCCCTAAATAATCTACCCAGATAGTGATAGAATCTCCCTCTTTGAGTATCTCTGATCATCACCTTCTTCTCACTGCACAAAAAAATTAAACGCAGCTGGCAAAACAATTGCAAAGAGTTGTTTATATATGAAGCATACTTCCAACGACTTTGCAGTATTTGCTTAATGGGAGAAAAAGTGCCAAACCAGTGCATGAAGCTTTCCAAGTTCATAGACAAGATCCATTGAACAGGAAGGATATGTGATATGTAACATAGTAATATGTTATGCTGTATATAATATAGGTATATCTATGTACACACTACAGAAATGAATTTCTGTTCTCTAATGAAACATTTGCATGTATCAAAATACCAAGAAATTATGAAGGTAGATTATCACTTAGAAGCAAAACTTAATGGCCTTTCTGGTTATTTCACAGGCCTACAGGACTTTAAAAAATTATTAATCTTTCCTATTTTTGTTTTAAAGATATGATTTGTTAATGATATACTGATATCATTAGCAATGGAATAGTGTCTTCTACAGTTTGTCCAACAAACAAGTCACAGAGATATGCACTTACAGGATTCATCTCTCCCCATGACTTTTAGAACCCCATACTCCACGTCCTCTATTTTCATTTGAGAAAGTAAAACTCATCCCAACAAATTAAGCAGACTGAGAAAATGTTCATGCCGAGGACTGCCGTGAAATCAGAGAAGCTCAGAGCAGGTTTAAACGTCCTTTAAACCAACTCTAGGTATTATGCAATATGGAGTCCAGTGGAGAATAGCAATGACCAGAAGGAGGGTGTGATGGAAGATACTAATCGGGAGAATGAGAGATGGTACCAGGAATGTATGCAAATTGTGTGACACATCTTCATGTCTTCATGTATGTCTTCATTATCTCTAAACTACATTGCTGCTACATTTCTAGAATCTAGGCATTTGTTGATAAATTTGGTGCATGCTGCAGATATGTCTTTCTTCCCCAAACTTTAATTTTCACATTCTGAATGCCCTTTTCATTGTTTTTCTTTGTTTTTGTGTGTGTGTGTGTTTGTTTAATCTTCCACCTTAAAATGATGCATCGACATCCAACACTAATCATGCCTTATATTTTTAATAAATTGTCATATCCATTTATCATTCTCAACAGCTTCCACTTGCAATGCCAACTCTGTCACTGCAATATAAGATCAGTAATTGCTAAGCATCCATCATATCTAAAGTGATATGTCACTACATTCTTGGCTGTTCACAACAGTTCACTAACCTGGGTCTTGTCGAGCTAGAACTAATGTCAAGTGGTCCCTTCTGGTTTTTTTTTTTTTTTTCCTAGATAAAACTATTCAAAGGAAAAAGCCTATCTTTAGCATTGTAATTTTACTAAACCATTTATATAAGCAAACCAATATTGTCAAACAGAAGTCTAAGCACAGCTGGCTGATAAATCAACCACCCATTAGCATAGTGATAGCAAGCAAGGAGAGCTTGTGATACATGAATCATAACAACAGCAAAAAAAGTCCCACATAATGATTTCAGTAGCTTCTTTTCTTGCTGGGCTATAAATAGCATGTAATGCATCCAGCAGTGATTTTCAGGAGTCCTTCTTAAGGCCAAGTATCAAAAAAAATTGACATACTCATCCTCAATTCCTATGGTTCTTACTCCTTCAAACCTCACCTCCTGTCCCTTGATAAAACGTAGGAAAAAGGACAATAAACAATGAATTCCACTTGAAAGTCAGACAACTTCCCTTACAGTACCATATCAGGCTGGGAAAAGTGACAGAGCCCACGGGCTTGGGCTGGGCACTTTACCCTACTCTGAGAACCTGGGCCAACCCCTCTCTGTTAATATTCTGTATACTGACTTCTGAGAAATTTTAGTCAAGTATGAGTTGGACTAACCAGACCGAAGACTTTCTAGGTTTCTTTTCAGCATATCAGTGTACTTTAGCAGTGGCAGTGAAGGTGGGGGAGGCAGGGGAGACGTGGAAGTGGCAGCAGAAGCAGCAACAACAACTGAACAAGCCTGGGCTCCCTAAATTTACCAGCAAGACCCTCTGCTTCATTTTGGAAAACCTTCCAGCATCTCTACATTCATCCTAGTTGTCCTCAGTCATCACATAGCACTGTTGTTGCACAGAGTTCTAAACACAGCTGGCCAAAGAATCAACCACACATTAAACATACTGAGATAAAGCAGGAAGAGGTTGTGACTAGTACATGCCTATAAAAGGAAAAAATATGCATAAAATAATTCACAAGCTCCCTTTTCCCCTCTCTTGTTCAATTTCATATACCTTTCTATTAATAATCCTGATGTTATGGAAATCTTTAAGTTCTGGATGCTAGAATATCCAGAATATCCATTGATATTATACAAGTCCAGAGAAGACCTGTGAGTAGTATTACTGTAAATTTTTCCACTGCTGGCTTAGTAAGCAGTCACTTCAGCCCTGTATTTCAGAGTTTTGTTGCCATTAGTTCAGAGGTGTTGGAGAGTATGATAAAGTGATAGGCCCAAAGTAGTGGTAATTTGGCTGGGACATACAAAAGAAAAAATACAATTGCTTTTTGGAAAGATGTATACATAAAACACTATATATTTAGGAAAGAATATACTGAAATAAATGGAAGCACAAAGGGAGTTCTTAAGAAGGCATTTTCTCTCTTTCCTTCCCATGGTCAGGGATGCATCGAATCCAGCCATGGCTCAATGGGGTTTCCAATCACCAGGAAATTACTCAGTGTTCATATGCTTTGTTGCTGAGCAAGCCTCACTGTCAGAGAGCCGTATCTTTCACCTTTAATTGTGACTATACGTTATTGAATGAGTGAGAATCAGACAGGAGGGCAGTTAATTTGATTGATGTAGACAGCCAAAGTGGGTAATTCAGACCCCTGAAATTCCCTTTAGGACATGAATGATCCTATTTGGCTGTCTCAGTGATTTACAATAGTGGGATAATTGCCATATTTTCTCTCTGCATGTGGACATCCACCTCTGATACTGTTTTTTCAGCTCACTTGCTTCTAGATTTTACTGGGGACTAAGATGAAAAGGGCTAAAATTGACCATTAAATACATTATTCGAGAATATTTTAAAAGTAACTAGACTTAATATGAGGGAATACTGCCTTTCACACACACACACACACACACACACACACACACACACACACACACACACGTAGAAACAACCAACCACCACCACCACCACCACCACCACAATTAAGGTTGGTGAAAAAAAACAAAGTCAATTTAACACTCACCGGAATCTGTAAGGTGAGACAGAAAGTAAACTTCTAGTCTTCTTGTATAACTGGGACTAGAAAAGATAACTATGGTTAGCACTGTCTTGAAAGAAAACAGTTGCTACTATTAGGGAGTCACTGGGGATGAAACAAGCCCAGAACAATAAACACTCTCTGCGTTTTAACGATAAGGGGATTTCAGGAATTAGGGGTACAGGTCTGACTCGGGCATGCACGCAGGCCGCGGTGTGGTACCCAACACGTTGCTCCACCTCTCATTCTTTTCCCCCTCATTACCACTCCCTTCCCTCTGCTTGAATTCTGGTAGACATATACTTGTTGGAGGACATCAGGGGTACTGCAGACCTATTTTTTCTTCCAGCTAGGGCCAGTGTGAATGATTCAGGCTAGTATATCATGTTGCTTTGCTTCCTCTTGTCCCCTAACCATCATGATCACTGCAGGGTCTTGTCCTTGGCTAGGAGCTGGGGAGTTCCCTTCCAGCGTGAGGAGGCCAACTAGCCCAAACTATCACCAGCTTCAAGAGCCATTCCCATGGAAGAGCCATAGAAGTCATTCGGTCCAGTGCCCTTCTTGTATTTGAGGAAGCTAAGATTTCACAAGGTCACTTAGGAGATAAAGAACAAGACAGCAGACTTAGGATAAGAACCCAAGATTTCCTCACTCACAATGTGGTTCCAAATTTGAAAAACTCCCATGGTTTTGATAGAGATGTTCCAACACTATAATGGTTGAAATAAACTCTTTTCAAAGAGCACATGGATAGGAATCAACTGAAATTTTGTTAACTTTCTTGAGCTAACATTTTTAGGAATACTTGTATAAAAATAAATATGTAGTTATGTCCATGCAGGAATTTTTGTGTTATCTTTTATGCTACAGCTATGCTCTCCCCATCCCAGTATTAGCATCTCTTGTTGAAAGCCCAGTATTTTAAACTTATAAGGAAGCACTTTCTCCTGCTCAAGCAGCTATATTAAAATGAGTTCTCCATATTTTTTGTTGTTGTTCTGATTGGTCTTCTATAGTTCTACGTCTCAAAGGAAAATTTTGATAGAGCGTAGTAAAATGTCCACATTATAAGATGAAAATGAGTATAAAAACTACAACAGTTAATTAAAATGTCAGTCTAAAGTGACTATTATATCTAAAGATAGACAAATAGCTATTTCTATTTTTGGCTGCACAATGCATCCTGTTTCATACTTATAAATGGCCTGATTGATTCAGGCTTATAAACTGCCAAGATATTTCCAGGAATATATTGCATGACTTATAAACAAACAGGAAGAAGAAAGGAAAAATAGACACATATAAAGGCTCAATTATCCCATGTTCTTAAACAATTTTAAGGGTCAGTTCTTTGGATACGGAAGATTCAAAGGAATCATTTTCCTGTAAAAACAGTCACATAGCTCCTTTCAATGCTCAGCCATTTGACAACCACACAGATTGTTTTTAAAGTAGAAGATAAAGTGAATGAGAACATTTGCTGAGCCTTCAGCAGCAAAATTTAAGGCCTGCTCTGTAGTTTTGAATTTAAGGGCTAGAAGAATGGTATTGTGAAGAACAAAGATCTTGGCCAGATTTGTCCCATAGAATTTCAGTGTAGGCAAACTGGGTAAACTAGGCTCTGGGTGCACATAGTTGAAGCATCTGGATGAAAAGTGATTATAAGTCATTCAATTAATTTAAGTTAGTGAGTTTCACAATGATACACATTTTTGTTGGTCTGTTGGTCCCTTAGGAGCCTAATTTTTCCCTTGAATTCTGTACTCAGGTGTACAACCACCTACAGTTTGTTTTCATTTAGATGATCTGACAACAGCTCAAGTTTAACACATCCCAAATTTATCTTATCCATCTCTGATCCAAACCTGCCCATTCCATTATTTTCTTAGGAAATGGAAAAATTCATCTTTCTATTAACTAAGACCTTGAAATCATCCTTGTCCCTATTTCGCTCACATTCTCTGCTCAATCTATCAGACAGTTCTGTAGTCTTTACCTTCAAAATATTTCTAAAAAATTTTTCACTACTTCTGTTTCCACCTGATTCAAAAAAGAAGAAAACAAATTGATGTTTGAGACAGGACAGTCTAGCTGTCAAAGCAGCTTTTGTAAAGCCTTGGTAAGAATAGTGGGCTGAACATAGCTGAAATTTTTCCTGTAGGCAAGGCACCTTGCTAAGTGCTAGAGATAGAGTGATGAATCAGATGAAAATGCCGCCCACCTTCATATAATTTATAATCTAAAATGGAGGATGGACCAATCCACAAGCCTATGAGGTAATTACAGATTATTTTAATTCCCATGAGTGAAATTGAAAACAACTGGAGGATTCCATTTTAGATAGCCAGGAATTATCTCTTTGAGGGAGTGACTTTGGGTGCAGACCTGCTGCAGGAGAATGTACCTGCCTTGCAAAAGAGTGTAGGCAGAGGAAACAGTGTTTGTAAGGCCCAGGTGAAGGAAAAAATTCACCATGTGTGGTAACTAAAAAAGGTGATCAGTATGGCTGCAGAATAGTGAGTGAGGGGACAGTGGGAAGAGGTGAAGTTGTCACCTATGGAGCTATAACTCCAGATAAGAAATTCCACTTTCATTTTCGTATAAAAGGAAATCATTGGGAGTTTGTTTGTTTTTTTGACATTTTAATCAGAGGAGGAATAGAGCCCTTTATAGAGAACAGTCTGAACACGAAGACTGAGTTAAACTGACATTTCTCCTATTCCTTGTATCTCCTTTTCAAGGTGTAAATGATCTAGGTTTATACTAAATGTGTTGAAAATTCCTTTGCTGGCACCTATACTTCCCAATCACTGACTGAATTTCAGTGTGTATCTACAACTGTGTTATTTGGCCAGAGTTTCAGCCCCGGGCCACAGAAGAAATTCACTGGTGAACAATTTCTGGCCTGATGAGGGCAACATTTGATCAATTTATTCAATGGGATTGGAATAATCAAGACTAGAAAAGTATCTAAGAAACTATACAGATATTTTTAAATTTAAAGTCTAAAAGGCTAGGCTCTTGAAGTTGGTCTTTAATGTAGTTATTTTGCTTTATAAAATGTAGATATTTGCATGTATTTGTTTAAAAATCATACACACACACGCTCCATAGAGAGTTTATAGCAAAAACAAAACACATACATACCTACAAACAGGATTTTTTAAAAAAATTTATGTCCTAGCAAATATTTGTTTTTATACTTATGATATCTGCCATCCCAACAATGACAATAACATCATACATATCTGTGGTAGTCATCTCTTTTCCTGTGATCACAACATCTCAAGCAATATAAAGGAAATTTTCCATTTTGAAAATCTGAGATTTTCCATTTCAAGTCTACAGTTCATTTTATGTTAATACATTTTTATACTTTAGTCTTTCAGAGTATTCTACTAGCTGTAAAATAATTTAATACAGCTCTATTAAAAACAAAACTAAACTACTGTGCTTCACCGAAAATAAGACCTAGACTGACAATCAGCTCTAATGCGTCTTTTGGAGCAAAAATTAATACAAGACTCGGTTTTTTTTTAATCTACTGTAAGATCGGGTATATAATGGAATGGAATGGAATGGAATGGAATGGAATGGAATGGAATGGAATGGAATGGAATGGAATGGAATGGAATATAATACCGGGTCTTAGATTAATTTTTGCTCCAAAAGACACATCAGAGCTGATTGTCCGATTAGGTCTTATTTTTGGGGAAACACAGTAAACAAAAGTTTATTTCCCTACAATATTCTCAATACAGATAGACCTAAGCAAATTGGTTAAATAAGGTAGAGCTCTTTCCCACCTCTGATGGTGCTTGTTTTCCACAACCACCTCTTATATATTTTGCTAGTTTCAACCAGTGGTTTTTGAGATGTTAGTTTACAATGTCTTAAGAGTTTTTTTTTTTTTCTAACAGTTACTGAAAATTTCATGGAGGTCCCTGCAAGGCCCAAAAGCTATTGACCCCACAGAATGAATTTTTAATGGGGGAAATTCCAGGAACCTAGCCAGCCAAATCATGTGGGGCAATTTGAGGTTTGGAAGGCCTTTCTTTCCTTAAATTATATCTACCATGAGAAGCGTTAAAATGATCACCTGTGCTGCCTTTATCCTAAAGCTATACCTGCCTGCAATAAATTTGCCTCATGAAAAATTATCCTCTAACTTTGTAATGTAGGCATCCAAAAGTTTTTATCCTTGATTATACTTAAAATGTCATCATAATTCCCTCTTAGGGATTATATAACATTAGCACAAGGATAAAGAAGTATAATGATTAATTATAATAAGACTAATTAGTATTTACATTGTACTTTTCTCTTGCAATTCCTTTATAAACAGAAGCTAATTAATAGATGAGGTGCCAATATTTTGTTTTCAAGGAGTTTCACGCTTTAGATTATAATTTATTTTTAGCTCAAGTGCTTCTTCAGCATTTTTCTTCAGTATAGCATAGTGCAACAGAAGGCAGATAGTTTTCTTTTCTGTTCCACTGTAAGCAGGTAAAAGGTGTTCAGACCACTTATTACACTGATGTATGCTTGCAAGAGCCCTAGAAACAGTGGAAAGAATGTCATATTCTTTGAAGGAAACATTATAATGGGATACACTGAGTAAATTTATTTCAGAAATAAAATTCTTGTTTCTATACAACAAACAGGTAAAGAGTGATTTGTAAACAAACCACACCATTTCATATCTTGTGTTTTGACCAGTCTATCAGGATTTAGAAAAGTGGTCAAAGTTCTTTACACAGTGGAGGAACTATTTATATGTCTAGAGCTATTTATATGTCTAGAGCTATTTATATGTCTAGGACTATTTATATGTCTAGAAAGTCTTGCACTTTCACAACATGATATTTCTGCAGATTTCAGCTCCCTAGGTGGTCTTGTCAGCCCCATGATCAGCAGTATGTTTGCCATCCTCAACTTGAAGTGTAAATTGTACTCCAGCCTTGCTTTTATCCTTCAAACTACTTACTGTGACTAACCATTTGATGTCATTATCTCATAGTTGTTTTGTTTGTTTCTTTGTTTTTCTTCCTTCTGTTTACTTTTGGACTACTTTGCCTCCTTTTCTTTCTTTTTTTTTATTTTAGCTTTTTAAGATAGAAACTCAGAGCATTGATTTTAAAATTGCTATTCTTTTCTAAGGTATATCTTCAAAACTACAAATTGGTCTCTAAACTCTGCTTTAAGATGTATTTTCATTTTAACTGAGTGCAAAATATTTTCTTATTGTACCTGTAATTTCTTTGAATCATGGTTATGTGTAAGTATACTTTGTAATTTTCACTTATGTGGAGGATTTATAGCTTTCAGTTTTATTCACATCAAATTTAATTCCATTGTTATTAGAGGTCGTACTTTGTAAAATTTCAATTTTTAAAAATATAGTGATACTTTTTTATTGTCTATATTAGTAAATGCTCCAGGTGCACTTGAAAATAGTATGCATTCTATAGTTGTGTGTAGTGTTCTATAAATGTCAAATTAGCTCAAAGTGGTTGATAGAATAATTAAAATCTCTGACTTTAATAATTTTCTAAAATATTTGTTCTAGTGCTATCTATTATTGAGAGAGGGGTGTAAAAATCTCCACCTATAATTGTAGATTTGACTATATCATGTTTACTTTCTGTCAGTTTATTGAATCTCTCCTATTAAGTACACATACATTTATCATTTTAATTTTTCCTGAGAAATTGACCCTTTTAATATAAAAAAAGAACAAGACAAACAAATGAGAAACAGAAACTCATAGACACAGACAATGGTTTGGTGGTTGCCAGAGGGTAAGGTGGGTGGGGGGTGGGGGGTGGGAGATGAGGGTAAGGGGGATCAAATATATGGTGATGGAAGGAGAACTGACTCTGGGTGATGAACACACAATGGGATTTATAGATGATGTAATACAGAATCATACACCTGAAATCTATGTAATTTTACTAACAATTGTCACCCCAATAAATTTAATTTAAAAAAAAATATTGTGAAATATCCCTCTTTAACTCTTGTTAATCTCCCTTGTCTGAAAATCTACATGGTCTAATGTTAATATCTCCATACCTTCTTTAGTGCTTACCTTTTTCATGATACATAATTTTAACTTTTCATACTCTTTTACTTTCACCATATCTGTGTTTTTAAACTTAAAATACTCATATATCTCTTATAGACAACATATGATTAGGTCTTTTTTCAAAAAAGTCTAGTTTTACATTATTTTCCTTTTAATTGGAATCTTTTATTCATTTAAATTTAATGTAAAAATTGTTATGACTGGATTTAGAGCTACCAATTTTTTTATTTGTTTCCATCTTTCCCTCTCCCACTATTCCTCTTTGTCTGCCTTATTTTGGGTTAATGGAATATGTTTTACTATTCAATTTTATATCAACTATTGACCTTTTTTGTCATAGTTCTATTTTATTTTATATCATTTAGTGGTTGTTTAAGGTATTACAGTATGTGTCTTTATCATGTCAAAGTCTTCTTAGTATTATACACCTTATATGACAAGTAGGGACATTGTAAAGACTCTAGATTCTGGTAACTTCCTGTGAAGAGTTTTGACTTTTGTGAGTACCAGCAATTTGATTGCTGTGGAGGTTTGGTTTTTACTTTATTAGGAGGGCCTGTTTCAGTTTACCCTTAGTCTTAGGGAAAAATTCCTTAGTTCTGGAACATAGTGTTTACCCTTAAGGTGTATCTTTTGGATTCTAATAGTCAGCTAACAGTTTGGCCAAGCTCCTTAGACCTAGCAGTATGCAAATTCCAAACTCTTTCCTGCAGTTGTCAACAGCTTACATTTCTGCTCAGCACTTCAGCCTTCCAGCTGCTCTTTAGAGACTCTTCTACCTGTATTCAGTTCATACGTCATCCAAGGATTGCAGGGGCATTATATACAGATTTTCAGGCTTTTTCCTTTATGGTGCCCTGCTTTCTGGGGTTTCCTTTATTAATTTCTAGCCACTCTGGAAGCCGCAAGCTTCATCCTGTGACACCTAAAGCAATACTCCTGAAGGTTTTGCTTGAGTATTAGTCACTCTGAATCTGGGAAGACTGGAATGTGCCCTCAAGAGAAGTGACATAAATGTTTATATCACACAGTTGCGTTCTTTTTTCTTTCAAGAAATTAACTCCCTTCAGTTTGCCTGCTTTTGGTTGCTCTCCTGTGCCTTTAAATAGTTGGTTTTTATATTTTATCCAGAGCTTATGATTGTCACCTCAGGGAAGTTAATTCAAATTAAATTATGTTGTTATTCCCAGATCTGGAATGGGAAAATGATGATGATTATTATTTTTTTTAATATTAAGCCTCCCTTACGAAAACAGCTGAGGAAGATTCTGAGCCACACAGGGCTTAGCAAGTCATATCATCTACTGATGCACAAACTCTGTGCAGTGAGATAATCAGCCTTTAAAATTTTTTTTAAGTCAATTCCATCATCAGCTTTATTCTTATGTTGAATCAAATGATGTGGCTATGGGGGCATAGTTTATTGAATAAAGCAGACATTATTGTTTTATTCTTGCTTTGATAGGAAATTCATTTTATGCATATGATCAGGGAATATAAAAACTTTCAGATTTGGGGATACCTTATTTTATATATACTCTACATAATTTTCCATGCTTATTTCAAGAGTCTTTAACTAAGGTTTCATAAAATAGATGCATTTGAACCCAGTCTCTTCACTTATTTTTTGTTTTCATGCACTCCAGTTTGGCTTATATGACTCCAGTGGTTGGATGCTCAACAAATTAATACCTGCAGGCCTAGACAAAAACATAAATGCGTAAAGCTGTTCAGCACAGGGAAATATTAGAGTTCTGGAGAATGAGGTGGATTGGAGAAAGCAGTCACTCTGTAAAAGGTCAATCTCACCAGTTTTTGCCATATAAGGGATTTATGGGCCAATGTTGCCAGATCTTCCACTTATAAGAGAAGCTGAAAATAAGAATTTCTATGCGAAATTTTCTGATTATTAAAATATTCTTCAAGTCAAATCAAACATGTCTGATTAGTGTCTTAGTGAGTTTGGGCTGCTCTAACAGAATACCATAGACTGTGCGGCTTAAACAACGAACATTTCTCATAGTTCTCGAGGCTGGGAAGTCCACAATCAAGGTTGGCAGATTCAGTGTCTAGTGCAAGCCTCCTTTCTCGTTCATAGCCAGCCATCCTCCTGCAGTGTCCTCACATAGTGGAAGGGGCAATGTTACTCTGCGGGGTCTCTTTTATAAGGGCACAAATCCAATTCATTAGTTCTCTGCCTTTATGACCTAACCACCTCCCCACAGTCCCATCTCCAAATACCATCACATCGGGGATTAGAATTCAACATATGAATCTGGGGGAAACATATACATTCAGTCTCTAGCAGTTAGTGTACAGAGTCCCTGTCTCTTTAATTGCTTATTTATTTCCCTTGTTGTCTCTTCTTCCCTCTGCTCATTCTTCCTCACTCACTTGGAATACTCCCTCATTTAAGTCTATTCAAATTCTGTTTTGCAATGCGCAATTCAAATTTCACATCCTCATAAAGCTGTTGAGAGTCTTCAGTCTTTGTTGTCCACCTTCCTCTTCTGTGAAATCTACATTGTGTGTCTTAATTTTACTGCTTTTGTGAACTGTGAGTTGTGTTTCAATTTCCAACATCTTTATTTCTCTTATGGGTTTTTAATTTTCTTTTATCAGTGAAACTGTAGAACGGTTATTGATTTAGAGGAGATCATAGATAAATATCCAATCCAAACCCTGTATTTGACAGATGAGAAAACGAAGGCCCGGTGAGTTAAAGGACTTACCATTGATCAATCAGAAAGTTAATGGCCAGGATCTCAGGAATCCAAACCTCCTCTTTGTTTCTTTTTCCACCAAAACCACAACACTCCGTCGATTTAGGACAGGGTACTTTTTCATTCAATATCGAAGGATGGATTTATTCTGTTTCTTCCTCTATGTTTTCTCTTCTTCCTGAGGTAGCTGAATGACTTAGAATCAGATTCTTTAGAGCCAAAAAGATAAAATAAAATACATTTTCCCTGAAATTGGGAGTAATTTATGGCCTCATTCAATCATTTAAATTTGGTAATGGGGAAGATTATAAGTCAGTCTAACTCTGTTGTTTGCAAAATTTTGATTTTATAGTTATCTATTTCCCCTTATGAGTCTTAAAGATGAGGAAGTATCCTACTTGTGAAAGAACAGAATTTTTCCTCTCATCTGAACTATCCTCATAAATTCTTAAGCAGAATTAAATTTTATGCAGAAAACTCTAGCATTGTTATAACAGATATATAGTCTACTCTAGTATGCATTTGCCTTTTGAAGATAGTCATCATACCACATGATGGCATCCTAAATCAATTTCTGTAAATGAAACACTGAAGTAAAAACATTAGGCTTTGCATACAGAAAACTTACGCTTTTCTAATCCAAAAATCTAGCTGAGTAACATTATTCATGAGCTTCAATTCATTAAAATTATTTGTAGCTTTTTTGTTCAGCGCCTATGAAAAAAATAGCAATTGTTTTTATGAAAAACAACTGCATTCACTATCATTCTGAATTGCTAAAGAGCTTAAATAATATATAGTACAAGTAACTTTAATACACTCACCTAATTTTTAGCACATGAAGAATAAAACCTTCTTACGATGAACTACAAAATAAAACTATTAAAATGACTGGTAAAAGTTTTAAACAAAATCAGTACATTTCCAGTAGTAATTTGTGAGAATGTTTTGTTGTAATTTTGTGATTTCAATGCATTTTTACTAAGAAATCATAGGGTTATATCACAAAGAACCATATCTAACTTGAAAAATAATGCAAAAAGGATAGTCCCTTCTATATAGGAAATGTTTCAATCCATTATATGTTTGTCCATATTGTACTTATAGCTCAGTGGTTCTTTATTAGCAAAGGGAGCATGCATTTTTTTATTCAACAAATATTTATTTCTTTAATTAATAATAATAGAATCATTACTCTTTCAAAATGAAAGCTCACTTTCATTTTGGTTCTAGTTAATATAAAGGTTACAAATTGTGGTATTAAGTTAATCACATTCATTTTTAGTAGCTCATCAATATCTGTAATTATTTCCTGAAGTTAAGTATATTCAATTTTGTATTGTGTTTATTACTATAACTGATATATATATATATATATATATATATATATATATTTGCCTTATATAGATTTTTGGATTAGAAAATTATGATTTTCATATTTGCAAAGCCTTGTTTTAATTTCAACGTCTCTTCATACAAAGTAGGACATTTGGTCTAAATGTGATTTTTATTTATTTAATCATCATGTGAATTTTTATTTTGTTATTTCAACCACGTGAGAGTTTCTGTGACATTATTATTGATGTATTTTAGAATATATATATAGTTGAATGCTTTTTTTAAAGAATATATCAGCAGTTTTATTTTATGTGTCATAAAGTATAAAAACTTTATTAAATAAAGTATAAAAAGTTTATTGCACATAGTTATCTGGGAGAGCTTTAAAAAAATCCTTATGTCTAGGCCCTATCCCAATCCCATTAAATCAAACTCTGGAGGTTGAATCCAGATATCACTTTTTTAAAAAAAAACTTTAGGTGATTGCAGTATGCATCCAAGTTTGAGAACCACTGGTAGAGATGGTAGAAGAATGTTGACCTTAAATAAGGAAAAAGTGAACTAGTTTATACCATAGATCTCTCTTTTACTTTTGCTGTAGGCTATGAAATTACTTAACTTTTCTAAGCTTCAATTTATTTCATGTATTATTTGATATATGAAAAAACATATAATGTCAATGTAAGTAATGAAGTTCAATTAAAATAATACCCAGGAGCCTATCATAAAACTTCAGAACTAAAAATTATAATGTGTGCTTCTTATTAACAATCCTATCTACCTGCTTGACCTCTTAGATAACCACTGTCCTAAGTTTTGTATTTATTTTCACTTGTTTTTGTGAAAATATTTATAACATGTGTTTGTTTCCATGAATAGCATATTAACTAGTATAGCTTGACTTTATTCCTTGTAAAAAAATTCCTTACTATATATAGCATTTAGGATTGGTTATTTTTTGTTCAATCAATTTATGGTTCAGAGATCCTCTCATTGTTTCATGTAACTAAAGTAATTCAATTATTTTCACAGAGTTATAATATTTTATAATGGGGATATGCCATAATGTATTTTTCAATGCTTCTGTCAATGGACTCTCAAGATTTCTTCTTTTTAATTTTTGTTATTGCAAACAAAGCTGCTCTCAACATTTTTATATGGACTCTTGATGCACTATGTGGTATCGTCTCTCTAGGATGTACCCAGGAGTGGGATTGCTGGATCACAGGATATGTGCATGTATAGCATTCAAGACAGGTTGTATCCTTCCATGTCCCCAAATAGTTGTATTGATTTATGCCCTTACCACCAGCTATAAGACTTGTTACTGCTTCACATTCTCACCACCACTTATTAGTGTCAAACATTTTTTATTTTAGGAAATCTAGTGGATGAACAGTAGTAGTTCACTGTAGGGATTTTTAACGGGTTTATTTACTTATTTAAAAATTTTCATTAAATTTATTGGGTGACATTGGTTAGTAAAATTATATAGGTTTCAAGTGTACAATTCTATAATACATCATCTATATGTTGCATTATGTATTCACCACCCAGAGTCATTTCTCCTTCCGTCACCATATATTTAACCCCCTATAACCTCTTGTACCAGCCCCACTGCCCTTACCATCTGGTAACCACTTAACTGTTGTCTGTGTCTATGAGTTTTTGTTTGTTTGTCTTATTTTTTTGTTGCTTTCAGCTTTATATGAGTGAAATCATATGTTTCTCAACTTTTTCTGTTTTGCTCATTTTGCTTAGCATGATAGCCTGAAGATCCATCCATGTTGTCACAAATGGCAGTATTTCATCTTTTCTTATGGCTGAGTAATATTCCATTGTATATATGTACCACATCTTCTTTATCCAATCGTCTATCAAAGGACCCTTCAGTTGTTTCCATGTCTTGGCCCCGTGAATAATGCTGCAATGAACGTAGGGGTACATATATCTTTATGGATAAATGTATTCAGGATTTTGGGTAGCTACCCAGGAGAGGGATTGCTGGGTCTTATGGTAATTCTATTCTTAACTTTTTGAGGAACCTCCATACTGTTTTCCATTGTGGCTGTACCAATTTACATTCCTACCAGCAATGTATGAGGGTTCCTTTTTCTCCAGAGCCTCTCCAACAGTTGTTATTTCTTGTCTTGTTGATAACAGCCATTCTAATGGGTGTGAGGTGGTATCTCATTATGGTTTTGATTTGCATTTTCCTAATAGCTAGTGAAGTTAAACATTTTTTTTCTTACATCTGTTGGCTGTTTTTATGTCTTCTAGGGAGAAGTGTCTGTTCAGGTCCTCTGCCAACTTTTTAATTGGATTGTTTTTTGTTGTTAAGGTTTATGAGTTCTTTATATATTTTGGATATTAATCCCTTATCAGAGGTATTGTTTGCAAATATCTTCTCATATTTTGTTGGTTGCCTCTTTGTTTTGTTGACAGTTTCTTTCGCTGTGCAGAAGCTTTTTAATTAGATATAGTCCCATTCGTTTATTTTTGCTTTTTCTTCTCTTGCCTTTGAAGTCAAATTCATAAAATCCTCTCTATGACCAAGGTCCATAAGTTTAGCACCTATGCTTTCTTCTATGCAATTCATTGTTTCAGGTCTCAAATTCAGGTCTTTGATCCATTTGAGTTAATTTTGGTATATAATGACAGATAGTAGTCTAGTTTCATTGTTTTGTATGTGGTTTCCAATTTTCCAGCACAAATTATTGAACAGGCTATCTTTTCTCCATTGTATGTTTTTGGCTTCTTTGTCAAAAATTATCTGCCTAAATACGGGGGGTGCCAAAAAAATCTATACACATTTTAAGGGATGTTAACACTTTGGTCAACATTGCTTAAGCAGTAGTTCACTGTAATCAGCGTCTGGAAGCTGATGGTAACCACTTTGAGCACCTCTTGTAATTGCAGAAGTCAAACGTGACTTGTATTCATCTTTCGTTATTGGTATATATAAATACAGTTTTTTCTTTTGTTAAAATGTGTATATATTTTTTTGGTCTTCTCTGTATATGTGGGTTTATTTCTGGGGTCTCAATTTTATTCCATTGGTCTGTGTGTCTATTAACTTATTTTTATATATTTATTTTCCTATTGGTGGCTTCCTTTGAAATGCCTATTCTTGTCATTTTTTCATTTTTCTTTGGTTTATTCATTTTGTTGATTGAATTGCTGTTTGCTTGCTATGCTGAATATGTTCTTAATTTTAGTGAGATTGATTTTATTACTTATGATTGGAATATTTTCTCTAGTTTAAAGAATCTTTTACCACAACTATATTATAAAAATATGCTCCTGTATTTTCTCCCAAAAGCTTAAAAAATTTACCTTGTATATTTAAATCGTTAAAGAATTTGTAGTTATGGTGTGGGGTAAAAATCAAGGGTGTTTCGTCCCTATGGTTAGACAAAATTCATATACTATTTATTGAAAAGTCTATTCTGTTGACACTGATCAGCTATATTGATATATGTTATATATCAATTTTCTATATAGACAATGGGCTTTATCTGGGCTTCCTGATTTGTTCCTTTTGTGAATTTGTTCATCTTTCTTAATATCATGTCACTTTTAGTTATTTGCTACAAATTCATAGTAACTCTTTACATTTAGTGGAACAATTCTTTTCACTTTATTATTCTTCAGCAATGTTTTTGCTATGCATCCTGTATTAATTTTAGTATTAGACTGCTATGTTTCTTGCAAAAAGTCTTTTAGGGATTTTGCTTTAAATTACACTGACTCTATCAAATAGTTTTGGGAGATTACTCCTTTAGGATATCAAATTTCTCTTCTACGAACATAATATAGTTTTTCATTTAATTCAGGATTTCAAAATAATTTTCAAAAAAATTTAAAATTTTCTGTATAAAGATTAGTTCATCTTTTGTTGAATTTACTTCTAGATTTTTTTTTTACTATTATGAATGTTCTTTTTACAGATTTTCATTATGAAAAAATTTTAAAAAGTAGAAAAGTAGAGAGAATAGTACAATTAATACCCTTTTACACAACCTCTAGCTTCAACAATAATCAATTATGCTAAATCTTATTATATGAATCCTATCACTCATTCTCTGCCACCAACCCCTGATTATTTTAAGCCAAATCCCTAACATCATGTTATTTCATTTGTAACTAATAAATGGCGGCTTCAAAAAAATTTTAAGGGCGAGTATGTCTCCTAATAGTTGCAAGTGTATAAATACATTTTGCTATAATTATCTTATATACAGTCAGTTTTCTAAAATCTGTCAATAATATATCTCTGTAGAGTGTTTTCTGTGAAGTTTGTGACTGATGTGATTTTTTAAAACTTCCTATCATCCTTAGAACTTTAATTTATTTGTTTTTCTTGACTCACTACACTTTTGGGTGCTACATTAAATTGTAAATAGGAGCAGTATTAGTGTCTTGTTCATAAATTTAATGGAAATGTTTTGAAACTTTCTCTATTAGAATGATATTTTCTATAGATTTTTGGTAGATATGATTCATCAGAATATGAAGTAATCTTTAATTCATAGTTCACTATGACTTCTTATCATGAATAGTCATTTAACTTTATCAAATTATTTTCTCCATTGAAATATCACCTTTTTTGTTTTTTGATTTGTTATATAATATTAAACTATACCAACATTCCTGGGATAACTCCAAATTGATCATAATGTTTTAGTTCTTAAATGTGCCCATATTCAGTTTACTTATGTTTTGCTGTATTTGGTTTACTAGTATTTTGTTTAGAATATTTATAAATATATTCATAAGAAATATTGATCTACTTTACCCTCTATATGGTGATAGAAAGAGAACTGACTCTGGGTGGTGAATACACAATGTAGTAGATGATGTATTACAGAATTGTACACCTGAAATCTAAGTAACTTTACTAACAATTGTCACCCCAATAAACTTTAATTTAAAAATTAAAACAAAAGGAAATATTGGTCTATAATTTTATTTTCTTGTGATTTCTTTCCCTGGTTTTGGTATCAGGATAATATCAGCTTCATAGAATGACGTGGGAACTGTTCCTTTCTATTTTTTTGGAAAAGTTAATGAAATATTGATGCTAATTCTTTGTTAAATACTTGGTAGAATTAATCAGTAAAGCTATCTGGTGTTGGGCTTTTGTTTTTGAAATTTCATTATTGTTTTTACTAATTCAATCTCTTTACTTGTTATAGGTCTATTCAGATTTTCAATTTCTTCTTGAGTCATTTTCAATAGTTTGTGGTTTCTAGGTATTTGTCCATTTCAACCATGTTATCTATTGTGTTGGCACACCATTGTTCACAGTATTTCCTTTTAAATTTTTTGATTTCTGTAAAGTCAGTAGTATTGTCTCTTCTTTCATCTTGATTTTAGAACTTTGAGTCTTCTTTTTTACTCATTATAGTTAAATGAATTGTCATTTTTGTTGACCTTTCAGAGAAGCAACTTTTGGTTCTGCTCATTTCCTCTATTGTTTTTCCATTCTTTATTTTATTTATATTCACTCTCATCTTATTTCCTTCCTTTGCTGACTTTAGGTTTTGTTTGCTTTACTTTTCGAGTTTCATGTAAGGTGGAAGTTTAAGTTATTGATTTGAGAACATCCTTCTTTTTTAAAAATTTTGAAATATTGTGCTTTAATCTTAATTTATCTCAAAGTATTTTTCTAATTTCCTTTGTTGTTTGTTCTTGGCCTAGTTGCTTAATAGGCATGTGTTGTTTAATTCTACATATATGTGAATTTCCCAAATTTCTTCCTTTTACTGATTTCTAATTTCATTCTATTATGTGTGAAAAAAATACTTTGTATGATTTTAGTCTCTTTTAATGTATCAATACCTGTTTTATGACCTACCGTATGCATTTTCTTAGAGAACGTGCCATGTACACTTGAGAAAAATGTCTATTCTGCTGCTCTTCACATTGTTATACCTATTTGATTTATAGTATTATTGAAGTCTTCTATTCCTTGTTGATTTTCTGTTAGTTTTATACATATAGAAAGTTGGGTATTGAAGTCTTCCCTATTATTGTTGAATTGTCTGTTACTCCCTTCAATTCTATTAATTTTTGCTACATGTGTTTTCAGGCTCTGTTGTTAAAATTGATATATTTTCTTAATGGGTTGACTTTTATCATTATTAAATGTCCCTTTTCCCCCTCTACTAGCAATTTTTGTATTAAAATCTATTTATTTCATATTAGTATATTTTAATTGTTGTTTGCATGTTCTATCTTTTTAATCTTTTTACTTTAAATCTGTATGTCATTGAATCAAAATTATGTGTTATTGATAGCAGATCAACATTTAACAAAATATTTTCTTCACTTCCAAATTCTCTCAATTTCTACCTTTAATTGAAGTGCTTAATTCATTTACATTTAATATAATGTTTGATAAGGTGAGGTTTACATCTGCCATTTTCCAATTTTTCTATATGTCATGTCTTTTTTATTTTTGTTGTTACTTTATTCCTCTGTTATTGCCTTGTTGTCTGTTAAATAGATATTTTTAGTGTACTGTTTTAATCCCCTTTTCATTTCTTTTACTATTTCATTAAAGTTACTTTCTTAGTGGTTGCCCTGAAGATTATAATTAATGTCATAACTTATAAAAATGTAGTTCACATTGATACTAACTTAATTTCATCAGTATACCAAAAACTGCTCCTCTATAGCCCCATTTTCCCCATCTCTTTTGTGATAGTATCATGCATATTGGTGTAGAAGACCAAGGGATCACTCAGGTGATTGCTTCAAGTTCCACTCTTCATATATACTAGTTCGAAGTACTATTTCCATCTTCTGAAAAAAGTATGCTCCTATAACTTGTTTAATTCTACATAATTCTTCCTATAACTTGAAGCTGTGGTTTTCTGCTCCAATCTGTTAACATCTACTTTTCATGGTTAAAATCTGCTGTGTTTTGTTTTCCAGCTGTGATATTACATATTTGTCATGTGTTTCTGTATGTGTAAAGGGGGGAATATTATGTATTTTCAGGGATCTGACAAGAAAGGGAGGGGGAAGCGAATGTTCCTAGTCTGTCACATAATCCAGTGATCAATGTCTTCATTTTAAACATAAAATCTAGAAATCAGTGACAACTTTTTCTGTTTGTTTTTTGTCTAAAGATATATAGCTCTTCAGCAACAGGTCAAAGAATGGAAATTTGATTTCCTAACATCTGTTGCTTTTTCCTATATCATATTTGCTTTTTCAATGAAGCAATAATCTGAAAAGTCATTTTATCATCCCTATATATATCGATGTAATTTGACATTAAAGAGTTTACATTGTAAGTAAAATTAGAGTCCTAATGAATTTCTAGAAACAGATAGCAACATTGTACTTTAAAATTATTGTTGAAACCACATGAAAAATTATATAATTTTGCATAGAAATACAAGGTCTAAGATTCACTATTAACATCATTTCAATTGATTCTCACGTGCCAAATTAGAATAGATGACTTTATCAAATACTTGAGTGATTTATTAATAATTAAGGTATAAAATGCATGTTAATTATATAAGATAAAATTATATATAATAATCTTATAATTTAAGTATAAAACAAGTATAAATCAAAGAAGAAGGCATTTGGGTTCAAAATAAGCTCTTCATTCATTTGCCAATACCAATCAATGTTCAGTGCTAGATTAAAGACACTTCTTGGTGTTAATGCTGTTGTGAAATACTAGGTTGATATTTATTTTTATTTTACAAATACAAGTAGGAAATGGAATATTTTATTTCAATAGACAGTTTTTTAGATGATGACAGGAAAAGTTGACCTTCTTTACCCTAACTTTTCACATCATTTTCTTATGGTATAGAATAAGAACTTCTTTTAAAGCTCTCTGCCATTTTTTATCATCTTGTACCATATTACAGAGATCAATTCAAGCAAGGTCCCCATCAATACCAAAGGATATGAATGAGAAACCGTTCCCACTGCAATTAAAGAAGTATAGGCCTTAGGAAAATATGGGAGTCTAGAAGAATCACTTCCCATGCCTTCTCTTAAAAAAATAAAGTGAGAAAAACAAAACTCAAATCTTCTAATTAGTGTGGTCAATAGCTTTATATGAATTCTCTAACTGTTCATCATTTTCATTATCTTTAACTTCTTTGGAGGAGAAATATCCATAAAATTTTCACATTAATAAAGTCAGTTGCTCAGCGGCTTGAATTTGGATATAAATAAAGGATAATGAAAATATACTGTTAGACTATTTCAGTAAGAGCTGAGTATTAAAAAAGAAACTGGTAATTCATTCCTTAATCTCTGGAGATGGTTTGTTTTATGGAGAATATTGAGATTTTTCTTTTCTTCCATTGCTATTTATTTATGGAAAACTGAAGTAGAGTGCTCTTATATAACTTTAACTTCTAATTTTTATTTCTATACCATGTAAAACAAACTGTAAATGTCACTAAGAATTAAAATAAATACAATACAGAAATAGCGAATAGCCATTTCCAGAATAAATGTTTAAAGTAATATTTGAAAAGAAACGCATATTCACATTATTAATTGAACAGATTTAGGGAAGAAAAATTAAGATTATATATTTTTCTTCTCAGCTGAAAATATTATACATTTTAAATATTATGTGAAATATATGTATAATACATGCCTGATACATGTGGGTATTAAGTGAATTCTTTACAAAATATGTTGGATTTGGGGATAGAGCACTTGACTACCCACAGATAGTAGCTTTTGTACTAAGCAATGCCTTAGCAGATACTAACACAATAAGTGTATTTTTAAAATATTCATTTAATGAAAAACCACCACAAAACAGATACTATTGAGTAAAAACTAGTGGACAACTGGAAAAATCCAAGATACACATTGACAGTAGATCAGACAAACATACTGTGGTATACTCATATGTTATATAATGAAAACTAATGGACTATATTTACATGCAAAGTAACGTTAAGCTAAAGAATCAACATACAAAAGCTGGTGTACTTTAAAATGCCATTTATATAAAGTTCAAAAAGAATCACAACTAATTTATAGTATTATGATGTAGGATAAAGGTTATATTTGGGAAGGAACTGGAAAGTGGGCATGAGTGGCTTTCTGTTATTTTGGTAGTGTTTTATTTCTTTGTGACAATTCATCAGGTTGTACACCAATGGTATGAATTATTTTCTATATATTTGTTATAATTTATTTGGGTCTTCACGGAGAAAAATATCTAGGATATATGGCTGAAAGAAAATATTTTCTTACCTTTATTATAGGTTAAATCTAAATGTATATTGACAAGAGCTGGTAGGCAAAAACAAAACAAAAATCAGGGAAATTAATACCTCAGGCCATACAGACATTATTTGCTGTGACTCATGAGTTCTTCCTGGATGTTTTACGGGGGAAAGAGAAGTCACAAAACTATATAAACTAGCCATGGTATATTGGAGCCAGCCAATAACTTTTTAAAGAATTTCTGGAATTTAAAGAATTTAAGATATTTAAAGAATTTCTACATGAACATTACATTATCATGTAGACCTAACTGTAAGCTCATTGACACTTTAAGTCTCAATGAAGGAAACCAATCCATGGCTTTTTATTACCTTATTATTTTATTTTATTTTTTTATTAGTTTCAGGTGTACAAAACAATGTAGCTACCTTATTCTTAAATCACAAAGAATGAGAGAAAAAAAGTCTTCATCTGCTCTTAATCAAAACACTTCTACTTCTTCTATAACAACGTATAGACAAAACACTGCTTAGCATTTCATTAGCTAGCTGAGTTGTAATTCCAGCAGTGGTCTAACACAAACAACGCAACTGTGGCACCTTAAAAGCTCAATAAACTCAAAACATTGCCTTATGATTTTAATATCTTGAAATTGTGTTTACTCCCTTTGCGGTCAGTGCATACAGACTTTCAACACTGATACCCACAGATGAATTTTCATAGTTTCTTATTCTATCTTCTACTTCAAATTTAACACTCTGAATCTGATTTTGTGTAATTTACCCTGTATCTGCTTCTATACATACATATGTGAAATGTGGAAGGGAACTGAAGTCATTTTCTGGATAAACCAAGCCAAAAAATGGCCTCAATTGCCTAGATATTTCAGATGAAGTGTTTCTCTTAGTTTGAGTTATAAGGATAATATTGCAATTCTGTATTTTACATGCATAGGCAAATCTTTAGAATTCAGGGTTGAGAAGTGCTGAGGGCAGTGATTTCAAAATGAAAGAAAGGGATCTATTTTAAAGTGGAGTAAGAATTTGAATGTATGGTTATTATTTTGGCTTAAAGTTAGAAAACTTTCTTTTAAAAATATTACATTAACATTTTAGTGATCAGATTGATTTCCATAGTATGTAAATTGAAATGGGCCCCACGTAGCAGCAAAACTGGGTCAATGTTGATAATTAACATAGGAATAATTCATAGGATGGAATATAGTCAGCTTTGCTGTAAATACATAAGAATAAAAGATGCAGTGCTTGTCAAAAGATTCTTATGGCTGAGACATGCCACATGGTAATGCTATTCAGAATGTAATAACGAATGCCTTTCCTTATAATACCTATTCTAATCCTCTCACTCTAACCGAACATAAATATAAAGGATATTAAGAATATATTTGAGATGCCAATGAAATAAAATGTTGTCACTGGATAATGGTCTCCTGCCCTCATAAACCACCAAGCCAAAGGCAAGACTTATATTTTCAGAGTAAGAAGACATAAATCCCATGACAGTGTTTTATTGCAGTGATTGTATTTCTATTATGCAAAATGAACATGTAGATTTAATCAATTCAATTGATGTATGTTGATGTAGTAAATTGACAGTAGTTTATCATCATTATGAAATTGTTGTATTCCTTTAGGCAGTTTTTCAAAAAAAAATATGGATGTTTTAGGAAACAACTTTTGGGTTGAGGGGTAATAGAGGTTTGTGAGTAGCTGGAGTTTGGTTTTTCTTGAGAAAGTAACAGTTAATATAACAATTGAAGGACTATATAATTGATATACCCCAAAAAACTTGTGTAATAGTCTTGTTAATATTACAGTTTCACATTTCAACTTGCTGACAGGCAAAACATAATAATTAAATATAATTATTTGAGCAAAAAGCCGCAGTGACACAAAGAAAGTTGAACGCCTTCTCAGAGTGCTTTACTAAGGCGTTTACAAAACTAGCTTTGTTACTTTGAATAATGATTCCTGACTATCAGCTGATATCATTAGACTGGAGTATCATTTCATATTTCTAAGCACTACTGTAATACAACAAAGACCCATTGTGCAAGATAGCTTGGGCTTCTCATGGAAGCTCAACCATCTAAGCCAAACCAAGCATTATTCCCAGTGGAAAATAAAAACCCATTGCTTGCTTTCTTCTGTAGAAAATACATTAATGCCAGAATAGTTGGATTTATTTCATTAAATGTGTTTAGAATATCATATTTCATTAAGAAATACCTGTTCTTGAACATAGGTTTGCTTTGAGAACCTTTTCCAATTTTTTAAGTGGAGCCGACCTAGTACAGTTAATTATTCCCAAAGGCAGATCTGATCTCACATACCTTTTGTTCTATTTGCTGACTGTCTTAACATAACTGAATTTTGTATTTCTAAAGCTATCCATGTTATCATCTTCTGTCTCTGGCGCTATGCCCAACAAGTCTGAAAACTAAAAGTTTAATCGTCAGAATACAAGGAATAGGTAACTGAAAAGCTATTATTTGTCATAAAAATGCAAATCATCAAGCACATATATCCCTCAGGCCATTCAGGAACAAAAAAAATCAGAATGGCCAAAAGTGCAGTAAGAATGACATCTGGAAAATGCTAGCAGAGTTGAAATACTCTTTCATTGTTCTCATCATACTTTTTTCTTTAGGTTGTTCATTACAACATAGGCAATCCACTGCCAACGTAATTTTTTGTGGGGAAAGAAGATCTAGAATCAATACAATATTTCTAGATTAATCACAAATTTATTTTTATGGCAATTTTATTATGAACTCTATTTTTCATGATCACATACAGGTACTATATTAGTTTACTAGTGTTGCCATAACAAAATACCACAGACTGGGGTCGGGGGGAGTCAGAGGCTAGAAGTCCAAGATCCAGTTGTCAGTAGGTATGGTTTCTCTTGAAGTGTCTCTCCTTGGCTTGGGGATGGATGTCTTCTCACTGTGTCCTCACATGGACTTTCTTGTGTACACAGGCATACCTGATGTCTATTTGTGTGTCCTTAGTTTCCTTATAAAGACCCCAGTCAGATTGGATTAGGGCTCACCTATATATGACCTCTTTTAACCTTAATCACCTCTCTAAAGGCACTATCTTCAAATACAGTCTCATTCTGAGGTACTGGGAGTTAGGGCTTCAACATATGGATTTTTGCGGGACACAATTCAGCTCATCAAACATAGTAAGAAGATTACCTTTGAATTTTAATATTGTACATAAAATAAACTGAAACATTGGGTGGTGAAATGGGTTGCCAACACAAGCTATAAAGTTAGTGATATAGCCAAATAATATACGATCTTTATAAAAACATGACAAAAATGGTTCTGTTTTTAAAGGACTCTGTCACTCTTATTCTTCTAATTAACCACAATCCCAAGAATATCATTGTGCTATAATCATTGACAGACTATTTCTATGTGTATTGAATTCTTTGTACCCTAGGCCTTATCTTTCCTACAAAGAATAAGCTCCTTGAGAAAGAAACCATGATTTATATAAGTATGAATTGCACTTCACACCTAGCATAGGGACAAGGCGCTCTATAAATATTAGGGAAATAAATGGATAGTTGGATGGATGGATGGATGGATGGATGGATGGATGGATGGAATAATTTGCAAAAATGACTGAAGAAATATTTTTCTAAAGTGAACATAAGCTAGCTCTGGTCTGACCTAGATTTCATCCAAGATATTGGAAAGAAATAGATTCAACTACAAACCAGTTGGAAAGGGCAATCCAGGGGGATTAAAGTGGTATCTTGCTTGTACACTATATAATTCTGCTCTTTCAACATTATGCACACACATACCCTCACATAAGCCCTATATGAGACACGTTAAATATTTACAATGAATTATATGCATAATAAATCTATACACATATAAAACGGGACTATATTTGACATACTGTTTTAGGGTTTTACAACTTGCTTATCGGTGTATCATAATCATATATTTTTCCTGCAGCATCATTTTTAATTACTTCAAAGTAATTTATTGAGTAGTTACCCACATTCATTTAACTGTTTTCCTTATTATTGGCCATTTATGCATGTTTAAATTAGTGTTTGCTGTAGTTAATCCCTATAACTAGTGGTAAGCATTCCTCCTTGTTACTTTAGAATAAGTGTATAAGCATGGGTGCGCCGAGTTATAGGGTACACATGTTTTAATGGCTGTTAATAAGTACTTCCAAACCGCCATTCAGAAGCCTTTACCAATTTCTACTTCCCACCAGTAATGACTCACGTGCCCTTTCCCACAATCTGTATTATCGATTTTTAATGCATAGCAATAACTTTTTTTTGCTAGTTGTTTTCCAATTTTAAAGTAAAAAATGCTGCATAATCATTGTGATAATTTGCATATCTGTGGTAACTATTGAGTTGCAATGCAATGGTTTTGCTAATTTGATTTGCGGCAATCTTTTTATTTTCTAATTATATTATCCACAGCTTCCTGTCTTTTGCCCATTTTTAAAGGAGATAGTCTATATATCTTTTTCTAATTGGTTCACAATTCTTTTGATATGTTAGGATTTTTAGCACTTTGTCCTGTATGTTGGTGTTATATTCCCCCAGTAATCATTTATATTTAAATTTTGTTTTTGTTTTCTAGAATAGAAACATTTTGTTTAATTTTTAATTTTTCTATAGTCAAATGAGTTTGCATTATCCTGTATGTTTTTCTGTCTTTCATATCAAAATTAGAATAGGTTTCTTATCTTTCCTTTATATGGTTAAATTTCATATTTAAGTCTAAGTCTAACTATAATTAAAAAATAAAAATTGTTAAACATGAGGCAAACAGCAAAAATAATAGAACACACACAGCCATGTACCCAGATTTAAGAGATGTGTGCTCTTTCCACATTTCCTTCAATTTGCTCATATTCTTTTTTCTCTCATGTCTCTTAAAATAAAAACTACACACACACACACACACACACACACACACACACACACACAGGTGCCAAAAAATGTATACAAGTAGACACTTTGGTCAACATAGCTCAAGCAGTAGTTCGCTATAATCAGAAATGTCTAGATGTAACCACTTTGAGCACCCCTTGTAATTGTAGAAGTCAAATGTGACTTGTATTCATCTTTTGTTATCGGTATATATTATTACAATTTTAATTAGTTTTCCTTTCTTAAAATATTTATACATTTTTTTGGCACCCTCTGTATATGCAAAGTACATTCTCACACTTCAATCCATTTACCTTCCCTTTCGCTTCAGAAGTTACCACTAATTTAAAATTTCAGGGTAGCATTCATGTCCATAAGTGTCTATAATTATTTTGATACATCAATCAGTAATCCATATTCTTTGTTTCAGAGTTTCAATTTTTTATTAAATTTTAAAAATATGTCTATGTATTTGCAACATGACTTTTTACTCAGTATTGTGTTTCTGAAATTCACTAATGTGGCAATTGTGTTTTTCCCAACATTATATATTTTAAGAACTGTTAACACCTATGTTGATGGTTATAGATGTAGCTCACTCATTGTAATGGTTATCTAGTATACAAATGTATGACTAAACCTCAGATCACCTATTCTGCTACAAATGGACAATTAAGTAATTCTAACTTTTTTATTTTTCAATTTCAACCCATATTACAATGAGTATTCTAGCTAGCTCATGTTTCTTGGGAACATGAGTAAGAGCTTCCCAGTGAGACATACCTAGAAAAGGAATTTGTTGTGTCACACAAATGTGCATATTTAGCTTTACTAGCTATTGCCAAATTGTTCTCCAAAGTGGTTGTATAATCTACAGAGAAATGTGTAAGAATTACTGCTAATCCTGATTTTTGCCAAAACGTTAAAGAAATTCAAATTTCTTTACCAGTATGATGTCTCAGTGTTATTATGATTTGCATTCTACTATTACTCCTTTTGTTGTGAATCTCTTAATAGGTTGACTGGCTATTTTGAATCCTGTTCAGTGAAATATCTGACCATACTTAGTGCCATTTTTTTCCTACTGTTGTTTTAATTTTTCTCAATTTTATTTTTTAAAATTTAAATTCAAATGTTGCCCAGATTTTCCCCCAAAATGTTTTGTTTTAATTCTCTTTAGAATATCTTTTGATATATAAGTTTTTAAGGTTAGTGTATGAAATTTACAATTTCCTCTAAGTATTCTATAATTTTGTGTCTTATTCAATAAAAGTCCTTCTATCTTGATATCCTAAAAATATACCCCATATTTTCTTGAGAAACCTCCACAGTTTTGGTTTCCATATTTTGGTCTTTAACCCACATGGAGTATTTCATTTCCGTGCATAGTATAAGGTAGGGATCTAGTTTTACCATTTCCATTATGGAACATAAATTGTCTTGGCATTGTTTTATGGAATAGTCTATTCTTTTACAACAGATTTGTATTGTGGCATCTGTCATACACCATATACGTATAGTCAGTTCCTCTCCTCAGTCCTTTGCTTTTCTGTTTCTGTCTCAATAACTCACTGCTTTAAATACTTATCCTTTCCCAATGAGTTACTGAGTGTCCAATGACAAATCCCCTTCTCTAGTTTTTCATGACAATGTGGTCTTATCTACTCTTGATCCTTCACTTTTTGTAGATTTTCAGGATCAATTTGGCCAATTCTATGAATAGTCTTGTTGGAATTTTCATTTGAATCATAATGGGTTTATAGATCAATTGAGACTATTTGTGATCTCCATGTAGGTCTCCATTTTATTTAGATGTTTTGTCCTTCAAAGAAATTAAATACATTTCTTGAAAAACTGCTTGCTGGATCCTGCATGGTTAAAGTATTGATCACTCTGCATTGATACTGCATCCCATAAAACTTTTTTTTTTCTCACTCAAATACTTCATTCAAGAAATATTTGAAGTATAGTAGGTACTAGGGATTTAGTGATGAACAAAATAACATTCATGTTCTTTTGCAGTTTACAATCTAGTGAGGATACAGAATAACTATGCAATATGGTAAAGTGATATGAAGGGAAAAGTAGAGTACACCATGGGATCATGCAGGAAGAACATATAATCCAGACTTGAGACCTTAAATGTGGCTTCCTGAAGAAAGTAACATCTAAGTTGAGACTTGAAGGGTGAGTAGAAATTATTAGGTAAACAAGGAAGCAGTAGGGGTAAATAAATGTAATCTTAGTAGAGGAAAAAACACATGAGAACAATATAGTGTGTTCCCACAATTGAAAGAAGGTCGGTGTGGATGTATATCAGGAATTTGAGGCAAGAGAGGTCAGAAGGTAATCAGGAGGCATATAGCACAGGACATTCTAAGCCCTGTTAAGAAATTTGAACTTTGTCTAAAGAATAATAGTGAAGCATTGACAGATTTTTAGTATGAGGATGCTGTATAATCACATTTTCATTTTAGGAATATCACTTTGAATGGGAAGTAGATGGAAGACTGTAATGATGAAAAATAGGAGGCCAGGTAAAATACTGTTGCTTCTTAGATGAGAATGTTAGATTTTCATATTCTCTACATTTTTTAATTTTTAAAAAAGTATATGTTAAGCAGTTTTTAACTATAATAATTCTTTAGACAAGATATAGCTATGACTTTAATAGGGAAATGGCAGTGAAGCAATGAGTAGTTGCTGGATTGGAGAGAGATTTATGAGGTAGGATCAACAGGATTAGTACTTGATTGGATTTTAGGGACGAAGAAGATGAAACAGACTAAGATGGTGTTCAAAGTTTCATCTTGGGCAACTGGGTAGATCGCACAGCAGTTAACTGAGACGAGGTCCGTAGGAGAAAAAAATGGTTGGGGGTAGTGTCCAAGAATGATGAGTTTTTAACTTACATGGTGGATCAAGATGTCTTTTGCACAACTGAAGAGAAATTTTCAGTTGGTGTATCTGGTAAAACTTTTTTTTTTTTTTTAAGATTTTATTGGGGGAAGGGGAACAGGACTTGATTGGGGAACAATGGTCAAATTGTTGTCCTTTCAGTCTTAGTTGTGGAGGGTTCTGTTCAGCTTCAAGTTGTTGTTCTTTCAGTCTTAGTTGTGGAGGGCGCAGCTCAGCTCAGCTCCAGGTCCAGTTGCCGTTGCTAGTTGCAGGGGGCACAGCCCACCATCCCTTGCGGGAGTCAAACCGGCAACCTTGTGGTTGAGAGGACAGGCTCCAACCAACTGAGCCATCCGGGAGCTCAGCGGCAGCTCAGCTCAAGGTGCCGTGTTCAATTTTAGTTGCAGGGGGCGCTGCCCACCATCCCTTGCGGGAGTCGAGGAATTGAACTGGCAACCTTGTGGTTGAGAGCCCGCGCTCCAACCAACTGAGCCATCCAGGAGGCAGCTCAGCTCAAGGTGCCATGTTCAATCTTAGTTGCAGGGGGCAGAGCCCACCATCCCTTGCGGGACTCGAGGAATTGAACTGGCAACCTTGTGGTTGAGAGCCCACTGGCCCATGTGGGAATCGAACCGGCAGCCTTCGGAGTCAGGAGCACGGAGCTCTAACCGCCTGAGCCACCGGGCCGGCCCTGGTAAAACTTTTGATCTCTCTTAATAGTCTTCGTAGTTTGTGGATTCACGTGTATTTCTATCTATACATCATAACACCTATAATAGCAATATTATCTATATGCTTATTTATTTTTCTTTACTTATATCTAGACTAGGATGTCTAGATAATCTTGATAAATAGTGTCAATGAACGTCTTTACATTTTTCTCTTAAGTCAAAATAGATTCTTCTAAAGTCTCACTATTAAGTGTATTTCTTTTCTTTTCTTTTTTCTTTTTTTGCTGCAGGTTTTGAACAGGTATAGTTTCCTAAGTTTAAAGAAGTCCCCCTCAATTCAAATTAGTTTAGACTTAAAAATATATTGTTTTGTATGGTCTATCTACTGATAATTTTATTACCTTATTACTCCTCATTGTTCAAAGCTAGTTTTCCTTCATTATCTCCTTACCCTTTTATTTATTTCCTTACCCTTTTATTTAATTCAGTGATTCCCCTAATGTTATATTCAACTCTGGATTGTAAACCTATTGAAAATTAGGATGATATATTTTGTGTGTTTTCCACATTAATGTGATAATAAATGTTCAGCAAGCATTCTAATTGATTTATTGACAGAACTAAAATGAAACTCCTCGTTCAAATGATATCTTTAAGGATATAAGTAATTATAATTTGAAGTACCTCATAATATAGTGTTTTGAAAAAGGAAAGGACATTTCACATTGGAGCAGATGTTTGAAATACTGAGCCATTGCCTCATGGTTTCAGAGTTTACAAGAATGAAAAATGTTTGCCCCTGTGCTTTTGATTAAATTTAATGGATGGTACCGGAGTAACTCAATTAGGTTAATATGTCTGGAAAAATAAAATAATCAATTTGATAGTTAAATATAGACCCTAGTTCTGACATTAAAATCAATACTGAATAAGCCAACATTTTCCTCATACTCTCCTTCAAATTTAAAGAGATTATAGTTTTTAAAATAATTTTCACTAAGGGTCAATTATTTAGGTTAAATTCATTAGCGACATATGTCATGAGGTAGCTGCAATATAGCATTAACAATAGTTTAATTATTCTTGAAAATCTTTAGTTCCAGTTTTAGTTCAATCGCTTACTAGCTCTGTGAGTTAAACTGTATATACTCAGAGACTCAGTTTCTTAATATGAAATTGTAATAATTCTGTCTGCCTCATGGATTCCATATAAAGATTAAATGGAATGATGCCTATGAGGGCATTTATAAGTTCCACAGTATTGATAGAGAAAATTCTTTATCTCAAGAGATAATTTCATTTTAATAATTTCAAATTCTTATTTTACACTATAAAAGATCATTGTTCTGAAATGTATTTCTAAATAAAAACACCTTCTAACTAAGAAACTTGCTTTCATGTATCCTTTGATCTGCTAATTAGGCTTTCTGACATCAACAAGATAAAGTAATTTAATTACAGCAAAAACTATAACAATAACCTCTCTCTTTGTTCCAAGTAAGGTTGTGAAAGAACTTATGTTAGATTTTCTACATAGGTTATAGCTGGGTAAGAGGTTGGCATCCTATTATATTTGGATAATTGTTTTGTGTAGAGTGCACTGGGTGTAGCCAGATTAGATGTAGCTTGGAGACAATGGACTCGTGAACTTCTGAGCATCCTTCCCCATTTGTGGTGAATGCTCTTTAAAAACAATAACCCAAATATAATGTTTGTTACAATAAAAAAAACAAAATCACTGCTTGCAGCAGTTCCAGCTACAGACGGTGGGATAATGAAAGGAAGGAGAAAAATGTGATCAATGGCCTCACCTCCATCTTCCCTGCCTCACACTGGCCTCTGGCTACATGTTAGCATCACTTGTGATTATTGTGCCAGGCCACAAGCAGTCTTTCTGTGACTTCTCCCACAAATGACCATTTATATAGACATTCCAGCATTCTTTTGATGCTAGATGTTATGTGATTAGTGACAGCATGGTATGTGATTTTCTGTCCTACTTTTAACCTTTGTGGTTTGGAATGGCTTCTTGTAGGCTGCTTGTACTTGGGTCTTTCTTTTTTAACCAATCTGTCATTGAATTGGAGTGTTCAGACTATGTATGTTTAATATAATTATTGATAAAATTTGGTTTAACTATACCATCTTTCTATTTGTTTTCTGTTTATTCTTTGCTCTCATTTTGTTGTCTTTTTTGTGCTTGCTTTTGAATTAATTTTGAATTCATTGAGCATTTCTATGATTCATTTTATCTCCCTTTTTGGCTTCTTAGCTGTTTGTTATTTATGTGGTTGCTCTACGGGTCATAGGGTACATCTTTAGCTTATCACAATCAACTTTCAAGGGCTGTTCTAACATTTCTGTTTCTTCCCTCCTGGCCTCTGTGTTATTCCTGTCATGAATTTTACTTCTGTGTCAGTTAAAAGTCATATAACATATATTACAATTTCTACTGTAAATGACAAATTTACAGTAAAAGACAGAAACACAATTACTGCTTGTTGCAGTTCCAGCCATGAAAGTGGGATAATCAAAGGAGGGAGAGAGTGTGGTAGAAATTTAAATAATATGACAGAAGATTTTACACTTACCCATGCAGCTACCATTTCTGGTACTCTGCGTTCCTTTGTGTAATCCAGAATTCCGTGTGGCAGCCTTTTCCTTTTGCCTGAAGTACTTCATTTTACATTTTTTTTGTGTGTGTGTACAAAGCATGCAAGACTACTAGTGATGGATTCTTTTAAGTTTTTGTAAGTTTGAAAAAGTGTTTATCTTGCCTTAAATTTTGGAATATATTTTCTGTGGGTAAAGAATTCTATATTGGATTTGAGTTTGGTTTGTTTTTGTTTTGTTTTAATACTTTATGTTGCTCACTGTCTTCTGTCTTCCAGTATGTTCTGTCTTGCTAATGTTATACGTATTGTTATAGAAAAAATCTTCTGTCATCTTTGTGTTTGTTTCTCTGTACTGTGTATTTGTTTTCTTTGGTTGGTTTTAATAGTTTTCTCTTTATCAATGCTCTTCAGTAATTTTATGATGTGCCTTGGGGAAATTTTATTTATGTTTTGTTGCTTCGGGTTAGATGAGTTTATTGGATCTCTGGATTTTCAACAATTTTGGGAAAAAATTGGCCATTATTTTATTTCCCCCCTATTTCTCCTTTTCCTCAGAGACTCCAATCATATGCACACTCAGCTACATGAAATTTTTTCATAGTGTATTCATGCTGTGTTCATTTTATTTTCAGTCTTTTTTTTTCCCTCGGTGTTTCAATTTTCAATTTCTATTGATATATCTTTAAGTTCACTAATTTTTTTTTTTTTATTCTCCATTAACCCCAGAAAATGTCTTTTTCCTATCAGCGATTTTACTTTTTATCTCCAGAAGTTTGATTTGGGTCTTTTTATACCTGCCTGGTTTCTCTGCAATATGTTTGCTCCAACATCTTGGATATACGGAATACAGCTATAATAACTGTTTTAATATCCTTGTCTACTAATTCTATAATCTATGTCATTATTGGATCAACTTTGATTAATTTTTCTCCTCATTATAAGATGCATTTTCATGCTTGTTAAAATGCCTAGTAATTTTTTTTTTTTTTTTTCAATATGATGCCAGATGGTGAATTTTACCTTGTTGACCTTTGTTCTGGAACATGGTTAAGTTACTTAGAAACAGTTTAATCCTTTTGGGTCTCAATTGTAAGCACTTAACTTAGGGCTAATTTTGTCTGACTTCTGAGGTAAAATCCTTCTAAGTACTTTACCTGATGCCCATGAAATACTGGTTTTATATGAGCACCAAGGATAGTTTTCTCCACTTTTTTTCCAGTAGCTCCTTTCCCAGTTTCTGGTAGTGTCTTCAGAGGCACGTGCTGATCAGAACTCAGCTGAGTGGGGCTGAGTCTCTATGTTAAGCTCTCTCTTCTGGTACCTTGCTATGTAAAGTCTAGCCACTCTGGCCTCCTTGTACAACTAGCTCTATCTCCTCAATTCAGGAAACTGTCGTGTTCTGTCTGGATTAGCCCTCCCTACACTAGAGTTTGATGACTTTCCCTGGACAATTAGACCTCATCTGTTTCTTGTCTTTGGGGATTGCTGTCTATCATTGCTAGATGTGCAGTGTGTTGACAACAGGTTTCGTTTTTTAAATATATATACATATATTTATTTTCCCTTTTTTTGAAAACAATTTTTCAGACAGAAGCATAAATAGAGGCCCATTGCTTCATCTTGGAAGTTGTCACTCATACTGAAAACTACAGTCTATAAGAGATGGAATTTTGTTAATGGTGCCATAGGCATCAATTTTTTTCTTATCTATGGATATCTAATGGATCCAGCCCAATAATTGAAAAAAAAGGAAAAAAGCCTTTCCTCATTGCCCTGCAGGGTCACCTTAGTCATAAATCAATAGTGGTATATGAGTGAGCCTTTTTCGGGACTGTTTTGTTCCATTGGTCTACTTCTGTATCCTAAACTAATATCATTCTCTTAATTTCTGTAAGTGTGTAATAATAGATCTTGATTAAAAGGTTTGTTCTTCTACTTCAGGATTGCTTTAAGACTCTTCAGACCCTTTTAATTTTCACACAAATCTTAACATCAGCTTATGAATGTTGAACATAGGAATTAATTTGGGAAAAAATGCTGTCTGTAGAGTATTGGGCCTTTCAGTTTATGAGCACAGTATATTTTTGAATTTACTGAGATGTTCTTTGCTATCTAATAATATTCAATATAGAAGTCTTAAATATCTTTTGTTAGCATCATTTCTAGACATTTGGTATTTTGATGTTTTGTAAATGATATTTTTAAAATCACTTGCTATTTATTTGTTTTTATAAAGAAATGATGATATTTTTGTACATTAAACATGTGTACATTAACTGTATAAGCAGCCTTGTTAAATATAAATATTAAGTCTGAAAATGATCTGTTGATATCTTTATCTTCAATGTACGAAAGTCACTGAGGATAATACTGTTTTTCTTTCCTTTATCTCTACACTTATGGGTTTTATGTATTTGTCTCTCCTCATTATACTGGCTGGGACCTTCAATTTATAGTTGAACAGAAGTGATGACAGTGTGCATTTTCTGAGTCATTCCCAGTCTCATGGATGAAGGTTTCAATAACTCACCACTAAGTGTAATATTAGCTGTGCAATATTAGAGACAAAAATCATCTTTATCATGTGAACAAGGAACTCCTATTCTTAATTTACTAAGATATTTTTTATTATTATGAAAGGGTCTTAGATTTTATAAAATATGTTCATGAAGCTATTAAAATGATCATCTGTTTTACTTATTCAATTAAACTAGTAAGTTACATTGCTTGATTTTTAACAGAAAAACCAAACATATTCCTGGATTTATATGACCATGATATATTATGATTTTTATATATCACTCAAATAGATTTGTTAATAGTTCATTTATCATTATCATATCCCTATTCATAAGGAATATCATTACTTAGTAGCCTTCCTTTTATATATTTACATTTAAAGGTATACAGTTATTAAACACAATAATTTGTTATGGGCTCAATTGTGTCTCCCAAAAGTTAATGTGTTGAAGCTGTAACCCTCAGTACCTCAGAATGTGATCTTATTTTAAAATAGGGATATTGCAGCTGGAATTACTTAAAATGAGGTTATTCTGGAGTAGAGTGGGCCCCTAATCCACAACGACTAATGTCTTACAAAAAGGAAGAATTTGGACACAGGTGCGCACACTGGGAGAATGCCATATGAAGATCAAAGCAGTTATCAGGGTGATGCAGCCAAATCCAAGGAATGCCAAAGGTTGCCAGGAACCACTAGAAGCTCAGAGAAGCATGGGGCATATTAATCCCTCACAGCCCTCAGGAGAAAACAACCCCACTGGCACTTTGATCTTGTCTTCTAGCCTGCAAAACTGTGAGACAATAAACTTCTATTGTTGAAGCTACTTAGTGATACTCTTTTACAGCAGCCTAAGCAAACTAATACAGATCGTGAAGATTTTTATCATTTGTTTTCAGCAGTTTTAATATGATATGCCTAGGTGTTATTTTTTTCATATTTGTCTTATTTTTGGTTTCCAAATTTTTGAGTTATCTTGTGACTTTTGGAACTTTGGAACTTATGGGTTTCATAGTTTTGAAACTACGGACAAAGCTGCAAATGCTGCTTTGATTTGCAGAGACTTCCTATAGTGTATTAGCTTCCCACATTGCATAGCTTTAGACTATGGTAATACCTCTAGAGAAAAAACTGGCTAGATTTTGAAGCTCATCAATTATTCAGTTTTGTCTCTCTAGCCTTAGAAGACCACTAAAAGTTTTCTGTCCCTCACCGTTAGGTCTCTACGCAAGAGCAGCTCAGATTTTTAATCTCGTATTCTGCTTCCAGAATTGACAAATAGTATTTAGGAAGGGCCAGCTCACCTCTCTTGAAAACTTTTCTTATCCGGTCTTCATTATTTTAGCGGTACTATGATGCCTGTAGCCAGATTAATAATTTCAGCTTGTTCTCCCCATTTTCTCGTTGGGAGTATTGGTCTATCACCCATCTTATTTGATTTTTTCTTTTCTGGTTATAAATGTAACACATATTTTTCACAAAAATTGAGAGAAAGAAATTATCCCTTTTCTTATCAACCTTAGATAATCATTATTAATATTTTAGTGTGTTCCCTTCCATATCTATTTTTTGGAAATGTTTTATTCAGTGTACACACACACACACACACACACACACACACACACCATATTTTGGCCAACATTAAGATATCACTGATGGTCTATGAACTTCAAAACTTAGAAATAAATACCCATTAATGCGTAAGGGAGATTATCCATACCAAGAGATCCTCATTCAGTCGAGTCACTTAATTCTATTGAATGAAAAGAACTTGTCTAAAGAATGTGTAAATTTAGGAAGCTAATCAGCAATGGAAGCAGAAAAAAGTAAGTATTACAGAGACCAACTCTCACGTATCTAATTCCCTTTGCTCTGATCTTTTGCTCAATATGCATTTTTTTAAATAGTTGATTTCCTGTGTGGAATTGTCTATAGGGAAAAATTATGCTAGTAAATTAGTTCTCTTTATAATTAATTTCTTGGCCTTGTGTTTTTCTGCATTTATTTTTTTTTAATGTGGTTTATATGAATATACATTAGAGTGTGGTCCACTTGCATTGCTATAACTTGCTTCTGTCTCAGCAGTACTGAGGGAATGAAGTTGTGGGAATCTGTCAGGGTAGCTATTGGCTTTTCTCAGGCAACACCCAATCAATCCACAAATGACTTTCTATTAAAGTACCAGTATTCACTTAGTAAATAGCATTTGTGTTTTCATAATTGAGATTATTTTGTACATACAATTTTGTAATCTGCTATTTTCAGTTATTCAAATAATATGAAGCTTTTTCCAATCATTAGTTTCTCTAAAATGAAAATATCTTGAGAGCACAGATTGTTTGGTCTCGTTCATTTCTGTATTCCATTACTAGAGTAGAAGCTGATGCATGGTAGTTACTCAGTAAATACTGGGAGAATGAATTAATGAACTATTATTTTCTAACCAATTAATAATGTCTAGTGCCATGTTACCTGTAAGAGCCATAGCTCATTTCATCAATTCTCTATCATTGGTCATTTAGTTAATTTCCCAATGTTTTACTTTTATCAGCAGGGCAGTGATGAGTGAATTTGTAGACACACGATTGGGCTTATTTTATTGTTTATCTAGTTCAAGTTCCTAAATTAGTGGTTGTATAGATGTGCTGGGTTTTTGGAAGTGTCAAATTGTTCAAGCAGCCTTTAACATGTTTATTGATACATCCAAATACTGAGATGATAGTCTAAATAACAAATTAAAATTGAAGTCTTCATTAAATAAATAGTACAGTAAGAGGAGGGTAAGAAAACAATATTCTGGCACATTCATATCCCTGTACTGAAATTGGACCCAGCTGCATCATTAGGCAGCCTAACTTCCGGGCTGGTAAGGAGTCTGGGCTCCAGGCCACCTTTTCATGGACCTGCCTTGTCATGTGGTGCTAACCACCAATCACAGATGACACTGATGGAATGGCTTAACAAGTTGAATGTGACATCTTGTCAGGTAGAGGTCCCAGTGACAAATAGAAAGCTGGACATAACCACAGCTGTGAGGAACTTCCAGTCTGATGCCTCACTGATACCGTATTTTATCAAGACAACTTCCCAAGCAGACTGCTCTTCTTGACCTGGTTTCCCTGTCTTTGTCTATCAGCATATTCATTTGACAGTGTGCTAAGGCACTCGCAGAAAGTAAAGACAGTTTCTCATTCTGTATCTACATTGAAAATCTTTGGCTGTTGGTAGTGCTTGTCTTGTGATTTGTGAGACAGCCTCAGTTTTCTTCCGGAAAATTGTGTGTTTATATAAGGATGTCGTGACTTAGGGAAGCCAGTCCCAGGCTTGGACTAGCTTCCTCTGTGAGCATCACCAGGGTAGGCATTAGCATGCTCTGCTTTTGATTTACTGTTCCAAAGTCCTTGGAAAACACTTGCAGCTTAGTGAGCTGGAAGCATGAATTTTATAGGAGGGTCATGGTATATAGAGGTTTAACTCCCAGGTCTTTCCAAACGCTATTGTGATTCATGTTATCGCAGTTATCTCTTTAGTTCAAAATGTAAAGTTCTTCATTTATTTTTTATCTAGAATGTTTTCTCTTGTTATATAAAGGTAATATTTTTAAGTGTGAGAATTGTATATCCTCTGACTGATGCTCTGTGGTACACCTGAATAAATTTGAGCTTACAGGTCGTACCATATGCTAGCAGGGCTGGACTCCCAGGTATGCATTTACATTTATGGCATTCTTCCAGTTGCAGATAACTGCCGATTAATTGAATTTTGAGCAAACTGACAATATGAGTCTATATCCCAGACTTAGTCTAGCCCTATGATGGCTTATCCAGTAGTGCAATTTTTTTCCTTACTCTTCCCTCCCCAGCTCCTTTACTTTTCAGCATCAACATAACCCCACGTTGCTGACTCAAGCAACAAGTAGTGAGATGTCATTGTCCAGTACAAACAACATTACAAGGCTATAATTCTTGTGTAGCTTTTGTTCATGTTTCACTCATTTGATATTTATTGAGCACCTACAATTTGTCAGGCACTGTATTCTGCTGATAAAGATTGAACAGGCAAGACCTTCCTCTATGGCTCTTTTAATGAGGGAATGAAAATAACCATATTATCATAAGTTCAGTGCGTGATAAGTTCTATGAAGAAAGGTCAAGTAATGGGATGAAAAATGAGGAAGAATATGGCTTCTTTATAAGGGGTGGTCAGTAAAGGCCTCTCAGAGGAGGTGACATTTGAGCTAAGACCTGAATGATGAAAAGAAACAGCCCTGTGAGTCCCTGGAGGATGAGTGTTTCAGATAGCAAGCACAGAGGCCGTCACAGGAGAACTAATCAGCCTGGTTTGTGTAAGGGGCAGATGGAAGTATTCTGGGGTGTAACTTTTTGTTTTGATACAATTTCAAACATAGGAAAATTTGCAGCAGTAATAAATATAAAGGGCACACATATACCCTTTTTCCAGAGTCACAAATTGTTAGCATTTTGCTGCATTTACTTTATCATTTAATATCTCTCTCTCCATTCATCTATCCACAGACACACATATGATATATGCATGTTGAACACACTTACACATTTTTACTAAACCACCTGAGAGTTAGTTTCATACATTATGCCCCTTATCCTGAAATACATCAGTGTATTTCTTTAGAACAAGACTATTCTTTTATATAAACACATAACAATGATCAAAATCAGGAAATTACATTAAAATTAATACAATACTATCTTGTAATTCACAGTCTATATTCAAATTTTTCCAATTGTCCAATTCTTTTACAGCTCTTTCCCCCCAAGCTCCAGGATCCAGCCCAGGATCATGCATTGCATTTGACTGTCATGTCTCTTTTGTTTCATATAGTCTGGAACAATTCCTCAACCTGTCTTTATCTTAACGTTTTACAGACTACAGGAAATTACATTGTAGAACAAAACTCAACCTGAATTTAATTTTTCCTCATGATCAGATGCAGCTTATCCATCTTTAGCAAAAATAGCACAGAAATGATGTGTCCTCAGTGTATCATATCAGGAATAATATTAGTTTATTCTACTATTGGTGATTTTAGTTTTCATCTCTTGGTTAAAGAAGTAGCTAATAGGATTTCTCCACCATAGAATCCCTCTATATTCCATTAGTAATTAATTTTATGGGAAAATATTTGGATACTATTTAAATATCCTGTTTCACATTGAACATTTATCCACCAATTTTAGTATCCATTAATATTTCTTGCATAGCTATCTGGTTGCAAAATTGTGATTTCTACCTCTGTCATTTCTACTACATTTATGAATCAGCATTCTTCCAAAAGAACTTTCCTTTCTTCCTCATTTTCTTGCTTATTCAATTATTCATTTACTTACATCACTATGGCTTCATTGATTCTTACATATTTCAATGAGTTTTCATCTGTTATTCTCATTATTTACTTGGTCCCCCCATAGATAGCCAATAGGAGCCACTTCAGCTAGGCTTCTGTGCCGTTTTGGTTTGTCCCAATCTTTTTTTAAATGCGTCCATACTTTCTGAAACAAGAGGTTCTCACCTTATATCTGCCCTGTCCCAATTCTGAAGTCAGCCATTTCTTCAAGGAGGCTTGGTTTCTTTTAGTGGGAAATGGTATTTAGAAACTGTTAAGAAATCAGGGGCTCTTAGTGTCTCACCAAGGCAAATACTTTGAAAAATGCTTGGAAGTCCTATTTCACTGCTACATATTTTTTATATCAATGGCCAGTAGGCATGAGCTGCTAATATTTTCAGTTCACTCATACAAGGCAAAAGGCAGGACTTATTCCTAAGATTTGAAAAGAAAGAAGTTTGATTTTGTATTTTTAAGATCAAACTCAGTGCTATGTGTTTTGACGCTTTGTGCACCTTTTGACATTAAGAGACATCAACCTGAGAGTAGGTCAAAGAATAAAAGCTTCAGTGCAAATAAGAGTTAGTCCATGTATTCTAAAGAAAGTTCTACCTTGCCTATCATCAGGGGGCAAGAACTGCTACCTGATACAGCTGAGAATAGCAGAAAGTTGATGCTTCCAAGGCAGTAGTATAAAATGTCATCTCTAATATCTATATTCGCTATAGGGAAGTATGCAAATAAATAATAAGGCTGAAAAGACATGTGCCTAGATCAATTTCTGCAAATGCCGTCAAGTGGTCTTGTCTCCTCAAAGACACCTGAAGATCATTCCAAAGCATTCATTGTTACCTCCACAGAGACACTCATTTTGGTTTGATGCGATACATAAGGCTGAATGTAAGGGGCAAAAACAACGCAGTAGACGATAACTGTAATGCTCCACATTAGATGCAATTTTACACAAGCCAGTGTAGCAAGGATTTATTTAGAGTCTTTTATACACAAGACTTCTAACCAGACTAGCACAGGAAGTCCAAGTTCATGCTTCAAGCCCTGGAGCTTTCCATTTCTCTAACTGCTCCAAACAGGGAAATAAAAATAGTTTTTAAAATGAACAATTTATACTCATACCAAACAAACAAACAAACAAGAAAAACATATCCATATATCAAAATCATAAAAGAACTGGAAGGTTGTGAGGGAGGCTCAGCCTGGAAGAGATGTCCATGAGCTCAGTTGTTGTGGGGGTATCAGGAAATAAAAGCACCCCACATAAGTTCGGGAGTCATAGCCAGGCTCACTGCTATCATTTCTGTCAGCTCTCCATCTCCCCTGAAAAGGGCTAACGATAGCTATTATTAATGCTGCTGAGGCCTATGGCTTATATCAGGCTGCCTCCTTGGAACTTACGAGCACACAGATATAACTTCTAAACTGGGAACTGAGCTAAGCCCCCTGCTAGCTCATTGAACTCCAACATCCCTGTATCACAAAAGAAAAGGGGAGACACAAAGCCAACTTAAGACCTTGTTTTGTGCTAGCACACCAGAACACTGGCACCACCTGAAGAAGATGGTTGTAAAACTAAGACACACAAGGTTCCGCAAGACAGAGGAGGAAAACAAGTGAGGGTGAAGGAGAAGAGAGAGAGAAATGAAAACATCAACTTAAAATTAGCCTGCAACTAAAATCCCCATAAATTGAATACTGTAAAGAGAACTAAATGAAGAAAATCAACAGAGGAAAGATGGATTAATTTGAGATGAAATTAAAATAGAAAAACAACTATAATAAACATACATGGGATCTTGAAAGATATAACTGATGGGAAAACTTTATAAGCTACGAGGCGTGATCAAAAGATATGGTAGATATTTAAATTTAAAGTAATAATTATAGTAAAAGACACATTGCCATTAATCCCCCTCAAAATACTCCCCCTCACTTCAAACGCACTTATCCCATCGTTCTTGCCACTTTGTGAAGCAGTTCTGGAAGTCCTCTTTCATGAGTGTCTTTACTTCATTCTCCATCATGACAGTGCTCTGTGTCACACATCGCTTCTGGTATATGGCAATTTCTGTCAAATAAAAACAACATGGTGTGTCCTCATCCACCTTATTCACCGGATCTGGCACCATGTGACTGCTGGTTCTTGCCCAAAGTCAAAATGACCATGAAAGGTAAACATTTTGAATCGATTCAGGACATCGAGGCAGCCAGGGCAGTGCAGCTAAAGACACTCACTTAAGAGGACTTTCAGAACTGCTTCAGAAAGTGGCAAGAATGGTGTGATAAGTGTGTTTAAAATAAGGAGGGGGAGTATTTTGAGGGGGATTAATGGAAATGTGTCTTATACTGTAATAATTTTTTTTTTTAGTTTAAACATTCACCATAGTGTTTTTGATCACACCCCATATGATAAGCATTGACAGAAAAACACAATTCCCATCCTCAAGGAACTTCTGATGATAAAAACTGTCTGTCTGTCTGTCTCTCTCTCTCTCTTTCTCTCTCTCCATGTAGATAAATAGATGATGATGATGATGATGATGATGATGATGATGATGATAGATAGATAGATAGATAGATGATAGATAGATCTGACTACTTTTTCACCTTATCTAATCGACATACATACAAACTTTAGAATGCATTATAATGTATATCATTTATTATTGTCTAACTGTGGCATTGCAGTTATTTTTATAAAAAAGGTGAAATATTGGGTGGTGAACACACAATGTGGTATATAGATGGTATATTACAGAATTGTACACCTGAAATCTATATAACTTTGCTAACAGTTGTCACCCCAATAAACTTTAATTTTAGAAAAAGATGAAATAGTTCCTTCTAATCTCTAGCATTATTTCCATCAGAATATCTCATTTGCATTCTATTTTAATGTACAGCACCTAAGTTTTTTCTTAAGTTCTTTTTTAGGTGACTTTTTTCTCTAAGCATAATGCATTTGAGATTAATCTATGTTGTTGTGTGTATTAGTATTCATTCCTTTATATTGCAGAGTAGATTTTATTGTGTGGATATATCAAGTTTTTATCCATACATCAGTTCAAGGACATTTGGTTTCTGTTTATTATAAAATTATTATTATTTTGTGATTATGAACACAGTCATTAAACATTCACATAAAGATTTTTGAATAAGCATATTTTTAATTAACCTGGGTAAATAGAGGTGAGATTTCTGGATTTTATGTTAAAAGTATGTTTAGCTTTATAAAAAACAGCCACACTGTTTTCCAAAGTGGCTGTACTATTTTGCCCTCACTTCAGGAGCATATGAATGCTCTATTTTGTTTCTTAATTGTAGCCCTTCTTATAAGTATGCAGGGGTATCTGTGGTTTTAAATCTTCTTTGCCTAATGACTAATGATGTAGAGCACATTTCCATGTACTTATTTAGCATCCATATATCTTCCTTTGTGAAATCCTTTGCCCAATTTTGTTGTTTTGTTTTAATTAGTGAAATTTAAGAGTTTAAAAAAAATAGTGAATATAAGTCCTTCGAAAGATATTTGTTTTGCAAATATTTTCTCCCTACCTGTGGTCTGTCTTTATATTCTCTTAGCATTATATTTCACAGAGGGAAAGTTTTTAATTTTGATAAAGTCCAATGTATGATTTTTATAAATTGAATGGCTCATGCTTATGGTATAGTAACCAAGAAATCTTGCATAACTGAGAAAGGATTTTCTCCTATTTTCTCTCAGAAGTTGTATGATTTTAAGTTTTATATTTGTTCCCGATCTATTATGAGTAAATTTTCAGTATCATGCAAGTGTTTTGTCAGTTCTTTTTTTTTTTTGCATATGAAATTTTAGTTGTCTCAGCACCTTTTAAGAGACTATTCTTTATCCATTCTAATTGCATTTGTATCTTTGTCAAAATACAATTGACTGCGTATGTGGGGGTGTATTTACATTGATCTATTTGTCTATCTTGATGCCAATATCACACTCTCTCATTTATTGTAGCTCTATAATCATTCTGGACATCAAGTAGTATTCTTATTTTTCAAAATTGCTTTGGTTATTCTACTTCTTTTGCTCTCCATGTAATCAATCGCTCGATGGCTATATATAAATCTTCTGAGATTTGATTGTGATTGCGCTGCATCTCAGGATCAATTTGAAGAATATTGACATCTTCACAATATTGACTCCTCCAATTAATGAACGCTGTACCTCTGTCCTTTTATTTAGATCTTTTCTGGTTTTCTTAGAGTTTTCTAAATTTCTGCACATAGAGGCTGCACATATTTTGTTAGGTTTATATCTATTTATTTCATGTTTTTATTGCTATTATAAAACCTTTTTCTTGGAGTTTCCGATTATTCATTGATAGTATATAGCATGGCAATTGATTTTTGTATACTGGCCTTTTAATCGGAAACCCTGCTGAACTCACTTATTATAGTGACTCTTTTGTTGATGTCATAGGATTTTTTAGCAGATAATTATATCAGCTGCAAGTAAAGACAGTTTTATTTTTTTCCTTTTTAATCTGTGTGCTTTTTAATTTCCTTTAAAAAAATTGATTGCACTGGTTAGGAACCTCTAGTTCAATGTTGAATATGAATGGTGAGAGCAAATATCCTTGCTTTGTTTCTGATCTTAATAGGCCAAGCATTCAGATTTCACCATTATGTAGAATGTAAGCTATAGGTTTTCATAGATGCCTTTTATCAGGGTGAGGAATTTCCCTTCTATTTCTAGTTTTCAAAGAGATTTTATCTGGAATTAATATTGAATTTTGTTAAATCCTTCTCTTTATCTATTGAAATAATCATATGAAGGCTTCTCTTCTTTAGTCTATTGATATGGTAATTATAATGATTTTTTTCAGCGTTGAAGTAGCATTCCTGGTATAAAAACTACTTGCTCAAAATTTATTATCCTTTCTATATATTGTTGGATTTGATTTGCTATTATTTTATTCAAAATTTTACATCCATGTTCAAGGAAAATATCTATCACTAGTTTTGTTCTTGTAACACCTATTTCTGGTTTTAGTATCAGGGCAATGCTAGCCTCCTAATATGAGAAATATTACTTTCATGAAGTTTCTATAGTTTTGGCATTTCTTCCTTAAAAGTTTGGGAGAATTAGTGAATCCATTGAGCTTGGTATTTTCTTTCTTGGAAGAGTTTTAACCATGAATTCAATTTCCTTTATATATAATAGAGTACTCGTGTTATACTCTTTTCCTCTTGAATGAACTTGGATAGTTTTTTGCCTCTCAAGGAATTTGCTCTTGCATCTAAGTTGTTGAATTTACTGCCTTTAAATTGTTTGTAATGTTTTATTATCCTTTAATGTTTGTAGGATCTGTAATGATGTTTCCTTTTTCATTTTGATATTGGTAATTTGTATCTTCCGTTTTTATTTTTTGCTTGGTAAGTCTGGCTAGAGGTTTGTCACTTTTATGGACCTTTGCAAAGAATAAGCATTTGGTTTCCATTTGCTATATTGTTTTCATTTTCACTTTCATTGATTATTGTGCCTATATTTATTATACTTTTTTCTACATCTTGGATTTAATTTGTTTTTCTTTTACCAGTTTCTTAAAGTGGAAGCTTTGATCAGTAAGTTGAGACTTTTTCTTTTGTTTTCTAATATAAACATTTAATGTTATACATTTCCCTGTAAGTACTGCTTTAACTGCATTCCACAAATTTTGTTTGTTTTTATTGCTATTTTCTTTCTATTTAAATTATTTTCTAATTGCCCATGTGACTTTCTTTTTGACTCATGGATTATGTAGAAGTGTATAAGCTTAACTTGAGGCATTTGGGGCTTTTCCAGTAATTTTTCTATTGCTGTTATCTAAGTTTTTTCAATAGTCCTAGAATAACTTTTTGTGATTTTCATTATTTTAAATGTGTTATAATTTGATTTACGTCTCTGAATATTGTCTATATTGGTGAATACAGACAACATTCTGAGCCATAATTTGTATTCTGCTATTGTTAGTTAGAATGTTCTATAATGTTAATTGCATAAAGCTGATTGATAGTGTTGTTTCAGGCTTTGATATCCTTATTGATTTTCTGTCTACATGTTGTATTAATTTCTGAGAGAGAATTGTTGAAGTATCCAAGTATTATGGATACTTTAAATCCAAATCATAGACTATCTATTGCCCTTTTTGGTTCCATGATTTTTGCTTCATGTATTCTCAAGCACAGTTTTTAGGTCCACACACATTTAGGATTATTTTTTATTCTTAGTGATTGATTTTTTCATCATTGTGTAATGTCTTCATTTAGCCCCAGTAATAGTGCTTGTTCTGAAGTCTATCTCACACTGCCTAACATGTTTATGTTTTATAATATTGGCCTTTATTTCTTGGCTTATGGAATTAAAACTGAGCCCTATTTTTATGTAGTGAAATGGTGAAAAAACTGAGTAGGCCGACTAAGATGAATGATTCAAGTGAGCAAATCAAGGTTTAGTGAGTTCAAAGAAAATGGAGGCTCAAATGAGAGTCTGAAATGAAGAAATTGAAGTGCTGAGAGGCTGTGTTACATCCGGCTGGTTAGTGGCAGAGCCAGAGCTAAGATTCTGACTCTGGGTAATCTCTAGTTCCACCCAAACTGAAAATAAGTCGGCCAGTGAATTAGCCCTGCATGGACACCTTATTATCTAATAGTTCTAAGGGTATACAATAGTGATTTAAAGTCAAGTAACTTATATCTGAGGTTCTTAGAATAGGGAATCCACTTCTCTTTGGTAACAAATTATGGGGAACAGCTCATTGTGCTGCAGGGAATAAACCAAAAGAAGTTATAAAGTGATTGCCCACATTCTCTTTCTAAGATGAAATGGTTGACAAGGCAGGTAGAGCAATGATCTCATGACATCAGTGAAGCAATCACTATTTGATAGGAACGTGACTCTCAAAATCTGCAGTGGCTTTGTGAATTAATTACCACTTTTTGACTTTCCAGGTGCTTTACTAAAAATCTGTCTGGTAAGCACCTCCCACAGTGAAGAGTATATGCATATGCATTGAGGTGCAATGTTTTCCATTATATTCAGAACCAAACACTGCCCTTTATCACTTTTGCAGGAGAAATTATGAATGACAAGCACAGTTGGCATAAAGTCATTAGTAGATTGCACTTTTATTTGTTCATCCAAAGGTGCCTTTCCTCTTAAGCTGATTAACATAGAAAATAAAAACAGTAGGCTATGTATTGGGAAATTATTTTGTTGCAACATCTTTTTATCTCCTGCCCTTCCATTTCCTCTTATTCATATTGCTATAGGAATCTTGGGATTTTTATAGCTGTCCCTTTTAAGATAGATTTTCAGAATCTGCTCAGGGAACGTTTGATGGGATCTATTTTTGGTCTCCGTAGGAGAATCCTAATTTGCGTGTCCTCATGGGTTGCCATGGCCTAAATTGATCTACACTGACCTGGTTCATTTTAAATCAATTCAACATTTTCCTGTGTGTGCACAGAACTAACTACTACCTGTACTTCAGATGCTGCAAAATCAATCCCAAGGAAATGTAAGCAATCTGGATAGGTTTTTCAAATAAAATTGTATTGGTTACACTGTTCAACATTGAAGGGCACTGAGGTGAGACTAAGAAACTTGAAGAGTTTAACTAACCAACTGGTCAAAAACTGTCAGTTGTCTGCGCTACAAAATGCATTTTGTCTCACCTAATATCTAATTGTTTCTTTATCTGTCATCTGAAGTGATTGTTATAAAGTTAATGCAAATAGCATTTTATTATATTTCTTTTAAGTATATATACTAGTATGCAATATTTTTGTGGCAAGATGGACAATTATTATTCTGCTGCAATGGTAACAGGTATTTTTTATATAATTTAAAACCATTTTATTTTTTGTTCATTATTAATTTCAGGTTTATAAAACAACACAGTGATTAGACATTTACACACCTCACAAAGTGATAACCCCAACAAGTCCACCCATCTGACACCATACATAGCTATTAAAATACCATTGACTATATTCCTTATGCTGTATTTTACTTTTGTAACTATTTATTTTTTAAAATTATAGTTGACATTCAATATTATTTTATATTAGTTTCAGGTGTACAGCATAGTGGGCAGGCATTTATATAATTTATGAAATGATCCCCCAGTAAATCTAGCACTATACATAGTTTTTACAATATTATTGATTATATTCCCCATAGTCTATTTCACATCCCTGTGACTATTTTGTAACTACCAATTTGCACTTCCTAATCCCTTCACCTTTTTCACCCATCCCTCCAAACCCCCTTCCATCTAGCAACCATCAGTTTATTCTCTGTATCCATGAGTCTATTTCTGTTTTGTTTGTTCATTTATTCTGTTCTTTAGATGCCACATGTAAGTCAGATCATATGGTATTTGTCTTTCTTAGTCTGACTTACTTCACTTCACGTAATACTCTCCAAGTCCATCCATATTGTTGAAAATGGTAAGATTCCATTCTTTTTTATGGCAGAGTAATACTTCATTGTACATATGTACACAATTTCTTTATTCGATTGTCTATTGATAGGCATTTGGTTGTTTTCATATCTTGGCTACTGTGAATAGCGCTGCAGTTACACAGGGGTGCATATATCTTTTCAAATTAGTGTTTTGATTTCTTTGGATAAATACCCAGGAGTGGAATTGCTGGGTCATAATAGTTCCATTTTTAATTTCTTGAAGAACCTCCATACTTTCTCCATAGCGGCTGCACCAATTTGCAGTCCCCTGAGGGTTCCCTCTTCTTCACATCCTCATCAGCATTTGTTTGTTGATGTATAGATGATAGCCATTCTGACAGGAGTGAGGTGGTATCTCACTGTGATTTTTATTTGCATTTTTCTGATAATTAGTGATGTTGAACATGTTTTCATATATCTATTGGCCATGTGTATGTCCTCTTTGGAGAAATGTCTATTCTGGACCTCTGCCCATTTCTTAATTGGATTGTTTATTTTTCTGTTGTTGAGCTGTATGAGTTTGTTTGTTTATTTTTATATAGATTTTAGATATTAACTCCTTATCAGATATATCATTGACAAATATCTTTTTGCATTCAATAGGATGTCTTTTTGTTTTGTTGATTGTTTCCTTTGCTGTGAAAAAACTTTTTGGCTTGATGTAGTCCATTTGTTTATTTTTTGTTTTGTCTCCCTTGCCCAAGGAGATATATCAGTAAAAAGGGTAATGTCTGAGAGTTTACTTCCCATATTTTCTTCTAGGAGTTTTTTTGTTTTGTTTTGTTTTGTTTGGGCTTTTGTACTTTAAGTTTATTCTTGTATATGGATTAAGAAGTGGTCTAGTTTCGGTTTTTTGCATGTGTTTGTCCAGTTTGCCCAGCACTATTTATTGAGCAGCTTGTCTTTACCTTAATGTATATTCTTGCTTCCTTTGTCATAGATTAAATGACCATATAGGGATGGATTTATTCCTGGGCTGTTTATTGTGTTCCACTGATCTATGTGTCAGTTTTTATGCTAGTACCATGCTGTTTTGATCACTATGGCCTTGAAGTATACTTTGATATCAGGTAGTGTGATACCTCCAGCTTTACTCTTCTTTCTTAGCATTGCTGTGGCTATCTTTTTAGGGTATTTTATGGTTCCATATAAATTTTAGGATTATTTGTCCTAGTACTGTGAAAAATGCCATTGGTATTTTGATAGGAATTGCATTGAATCTATATACTGATTTGGGAATTATGAACATTTTAACTGTGAGGTGTGATAAAAAATGATGAATGTTTAAATTAAAAAAAAATATTACAGTAAAAGACACATTGCCATTAATCTCCCTCAAAATACTCCCCCTTGCTTTGAACACACTCATCCCATCATTCTTGCCACTTTCTGAAGCAGTTCTGGAAGTCCTCTTTCATTAGTGTCTTTAGTTGCACTGCCAGGGCTGCCTTGATGTCCTGAATCATTTCAAAATATTTTCTTTTCATGGTCATTTTGACTTTGGGGAAGAGCCAGAGTCTCATGGTGCCCAATCAGGTGAATAACGTGGATGAGGGCACACTGTAATGTTTTTATTTGAGAGAAATTGCTGAACCAGAAACAATGTGTGACAAGGAGCGTTGTCATGATTGAGGATGAAGTAAAGACACTCACGAAAGAGGACTTCCAGAACTGCTGCAGAAAGTGGCAAGAACGATGGGATGTGTTCAAAGCGGGGGGGAATATTGTGAGGGAGATTAATGGCAATGTGTCTTTTACTATAATAATTATTTTATTTAAACGTTCACCACACTTTTTGATTATACCTTGTATATTAATTCTTCCTATCCATGAGCATGGTGTATGTTTCCATTTATTTGTATCTTTTTAAATTTCTCTCTTCAATGTCTTATAATTTTCTGAGTACAAGTCTTTTATTTTCTCGGTTAAATTTATTCCTAGGTGTTTTATTTTTTTGATGCAATTGTAAATGGGATTGTTTTCTTAATTTCTTTTTCTAATAGTTCACTTTTGGTATATAAAAATGCAACTGATTTCTGAATATTAATTTTGTATCCTGCTACTTTACTAAATTCATTTATACAGGTTCTTTCTTTTTTTTTAAAGTTTATTGGGGTGACAATTGTTAGTAAAATTACATAGATTTCAGGGGTACAATTCTGTATTACATCATCTATATATCCCATTGTGTGTTCACCACCCAGAGTCAGTTCTCCTTCCATCACCATATATTTGATCCCCCTTACCCTCATCTCCTACCCCCCTCCCCCTTTACCCTCTGGTAACCACTAAACTATTGTATGTGTCTATGAGTTTTTGTTTCTCATTTGTTTGTCTTGTTCTTTTGTTGTTTTTGGTTCATATCCACATATCAGTGAAATCATATGGTTCTCTGCTTTTTCTGTCTGACTTGTTTCGCTTAGCATTATACTCTCAAGATCCACCCATGTTGTCACAAATGGTCCTATTTCATCTTTTCTTACCACCAAATAGTATTCCATTGTGTATATATACCACAACTTCTTTATCCATTCATCTATCGAAGGACATTTTGGTTGTTTCCATGTCTTGGCCACCGTAAATAAAGCTGCAATGAACGTTGGCGCACACATGTCTTTATGTATAAATGTTTTCAGATATTTTTGGGTAGATACCCAGGAGAGGGATTGCTGGGTCATATGGTAATTCTATTCATAAATTTTTTAGGAACCTCCACACTGCCTTCCATAGTGGCTACACCAATCTCTATTCCCACCAACAGTGTATGAGGGTTCCTTTTTCTCCACAGCCTCTCCAACACTTGTTACTATTTGTCTTGTTGATAATAGCCATTCTAACTGGGGTGAGGTGATATCTCACTGTGGTTTTTATTTGCATTTCTCTGATGATTAGTGATGTTGAACATTTTTTCATATCTCTATTTGCCATTTGTATGTCCTCTTTGGAGAAATGTCTCTTCAGGTCCTCTGCCCATTTTTCAATTGGGTTGTTTGTTTTTTTGTTGTTGAGTTTCATGAGTTCCTTGAATATTTTGGATATTAGCCCCTTATGGAGGCACTGTTTGCAAAAATCTTCTCCCATTCAGTTGGTTGCCTCTTTATTTTGTCAATGGTTTCTATTGCTGTGCAGAAGCTTTTAAGTTTCATATAGTCCCATTTGTTTATTTTAGCTTTTATTTCCCTTGCCTTGGAGTCAAATTCATAAAATGCTCTTTGAACCCAAGGTCCATAAGTTTAGTACCTATGTTTTCTTCTATGCAGTTTATTGTGTCAGGTCTTAAGCTTAAGTCTTTGATCCATTTTGAATTAATTTTGGTACAAGGTGACAGATAGGTCCAGTTTCATTCTTTTGCACGTGGCTATCCAATTCTGTCAGCACCATTTATTGAAGAGGCTGTCTTTTTTCCATTGTATGTTTTTTGCTTCTTTGTCAAAAATTATCTGTCCATATTTATGTGGTTTTATTTCTGGGTTCTCAATTCTATTCCATTGGTCTATGTGTCTGTTTTTCTGCCAATACCATGCTGTTTTGATTACTGTAGGCCTGTAGTACAAGCTAAAGTCAGGGAGTGTGATACCTCCAGTATTGTTCTTTTTTCTTAAGATTGCTTTGGCTATTCGGGGTCTTTTGTGGTTCCAAACAAATCTGATGACTTTTTGTCCTATTGCTTTAAAAAATGCCATTGGGATTTTGATGGGGATTGCATTGAATCTGTATATTGCTTTGGGTAATATGGCCATTTTAACTATGTTGATTCTTTCAATCTATGAGCACGGAATGTCTTTCCATTTCTTTGTGTCTTCTTCAATTTCTTTTAAAAATGTCTTGTAGTTTTCAGCATATAGGTCTTTCACATCCTTGGTTAAGTTTATTCCTAGGTATTTTATTCTTTTTGCTGCAATTGAAAAAGGAATTGTTTTTTGTATTTCTATTTCTGAGATTTCATTGTTAGTATATTGGAATGCAATGGACTTTTGTCCGTTGATTTTGTAGCCGGCAACTTTACTATATTTGTTGATTGTTTCTAATAGCTTGTTGGTGGAGTCTTTTGGGTTTTCTATATATAGCATCATGTCATCAGCAAAGAGTGATAATTTAACTTTTTCATTCCCAATTTGGATGCCTTTTATTTCTTTCTCTTGCCTGATTGCTCTGGCAAGGACTTCCAACAGTATGTTGAAAAGCAGAGGTGATAGGGGACATCCCTGTCGTGTTCCTGAACGTAGAACAAAGGGCTTCAGTTTTTCACCATTAATTATGAGATCAGCTGAGGGTTTGTCATAAATGGCCTTTATTATGTTAAGGTATTTTCCTTCTATACCTATTTTATTAAGTGTTTTAATCATAAATGGATGTTGTATCTTGTCAAATGCTTTTTCTGCATCAATAGATATAATCATATGATTTTTGTCCTTTATTTTGTTTATGTGATGTATCACATTGATGGATTTGCGGATGTTGAACCATCCTTGTGCCCCAGGGATGAACCCCACTTGGTCGTGATGAACAATCTTTTTAATGCATTGTTTTATTCGATTTGCTAGAATTTTGTTTAGGATTTTTGCATCTGTATTCATCAGAGATATTTGTCTGTAGTTTTCTTTCTTTGTGTTGTCCTTACCAGGTTTTGGTATCAGGGTAATGTTAGCCTCATAAAATGAGTTGGGGAGTACTGTCTTTTTTTCAAATTTTTGGAAGAGTTTGAGCAGGATTGGTATTAGATTCTCTTTGAAGGTTTGGTAGAATTCACTAGTGAAGCCATTTGGTTCCAGACATTTGCTTTTGGGAAGGTTTTGGATGACTGATTCAATTCCGTTACTGTGATTTGGTCTGTTTAGATTTTCCAGTTCTTCATGGTTCAGCCTTGGAAGGCTATATGTTTCTAAGAACCTGTCCATTTCTTCTAGGTTATTGAATTTGGTGGCATATAGTACTTCATAGCATTTTTGGATGATCCTTTGTATTTCTGTGGCATCCGTGATAACCTCCCCTTTTTCATTTCTGATTTTGTTAATTAGTGTCTTCTCTCTTTTTATCTTAGTGAGTCTTGCCAAGGGTTTGTCAACTTTGTTAATCTTTTCAAAGAACCAGTTCTTTGCCATATTAATTTTTTTCTATTGTCTTTTTGTTCTCTATATTATTTAGTTCGGCTCTGATTTTTATTATTTCCTTTCTTCTGTTGACCTTGGGTTTCATTTGTTCTTCCTTTTCTAGTTCTTTAAGGTGTAACGTGAGGTTATTTATTTGAGATTTTTCTTGTTTCTTGAGATAGGCCTGTAATGATATAAATCTCCCTCTTAAAACTGCTTTCGCTGCATCCCAAAAATTTTGGTAGGATGTATTTTCATTGTCATTTGTTTCTATGTATCTTTTGATCTCGCCTCTAATTTCTTCTTTGACCTGGTCATTCTTTAAAAGTATGTTGTTTAATCTCCATGTATTTGTGTTTTTTCCTGCTTTCTTTTTGCAGTTGATATCCAATTTCAAAGCCTTGTGATCAGAGAATATGCTTGGTAGGATGTCAATCTTCTTAAATTTGCTTAGGCTGATTTTATGTCCCAATATATAGTCTATCCTTGAGAATGTTCCATGTACACTAGAAAAGAAATGTATAGTCTGATGTTTTAGGATAAAGTGCTCTGTGTATGTCAATTATGTCCATTTCATCTAATGTGTCATTTAGGGCTGCTATTTCATTATTTATTTTCTGTTTGGATGATCTAGCCATAGCTGTCAAAGATATATTCGGGTCCCCTAGTATAATTGGTGTTTTGGTCAATTTCTACCTTTAGTTCTGTTAGTAGTTGCTTGGTATATTTCGGTGCTCCCTGATTGGGTGCATAAATATTGATGAGTGTTATGTCTTCTTGCTGTATAGTCCCCTTTACCATTATGAAATGTCCATCTTTGTCTCTTGTTACCTTTTTCACACTGAAGTCTGTTTCATCTGATATCAGTATGGCTACACCTGATTTTCTCTGGATACCATTTGCTTGGAGTGTCAATTTCTACCCTTTCACTTTGAGTCTATGCTTGTCCTTATAGCTGAGATGTGTCTCTTGGAGACAGCATATGGTTGGGCAGGTTATTTCTTAATGTCAAGATTCTGTAGTCAGTTTTACTTTAGAAGTTAGATGTTAAAAAAAAAAAAAAAAGGAATCTGAGCTGAATAAGGGTCTATGGTAGTTTGCTAGAAAATGCTGCACTGTTTAGCAAGGGACAACAGAAATAGTAGTTGGAACTTCTCTCAGTATTTTAGCACCTGTTTATAAACAAATTTTTCCTTAAGTAAACTGCTAAACTATACGGAGATAATGATTATACTTCTTATTTTGTTTAGAGCAATATCCCATATTTGGAAATATATTATATTATTGAGCTTTTAAAATACCAAATGTGCAATAAATGTGGTTTATAAATACATATGATACTAAGTATAAATAACTAATGCTATAGGGAACTTAAAAAGCTATAAAAGTTCCTAGAAGGGAAATAAAACTTCTTACTGGAGCTGAATTAGGGAATATTTAATTGATAGTAAGTCACTTAAGTTAGGCCTTAAGGAGGTAATAGATTTGAACATGGGAAGACCAAAAAATATTTCTATGTAAAAGGAATAGTACAAACAAATTCATTGAAGCAGAGGACTGTGGGTATTTATTGAAAACAGAGACTAGAAGATTAAAGCACAGATTGAGAAAGAAGTAAAATATGCCTGTTGTGGCCAGATAATGGTGACCCTTGCAAACCAGTCTAAGACTTTTCTTTTTAAGCTATGAGGGACCATCAGAGTTCTAGGACTCTTGAAACATACCATAAAATTATAAGATTCATTCATAAAAGCAACATCTAAAAGGCATATTTTCAAGATGTATTTAACTTCAGGCAAATGTGTTATATTTGAAAGATAGAGTGGGGTGTCCTTGCCCTTAAGGTGTTTTGAGTTTGAAGGAAGAAATAGATGTACAAATAAAAAGCATTTGAATTACAGGCTGAATGCTTTTCTCACAGAGACAGATACAGAGTGCTAAGGAAACAGTAGAGACAACATTATAGTAGCGCAGTTGTAGCTCAGAAACAGGTAAATACTGAATTATCAGTGGCTTGACATAGTACGTATTTATCTCCTGTTTCATCACAGCCAAATGTGGTACTCCTTCTCAGACGGCCAGCTGTATGGTCATTCAGGAACCTAGGTTCTTTCATTTTATAATTCTACCCTCCTCTGGGTCTGCCACATCATTAGTATGCGTGAGGATAACCAAGAGGGAAGCATGTATGCATAACTTGGCTCAGAAAGTTCATACTTATTCCATGTATGAGAACCAATAGAACTGGAAATGTGGCATGTTTGTGTATCCAAGACAAGTACACATTGGAGTCTCTTCACCAAAAGCACGTTTGATTATGGGGTAGGGATAGGTAGCTACAGGAACAATGGAAAGTGCTGGTATAGTTGTATTTGGTTGCTTATATCTGGCATTTGTTCTCATCAGTTAGAAACTATCTGACAGCTGTTCTGATTGGCTGGTGCTCATGTCATTCAGTTGTTAAATATTTTTATTAACTTTCACAATTTACGTGTACATGCTAAGCCTAGAAGAGTGAGAGTAAATAAATCCAAGAGTTCTATAGCAAGATTGAATTGTTAATAGGTTGTAGGATAAATCAAAGTGAAGAGATTTGGAGGTAATACGATAATTTAGAGGCTATTTCGAAAGTACAGGTGAGTTGTGACACATGAACAGAAAATAATACCGTAGAGGTAAAGACTCAGGCAGAAAACTGAAAACATATTTTGAGGCAGCTATTTGGATATGAAAAGCAAGAGGGGAAGAAGAGTAAACTAACTAACTAACTAACTAACTAACTAACTAACTAACTAACTAACCTAACTAAATCAAGTCAGAGATGTTGAGTCTAGATAGTTCAGAGATTGATAGTGCTTTTACCAAAATAGAGAACAAGGAAGAGGGGAAAATTTTAGAAGGATCATTAGATTCTTAGCCTTTGCAAAACAAGAATCTGCTTTGTAGTCCCAGAATCTACTATGGACCTGAGCATGTAGTAGGTGCTCCATAAATATTCATTTAATTAATGGTGAATGAAACACAATTATTTCAGTTTTAGATGTACTGAGGTTTTGGTGTCAGTAAGATGTTTAGTAAGAGATGTCCATCAAGTAGTTGCAAGAGTAGAAGCAGGGTAAGGAGGTAATAAAAGCCTCCTAGGGAAGATGGTAATTAAATACAGATGATTACAAGGAAGAAAGTGACAGCAATTAGAGAAAACTTCGGAACAATCCCTATAATTAAAGGAGAAGAAAATTCAGAGGTGAACCACAGATGAAAGAAGAGAACTGGACAGGAAAAAAATGTCTCAGAAAATAGAGAAGCAATTTAAAAAAAATTTTAAAGGGGGTAGTTAGGCATATTAAATGACATGGACATGTTAAGAACAAAGAAACAATAATTTTATTTCTAAATCGGGGTTAAAAAACAGTTACATTTATTTTATTTTGTAGATGGTGTTCTTTCATTCACTTTTTTTCTTTCTAAATTTTTAGGGGCAGGGATCATGGAAGTACAAATTGCCTATGTTCACGTCTCCTTAAGATAATTGCTGTTAAATTTGGCATATTTCCTTACAGCCATTTTAAATGAATATGGAAATATTCATCTCCATATTCATTCCAATAAATTCTCAGAGGAGAAGTTATCAGTTGTCAAATGTACCATTTGTCAATATAAAATTACTTTCTTTGAACTATTTAATGATTTTTGCCTTAAATTCTATTTTGTCTGAAAATAGTGTTACAACTAATAATTTAATATTTGTATTTTCTTAATAGATCATTTTTATTCCTTTTCTCTTTTAATATTTTGTTTCAACAGTCTCTTGTAAGGTACATTTAGTTTAATTTTTCCTTCGGCTTCTATGGTATTAATGGCATTTACTTTTATTGCTACAATTTATATTTGCTCTTCTTTTTGCTTTATATGCTATATTTTGTATGATTCCTTGTTTTTACTGTGTATTTTTTTCTATTTAAATTTGTTATTTTTATTTTGGTTTTCCCCAATGATTGCGAAGGCATATATCCTGTTTTTAATTCTTCTCATGATTACATTCACATTTCTCAAAAACTTTTATATGTCAAAAATGATCAAACTTTTATATGTCAAAACTTTTATATGTCAAAAATGATCACATTTCTCAAAAACTTTTATATGTCAAAAATGATCAATGATTTTGCATCATATCCTTCTTTTGATCTTTTCCCCATTCCATATAAGAGGGGGAATGTAATACAGTTTTACTTCTTTTTACTTCATTTTCTCATATTTTAAAACTATAATGTATATTTTAAGAGTTATATTAATTAATATATTAATTTATTACATAAATTATTTCTCTTTAAGCAACATTTTATTTTAATTCAATGGTGTAACAAAATTTAACAATTATTTAGACTGAAATTTATGTTTCATTTGATTCTGATCAATGCTACCCTTTGTAGAAGTATTGGCTGAATGTTAGTTTCTGGAACTACTTTTGAGGTCATTGTCCTCAAAGAACTTAGAATCTACAGGCTTTCTCTCAATACTGTTGCTGTATCTTGTTCCCTATTTTGGTTAAAAGCACTACTGAACTTTGAATTACCTCTAATTTCCTAACGTAATTATTTTATAGAAAGTATAAAGGAGGAATTTATTCTATGTATGTGAAAATCTAAAGATTCTTGGGAGCAAAATCAATTATTTTATCATTTTATATTGCAGGGGGGAAATCTAAGGCTGATTTTATTTATATTTACTTATTTTTCTGTCTCCATATTTGGAGCATTTTATTTTTATCCTTGTAGTTTATTTTGTTTTCTTGAATATTTCCTTCTTTGACATGGTATAGAAAGTCATTTCAATATATACACTTAGGTCATTTTTCAGCTCTTTAAGTTTTCTGTGGTTATATCTTTTAATACTGCTTCTACACCAATTTCTCTTTTTTTAATTGATTACTATTTGGGTTGAATAACATTTTATTTATTTCATTTCAGTTATCTCTTCTCTCTTTATTTTTACTTTGTATTTTCCTCTTAACTTTGGAAATCTTAAGAGAAAATAAATGAAAATCTTCGGGAAATAATTTTAAATTGGTAATTCATAACACTGGTTTATTTTTCATCATGTCTTTTCTTATTTTTAAAACTATTTTTATTGTGTATTGATCTTTTACCTTGGCACTTCATGTTTTCATACCATCCTTCTTTATCTCACATATTTTTTTCTCTGACTCTTCTGTTCTATAGCTTTTAGCTCCTGTTTTATAGATATTATATCTTATAACCTATCAGGTACCAAGTAGTTTTCTGTATCTTTTTTCAGATTCCTGCAGTCAATAATTTTTTTGAAAGTTTATTTTCTTCTGGATATATGAGATAATGTATCATTCTTCTTGCCTTTCCGTAATTTAGAGATTCTTTTTGAAATTTTCTTCTGCTTGCCATGCACTGGAGAGAGGTCTATATACTACCAGTGTTTGCCAACAGACAGGATTTACACATTGGCTGTGTGTTCCTCTCTACACATTTGCATGCTAGTGCAAGCCCCTATTTAGATCTACAGCTGCATATAACATTGATAACCAGTTCTCAGTCTCTGGTAGGTTTTTATCTAACGTGGCTCTGCTGGAATATGAGGAGATAATTTTCTGTCCATTTTGCCTGGCTCTGAAATCTCCAAATAGTGCTATTATCCTCAGTCTGTTTGGAAAACAAGGCCCTTCCTACCTCTGCAAGATCGCTCTTTCTCCCAATAGAACTTTATTAGTGATAAGTAACCTCTCAAGTATGTAGTATAATCTCTGCCCATCAATTTTCTTCTATTTAATTTTTAAATTATTTTTATGACCTGGAATCTAACTGTATATTTAGGGGAATTGATATAGACAAGTAAAATTGAGACCTTCAGGTGCTGCAAAAAATCAGTGCCTGTATGCTGGTTGGGAAAGACTTTGGGGACAAACAGTTATAGAGCAAGGACTATATATGAGCATATTCCCCTATTTCTGTCTGAAGAGCCCTCAATTCCCTTTTGAAAGCCCATTCCATTGGCTCCTAAATTACTAAAGATTGCCACATAGTAAATATAAATTCATTTTTCAGCATGCTCAATTGATTAAATCCCATTCAAAAATATATTATAATAGACAAGAGTGAGACTGTTATTATGGGGACTCTGCAAGCCTAGCGTAGTGTATTTTAAAAGTATGAATAATTTCCAGGATTTGATCCTTAGCTGTTACTAATAATAAATTATTTGTAATATACCACACAATTATGGTAATGTGCCAGCATGTCAAGAAATCATAGTTTAGAAATTCTGGAATAAAACACTGGTGGGGTATTAATATTTAGACATTCTTAGTAGTTTAGCCTCAAGCCTAAAGTTTTGTACTTTTACTCTGTTCTTTAACCAGCAACAGTTGAGTTATTCAGAGGTATAAAAGAAAGGAAAAAACACATTCTCTCATACTCCCCTATTTTCCTACCCCCAAACCTGAACGGTTGCTATGGCAATCAATTGCTCCTCTGGTAAGACAGCTTTTCCAATGCTTAATACTCCTTGCCAACATTCTGTTTCAATAACTCCTGAAATGGTCCTGCAACTTTAAGTATTCCTTGTTCCATCTGCACACCTGTTAGAGTAACCATTTTGAAACAGAATTCTTATTGTACTATTTTACTGCTTATGCATCGTCAAAGACTACAAGGATGTTGTACTGAATGAAGGTGAAGTCTTCATATAGAAGAGTCACATTCAGAGCCCCTACTCTGTCTCTATCACCTCCACTTTACCCCCTTCCATCCTCTCCCTGGGGGCCAGAGTGACACACCTAAGGTAGAGAGGGTCTGATGTCTCTGTTCGGCACACAAGAAAAGTTCTGTAGATACTGATATTTGGGGATTCCCCAAGAAAATGTCTTTACTCCTGTGCTGGGAAGCCTCTGAGATGACCTTCAATGACCCCTGCTTCATTATATTCATGCTCTGGGTACTCTCTTCTCTCTGAGTATGGTCTGGGTTTAGTGATTCACTTTTAATGAATAGAATATGACAGAAGTCAGGAGATGCTACTTCCAAGATTAGGTTACAAAAAGACAGTGGCTTCTGTCTTGTGAACGCTCTCTCACTCACTGGCTCTGAGGGAAATCAACGGCCATGTTGCTACAAGGAGAGATTTGAATGGCAAGAAACTGATGTCACTGACCAACAGCCATAAATGAGCTTTAAAATGGACCCTCCCCCCGTTGACCTTTGAGTTGTCTGCAGCCTCTGTGAACACCTTGATTTTGGCCTTGTGACAGATCCTGAGCCAAAGGCCAGGTCCAAATTCCTGACCCTCTAAAATATTGTGAGATGATGAATGTTTGTTGTTTTAAGCTGCTAATTAGGGATAACTTGCTATGGAGTAAATAACTAATATAATCACTACCCAACTATTCCATGATGGGGACCATTATTTAACAAGCCCCAACAACCCACTGAGAGCTTCCCATTGCCTTTTTACTATTTTTATTTTAAACAGATATAATTGAGAAAAGGAATATGAGGAAAATTTGAGGAATGATGGCTATGTTCATTTTTTTTAATATGATGATGATTCCATGTGTATATATATGTCAAAATGTATCAAAATATATGTTTTAAATATATGCAGTTTATTGTAGCTAAATACCTCAATAAAGCTGTTAAATATGTATTTAACAATAAGGATTTAACAGAATGGAGATATAATATACACCAAATATTGAAAAAAGACTCTAATGTAAAAGAGAGGTGCCCCCAAAAATAAAATGTAAAAGTCACTCAGAGAAAACTGAAACAGTGTAGAAACAAAGAAGGAAAGTTTTTAAAATATCTATAATTATCTTCTAAGAAAGAAATGAAAATTGTTCATCCATGCAAAAGGGAGGATATAAAAAAAAAAGTATAAGAAAGAAAAAGTTCTTAGAAATTAAAAACATAATGGAAGCTAATCATTCAACAGAAGGTTTAGAAGATAAACTTAGCCAGAGCTCTTCAATGGAATAAAGACAAAGAGGAAGAATATGGGAACAAGAGGATGTGAAAATGAGAGGCCCAGTTCCAGAGGCCTAGCATTAGTACGAAGGGAATTCCAGGGAGAAAAATAAAAGAACAAAGAAGACAAAGGGGAGTTATTTATCAACGAAAAAATTTTTTTTAATTTGAAGAGCTAAAGACATATTTATACACTTAAGAGGCCCAAATAGTTCAAAAAAATGAATTGAAAAAGACCTATAATAAGGCACTTTGTATTAATTATCCACTGATATGTAAAGAATGGCTACAAAATCTGACAACTAAAAACAACATATATTTATCATCTCCCATTTTCGTTGAGTTAGGAATCCAGACATGACTCAGCTGGGTTCTCTATTTCAGGGTCTCTCACAAGGCTGCAGTCAACATGTTGGACAAGACTAGAGTCTCTTCTGAATGCAACCTGGGCAAGACTCCACTTCTAAGTGACTCACTAATTTTTATCAGAATGTAGTTCCCTGTGGGTTATTACACTGAGAATCTCAATCACTTGCTGACTCTGGCCTATAGACCATCCTTAGTTGCTTGCCTCTCCAATATGGCAAACTAATTTATCAAAGCATAAATATCAAGAAGGCAAAAAAGAATTTGCTAACAAGACAGAAGTCACACCTAATCATGGAAGTGCTATCCAATTACCTTTGCCATATTTTATTAATTAGAAGTAAGTCATTGGGCCAGCCCATACTCAAGGAGAGTGAATTACACAAGGAATGTGTACTTCAAGGTAGGGGATATTGGAGCCCTTTTTGGAAATCTGTCTACCACATATTTCACTGTGAAAATTGAAAAATCAAGGACAAAGCAAACTTAAAACTTCCTGTGACAGAGACCATTAGCCATCATAAAACATTTCATGTGTTTCTTTGTTTTTCTCAGAAGACTTCCTTGCAGTTAGAGTAATGGTTCTCAACTGGGGTTGATTTTTGGCTCCCAGGAGACACTGGCAGTATTAATAGACATTTTTGTTTGTCATATGTGGAGAGTGTTACTGCCATCTAGTGGGCGGAGTATAGAGATGTTGCTCAATATCCTACAATGCCCTAGACAACACCCTACAACAAAGCAGTGTTTAGCCCAAATGTCAATATGGCCAAGGTTTAGAAACCCTTGGGCTAGAATCCTGTACTTTTTGCCAAGTGCTATGAGCATAAATGACATGACACTTCTATGCCAAAGCAATTAAGAACTAGTGTTTTTCTCCCAAGTCTTTCTTCCTCTGTCAGAGTGAACTTGCAAGTCACATGTTGAGATGGTAGCATTTTAAAATGGAAAGAGGATTCTTGGGTCACCTGATAGAGCAGAGCTTCTAATTAACTGTATCAAACTTTACGTGAACAAAAAACAAACATTTGTTTTGTTAATTGAGATTTCAGCATTTGTCTATTGAGAAAATTAGAAGTACGTATCTTGAACAATACAGCTCTAGAGAGAATAAACTGGGAACTACAAATGACTGGGAATCAGGATGATATCAGATGCTTCAAAAGCAGCATCAGAAGCGAGAAGACAGTGGAGCCTCAATAAACTGAGGGACAATGATATCCACTTTAATATCACAACTATCTCTTGATATTAAATACATTTGGTTAATAATGTTTGGGAAACAGGTAAAAAGATTTTATATAAAAATTGTCTGAATCCATTCTGTTCTTCCTTTGGGTAGAGTCCAACTAACAAATGATACCTGAATATTTTCCTGCCTCAATTTGTTAAATGTGAAGGGAGAATAAAGACACTTTCAAATTATTTACCTTCTATTCACCATGTCTTAGGAAGCTTCTTAAGAATATCTTTCTCCAAATGAGGGAATACACCTAGAAAAAGTAACATAATGGGTTCAGAAAACAGCCTCAACAGTGGTGAGGACTGTTCCTAGGATGACGGGACTAGGCCAACCAGTTCTAACTGACGTAAGACGGCATTTAAACTCAACACATTCAAAACTGAAGTTGTCACTTGCTCTCCATGCCACCTCAAATGCTCTTTGATACTCATTTAAGTTATATTCTCCCTTAGTCACACTAACACTACATTAACACTTACTCATCCTTCCAGATTTGTTCCAGAGATGTTCCTGGAGCCATACCTTAGCCTGGAGGCACACTATGTTTTCTCCTGCATTGTGAAATCATCTCCATTAGTTTCTATAAGCTGCCTTTTAAAGAAATTTAACATCCTTTTTCTATGTCTTTTGGCATCTTTCAGTCAAGCACATCACAATCCCATTGTGATAACCACACACATTAGTGTCTAAAATGAGACTGATGAAAAGACCCAGACTCTAATGGTTAAATTGATTTAGGGGCTTGTGGATGAACTGAAATAGAAGATGAATCAGACCTGTTAGTGTGGCAGAGGACCATCCGTGGCTACAGATCACACGATTTTGTGTCTGGGAATGCAGAAAGAATTGTTAGTGGAACATGTCCATTGGAAATTTTGACTCAGTGGATTGAAAAGAAATTAAAATACAAAATGCCTTGACTTTGAGTTCCTTACTTGCTTTATCAGCCCTAGTTAATGTTAAAGTGATACATGAAACTCTGGCAGGCACTGTATATAGAAACCACCAGATCAATAGTCTGACTGGCAAAGAAAAGCAAGACTGAAACTGTAGCAGCTGATGTCTGAGACAGAGCCCCTGGGACAAGATCACTGGGAATGGTAGAAACCAAGGTCCTTGGAGCTTCCCTTGACTGGCATTTCCTCATGCCAGTAGAAACAGGATCACTGCTCAGGCTGTAGATGTTAGAGGGGTGAGAGAAGAACAATTTTTTTATATCCATAGATTGTTTTATGATGCAGGAACTACAAAATAAGGGCAGTTAAATAGGGACCAGATACTTTAAACATGGGATCAAGTAATGGTAATAGTAACAGTCAAGTTGAGGACAAGCTATTTCTTTATAACCTATCCTTGAAAGGTACCAAGAAGATTTATTTGGTTTTTTTAACTTTGGATAAATTTCTTGGAAATTCTACACTTTCAATCTTGTCATTTACAGGGAGCTATTATATAATATTGAGGCTCTGTGATTTGGGCAAGCCAATTATAAACACAAATAATGTTCAAAGGACACACAAATATGATTTGCTACTTGAACTGATCACCCCTACAAAATGGAAAAATCAACATTAATTGAGGTTAAAAATCTTTTATTCATGTGCCGAGGAAAATCACTTATTTTTTAACCTTCTGCTTTAAAGATTCATAAGAGATTAAATATGACCAGGTAGAATTTTGAGTGTGAAAGTTATGATTAAATACATCTCTAAGGATTTGATAACTTTTAGATTCCAGAATAATCCATGGTTCCTAAGGATACTGAATTGAAATGGAATTGGGAAAATGCTAATGAAGTATATATACTTATATGGTTAACTTAAGATTTAATTTTGTGTGTGACTGAAGTTGTTGGCTTTAAAAAGACTGCTATATCAATAATGTATTTTACATAAGCCTCATGGTAACCATGAAGCATAAAACCTAGAGTAGATACACAAAAGCTAAAGAGAAGTAAGTCAAAGCATGCCTATATGGAAAATTATCAGTTCACAAAAGAAGACATCAAAAGAGGAGGAAAGGAACAAAGGAACTATTAATACAAAACAGCCAGAAAACAACTAACAAGACAGCATTAGTGTGTCCTTACCCATCAATAATTACTTTATATGTAAAGACTGAAATCTCTGATCAAAAGTTATAGAGTGACTGAATGGATAAAACAGCAAGATCCAATTATATGGGTCTGCCTACAAGAGACTCCCTTCAATTCTAAGGACACACATGGACTCAAAGTAAAGAGATGGAAAAAAAAGATGTTCCATACAAGTGGAAACAAACAGAGAGCAAGGGTAGCTATAATTACACTGGACAAAATAGACTTTAACTCAAAGCTATCAAGAGACAAAGGGATCAATTCAGCAAGAGGAAATAACAATTGTAAATATATACACACCAAACATTGGAGTCCAGATACATGTAAAGAAAAAAAAATGGTGTTAGAGAATATGGTTGTGAAGGAGAGAAAGTGGGTTTAGAGGGAGAGATTTTAGGCAAGAGCCTAAGGAGAGACATAGCTGGTGAACTTCCTAAATTCAAAAAAGTCTGATAAATGTTTATGGCTATAATGTCTACATGCATTTTTTATCAGACTTTTTGAATTCTCTACCACCACTTTTTGTGTTTTTTTGTTGTTGTTGTTTTTTGTTTTTTTTGGTTTTGTTTTTTTGCTTTATATATGTCTGGACTCACAATCATTTCTTCATAATAACTTTAATAATAAAATTATTATGTGAACAGTTTAAATCTCCACTAGTTTAGGGCCCAGCTTTGCACTGCCAACAGTTTCACTGAGCTGTTGCTGTGTGCCACAGTTCCACTCAGTAATGCAAAGAGCGTGGAGAAGCATTGAAGTCGCAGCATTTTTTCAGTATATCTTAGTTCACATTCCTAGGCTTCGACTTGCACCAGAACTTCCAGGATCATGGGGCTGTGTATGGCAATGCACAGTGTCATCTCCCCATTGGACATAGCCAATTTCAAGCTTCCTTACGCCTTTCATATCCTTGCTTCTCATTTGCTACTGACCAGCTATAGTATTTACATCTCCTAGGAGAAGATTGCATTTTTATTTTCTAGTTCTCATTCTGTATGTCATGCCCTGCCCTCAAATATATCAGTTTTAGTAATCCAAAATGGCTTACCCAAGCTAACAGCTAATATATAGTAGTCCATAAAGAGCAGGAACTTTATGTTAACAATATAGAATCAAAATGTTTAATAATGAATTATGACTTTCATATATATATTCCTGGGAGGAGGAATAGCTGTATCTAATACTGGATCTGTTCTTATGCTTTTTTGAAGGGAACATCCTTCTGTATCCGAATTCCTCATGTTTCCATATCCAGATTTCTTCACCAAGAGAGATGAAGAGTTGGCAAGAATCATCGACCATTACGTAAGATTGATTTTTTAAAAATTACTGGCAACAGCTTTGTTCTTTAAAGGCACTTTGAATTAGAAAGCATAGTTCTGGGACTGAAATATTAATACGTGGAACTTCAAAGTAGAGCCGTCATTGGACATTGCCAAACTTAGTTATATCTGACTGTACTATCTATACATCTCAGTGCCTTCATTGGGTTACAGAAAATTTGGCCTCTGTCATTTATAAAATACTAGCCGTATCCTGTTTCCTAAATTAGTACTGATTTCTTTTGACAAGAATCTGATATCGAACAGTGAACACCAATTTCTTCTATAGTGTAGTTTTATTAATGGAACAAATATCTTTTGACTCAATGTTCAGTGACCATTCTTTACCCTTGAAATATTAGAAAGACTTTAATCACTTTGTTCTTGGTATAAGTTAAATAAGCAGTGGCAACAAAAGGCTATTCACTTAAGACACTTTAAGCCATTGAACTATATTTAGTCGATGATTTCATTTTATGACTGCTTCTTTTTAGGAGTACAGTTGGAGTAGGAGAGAAAGTATTTATTTTCTATTTTTTCTTTGAATCTAATATGGATTCAATAGCATATAGAATGTGTTTAAATTTTGTCACCAGTAGTTCAATATTATTTATCAGATTTTGTTTATATTCCCATGAATAATTTTTTTTTGCATTCCACTTAATTAATGATTTTTTGAGAAAAAAAACGAAAGATTATTTCAGTTACTGATACCACTGAATAATTTATCATATGGCTAATATTTACGCTACTCTAGCAATAACTACAAGTACTAGGATTCGGAAACTGAACAATACCCTGGAACCACAAAATGAGAGCTGAAGTTTTTGTTAAAGCAATCTATCAGATGTCCAGGGCATTATCAAAAATTCCTAATTGCTTATAAACTGAAGCATCTATATTTTACTATTCATTCAACTGATTTATCTACAACAGGTTACAAGAGATAGGAAATTGCCAATCTGTATATACACATATATTGTGTCATTTTAATAACAACACAAATCTTTTGATTCAGTTTTTAGTGACCATTCTTTACCCTTGAAAGATTAGAAAACCTTTAATCACTTTGTGATTAAACACGTCTGCCTAGGGCTAATTGAAGAGACAGACAGACATTATTTTGAATGATAGAGAGGATGCTAGGAAGAGAGGGCTAGGAAAGGAATCCTAAAATCTATCCTCTTTTCCTCTTTCCAAGGGTATAAACATTATCTAAGTAATCACCACCATGAATCTATTTAGAGCATACCTATAGAAGGTTAGAGGAATACTTTCTGAAAATAAGTTTGATAATTGATAGGATCCAAATTGTTTGATATGTTGCTAGCCTAAGCAAATAGTAGTTTATAGTATTAATTTGGAAAGATTTATGAAAGTTTCTTTGAATATCTCACTTAAAAATGTATGCATATATATACCATTTCCTTTCATATAGCCATAACTGTAGTGCTTTGTACTTAATAATTCACACTTTACAAAATGTTCTTACATTAGTTACTTTAATCCTTATGACAAGCCTATAAAACATTTACCAATAAGAAAAATGGTGGTTTACAACTCAATTACATGTGCAAGACTTTAAAGTTAGTAATTGAGTGTACACACAAAACCAAATCTTTGGACTCCAAATCTACTTTTCTTTTCAATTCTGCATAGTTGCTCAATTTCTTGGTTTATAATCCCTAACCTGAATGGGGGTGGGGAGGTGTAATCTGTAATATTGACAAGAAATAAAAACACACAGCTACAGGTTTAATTGTCCTACTCAGTCAACTGAATTTTACTGAGTGGCCATAATAAGCAGGGAATAAGGCAGACATCTACTTGTTCAATAGATATTAAGATACCTTTATACTGTTGGTATTCCATAGCATGGTGATTAAATCCTTGAGTGAATGGGTTGAATAAAGCAGTAAATGGTGCTTCTATGTCCCATCAAATTCAAGCATATCTGCATCCTCCTAGCTGCCACATCAGTGATAATAATGGCTGATAAAAGTAAAGACAAAAGAATGGTTTATCCAAATAGAATTTGTCAAGGTCAACAAAGACAAAGATGTGAAAGAAAGGTTTACTTTTTTTGTGGGCTAACAAAAAGAAGGATCATAATGTTATGGTGAATGCCAGCCTTGCCAAGTTCTAACAAGGAGGAAAAAGAGGAAGTGCATCTTCCTGGACGTCAGGAATATGGTGCCACATTCCTACCAAAATAGCACATGCTGTTTTGAAAACCCAAACATTCTGTTTCACTGAGAGATCTTAAAAATTATTCCTCTGTTGATTTTTCACAATGTAAAGATCAAAGTCATGAGGTACAATGAAATCTCTCATGTGAAGTAGATTAGTTATCTTTGTATAGTACCGTCTTTTTAAAAAATATTTTTATTAAAATATAGCTAACATACAATATTATATTAGTTTCAGGTGTACATCAGAGTTATTTAACAGTATCCACCTGGCACCATACAGAGTTATTACCACATTACTGATTTTATTCCCTGTGCTAAAAAGTGATCCCCGTAAGTCCAGCAACCATCTGACACTGTACCATTCTATCACAATATTATTGATCTTCCCCCCCTTTTTAAATTTTTCAATTAGAGTTGACATTCAATGTTATTTTATACTAGCGTCAAGCGTGTAGCATAGTGGTTAGACATTTATATAATTTAGGAAGTGATCCCCCTGACTAGTACCACCTGGCACTATACATAGTTATTACCATATTATTGATTATATTCCCTATACTTTACATCCCCATGACTCTTTTGTAACTACCAATTTGTATTTCTTAATCCCTTCACCTTTTTCACCCTGCCCTCAACACCCCTCTCATCTGTCACCCCAATAGATCTAGTACCTGTCTGACACCATACATAGTTATTACAATATTATTGACTATATTTCTTATGCTATACCCTACATCCCCATGACTACTGTGTAACAACTAATTTGTATTTCTTAATCCCTTCTCCTTTTCACCCACCCCCCGACCCCCTCCCAACTGGCAACTATCAAAATGTTCTCTGTATCCATTAGTTTGTTTCTATCCTGTTTGTTTATTTTGTGCTTTAGATTCCACTCATAAGTGAAATCATATGACATTTGTCTTTCACTGTCTGATTTACCACACTCAGAACAATACCCTCTAGGTCCATCCATGTTGTCAAAGATGGCAAGATTTCCTCTTTTTTATGGCTGAGTAAATACTCTATCTTATTTTACCAACTACTACTTTTATGTTATAACATAAAATTGGTAGTTTTGTCAAACAATATTGCTATTTAGTTTATTATATGAGAAAAAAATTGTCACAGATAAGTATCACAGAATTTGCAGACTAAACCAAAGCATGAATTTTATTCAGTTTGCGCCTGAATGTTCTGGATGTTCTACCTCAATTTTCTGGATATTTCATGCAAAAATGGTTTCTGAGAAATGAAACTTATATGAGTAATAACTGTGTATAGGAACAGTCTCAAGATAAGTGCAGGTAATCTTTGTGTTTCTAAAACTTAACTGGGAATTTAAAAAGTAGATATGATTATATAATGCTTTAAAAAAATATTTACTCTGAGTATGTTGACATTTCTTTAAAAATTATTGGCTTTGGAAGGCTGAGTGATGTGTTATGGATTCTGAGGTTTAGTCCTACTTATTCATATCTATATATCTCAGATGAGAAATAACAGTCATAATTTGCAACCCTGGTATAATTTATGTTAATTGATAGTTGTTAAACACAGACTGGCCGCTTATGCATATGAACGGTAGTATCTTTAGGAGTTTCCAACATTTTGTGCTATGGGTCATTGTGCATTGAATGTTTTACTCAGCCTGAAGAGGGATTACCACCTCTCTTTACCTTTTCCTTCATTAAACATATTCGAAGAGAAAACAGGACCTCATGATGATGTGTGGTTGAATAGCCATTTTTACTCTCAACTACTTATTTCTAGAACTCTTGCCTCCAGACATACTGTTACTGTTATAAGTTAACATGCTCAATTGCAGCAAAATCAGTATTTGTCATCTCATTAATTTCATTTTCCACCTCATATGTTATAGTATCACAATTTTTGCCTTTCATTTTAATTTGGCTTTCCTTTTTGTTTTGCTTTGGCTTGGTTTTTAAAAAGATTTTTATTAAAAATATAGCCAAAATACAATATTATATTAGTTTCAAGTGTACACCATAGATGTACGTGAAGAAGTGATCACCATGATAAGTCCAGCAACCATCTGACACTGTACCACACTATTAACAATATTATTGGCTATATTCCCTATGCTGTACATTACCTAACCAAGACTTATTTGTTTTATACCTGAAAATTTACACCCCTTATTCCCCTTCCTTCTTTTTTCTTCCTTTTAATTTTTCAATTACAGTTGACATTCAATATTATTTTATATTAATTTCAGGTGTACAGCATAGTAGTTAGACATTTATATATTTTAATAAGTGATTCCCCTGACTAGTCTAGTACCCACCTGGCACTCTATGTAGTTATTACCATATTATTGACTATATTCCCTATGCTTTACTTTATATCCCCACAACTATTTTGTAACTACCAATTTGTACTTAATCCCTTCACCTTTTTTATTTTATGATTCCATGCTCTCATGTAAATACCAATATTGATGAAGAAAGGAAATTCCTTTGGTATACATAAATATAAAGCCTATTATCTCATCTTTTGAAAGATTTAGTATTACTAAAAATGGTAAGAGGGAATTCTGCTTGGGGGGGGGGGGCTAGTGTACTTTCTGATGGCGTATATATTTTTCCAGTATGGTAGTATATAAGTTCCTGAAGACTATTTGTAAGAAAAACTAAGGGATAATTGAAGAATTAGCATTTTGAGAAGGTAATTTGGAAAATCATATATAAATGACATTTTTTCTCTGTAACAGTGGCAGAAAGAGCTAAAGATCCAACAGAAAGAAGAGGCAATATGTGAGACCGAAGAACGTAAAGATAAACAGTTAGAGGGAAAAAATCACTTCAGAGAAATTATGAAGAGAAGACAAGAGAAACTGCAGAAGCAAACCAAACCCTATGAGCTTCCTCCTAGGACTGAAGTAATTTCATTAGAAAAGAAAATGCCTCCCCCCACCCCCAAACCCCCAAATTGATAGCAACCTGTTAGGAAAATTTTCTTCTAATTAACTAGAAGCCATTTCTTAGAGAGGAGTTGTTCGTATCTTGGTGCAGGCTCTTTAACAGTCATGTCTTAGTCCTCAATTAACAGTTAGGTCTTAATCACATTTGAGTGAAGTGATTTTACAGTTAAACATTTTCAAGAATACAGCTAGACTTGTCATAATTAACTCTTATCTTGTGATCATACAGCATGTTTCATCAATGGTTCTCAAAGTATTGATGTTCATTGGACAGTTAGATGGAAATGAATTGCAAATTATTGAGTCACATGTAAGAATTAGTTCTTGAAAACAGAATGAGTATTAACTGATACTCCTATAATTATTTTACAAATAATAGAAGTGAGGCACTTGCTTGGATTTGTATTTCAATATCAATCTATGTCAAATCAAACTATATGTCAGAAGCTTGCTTGTGATAAATTACTTTATATATTCGTAAACTAATCTGGATGGGCCAGTCATCTCTGAATGAGTTGATCTTTAACAGATACCACGGGAGACTCTTGAGTGACAGTGGTTTTTGCTTTGTCAGATGAGTTTATGAGAATGCATTTGGATAGTACTGGAAGGTACAGTTGCACTTACTGATTATCCAATCAGGAATCATCTTTAACATGTGAGTTCACTTCATCTGATGCTCTCAATCTATGGGTAAGAGCAATGGGGTGGCTGGGGGTCCTATGATGCTTTACATTCTTTTTGTGAAAAATATAGATGACAACCACCTGTGTTTCACACATGTGGCCTGGTGATACTCAAGAGATGGGTACTTTATTGGAAACACTAAACTCAAATGACTACCAGGTCAGGACGGTAACATAAAGTAATCACAGAGGTTATGAATACCTATATGGAATACCTACTCCATCCAAATAAAGTTCTTACCACTTGTCTATACGCTGCAATGTATGCTCAGTATTGTAGCATCATCCAGTATTTTAAGAAGATACCCTCAAATGGGATTATAATTTTTTAAAGATTTTATTGGAGAAGGGGAACAGGACTTTATTGGGGAACAGTGTGTACTTCTGGGACTTTTCCAAGTCAAGTTGTTGTCCTTCTTAGTTGTGGAGGGTGCAGCTCAGCTCCAGGTCCAGTTGCCGTTGTTAGTTGCAGGGGGCGCGCAGCCCACCGTCCCTTGCGGGAGTTGAACCGGAAACCTTGTGGCTGAGAGCCTGCTCTCCAATCAACTGAGCCATCCGGGAGCTCAGCAGCAGCTCAGCTCAAGATGCCGTGTTCAAACTTAGTTGCAGGGGGCACACGCAGCTCACAGAGGGCACAACCCACCATCCCCTGTGGGAGGGAGTCGAACCCGCAACCTTGTGGCTGAGAGCCCATGCTCCAACCAACCAGACCACCCGTCTGCCCGGGATTATTTTTTTAAAATAAAAGTTGCTAAATTTCAAAATATTGGCAACCAGAAAAAAAAAAAAAAATCACATAACTTTGGGTTAAATTTGACACATGGACCACAAGTTTTGACCTGTATTATATGAATTTAAAGTAACATTTTTTAAAATTTAAGATAACAATACATGGTAGAAAAATGACACGAGGGAAGGATGTTCCTATTTTGGTTCCCATTAGAGCTGATTCAGATGTATGTTGCTCCTTCCCAAATCTTTTGTGTCATCTTGTCTCCTCAGACAGAGAATATGTAAGTTCTCAAAAATACTATCTCCCAGTGCACCTGTCCAAATACCTTCATTAAACTTTGCTTTCTTCACATGTGAAAAGAAATCCGTCTTACAGAAGGCCAGCCAGTCCCTTTTCTCTGAATTCTATCCCTTCTAAAATCTTGCTCCATGTTCATTATTCCCCCTTGAAGTCCTTCTACATCACTCACTCTCTTCTAACCATGGAGGTCTCAATTTTCTACCATCTTTCCACCCAAACTACTTTCTCCTGAAGAGCCACAGTGAGGTCAGCCTTCCCAAACCCTGATTGCCCTTTTAAGTCATAATCTTTCTGTTGGGTTGTAAGGAAATGGAATCATTGGGCTGTAAATTATAGGGAAGGGACTCTGGAGATCAAGGAATTTCAACTAATCCTGCTATTTCAGAACCACATTTTAGAAAGGTCTGACAATTAGGTTTGCAAACTTTCCACTGTGCATTTACACTGGCAGCCCTGTACAAACAGCTCGGTAAGGTTTCATAACCTTGATAGATCAGTGTCTTACAGTTGTTTGTGTCGAAGTGTGGCGGTGTCTTGCTGAGTGGCATTCATTATTGTTGGGTGTTTTTGTGTGCTGTCGTGAGAATGTCTGAGCTTGAATTAGAGCAACAAACGTTAAATTTTTTGTGAACCTTGGCAAGAGTGGAACAAGACTAACATGTTAGTCCAAGTTTATGGGGATAATGCCCTGAAGAAAACGGCATGTGCAAATGGATTAAATGTTTTTCTGAGGGGAGAGAACGCATCAGGGCGGCCAGTAACAAGCAGAAGTGACAAAAACATTGCAAAAATTTGAATAGTGTGTCAAAATCATCATCTGACTGTGAGAAACTTAGTAGACCACGTAAATATCAATAGATACAGGAAAATCTTGGCATGTGAAAGGTGTGTGCAAAAATAGTCCTGAAGGAACTCACCAATGAACAAAAGTGAAGGAGAGTTGAAGTTTGTTTGCCAAGACCTTTTGGAAAGGAAAGATGATGTTTTGGGCCGTGTTATCACTGGTGATGAAACATGGGTGTACCAATACAACCCTGAAACAACATCAAAGTGCACAATGGGAGTCAGCCAATTCTCCACAACCAAAAAAGTTCCGTCAGTCCAAATCAAGAGTCAAAGCAATGTTGCTAATGTTTTTTGGTATCAGAGGGATTATTCATTATAAATTTGTACCAACTAGACAAACAGGTAACCAAGTTTACTATTTGGAAGTACTGAAAAGGCAGCATGAAAAAGTTAGACGAAAACGACCTGTACTTTTTGCTACCAATTCATGGCTCTTGCATCACAACAATGCACCAGCTCACATGGTACTGTCAGGGAGTTTTTAATCAGTAAGCAAATAACTGTATTGGAACACTCTCCCTACTCACCTGATCTAGCCCCCAATTACTTCTTTCGTTTTCCAAAAATAAAGGAAATATTGAAAGGAAGACATTTTGATGACATTCACGACATGAAGGGCAATATGACAACAGCTCTGATGACCATTCCAGAAAAAAAAGTTCCAAAATTGCTTTGAGGGGTGGACTAGGTGCTGGCATCAGTGCATATCTTCCCAAGGGGAGTACTTCGAAGGTGGCTATGGTGATATTCAGCAATGAGGTATGTAGCACGTTTTCTAGGATGAGTTTGCAAATTTAATTGTCAGGCCTTGTATATACAAATATATATATATATATATATATCTGTGAGTAGATATGCATATATAAATAAAGGTATAAGAATTCTGACTAATCAACTAGATAGATAGATAGATAGATAGATAGATAGATAGATAGATAGATAGATAACTTTACTCTTAGTCTCTAGAATTCTTTTTTCTTAAGTTATTCTTTAAAATTCTTAAAATTTGGCAACATACACCTCTTGTGGTTTTCCTCCTATGTCCTGGAATATTAGCAAAAACCAGGGCTTACAGATCTTGGTTCACATTCTGGTTATGCCTTCTACTAGCTGTGAAACATTGGGCAAGTTAGGGAATCCATCTGAGCTTTAGTTTGCTCATTTGTAAAATGGGTACAATGTATGTAAATAGTCGTATCAGTCAGAAACTAATCAGGAAAATGGAAACATGTCAATCATTTTAAGGACGAGTTTAATGTAAGGAATTGTTTTAAAAGGTATTAGAGAACTGAGCAAATAAAAAGGAAATATAGAAATGACATAGAAACCCTCACTGCAGGAAACTGCTACCACCTCTAGGCACAGGGGATCAGAGAGAAAAGGGTTGGATATTAGAATCTGGAAGTGTGGAGGAGGCATCACACACAGTGGGATGCAGCCCTCTGAGAAGGAGGCACTGCCCAGCTGTTGCTAGTACCTCTCACAGGGCACAATAAGGTGGTTTCAGGGTTTCAGAAAAAAGAGGAAAGTGGAACAAATTGGCTATGGCAGAAACCATCCTGCCAGGAAGAGCAAGAGAACAGGGAGAATCAAGTTCCTTCTTCTTCCCATCCTGAAGTCTTCCTCGAGTGCTCCAGTCCCCAGAGAGGAGAGTGGGTTTGGTGCTGAAAGATACTAATTAAATAACTGGAAAAAAATGTGTAGCTCAATGCCTAGAATATATTAGGCCATGCAATAAAAGTTAATTCCCTCATTCCCCCCCTGCATTTTCAGCCCTCTTATCTGCTTTTTCTGAAAGCTTTTCTGGGACCGAAAAACAAAAAACAAACAAACAAACAAACAAAACTCCAAAAACAAAAAACAAACAACAACGCACACACAAAAAAACAAACAAGCAAACAAACAAACAAAAAAACTTGGAAGAAAGCATCACCTTTTAAGTTAATGTAAATGCTTATAAAAAAACTTTTACAACAATTTGTCTTTATAACTGAGGTTAACATAACTAGCCCTTAATTCTTCCAATAAGTACTTAACACAAACTCAACTGGAACTTTTTGTAACCTACTTTTAATATGAATTTTGCTTCAGAAATCACAAAAATTTCAATGAGCCTCAGGCTGGGTTGGGCACCAGATTCTTGCAGCTACTTTCGTGTTGTTCAGCTTATGGTTCCTCAGCCTTAGTTATTTATTTTCCCAGACTTTCCAGTTGAAGTTGGTTAGAGGAAGAAAGAGAAGAAGATACCCATGTCTATTTAACCTCTTCAGCTCTTCTTATTCATCTGTAAACATCTCCATTAGGCAGTGTTAACCTATCTCAGGTCTAAATTCCCTTCTATCTAAAACTTGTTTTCATCCTGCTTTATACTCTGTTTACTTTTATTTTAAAAGAATAAACCCAGGTCTTCCTACATTCATTTAGTATAGATTCTCTGTAGCTTTCTCCTAGCAACCACCAAAGGAACTTTTTGTATAAACTGCATCATAGACTCTTACCTTATTCAGAATGAAATATTTATAGGAATTTTAGCTAGTTTCACTAGGGGATTGAGAATTAAAAGATATTAGGGGACAAAAGAGAAAAAAAGATAAATTGTCAGTGCTGAGTAACAGAAACATAAAAGTAAGCATTTCTTCCAGCACAATTTAAAAAAGAAAAAAATTTACAAAGGTTTGCAGGCTATGCCAAAGTGAAGTTTAAGGAAGAACATAAACAAATACCTCCACTCTGACATTAGTGAGTGTTTGGGGGCAAGGGACCTACAGAGATAGTAGACAATTAAAAGTAGCTCACGGAAACAATTATAGAAACTCTATAGTAATCTTTAGCAATTATAATGCAAGTAATTGATTCTTCTGCTCTTACCAGTAAAAATCCTCTGGGACATATGACTGTAACTGTCTACTAGTTGATTTTGAGTGACTTTTCTCACTTAATTTTTTTTATATCAATAAATCCAAAGAAAGTTACAATGTGTAAGTAGTAAATACAGTTTCTTCTTCCCATATACCACCATACTCATCCCAGTACGTCCACACCACATGGTTCTGTAGCTGGGTTTTACAACAGTGGCACCTTTGACATTTTGAGCTACACAATTATTTAACACGCAGGGGCCTTCTGTGCATTTTCAGCTGTTTAGCAGCATCTTTGGTCTGTATTCCACAAGACGTCAGTGGCAACCCCACTCCCACCCCCACCCCGAAGTCCTGGCAACCAAAAGTCCCCTTGGAGCAAAATCACTCCTGGTTTAGAATGAACCTATAGTTTCACTGAATTTGACTTCCAAATTTCAGTTAACCTCTTGGTGATTGCTTGGTAACGTCTCACACATTAAGCTCTCACTTTTGGTCAGCTAGTGAATCTCAATCAAAATTACCATAGGTCTCATCAAGCCTCTTCATTCTTCCTCACATCTCTCACAACATGAACAAGAGCACTCTTATTTGTTTTATATGTGATTAATCGATGATATTTATCACCTCCCCTGTGGGCTAAATACAGGCAGGGAGTTGTGAAAACCTGTTCTGCCAGTGCCTATAAAGAAAAGATGTATCTAGTGATACATTCAGCCTACACTGCCCTTCTCAGCCTTAGATTTGCCACTTGAGACTTAATGTAAGGCTCCTTGTACTAATTCTAGCTATGCTCTCTGACATGCAGGATGTGTTTGGAAACTTAGAGCAAAACTCATTTTAAATTATCATCTTCTATAACGTAAATTCATATATTTACATAGTTTTGCAAATTCTGTTGATGATGTGGTTACTTTGGAACTCCATGCATTTTTCATAGTGACGTGGATTTCAAGGAGTATTTGGCTTTAATGTTATTCTAGCTTAGTTTTTTCCTCCAATCATTCTAGCTAAGGGACCTATTGACATAATACCTAGTGCCTTGTTATTTTCTTATTCCTGCTTCATTGGAAAGCCAAAAATAAAAAGAAATGCATTTCCAAAGCATTTTATTTAGTTAAAAAATGCTTACGGTATCCAACTTTCTGGTGAAATTTCCCAAGATGACTCTATTTTGGAAAAGGTAGATTCTCTTTCATGAATTAATAAACAAGGTAGAAGTTAAACATTTCAGAATCACCAATGCAACTTTATTATACATAGTAAGACTATTGGCAATCCAGTGATGCATTGAATATCTATATTTGTTCTCAAGTTTCTTTTTAAAGACATTCATAACTTTATTTCATTGTAAATTTGAGTTGGAATAAAATGCTAGGTTCTCAGGCAGATTGACCATAGGTAGCTTCCTGGAAAGCCCAACTCAACCGAATGCCAAAAAAAGAAATATAATGTTGAGAAACTGTCTTTCAATTAAGTTAAACAACCCTCACTCATTCCCCATACCTGTTTTAGGGAGGAGGGAGAAAAGAAGGCAAAAACTCAGTTATTCTTTAATGACCAAATTACAAATGTTTGAAGTCCCTTGAAGATGGACTTGAAAGCCAATTACAAACCCTGGAGCCTGCACAGAGCCCTTACCAATGAGAAGAGGGAGATGATAAGAGGAATGAAATAGCAATATGATGTTAGTTCTAGAAGAGATCTTAGAATTAATAATCTAATTAATGCTGTCATTTTACAGATGAGGAAACTGAGTACCTGCAGTTCACTGCAGTAGGTGAAAGTATTTCCATTGAAGCAGGAGGAGACAAAGTGTTTCAGAAGTTAATTAACGTGCTAAGATGTCACTTAAGTAAGGATGAAGGTTTGTGGCCTCGTAAGCACCACACTACATTCCTTCAGAGATTTGGTGAAATAGTAGCAATCAGGAATAATATCCAAAACCCGTGCTTGGCGTTCTGCCTCTGACAACATGATACCGCCCTGAGGCTCTCTCTGTCCAAATATACAACGCCATTTTTGAATATACACTGACAATATAGAAGTGAAACCAGAAGTATATAAAGTTGACTTGATTGTACAGCCTTAGATGAGCTCTCAAAGGAATTGAAAAGTTAAAATTCTTAGAAAGTTTGACAACTCATGAAATGTATGTGAAGTCATGATTGTTTTTAGTAATCATTCAGGAGTGAGTAAATAAGATGTGACTCTGTATTCATCCCATTGTACAGTTAGGATTATGATGGTTTGGAACGAATAAACTTATCTGGGAAGCAGAGTTGCAACCACTGGGAAAGAGGTTTTGGCCGTGCCATTTCTGTGTCCTTTGCAGAGTCACTCAAATCAGGCAAATGGAGGTTTTTCTGACTGTTGCTTGACTCTATTTGATTGACATGTTGTATTTTGTCAACTAGATATGTTTTGATCCTTCAAGGAAATCAGTTTTTTTAAAAAAGGATTTTGATAATAGTTGCAGTTAGAAATCAAACCCTGCTTCCCAGATAAATTTATTCATTCCAAACCATCATAATCCTAACTGTACAATGGGATGAATACAGAGTCGCATCTTATTTATTCACTCCTGAATGATTACTAAAAACAATCATGACTCACATATCGTATATAACAAGCAAAAAGCAAGTATTTTAGCCCCATTGTAACTGACCTCAAAGCTAGTCTTTATAATACTGGAGTCAGGGCAGGGATGTGTAAAATGCTGTGAGAAAAGAGAATCATCTTCTAATTTACAACATAAAAAAAGGATCGATCTAGAAACTGTAATGCCTTTCATAGGTTTACCTGACTTCAGGTTCATTAACAGTCTGTTATACTTTTTCCTTATATGAAAATTATTTTTATGAGCATAGTAAAGCCTTTAGAAAGTGAATTTATTTACAGGTATTATAAATACTGGCATATTTTTGAAATCATACAAATATATTGAATCCTGTTCGTCTCTAGCTCTAATTTTTCATTTGGCTTCAAAAGCAATGACTGGAAGGCACACGCAGTAGAGTTCCTTCCATAGCATGCATCCTCCAACATGATCCCCAGGTCATGAGATTTACAGCCCGAGAGGAGAGGAAAGGGGAGGAAGAGAAGGCCCAGTACTATTCCAAGCAGAGATTGTGGAGAGTAAGAGAATTAGAAGAGCTAGGACTGAAGGGTGCTTGGTACTCTCACTCCTCACTTCAAGGGATGGGAGTTGTTTATAAACATCCAGGTAGAGAAGGAGCCTAAGTCCCTCAGGTGAGTAGCATTACCTCCTGCCCTACTGGTAAGTTGAAGGGAGAGGTGTCGTATGCAGCCGTTTCCAATGACACATGTAATCTTAGGGGTGAGATGGGAAGCCACGTCTCTGTTATTAGCACATTAAGTCCAAATCGCCAGAGAGGACTAGAGCTACTTCAAGGCACATTCGTGCTGAAGTCATACCAGGTCATCCACTCTACTGTAGAAGGCAGGAAGAATCCTGAGGACGTAGAGAAGATTTCAGGGCCCAGTCTCGCCTCTACACCCTTACACAGGCCATACCTTTCTCCACCATATATTCAAATGCCATCTTGGAAGAGAGGATGGGGGGAAGAGGAAGCTGAAATGCAAAGCAGTTATCCCAAAGAAACGAGTTAACATTTAAACGATCTCTTGATTTCCTAGATTTGGATAATTTGAAGACTGATTTAGACTAAGCTTCCTCTTTGCCCTGACCCAAGAAAACCAGCAGAGGGAGCCTCACGAGGAGGATCCAAGTGGTTTTATAAAACTTCAGGACCTAATTTTCTCTTTATAGTAGAATGTTGTATGAAACTAAATTTGCATCCTTTCAACATACATGTAAAACTGATATTCCAATATATAGATGCATAAACAGCTGTTCACCAGTTTGATATGTATTATTTGTATTTATTTATCCATTCATTCAGTTACTATTTATTGACTGCCTGCTGAGTTCCAGATATTCTTTTAGACACTGGGGAGACACCAGTGAATCAATAAACACAACAGAAAATACAGCATCCTACATATTAAAAAAAAATGTGTGCGTATAACACCAGTAACAAATATATAATTTCAGATAGGAATAAGTGAAGGATAAAAATGAAACAGAGTGTTGAGGGAAGGCCTGTTTTAGAAAGAGTCATCAGGGATGACCTAAAGATTTTGGCAAAACTGGAATGAAGAGAGAGTGAGCCATCTGACTTTCTGAGGGAAAAGCATGCCAGGCAGTGCTGACAGCAAATTCAAAATGCCTGGGGTAGTCAGGCCTGTTTTTGCTAAATATTTATGCTTCTTCTCATTCCAGGGAGAAGTAGATAGTAGCATTGTACTTTATGGCACAGCTGTGTTGTTGAGACAGGTTAGCATGTTGTTAGGTAGACAGGAAGGTCCCTGGTAAAATAAACAAAGGCAGCCATATCCTGAAGCTCTAGGTTCTGAAGTAACTCCTTCACTCTAGGACAAAAATGTAACAGCGCCTTGAGGTTAATCAATTATCTCATAAATTCCTTTTGGCCAGACAAACTGAGCAGATCTGATAGATAGGAATGGGCTCATTAATCCCTTCAGGATAAGCAAACAAAACAAACCTGATAGACAAATTCCATTAGAAGGCTCCAGTTCCCCTCTCCAAACAGGCAAGGGAAGATATAAAGTGAAAACTTTTACCTCAGACACTGGGCATTGCATTGGGAACCCCCTCTCGCTTGGGAGCTGTGAGCCTTTGCTTTAATAAACTATCCTCTTTTACAACTCCTTGCCTCTCTTTGGTCCACGCTTCGGTTTCACAAGACACGATCCTGGCACTCACAGAATTTTCCTGCATCATTGTGGAGGGTCATATGGCAAATTCTGGACAATGAATTATAAAAGGAAATGCTGTGTGTCCCTTCTGCACTGAATAATTATTAGCTTGAAAACTTACAGTGTTTCTTCCCCTCCCCCCCTTCAGAACAACAGTTAATAATGTTCGAGATATGGAGTCCTCTCTCACCCTTGGCACCCTTAACAAAAATGATGGATCCTAAAAGACAAAGCCTTTAAGTTTTAAAAGCTTGAGATTTTGGAGTGAATCCATTATTCCAGAATAACCCAGCCTATCCTGATGGGACAGGAGTGAGTTTAGAATGTTCAAAGAAAACAAGGACTCCTGGGGAGCTGGAGAAGAGTGGGTCCCAGAAGGATGGGAAGTAGATGATATTAGAGAGGCAAACTTGGGCCAGATCGGATAGAACTATGAGAGCCTTGGTTCCAGGTTTGAATTGTTTACTGAGACTGGTGGGAAATTATTGTAGGGGGAATGATGAAAAAAAAACAACAACAAAAAAACTTGAGCCTAATCTGTAATGCTTTGAAATTTATGTTAAAAATACAATTTCTTTCTTTCTTTTGAAGTTGATATTTAATTCACCAAAAATTTAATATGCTTTGCTTAAGAAGTTAACAAAATTATAAAACTGTGACTGAGGAGCTGAAAAGATTTCAACTTAAACCCAATACCTTACATAATTTATAACATAAAACAAGAATGGGTCTAAGTATCTTTCCACTCAAACAGAAATTTATGAAATGTATGAAAGTCACTTGATAAAAGTAAAACCAAACAACAAAAACTTCTTAAAATGTATCCAGCTGTATTAAACTTTTATTGGAAAAGGAGAGTTATAAATGAAAATACACATATACTTATGCTAAGAATGCTCTTGTAACTTGCTCTTTTCAAGATGAAATAGTTTGGCCACTTTATTTTTACTATTAAGCTGATACAGTAGCCTTGACTTTTTTTCTTCTCAATAAGAAAGGCATATATGTTCGACATATCAATGTCCATGATTGCTTCAAGCCAAGCAGAGAAGTTGTTATTTAAATAGGGGCACGATGGAGCTCTCACAATACATATGGGTAGGTGTTTCACTGGTTTTCATTCACTTTGTAGCTGCCTTATCAATGGCAAAGAAAATAGGTTTGACTGAATTTGGCAGTAACTTTCCTCTAACAATATTTTCAAGAGCTGGGATTATTCAGGGCTGAATTCCCAATTATTTCCTTCTTTAAGAAGCAGAATAAAACAATGTCTCCAGCATCAAATGTAATTAGTTCTTCTGTTGACTTGTGTTTTTAATGTTAAAATTATATTCTTCTGTGGGAAGAATTGACAAATACCATTCTTTCTCATGTACGCGATTAAACTTGGAAAACTGAGTGGATGTGTTTGACTACTTATTTCTGTGTCTCCGAGATCAAAGCTCTGAGGAGTTCTGAGATCAAAGCACTAAGGAAATGGGACACAAGATGCAACGGGAATAATATTTTGAAAATTTTCAACTAACATAGACTGTGGATTATATTCTCCCCCTCACATATCATGTTTTATTACATATCATTATTTAAATAATATAGTAGGCAAAGCGAAGGTAGTGCACCCTTGTTTATAGCAGCATTATTCACAGTAGCCAAAAGGTGGAAGCAACTCAGGTGTCCACTGAGAAATGAATGGGAAAACAAACTGTGGTTTATACATAGAATGGAATATTATTCAGCCTTAAAAAGGAAGGGAATTCTGTCACATGTTACAACATGGATGTTGGTATACATGTTGCTAAGTGAAACAAGCCAGTCACAAAGAGAAAAAGACGTATGATTTCACTTCTTTGAGGTATGTAGAGTCACTGGATTCATAGAAACAGAAAGTAGAATGGTGGTTGCCAGGTACTACTGGAGGGAATTGTTTAATGTGTACAGGGGTTTAGTTTTGTGAGATGAGAAACTTCTTATCGTTTGAACAACAATGGGAATATACTTAACACTACTGAATGGACCGTTTATAAATGATTAAGATGGTAAATTTTATGTGTATTTTACCACCATGCATAAAAATATGCTTAAAAGTGGGAAGGGGGTGATGAATATCATATCAAGAAGGAGACAGAAAGGGGATGCCTCGTATTGATAGAAAAATGAAGAAAGTAGGTATCATATCATTGACCTCCTGGAAAAGTGTGACACAAGAGAAACACTGATAGGAAGAGAGGTCCAGTACATGTGCCCTGGCATAACATCCAGGAGGGCTGTGGAAAGAGCTGGAAGCACCAAGCAAGGTGCCCTGGGGTCGATTGGAAGGACACAGGCCTTGCAGAAAACACCACATTGTTTTCATCCAGCCTGGCACAGGGAGGCTCTCACAGCCTTTGCAAGAGAGGTAACTGGCTGCATGAATCTGAGACAGTACTATCTCCCTATCCTCTGGGGAAGGCTAGGGCTGGAGAAGTTCCTGTATGCTGAGAGCGTTGCAGAAAGGCTGCAACTGTAAATGACCCAAGAAGCAGACTACCTACAGATACCATCTGAGAGAAGCAGAACAGCACCATGATAAAGAGGGAACGTAAACTCTGAAGCCAGTCTGCCTAGGTTTTTAGTTCTGGTTTCTCTACCTTCTCGCTATGCAAACTTGGACATGTTAATTAACCTCCTTGTACCTTATTTCACTTCTTAAGAAGTAGTAATAATAATACCTACCTCACTTTGATTGCTTGAGGATTAAATTAGTTTATACACATAAAAGGCTTTATACAACACTTGACATACAGCCCTCAAAAATATTAGTCATTATTTATTATTATTACTATTATTATTATTATTGAAAGGGAATGTGAAGACAGTGATCAAATATACATTTATCAACACTGCCTATAGAAAATAAGTCCCTACCTTAAATAAAAGGCCTAAAGTTCCATCTTCTGTCACCTAATTGAATAGGAGTTAGGGGAAAACATCAGTCAATTACTAGGAAACAAAATTAAAGGATAATTTTTTTTGTACATTGAGTGCAGAGTGAGTACGTTTTTGATCCTACCATATATGGGATCGTCCAGTATTCCTACTCCGTTTGCTTATACCTTCCATTTGTTGGACCTGGGAGAAGGATACAATCAGAGGCCCATATACCATCTACGTAAATATTTAAATGATACAAGTTAAGCTAATAAAATATTAAATACCTCATATCCTTTTACTTTGAAACCTACATCTTCACAACGAACTGAAAGGCTGGGCTCAAATTCAGAATTAGCCTGGTGGAACCTGGTGGGACAGGTAAAGTAGGCTGTGTCCCTTGCCTCCCACCTACCCCCTTTTCTTCCCACTGTCCATCTCTGACCTGCACTACAAGAGGCCTAATGCACGTGCATTTTGTCAGCCTAGACCACACGATCCAGCTCCATCTACACCCCTGTAAACAGATCCATACCCCTTGCCCACTCCTCAGGCCAAGAGCTGCCGAATTCAGCAACATGGACCAGCCTCCCGGTACCTGAAGTAGGAGGTCACTGGCAAAGGGCCATGGGCTCTAGGTGGACATGTCCTCTTAGCCCAATCAACTCCTTGCCCTATGGAAGGACCTGGGCCAGAGGACCAGAGTAGAATTTGCTGCAGCCTAGAGCAGGAGTTCCTTGCCTGCATTTTTGGGTGGCAATGTGCTCCAGAAACTGATTCCAAATCCCTCAGTTACAACTAGAGGGCAAAATCATCCCACGTTAGAGGACAACCAGACCCTGTAAGAGAAGAACATGTGGCAGAGGTTAAAAGATATTCACTCAACAGATAGAGAAATGGGAGTGACCTTTCTTGAAATCAGGCATTTTGAAAAGAAGTGTCTTCTTCCATCCAGAAAGGGATGCCGAGTTCCAGCAATAGCAACTCACGCTGTGACTATAATGACCTGGGATGTACCATTTCCCACTGATTCTAAGAAGCACATTTATTTGACATTTAACATCTTGAAATTGTAATGTTTCCTACAATGGATGGTACTTGGTAGTTGCTGTCAGCCAGGTCTGTTGTGACATGGTTGTCAGTGCCTGTGCCTACACGAACTTGATCATGGCTGTTCACCACTAATCTCATTGCACTTGGTCTGTGTGCAGTGCTGGCTCTGTGCAAGTTGTGTTGCATTGCTATTTAAAATGACTTCAAAAAGATTACACTATGATTTGGCACAGAATCAGAAGTTAGCTTGTGTGCAGGAAGACACGGAAACCGAACAGCAGGCCATAAATTGGATGTTAGTGAAACAAATGTTCATTATTGGAAGAATACTTACAACTTTATGTTTGTTTGCAAAGTAACAACAGAGTGAATTATGGAACTTAAAAGGATGATACCCGTAAGTAGAAGGAGCTGTGTAACATTTTGTTACTGAGTTTATTGGTTAGCTATTGCTACAACAATGTTGTGTAACATCATCCCAAGACTCTGTGGTTTAAAACTCCTCATTTATCATCATGCGTGTGTCTGAAGGTCAGCTGTTTCTGCTGTATATGTGGTATGATTCTATCAGAATTTATTTATCCATTCTGCTATTGGTCATTACTCCCATTTTTGGCAGGAGACATTCTCATTCAAGACATTTTGTGGACAAATATTTTTATTTCACCATGTAGATAACTAGTAGCATAATGTCTAGGTCATAGATCAATGAAGGCTGAACTATAAGAAAAACTCAAAGATTTCCCATAGCTGATGAATCAATTTACAGCTACCCCAGCAATGTCTGAGGGTATTACTTATTCCACATCTTCACCATTATTTGGTTAATCAGTCATTCAACTATCTGTTGGCTTGCAGTATATTTTATAAGAAGTCAGCTATCATTCTTATAGTTATTCCTTTGTATATAAGGTGTGTTTACCCCTCTGCTTTTAAGGTGATTTTTTTTTGTTTTTTTTTGGCTTTCACTCAATTTATTATGATATACTTACACATGTATATATATGATTGATATTTCTGTTAAAATTTTTAAAAATTTTGGCCATTATTTATAAATCATGTTTTCTGTCTCTTTCCTTTTTCTCTTTCTGGGACTCCAAATACACACATGTTAGACAACTTGATAATTCCCGGAAGTTACAGATGCTCTTTATTTTTTTCTACCTTTTTTCCCACTATGTCTTTTAATTGGAAATTTTCCATTGATACATCTTCAAGTTCATTGAGCCTATCTTCTACACTATCCAATTTGCCTTAATGTCCATGCAAGTAAATTTTTTTTGCAGATATTGTAATTTTCCATTAAAAAAAATTATTTTTTTTATTTTAGAATTTCCACTTCTCTCCCCAAATATTTCATCTCTTTAATCATTTTATTTATCTTTCCTTGTCAATCCCTTAACATATATTTCATAGTCAGGTTAAATTCTGGAACTACTAATTCTAATAACTGGGGCAACTCTAATTCTGTTTATATTGACTATTTTTCTCTCTTGGTAAGACATATTTTCCTCCTTCTAACCTTATTATAATGTTTTATTATATTCTGAATATTGTGTATAAAAGAACAATATAACTTGTTTTGCTTTTTTGCCAGAAAATGCAAGCAAGCCATTATTTGGCAGTTAAGGTGAGGGTGCTGGCATTCAAGATCCTTACAGAATCAAACTGAACTGGGGCTATATAGCAGCTTTAGTTATATTGAGTTCACCTGTGACTAACCCTGCCCCAATTTTCCTGTGTCACTATTGCCTTGTTTAACTTGCCCATATTTGAGCTGGGAGGAGGTTGGATTTCAGTTTAACATATTTTTGTGCCACTTTGGTTTCATCTTTAGCAGTGATCTGGACTCTAAGAAACACAAGAATATGTGATTCCTCTCTGCTTACCAGCTCCTTTTCCATGACTGATTTCTTGATAATATTCAGATAGGGAACCTTATTTGAGTAATTTGTTTTTAGTTTGGACTCTTTAAGATTTAAATACCTTCTGCTATCTCACTATTATCTAAAACTCAGCTGTTTTCCTTTTTGTGCCTGAAGATTCACTTCATCTATAGCAGGTCCATATCTCCATCCACCCAAATCCAAACTAAGAACTATCCAAACTCTGGTTCTCTGTTCAACTCTGCAGCCCTTGTTTTTCACTGGAATTCAGTTCACCAAGTCTTTATTATATCTACTATTTTTCATTATCTCCTTAGAAAATGATGTTTACTTAATCCATTTGTTTATATTGTTCTTTCTATGATTTGGATTTTTTCTTAAATTTTGTTTTTTTGTTTTTTTGTTATTCTTCATATAAACTGAAAGTGGAAGCCAGATAATTTTTTTATAAAAATTTCCTCAAAGTGAATAAGCCTCAATGTTCAAATATCTATGTCTCTCCTTAAAGAATTAAAACACTTCATTCAGAGTACTATTTTTAAAATCCAGGAGATATTAAGATAGACTTATGATAAATCCTACATGGGGTCTGCATCTAACATATTTTTTCTCTCACTCCAACATCTTTTACCTTCTTCTCTGACACCTTGTAGCCCTCTCTTTTTACCCAAGAAACAGAAATACAGATAAGGGTAAGAGGTCATGACAAGACTAATAAGGTCAGAAAGCAAGGAAGTGACATTGGAAGCAAAAAATTGGGATGGATATGAGAGAAAGAAAAGCAATATTGAGGTATACTTATACTTAGTATTAAGTGAAATCTCTAGCAAATTCAAGTTCATATATTCAATTTTACTGTGTTTCATTTCTGAAACATAAAGATGGCAAGATGGCAGAGGGGTGGGAGAGAGTGGGCAGTCCACAGGGAGTGTGGTGAAAAAGACGGGGTGGAGAGAGAAAGGTAAGGGGGTAGTCAACGGACAAAATAAGAAGGAAACTTAATTGAAATATCCTATACCCAACCCACAGCACACATCACTGTTTTAATCTTGTAGTTCTTATTTGCCTCTCCTACTTCCCAGCTTGAAGCATTAGCTTACCATGGTAGCTAAGCCCTGTTCAATGCATTACCTCTTCCTACACGTTCCCTGCTCATTCCCCATCCCACTCCACACACAGCTGAAACTCAATTTAGAAAGCTCTTCGGCTCTCCCTCATGGGCCCAAGTTGCACACTAAATATTTCCAGCTTACTGCTTTTAAAAGACTTTTGGATTATACGTATTAAGAAATAGGGGTTCATAGTATATACTAAATTCAACTCAGTTTTGAATTCATCAGCCCAAATCCTTATGTGTCCCTATTGTAATTCTCCCCTCCAGCATAAACAATTCCTCTGCTTTTAACAAATCTTGTAGCTCACAAGCTTTAGATACCCTCTGATATCATTTTAAAATCTCCTGAGCTATGAATGGTCCCAGGCAGCTCTCTGCCAAGCAATCGTTTTAGCTTCTGACAATCTATGGAGAGCTGAAGCAAACAGATCAGAATAAGAATATGGGGCATCCTTAGTTATCCCAGTAAATCCTGAGGGGGAAATGAGGATTCTATCCTGCGGCACCACGGTAGATTAGTAGGTTTTTATCTAGGTGAGAATAATGGTAAAGATGGCCATTCACATTGGGGGAAGCTCGCAAATATATTTTAACACTTAGATCTATTTATCTGCCCTATGGTAGTTTAAGTAGACTTCCTAATTCTGCTCATAGTCTAAGAGATTTATTACTTAAAATTTTCCCTGAAATCGAAATACCAAGACTGAGCCTTTCTATTCATACTCAGGCCTTGGACCATTTTTTGTAAGGATTCAGGCCCACAGCTTGCGGCTTTATATCCATGAAAGGCCAACTGTAGAGAATGCGTCAAAAACAGAGTCAACTTATTTTTTTTTTTTTTTGTATCAAAACATTGCAGAATTTAAAGACATTAGAAAACATCTGCTAGATTATAGTGAACAGATCCTGGAGTAGGATTTTGCTGTAGTGTTGGCAACTATTCTCTTTTCCTTCTGATCACAGGCATCTGCATTTTCTTTTGCAAAATTATCTCTCCTCCACTGTTTGTAGTTTTTGTGATATTATCAGTCAAGTTACACTGACCTCCCTTGGGACAAGTGTCATTCACCTCAGGCCTTTGAGTTAATGGAACTTTGAGTTAATGGGTAGAAAAAAATAAAAAACAAAAACTTTTTGGAGATGTTACTTGTCATGAGCAGCATGTTGATAAGACTGTCACTCAGTCCTGCCACCCAACTTCCATGAGCTGTACCTATTCCTACCTCTCTGGGCCTGGGTTTCTTCAGTCCTTTGCTAGTGGTGCCATCCCATATCCTTCCAACAAATTCCCTTGTAGTTAAATTACCCAGGATTTGTTCATGTTTTGTGCAACCAAAGAAATCCAACTCATACAAACGTTGCTGAGGTCGTGTGATGGTAGATGATTTTAAGAGTAATTAGCTACTCCGTAATATGTCTCTGCTTTCCTTACTGTACAAATATTTATTTTAGTATCAATATTAAAGTTCTGAAAGAGCTGTTAAAGTAGAAATTGATACTTTGTGCGACGGCGGCAAGATGTCAAAGATTTAGTCAGGAGCAATTTCAAGCAGCACCGGCAATTTCCTATGTGGACAAAATGCTGGATAGGGAAGATAACTCTGGTGCGCCTAAATCCAGAAGGATTTGGAAGGGGGATGACAGACTGAAATATCTGTAGGGAATGAGCACTGGTGCAAACAGGTGGGTCCTCCGGGATACTCTCACTTCCATGAGGAAGTTATCTAGCCCATTTTTCTTCAGTTTCCACTTCTCATAGAGACGGGCCCAGAGACTTATTGCTCAAGTCCGAGAAAAACACCACTGCCAATGTACTGATAAATGCCGATGAAAACTCACCCTCTTTTTCAGGGAAACAATAGGATCCTAAGGATTCAGGAACTGGAGAATGTATGCCATTTACATGGGGCAGCATTCCTCAGCTCTGGCCAATTACTGCCTTATAGGAAGGCTGGCTTGGAATTGCAACATCTTCTGATGTTTTAAAAAGTACTCAAAAATACTGATTTAAAAAAAAAAGTACAATGATGTTTGTTATATACTGGCAACCAATTTGATTTTTTAAAATATTGGGTTAAAACATATTTTCAGCCCCCCCAAAAAAACACGTGAACACTTCTGTTCTTGGCCTACGCTAGAAGCAGAGCTGTGATAATTGATGTAGATTTGAGGTATGTAAAACACATATTAAACTCGACATTTAAGCAAACAAAATACTTTTACAAATCAAACAACTCACCGTGGTCATGGAGAAATCTCAGGGGGTGGCCTGATGGGTTCCTGCAAAACCCAGCAAGTAACAGAGGATGAGCAGAGATGGAAGGGTCTTCTGGTGCTCGTAGCCCCAGGGGACATTTCCCTGGGTCAGACAGGTGCATCATACCTGGGTTGGTAAGTACTTTGGTCACTCCATGCTGTATATAGAGAGAAATAAGTGAAAGAAAACTAAATATTGATACTCCAAATTTATAAAGCTGTTCATCCCAGATCTTACAGTGCTCAAAGCTGAACAAAGAATGTTGCATCCACACTAAGTTGCTTTTAGACTACTGCATTTTACTAAATGGGTTACTGAAAAACATGAATCACTGTTTTGCCACTGAGCATCTTCAAACAAAGAAGAGAATAAGATTGGCATCACTGTTCAGATCCATCAGTCAAACTGCAGTACCTTTGGACAGGTAGTTTCCAAAATACATCAGCCTCATTTACACCCAACAGCAAAAACAGACAGTGGGTATTTCTCTACCGTGACAAGTCTCCCCAAATACTAAGGCAGAAAGTGGTTTTTGACACACACCACTTTTAGGGAAAGGATTAGAAGTGGGAGGTGAAATGATGGAGTAAATACCTATATTCCAATGATTACAGAGAAGGAACAACCTGATTTTACTTAGGGGCTAGATTAAAATCATTGAGGGAACAAGAGAATACAGCAGGAAATCAACTAGTATAACATACAGTGATCTTCACAAAGGACATGCCACAGAAGTCTAAATGAGTCTGTAAAAGTAGAAGATTCTGCTTAGTTTTGGAAATTTTTTTCTAATGAATGCCACTGCACGACTTACTGATTTTTAAGTGGTTCATGCCTTGTATCCCAGGCATCCTGCATACCCACATTTAAAATAAACATAATTAATTTGGATTCTAGCAATACACAACCTGAAAGCAGAAATTTGCTAACTTGCCTTTTCCTGCTCACTGATGCACTGAGCAGGATGTGTGTTTTATCTGTTTTTAATCTGGAGCAATCCTATGCTCCTAGGCTTCTATCATTGGGACAAAGTATGCTACCTCTATGAAAGTAAATCTGATTTCTTATTAATACGGAAAATAATATTTATTTGAGCATATAATAGTACTTATATGGCAGGTAATACATTATTATCTCATTTCAATTTTAATTCTCACATCAAAATGACAGCTAAATCATGACATGTCACTTCTGCTTTTGTATTAGAGAAACACAAAGAAGTAATTGGCTCAGTATCACACATTCTATAGGTAGGACAGCCAGAATTTGATCTTGTCTGCCTGATTCCAAATTGTGCGTGTTTTAATTGTCTATACTGACCTAAGCACAGTGAGTGAAAGGCGACAAATGAGAGGGGAATTGTTATAAATATGATGGTCAATATTTAAACATCTATGATAGCTTAGGCTGTGGCAGGGAGGTCACAGGACACATAAAAGGATTTTACTCTGTAGAAATGCATGCAAGGTCCTTAAGAGCAAGTGTTATTTCATGTTTGTGTTGCCACCTGTACCTTCACACACTATACAACTTAGTGGTCTTTTGCCAAAAGCAGTCTGGTGAATGTGCATTGATCAATCAGCAATGTCACTAGAATGTGTGTATGTGTGTGTGTGTGTGGGGGGAGGGCAAGAAGAGCCTAATGCTTGGACTGGGAGTGTGCACATTAAAAAGTGGCTTCAGAATATCTAGAAACAAACGCCCTGGGGTAGCCAGCTGGTAAGAAAGGACAACTAGAGAATTTGTGTGTAGAATCATCACCTGGCATGAAAAGAACACTGTATTAATATGTGTTGATTTGGAATCATTCGAGGCTGATGTAAAGCCAGAAGAGCTGGCACACTTCCGAGTCCGCCATCCCACTCCAATGACTTAAAAGAAAGAGGAGAATGAAGAATCACAGGATGGAGAGGAGGGGAGGGCAGCCATATGATAATTTGAAGGTGGCTTGCAGATCAGCGTAATGAATTCAGATTGATGCTGAAGGAAGGATAATCTGGGTATCGTGAGGGATACAGAGAAGGCCTGACAAAGGCCTCAACACACGCCTGGGGATGGTGTAAAGAGGAAGCAGCAGCAAAGCTGTGGTTGGTTGGAAGTAACAAACCAACTGCTCGAAGGTGGCCTGTGTTACTGAGTCTGACAAGGACTGTCACAGAGATAGGTGGCAGCCCCTGAAGCGCAGGAAGATACACGTAGTGCTGGGGCCAAGACATAACTAAGGGGCACTTGGGGTGTCAGTCAGTCGTGAGGGCATAGAAGCAAGACCTGTGGAAAAGATAGTTTTATTGTCCTAAATGGGGTTGACACAGGGGACTTGAAGTTTTTCTCTTCTTCATGTCTCATTTTCTTGACAAAAACCTATTCTCTTCCCCCATAAATATTTTCTAAAAATCAATCAATAAAAATGTCTTGGATTTTCTATGGCCTCATTGTCTTAAGTATATTTTCTGTAGGTTAGGGGAAAAAAGCTTATGTTATCAAAGTTTTGAAACAGGTTTGGAGCAAAGTTAGACAGGCGGTAAGGGGCACTGAAGGTTTATTCTTACTTGCATGCCACCACTGCTCAATATTACAAGAACCCAGCTTTACACCTTCCTCAGGAAGTATCTTTATTCCTGCTGACAGCAGGATTAATGGCTGTACTCAGAAGAGAATGAGCTGTCAAAAAAAGTTTACCTCTTGTAGTGGTCTTCCCTTCCTTTGTGCCGTGTAAGCATTTCTGTTTTTTTTTTTTTTTTTTTTTTTTTCTGGATTAAATGGTGTGTTGTTCAGAGTTCTTCATGGCAGACTAGGGAAACTACTAGATTAAGCAGAAGGGGATTAATTAAAGGGTATATGTAGTTCACAGAATCTTTAGGGGCCAAGGAAACAGATCCTAGCCTGAGCTTCCAGAAATAACCCACCATGTTCACACTGCATAATGGGCTACAGATATCCTCCTATTTCTGCCTCACTGGAAGCCACCACTATAGTTGCCAACACCAGAACCATGGGGCTTTTGCTCCTATTTCTATTTATTTATATATTTATTTATTTTTGGTGAGTGAAGTAGATAGCTGTTCTTGCTGACTCTCCAAACAATAACCACCATAACTGTCACTATTGTTCACTGGAGAATGTCTATGGAATGGGAAGAAATCTCATATCTTGAGGTTTGAAGAGAGATTAAGGAATTAATTTGAATCTCCTGGCTTAATGTAGCCATATGGATACATAGATCTGGCCTTTTCAGTATCTGGACACGTTCTCAGACTATCACATTTTCTTATACGCTTGACAATCTCATTACATAGCTCACAACCAAACTCACCCAAGGTAACTATTATGTGTCATCAGGGCTCGTGAATTATAAAGTAGCCTGTACAAATCTGTATGGAGCGAGAAGCAAGGAAGGCTGGAGGCTCTGTGGCACCAGCTATACCTTCTGCTCCTACCCTCAAACCTGCAGTTGCCTTGGACATCTAAGAATCTGCATGCAACACTTTCTGGAGTCTGTGACTCAAGGTCAGAAGCCACTGTCTTAGAAACGTGTTAGAAGTCAACATGTCAGTTCTATGCCATAATAATGTTGAAATAAGAATAAAGAACACACACACATTCCTTTTCAAAGGAGGACTGAAACTTATGTTTACAAATATTGCTTAATACAGTGAAATCCTTTTCTTGAAAGATAAAAGTCAAAAGAATTAATATAAATCCAGAAAAAAAAAAAAAACCTATGTGAAACTTATTCCTGAAGATGTTAATTGTTTCGGATACTTAACCTCAATATCATTAGCCTGAAATAATGATTAATTACCTGTCCCAGAAAACAGAACTGTTATAATTTTTGTTTAAGTAAAATAGAGTCTGTTTGTAACCAATCATTAATTTCTAGAGGGCTTCTTAAGGAGTCAGAACACATGATCTACACGTTTAAGGAACTTTACCTCCCTTAAAGATATACACAAAACTATTAGCAAAAATGACAAGCGGTAAATTGTAGTTCATACTATGAGAGCCAGAACGATAAGCAACAGGCAAAACCTGGCATTATAAGGCACATTAAGGTTGTAAATTAGAGTGCAATTTTACTGCATTCAGTTTTTTAAAGGCTAGCTTTTTATCTCTTAGGGAAGCATTTTCCCAAAGCAGAGGCATTCAGACATGACTTATTGAATATTTAGGCATTACCTACATGCTATAAATACATTTCTAAGGTTAAAAAACAAAGGGTAGGAGGGAAGAGAGTTCAACCACATATTGCCCTCAATATGACTGCCATCTTTATAATGACAGTATCAATTCCCAGAAACCTCATCAAATATGTTCCTCAAGTAGGAGATTTGATCCCAAGTGTCATTTATTCCTCTCCATAAGTCTCCACATGATGGACTGATGTGACAGGAATACTTTTGCACATCTGAACAAAGATATGTGGTCCTTGTTCAAAGATTTAAAAGAAGAATGTAGGTATAAATATGGTTGCTTTTACAGATGGGCATTACTTTGTGTTATACGTGTTCTTGCAAAATGTTGCCTACTAAGAAGTATGAATTATATTAAAGAAAAACTGATATGACCTCCTGGTTATGCAAAGTAGTCTTTGCTTTGTCAAGTAATTTCCCAGTAATTGAAAATCCCTCTTAAATTTTGATTTTGTTCATGTTTCTTAAAGAGATGGCCCTATATTCTACAAGGAAATTTTCACAAGTGCTTATTCTGGCCTCACGGATCCACTAGTTTCTTATTGCTACTGTAACAAATTTTGAAAAATTTAGTGGTTTCAAACAACACAGATTTATTATCTTATACTTCTGGAAGTCAGAACTCCAAAAATCAGTCTCAGTGGGCTAAAATCAAGTTCTTGGCAGAGCTCCATTCCTTCTGGCACCTCCAGGGTAAAATCTGTTTCCTTGCCTTTTCCAGCTTCTAGAGGCTGCCCACATTCCTTGGCTCATGACCCTGCAGCACTCCCACCTCTCCTTCTATTATCACATTTCCATCTTTCTAACTCTAACCCTCCTACCTCCTTCTTATAAGGATCTGTATGATTACATTGGGGCCATCTGGATAATTGAGGATATTCTCCCCTTCTCAAGAGCCTTGATTTAATTATATCTACCAATTCCCTTTTGCCATTTAAGGTAACATACTCACAGTCTCCTGGGATTAGGATGTGGACATTTTAAGGGAGGCATTATTCAGCCCACCATAATGGGAACCCCCAACCATTTATGACCTTGGTCCTTTTCTTGTAGATGTTTATGACATACATTAGCAACAATTCTGACTTTAATTTTTCTGTGTCAATATAAGATTGTGTATCCATTTTTATTCTTCTACACAGATTTGTAAATGACTATATCATGGCAGCATTTTCTAGGACATACATGGGTGAGAGCCATCTTTGCAGTAATGGGTAGATTTAAAAGGCAGAAGTGAGATTTTGGCTAACGCTTGGAAATAGGGGAACTTGAAAATGGTTTTAAAAATATGCTTGAAGATAATTTGTGAATTTTACTTGCTAAACTTGCACCTCTCCTCTTTTCTATAAATAATTAATAGGTGACAGTCCATAGAAATCCACAACCTCTCTGATGAACTATGTTGACCTGAGGTGATGATAACTGAGAGAAGAATAGGCTATCAATAATGATTTCATATTTTTAAAACAATAATTTCTTCTTAGTCCAGACAGAAGTAACATGCTGTGAAAAATTATATATCATGTAGTAACAGCTGAGAAGTTAACATATATCACTATCTATGCTGCCTCTATAAATGCCAAAAAATTATCATATCTAACAATAATTTTTACTTTAATAGAGAGAAAGGAGAACATAGAAAGAAACCAACTTATTTTATAAATGGTTGGTTTACCATATAGTGAACAAATTGAAGTGCAAATTGACTTTGATGAATGCTTGTGTTAAATGTGGTTATTTATTATGAGTTCTATTATATAAATTGGTTACGAAATTATAACAAATGCTCTTTATTAATCTTACCTTCTCTGTGGCTAGAGACTGACTCAAGGCAATTATCTTTCATGGATTTCAGCATCGTTAGTGCTGATGTGCTGAGGAAGGCAGACAAGTTCTAATAATACACAGAGAAGAGAAACATGCCTTTTCTTTGCTTCTTACATGGAGAGATGTTATTTCTCAATACAGTTCCTTCATTTCAAATTAAATCTCTCAAGTCGCTAGTTTCTGGTATTTTTGCAGTAACAGCAGCTGTAGGTGTAGGAAATATCTTACATATTATGTTCATTATGGTAAGACATTTGAAATTTAAACAGATGGCATATAGATCCTGGTCTTGAGAAACTTCGAGTTTACCCAAGATGGCACAGGTGCTTTCAGGCTACATTTGCCTACTTGGTAGGCACTTCAAGCATTTGTTCTATGTCCAGTGACAGATTGCAGAACTGTCTTACTGTTTTCCTCTTCGGCATGGAATATAAATAACTGCAAGATAGTATCTTTCTGGGAAAGAAAAGGAAATATTTCTACCAAGAACACTTTTACAGCCCACCACTCAACCAGAGTCAAAGAGCTATCCCAGCAGATAACCTGAAGCCACCTGTTAGCTATCAGGGGTCATTTTTTCAGTTATGAGGTTTTGGGTTCCCTGCTTCTCATCCTCCTCTCCCCTATAGACATGTTCTTGCCTTTTCGGCTCTCCTTACATCTCTAAAAGGGGAAAAAACAAAAGGAAAGAAAAATAATTTATTATGTTAATTATGTATCTCTGACTAAAGAATGAAGTTTGGCTTAAATGGTGCAAGTGAGGTGGTGCTTATTAATGATGATTATATAAAAGAATATAACAAAAATAACTGTGCAAATTTGCAGTCTGGAGAAATCACAGTCAGATAGAATGCCTGTATTTTTCATGATTGAATATTTATTGAGCACCAGTGATGTCTGAGCCTCTGAACTGGGAGCTGGGTGCTAAAGGTTGGAGGCGGGGGATGGAGAGGGAGAAAGTTCATTGCATCAGAAATGCTAACCAGCAGACTGGTGCCGGAAACTTAACTCATCTTGATGCCAATTGTTCACCACTGATATGACTGCTTATAAAGTTTACAAGTTATAGAATTAATGTCAGCAGTCAAGGATAATATCCAGTAAATTAAACAAATTAGTTTAATTTGTCACTGTATTTATTTTTTCTTTCTCAGGTGAATATCCATACGGGTAACACAGTGTTCGTATGAGACTCCTTCCATCTTGCTGTAGTACCAGGAGTGGCCTCTTGAACCTCAATTCACTTCATGGTACAAGATGGTTACATCAGCTCCAGATCTCATGTCTGCATTTGAGTCAGAAGAACAAGGAAAGGGAAGGAGAAGAACATGCTCCCTCTCCCTTTAAGAATATTTGCTGGAATTGCACAACTTCTATGTACGTATAATTGGACAGATCCAGCTATAAGAGAGGCCAGAAAATAGAGTGTTGATTCCAACTGGTCACGTGCCCAGATAAATATTGTGTATTCTGGGACTTTAAGTTTCTGCTTCGGATATAGAATGCTGTAAAGAGCATCGCTCCTGCACAACAATAACAACAGCAGCAGGAGCAGCAGGAGCAGCAGCAGAAACACTAAACTATCGGAAAATTTATAACTTTTCTTAAGCACTACAGAAAAATGATGATAACCAACTACCCTGAACTCTAAGGAAAGCCATCCAAAAAGAGTTAGGGCCTTAGCACTTGCCTACCTGGGATAGATGCTATCTGTCACAGGTAAAAATTCAACTTCATTTTTTAATGAATTGCCACAGGTCTATTGTGGGCTGGCGAAAGAATATGGAGCCCCTTGATGATCCACACGCAAGGAGAACTTGTACTCATCACAGGCTTTTCTGCAAAGGACAGGTGCTCACACAAAAGATCAGCCAGAGCCTTAAAAATATGCCCCTTATCATACAGGCCTGGAGCAGCTGGGGCACTGGGGCGAAGCCCAGATCACACTCTTTTATATCTTCTATGAAATAAAAGGCTTCAACTATTGGAGGGAGGTGAACAAAACCTGATGCTCTTAGGATGCCAATGAAAATCCATTGGTGCTAGAGGAAGGAAGCAAAACAAAACCCTCTACACCTGAGACGTTGTGGAGAAAAAGAAGCCCACTGCTGGTGAGAATTTAAACTGGGACAGCCACTATGGCAAGCAGTATGGAGGTTCCTCAAAAAATTAAGAATAGAATTACCATACGACCCTGCATTTTCTGTTCTGGTTATCTAACCAAAAAAATCTGAAAACAGTTATTTGTAAAGATGTATGGACCCCTATGTTCATTGCAGCATTATTCAAGGTGGCCAAAATATGAAAACAAAAGAAGGGTTCTTTGATAGATGATGGGATAAAGAAGATGTGCTTACATATATACAATGGAATATTACTTGGCCATAAGAAAAGATAAAATACTGCCATTGGCAACAACATGGATGGAACTTTAGATTATCATGCTAAGTAAAATAAGTTAGAAAAAGTCGAGAACCATATGACTTCACTCATATGTGGCATATAAAGCTGAAAGCAATACATGAACAAGACAAACAAGAAACCAAAACACATATACACAGACAACAGTTTAGTGGTTACCAGAAGGTAAAGTGGGTGGTGGTGGTAGATGAGAGTAAAGGGGTTCAAATATATGGCAATAGAAGGAGAATTGACTCTAGGTGGTGAACACACAATGCAATATATAGATGATGTATTACAGAAATGTACACTTGAAACCTATATAATTTTACTAACCAGTGTCACTCCAATAAATTTAATAAAGATTAAAAAGCAAACAAACAAAAAAACCCTCTACATCTGAGAAAGGGATGGAATACCGGCCGGGCCCAGACATATAGTTAGGAGCAGGGTAGGATCACTGAGGAAATCTATCCCCAAGACTCAGGAACACAGTGCCTGTTTAAGACTGAGACTCAAAACAACAAAGAATGCCACCAAACTCCATCCCACCAGGCTAACAAGCACTGAATAACAAGTAACTGTGGTCTATTGCTAGAGGAGGGCCAAAATGCAGAGAGAGGCACAGTACAAAGGAAAGACCCAAAATTGAGGGTGGAACAGACGTCTAAGAAAAGCCCTTTGGCATACCAGCCCACATGTTCAATACAAAGTAATCCTAGATGATTTGAAGCCTATCTCATACTGAGAGGAATCACAGAAGCAACTCCAAAATCCAGCTAAACCCCTAACAATAATGACTCAACTATTCCCATCATACACAGACACAGACAGAGACCACAGTAAGCCTAGTAAAAGAAGAGATGTGTACATTTATGGGCCTAAACGTTTTTCTTTTTTTACTTCAGATTCTACTGTTCTACGAAGATAGCCAGTTCCATCTTTCAACAAAAAATTAATAGGCATAAAAAAACCCCCCACAAATTAAACAACCCATTGTCAAGAGACAAAGCAATCAACAGAACCAGGATCAAATCTTTACAGATGTTGGAAGTATCCAATGCAGAACTTAAAATAAATATTACCAATATGGTAAAAGCTCTAAAGAAAATGGTGAACAGCATGCAGATCAGATTAGTCATTTAATAGAGATAAAAATATAAGAAACAAAAATAAATGCTAGATATGAAAAGCAATGACAAAGAATGCCTTCAATGAGCTTATCAGTAGACTCAATATAACTGAGAAAGAAACAGTAAACTTGAAGATGATTCAGTATAAATTACTCAAACTAAAACACAAAGAGAAAAATGAAGGGTGGGAGGGAGAGAAGGAGAGAGAGAGAACTGAATCAGCCAGCACCTTGAACTTGGATTTCCCAGCCTCCAGAACTGTGAGGGAGAGAGGGAGACAAGGAGAATATCTCGGAGACAACCAGAAATAAAAGACATTAAATATAGAGTGGAAACAATATAGAATTATAGGTTTCTCATGAGAAACTATTCAAAACAGAAAGAAATGGAGTTATATTTTTAAAGTTATAAAAGTAAAAATATTTTGCAACTCAGAATTCTATATGAAAACATCTTTCAAAAGCAAAAAAGAAATAAAGACTTTCTCAAACAAACAAAAAATGAGAGAATAGCAAGAAGATCAACACTAAAAGAAATGTTAAAGGAAGTTCTTCAGGTAAAAGTAACATGTAACCCAATAGAATTGAGTTCCACACAGAAATAAAGTGCACTGGAAATACATTAAATGTAGTTAAATATAAAGATCATTTGTCTTATTTTTAAATGGGTCATAAAAGAGAAATAACTGTCTAAAGCAAAATAATAACAATGTATGTTGTATTTATAGCTTGTGTAAAAGTAAAATATATGACAATAATAGCACAGAAAACGAAAGGAAGGAATTGGAAACATACTGTTGTAAGGGTCTTTCACTATTTGGAAGTAATAAATTATTTGATGTATATAAGTTCTAGATCAACCACCAAGATATTTAAAAGAGGTATAAAAATAAACTGATAGTAGTGATAAAATAATAAAAGAATTAAAAAGAAGGCAGAAAAAGAGGGAAAAAGAATAAAGAACAGATGGATCAAATAGAAAACAGCTACACAGTCTTTAATCCAAACATATCAATAATTACATTAAGTGTAAACTGTCTAAAAACACCAATTAAAAGACAAAAAATATTACACTGGATTAAAAAAGGCAAATTCTAATTATATTCTACCTATAGTAAACTAATTTTAGTTATAAAAAACAAAAATAATTTAAAAGTAAAAAATATCTATATGGATAAAAGATATACCATGCAAATACTAATCTAAAGAAAGTTACAGTAGCTATACTAATATCAGCAGAGAAAAAATATTCCCCAGAATAAAGAGCTACATTAAATGATGATAAAGGAGTCAATTTTTCAAGGGTAATTAAATATTTATATACCTAATAACAAAGCCACAAAATATATGAAGCCAAATATATGAAACTGAAAGAAAAAAAAAAGGCAAATCCAGAATTATAGTTGAATACTTTAACACTTCTCTTTCAGAAGTTGATAGAACAACTAGACAGCAAATGAGTAAGGATATAGAAGATCCAAAGAACACTATTAACCAACTTCACCCAACTGATATTTCTAGAACATTCCACCCAATTACAGCAGAATACACATTATTTTGAAGTGCACATGGAACATTCCTCAAAATAGACCACATCATGCACTGTAAAACAGACCTCAACAAATTTAAAGGACTGAAATTATTCAAAGTATGTTCTCAGACCATGACAAAATTAACTAGAAATCAATAAGAGAAAGCTATCTAGAAAATCATAATATATGTGGAAATTAAACAACTCACTTCTAAATATTAGGAATTCTATTGTTATTGAAAGAGAGAAAGTGAGATAATGAGAGACAACAAGCAATCTCTTCTAGACACAGATATATAAACACATAGATTATGTTGACAGAGTGACTCCCTGTTAGGTTATTGGAATAAACGTACTTAATGGAATTGTTATGGACTGAATGTTGTGTCTCACCAAATTCATATGTTGAAGCCACCTAATTTGGAGGTGAGATCTTTGGGAAGTAATTAGGTTTAGATGAGGTCATGAGTGGGGGGCCCACAGGATTGGATTAATGTACTTTTAAAAAGAGAAAGAGAGACAAGAGCTCTTTGTGTCTCTCCATTATGTGAGGACACAGGGAGAAAGTGAGGAAGCAGGTGCTCACTGAGAACTGAATCAGCCAGCACCTTGAACTTGGATTTCGAAGCGTCCAGAACTGTGAGAAAAAAATGTCTATCATTTAAGCCATCCAGTCTGTGGTAATTGTTATAGCAGCCTGAACTGGCTAAGGCAGCAGTTTATACCACTGAGTTGGAGCACATCTCCACCTCAGTTTTATTCAGTCCACCCAATCATATACATCCTTTTATCAAGATGCTGACTTTAACCTTATTTTGCCCTTTCTGCTCACTGGCTCATTTTATCAAGATTTTGGCTCCTTAATCTATGTATCCACTCCTTTCCTGCCCCCTATAGCGCTGACTCAGCCCTCTTCTGGGAGACAAAGGGTCTGAAGAACAATTGAAACATCAGGCTGCCACAATAGCTAGGTGCCACAATTAATTCAATAACACAACTTGGAAAATGGCCTCTGCCACTCTCAGTATCAGGAATTCCTCCTGCATAAGAGTCAAAAAGACTGGTAGTCCTCTAGAGACAAGACAATGTGAGCTTTTTACCATTTCTCTAATTAGGCCAATGACGCACATGCCATATGATGCATATGTAGGGGATACGTTGACATGCACCAAACTCAATTTATCCTTAAGCATGAAAGCTCTGCATGTTTCTTTCATCCATCCATCAAGCCCTTCACCATTTGATTTATTTCTCTACTGCTGCCAAAACTTCTCCACTTCAGTAATTCCTATTCTCTTGTCAAGATAAGTGCAGTATCATTTGTACCCTTTTATCTTGAGTTAATCCCTCAAACATCTCGATGACCATGATATCTTCTGCCTCTGACAAGAACAATTCATCTAATTCTACAGAATCAATACATTCTATCTTTCTTGAGAAAATGTAATATGTACAATATGCCTGAATATACTTGAGTACATAATTATAACTTTCCTTTCTAAAACCTCTAACTAAATTAATGTTATTATTATTTAACCTAAGATCTGAGCATTCTCCAGCACACTGTATTTCCTTTCCAACAGATACTACCTATCATATGACTAATATCTTTCTCATTAGATGATAAGCTCTGCAAGGGCATACATAGTCACTTTTATTTTTTGCTCATTTTATCCCCTGCAAGTGGCACATTGGCTCAGTAAATATTTGTTGCACGAATGAATAAAATGAAGGTAGGATATGTCTCACAGAACTTTCTTATCTCTGTCTCTCTCTGCCTCTTTCTCTTGCTCTCTCTCTCTCTCTCTCTCACACACACACACACACACACACACACACACACACACACTCATTCATATGGGAGACTCAGACTCCTTTGCTAATAGACATGTACCAGCCTTTTTCCAGCAGCATTTGACACAGTTATCTTATCATATTCATCCGACATGCCCACGCTTATTAGCCTCAGGGCATACTTATAAGCAATGCAGCAAAAAGGCCATCCCTGCCATTATGGTTTGCTGCAAAACAGAGGGAACAAAATAAAGCAAGCATCTAGTGCTACAGATACACAAGTTAATAAACAAACAAAAGGTCTAAACCACTGTGCCATCGCTGTGACAGAAATGTCTTGAAGGGACTCCACTGGTTCTAATTCCTGTCAGAGCCAATGAACGCCTGTGGTGTGTGTGCTGTAATGGAGCTGTAAGAACTATACCTAGTCCTTTGAAACCGTCAACATACACATGTCAGATGCATCTGCCCAAAGGTAAGTATTGACAATGTACAGATTCTCTGCTTTAGTTGGTGACGTGGCCTTTGGGCTATTACATTATTATTGCCATAGAATATTATTACTAAAATATCACATGATCAAAACAGTGCATTTCAACAGGAATTTAGAGTCCCAAGCCCAGGTTAGTAGATGGACGTTTGCTTGTGTTACACATAACCAGGTTCTGATATCCACAGAGGTCCTTACTTTGGCTTTCCTGTGTCTTAGAGGTGAGGCACTTACAAGGGAATATCTCAATGCTCACTTTTCACCCATCTTTTGGTCCTGTCTACTTCAAAACTTTTGTTAGAGTCCAAAAAAGACATGCTGGGGTGTCAAGAGAATGAAAGAGGGATTAATAGCACCTGATAGGTTGGATTCAGCTTTGAATCTTCATGTTAGAGATCTGATTTGGGACTGGACTGCAACACTGAGCCAAGGTTGACCCATCCCCAGAGGGCAATAATAAAGGGTCACTCTGCAAAGTGTACAAGGTGGCCCACTATGACGTCCTCCAAGCCTTCTCCATTGCAGGGATTAGAGAAAAGCCTTTTGACCAAATATCTGCTCATTCTCTTCCATAGGTAGGACTCTTCTGCAGTGAGATGACATTTGAACCCTAGAATTTTCATTCTTCTCTTCTGATATTTAACAGAGATATAACAGTCATGGAATATGGAAGAGGGTAGTGGCAAGGAAGTGAGGAAGAGAATAGCTTAGATGTAAAAAACTCAGCTGGCTATGGGAATGCTCAGGGAAGACAGTCATGTTTTATTCCTTAATGTTCCCCAAGGACAGGGGATAAAAATCTGCAGCCGTCAGTCGTTCTCCCTCACAGAATGAATCCTTCTCTGACAAATATATGTACATACCAGGATTGCCAGTGTTTTTAGGGGTAGGAACACCATAGCAGACACTTATTCTGTACCTGATACGGACAGGTCTGACTTGCTCTTTACTTTTGTTGGCATTTTATTATGCCAACACTGTGGCAATGGAAGCGCTGAGCTCAGAAGCTCAGCACTGAGCTTCAGAGCAGTGACAGACAACGGCCCATTTATTTCTAGTGTCAATGTTTTCCTGAGCTCCAGTGGACATATGATAATCTTGATACCTGTCTGATGCTGGTGTTTAGAAACAAGCCCAATTCTTGCTCAATTTATAGTACGTGCAGTCATTTGAAAGGCTTATTCTAATGCAAAGTCATGTGGTATGTTTGCGTGCAAATGTTGCTGAATTTTGATGCCATCTGAGCTTCATTTCGGAAGCCAATGCAATCGTTAAAACAAAATTTACTTTTATTTTAGCCCAACTGTGCACCGAGTTATCCAGTACCTCAGGTTAGTTTCAAAAGAGAATGTTTACAAACTCATCAACCTATGGCCATGAGTTTCAGTCACACATTGATTTGCTGGTATTACGAAAAAGCAAAGCCTTGCTGAACTGTGTCTCCACCTCCTAGATGTCTCAAAAATCTTTCTTAATGTTTCTCACATTGAACATTTGAGACTTATTCCATCAGCTCCTTTACTCTTCTCTCTTCCACTATGATTAAGCTCACACTGCCCTCCGACACACTTAGTCTGACACTAACCATGGTAAATCGCTGCCATCCTCCCAACACCTTGCTCATTGTCATCATATCAGCCATCCCCTGCGTCTGCCTGTCCCACCCTTATTCTCCATGCACTGCCTTAACTGCCAAGGCTTGGAAGTCTTGGCTTCTGCTTATCTTTATTTTCCTTTAACAAAATTGTTGCTGACATGGTGTCTCCCCCCTTTGTATAAGATCCTCTCCCTAGGGGGTAAAGGCCAAGAAGGGAAGAGAAGAAGGCAGACTGCACTGGAAACCTGCGGTTGAAAGACTCTTGCCCATTTGTGCAGTGCATGAAGGTTGAATACTTCATCTTTTCAGCAGGGACGTTTTTGGGAAATTTTGAGGATATGTCTAAGGATTCATCAAATGCTCTGTTGCATTACAAGCCACTCTTGTTTGGAGTCAGGGAAAGAAATATCCTCTTTTCAGAAGAGCAGAACCTGTGGTGGTGGAGCCCTGGACAGTTACCCACCAGATGCCTCTGGAAGGGGCTCCGCCCGTCTGCGCTGTCCAAGGGGCTGCTGAGATCACAGGAGGCCTCCAGCTGAGTGCGTGCTTGATCCTCAGCCCTGAAGAGGAAATATGCCAGATGCTATTTCCTTCTGTACAGGGACCTATTCATTTAAGCAGCAGCCGCCAAATCTAAAGGTTAAAAAAAACGCAGCCATTTTCATATCCAATATTCAATATCTACTTTAATTAAAATGGATATCTATTTAAATTATTTAAAGAAGGGAGCTCTTTGATCATGAGTGTTCATTTCCAAAGACTGAAGGCGGCAGAACTCAGCCTCCCCAAATCCTAATTAAAGGTGATAGCCTGAATTAGCATGTAACTACTTGCTATGTCTGTCACATCACTAGTAAAAGTAGTTTCAATGTTCTTGTTTTTACTTACTCAAAGAGATTGCTCCCTCACAAGCAAGGAGCCCAAGCTATCCCTTTTCAGAAAAGGGTATGGATGGTAGTGTTTTTGTCTGGAGTGTCCCAGAGGGAGATGAATGGTGATAGTTATTTGGAAACAACGAAGGAACCACTTCAGAGTTTCCCTAGCATTCTTACACTCTTTCTCATTCTAATCTTTGCTTGAAGACTGATTATTTGATTTTTGATGTCACTCACTTATTTCTAACACAGCTGAATGGCTCTTCGTAACTTTGTAACTTCTAATGAACCAGCATTAGAGGAATTAAAAAAAAAAAAAAAAAGAAATGAGATTAGTTCAGATTTTTCTTTACCCCCTTGCAGTCATAACAACAAGGAAATCAGCCGTCCCACAGCATACCGTAATCTCACTGGAGCTGTGATTTCATAGGAAAGATGGGAATTGCAAGGAGCAGGAGCTTCTCTATAAACACTTGATATAGTGTCCCAAGGTGGTTTGACTTTCCTGGGACGTTATGGGAGTACACAGAGGACTCAGAGGACAGAAGGATTTTTGTTTGTTTTTATGTGGCCCTTGATTTTTTTTCCTCCCTAGAGAGCATTGGTTCTTTGCTTCGACTGCCCAGCTTTTCTTCTGGTAACAGGCTCAACCCTCTGATTGCAGGGGTCTGAGCATAAACCAAGTCAGAGCACCATCCTCTGAACAGAATGGTTAGCATAGGATATTTTATCAAAGTATGTTGCTTCCTAGGAATGTTTTTAAATTGCAGTTACCAGAGAAGTGCCCATTACTCTCTAATTGGGTAGCTAAAAGGAAGTGAGCCAAGAGTAGCAGAAAGCCATATTCCTTCTGCTTCAGAAGAGCTGAAGATTAAAAAAAAAAGCCACAATGCAGAGACTGAATCATAATTGTATCGAGGCTCTTGTTCCAGATGTCCCAAAGGCCAGCTGCTGCCTGTTCTTTCTACAGTTTGATTATATGAGCCAACACAGTTCACTTTTCTTTACGCAAATTTAGTTTTTGTCACTTGCAACCTATGATTACTGACGAAAACAATGACCCCAAATATAAAAGTTTCTCACCCTCCTGCTGTATTGCATTTGAATTAAGTTTAATTTTCTCTAGTACATCAGCTAAGAATGGTATATTGCTGCAAATGTAGTACCTTGGTATTTTTCTGTTGCTTTGGGTTCCTTCTGGCTGATGCTAGAAGTGGTGCTGGGGGTAAATGCTGAGCATGTTTAGGTTGGGCCTGCGTTTTAAGCGTCCACTGAGAAAGAAAACTTCTTTGTTTATGCAGCAGACACTGCCAATGCCTTTTCCATAGCCCTCTGACCTTACTATTTTGGTGGTTTCCAGTCTCTTCTAACTGCCAATGTCTGCATCTCTGTGCCTAAAAGCTTCCTCAAGTACTACAGAGAGCTACTTTTCTCCTGTACACACAGGCTAGAAATTCCAGAGAATTAACCTCCTCAGGGGCTAGCCTCAACCAATGACGATCGGGAGGTATATAAAACACCCAAGGTCGTCATCTCCGACATAGCATAACCTGGAGCAGTGTTTTGGTCATTTCTCGGTGTTTCCCCATAAGACTGAGCTCCAGTTGCCCACTCTGGGGGGTGACTTAGTAATACAGTCTCTATTGTCTTCCTTCCCTTCCAGGTGTCCCTTTTCTACTTTCAACCAACGTTTCCTATACCTCCTAAGCAAGCAAGTTGTACTTAGATACTGCTCTTAGAATCTGCTTCTGGGAGAATCCAGCCGAAGACAAAACTGGAGAACCAGAAATAAAGAGGTTTTTATTCCAAGACTGTGGTTGAGATTCTTAGGATAGGGATCAGGAACGTACTACTCTAAAATCATGATTTTTCTGAAGGTAAGGTGATAAGAAACAGTTTTGTGCCAGAAATAAGCCCTTACTTAGGGGGAGGGCAGGAGGCAAATGATTTTTGACAAGGGTATCAAGATAATTCAATGGTAAAAGAATAGTCTTTTTCCACAAATGATGCTGATGCTGGGTCAAATAGATACTCACATAAAAAAAAAAAAAGAAAAATTGTATTTCTATCTCATACCATTACACAAAAACTAATTCAAAATGGATCATGATGTAAATGAAACAGTTAAAATTATAAAACTCTTAGAAGAAAACATAGGTGTAACTCTTTGTGATATTGGATTATGCAAAGGCTTCTTAGGTATGACACCAAAATCACAAACAACATAATAAAAAAAAACAGATAAAATGAACTTTATAAAAAAAAAAAAAAAAGAAACTTGTTCTTCAAAGGACATCAAGAAAGTGGAAAGATAGCCCACAGAATGGGAGAAAATATTTGCAAATCATATACCTGATAAAAAACTTTCATTCAGAGTTTATAAATAATTCTTACAAATCAAAATTAAAAAGACAACCCAATTTAAAAATGGGCAAAAGATTTAATAGATATTTTTCCAAATAAAATACACCAATAGCAATTAAAAGATGCTCAAAATCATTAGTTATTAGGGAAGTGAAAGTGAAAACCACAAAGAGATACTTCTTCCTACTCACTAGGATGCCTTTCATCAAGAACATGAATAATAAATGTGTTGGTGAGGATGTGGAGAAATTGAAACCCTCATGCATTGTTGACGGCAATAGAAAATGGTGTAGTCATGTTAGAAAATGGTTTGGCATTTTCTTAAAAAGTTAAACATAGAGTTACCATATGACCCAGCAATTCCATTTGTAGGTATATACTTAAGAAAATTGTAAACATATTCCACACAAAATGTTTCACACAAATGTTCATAGCAGCTTTATCCATAATAACTAAAAAACGGAAACAACCTAAATGTCCATCAACTGGTAAATGGATAAACAAAATGTGGTATAGGGAATGTTATTTGGTCATATAAAAGAAATGAACTATTGATGCATGTTACAGTACGCATAAAACTTGAACATATCTGACATGAACAAAGTCAGATACAAAAAGCCTATATTATGTTATTCAATTTATATTAAAATATCCAGAATTGAGTCAGAAAGAAGGTTAGTGGTTGCCAGGCACTGGGGGAAAAGTAAATGGGGAGAAACTGCTAATGGGTAAGGTAGTTCTTTATGGGATGATGAAAATATTCTGCAATTAGAGAGTGGTGATAGTTGTACAACTCTGAATACACTAATAACCACTGAATTGCACATTTTAAAAGGATAAATTTTATAAAATGTGGATTATATCTCAGCAAAGCTGTTATTAAAAACAAAACAATAACAAAAAAGATAGTTTGGGTTCTACAAATCCCAGAAGCAAAATTCAGGAGGGGAGGTGTTTTTCTGTGTTTTTGTTTTTAAATTCATTTGCTTATTTATTTTTTAAAATGGCAAAGTCATTAAAAAAATGATTGTCTAGATAGAGCTCTGAGAATTCAGAAATTATTTAGAGAAATGATTAGCTGTTGATCATATTTTTTTTCAGCAGAGAAGCTACATGAATGAGTTAAACTTCCTGGAGAAACAGCAAGGTAATTCTGAGGAAGAAGTCTCTAGCTCTGCAGTCAACCTATACAACTAAAACTAATCTAAGCAAACCTGGATTCAAATCCGATCATTGCCACTTAGGGGTTATAGGCAAGTTAGTTGGTGTCTCTAAAATGCAATTTACTAATTTATTCAATGATAATAATTGTTCTGGTTTGCAGATTTGTTTTGCCACGAATGTTGTATGAACAGATACTATGTGCATGACATGTTTGTGGCACTAGTGCCACAGTGATATAGAAGACAGATAAACCCTCTCCCCTTCTAGAGCTTATATGCTAGATAAGAAGACAGACAAGTAAATAAGTAAATAAGACAATTTCACTTTGCGGAAAGTGTTATAAGGGAAATGTGTTGGTGAGGATGTGGAGAAATTGAAACCCAGGATATTCAGTAATGAGTGACAGTGAGATGAGGGATGATTGTAAACCATTGGTCCAGAAAGGCCTCTCTGAAAAGATGTGATTTGAGGAAACGACAGAAAAATAAGGAACCAGCTATGCAAAGATGTCCAGAAAACTAAGCTAAGAGAACTCTGATTACCAAAATTATGAGAGAAAAGGAGAAGGTAATAGAAAAAGAGGGAAAGAGGCATGTTCAAGAAAGATCAACCAGGCCAACGCATTGTGAGAGGAAGGCATCAGGATTAATGTTGGAGGTAGCCACAGGCCATATAAGTCCAGGGTCAAGGTTCTCTACAAGAAGGAAATGGGATCATATATGGAAAGTGCTTAGCCTCCAAATGGTACTCATTATCACTACGGCACAATAAAACTACTGTCCAACGACTTGATTTCTATTAAGGGATGCAATAGAGAGTGTGATACGGGTGTGACATCCTTCTCCATGTAGATAATGAGATGACCTGATTACTCTGGCCAGCAGGACAGTGACCTCTTTCTTTCTCTACTCCATGTGAAGTCTACACAGAATATGGATTCCATTAAAAGAGGAGAGGCTTTTTAGGACAGGAACATGTAGGATATGACCTGACTTCCCTGCCAGCAGCTCCAAGGATGTACCTTGTCCATAATGTGCAAAATGTGTGTTTCTCTTTTTCAATTAAAATTGATTAGCATGACTAATACTTAAGGGCCTGGTGTTTATATTCATTCAGGATTAGCCTGCGGTCTGTGTGGGAGGCTGAAACACAGCCATAGAAGCTCTCACAAAGGATTGCCCGAGATACTGCAGGAAAAGCCCCAGGAAATGAATGCAGGGAACTCAGATAAGAAGACAATCTGCTCCTGTACTTTTGCATTTTTCTTGCTACTCCTTGTGATGATTGGCTGCTCTTACCTGGAGGAACAATTATCCTCTATGAATCTCAGGTCCACACACACTATCAGTCCACAAAGGAAGTACAATCCATTATTGTATTTATTATAATGGCTCAGACATTAGGGGAGGGGACTGTGACACATGTTCATAAATGTAAAGTGAAAAGCTCCCTTTTATTTTCTTATGCGCAACATATTGGAAGACATATTGCCTTTCCAGCTCCTAGTCATACCTTTCCCAGGGAAGATGCTTTCACTCATTGCTTGCTTTTGCTGACGTTGTGAGTTAGGAGTGAGAGCTACTATGCTGGCCTTGTCATCTCTTTTAATTTAACTTCTCATGAACTGCAAGACAACAGAAACACGTCTACATATTACTGTGTGTTTGGGGAAGCTGGGGATTAAGAATCGGAGAGGAGACAACAAGGAAGAGCGTATATTAGTTCAATCCACAGCTGCATAAGGAAATACATGGTACAGACTTGGAAAACCCTATTTCCTTTAAAAAATGAATCTGAAGTAACTCTTCTATGCTGTAAACTGAATCTAGACCCAAGACAGACAACTATGGATACTTTATGAGATTTTATATTAATCATATTGATGTATTAATGCCCCAAAATGTATACATGACCATAGTTTCTGAGAAATACACTCTCCTTATAATCTTTGGTTTGGTGTCATAACTATGTTTCATCATAGCATATTAGTGTTAATTTTACAGACTGAATTTTTAATATGACTTGAAGATACAATTGTGGTGGTCATATTTCATTATGTTTTAGCTGTATGTATTAACGTTGCTCATGTAGGGACATTTTTAAAAACGATGTGTGGATGAAAATCTTTGGTAAAAGGGCTCTGATGGGCTTAGGTAAATAAAGGTAGAAACAGTCTTCCTTAATGTTTTCCAAGTTAGGTTCAGGCTCTCTTTCTATAAAAGCAACAGTAAGACACAAGTAGCAACTCTGCAATCACAAATGATTAATGGACTCAGTTCTTCCTGAACTGAATGTGGCCCACGGCACCAGCCATGAGCACTCAGTGGTAAATCAGCTCTGGGTTCTATTCAAATTATGAGAAGCATCTCAGTTGATCTTCTGCCATATCCTCAAAGTGACCTTTTTTGTGACTCACATTTGAAACAACTTAGGAAAACCGTTCCATATGTCAAACTTCATTTCATTCAATTTTCTTCTGGTTCAAAATTGATGCTAAAGATGTTTTGTCTTTCAGAGCATTTTCCTTTGGGAGCCAAAGGCCTGATGATGTGTAATCCTTCCTGAAGGTTTTATGGCAGGGCTTCACAAAGTGAACATTTCCCCCCCTTATTTTATATCACCCTGACAAACAGACATGCTGAGCCATTTAATTACAGAGCCTGTCTGACACATCCAGAGAGTCAAATATTCTGGTGGTGTCTAGCTGAAGGGGAAAAATGCACTGAATTCCCAGAGTTACTTGTCAAGACAATGACACCAAGGAAACTAGTAAATAATCTGGCCGGCCCCATAGCGGATGTTACACTGTGCCCGAATGGTCCCCATGGCTCTGTGTCAGTGCCAGAAGCCTTGCAGCACTGTATCCCATGATGGTGATACTTTGTTTGAGCTTCAGGCTGAGCAGCCAAATGATGGGCGTAGGTCAGAAGAACAAAGATCAAGCCACAAGCCCATATGTCACGAGCTGGTCTATGCGCTACAGAAACTTTCAGAATTAGAACTTGCCCTCTTAATTCCCCAACTCACAGAAAGAATCTGCACAGCTGCAACTGAATATCCCTCCCTCAGACTCCAGCATGTGACAGACAATCCCCAGGACCATGCATATGAGCTATTATATCCTGTAGTGTTTCAAAGTGCCAACACAGAATCAGACTGCGTCAGGTTACCTTTATTTGATGCCCTTTCCTCCCTTTAGAAGGTTAATCGCTATAATTTCCGTTCCACTTTACAGTAATAATAACTAAAAGTATGGAAGTCACTCTCTTGAAGAGTTTTGTTGTTTGCCTGCTGTAAAGGTTTCTCTCTTTTTCTTTCTTCTGTCAATCAAAAAAGAAAAAGAAAAAAATTACACCTACTACGAGGCAGGCCCTATTCTCAGCACTGGAACTGAGCAACGGAAAAGATAGACTAGGCCACTGTATTTAAGGGAATCACTCAAAATGAGGGTTGAGAGGCAGAAAATAAATGTAAACAGATAAGATTATTTGGGGGTCTTAAGTGCTCTGAATAGAATACTTTACAGAATGATATGGAATAGTTGTAGTGAAGGGGGCTTTCTCAGAGTACCGGGGAAGTTCACTTTGAAGTGATGATTTTTGACTTGAGGCATGAAGAATGAAAATGATGAAGAAAAGCCGCCATGATGTTTGGGTGAAGAGTGTTGCAGGAAGAAGGAATAACATGTGCAAATACCCTAAGACAGAGATGAGGGTCCATGAGCTTTACAGAAAAAAAGGTCAGTGACACTAGAAAGTAATGAATGAAGAGCAGAGTGGGCAGATATGATACTGAGAAGGTTTCTCAGAGGTCAGATCACATAAAGCATTTTAGGCATATATTTTGAATAGGAAGAAGAAAAATTGTCTCTATTTGCAAACAACATAATCCCATATGTAGAATATCATAAAGAATTTACCCCAAACCTACTAGAGCCCAAATTTAAGAAGATAGGTAGATACCAGATCAATGCATATTACTTTTCTGTATACTAGAAAAGAAAAATCTAAACATGTAATCCAGAAAATTACATGAAAAAATAACATCAAAATAATTTAAGTGCTTAGAAAAACAATTTTTAAAGTGCAACACCTACATATTAAAAACTACAAAGGACTACTAAGGGAAAATTTTAAAAGACTTATATAAATTGAGAGACATACCATATTGAGAATAGGAAGACCAAAGATTTTTAAGATGACAATTTTCCTCCAAATGATCTATAATTAATCCAATCCCTATCAAAACATCATCAGGCTTTCTTGTAGAAATTGACGTTATTCTTAAAATTTATACGGAAGTGCAAAAGACCTAGAATAGCCAATATAATTTTGAAAACTAACAAAACTGAAGGACGTACTATCTGATTTCAGGTAATGGTAGCATCAGAACAGGCATTTACCTCAATGAAACAGAATCAAGTGTCCAGCTATATATCCTTATATTTATATGTGATTTATTTTTAACAAAGGTGCCAAGGAAATTCATTGGGGAAAGAATTGTCTTTTCAACAAACTGCTGGAACACTAGATATCCATACTAAAAAACAAAATGAAACAAAACAAAAAAAACTTAAGTCCTTAGCTCACATAATACAAAAAAAAATAAGCTTACAACAGATCATAGACCTAAGTGAAAAAGCTATAATTATACATTTTTAAAATATTGGAGAAAATCTTTGTGACTTTAGGTTAGACAAACCTTTTTTAGTTATGACACTTAAAGTATAACATAAAGAAAATATTAATAAGGTGAACATTATTTTAAAAACAGGCACTGCAAAAGATATCATTCAGAAAATGAAAAGGCAAGTCACAGAATGGGAAAAATATTTTCAAATCATATATATAATAAATGTTTTATATCTTGTATAAGTGTATAAAGATCCCTTACAACTCATAATACAGAAAAAAATCAGTTTTAAAATGGAAAAAAGTTTGCATATAAATAGACAATAATCACATGAAAAGTTTCTCAGAACCATTAGACATTAGGGAATTGAAAATTAAAACTACAATGAGACAACACCGTACACTCACTAGACTGGCCAATCACAGGTGTGGAGGAGCATGTGGAGAAACCAGAAGACTCATCTATTTCTGGTGGAAATGAAAATTGGTATGGCCACTTTGGAAAAGTTAGGCAGTTTTCAAAATTGTTAAACATATACTAACCATGTGATCCAGCATTTTTGCTCTTAGGTGTTTACTCAAGAGAAATGAAAACATGTCCACAGCAAGATTTGTTCGCCCATGTTTATAGCAGCATTTTTCGTAATAACTGAAAAATGGAAACCAAATATCTGTGAACTGGTGAATGGATAAACAAAATATAGTATATCCAAACGATGAATTATTGCTCAACAAAAGATTAAATTATTAATTTATGCAACAACATGAATGTACTTCAAAAAAACTATATTAAATGAAAGAAGCCATACACAAAAGACTACATATCGTATGATTATATTTATGTTAGATTTCTAGAAAAGGCCAACTTATAGGCATAGAAAGCTGATTAGTGATTGTCTGGGGATGGGGCAGGAATGGAGGCTGACTAAAAAGCATGCATGAAGGAACCTTTTAGGGTGACAGAAATGTTCTAAAACAGTGATACTTGTTGTAGTGATACTTGTACAACTATAAATTTACTAAAAATCGTCTAACTGTACAGTTATAGCGGGTAAATTTTGTGACTTGTCAATTATACCTCTATGAAGTTGTTTAAAAAAGCCATAATGGTACCATTGCCTGCAGTTATAATTATAACCTAAATGTTAAATATTAATTAAACTATTTTCACCAATTTTAGTTTCATTTTCCAAGATAAAATCCCAATTAAACATTTTATGATGTTGATGCTCCTGCTTTATATGATTTCACTCTAAGTGGCCTTTTTCAGCACCAATTATCCTCAGATAATGAAGAAGTTTTAGGTGGATAGTACTTCGTAGTGTGCTGTATCAGTTAGGAAAAGTTTAAAGCACAAGTAACATAAAACCCAATTTACAGCAGTGTAAGATTTTCTTTGTTTGTTTGTTTGTTTGTTTGCTACAACAGGCAGTCTGGGAATAGGGCGCTACTAGTAGGCTCAGTGGCTCAACATGAAACAAGATGGTGGCTTCACCTTCAGGCATCATTGTGTGAGTGTTTAAAACAGCAATAAAAGAGGAGAGAGAAACACAAGAAGGAAAGAAAAGTTTCCCCAGGTACCTCCACTACGCTGTTGTTTACATTTCATTCGTCAGAGCTGAATAACTTGACCACCTCTGGCTGTGGAGGGGCCCGGGAAAGAGGATACAGTTTCTACAACTTCAAAGAAGATGGAAATGGAGACAATTCAAAATATGGCAGCCTGGGCAATCATCAGTGACTGTCACTTGTATCAATAATGTCACTTGGGGAACAGCAGCATAGGAGCTAATTGGATGAGGATCAGCTCCCAGAATACAGGATGCTGTTGGTAATTCATGTAAGAAAGGAAATGGGAGCATACATGTAAAGAAACCTCTTTGTATCATCTCTGCCTTCAGAAATATGATTACATGGGGAAACCAAACCCATAATATTAGTCGAGCACTGTAATTTTATATATGAGAAATCTGTGGCCCAGGAGGATTATGTGATTTGCCCAAAGCCACCCAGCAAAAATCTAGCATGAAGGCCCACTCATATGTCTTGAATCCCAGCTTGGTGCCCTTATCACACTACAATAACCCTATTCCTTCTTTATCTACTAGACTGTAGGGAACAACGTTTGTTTTTTCTACCTTTTCTCGATTCCCCTAGTTGTAGCCACAGTTTTGAGCACATATATACAACAATTCAATTTAGCTGAGTTATCATATCTTCAAGATAATAAGAACCCTCGATTATTCAATAAAATAAATGAAAGAAAGCTATCATTGCCATGTTCACTTTTAAAATAGAAGTTTTCTATGATCTATTGATGGTGTTCAGTGAAAAAATTCTACTTCTGAGGAATCTACTATAAAGATCTTGTTCGCTAATCTTCCTGAAACAGATTTACTTAGAAGTACCTTTTTTTTTTTTTTTTTTTCATGACTTCCCAAAGAAGCCTCCTGGTAACAAGGTGTTTTCCTTTAGGAAACCAATTTGCAGAACATTTCCTGTTTCTGATCTAGCTTTCTTTTTTTATTTAGTGCAGCCTAAAGTTCAAAGCAAAGAAGCCACTCTGATTTTGTGGGATGAATATGAGAGACTCAGTCCAGCAAGTTAGAGTAAAATAAAATGGCCTCATTTTTTCTATCCCTGTAGTCTTGCCAGCTAACACCTGGAATTGAAGATTGTATTAGTCAAATGATAGAACACTGTGTAATGCAGGGTATCATGCAGGGACTCTGGCCTCGCTCCCCACCCCAGAACGCAGGATATGGTGAGGCCAAAAAGGAGCACCCGTGGAGCCATGGATAGGGGGTTCTTACCACTATATTCTCGCTGGCGGCTGGGTTGGAGACACAGGAAGCAGGAGCCACACGATCTGCAATCTGCCGTCCGCTTCTCTGCCAACCAACTGACCAACCCCACTTGCTAGCTGCAATCTGCGCTTGCTAGCTTAGTCATGGCAGTTATATTAGTGGCTAATAGCCAACTGGTTACAGCTGATAGCCAACTAGTCACAGCTGAGGTTATCAACTACCTGAGCCAGAACATTTCCATGTAAGGCCGAGAGCTCGGAAACTGCTCTCTGGGACTCTGTCCCCACATACTGGCCTTGGAATTTTGGAATGAAAGAATGAGCAATGAAAGTCAAAGCCCATGAGCCTAGTTTTAAGGAGTGTTTATAACTGAAAGAATGTGGTAGCAATGCTTACATTTGCAGACAAGGCTTTTACAAGTGAGTCTATCACAGCAATTTAATGATGGAGAGAAATCAGGTGGGTAAGGTAGAGTTAAAGAATAAACATTTCAATGTCAAGCCAGCACATCTGAAACACTGCAAGTCAAATGATTCTCCTCACCTTTGTTTCAGAACTCAAACATCACATTAACTCTCAGTGAAATACTTCTTTATAATAGCAATAATTTCATATAAGTTTCATGAGATAATTACTCAAACCTCATAAGAGATGGAAACAATTTAATTGGTTTAACTTCTGAAACACTTGAGAGGCATCAATATCCCATACCAATCTCTACTCTATCATGCAATGAAGTTTTATTTCTGTAAAGCACCAGCAAGCTATAATTATATAATTAATATCAACATTAAAAATGCCATCTCCACACAGAAGATAAAAATACAAAGAAAGATCAGGTTTACAGAAGCAGAAGACAAACTGGTACCTCCAAATAACAATCCACATTTCTATTTAAATATTACCCAAGCCACTAGAATCATCAACTGTACTGAGGAAACTAAATATCTAGTACATCCCTGCTAGCTGAGCGTTATCTTGAAGAAGCACCTGACTTAAAAGATGGAATATACAGAAAGAGATGACACAAAACCTTTCTGAAGGTCAGGACTAGGGCTACCTTAATTGGGGCGGTACTTAAATATTTCTTGAATTTACTGTTGTCTATGTTTGTGCATGATTCACTGACACAATTTTTAATCATAAGTAATAGCCATCAGTTAAGTGATAAAGTATGGATCCCCAGCGTGCACTCTCAAGCTTTCAGGATATACTAAAAAGCCACTGTACTGGTTTTCTCCTTGGCTCAGAGAATTAATCCAGGACTTATTTATAACCTCCCACTGAGCACTCCTGGGTCAGCGCAGGGGTCCTGACTCATGGCACTACACACTCCAGGTCTTTTATCTTGAACCACCATTCCCCTTCTTGGCTTGAGCCTGTGGGTACAGAAAGCTAGATCGATATTGCCTAGTTTGTGTATTACTCATAAACTTTATTAAATAGTGTTACTAAGCTTTGACTCAGTCTCCACACTCATTAAACTCAAGGCAATACTAAAATAGCTAGTGTTTTATTCACCCAGATCCCCTCTCTCTATTCCTCTGGCAATAACCCTGCCATGCTTTACAGAACTTTTTCCTCCCGCCTTTTCTGTGGCCATGATGTAACTTCTAATTACAGTATTTCTCATCTCTTGGCCAAGAACATCCCAGGACAGTGATTGGCATACTGGTAGAATTATTTTCTGATATTTTATATGTGGTATTAGAAAGGAGGTGTTCTCTCTTTTCCATTGGATCATGAACTATAAATATTGCTACCAGAGCTGTGAGCCTGACGATACCAATTTTCGGCCCTAGCAAGTGTTGGGGGCGACATGGACCAACTGGAACATTTATACACAGCTGGTAGTAAAAATGGTATAACTGCTTTGGAAAATATTTTGCAGTTTATTAAAAAGTTAAACATACACTTACAACATTCCACGCCTGAGTATTTACTCAAGAGAAATAAAAGAATATGTGCATACAAAAACTTGTACACAAATATTCAGGGGATCTTTATTTGTAGTAGCCAAAAACTAGAAACAACCCAAATGTTCATAAAATGGTGAATGGACAAATTGTGACACACACACACACACACACACACTCACACACACACACAGGAATACTACTCAGTGATAAAAAGAACTATTAATACACACACCATGGATGAATCTGAAATGATTATACTGAATGAAAGAAGTCAGATGTAAAACAATACATATAGTATGACTGACTACATTTTCACACAATTCTAGAAAATTCAAATTAACCTATGGTTGCTTTGCAGGAGTCAGGGAAGGCCAGGAGAAAATTTTTGTGAGGGATGCATATGTACATCCTCTTGATTATGATTATACGTATTTCAAAACATACCAGATTCTACACTTCAAATACATGCAGTTTATTGTGTCAGTTAGATAGCTATTAAACTGTTGGAGAAAGAAATAGAGACGCTTAATGTTGCCTTACACATACACTAAAAAAAGTTACTCCCGACGGTCACCCAAGAAACAGGCGGAATTAAAGACTAAATTGCAGAGCGCTGCCTATCACTACAGCAGCCAAAAGTACCAGTTTAGGAATCAAATCACTTCCGATGAGATGCTGCCTCCTGGGACTTTGAATCTGGATGTACCCCTAGTGACAAAGAGAATGAGGGACAGTCTAGAACTCCACCTGATTGTGGCAGAGGCAGCAGAGACAATGGCATCTTGGAAACAGTGACAGCCCGGCCTGAGGAGGCATTGGCAGTATCCTGTGCTGTCTCCTAGCATCGAGTGGCAGGATCGGTGCTGGCACTGGGACCCAGTAGTGGAGGCAGGGCAGCCAGCAACATTCCAGCCAGCTCTCCCATACTATGGTTTTAGCAACAGTCCTTATCTCCTGCCTACCACAGCTATGTTCATTTCCTAAATCTCTTAGTCTTTCCTTTTATTCTAAGATCTACCCATTATTCTTCCAAAAAACCTCGTCCTTTTTGCTTACATTAGAGAAGACAGGTTAGGGATTAAAAATATGAATATAAAAGTCTGAACGATCCACATACTGATTAGCCCATGAGTCAGCTCTACTTTATATATTCTGTACAAATGAACAGCCAGACTTTCCTAGGATAGAAGTCAAACTAGGCTGGAAAAACATGTTCGCAGAGAGATGTGAAAGTGATCAGATAAGAAAGGTCAATAAAATCAGAATGGCATCACTCATTTGAAAGGGAAGCAAAGGGACCTGAGCTCTTCATCCCTCTTCCCAGAGGGAGGAATCGCAGATAACATATCTTGAAAGCAATGGAGCAGGAACAAAGGCACTGCAAAGTATATATTGAGTTTAAAGTTTCCTTTGGGGAAGTTAGGCGTTGTAAATTGACTAGTTTAATCTCTAGTTCTCTGAAGGAAAGTAGAAAGCAAGGAACCCACTCACAGGAAGCCTGCCAAGCAGGGGGAAGGTTGCAAGTTTCGACAGTTCGTTGGTTTAAGAATCCAGGTTTGTTCATGTTCCCTCTCTAATACGTGAGGATTCTAATGAACATTTAATCACTTGCTCTGAACTTTAAGTAATTTATTTCATGTGGAAGAACAATAAAAATTAAAGTGACATCTCCAAGAGACCAAGCAATGACATTTATCTTGGTGGTGCCTATTGATTCAGTTTCTCAGTGGGTGAGCTGCATGGGAGCAACATTTTTTTTCCAAGATAAATACTCAGAAAAGTTGCATTAACACATTTAGGCTTCTAAAATACCAGGCAGAATACTTACAGACTAAGGAAAATACTCGAGGAAATGGTGGGCTTGGGGCATTAAAAACATTTTTAGCAATGGGAAAAATGTCACATTAAATAATATGTTAAACACTTTTTGAAGCAAATCTTTTCACCTGCATCTCTGAATATATCCCACATCTATGCATTCTTTTTACCTCGTAAGCCCCTTTAGTTCTTACCTAGATTAGTGGCAACTGGTTAAACTGATTACACTTTTGTCCACTAAAATCCATTTGCCACAAGAAAACCAGAGCAGTCCTTTAAAAATATATATCGGATTGTGTGACTTCCCTGCTTATAGCATTCAAATGTCTTCTCAATATGTTTGGACTAAATTCTAAATTTTTTACGAGGACCTATGATGCCCCAAACTATTGGACCCTACTTAACTCCCCATCTCAGTGCTTACCTTCTTCTCTGGGCTAACTCTACCCCACCACACTGGGCTTCCTTCTTCTCTTGATTTTACCAAGCACCCCCATGAGGGCCTTGGCACATGCTGTCCCGCTGACAGGAAAGATCTTCCTTCTATCCTCAAGTAGCTGATTCCTGCTCATGAATCAGGATTTAGCTCAAATATTTGTTACCACAGAAGCCTTTCCTGACCACCCAGGGTAAAGTATCCCAGATCACATTACGTTCTAGCGTCATCATCTCACCTATTACTGTCTAAGATTGACCTTTTTATTTGCTTACTTATTTATTGCCTGTTGTCCCCACTAGAATCAAGCTCTGTGAGAACAGGAATCTTGTCTGTTTTAATTATCACTGCATCTCCAGGGTCTACGACAGTGTCTGGCACACAGTACATATTCACTAATTATATATTTTATGTGATAACAAATAAACGAGAAGCAGAAAGAATGAATCCCGGTTGCATTTATCATTACCTGGCAGTCTGTTTGACATAGAAATAAGTTTAACCTATTTGCAGCCTCTTATGAAGAATGATTGCTCCTGTTCCCAGCAGCAAACCACTAATGACACTTCTTGACAGATTATCCAAAATCAAGTATTTTGATGTATACCATAAAGTTGGTTCAGTACTTTTCTTCAAGTGCAAATATTGGCTTATCGTAATTAAATATCAGAGTGGGAAGATATCTTAGGTATATAATTGATATGTAACACTAACATAAAAAATAATAATAGCTAACATTTATTAAGTGTATATACCATGTCTGAGTCACTATTCTAAGTGTTTTCTATGTATCACCATATTTAATTCTCATTACAATTCCACAAGTTAGGTACTCACATTATGTTCATTTATGGATGAAAAACCCAATTCAGTAATTTGTCCATGACCACGCAACTAATAAGAATCAGAACACAGCTGGTGCATGCATAGCACTCAGTCTGCAAACTCACCCTTCCACCTGGATGACAGACATTATATTCAACTCAGATATTCATTTTCTGAGCCAGAACGTGGCCTCCCAACTATTATAAGCTTAGTGCTCCAGGCAGAGCTTGCCAAGAGAGTGGTGTCAGTACCCAGAGAAAACCTCAGCCATTCTGATTTTAGAGATAATCTATTCCAACATTCTTATTGTATAGATAAATAAATTTTCAACAAAGTTAAACAATTTTTCTGAAGTCAAGTAATGTCAGGGCTGGAACCTTGTGAGTCACTCTTCTCTTTACAAAGCACCACAAGTAGTCAATAGGGAACGGTGAACATCAGACCAAGTATATTGATTGGGAGGTTAGAAAGAGTCACATCTAATGTGTGAAAAGATGGCTATGACCTGGGATGGTATGCCATTCTACTAAAGATGCCTGGAATGCTCCTAGATATTGTAGCTAAATAGACTCTACCGCAGATATCAGACTCAAATTACTTGGTCTTGTTTTGATTCGTACAGGGAAAAACAGCACCAGTGAGTCAAGTATACAAATATTTACCGAACACTACATACCCAAAGCCTTTCTAGGTGGTGGTATGAGCTCGATGAAAACAGGTGAGATGAAAATTGGTCCCGGGTCTCCCGCAAGGCAAAGCAGAATGATTTTCTCCTGCCAAGCAGAGAAGATAAATGCAGTGAACAGGAAGTGGGGATATTATCCTTCAAGGATCTGGTAATGGCCTTCAGATGTGTAGGCTGCTGTGCAAAAACTTTCCAGATGAATTGCTTAAAAACTATTATACTTAGGGTGTATCTTCTTTTCCTCATTTGTTCTTTTATTTACTATTTTCCTGTGACCTTTTGGAAATCATTAAGAGAAAAAAGCAGATCAAAGTGGGCAGGCTCTGTTTGAGTTCAGTTACCAAGTCAGCAAGACGAGCATAAATGCATTTCGGGTGAAGGGTGTTCAACGAAGAGGGCAAAGTTGGCGTTTTTTCCCCCACCTCACATCACGTAGTGTAGCCCACTGCCCCCTGCCAAGGCCTTAGGATGTGACCCCTAATGGATTCTAGGAGTCCTGTTTACAATATCTTCTGATCTTCCACTGGCAAAGGAGAGTTCAACATCTGCTGCAGCTCTAAAGACCAGAAATTTGTTTTGCTTACCTGGTGCTTCACCTCCAAAAATAACTGTGTAGGAAAATCTTGTCCTAATTTACTAGCACCGTAACAAATATTTATTGAATGAATACATATGTCAGTCATGACTTCTTTGCAATCACTACACCAAAAAGCCAGTATATGTGTCTGTGCAGAAATCTCTGAATTCTAAACAGTTTTCGTGCAAACAATCCCCTGTGTAGCAAACGGCCACATAGCTGTAGAGCATGAGCTTAATGGAAGTTCTTGTCAAAGCTGATTTCCCTATTCTCTTAGAACAGAAGGGAGTAAAATGAAGCCTGAAAAAAATGTTACAACTATCTGACTCCAGTAAAGAGAAGAGAAAGCCCAGATTGCCTCGTATTTTTTTTTTTTTTTTAACTGAGTAGACCCGTTATCCAAATTTACAGCAAGGTGCCAAGTTTGACATAATGGCGTTTTGCCTTATCCCTGCCAAGGCTTCTAACCCACAGCAGCGTGAGTTATATGGCAGGCAGGAGGCGGACAGAGCGCATTATCATTTCTTTGTACTTTGGAAAACAAAAACTCAAAGTTCAGAGCACTTGTGGGTTTTAAACTGAGGAGCCTTGTGTTGGCCGCCATGACTACACAGTGTGTTCTTGAGCCTGAGAGCTCCTCTTTATTCATTTATTCATTCAACAAGCATTTTCTGAACACCTACTATGTGTTAGGCATTGCATTAGGTCCCCAAGGATATAGAAGTGAATAAGTGATAGCATTTGCCCTCAAGGAGCTCAAAAACTGGTAAAGAAAGACCTGAAAACAATTTTGATAAATGCGCTGAAGAAATACGTTCTAATACAAGATGTTTTGGGGAATGTAGATCAAAATGCTACTAACTGTGCAGGCTGAGCATATTTGTTTTTGAATATGATAGAAGGGCTTGGAATCTTTCACAAGAAAAACACTTCTATATCAAAACTGTTAATATAATGAATAGTAATACAGAGCTATCAGTAGTTATTTTTTAATTATTATTGACTTGTCACCAAATTATTATTTGGTGACCAAATACAATGCTGACAGCTAAATTCTCACATTTTGCCAATGAGGAAATTGAGGCTCAAAATTAAATAAGTTCTTAACATACAAATCATCTTTACATTGAGTTTCTTTAGGGGAAACCATTCAATCATTCAAACACTGAAAGCATACAAAGGAATTAGTTTCTGGCATCACCACAAAAAAGGAGACCTGAGACAAAGAGGAGAGGAAACAAGTACAGGAGTTTACTGCTGCCAACCCAGAGGGCACAGAGTCTGAGGGCAGGGTCCCAGTTGCCATCAGCCCTGACTCCAGCCACTCTGCAGCTATTGGACAACTTACGGTGCTTATCCCAACTGCTTCTCCTAGAACCAGTCTGAAGAGAAGGAAGAAATGGAAAAAAGAATTGGAAACAGTGGCCACATTCTATTGTCCAGTATGATCTGGTTTCTCAAAGAGTTATGAAATATCATACCTCCAGTTCCTCCTCTTAGCTAACCGTCATGTCATATGAAGGCCAATTAAAGCATGAGTCCCATGGTCCTTGGGCCATCAATCAATGCAGGAGTCAGATGTGGTTGTTAAATGAGCAAAGATACTTTGATTGGCTGTCCCAATACTCAATATGTCAGTCAGATAAGTTCAAGGGATGCATTCAAAGAACTGCTGAAAAAGCCAAATTGAGATTTGTGTCCTTTCTCTCTCCAGACTTGGATTATTTCAGAGGCATCCTCCACGGTAACCCTGGTGTTTTGCTGTTTTGATATTGTAATATTCTTTTCTATGCTTTAGGAAAAGCATTACAGAGTTTACATTTTCAGTTATATTTAAATAAATCATTTTTAAAATCCCATACAGATAATAACATCAAACCAGGTTTTCCAATGAAAGTGGTGGGTTCAGAAGGACCCGGGGAGTCAGAAACCTGTTGGCCATTACCTAGCTCTATGATCTCAATAGTTGCGTAACTCCCCATTTCCCCTAATTTCCTCAATTGTGAAATTGTGAAATCCCCCAACTATTCATGGAACAGTTACATGTGGGTAATTTAAAAGAACTCCCCAAGCTGTACTCCTAGATGTTTGGGGGTGAGTGCCAAGATTGTATATTTTTCAAGGTCCCACAAAAGGTGGCTGTGTAGCTAGTTTGAAGAACCATGCAGTTTCTTATACCTCATGTCTCATCTTTTTCACACAATGGTTCAATAAGGTGGACAAGCATGAAAAAGAACCAAAGAAGAAATAGGTAAATTCACATTTTTTCAAAGTGTTAACTCTGCAGTAAAGCACAGCTTTCTAAAAGAGCAGCAAATAACTTGCATAGATTTTATGGTATTACTACTAAGCAAAACGATCTTCACTCAATCACAAATGGATAATTCCCTAATAAATTGCACAACAGTTAGTTACATTTTAGATATTTGTCACTTTAAAAGAGGTATTAATAGCTCAAGTATTACCTTTTTTTGGTCACAGTCAAAATAAAAGGCAAACCCAGCAATTGAGAGCAAAGCAATTAAGCTGGATCTTATGATGAAGACAGACTTTTATACAGCCAAAGGCATTACCAACCAATGAAGCAGGTGCCTTGATCAGCAAGCATAGTTAAGAAAGAAAATTGAATTCTTTAAAAACAATTTGGAAGGGAACTTGGAAACCATATCCAAACAATGCTCTGGGGCTGACATTTCAAAAATGTATTTGCTCTTTATCCTAATCACTTTGGTAGTTTCATCAAAGCGCAGGCATGACATATGGAACAGAAGATATTCAGTGAGATGAAGGGATAGTCAGATGCAAATGTTTGGAAAAGGCCCAGAGATTACAATCTGGTTCACCTTATACATCCAATCTCAGCTCCCTAAAGACTCGCAAGAGCTGTCATTTATGGAGAGCCTGTGGTAGAAGCAGGCACTGTGTAGCTTTCTGCAATCCTCAAAGGAACTTTGAGGAGACTGATGCCCAGAAAGATTAACTATTTTACACAAGGTCTCAGACTTGCTAAGAGATGGAGCTGGGATTCAAACTCAGCTCTGTCACTGCTTCTGAATTCAATTCCCTTCTGACCATTATTCTAATATGATTTCTGCCCTGTGGACGCCCAAGTACACAGGCAAATGTTAATATGTTTGGTGTCTTCTCAGGACGTTTTCAGGGATTTGTAGTGAAATTTGTCTGGAACATTTTAACATCAATAAATATCTATTATTGAGGGATTGTTCTTTCCTTCCTGTTTTTATTAGTGTTGTTATTGCTTGTTTTCTCTGATACCAATACAGCTCCCATTGTATCTGACTGTCTATTCCTTATGAGACACCCAGCCATGCTGGAAAATAAGTGAAACACGTAATCTTTTCTTAAAACCTTATCTTCTCAGCAGACTTTCATGGTATGTTTAAAATGTGTTGTACTTAGAAATATAGTCAACCAATCAAAAGATGTGTGATAAGCTATTTGTGTGTGGTCTTTGTACACTAAACCACAAATAACAGATAATGATGTTTATTTTACATCTAGAGCAAAATCATCTTGTATTAATGAATGGCACTGGCTTGAACATACAATGGCTGAAAGCAGACAGTTGGGGAGAGGAGATGGACTAAACTGATTACTTTTATCTTGATGTCAACACCTTCTCTTCCAGGAGCAGAAACAAACCACATTAAACGGGATCACACAATATGAATCAAAACCAGAAAAATGCAGTGAAAAAATGCATAATATCAAGAACTAATACAGAATCAGTCAGTGAAGCTTGGGCCTCCCTGGCAGCGCATATGAGCCTACTGTACATTTTCTGTCCCCAGCAGACAAATCCTATTTCTGCTGGAGCCCCTGCTTCTGCTTTCCTCTTCCCTCCTTCCCTCCACTTGCCAGCCTGTACCCCATCCTTCATCCCTGCTTGAGAGCAGTGTGGGGGCATAAAATTAGCACTGGAGTTTCCTACAGAGGAGGAGCTAGAATTGGTTGCAGGGATCTTCAAAGCTGTGTCTGCTTAGCCCAGGCAATTCAGTCTTCTCATGTGTGCCTCTTGCCTTCTGCAGGGCCCGGCTCAAGGTTTCTAGAAGACCCTCCTCCACGTGTCCTCCCTGCTTGCATCCCTGGGGCCTCTGGAGTGGAAGAGCCTCGGGGCTAGGCTTTGCCTGCCTCTGACTGCCTTTCCTGGAAGGAGCGACTCTGACACCACGTGTGAACCTCGGTGCCACCAGTGACAGCAGGAACGTGCTGCCTCCTCCAGGGCAAGACTGTGGAGAAGCCAGCACCCCGCCAGTCTCTGATGCCAGTTCCTTTTATTTCCGTGAAGCCTACTTAATGAGATTCTTCATGCATAAAATTAATTTTTGCCCTCTTCTATCAGCGTTTACCACGAAAGGATTTACTTACAATTTTGTCAGATTTTATTTATATGTGCAATAAAGGGGACCCGAATCATAATGAAGGCTTTTATGGGTAATGATGGGAGATACAAAAGGAAGCTGAGAGCGGGCAGCCATCCAGGCCCCCTCTGGATGCCAGGATGAATTATGCAGGAGATACCCCCTGCAGAAATGCACACTAGGCCCTCCCTTCCCAGAGCGATACCTCAAGTCAGATCCTAATTTGTTGCTGGGGGAGAGGCGGAGGAGCAAGGCTATTAATAAACAGTGCAAATAATTAGGCTTTATGGGAATTTGGTTGTTTTCTTGCACACTAGATTTGCTCTTCAACCCTTCACAAATGTGTCCTGCGTGACTGCTTGGCAGCCAGCGGGTTGCTGCATTGATTGCCCGTTGGGAAGCTTTCTGGAGCTGGAATGGGAGCAGAGCTGGACAACATGCTCATTGGTAATAATGGCTCTTGTTCACTGAGCTTATTCATTGAGCTTCCCCTAGGGCCAGGCTCTGTGCCAGGCACTGTGCTGACAGGATGTCACCTAATCTTCAAAACTGCTGGTCGGGGAGCTATTGTCATTCCCACTTTTAAGATATGGAAACCAAGGCCCAGAGAGGTTCCATAGCTACCTAAAGTCACATACCAGTCTTTGTAGAATTCCTCCCCAGCCCCACCCCTTTTTGTAAAGGGAAAGTCACTCTCTTTCCCAGGCTCCATTCTAAGCCATGAGCCCTCCTCCAGTCTAGAAAGTTGAATCCAGTGTGTTTGGAACACTAGGCTGGGCACCAGAAACTTGGCTTCTAGTTCTACTCCCATTTTTATCACGAAATGTTATGTGACCTTGAGCAAATCACGTCACTTCTCTGGTTATCATTATTCTTTTGTAAACATAAGGTTATGATCTCACGGAGCCTGTTCAGCACTGGCACTGTTATTCCAGGCCACTATCTCCACACGGCTCACAGGGCATGTGCAAAATGCATGTGTTAGCTCACAGACAGAAACTGAGCTCGTTTTTCAGAGCTAAAATACTTGGAGCTATGCCACTGCACAGACAACGTAGAGATGGTCTCTTGATTTCCAAAGCTATGAGTGACTGCCAAGCTGCCGTGGAACATCAGAGACTATTTTTCTTATTCACCCTGCTCTTGCCAGCACTAGAGATGAAGAATCACAAAGGTGACCAAAATGAAAGTTGCGTGAGATGGCTAAGGGCTAACAACTGCAGAGTAAGAGTATAGTAGTACAGTTTGGGCCTTTCCACAATGAGAACCGTGTTAGGGAGTCCCAGGGACTGGAGAAGGACTGTATTTTCAGGAAAACTTGACTCTACTGGTAATTCACATTTCGAATCAGAGAAATATATCACTGGCCATTTTAATCATGGGGAGGAACTTCTGGGACACAGTGTGTGGCCTTTGTCTCTTATCATGGATTCTATGTCTTTGACACTGCAACAGAAGTACCAAAACTTTATCCATTCAGTGATTACTTACTGAGATCCTACTGTGCTCTAAGCTCCATGCTAGGTGTCAAGAATAAAAAGAAAGATAGATGCAGAACCTTCCCTAAAAGTGCTCACATTCTAGAGGCAAAAATAAATGATTACAATGCAAGATAACGAGGACTATGGTAAAAGGGGTGTTGGGGGTGTTTGGAAGATGGTCACCTAGTGAAACAGGAGTTGGCCATGGGGAAAGGCATTCATTGGCATTAAGGCAGAAAGAAATAATTTATTCCAAAAAGAGTTTGTGTTTTACAACACGTGCTGGCGAGGATGTGGAGAAAAGGGAACCCTTGTGCACTGTTGGTGGGATTGCAGATTGGTGCAGCCACTATGGAAATCAGTATGGAGGTATCTCAAAAAACTGAAAATGGAACTACCTTATAATCCAGCAATTCCACTCCTAGGTATCTATCCAGAGAAATCCAAAACTCTAATTCAAAAAAATGTATGCACCCCTATATTGATTGCACACTATACACAATAGCCAAGACATGGAAACAACTGAAATGTCCATCGATAGATGACTGGATTAAGAAACTGTGGTACATTTATACAGTGGAGTGTTATGTAGCCATAAAGAAGAATGAAACCTTACCATTTGCAACAACATGGATGGACCTAGAGAACATTATGCTAAGTGAAATAAGTCAGACAGAGAAAGACAAATACCATATGATCTCACTTATATGTGGAATCTAAAGAAAAGAATACATGAATGAACTAATCACAAACAGCCTCAGAGATATAGAGGAAAAACTGAGGATTGCTAGATGAGAGGGGGGTTGGGGATGACAGAGAAGGTAAGGGGATTAGAAAGAACAATCGGTAACCACAAGATTGCCATGGGGGTACAAAAGTTAGGTTGGGGAATATAATCAATAATGTAAAGATTTTGTAGGGTATTGGATGGACACTTGTCTTATTAGGGAGACCACCTCAGGGATGATGTAGATGCCTGATCACTGCACTGTACACCTGAGTCTGAAACTGAACGATAGTGAATGTCAACTATAATTATATATATATAACTATATAACTATATAACTATATAACTATATAACTATATAACTATATAACTATATAACTATATAACTATATAACTATATAACTATATAACTATATAACTATATAACTATATAACTATATAACTATATAACTATATAACTATATATATATATATATATATATATATATATATATATATATATTTACAAGAAGTGGCATACAGCATTAGGCATAGAGACAGTGGAAATGTAACAGCCGTATGCGATGTCAGAGGGGTAGTAAATTGGGGGAGGGGGATTATCACTTTGTGAATGATATAAATGATAAATGTCTAACTATTACATTGTTTCATACACCTGAAACCAATAAAAAAAATATATATATAAAATATATTATTTTCATAGAAAAAAAGAGTTTGTGTTTTAGCTGAGTATTAAAGGATAAATAGAAATCAGCCAGGCAAGTGAGTGAGGAAAAAGTGTCCCAACAGAGAGAATAGTAAGTGACTACTTATTGATCATGCCATGCCTAATGGGAGAAAGCATTTTTTAAACAGTCAGGACATTCTTCCAGCAGCGGGGTTTTCAGGAATTGCAGCTTTTCCCTTTCTAAATGCAGCTCTTGTCCCTTTCCTGTGTAGGAATATGACTGTGACATCTCTTTCTAGCGATCTCGCTCTGAATACTCTTCACTGAGAAAGGATCGAGAAATGCTGTATTTCTAAAAGGTAGAGAGGAAGAAAGGATGGGAGAGACAGAAGAAACAGGTCCAATGAAGTCTCAGCCACACCCTGATGCTCCACAGAGGGAGAGCCCAGCCTCAATAAAGCCAAGCACTCAAGGGTGAAAAAAGCAGAGAAGGAGCTTACAGAATCAGCAACATTTCCTAAGCAACTCTTTCCCAATCAGCATTGGGAACAGAAAGTCTTAGGAGTATGGAAAAGGAATCTTTGCTTCCTTTTGAATAGTTAAGAAATAAACATAAAGGCAAAAAATTGGTTGTCATGAGCTAGTGGCTAGACCTGAGAAAAACCAAGAATAAGAAGTATTTTCCGTATATTAGTGAGGGAAGTATCACCCTTACCCATTCTGTGCCAGACTAGAGATGGTACCTGAGGTGGGGAAGATGGGAGAAGGTGCATGGCTTTCCTCTTTTAAGTTCATGCTCAGTCCAAAATGTTAATTGAGCATATGGGGGGGGGTGGGGGAGGGCAAGGAGGTACAGTATAGTATCTAGATTAGCAATTAATGCCATGAAGTTGGAAGAACTATTTCACTGACAAATAGCATCTTTATTTTCCCCTCCATGAACTATCTTATTTCAACAGTAAAAGCAGGGTAATAAAATGAGGTGGAGGTCATATAAAAGGGACAAACTTGATGGAAACAAGAATAACAAAGCATTGAGCAATTTCTTGTTACACCCATGCAGAGAGAAAATGTTTTCATGGAAGAACACCAGAGGAGGACCTCACAGGAAGTATTGCGATTTTTTCTTTTGCAATCCAACTAGTACTTTAATAGTTTTTTTCTGATTACTAAAGTGATGGAGGCCCTTTGTATAATATTTAGAAAGTACACACAAGCACACAAAAGAAAATAAAAATCATTCACTATCTTAAAGAAAAGCATTAACATTTTAACTCTTACAGGTCAAAGATTTTTTTAAGAAAAAAAAACAAAAGAAAGAGGTTTTAAACTCTAAATTAAATGGCAAATAATTTAGTGACATAAATCATTGTCTCTATTAATGAATATGTATTGAAACACATAAATTCTTATCAGACATTTCATGGGTAAAAATAAAACTAATTGAAAAAAGAATATTTTGATACATCAAAATATCAGCACAGATTTGTGTTCAAGTAATGTGTATAACAGGTTTCTGCTACATCCCATCCCTGAATCTCTCTCTCCTTTATTCCACCCATTATTCTTTCTCTTTTGGATAGTCCAGTGTTGATGTAAATGACATTGATTCGGCAAGGTGCAGGGACAGAGTGAGTATCAAGGAAGGAAAGAAGGTAAGCACCAAAAATAATTCTTAGTCACAATCAAAGCGTTACATAAATAGTCTTCTCTGCAACCGCCCTTGTACAAGGAAGCCTTCCTTTGAGCCTTAATAGAATAGCATCTTTGTTGTTGGCTTCCACCCTCCCCTCTGACACTCAAGCTGGGGATGCTGTAGACTGCAGATAAGACAGCCTACTTCCTTCCCAACACCCAGTCTTCACCTGGCAACACAGATTTTTCACTTGGCTGTGGTCAAGGCAACGCTTCACCCTGTCTACTCAGAGGTTGGCAACTGGATCAAGCCAACTCCAGATCTGGGCCCTGAGTGGTCCATGGAAAGCACAGAAATAAATATTGCCACTGCCTCCCTACACTGGCTGCCACAAGTTCTAACCAGCTCGACTTCCATCAGACTCCATGTTCTCAGAGGATTTCCTGGTAGTGATGTTATTGTAATTCAGTGAAAGACTGGGAGGCCATAGTGACTCTTGAGTTCCTAGAGAAAGGTAAGTGCAATTGTTCTTAGGAAAGAGCCTTGCTGTGTACCACTCTACCATCTAAAGGTTGTTGTTTGTAATATGTGTTCACTGGTAGGAAGCTTGTAAAGAGATCCACCAATGCAACAAACAAAGGTTACCAAGAAGTTCAAGAGAGCCTCCCTTCTGAGGGCACCTGTTTCTCAAATTTCTAGGTAAATGCATCAATGAATGGCAGAGGAAACTAAGCACAACATTTTTCAATTTCCTAAATTTATCTCTTTAGGATTGACAAAGGGATCGGATCCCTGGTTAAATGACACACAATTATCACTAAATTATTAATTTATGGCAATTATATCATAGAGTTATACATGTATGCACATAATGGAAGTCAGTTACACTGAAGATTCTCAAGAACTTAAAATCCATTGTGATGAAGCACATATCTCACTTCATTTGCTCATTTGTTAATTCAGTTATTCATATGTATCCATGTATTCATTCATTCATTCAATAAATACTCACCGATTGTGACCTGGCCAGTACCATGGTACTTACCAAAATTAATAAGGAAAATCTCTTTTTAAATAAGTACAAAATGTAATAGAGAAGATCAATACTTATCAATAATAACAGTGGTAATGGTAACAAGAACTATCACTCATTGAATGCTTACTATGTGTAAGGTATTATTCAAGTATTTTGTGGTTTTAACTCATTTAATCCTCATAACAACCTATGAGGTGTTTAATATTATGATCATCAGTTTAGAGATAAGGTAACTGAGGCACATAGAGGTTAACTTGCCCAAGATCTTCCAGATAAAATAGGGAGGCAGTCTGGAATGTCTGCCTCTAGACACTACGATCTTGTTGGTATACAGCATAAAATGTATCCTTTGGGCACCAAAGGAGGAATCATTAATTCCCAAATTAATGCCCATGCTATGTCTCCAGGATGGAGATGAGAACTCTGGGCTGCAGACCTACCCCTCAATCACTGTAGATTTAACTACCACAAGGCCTGTGTGCAGGAGATAAGAAGGCATGAGTTCATGCTTGATATTGGAAACAGATGTGTCCCAAAGTGACTCTGACTCAGAATTTTGGTTGCCAAGAAAATGAGTCTCAACTGTTTAGCCAACCAACAGATACTATGCTTAAAAAGAAAGCAAATTTATTCAAGAGGAAGCTTTCTTCCAATTCATTGCTGGGGATTTGAAATCTTCGGCAGACTGATTCCAAAGAATGAACCAGCCATACAACCACGTTTTGTTGAGTACCCAACCCAAACAGGACATTGCCTTGTTTACTGCTTTGAAGTCACAGCAGGCTTGTAAAGGGAATTTAGAAACAAACAAACAAAAAAGTTTTTGTAGTACTGAATTTTCTAATCTGGAAGCCCATTTTAGAAATTTCAAAGAAAATACAGATGATTAATGATTGGGCATTTGGGAATATCATGTAAAAATGATTTTTTCTATAAAGGAAGGCTGAGTTTTCTTGATTTTCCAATATATTTGGGGCTGTCTTCTGCTATGTCTTTCTCCTTTGTGGAAAACTTCCTATTGTAGCTTAAGTCTTGATTTTTTTTTCTTTTTTATTTCAGAACCCTGGAAGACCATCAGTCTACCTGTTTTACTTTCAGTAAAATGCAAGCAGTATTATATATTTAGAATAACTTAGTAAATAATTTACAGCCTGAACAGTAAATTATTTATTTACTCCAGGCATACATATTTAGAATATGAACATAAATATTTTATAGTCTGTGCCACTGCTAACAAAAAAATTAAATCAGCCTGCTTGCAGCTCTGGTTTGTACTGTACAAACCCTACATCATCAATGACCTGTGAGCAATCACACAACATCACACACTTCATAAAGGATTGCTCTCGCAGGATTTTCCCAAACATTCAGTCTTTGAAGTCTGTTTCAGTCTCTCCTCCTTCACTACCTTCAAGCCCTCACACACTCCTTTCCTCTTCTTCTACCTTGCTCTAGTCTAGTAAGTGTCTGATTAGTCCTGTACTGATCAACATGTATTTACTGAGCACTGACCAGATTTATTGCTTGCTGAGAACTGTGACTGAATACTAAAGGAATATTAACTGTGGGCCTTTCTAGGAGTTTCTTTTCTGGCTAAGTTACAAATATACTCTGCAAATCAAAAACAAACAAACCAAAAATGAGAATATGCATAATTGTTGTGAATACTTTTGAAAAATGGTTAGTACTTGAACAAACTACATAGACACCATTTGGCTACTATGGAAACTGGTAAAAACTGAATTAGAATATACATATGTGGGGAAGAATGTGTGACCTCTCACTAAACCGACTTCTTCTGAACTCTGAAACTACCCCAGAAACCTTCACACGCTTACCCTCCAGCAGCAACTGGCATTATCATGCTCCAAAAGTAGAACATGATTACAGAAAATCCAGAAAGGGAAAATTACAATAACTGAAGAACCAGAAGGAGAACCTTTTTGTATTAAATATTTGGAATATTTGGACTGTAAAGCACAGGACAGAGGCAAAAAAAAAAAAAAATATATATAAAACCATAAAAATTAGGGACAAATTTAATAGAAGCTTATTTGCCAAATCCTTGAAGACAGCTTTATAAAGGCTCTCCTCTTTAAAACCTGGGTGAAGTAAATATTAGGATAGTGCAGAGACACTATTTCCTGGCAGCTTGTACATTCCACGTATTTGACATGCATTGTTAATGTAATGCTCACAATAGTCTTACAGGGCAACTGCTCTTCACATCATTTTAAAGTTGAGGAAATTGAGACTCGGAGTTTTTTAAATGCTCCCAAAGGGAAAAAGCAAGGCAGTAAGAGACAGAGCCCAGTATGTGACTAATTTTTACAATTTTCACCATTTTTAAAATAGTGAGGCCTCCATTTGTTGGGTGCAAATGTCCTTATGTGTCTTTTATTTCAAGCTTATGGTTATGCTGTTAAAAATGTCTATATTCTTACACATTTGTCTGCTTGATCTTTCAGTTTCTGTGAGAGTTACTGTATGTAAAAATCTCTCCAATTAAAGTGTGGCCTTGTATATTTCTCTCAAAGTTCTGTCACTTTGAAGTTTAAAAAATATAAACCTGCATTAATAATTGCATAAAAAGTTTAAATTGTTATATATTCTTGGTAAATTAAACCCATTATCATTATGAAGTGACACCCTTTATCTCTATTAGTAACTTTTCATTATAGGCTATTTTGTCTGAAATTAATTTGACTATCTAGACTGTCTTTTAATAGTGTTTTTATATTATACTAAGCTTTTTTAGATGCTTTTAGTGGGAAATTTATTCCCATTGCTTAGCCCACTGTATTACAAAGTCAGAATGCTGTGATTTTATTTATTTCTGTTATAATGTGGTTTCTTGGACGATTTTTTATTTGTGTTTCTCTGATATTTTCTTCCTAATTTCCCTACATTAAAATCATCCCAATAAAGATGTCATAGACTCTTTCCTAGCTTGGGGGATTATCATCTGTAACCTATGACTCTGAGGTTAGTGTGGCAAGAATTGTATACAGTGACTATAAAAACACATCAGCACAATCTGTGTTCTCTTTCCAATGACTGTAGAACACTTCTTTTTCATATTTTATTTATGGACATTTCTAGTATTTTCTCTCTACTAAATTTAGTAGAACCATCTTAAACTACACTTTTAAATTTAGAATTCTCTCCTAAATATCCCTAAGAAGTAAGTCATTGGTGCCAAAATAAAAACAAAATTTTGAGCCAAGCAAAGAAATCGAGCCAAAAAAAAAAGAATCAAAGAAGTGAATTGAACTCCCCAGAGAAGAGTTTGTCCGCTCCCTACTTTCACTCTTTGCCTTCCTGTGCTGGCACGATAAAAACAAGCTCTTGCCAGGTAGGTCTCTATTCCACCCAGAATTAGAACTCAGCCTGGCACTGCCAAGACTTTCCAGCATAGAGATCTTAAGCCATCCTTTCCCACCTCCCTTTCTTGAACATAATTCCATCTCCTAGGTATTTCATATTTAGTTTGTTTCCTATGTGAGATGGAAAACAATAGCAGCCTCGCCAGGATGTCGAAAGAATTGTGAAAAAAAATTTACAAAGTTTCTGGAAATAGGAGAAAACAATTGACTAGCTCACAAAGTGACTTGGAATCCAATTTGAGCTCGCAGTAGCACTCCTGATCCCTTTCTGAAGGTTAGATTAGTAAGACCCCAAAGCTTTAGTATTCCATTTGAAAACACCAAGCCTGCTTTCTACTTCATGTTTTAATTCGGATTAATGCTTACCAGGTTTGCAAGCAAGTATGGATACACAGACACATACATTTATTCAAGTGCACGTCCCACTAACTACAGAAAACTTTGAGGTAGGCGACATAATGATGTGTTATCACTGAATCATTAAGAATAAAAAGAAAAATGTCATTGAACTGTGAATAGAAATATATTAAGCTTTGAATAGGAATAGTTTTCCTTGTAATTGACCTTCTATTTTCTTACTGGGCAATAAGAATCTGTATGTAACTGTATTAATTAAATTAATGCCTATAACTATTAATATAGTTGCCTATTTTATCTAGAGAGAATTAAAATGGTTAGGGTAGAAAGTAATCGTCTGTTATCCCTCATGGATCAAGAAGAAAATAAATTTTTTTAGGCTGACCACCTAAAAGGGAATAATTCTCCAGTGCAACAAGTTTTAAAGTGGCTGATATCCAAACCAAGGAATTCAGCATGCAGTCTCTTAATGAATAGCCTTTGTACTCTCCAATTGCAAATAATTATCCCAGTGGTAGGGATGGAAAACTCTGTTATCCACAGAGAAAAAGGGGGAAGATATTGCCATCCTGGGGACCTTCTGATTATAAACATTATCTAGATAAAGGAAATTGAACGAAAATTTGTTAGGCTCCCTACAATGACATAGACAAAACTTTCGGAATGGACTGCTTACTAATGAACTGGAACCTGGCACTCTTCTTAGTACAAATGTTCATCAAACTTAAAACAACTTGTGTATTTAGAACAGAATACTATAAGTGAGAATTTGCAGAGCTGAAAAATTATTTTTTCATTAAAATAAAGTGGCATAAAAAGAGTTAATATTCCTGAACAAATGTTTGCCACCCAGCTTTATGGAAATTACCATTAACGTTCTATTTTCTGAACTTTATATAATACACCTAAGGAAGATGAAGTTTTCTAATGTGCATATAAATCAAAATCACAGGAACACTCAGTAGCCCACTATATCAAATTTAATTTAGTAGAATATAGTGTACCATGCAAAGTTCTTTTCTTCATTCTTTATAGTTTCTATTTTTTTACTGCCTTCAATGAGAAACCATGAGTTCTTAATCAGGATCAATGAAGGAATCCATAGTGAGAAATTTTCATAGTCAACGTAAGATGTATGGCTGAAGCAAGTTATTTTAGACACTGTTCCAGGATTGCCTGTTCTGTTTTCATTCTGGCTTATTTTTCATGTTGTACACTTACATATAGCAAATGTAGGCATTGGAGATAAAGTTATTGGTCATTTTGCTGCTTTGGAAATAAAATTTTTATGCTTTATTCAGTTGTCATTTCATCATCACTACTACCATAGGGTACTTTTTCTTTATGTTTTAGTGAAAGATAAGATAAGTCTGTCTTTAAGTATATGACCCATTATTTTTTCTTAAGAAAAGCCATAATAAAAGGATTCCACGTATGCAGACAAATCATGTCTTTCTGCTTTTTACAATTCTACTCTAGGACTTGCAATAAGTGGCTGCTAAATTCACTAAAGCTCTGTTGCATTTTTTTAGTTCTTTTAACAGTATATGTTACTATCGAAAAATTAACATTTTTTCAGAAAAGTACATGCAAATTATGTAGCTAAATTATACTGTGCCATTACTGAAAATTATAGTCCTTTAGAAGAGATAACATCATGAATAAACAAAAAAAATAAAATAAAACATTGACCTAAATTGTGAGAGACTTTAATTCAATCTCCATGATTACTTCACATAAGATTCTGGCCAGGGACCTTAATATTTCCTACCCCGAGTTTCCTCATCTTTGAATTGAAGAATAGAACTGGACAATGTCTAAGATCTTCTCTGGGTCTAGAATGTTGTGATTCTACTCCCACTTATTTAAACAATATTTCCATTCTTAAAATAGTTGTATAATTCCCCCTATGCGGTTGCATTTGGAGATTCACTTTTCCCTTTGGAAAATATCGTTTTGTTTTCCTCCCTAGGCACACTTTCTGCTCCGAGGCTGCTAAAGTTGTGTTTTTGTCCCCATGGCTTGCACCAACTGTCTCTCGCTCTGGGTTAGTCACAATGGGAGCCCATGGGCAGGGCAGCTGACAGAGAGGAGTTATCCAAAAGCCAGGATGGGCCATGGGGCTAGGCTGCAGTGGGAGCTGGCTGCAGGCCTCTGTCTCTGCCCTCCTAGTCCAAGTGCTGTGAGGTGGAGACTGTGGCAAGTGGCAAGAGCACTGAATCCCCATCAAAAGACTGGCAGTTCAAATACTGGCTGTGTGACTTACACAGCTGTGTGAGCAGGAGAAATGTGTTTAACCCTTATGTGTCACCATTTTTGTTTTTTTTTTGTAAAATGAGTGCTGTTGTGAGAATTGATCAGATAACGGGCAAGTTTCTGGCACAGTGTCTCTTACACCATGTGTGCTCGTCAAACATTGGTTCAATGTAGGTCTGACACCGGCACCACTGATCGAGCACCCGAACCCTGAGCGTTGCTCTTAGGCAAGGAGTGCGTGCATTTGTTAAATTCCTACACTGCAGCTGCTGCCCATGACTGATGTGAGAGTTCATGGCAATAAGTGTCCCATAAAATAATAATCTCTTTCCCAGGGAGACTCACACAGAGACTGATCTCCTCTTTTGGATTTGTTGACAGAGAGGGTGCAATTAACACTGGCTAAGCGATCACCTCGTTTAAAGTCATCTGCCATACCCGGCTCTGCTGCTTCTATTTAAAAATGTGTGAGGATTTCTCATTTTGGAATAAGTGAGGGAAAAGGACCAGGCTTATGAAAAAGGTTAAGAAACTGCACTAACAGATTGTTCTTGCCTTTGGAGAATATGTGCTGATTAGCATCTATCAAAGGAAGCAGAGCTCAGGACAAGGGCCAAAGGAATACGGCTGTCGCCAAGGGTCTGTGTTGGTCCATATCAGTTGATCGGCTGGTCAGACATCAACGAACATAAATTCCAAGTGGAGTTTTGAGCTGAGACCTGACAATCCCACTCCTCGGAATGTATTTTTACTTCATGACTTAAGAGGCACAACCATAAAGCAAAAGGGGCTGCAGCATGACTAAACAGCTGGCTGAGCACGTGTTGCTGGAATGGGAAAAGTGTTATTTTCCAAGATAAAGAGGGAGGGGTGAAGCTAGGCAGAGCTGGTCCTTGGAAGCTGAAGAGTGTTGTATTAGCTTCCTATGGCTGCTGTAATAAATTGTCACAAACTTCCTGGCTTAAACACCCCACAAATGTATTATCTTACCGTTCTAGAAGTTAGGGTTCCCACATGGGTCTCAGTGGGATAAAATCAAGGTGTTGGGAGGGCTGGTTCCTTCTAGAGGCTCTAAGGGAGAATCCATTTTCTTGCTTTTTCTAACTCCTAGAGGCTGCCACATTCCTTGGCTCTTTGTCCCTTCCATCTTCAAAGCCCGCAGTGTCGATCTGAGTCTTTCTCATATCAAACTGCTCTGACACTAACTTCTCTGCCTCCATGTTTCACATTTAAAGGACCTTTGGAATTATATCAGGCCCACCTAAATAATCCAGGGTACTCTCTTCATTTTAAAGTCAGTTGATTAGCAAACTTAATTCCATCTGCAACCTTAATTCCCCCTTGCCATGCTACATCACAATCACAGATAACGGGGGTTAGGACATAGACATCTAGTGGGGGGCGGTTACTCTGTCTGGCAAAGGTGTGCCTTGTTAGTGGGTCCAAAACTGAGGAGGGTCAGCATATGGTGCCTTTTTAAGTAAGGATGCAGTAGCTTCTGGGAAGTCACAAGTTTAAAATGATCCTTGAAGGTAGAGACTGAATAACAAAAGATAGACAAATATAAATATCCAACTAGTATTGTAAGACAGTCACTCCTTAAAGAGAAGGCAATATTTCATTTAGAATAGTTCACATTCTTCAATACAATGATTTCACTCTAGAAATCCAGTTCTAACTGTGATGGGGGTAAAGATTTGTTAATGAAGATATTCAGCAGAGTGCTCTTGGAAATAAACAAGATTTTCAACAATGGGAGATTATTTAAACATAGCATGGCACCATCCATATGATTGTACATTATATAACCATAAAGTGACATTTTTGAAAAAAAAGAAATTATTCCCAGCTCTGGTTTAATCCATTTTAACTCTCTGTGTTTCTCCCTGAGTTCTGCCATGATCCAGTATGCATTAACTTAAAAAACAAAACCAAAGAAAAATAAACCCAACATACTGAGTAACTACTAAATGCTAGTTTCTGTGTTAGGTGACAGAATACTGTACTGAACATTCCAGACCAAGTTTTATGGAACTTATAGTTAAACGCTGAAAATAGATACTACATATCAGTGATACCATCTGATTCTCTACTTTTCTGTCTGATTTATTTCGCTTAGCATTATAATCTCAAGATCCATCCATGTTGTTGCAAATGGTACTATTTCGTCTTTTCTTATGGCTGAATAGTATTCCATTGTGTATATATAACACAACTTCTTTATCCATTCATCTATCAGAAAAAAAAAAGAAAACAGATACTGCACAGGTAACCACACATATGATTAATATTTTGAAAGAGGTAGTGAAAGGAAGATGCTTGAGGAACAAACAGAATGGGAATCTATCTACTTGGGATCTTCCTAAAATGTAAGGGCCTCAACTGCTGGCTAAGCCCTGCTACCCTATCCTATCAGGGCTAATCACCACTGCCAGCAGGTGGTACATTGTCAGAGGTTGGTGCTTTAGAGTCTACCACTGTCCTAGGGCATCACTTTCCTCTATGTTATGCTTTATTCCAGTTTATAACTCCTGACCTTTTTCTTTTTAATTTTCCACCTTCTTCCAATAAATGTTATCGCATTGTATTTTACATAGCCTACCGTCTACCTTAAAACCTTTCTGAAACAAGATGGTATAAGCCAATAAAGATCTGAAAATAATAAGGACCATGCCCTTCAGATCAATGTGGTATGAGCAAACGAACTGTAAGACCATCAGCCCTGGACTCTCCCCAATTTGTCCTTTATGCTTCACCCTTTGCTTCTGGTTCCACCTATTTCTAACACAGAAGAGCACCCAGTTCTCTGTCTGGGGTGTGGAAGTTTGCTTGCAATCTTCCCAAGCTCCTTTAACTTCTCCATGGATTTTCCTGCTCAGAGGAATGGCTAAATGTGGACCTCTCTTCCTCTTTTGCAGAATGACTGAAATTTGAGTGGCTTGTCTTTTCTTATACATTTCAGACAGTCTCTATACACTAGTGTGGCATAGCATAAGCTCTTAATGAATGTCAGCTTATTTTCCTTCACTTTGTTAAGGCAAGAAGAGGAGACACTTCCATAGGATCAGTGGGTGAAATAGTTACCACAGATCCTAGCAACTGCAGAATGCTGGGGTTTATTTTGACACAAGATCTGCAGATCCCATCATTATTTACTATCACATGGGGGATCCTTTGGACAATTCTACCTCCAAAGTCTCTCCTCCTCTCCTCTATTGCATCTGAAAAACTTCTAATGATACATAAAAATGTGTAACACAAAATATTTGGAGAAATACAAACCTTATGGAACCCAATTTTCAACAGGGCCATGCCTGGCAAAAATATCTTCAAAATCAATCTGTGAGAAATGGTTTTACGTTATCAACTCACTATATACAGTGATCCAGACCAAAATCTCAAATTTTCATTAAATTTCCTCCCAAGTATTCAATCACACAAGAAAGCATTGGAGAAGTGGTAAGAAAATACATGATGTAGATAATCTTTTATTTTATTTTATTTTTTTTGGTCAAATTCAGGATGCTTTGGTCTGATCCTAAGAACAATGAAAAATCATTGAAATATTTTACCCAGGATGATATTTGATATGTTTTTTTGGAAAGATCACCCTGGATGCATGTGAAGATTTGCTTTGGAGAGTCAGGATGAGATGATATAGAAAGGTAATGATGTAGTCCAGGTAGACTATGATGGTGGCTTGGACAAGGGTGGTGGTAACACAGAAAGAAATAGACAGATTTACTAGCATAAGACAATAACATAGGAAGAGACTGGGGATGGCCTGGGATGAGGAAGGAGATGTCTAGGATAACTGCCAAGTTTCTAGCTTGGTAACTATGGAGATTGTGTTCAAGTGTATTCACAACTCCATGAAGGGGCTCAGGAAAACAAAAGCTTTACAATTAATTGGATCCACCATTTTTGGAGCAGAGTAGGGATTCTAAACAGTTATTTTTGTTTTTACATACATATAATAAAATTCAAATTATTCTGTATATGTAAACTATGTGTGTATATGTGTACATATACAAATGTACATTTATATAGACCTATATACATATATGTACATATACATACATGAGTACATATGCATACAAATGTATAACTGTGTGTTTATGTATGTGTGTGTGTGTATATATATATATATATATGATATATATGTATGTGTATATACACATACACACATACTTAGGAAAGGGTTTAAATAGGATTATAGCAATACGTTGATAATACTTGACAAAGAATGCTGAAATTTTAAGTCATTATATTTTTCTTTTTTATTTATATTTTTGTTAATTTTCCAGAATTATATATTGATTAGGAATTATTTCTAGAATTAGAAATATAACAAAATATATAAATTTATTTTTAACAAGAAAATGGCTTCTCCATGGCCATCTGTCCACATTCTTGCACTTCACCTTCTGCATTAGCTTTTCTTTTATTGCTACTATAACAAATTGCCAAAAATTTAGCAGCTTAAACAGCACACATTTATCATCTTACTAATTCAACACAGGTCTCACTGGGTATCTGCAAGGCTGTCTTCTTTTCTGGAAGCTCTATGGGAGAATTCACTTCCTTGCCTTTTCTAGATGTTAGAGGTCACCTGCATTCCTTAGGTCCTGGCTCCCTTCTTTCATCTTCAGAGCTAGCCGTATCACATCTCTTTGACCCTTTCTCTATTGTCACAACTCTTTCTGACTCAGCCAGAAAACTTTCTGCTTTAAGGACTCATATGATTAGGTTGGGCCTATCCAGATAATCTAGGACAATCTCTCCATCTCAAAATCCTCAACTTTAATCATATGTGTAATGTCCCTTTTGCCATGTAAAGTAACACATTCACAGATTCTAAAGATTGGGATGTGGACATTTTTGTGAAACCATTATTTCCCTTATCACACCTTCAAAGTTATAAACCATTTCTAATAATATATTTCTCAGTTGCTTCTCAGTTGCCCTATAATTATTGAATACAGGACTTACAAAATATATTTAAAGTAAATATAACTGCATACAATGAGGAAAGATTCCTTTTAATCCTAACTGGCCAACTCTCAGTGTTTAGATGCCATCTTTATTTCTTCCTCCCAATGTATTAATTGATTGAGGTCTTTAGAGGTCTTTCCACTTGGAGAAAGGTACTTTTTAAAGATGATTAGTTACCTAATCATCTCAGGTAACTTAAGGGTCTGAGGTTGACTGCTTTGGAGAATTTCTTTTCCATTTTGAATTTTTCTAAATTAGAAAGTGTCACCCTATGATGCAAGAAACTGCCAAATGTAGGAGAATTCAAAGTGTCAGAGAACTTTGCAACCCAATCTGTAGTGTGCCAGAAAAGAGAGCTTAAATAAATAAATAAAATCAGCATCCTAAATAGACGTTGGAAGTTGCCTCAAAATTTGAGGAAAAGCTGAAGGAGGCTGGAAGGGCTTGTTGCAAAGGGTGTTTCCTGTGTAATCCTTTATAAATGGGCTAAAATGAACCTCTCAGAGGTGGAGAGCTGGACCATTAAAAAACATTTCTGCCCATAGGATCCTATTTTCAATCCAATTGTGATCATTTTATCACTATGCCAATGAATACAGGTACTGCTAGAGTAAATTTCTTTGCTTTATGTTACTGTGTCATAGGGTAGATTTCCTGTAATTGGTCTCACAATCAGACAGTACATCTCTTTTACAGTTTTGGCATTTTTCAATACGAATTTAGAAAAATCAAAAACCTCCCCTCACTCCCTCATTTTCCCATTTGTAAAATGGTGTAACCATTTCCGGCTCTCTGACATAATCTGCTCTGTCTAAAAGCCAGGCTCTTAATGAGGCAGTTGGCTCAGTCTCCCCTATAATGACAGTGTGAGGAAAGCTTGCTGACAAACTAGCATTTGGATCTGATAGTTAATTCTTTTAGGGAAACTGTAGCAGTGAAGTAAGGAGAACCATCTATCCCATTAATGAGTCAAGCAGAGAAGGTCAGATTTTCTAGCCCCTGACTGACATTGGAGCCATTTCTAGTTTAGGGTGCTCTTCAGGGATATGTCTTATCTAATTTCCTTGAAAATGCATGATTTATAATGGCACTGGTGGTACCTTCTTCCATCTTCTTCTCAAAATGACTCCCTACACAGATGTTAAATCCTAAAAGGCAGCTGCTTCCAGCAGCCCAAGAAACAGAGCCATCTGGAATACAGAGAAATGGGAGGAACTGGAAGAGTGCCAAGCAACTTGACTTGTTCCTTCACTTCATGCTTTATCACCCCAGACATTGGTTTGATTCTGACTCAAGCCCTGGTCAGTAAGCTCCAATTACAGGCAGATGATTGTTTTCCTAATATGTCAGGCTAACAAGGCAGACCAAAAATAAGCTGCTGAAATGTTGCAGGGTTATATGAAAAGCCTCATCTCCAATTCACAAAATAAATTGCACATAGATAAGCTTCCACATTCTTCCGGTTTCCCCTTCCACCAAGCCTGCTACTCTTGCGGTTTTCGTTACAGCAGTAAGTCTTAATCTCACTGAGCCAAAAATTAGAAGTCATCCATTATATCTCTCTTTTATTCATTCCCCACATCTAATTCATCCATAAGTCCTTTTGGTTATATCTAAAAATATATCCCAAATCCATCCTGTTTACTGAAACAATAGGAATGGAAGTCATTAAAAAACTCAGTTGTGCCTTCTGTGGTTCAAGGCAGATGTTACAAAAAGCTGTTTCTCCTTCATAGCAATAGGGATAAAGGGATCTCAACGTAATAGAAGGCAGATGACACTTATCCATTAGAAGGAAGGTAGACACAATTATCTAAAGGAGTGGCATGCTCAGAGTGGCAACGAGGATAAGCTGACACACAGACATGTACAGCACATGGAATTGCTAGAAGCAAATCAGATGGTAGCCAACAAGTTTATTGTTTAATGTATACAGTTAAATGAAACAAATAAAGAAAAATGAAAAATTGGGAAGTTGAAGGCAATTACTTCAATAAAAACTTATGATCCTTTGCCCAAATTCTGGATGTGAGCCCATTTTTAGACTTAGATCCTACTGGTTAAAGAATAGGGTCAGTCCCCGGGAAGAAGAACCATGCAACACCACAGTAAAAACCATGAGTCATCAAATCCTCCCACAAAGGAATCTATGGCCACTTATCTTGTTAACCATACCTGTTATGGTCTGAATGACAGTGTTCAAAAGTTAGTATGCTAAAATCCTATCCCCTGATGTGATGGTATTAGCAGGTGGGGTCTTTGGGAGGTAATTAGAATTAGATGATGTCATAAAGGTAGACCCCTCCTGAATGGTATCAAGGCTTTATAAAGGTTACAAGGGAGCTTGTTTCCTCTGTCTGCTCTCTGCCATGTGAGGAGACAATGAGAAGGCAGCCATCTGTAAAATGGGAGCAGGCTTTCAGCTGAACTGGACCATCCTGGCACCCTGATATCAGGCTTTCAGCTTCCAGAACTTTGAAAAATAAATGCTTGTTTTTTGTTTGTTTTTTTGTTTTTTTTGTGTTACTTTTTGTTATCAGAGCCAAAACTAAGATAATACATTGGTGAAAGGAGATGTTAAATACAGGCTTAACAGGTATAAAGTTGACATTTACACTTGGAGACTCAAAGTGCCATTGTAGCCCTCCTGTTAGAGTGGGTTTTATGAAGTAAGATAGTAAATGGTGTCTTAAGTTGGTATATCTCACAGTGGGCACAGTAGATCCATAAACTCTCTCAGTGATTGTTTCCGAATCCTTGAATGAATAATAACATACTCGGTAGTTGAGAGTTTCTGCATTTTTTCCCTAGCCCGTAGGGTAAGAGCTAACATGGAGGAGGCTCATTGGAAGCCTCTGAAACTAGTCCTGCCCCCATGCCCAACCAAGACAGTTAAGTCAAACACAACAGTGCGTACTGGGCTGAATGGCAGAAATTAATGCCACTCTTAATGGCCTAAAGGATTGCCTGGGTGGGGGTCCACATCATACATTCATTTACTTCACCAGTGAAACCTATATAAAAAACACCCTGGAGTATAACAGTGGACCATGTCAAATTCACCCACATTATAACCTCAATCGCTGCTGCTGTGCCTGTTGTGGTATCTTTAGTAGGGCAAATTATTGTGGCTTTAGGTACCTCGTACATGACCACTGACATGGCAAATGAGGTATTTTCCATCACAGTCAGGAGGGAGGACGTAAATAAGTTTGTATTCATGTGAGATTTACCACAGTATATACTTACAGGCTTGCCCTCCCCTTTGTTAATTCTCCTGCCCTCTGCATAACATAATTCTAAGGGACCTATTAGAATAGGTCCCTAAGGGATGTCTATTTGGACATCCAGCAGAAATGACATTGGCCCATGTATCTCTGACATCAGACTAATCACACTGAATAAGCAAGAAGTAGCAAAAATGTTGAAGGCCTTAGTAAGACACTTGTGATTGAGATGGTAGGAGATAAACCTGACAAAGATTCGGTCCTGTCACATTAGTTAACTTTTTAGGGGTTCAGTAATAGGGGACATATGAGGACTCCACCATCCAAAATAAAATTATTGCATTTAAACACTCTCATTGCTAAGAAAAAAGCACAATGCCGGGTTGATCTCTTTAGGTTCTGGAGGCAGCATATTCCGATTTTAGGAATACTGCTCTGACCATTTTTGAGTGGCACAGATGGCTGCCCATTTTAGGGTTCAGGCCAGGAAAGGCTTCTGATGTAGGTCTTGGCTGTGGTAGAAGTAGCCCCACTGCTTGGCCTATGCCACGTGATAGATGCAGTGGCATTAGAGGTATCTATGGTGGAAGAAGATGCCCTTAGGAATGTAGGACAAGCCTCAACAGCAGAATCACAACAAAAAACCCTGGAGTTTGGAGAAAGGATATGCCAAGTTTTCACCATTTGAAAAATAGCTTCTGACACATTAGCTGGTCTTGGCAGGACAGCATCACAAACCACAGTGACCATGCAGCCAGATTAACCATCATTAACTGGGTCCTTTCAAACCCATCAAGTCATATGTTTGCGTGGGCCCAATAGCAATTCGTCATAAGATGGAAGAGGTACATTTGAAAACTGGCATGAAAAAGGCCAGACGGCAGAGGGTAGCTATATATACAGGTATTACAAACCCCTATGAAGTCCACCATGGGTGCATTGCCTTTGAACTTCTCCTCATATCCATTGCTGCATAGGAGTCCTTATGACCAGCTTACAGGGTGGGGGAAAATCCATGTGAGATTGGTTCATGGATCGGTTGGCTGCATATGTTGGTACAAACCAAAAATGAATTCCTGATACACTATTGCCCTACTATATAGTATGTTGCTGAAAAATAGTAGTGAGAGAAAAATCCTCCCAATGGGCAAGGCTTCAAGTAGTGAACTTGATTATCCGCTTTATGTAGACAGAGAAGCAGCCTGATATAATACTATATACTAACTCACTGACAGCGGTGAATGGCTTAGCTTATTAATCTGAGGACTAGATGGTGAAAGATCGGATGCCTATAACAAAGAAATCTGAAAAAAGCATGTAACTATACCTGTGGAAACAGGCGCAAAGGGTGAAGACCCTCATACTGCATGTTACTGACCACCAGAGTTTACCGCTGTGGAAGAGACTGACCCATGAACTAGACAGAATGACTTAACCATTTGATTTTAATCTGTCTCCATTACAAGCCACTTCAGTACCTGTATCACAGGTACATTAACATAGTCAGCTTGGTGGCAGGAGCGTAGGCTATGCACGAACTCCCACTCACAAAGAGCAATCTAGTTCCGGCTATAGCAAATGTCCAGCCTGCCGGAAATAAAGACTAACGCTGCGTCCCTGATATGACACCATCCCTCAAACACCCAACCAGTTAGTGGTGGCACTTTCATTACATTGAAACTCTTTCACTCTGGTGGAATCACTGGAAGAGTCAGCATTTCAACTTGATTAAAACTGACACGTATTCTGGGTATATGCTAGCCTTTTCTGCCCACAGGGTCTTAGCTAGCTAGCTCAGCTCAGGATTTACAGATTTTTGATTTATGGAAGTAGGACCTGGTATAACATGGCATCTGCCTAAGGGTCCTGCCTGATTTACAGCACAAGAAGTGTGGCAGTGGGCACATATGACTACGGCAGCCACTAATCACATATATCAGCCCTCAGAGGCTGCCAGGATAACAGAGACATCGAATGGCCTTTTGAAGGCACAGCTGAAGTGGCACCTTCATTATGATCCTCTGTGATGCCCATCTGCATCCGTCAGAACAGAGTGTATGCCTCAAACTAACAACCATTATAAAGTATTGTGTTCTCAGTATGTAAAATTCATAGGGCCAGGATCCAAGAGGTAGGAGTAATAATCCCGCTTAGCTTTATTCCAAGTGACCCACTTGGAGAATTTCGGTGTTTTCTACCCCGAATTCTAGGCTCTGTCTCAGGCCTAGTTCCCAAGAGGAAATACTTTTATCAGGAGACTCAGAGAGAGTCATGTTAAACTTTAAGCCACGCCTGCCCCCTGATGACTTCAGGTTCCTCGTGCCAAAATACAAATAAGCAAGGGAGAGTTAACATCCTGTCAGGGTGAATTGATTCTAATCCTAAGAAGGCGGTAAGTCAGCCGTTTCACAGTGGGGGATGGGAAGAGCACCTGGACACTGAGGTGATTCATGGGAGCCTCTCTTCTTAACCCCCTGCCCAAGCTGGTCAGTAAATGGACCATTGCAATAAAGCTGGCCTGAAAAAGGCATGGGCACTAGGGGCAACCACCTGCCAGTCATTTTATCACATAATCCACCCAGACCAGCAGAGATGCTAGCCGAGGGTGAGAAGAATCTTAACTGAGTAATAGAAGAGAAGAAATTAGCATGAGTTGCATCCTGAGATAAACATCAGTGGCAGGAGGCTGTCATTCATGCCACTCGACTTCCTCTTTTTATTTCCCCAGGAAATGAAAACAACCAGAATCCTGGAAATTCTGTTCCTTGAAGGGATGGCATTTTTATATGAGGCCAGTGGATCTGAGTAGCACACTAAGTGGACTGTAATGAATGTTGTTGGGTGCCACCCAGGTCCCCTGAGACAGTCCTTCCCCAGCTGCCAGCGGTGTTGTCAGCCAAGGGTTCAGATATTAGTCCCTCCCTGGAAACTGGCCTGAGATGAAGGTAATGGCGTTTCCTCCTCCCCAGGAGCAGGCTACATATAATGATTGGCTGATGTGAGGATATGAAGACCCAGTCCTCCTGCCTCAATGTAGGCCAATTCTGCAGGGCTGTCAGAGTTCTCAAGTTCACTGAGTCGGCTGAGGCCTCTGCGCTGCCTGCACTGCACTTTGCTTCAACATTGCCTCAGCCTAATGCTGCTTTCCTCAGTGCCCCACTCGTGTTGTTCCCTAGGGCACTCCTACCGAATGCTTTGCAAGTGAAACCCCATATTCAGCTTTGTTTCCTAGGGCACTTAACTTAAAATAAATTTTTATCTGAATCCCTTCATCTTTAAGGTCAAAGGTGTACAAGCTGTCAGTTACGAAACCAGTCACCGGGATGTAAAAAATACAGCATAGGGAATATAGTCAGTAATAAGGTAATAACCATATATGGTATCAGATGGGTACTAGTCTTCTTGTGTTGATCACTTCATAAGTTGTATAAATGTCTAATCACATTACTATACACATGAAACTAATATAATACTGTATGTCAACAGTAATTGAAAATCTTAAAAAATTAAAAAGAAATAAAATAAATTTTGATCACCTGTTACTTGCTCCACACCCAAATAAGAGAGGTGATGAAACCATAAGATCTGTACTTATAAGATCACAGCTTGGACATTATTCTGGGTCTTATGTTTGAAGGGTGTCTGACAATTTCAAGTGCACAGGTTGCTGAAATATATAGAAAAAGTATCAAATAAGGGCAGTCCAGGAGTCTGGATTTTTACACAGGGTATATTGGACCTAGTTAGGTCATAATAGCTCTCTTCAGTTAATTGGAAGACTGACATATGTAAGAAGGATTGGGGATTTTTTTTTTTTTTTTTTTTTTTTTTTTGATTGGGGAAGGGGAACAGGACTTTATTGGGGAAAAGTGTGTACTTCCAGGACTTTTTTCCAAGTCAAGTTGTTGTCCTTTCAATCTTAGTTGTGGAGGGTGCTGTTCAGCTTCAAGTTGTTGTCCTTTCAGTCTTAGTTGTGGAGGGTGCAGCTCAGCTCTAGGTCCAGTTGCGGTTGCTAGTTTCAGGGGGCGCAGCCCATGATCCCTTGTGGGAGTCAAACAGGCAACCTTGTGGTTGAGAGGATGCACTCCAACCAACTGAGCCATCAGGGAGCTCAGTGGCAGCTCAGCTCAAGGTGCCGTGTTCAATCTTAGTTGCAGGGGCCACTGCCCACCATCCCTTGCGGGACTGGAGGAGTTGAACCGGCAACCTTGTGGTTGAGAGCCCACTGGCTTATGTGGGAATCAAACTGGCAGCTTTTGGAGTTAGGAGCATGGAGCTCTAAACACCTGAGCCACTGGGCCAGCCCCGATTGGGGATATTTTTTAATGTCATTCTAGAATATCGATTTAAGATCAATGAGTAAAAACTACAGAGCGGATTTCAACTCAATATGAAAAAGATCGCAATGCCTGATAAATGAAAGCTTGCCAACAATTGAGTGAGCTCCTCTGGAAAAGAATGAGTTCTCTGAACTGAAAATAAGTTAGGATAAGCAGCGTCATCATTTTCCGAGGTGTTGTCAATATTGTTTTTACATCATAAACTAAACAAACTTTGAGGTGTATATCAGTGACAAGATACCAAAAAATTAGCAGCTTACAACAATACAAATTTATTCTCTCACAGTTTCCATAGGTCAGGAGTCTGGGTCTGAGTCAGCCAGGTCTCCCAGGTTGAAATAAAGGAGTCAACTAGTTCTGGGGTCTCATCAGATGCCTGGGGTTCTCTTGCAGACTCATTCAGGCTGTTGGCAGAACTCATTTCCTTGAAATTCTTGGACTAAAGTCCTTGTTTTCTCACTGGTTGTTGGCCAGGAGTCCCTCTAAGTTATTAGAGGCTACACTTGAGTCCTTGTCCTGTGACCCCCGTTAGACCCTCTCACATGCTCATGCTTCAAATCTCTCAGGGAGGGCCCAAGACCTTAAAAGGCTAACTTGATGAGATCAGTCTCATCCAGATCACTTCCTTTTTGATGAATTCAAAGTCAACTATTCATAACCTCATCATGGACGTGATATCCCATTATATGCATAGGTTCTGCACCCGCTCAAGGGAAGAGAATATACAAGGCACATACAGCAAGGACAGAAATATTGGGGCCACTGCAGAATTCTGCCTACCACCATGTGCTTTCTAACCATAATGTCCAGAATTCAAGTCACCATGACCATCCACAGATTCTCACAAAACTAAAGGTCTGCTGGATTAACAAAGTGTGCCTTCTGGGGCCGATTTCATGGCCTGACATTGATCTCAATACTGAATGAGACAAGACCACCTCCAGATTGGTGATGCTCCTGAGGTCCCGGGGAAGGCTGCAGTGAGGTCTGACTGTGTAGAGCCACAACTCTAGCTCTCCAGCCTCCCCCAGACACCTAGGAAACATCACTGATCTGGAGACGAGTTAGAATCACCAGAACTTCTAACCAACAAAATGAACAATTACTGAGCACCCAGAACAGTGTCTGGCATTAGTAGATACACATTTCTGGGAATAGACCAGAAATTTTCAGGGATGAGACATGAAAAGGTTTAATTCTCCTCATTCCATTCTTTCTCTCAGCTCTCAGCTTTTCATCTGGAGACTAAGAGGGTTAAGATTTTCTGCAGAATTATATCCATAGCTCAACTGAGACTCCTCGGAAGAAAGGAAGGTCAGAATTACTGGGCAGGAGTTTGGAGATGGAAAGCCATACATGCTAAGAACCTGGCTACAAACACGTTCAGGCCCTGAAGGGGGTGTTGCAGGGACAATTATCTGTCACCCACAATGGGCCAGCCTAATCTGCTCTCATTGTGTGTGGCTACTGCCTCCTGTGGCCGTGCCCCTCCAAATCAGACTGAAAAGAAGTCATTTGGCTCCACCAAAGTGAGAAACTGGGAGAAATGTTGGCTGTGCTATCATTTTGGCTTCCAGTTCCTGCATCAGTGACCCTGAGCAAGCTGAACCAAGCAAATAGATCTTTATCTTTGCTCAGTGAGCTGCTCATTTCATCCTTATGTAGGAACTGAACAACCTTTGTAAATAAGGTGTATTGTTGGACAGATTCTAAACAATGAGCCCTGCTTTGTACAGAAATTGTAAGGATATGGACCATTTGTATAAAATTATGGCCAAATGAACACTGATTTAAACTAATATTCAGACATAATCACAGTGTGTGATAGCATGGATATTGGAGCTATACTTTTTTATTTTGCCTCTAAATTTACACCCACAGAATTTAAAATACACTCTCTTTTTTATTCCTTGGGCATGTCTATTTGTGTGTAAAAGTCTGCAGACGTGTGATTGTTCTGATAAATAAATCATTATAGAAAATGCAGAAAAGCTTCAAGAAAAATAAAAGCTACCCAAGTTTTCTCCATTCACAGTTAACCACTATTAGTGTTTTGAATTATATCCATCACATCTTTGATCTATTTCATATATACCATACATACATTCAGTGTAGTAGACTAAATTTAAAAAAAAATAGATCATGCATGAGATTGAGAGACAGCAGGGACCACAAACTCACAAAAACTGCTACTCTTGTTACCACTATTAGGCTTTAGCTTTAAGCCTTTGGAGACCCTACCTCCAGGAAATCGACCATATCTGATAGACAGCAAGGGACAATGTCAGTCACTCTGGGTTAGGGTTAGACTAAAAGGCCTAGGTGTTCCCGTTATCCTGGAGCCCTACGCTCATCACGTACATTTAAGACAGACATGAGTTCCAAGAACCAAGTAAGAAAATTCAAGGCTTTTATAAAGACACCAGAATTACTGTCTTTTTCTATGTCCATACCACGCCCTCTAGCAGCATGGCCAATGGCCCAGTAGTATCCTTGCCACTTTTGAAGAGGTAGAGAATAATCTTTGTAAACACCTCTCTCAAGAGATCAGCTATGCCATTTTTGGTGAACATTTTCTCAATTAATAATATCTTTGAAGGTGTGTCCCATTCATGACTGCAGTGTCCCATTGTTTGGATGTACCATAATTTCATCTACTGTGTTGGAGTATTAATTGTTCCTACTTGTTTTTACTTTATATATAAGGCTATGATAAATGTACATGTACATTAGTTTTTTAAAATGTTTCTCCCCTCATTTCAAAAGACTATCTAATATGTGTGTTGCATCCTGGCAAACAACAATGCATTTTTTCTCCTTATATAAGCTGTTGAAAATAGAGCATATCATTCTAAATGACCTAAGCAGAATTATTCTGGTCTTAACAGTAGAGAAAATTGGAAATACATAGAGAACTAATGTTTGGGAACCTCTTGGTACCAATCATGTACAAGTCTTTCAAAAAAGAATATTAATATTGAGTATTCAAACTTGCTATAAAAAGAGTCTTCTGTGCTCCGGGCTTATATATATTCAAACCAATAAATTGATTTATCAGTTAAATTGAACATAAGTAATGGATACTAAGTGAGAATAAGAGTGGGGCAGTAATATAGGCTTTATTATTTTATTTAGTTTTTTTTTACAATCATTAAATAAGTATAAGTACCTAGCTGCTTTGACTACCTAAAAAGTACCAATGATTAAAATAGAGAAGCCTGTACCTTCTCTTTTTTGTGTCATCTTCCTTTGCTCCTGATCAGAGGTCAGCATGAATATGGATTCTTCAGGTGTCACCTGGAAGGAGTTCAGAAACTCAGTCTCCATCCCTTCCCAAGGGGAAATAGATATTAATTGCATTTAGGAGAAGTGGAGCAGAGTGTATGTACCAATGATGAGACAGGAATCAGAATGTATAGCCTCAGAAAAAGGTTCCAACCAATCAAAAGCTGGATTTATATAGTTAATGAGGTAGTAGGAAGCCTAAGTTTTCTGTCTATCTATGGTTAACTTGTTTATCCATCTACCTATCCATTCATCCACCCAGCCATGCATATATTCTCCGTCTATATCCAAAAGAATTTGAAGTGGTTCACTTGCCGGGTAGTCTTGTTGAGGATTCATGATTACTGTTCTCTCTTCTAGAGCACTGACCCTGACCAATACTTTTGAATCCAGTTCCAGAATAACAATGGCAGTTTTATGTAACCCTTCTATTTTTTTAAAATAAATTATTTAAAAATACTATTTGCAGAGAGAAACTTGAATGTTAGTGGGGATATACCTACTTGTTTCTTCCACATTACAAAAATTTAGTTGTGACTCGCACATTTCAGATTTTCTCTTTTTCAGCAGACATGATCCTGAATATTTTATTCCTCTATAGTTCATCTTAAAGCTTGTGCATTAAGAGGTATTGAAAGGGCAGGGTGCAGGAAAAAGCAATGTATTATCAGTATTATTGCTTAAGTGGTTTGAGTCTTCAGACACATCCTGAACTTCTTGTGCCTGTATCCCCCCATCTGTAGAATAAGATAACTATGTCTTACCATTCTTCAGATGTACCCATTATACGTCACTTGCTAGGGTCAGTAAATTGCTTCTCAAGTAGTAAGTGTTTAGAAGAGTTATCCTAATTTTTAAAGGCTAAATACAAAATGGATTGGCTAAACTCAAAGCAGAAAAATTTCTGGCATCAGGAATAGCAAAACGACAGCACAGGAACAGAAAGGTTTAGGAGGCGTCTGGAATGTAGAGATGGTAGAACCTTGGAGAAGGGAGTGCTGGCTCTGAGACTTCTCCAAGGGAGCCTTTTCTTTGTACTTGTCTCCCCATCACCCCAAGGTGGGCTGCCACCAGTCCTTCCTTTGATCTTGCTCCTCAGGTCTATTTTCTCTTAGAACACAGTCAAAATATATTCTAGCCATGGTGTGAATGTTACCTTAGGGAATAACTGAGGAAGTAGATTTGCTTATTTTTTAAAACAGGTAGGTAAATTGCACTCCCAAGAAGGTGGTGTCAATGCCAAATAATCTCTCAGGGCTATTGGTAGTGAGAGAGAAGAGGAAGAGATCATTTCTTAAGTAGATATAGTCATAGCCAAACAATGGAAATAGAAAATACATATACAAGTGTTTATTAGTACAGTTAAACCTCATCATAACAGATTCCACAGAAATGGAATTTCCTTGAAATAAACATCCTTTGCTATCTCCTCCCTTCCTATAGCTTTTCAATCTTACAGCCATGGTGCTATAGGGCCCTGTCTAAAAAAACTGTAGCATATGTGTATGTACAAATACTGCACCAGAAGGATAATAAGAGCTCCCTTGCAAAGCATGATCAGTAGTGAAAAGAGAATTGGGCTGAAAATTGAGAGATTTGGGTTTCTAATTTTGATTCTGTCCATGATTAAGTCTGAAGATGTGACCAAGTCAAATGATCTCTCTAGGATTTGACTTCTTCATTTATAAATAAGAAGTTTGGGCAACATGCTATCTAAAGCTCTTCTGGCTCTACTGCCATAGGAACCTATGATAGATGATAGTGAAGGTTCTTTTCAAGAGCCTAGCTTATATTTTCCATTCTTAAAATTCTTAAATTAAAAAGACACTTTTGGGGGATATCCACAAATAGCACTTGGGTAAATGCATTAAAAATAAGTAAACATATCTATTTCTATTTCTTGAAACATCAATTCAAATTTAAAATTAAAGGAGCTTTTTTTTTTTTCTTTTTTTTTTTTTTCATTGACATGGAAGACAAATCTGGCTTATTAAGACAGCTTCAATTATGACAGGGCAGGCAGAGGAACACTACTGAGACAAATGAAGTTGCATCAGGGGAAAAACACTTTTACAAATTATGAATTTGTTAAAACCCAGTGGTTCTCAACTGGGGGCAATTTTCCTCCAGGGAACATTTGGTAGAAACTATTGACATTCAGTGTGTAGAAGCCAAGAGTGCTGCTATTCATCCTACATTGCACAGAACAGCCCCTACAACATAGAATTATTCAGCCCCAAGTGTCAATAGTTTTGAGGTTGAGAAACTCTGATATACCCTCTCAGGTCCACTAACCATATTATATCAAGCTTTAAATGCCCCAGTTGATACTGAGACTAGTACCCTCACCACAAAATGTTCCTTTTGGCTTTGCCTAGAGTGAAACCATTCTCTCAGATGAAATTCTCTAAAGGAGTTTGGCAAAAACTTATTACTCTTGTGGATGCAGGATTCTGGATGCATTTATTCCTGTATTCTGAGTTAAAATCCAGCAAACTCAGCTGTTTCGTGTTTCATATATTCTATCCCATGTCTTGATTTCTAAATATTCTTTTTTAACCTGTAGCAAAAAAAGTACCTAATATTAGGTATGGTCATATTGAGAAAAATGAAAACCCAGAAAGCTAGTCAGGTTTTCAGGCATTCCTGAGCACTATCAAATGAGAAAGTGTAATAATAACAGAGAGTTACGTGGTGGTTTCAAGCACCCCATCTGCTACTAACTAGTTGTGTTCTCTGTGTCTGATAGACTTTTGTGATGGGTAGCCTTTTCCATATTTCAAATAAACACCCGTAGCTGACATTTTAAAAAGAGAAATTTATTATTCAACAATTGAAAAGGAATTTCTAAAAGCTCCTGACATAAATACAGGGGACTATATTGACAAAAGCTCAAATGTGTAATGTTAGTCATTCCTACTTTCAAACCTATTGTCGTCTATTAATTACAGTGTGGAGCTTGTATGCAAAGATAGCCACCTCCAATTCATTCCATTCCTGTGCATGCATGCCACTCACGTATCAAGTGCTGTCTATTCCTTCATCCTCTCTAATCTTGGCTGGCCTGGGACTGCTTTGGCCATTAAAATACAGCAGAAATATTGTGCCAGTTGGAGGACCCATCTTTAAGAGGACTCATGGTTTTTGCTTTCTCACTCTTGGAGCCCAGCCCCCATGCTGTGAGGAAACCCAAGCAGCTACGTTCTTGTGAAGAAGAATCAAAGGCTCCAGCCAAGAGTCTCTGCTGAGCTATCAGCTGACAGCCATCAACAAACTGTTTACCGTGTGAGTAGGTGAGCTTAGAAGTAGATCTATTGGCCTCATTTGGGCCACGCCCGCTGAAACCACACAGAATTGAGGCAAACTGCCGACACCTAATCCTGCCCAAATTACAAATTCATGAACAAATAGTTTTGTTCTATTTTTTCAAGCTTATTGAGGTATAATTGACTCTGTTCCTATGAATTTAACTTCTTTTAGATTCCACATATAAGTGAGATCATATATTATATGTCTTTCTGTGTTTTGCTTATTTCACCTACCATAATGTCCTCCAGATTCATCCATTTTGTCTCAAATAACAGGCTTTCTGTTTTGCTTATGGCTGGATAATATTTCATTATACACATCATACTTCATCCATTCATCCATAAATGGACGCCTAGGTTGCTTCCATATCATGGCTATTGTGAATAATGCTGCAATGAACATGGGATTACCAATACATCTTTCAGATATTGATTTCATTTCCTTTGGATAAATACCCAGGAATGGGATTTCTGCGTCATATTGCAGTTGTATTTCTAATATTTTGAGGAACCTCCATAGTTTTCTGTAATAGCTGGACCAGTTTACATTCCCAACAATAGTGCACAAGGGTTCCCTTTTCTCCACATCCTCACCAACACTTATCTTTTCTCTTTTTGATAATAGCCATTCTAACCGATCTGAGGTGATATCTCATTATGGTTTTGATTTGCATTTCCCTGATGATTAGTGAAGTTGAGCACCTTTTCATATGCCTTTACCACTTGTATGTCTTCTTTTAAGAAATGTCTATTCAAATTCTTTGCCCATTTTTGAATTGGATTTTTTGTTTTCCTGCTATTGAGTTGTCTGAGTTCTTTACACAATTAGCTATTAACCTCTTATCAATACATGATTTACAAATATTTTCTCCTATTTCATTTGGTTTTGTTTTAAGTCACTAAGTTTTGGGGTAGATTTTTATCAACAATAGAGTACCAAAACATACATCAAAGTCTGAATTAAAAAAAAAAATGATTCCTATTAATAGCTCTTGTTAATACTGTATAAAGAATCATTCTATTTCTATTAACAGTAAATGTCCTATTATATATTGTTTTTTTTATAGACAGGCTCTTCGGGAGTTTGAGATGTTAAAACATAAACAATGCTAATTTTATAATCTGTTGATGAGATAAGTACATGTTTTTTGCTGTGAAGTACATGTGATTTTCAGGATTCTAGGACCGAATGTCTCACACCTAGCATCTTTTTTGTGGTGGCTTAGGCAAAACAAGGACATGGCATTACATGAATTTGGAATCCTTTACCTATTTAGAGGCAATTGTTTCCAATACCCTAACTCCCTCCACTCAAAGGAATGGAGCTGAATCCATACCTTGTGGAAAGGCACAGTTAGCAAAGTTATGGGGCTATAATGAGAAGCCACTTCAATTCTTCTTTGTAGTCGGCAGCCACCATTGCACCTTCTGCTGACTTTGTATTTCATGCTTACCACCCCTAAGCCAGTCAGGATTTAATAGGATGTCTTCAAATATATTAGTTAATGCTTTATATTTTATGTACAACGTAAGGAGCCTACGCTAGAGTGAAAGCACCAAGAAATTTGGAAAGTGTTTCTTTTTCTTGTTTTATAAGAACATTCCAAATATTAATATTTTTTATAAATTCTAGCTGGTTGTCCTGATAACCTTTAAAGTATAATTCAAACTGACAAAGTCTTACTTTATCAGAAACTACAATCAAATCTGACTGCTACAGATCCAACTGCTGTAATTTTTATCAAATGTAATAGAAAGTCTCGAGGCCAGAGGTCACAGACGATAGTCCTCTTTATCTATATCTGAAACTCATGCACTTTAGAAAAGATAAAATAGTCAATGAAAAGATTTGGAGTAGACTTAATATAAATATGCAAATTGCATTTATTTTTTGAATCAGAGCTACTTCAAAATAGAAGACATAGGCAGAATTAAAAAATGGGTAGCTTATATCAGGAAAATCTATCCTATTCACTTTCTAACTGCAATGTCTAGAGCCACCAAAGTGTTGAGTCACAAATATTTCTATTGATATCTTTGTGGCCCCTGTGTGACCTGGCAGTTATTTGAACAGATAAAAATGGAAAACTTTGAATTTCACCCAGCGAAAGGAAGTCATTCACAATAAAAGTAACTACACTTTTATTTCAGGGACAAGAACTTGATGTTTCATAAAGCTTTGTGAAGCGTGGTTACTGTAAGAGTTGGAGTAGTTTGAGGGAAACTTTTGATTTCTAAAGGCAACTGAGAGAGAGAGGTCAGCAGAACGGATTATTGGAGTAGTCTGGACAAATGAAAATGTCTGCAGCACCAATCAACTAGGAAAGGGGACTGAAACGAAATGGGTCATTTTAATGGACCTGACGCTACATGAACTAATCTCATTTTACCTAGATTTGCTTAGCCATGTCTTCCATGCAATCACTGGAATATATTTAATCCATGAATTGGGTCATTCAATGTAAAGTTTGGAAATAATAATAATGTGCATTATAGATCAGTTTGATAAGTGCTATGTCTATTCAGTACTTGAAAGAGCAGTTATACTATGACAATATGCATGTGTGCATTTGTGTATCCATGTATACTTTGTGAGAAAGCCAATTTCTCTAGTTTGTTTTTGTTTTTATTGAATAAGAACATTTATTGTGAGATCTACTCTTTTACCAAAGTTTAAGTGTATCATACAGTATTGTTCACTATAGGTCAATTGCTCTTTTAATCAGTTTCTCACATCATTTTAACCAACAGAAAATCAAAGTTTCATAAAGTCAGGAAAAACACCTTCTGTGGTTAAATTTGGTATACAACCATCTGGGATGGGGCCTTGAATATAATTGGTACTAACCAGATCTAGGAGGATTGAAGAAAGAGTTCAGGGCTTCACCTGGGCAGTGAATGAACACTGTTGAAGGCGATGGAGTGTGAACCTTAAGATCATGGACTCTGACCTGAGTTTAAGCCCCAGCTCTCCCCCCTAGTAGCTATGTGCCCTTGTGCAACTTCCTTTCTCTGAGCTATTGTACCCTTGCCTATAAAATAGATAAAAAGGTAGTACTCACCTATAGGGTTGCTTTGATGATTACATGAGAAGACACATGTGTGAAGAATGTTAACATATAAATATTGAGAGCCTCTCCCCATCCTTTATCCATCAAAGATAGTGCATGAGTCAAGACAGGTTAGGTTTTCTATGACAACAAACAATTTTCAACTCTCATGCAGCCCCGGCATGCTAAATTCTCTGCAGACAAGTTTTCTGCAGACAGGTTTCTAAGGCACTGTCCCCCACATGTTAGCTCAGCATTTCAGCTCCTTTGATCTTATGGCACCTCTAGAGCAACACATGCTTTCCACAACACTGTACAGAACAGAAGGTTAGACAGTCAAGCTCCAGTGGTGATGTGAAGATGGAGACAGAGATTGGAGTGATGCCTCGCACACACCGAGGAATGCCAAAGATAGCCGGGAGCCTCCAGAAGCTGGAAGAGGCAAGGAAAGATACGCCTTAAAGCCTTCAGCAGAAAGAGGGCTCTGCTGACATATTGATTTCAGACTTGTGCCCTTCAGAACTGTGAGAGAATAAATTTCTGTTGTTGTAAGACACCCAGTTTGTGGTAATTTGTTGCAGCAGCCTGAAGAAATTAGTATAGATTTAAAGGCCAGTAGCATCTCTCACAATTTGTCAATCTTTCCCTCTTTCTATCAATATAGCTGTCACATCAACAGGCATAATGTTCATATCCAAGAAAAAAAAAATAGAGAAAGGATGTCACAAACACCATTTGTCCCTCTAATTAAGAAAGTTAAAGCTTCCCACTGAGAGACACCCCTCTAGTAGGCTTCCCTATTCCTTCCTTACTTGATCAGTAACATGCGATATGCCTAGTGAAAAACAACAATAACAACAACAACAAAAAACCCTGAGAAAGTGAAGGAAACAATACCTGTCACTGGCTTAGATCTGTCAGGATTCACTGCCCGGTAAAAACACATTGCTGCCCCAAACAAAATCTGTGTTCTACTAAGCAGGAGAGAAGATAATAAATATTGGGCAGGAATAGTGTCATCCAAATAAATATTAGCTACTATTACTATCTAAAAATGGTGAGACTTAAGTAAAATATTAGAAGGAGAATTTGGGGTTGAAATCCTTTAAGTCAGCACTTCCCAAGTAGCATGTTAGAGTAAATTAGTGTGCCATATATGGAATATAGGCTGATATTGCTCCCCCAGACACCAGAGCTTATCACCTCTAACAGCAAGCATTTCATCTAATTACCCCAGTAGGCCACTGAAATATTATCACACTATGTGTGTGTGAGTGAGTGAGTGAGTGTGTGTGTGTGTGTGTGTGTATAAAAGGTTGGGAGCATTTTCAATTGCTCAAGGATGGCAGGGACTTCATCTAAACTCTTGGGAAAACCATAAAGTAGTCTTGGGCATAAAGAATGAAGAAAAAAAGAAACAGAAGAGTCAGAATATAAGAAGGAATGAAGTCACCCACCTCTTCACACCTTGGTGGTATATTTTCAAACTCATAGCCTCCTAGCATTCTAACCCCATACATTTTCCTTCCGCCATGACCCTGTGTTGACCATGTAATTTGCTTTCGTCTTGGGGACATCAGCAAACATGATACAATCAGAGGCTTGTTAAACACTTGGGAATTGGGGCTTATATTCTTGGAATCCTGTCACTACCATAGAAAGAAATTCTGGTTGGGGACACAGCCAAGGCCCAGCACCAATCAGCAGCTACGTGAGTGAGACCATCTCAGGGCATCAGCCCCAGTCAAGTCACAAAATGACTATAGCTTAGACATGGTAGCAGAAGAACCACTCAACTGAGTCCAGCCCGAATTGCAGAACTGTGAGCCCATAAATAATTGCTGTTTCAGGACACTAAGTGTGTGTAACATTAGGTAACTGGTACAGCTCTCCAACCTTGTCTCCTTCCATTTTCCCTTGCCTCTCTCCATCTTTGCCTAAGGTCTGCCTGCTATTCCTTGAACAGAATAGGTTGATTTTTGCCTTCGGTCCTTTAACTGGATATTGACTCTACCTGGGAAGCTGGGATCGCTTCATGGCTCACTTCCTCACCACATTCAAGACTCTGATCAAATTCTACCTCCTCAAGGAGGCCTTAGGTCACCACCACATCTAACATACCAGCTCCTGCATGTCCCGTGTCCAGTTCCTTTTCCTACTTTATTTTTCCTGAGATCTCCTTTTGAAAACATGTGATGCATTTCTTGGATTACTAGATTATTTTCTGTCTCCTCCACTAGAATATAAGCTCCAGTATCACTTATGGCTAGAATAGTTCTGGCATATGGTGGATACCTTAGTAATGTCTTAGGAATGAATTAATAAATAAATAAAAAAGGAAACTTATTAAGTGTGGATTTGGGTAAGACCAGAAGAAATGAGAAGGTGATATTCAGAGGAAGGACTCAAAGATTTCTTATTTGGAAATGAATTCCTAATAATTTTCATATAAGTGCTGTTTTTACCCTTTGATTACTTTAAATTGACCTATTGAAGTTTCACTCTTGCTTAGGACTAAGTTTTACCACATATTTATACTTTTATTTAATTCTAATTAAATATTTACCTATTTGTTTTCTATAATTTACTAATACAAATTTTTAATAAAGGCTACTATTTTAAAAATCCTTTATTTCTTATGTGGTTATAAATGTTCGTCCTAATGAAATGCCTCATTACCATTATATTGCAACTTCTTGAATGTGAAATTCCCAAGTAATTGTGAAATTATACTTCACTTGTTTTGGAAAAGCTTCATAATTCTCAATACTCTTAACTCAGGCTGGTTCAACAAACATCTTTAATAATAAAATATAATTCATTATTTCCGTATATGACAGTTACATACCTGAAAACCCTTACTCTCCTGAAAGAACATGCAATAATGACTTCTGAAAACCCATTATAAGCATCTGTGCTTTAAATTTCATGCACTTTCTACATACATGATCTCATTCGCACCCGCAGTATCTTTAATGTAAAAGAAACACCCTAACCATTGTTTTATTTGGATCTCTAATCCCTAGCAGACTATAAGCAGAAAACAGTAAGAAAAGAGAATTTGGAGGTCTTTTAGAAAAAGGCAGGCTGGCAATTGCACTCTGCTCCGTCTTAGGTCCTTTAAATTGTTCATGTCCACTAACACAAATTTATCCTTTGTATCCAAATCACTGATACTATCACTTATGTTTAACCAGACTGCCTTCTGTTCACTGCTTCTAATCTACTGATTCTTGTGTCTTTACTTGCTCCCATGCATTCTGATATTCATATCTGTAATAGTTGCCCTGGTGCTTCTAATGTTCTTTTGTCTTCACCATTAAATCTCTCTCTCTCTCTCTCTCTCTCTCTCTCTCTCTTTCTCTCTCTCTCTCACACACACACACACACACACACACACACACACACACCATTTTGGTGCTTCCCTTCCTTATATAGGCACTTGGACTATAGATTAGAGGAAACCTGTCTTTGATTTTAGTTTCACAGGACCTCCAGCAATCAGAGTACTTTTTCCCTCCTATCCAGTTGGGGACAACAGATTACAACAAAGAGAAATGGTTGATGGGCAAATAGGGAGAAAGAAGACCATGAACAGTTGAAAAACAAAAACAGAAAAAAAGTAAAGGAAATATATATGTGTGATACACACACATATATATTTGACTATCCACCATGTATATGCATAGATACACAAATAGGTCCATATATGGTGCAACAAATAAATGTGAGTTGGGTTTTATTTTACAGTGCTTTGTGTCTTTTCTCACCATTGACCTTGTCCTCGTAAATCAGCCACCTGGAATCACTCTGTAGGGACAAACAAATCTGTACAACATTCATGGTGATCAGCATTAATGGCCTGCTTGTGTGTGTTGTGACAAGTACTGTGGCTTTTTTCTTTTTTTAACTAGAGAAATTGTTATAGGTCAGTTCAACTTAACGTCATCCCTACCACTTGTCAAAGACAACATGTACTGGGTGGTCTGGTCCATATGCGACCTCCTCTGAAGACATGAGGTACTGTTTACAAACTCACCAGCCTGCTTTGCATAGGTATGGACTTATTTATCCCCGGCAACCAGCATAACATACAAATATTAGAAAATGGACCAAAGGAAGGATCATACAACATGAGCCCAATTATTTGTGCATGGACTTGTATGCAAATTGTAACATGCCATGCCACACAAATGAAGTGGAAATCTCAGCCTGAGCAATTAGAATCTAAGGATGCTACAAGATCCATATTTAAGGGTGTGGATTTTTAAATTCAATAGGAAAAGAAGGGATCAGATTCAGGAAGAGATAACAAGACATATTCGACATGTTATCAAGGTATGACATAACATTTCTCTACTAACGTATAAGTAAGTGGAAAGAATGAAAGAAGGTAATGAAATACATAATCTCCTTTGAAAAGTTTCTAACATTAAGCAGGTAAATATAAAGAACTTCGATATTCAGAAATTTAGTTACCTTAAACTGAATAAACATCATTGTGACATCATGATTTTTTAAGTGAACAAAGGACAAAATGAAACATACCATGGACCGTTCAATATAAAATTACATATTTTATGAAAAAGAGGTTGAGTCACCTTTTCCCATTTATTCACTTTCCTCCATATGTTACCATCTATTCTTCTCTGCCCCCAATACACACTCAGCTCTCTTTTGTTTTCCTAAACTTTTCCTGTTTCTTCCCTTCTTGCACCTTCCTCCAAGGCTATATACTTTGCAGACTCACTTCCTTTCTTCTTCTGAATATCATCTCTTTTGTACAAATAATAATAATTACTGTTTATTGAACACTTACTAGTTGCTCAGACTTTTGCATACAATGGCCTGCTTTATGTTTGCGACACATGAGATGGACACATTATTATGTCCATTTCACAGATAAGGAAATTAACCCTTAGAAGGATTATGTAATTTGCTTAAAATAATACAACTACTAAATTGCAGAACTGAGATTTGAACCCATCTCTGTCAAATTCCAAAGCTCCTGGTCTTTACCACTATGCTTTCAAGACAATCCTCTTGCTATCTGGTATGGCAGCAAATTAAATCAAACCAAGGCTTATTTACTGAATATATGAGTGTAAAACACCAAACAAAGGTGGCACATGCATAAAAAAAAATATTCCCTTGTGTCTGTCAGGGTCCTGTCAGGAGACAGAAACCACAGCAGTTACCTAACAGAGGAAATATATATAGAATGCATAGAATAACTATCTATCAAATAACTGAAAAACCATAATAAAAGAAATGCTGGAGTATCACGAATGTATTAGGACACAGATTCTGCCCCTAGAACTGAAGGATCAGAGGGAAAAGTTCAGACTTTTTAAAACTTAGAATTTTGGAGATGTGGACCTATATAGATCTGCCCCGCAAACCTCTGTGGAGGGGTCAGCCAGCAGGTGTTAGTGTCTCAGCTGCTGACTGACTGGTGCTGGGTCCCTGACAGGGTACGACGTCATTGGTTCTGTGATTCAGAAAACTGTGAACTTAAATCAAGTGCTGCTACTAGAGTGACCTGCCACAGCTGAGATGCTGAAGTGTTCCTAGGGTGACAAAGATAAAAACAGGAAGCAAACAGGAAGGGAAGTGTTCCTTCTTCCTTTTCCAGCCTTTCATCTCCTTCTAGTTTCCCTATTGGCAGCACCTAACAGAGAGGTGTTAGGACAAAGCAGACATGTAACTGTAGCATCTAGACACCAGTATCAAAAAGTAGAACATGAAAAAGTGCTTTGAAGCTGAGAGGCAGTGGCTTATTAATTAGTACACCCTTACAACTTATGACCTAGTAGAATGACTTATGCGTACTATGATGCAAGCACATAAAATAAATTGCTAGGACACGTAAAAACATGGGTGGGTATGAATCTCATCCCATAAATTCTAGTGTGTAGGAAATATAAATGTATTTTCTCTAAATACATTCAAATCCAATTCTGAGTTCCACTACAGTCATTATTGCAGCTCCCCTTTCCCTGAGGGTTTTGCAAACCCTCACTTGCCAGCCTGCAGCATCCAAGAGATTAGCACTGGGATCTCCTGAGAGGCTCATTTTCTCCGTCTCCCTATGAGACACCAGCACAGTGTCATTCCTTTAGAGAACTTGAATGTTAAAAAATAAATAAATAAAAATAAAAAGCAAAAAAACCCCACAACAACACAGAAACAACCACTTACTTTAGGTGGCTTCTGCGTTTGGCTCTACAAAAACACTTGAAGAGTGAAACTACTAAGGGACTGAAGTAGACACCTACATGGAAAAACTTTGGAAAGACAATCAAAAATTAATGTTTTAATATACTTTTCTGTCACAAAAATACAATGCGTTTAGAACAATTTAATAATATTCAAAGAAATGGAAGTAGAAAATGCCAAATGTGCCTGTTTTATAGCATGTCCCATTTTGTACCTACTATGAGCTACCCTGAGTGTATCAGTCCCTGAGGGACAGGCACTGGACCTAGAACATTCCGTCTGCTAGGCCATAAAACAAGGGGATATGAGGAAACTTCCCTCATGATCTTAGTTCTGCTGATGTAATTCACCTGTTCAATTGTGAATATTGCTGAGAAGAAAAAAATTGTCCTCTTTTGTTTTAATCATCATTACTATTTCCAAGATGCATAAATCACTAGTTTCACTAGGGGCTAAATTCCAAAACCACAGTACATGTTATTGATGTCCATGAAGATATTTCCAATTCCTTGCTGTTTTCCTCAAAGCAGAAAAGAGGCAGCAGCCGGAAACTCAACTTAATTTCCAGTGCTAGTTTCAAGGTCCATGGATTATTTGATTTACACGTTAAATGTTATTTGCCAGCGTGATTTGTGCTCTTGAGATCCTGGGTGCATTCTAGAATTAGTGTTGGTGTTTGAGTGTTGCCTCAAGAGCCTCTCTTCAGAAAGGGCCTTCGGAGAGGACGCTTATGATCTACAAAACAGTGCCAAGGACATCTATTGATGGCAGGTGCAAGGACTTCTAGCGATGCTGTGAACACTGAGAAATCACTTTCTGAGGAACTTCCCATGGCTTCGAATCTCTGACAATACCGTCTCAAGTGTAGAAAGAGAGGTTGAAGTACCCGTGCTTTGGGTTTGGTCTCTACCAGAGACAACTTACTCCTGCACCCCAAGGATAACTGGATGTAATAATAATAAAAAAAGGCTCCACCACGGTGCTGGGAAATGGGACCAGACAACATTATCAGAAACAAACTTCAGTCTGGATGCCATAGTCTGGATGCTATAGACCTCTTTCAGCACATCACAAAAATGGGCGAGATCATAATCCAAAGAAGTTGTTCTTTTCTACCTAGGTTTCGTATTTTGAAACTTCTCCCCAGCAAATCATGACAAATCCCCATAAGAAAAAGGAAAGTATGTGATACACTTCTGTTTACTGTGTCACTCACTAGATTCTTCTATCACACACATTACTTCAAGTATACTCCAAACAATGGGTTCTCATAAAAAAGAGATACCATGACAATGATTTTCTTCAGTTTATCCTGACATAACAGACACCTTAAGTATTCAAAGTGTCAGCCTCATGCCTTGGTGTATGTGTACAGTCCAGCAGTAACTTAATAATGCTGCAAGACTTCTCAAACAATCATGCACAAAGACTTTGATTTACTCATCTTGATAACAAGCAAAGGCATGGTCATAGATAACCCTTAAATCCTCTCTTCACATCCTTTTTGTTTCCCAATAGAAGAACAATGCTTCTGGTAATAAGGTTTCTCCCTCCTTCCATCCCTCAGTGGCACCTAGGAAAAATAATAAATTAAACTTTGTGTCCTTGAATCACGAAGATTTTTCCAACCTCTCTGAGGCAAAGAGATTTATGTCGTGAGACCAATCGCTTTTTGCAATTGCTTACAGTGTCCATTGTCTGCACAATAAGATGTGTCTTCCTTTCTTCCTCTACGTTAGCTGGCCTCTAAAGGTCACAAAAGCTAAGCCATCCAGTAACATCTCTATTGCCAAGAGGCGACTAGCCAGATCTAATGCAATGCATTTGTTAATGCAGAGAAACATTTCTCTTAGCATCAATTAGATTCTTGTGCATAGACTCAAATCAGTTTATATTTGCTCTAAAGAATAAGCTATTCTGAACTTAAAAAAATACAATAATAAAGGTGCTAATGACCTTTATCATCACCATCATTATACGGCTGGGTTGGACTTTGCTGCTGTTTTGGCTTGAGTGAGAAATTTCAGAAGACATTACCCAATAGACAACTTTGTTTTAATCCTAACAGACAAACCCTATGTGTAGATAAAAAATATTTATTCCTATGGAAGTGGATATTACCTTACATAAAACTCTAAATTGAATTCCCAATAGAGCTATTAGTCTAGGTGCTCATTAACCTGTGGGAGCTCAGAAATCCCTGGAAATAAAGTGTGTGTTAGTCACCCCACTGGCACTAGGAAACTTAAGAACAGTGTTGGAGTGCTCTCCCAAAGCATTAAGAATAAAGGGGGGAGTTGCCTTTCTTCATGTTGTTATTTTCCCCGTTCTGAAACCAGTAATTTCTTTTGTTCTCCGTGCAACCCAACCTCTTTAGAGAGATTGAGCGCTGGTAGCTGAGTTCTCACAAAGACTAAAATTAACTGTAATCACCTTTGTACAGTATATTATTTGAAATCCCATAATGGCACCATGCAAATGGAAAACTTTCTTCTCTCCTTCCTTCATACGACCATAGACCAAATAAAAATTAAAAACAACCCATTTCCCTTTCCAGTGGGGACTCTTTAATAGTAAAATGAAAAGCTTTCAACCTTCCTTCGCTGCAGCGGCTCCCACGCCTACCTCGTTTAACGGCACTGTAAAACTCTAGTAGTTGCACTCCACAGATAGCACATTAAAGTGTAGCTCTGGGTGAGAAATAACCTGACATTAAAGCCGCTTAGGAAAAACACATTCATTAGACATGAAAACAACAAGAAAGGAAAGCTCAAGTTTGCCCTTGAAATAAACGTGAAGTGTCAAGCTTCAGAGGTGACAGTAAATCCTGGAAAGCCAAGAAAAAAACCTCCCGTATGTGATGTTACCTTGGTGTGAAGAGGCTGAGTACTTATGGAATTACATCACATTTAACCTGAATCACAGGGTATGGTGTCCACCGAACGCTGGTGCTTAAGTTCCAACCTATCAGTTCCTCTAAGGAGGAATGAAAATGGTGATATCTGCTAACAATGTGACTTTCAATCCTGCCAGTAAGGAAATAGCTAATATAATAAACCTCCCTCTAAAGAGAAAAAGAAGTCATTTAAATAATTCTGAGCTTCTGAAGGATTTATTAAATAAGGCACAGAGTGAGAGGAGTGAGTTCACTATTTTCTTAAATTGGTAAAGGAGATAGAGGGGAAGTCAGAGCCAAGGATGCTGGTTTTCATTTGCATTCATACTTCTGGCTCTTTCAAACATCCAAGAGCAACCCACTCATTTTGCTTGAGTGGCTCTGCTACTCTGTGGTAAAGGGTACCAGATCTTTCTGCAGATCTTCCCTATCACCAAGGTTAGCTGTAGGAAGAGACTAAAGTGATTCCCAGTTTTTCCTCGATTCCATTTGTCCCTGAAGGTTACAGTGTGACCCTGACTTCCATCAGCTTTTCTTTCCCACTGCCTGTCCTGGGGACTTACTATGATTAAGCTTATTTGAGTTGTAGAAGCAGGAGCTTTGCTTAGTGCTATCTCGGAATGTTTGTTTCCCCCCAAATTCATATGTTGAAATCCCAACCCCCAAAGTTGGTGGTATTAGGAGGTGGGGACTTTGGGGGGTGATTAGGTCATGAGAGTGGAGCCCTCATGTATGGGATGAGTGCCCTTATAAAAGGGATGCCAGGAAGATCTCTCACTACTTCCACCATCTATAAACCAGAAAGAGGGCTCTCCCCAGAAGGAAATTATATTGGTGTCTTGGTCTTGGACATCCCAGCCTCCAGAGCGGTGAGAAACAAATGTCTGTTTTCATTATAGGAGCCCAAATGGACTAAGACATTTAGACTTCTCTCCCTTCATGGTCCCTGGTTAGGGACTTCTCTGATCCTCCAACCATCCCTTCCAAGCTTTTACTTCCCCAGTTTCTCTCAGTATTGTAATACCTAATTTCTGTAATAAGTCACTTCTGCCAGGTCTTTAATTTCCCAATCAAATCCATCGCACAATTTTGTGGGTCTGGAACTTAGGCAGAACTCAACTGAGTGATTCTTCTGTCCTCAAGTGTTGACTGGGTCACTAGGTAGTATTCATCTGATAGCTAGCCCATCTTCCTGCTCTCCTTGAGCCCTGAGCCTCCTTGTAAGAAGTTCATATATTGCATATTTTCCATTGTATACTACTCAGCCACAAGAAAACCAATAAAATATTGCCATTTGCGACAACATGGATAGATTTTGAGAATATCATGCTAAGTGAAACTAAGTCAGAGAGAAAGGACAAGAGCCATATGATTTTACTCATATGTGTACACAACGAAAACAAACAAACAAAACAAACTCATAGACACCCAGACAATAATATGATGGTTACCAGAGGGGAAGAGGGATAGGGAGAGAATGAAGAGGGTAGATGGGGTCAATATATGGTGATAGGAGGAGACTAGGCTGGGTGATGAGTATACCATGAACTATACAGATGATGTACTACAAAATTTTACATGTAAACTTACACAATGTTACTCATAAATATCACCTCAATAAGTTTAATTTAGGAAAAAAAAAGTTCAAGTATGCTGAGAGAGAAACCACATGGACATGCAGAGAGGAACAAGTGTACTCAGTTTTCCAGATGCCTCTGCCTAGGAGCCATTCATGTGACTGAAGCTGTTTGGACACCCAAGATGAGTCCAACTACTGATAAATACCAGCTCTCTTTCTCCATCTGCAGTCCCAGAAGACAGGGGCACAAGAAGCCTGGAAGTTGGCTCCTCAGTACATACATGTGTAGCGCAGAATCCCCTCCCACTTACTCCTTTACACACCCACCCTGTCACGTGCTGACCAGAACAGACTTGAGGCAAGCGAGAAAAATATTTCATTTTGTTAAATTACAGAGACTTCAGGGCTTACCTATCATTGCAGCTAGCATTTTTTTTAAATGTATTTTTTACCTCAATAAATATAAACCAATGCAGGATTTTCTTTTGTTTTGCAATGAAAGTCTCAGCTGTGTTTTGTGTCTATCTCCATTGCTTCTCTAGCTGATCTTCAAGCTTAGGCTCCAATTTGGAGACTGTACTGAAGACCAGGTCCAGAGAAACGGATCTTTCTGAATAGGCCCCCACAGAGTGGGAGTTATATTAAAAAACAAAATCCACCTGTGCTCTTTGATGGCCTTTTATAGGAGAAACTGCTTCCAAGCCTCGGGGTATTAAATTCTAAAGCCATCTGAGAGAGGTAAGTGGGAAATCTTAAGATACCCCAGGAAGCAAAGCATGTCCTCCAACAATAACATATCAAACTTTTATCCTTGAACAATGACACTAAGAGGAAATAACAAATGAGACAAAGATGAAGAAATTAATTTTTAGATGATCAGGTTGCCACAAAAATATATTAACCAGTCGCCCAGGGAAGAGCCGTCCCTACAGGACAGCCTGTGGTCATTGGTCCAAGTTCAAGTACTTCCTCCTCCTTCCTCCCTCACCACCACAAGCGGATGTAGCTCAGCCATCTGACCTTCGAGTTATGTGTGTGACATTACTCATTCTCTGCTTAGAAGGGATGTGTCCTTGTGTCTTGTTTCTTTGTTTTTCTCTTATTGAGAATGCTTCCACATACTTTTAACAATATTATCTTTTACAGTATGGGGTCTTTCCCTTTTTTTGTATCTTTTAGTGGGATCTTTTTCAATGCTTCCTGGCATGAGTTCTTTCTCTGTGTTTGCTGACCCTCTGCTGCATACAAAGATAGGCACATCTCTCCTGAGCTTCACCTTGTTAGCGATCCCCAAACACAACCCACAGATGTGTCACTCTTTTATATTCAACTAAGTTCTCAGAAAACGTCTCCTGTGTTTTCCAAGCTCTCATTTTTTAAAAGAATAAGAGGTAGATTCTTTGAAAATAATCTGAAACTGAAATTAAATTAAGATTATTTTATGATATATTCAGATTCAAATTAACCGAGAGATATGAAATATTTAAAGTGCTTCTTGCAAAAGGTAAGTCTCCTTTCAAAGACGCATCGAATTCTAAATTAATGTCCTACCCTTTAACAGGTTGTACAGCAAAATTTATTATAATGATGCTACCTTATCAAGTCCAGCAGTGTATTTTATGAAAATTTGGTTTCCTATTTTCAACATTTTTCCACCTTCAAAGCACCTTGTGTGCTTTTTCTTCTGTGTTATTTAAATATAAGAAAAATGGAAAGCCTGCTATTCAGTATTATAGAATAATAAAGAAATTCTAATATATAAGACCCAGATGCTGTCATTTTTGGACTCAACCTTCTATGGATTTTAAGGAAGAGGAGTTATGAAGATGATCTATTGTTTATGCCATTCATTATTCGTTCATCACCTCTCTGGTAATTGTACCTCAATTCCCCTCTGAGCCATTGTCCCTCCCCCACTGTTAGCTCCCATGATTTTGGAAAGGCTCAGCTGCTGACTCAAGAGTGAAGTAGGTCAAATCCAATCAGAGTATTTCCCTAAGTGATTGGTACAGAGAAGGGCGAGTAACCTAATCAGACATGGTGAGAAAGAAGGTGACTATTTCTGGAACTTGTACTAGCTTCTATATGACTCTTTCTTTTTCTTTGGTGTCTCACTCAGGCTCCCTAGGATCATCTCCCATACACACCATGTGCACACTCTTTTCTGAGCCTCTACTTTCAGGAGCCTGGGAAAAAGGGGGGCACCAGGCTAACACACTCACCATAGTCCATCTTCCTCAGAGCAGCCAAACTTAGCTTTTGACAACTAATGCAAATGAATTCATCCCTGGCTAAAAGCATTCCAGGGGTTTTATTTTACTACAAAATAAAAATCAAAACTCCTTTTTTTAAAAAAAAATTATTGATTGATTGATTGATTGATTTTATAAGCTTCAGGTGCACAAGACAAAGTAACACTTAGATGTTTATCATTTATATCCCTCACACTGTCTCAACGCCCTTCCCCCATCCACTATCTCTCTGACATCGCACAGAGCCATTACATCTCCAAAAACTCCTTTTTGTGATTGTCTGTAGGAACCCATAAAGTATGGCCCTGCCAACTTCTGACCTTATCTTCTTCCAAACCCCCTCATTTACAGTTCTAGCCACCCTGGCCTTCTTTTTGGCCCTAGAGTATGGCAAGCCCATTTTTATCTCAGGACATTTACACCTGCTATTTCCTCTGCTTTGAACAATCTCTCTTAGGACATTTTCATGGTTGTTTCCTCATTTAGTTTGTACTTACAAATACATCTTCCAAAAAGTTCTTACCCCACTACCCAGTCTAAAGCATTCATTCCATCATCAATTCTCTATTATAATTCCATATTTAATGATATTGTAAATATCTAAATTTGTTCTACTAAGATTCTTTCTTTCCTAGTGGACTATAATGTGTAGAACTGTTGAGTATCTTAAAGAAGAGAAGGGATAATCTGGAGTAGAGTGGCACCAACAGGAGGAGAGAACTGACATAAAGAGAAACCAAATCCTGGGAATTTGTTTGACCCTTGGCTTGCTTACACAGCATCCAAAGCCACCCTAACCCTGCTCTTCTAAATTAAGTGATACTAAATCTCTCTTCGGTCAGTTTGAATTGCATTTTTTGTCACTTGAGTTTAACAGGTAGTATAAACTACATCTACTAAGGAAATGTTAGTAGAGACATCATTTAAACACAAAAAACACACAGGATGTTCCTTAGAGGAATTGTTTCAAGTGTCTTAGAAACATACTAGAGTAAAGAATAGCAAAGCTAATAAGACTTGAAAATATTTAAGTAAAACAAAAATTTTTACTCAGCATCTTGACATAAATTACAAGGGCCATGTGCAGTGTCGTTCTCTAGAGGTATCTCAATAGAGTGTCTCATCTGTTAGAGGTGAATGAAGTGGCAGCCAATCTGATGGGAGTGGGAGGACCTAAATGAAATCAGGTTTCTATGGGGCGGCTGGATGGCTCAGTTGGTTAGAGCGCGACCTCTCAACAACAAGGTTTCTTGTTCGATTCCCACATGGGGCAGTGAGCTGCGCCCTCCACAACTAGATTGATAACAACAGTTTGAGCTTGGAGCTGAGCTGCGCCCCCTACAACTAGGGAGATTGAAAAACAACGACCTGACATCCTGCAAACACATACTGTTCCCCGATATTCCCCAATAAAAAAAAAGGAAAAGAAAGAAATCAGGTTTCTATTAACCTTGTGATACAAACAAAACATGGAAATGGCTGTTCTAATTGTGAAAGTTGCCTATAAAAAAAGTGGGCATTTTTAGGGATTAACACAATATAATTAACAAGGGACATTAGACTAAGCAAGAACACATGCTTGAAGCATGAAGTGAAAAAGGAAACAAAACAAAAGAAAGAAAAAAGAATAAGATAGCAGTGTGTTCTTTACAAGAGAGGGCAAACTAAAACCGTATGATGGTGACTAGTCCAAGATGCCTGCAAGATGTGATGGGAGGGACTTCAGATCACTTAGCTATGTTCAAAGTCTGTCCTAAATGATCTCTCAACATTCCTAACATCTGAGATCTGAAACTAAATGTCATTGAAAGGATATGCACCCTCCCTGCATTAATAACCTATCTAATAATTATTGTAACAATAATAATGACATTTGGGGACAATATCTATATGTCAGGTACTGTTCTAAATACTGAACATTTAGTATCTCTTTTAATCCACCAACAACTGTATGAAGTAAGTACTATTAACATCTCCAGTTTTTTAAAAAATGAAGTAACTTAAGCAGAGAGGGGCATTTATTCTTTTGATGGATAGAATGTCAAAGTCTCAAGAAAATATAACTAAGATAAGATACATAAACTAAAACGTAAAGTAGACTGAAGAATTTAAGAGTCAGCAAATTTGGTCCTTACCCAAATCTAGACCTAATCATTTTTCAGACCTCTACTACTGGGAATATGTTCATCGAGTCACTATGAGCAACCCAGATAAAATTTGAAACTCTGTGATTTTCATAGAACTGGAATATAGCAATTTATATTCAGCATAAGCAAAAACTCTCAATGTAAGACAATAGGCTGATGAAGCCAGGCCACTTAAAGAGATGAAATGGCAAAGACTTCAATAAGATCAGATTGTTTATGGCAGAGGAAATGACAATATGCCAGTTAGGAAATAAAAATAGGGAAATCCAAAGAACTTAATGCATGCAATGATTTATTTTCCCCCATGAAAGAAGTCAACTTGAAAAGCTGCAGAAAAATAAGTTTTGTGTTGAGAGGAGGTTTTAGATGAATGAAGAGCTTAAAATACTTTCAACTTGTCATGACTTGGCTTCAGGGTCTAGTGCTTTCATTATGAAGTATAAACGATGTAACTAAAACCATGACTCTTACCATGGACTGACAGAGACTTAAAATAGTAAGGGAAAGGTCTGATTGAAAACATGAGTGCATGCTAGCCCCCTGCCTCATTTTAAAGGGAAAAACTTCCTCTCAAACTTTGCATACTCCCTCATGTCCATGACACCTTTTGTAGCAACTGAATAACTCTTCAGTGACAAGTGTGTACTCAAAGACCAAATCACGGCTGAGTGCATTGGAAAAGCATATTCCAAGGACCCAGCAAAAAAGAAAGACCCCCGGGGGTGTACACCAGTGAGGGTTTGGCTGGAATGTTAGTTCATTCCATCCACTTCTGTCACCTCTTAGGCCTATACTGTCCTATAGATGCTCCAGTGCACAAGAGGTAGCAGGAAATGAAATTTGACTAAAAAAATCTCATATCCAAGGGACATTTTCAAAACAAAACTGTAAATAACTGCCTTACTGGGTGGTTGGTTGAAACATTGCTCTGGAGAAAAGGGGAGAACTTCTTGAGATCTTTCCTCACTTCTGTTACTAAGATGTGAAACAGTTTGAATTTCCAGAATGCCTCTCCCCTGCATCATTCACTTGTAGCCCTGATGCTCTGGGAACACGGGGAGGGTTCTTTCCTTCTTTTAGACAGATGGGTGTAGAGTTCTGCAGAAGCTAAGGGATCTTACAAAACTTTCAGCTGAAAGGATACACAGCCAGAAGCAGAGACTCTTGGAATCTTGAACTCCGGTTCTCAACTCGGGGTCCCAGCAATACAGGGTGATCATTTTCACTAGTGCTTTCTTATTCTTCTCTTCTTATATTTTCAGTTTATTGTGATGCACAGTAATAATGATCTATGAATACCATATAACAAGTACAGTAAATCCATTTGAAATACTGTGATATGATTCCAACCTGTCTGCCTCCTTTCCTTGCTGCCTTCTGCTAACACACCTGGTGAAACTCAGAATGTGCAGCTGGAGTCCCTTTTTGAGTCTTTTTTTAAACATCAATTGGAAGCTGAATTTCAAAGCAATGTGACCCCTGCACAACCTGAAACCTGAAAGTTTCCCAAGGCTCTTCTGTGAATTAAATGGCCAAGTTTCAAAAACACGCACATGGCATTTGAATGAGGTTCAGGGCAGCTGGTCAGAAAAGGGAATTGAACAAAAGAAGGGCAAACTTAAACTCAGTAAAAGAGCAGGCATCGCAACAACAAAAGCAGGCAGACAATGGCACTGAGGCCATGCAGAGCTTCCCGGGCCTCTGATAGAGGTAGGGCCTCTGAAACTTTGGCAATAGTGTAACTAATTAGGGAGTCCAGGACACCAAGTGTCAAAGCACTATTTGGTCTCCTAGACATGACATGGCAATTTTAGAGCTGCTACCTTTTCTAGCGACATCTTGAAACTTTCTGGGTCAACTTAAAGCCAATCTCCTTCAGCAATTCAGTGGTGCTTCTGTCATGGCTCCTATGATTCTTTCTCTTGAAATGTGCTCTGGGATTAGAACAGGGTTTCTGCCCTTCCTCACATTCCTTTTAACTAGCAAAACAGCAGCCTAGATCAAATTCTATAGAGTTCCATAACATTCAAACCATCATTGTTTTTCATGAGGGTCTGTTATATATCCAGTACTATATAATTGCTGTCAGTAAAAATATAGAAGAACATCACACTATCCCTGTAATTTACAATCTTTTTTTTTTGGACATGAGATTTATAAACCTGAAACAATGCTATAACAATACAGTACTGTCCTGAAAGCCAACTTAGCCTTAATTATATTTTGTGATAAATAGAATTAGTCTCATATCCCCTCTCAGAATATAAAATACTAGAGTCCATGTTACCAATGTGCCCTATAGCATCAAGCATTGAAACTGAGCACAGCAGGTCCACAATGAATAATGGATGGTTTATAGGATTAACCAATTGGGAACCTGTAATGCCTGTTAGGTCTGCTGGTAGCACTAGAGATGGACACAGGTGGAAAATGCCACTGGCTTACACAAAGAACTTCATTCTGAAGGGCAAAAATAAATGTATTTTATTTTTGCCCTCCTGTTTTGAAGTCTGCAGGATGGTTTCCCTCATGACTGGCTGATATCTGATAAACAAGTGTTCCAGTAGGGAGTTCCTTGGCAACATTCCTAGCCCACCTTGACTAGTGTCTGTCCCATATCACAAGCATTCTCCTACTGGGTTCATCTGGCATTAGGACAGATACAGCACCTTCTAGCGTAGAGTGTGTTAGATGGCAACACATGTGTGTGCATGCACACATGTGTACACACACACACACACACACACACCACAAAGAAAGTACAAGACAATTGCAGAAAACAGAGCAACTGTCTTAGAGCTTGTCATATTTCCTCTAGCAGAATGCAGGACAAGGGTAGAGGGAGTGCACGATCCCTTGCTTAGAACTATCAGAAGTTGGTTGGACACACAATGCGGCACATATCTTGGTCAGCTGGGGGAGAGAACATTCTGGACTTTATTACATTCTGGACTTTATTATAAAGGAAAACACATACTAAAAGTATGTCCAAACTTTGTAAATTCTAGTTGTATTTTATAGACTATGTTTACATACAAAGAAAATCATGGGACTTAATCATTCATCCATCTAACCAATATTTAATAACAACCTGCTATAGGTCAGGCACTAATTCTAGAAGCTGAGGTTCTATTGTTAAACAAGAGAGATTATAATCTCCTGTCCTCAAGGAGATTATAACTAGTGATGTCAATATAACTAACAATAACTAGTTATCACTAGTTTTATCATTATATGCCATTAGTTATATCATTATAATTAGTGGTATAACTAGCATATGTCATTATAACTAGTAATATATAGTTATAACTAGTTATTATAACTAATAATTTTAGAGAAAAAAATACTTTCTCTGAAGGAAATTAAACAAGGTGGGATGATGGAGGAGGATGCTTAAGATGGGCTGCCCAGAGAAAGTCTAGATAAGGAGGTGACACCTGCGTTGAGAGCTGAATTAGAAGAAGAGAAGAGCATTCTTGGGGAACAGAAGAGCAAACATAAAGGCCATCGCTTTATTTACCTATAAGCACGATCACGCCTAACCCCTGAAACAAACCGTCTTCCGTAGCAATAAACGCTATGTCTTAGTGTGGCCTCCACTGCAAGAGGTTATCCTTTCCGCTGGCCCGAATGCACGATAGCTGAGGACAGAGACCCGGCAGAGAGACTGTTTCTCTCTACCAAGGAAAGGAGAAAACACCAGAAGAGGAAGATAGACAACTGGCCAGGGCATGTCTTCCACCCTTCCTTGCGGTAATGGTCCCTGTTACCTTCAGCATCCAGGAGATAAAGGCTGATCGGTGGCAGAATGACAGGTGCTTTTATTGGCTATAAAGCTCTGCCCACCACGGACTGACAACATGTCCTGAGCCAAAGCCTACTCAGAGAAACGTGTTTGTATGCTCCAAGTTAAAATTAACTTCCTTCCCAGTATTCTGCCTCTACAACATCATAACCTCCCATATCTGTAAAACAGACGGAAGAAGGCAGAGAGGCAGCTTGCTCCTGGGGCATGAGCTCTCTGTCCTGACAAGTTTCTGATCATTTCTTATACTTGTGAGCTCTTTGCATTTTATAAACTACAGTGTCATGGTTAGAAACAAAGAGTTCTAGAGCCAGACTGCCCGGATCCAAATCTAGCTACACCATTTAGAACAGGTTACGTCACCTCCCCAAGCTTCAGTTTCCTCCTCTGTAAAACAGTGATTACGTTACCTCACAGAGAGCTGCAAGAATTAAAAGAGATTAGCCATATAAAGACAGAATGCACAGTAATTAGCCCACTGTGTGCCCCGGATCAAAGCTGGTAGCCACAGGAATAATATAAGAGGAAGAGGAACGAGTCAGTGCTATAGTAATACTCAAAGGCTTGACATGGAAAACAAGAAACCTTGGCTTTACTGGATACCTTGGCCCCTATAACCAACCTCAAAAGCCCTAGATTAGAGGAAGTGGGGGCAAAAGTGTAATGTTCCCTTTTATACTTTTAGACACATTTTCAGAATTCTCTAAATAGGGCTTAAGGACTGAAAGTACATTTGCTTTAAATAAATATTACAACAACTGCAAAAATTAGAGGAAAGAAAAACTGTTTTGCAGATGTCTGGCCATTCATAGTCATCCTGCTTTTGGATTGGACCCAACCAGTGAAGGGAAGAGGGAGTACAACTTGAAAGTTTAGGGCTCCCTATGAGGTCACTGCTGATTCTATTTTAATAGTAGACCTCCAGTTGGTTAGTAATTTTCAACAGTAAGCCTGCGAGGAAAAGAAACATTAATCTAGCTATCCCCTGAATGCTTGTAAACATTCATATTGTATGACCTCTGTTCTTCTTTTCTGTTAGGCTAATTTTTATTTTTTCAAGGACGAAGACCAGACGTGATCTTTTTATATGCTAACAGCAAAGCTGATTTGTGTGGTACTGATATTCATCTGATGTTGCTCCCCTGTACTGCTTTAGAAAGGGGGTCTGGTGAGTGTCTCATAGCCATGGAGGATTATATTATTAATCTTTGTTTTCCAAAAGCCTGGCATAGTTCCTGGAATACTGGTTTCCACTGAAGTTTGTTTGAGGGGAAAGGTTAAAACAGAAGAATATATGTAATGATGATAGGAGATACCATAGAAATATAACACAAAATAAAGATAGGGGAAAAGTAAACCCAATAAGTTAATATATGCTGATGATGTAGTTGAAATAAGATTAAAAGTAGTATTCCAACTGGAGGTGGAATGGCTAATAAAAGTTTATTTCTCATACATATAAGAAGAAAAAGTATGGGTGGCCAGGGTTGGGCTAGAATGATAGCTCAATGATCACCAGAGACTTAGATTCTTTCTGTGATTATTAGAGTGTGGCCTTCACCCTCATAGTCCAAAAACGCTATGGGAGTTCCAGCCATTACAATCACGTGCTAAGCATCAGTATAAGAAAAGAGGAAGGGAAGAAAGGGACTTTCCAGTATTTCTATAGAATGCATTCACTTACTTTTCATTAACAAGAATTTAATCACCTGACCTCAGTTAAAGGCAAAAAAAGGCTGTTTCCCAGTTGTAGATTTCATAACAGTGGGGGACATGCTGTTGTGCACAAGGAGAAATATGGGCAGAGGACAGAATTTGTTGTTAGGAACCTTCAACCTAAAATGGCTAGAGTAACACTCAGTTTGTTCCGGGCCTGCTCTGATAAAAATGAATATACCAATGGATGTAATAAGGTGGGATACTTTAAAGACAAATAGATGGTATTAAAATGGTCACTGGTGGTGTTGTCCAATTTATCATAGTAGAGAAGCAAAAAGATACAGGGAAGAAGCTCAGGCCCAAGTGAAGATTCAACTATAGGCCTGGAGTCCCTGTGTGCTGAATATCTTAGAACCTGAACATGACAGAGAGGATGAAATAATGAAGGACCCTTATTCTGGTGCAACACGGTGAAAGTGGCATGGGGAGCCCAGTGTTGCCTGTCTCTCCTGCCTATATTTGGGGTCTGTCATGAGTGTCTTAGGACCCTCGTTCTAGAATCAATCCTCCCCCAGACCTTCTGCAGCCCTGTGCACTGCAACACTGTTATTTTTGCAATGATAATTTTCAACAAATACTTGCAGTTAAATGACTTGAGGAACAGCCATCACTATAAATACAACTACCACGCCTCTACACACACACTCGACCACTACACTCACACTCTTTATCTCAGAACAAGCAGGTTTCTCCACAGATTGATTGCTCATATATTTTTAAGGAAGACTCAACAGCCTAGTAACAAAGCTTCTCTTTCTCCAATGAATGTTCATTCCTTTGATAGCTGTAGCTGGGGAAAAGGCATAACCAAGGTCTTCCTAGATTCCTGGCAAGGACAAGTGGAAGTCCCAGACAGCTGAGGAAGATGGAACCAGACTGAGGTGGTTGGTCCTGGAGATCTCTGCCCTCTGAGAAAATAGCCCTGAGGAAGAGAGAGCAGTGCTATTGAGAAAAAATCATTTACTGAATCCCTTCTGGCCTCAGCTCCAAGCCCAAAATTAAGAACAGATGAACACAGAAATGGCTGAGTTCAGTATTTAGATGGTGTTTTGTTTTGTTTCGTTTTGTTTTGTATGATGGAAGAAAGGAGAGGACTCACTATGACTATAAATTTTATCTCTAATCTCTCCCTTTCTATGCTAAAAACAGCCAAGGCATAAAGGTGTGAATCAAAAACCTTAAGAGAATTCCATAACATTGATCTCCTCTCACCAATTTAAAAAATGCCCAGTCTTCTTTCACTCTGTCCTTCAGCAGTTTTCTGAGGACTCTGCCTCCCAGCAAGCCCTTTAGCTCAGTATACAACTAATCTTGGTGCTTTTAGTTTGCTGCCCACCTCACAGCTTATAATATACTGTGAGTTTGGGATAACTCAGAATTTTGGATCAGGCCCACCATTTCCTCACCCCAAATTGTCCTACTGTTGGCACAAAACTCGAGGAATTCTCTGAACTTTTTCTAGTCTATGTATTGCTGAAAGGATTATAACAGTCATATTATGGATTTGGGGGGCATGGTAGGATATTCACAATTTTTTCAGAATTCAATCTGAACTCATCTCCACTGAATCAAAGGGCAAGAAAGCTTTTAAGAGATGGGGTAGGGGAAAGAGTTCAAGTCATGATGGCAGAGTAGGTAAACACTGTGCTCGCTTCTTCCCATGACCACATCAAAACAAATAAATTATAGAACAAGCAACCTGGACAACCATCTGAAGTCTAGCTGAATAGAAACTCTATAACTAAAGATATAGGGAAGAAGCCACATCAAGACTGATAGAAGGGGTGGAGACGCAAAATGGGCTGGCCCAACACCTAAATGTGGCAGTTAAGAATCAGGAGTGACATCTCAGCTGCAGAGATTCTCTCTGAGGAGTGAGGTGTCCCAGTCCCACACCAGGCTCCTCACTCAGAGGACCAATGCCAGGAAAAGGAGATCCCACAACATCTGGATGAGAAAATCAGCAAGGATGCCATCCATCTGGGTGACATGGAAGACTGCTAGAAATCCAGGTGTCCTCTTAAAAGGCCCCGTACAGCTTCTCTTGCTGCTGGGCACTCACCCTGAGCTATAAAAGAGGGACAGCAGCTCAGGAGGTACCAGAGATATACAGGAAGAAACTGAGTTGTGTGGCTTTAGGATGAGGGCTGGAGGGACAGCCACCATTGTCTCTGTGTTGAATCCTACTCCCACACAACTGGGTACCATCTTTCCTGTGTGGAGCCCTCCCACCACAGGGCCTACAGGTGGAGATGGGCACCAAATCTGAATCTGCATTGGACTGGTGAACTCCTCAGTCCACCCTGATAGCTCCCTGAGACCCCGCCTCATCCAACTCATGCACCATCAGAGGCTCTTTTGGCAGCCAGCAGCAGGCCTTGGCCCACACTACAATCTTTCTTTAAAAACTCTTGAAGGTACACAGGCTCCAGGCCTGCAACAGCTGGCCTTAGTGCACCCTGTGACATTTGCTCCAGGCTCAGCATTGGTGCCAAATCTGAATCTGCATTAATCTGGTGAACACCACTTGCCTTACTCTGGTGACTCCCTGAGACCCTGCTTCACCCAACTTGAATACCACCCAAGGCTTTTTCAGCAGCTGAACCTATAGGCAGCTGGCAGGCTGCAGCATGCCTCAGGGTGTCCTGAGCATTTTGCTGAGTTGCCCCAGGCCTGGTATTGGTGGCAGACAGCCTCCATTCACATCATGGCTTCCCCCACATGTCTCCAGGTCCAGCACAGGCAACTACTAACTGTAGATCACTTTGTAGCTCCTACCAGGTAGTTCTGGGCTGGTTACAGTCAGCGACTGACCTTGGCTAACACCAGAGCCTCTCACAAGAGGACCTAGAACTAACACACCTGGTGGCCAGCTTCAGACCACAACAGAGCTCTACCCAATTAGCCCCACAAGTAGCATATGCAAAGGGTGGTCCAGATCCCACTGGAGCAAATCCTGCTCTGTGGGATCAGCCCCCGCACATCAGCTCATACACTGTGGTCATGATCAATCCTCACAGCCAGTCAGCCTGAAGGTCAATCTCACACACTGACATGCCAACAGTAATCAAGGCTCAACTATAATAGGAGGGCGCACACAACCCACACAAGGGACACTCCTAGAGTACTGCAAGGATGTGGAGAAAAGGGAACCCTCGTGTACTGTTGGTAGGATTGCAAATTGGTGCAGCCACTATGGAAAACAGTATGGATGTTCCTCAAAATTAAATAATAGAACTACGTTATGACCTAGCAATTCTACTTCTCAGTATTTATCCAAATAAATTCAAAACACTAATTCAAAAAGATATATACATCCCCTATATTTACTGAAGCATTATTTACAATACTCAAGATATGGAAGCAACTTAAGTGTCCATTAATAGATGATTGGCAAAAGAAGATGTGGTGCACACGAGTATATACAATGGAATATTACTTGGCCATAAAAAGAATGAGATCTTACCATTTGTGACAACATGGATGGACCTAGAGGATATTATGATAAGTGAAATAAGTCAGACTGAGAAAGACAAATACTAAATAATCTCACTTATATGTGTAATCTAAAGAACAAAATAAATGAACAAACAAAACAGAAACAGACTCATAGATACAGAGAACAAACTGATGATTGCCACATAGGAGGGAATTGAGGGGCTGAGTGAAAAAGGTAAAGAGATTAAGAAGTACAAATTGGTTGTCACAAAATAATCACGGGGATGTAAAGTACAGCATAGAGAATATAGTCAATAAAATTGTAATAACTGTGTATGGTGTCAGGTGGGTACTAGACTTATTAGGGGGATCACTTCATAAATTATATAAATGTCTAACACTATGCTGTATATCTGACTGATATAAAATAATACTGAATGTCAATTGTAACTGAAAAAAATTGAAGAAAGATAGAGAATGTGTTTGAGGATAGAACGAGCAGTTCATTTAGTTTATAGCAGGAGCTCTCAACCTTTTTTGTGCCATGGATCTGTGTGACCGTTTGGTGAAGCCTATGGCCTCCTTAGAATAATATTTTACATGCATAAATTAAAATAATAGGATTGCAAATGAAAGCAATTGTAATGAAATAAATTCATCAATAAAATAAATATATTTATCATACAGTAAATGCATAGTTTTTTAGTAGTGGAATAAATAACAAGGTCTAGCAGCAATCTAAAAATGACTATAATTTCCAAGTTGATGATCTTAATTGATATGTTGTGATATCTGCGACAACTATGTGATATGAAAATATCTGAGATCTCAACTGGTAACACAATTACTGATACTGCTAATACTGTGCCTACAGTCACAAGTGGTACCGACAGTCATAACTGAAGAAAGTACAGAATTTGAATGATTATTAAAAATAAAGATGAATGTTTTCTCCATACCCCCCCCCAAAAAAAAGAAAGAGAGAGAGAAATGAAAAGGGGGCAGGGGAGTCATAGGCCATTTGGATTCTGTAAGGGAGGTCAGAGGCCTAGAGGCAGGATGAAACCTATCTAAACTTGAGTCAAGATAAGGGGTTACAATAGGGTTGTCTTGGTCAGTCCTTATTACAGCACCACGGAGTCATGCATTAATATACCCATTTTATAGATTAGGAAAGTGAGAAACAGAGAGGTTGAGACTTACCCTAATTCACAGTGCTTCACAAATCCCAAGCAATCCCCAAGTTCACATCCCTCTCACAGCTCCCAATTGCCCATTTATGCACGTTATTTCTTACTGTGGCTTGGAACCAGTTCAGCTTCCTTATAGCTAAGGGCTGCCTTGAGGACAGCACTTTAGAAATCTCAGCCCAAAGACAGTTTTGGAAAAATAGGGAGGAGGAAACAATGGGCAAAGTATAGTTAAAGGTGAGAGGTGCCAGCCATCATCCTCCCACCTCATTTCACACATTTATACAACTTCCAACCATATATTCAGTACAGGGCTGTCATATAGGCAAAAAGAGATGAAACCCTGAATGAGATCAATGAGAATGGGGATAAAATGGATGGGACAAATTTCAGGGACCCATCAAGAGGGGCAGGAGCTGAAAACCAAGAGGCTAGAAGGGACATAAGGCAGGGACCTTACCAACACGATGCTAGTCCTAGAAAAATGGGAACTGAAATAGTTGGAAGAGGGAGCAAAATTTAAGGGAAAATATGTGAATTAAAGATCATACATGTTGACTTTAAACTGATATCTTTATAACTTTGTAAATATTAGGTTCATACTATAGATATAAAATTGGTGCTGTTGATTTCCAGTTGGAAGTACTCATCTTCACAGTGATACTACAGATATAAAAACAAATGACCTCGGTAAAAGATGAACTTCTAGAAAGAAAAGCAGAGGGCAACATAAGGAATCTTGAAGGACCACCATCATTGAGGATCAGGGAAGGAGAGGCATGAAGGCAAAACAATGAGGGAAAATAAGGTACAGAAAACGAGCGACAAGAGAAATAGAAGAGTCAGAAAGCATCACGTCATAGAAACCAAGACAATAAGTTTAAGAAAGAATCAGATTTCCAAGAGTCAAATGGTGCAATTAGGGAGAATTGTATATTTTAAAGCAGAGAAGACTACTGGTGACTTTGAGTGAAGTCTCAATATAGCAGTGAGGATAAAAATAAGACTGCACAGGGTTAGATGAAGTGCTAGATGGACAAAAAGCAGAGGTTTGGGGTCACAGTTAAGTATTAAAAAGGAGAAAGTTTGGGTACTACTTGTAGTTAGAAAAACAAAGATCCTGTTATTAAAATAATAAGGGAAAATATGTTGAGAACCTGAAGCTGTAACCCTGGATCCAGAATCTTTATAGGGGTTTCTATACAGATTGCTGACATATGCACAAAATGTGCTTGAGTCTGTAAGAATATTCCGTTTCTCTACCACACTTTGGGTGGTGCTATCTCTGATATGGAACATTCACAACGGGGAGCTCCAGCCCAGGGATTTCCAGCCTTTTGATTAGTATAGAAGAGCAATGCCTTCAATGTACTTGACAATCCAAGTCCCTTCAGCTCATTCCTATTTGAGGAGAGTCTACCAGAGGCCTAGAGACAACCGCAGGTCACTTGCATGGTGTCTGAATCAGTTCCGGCTGCTCTAACAAATTACCATAGACTGGGTGGCTTAAATAACAGACATTTGTTTCTCACAGCTCTGGAGGCTGGGAGGTCCGAGATCAAGGTGCCAGCAGGTCCAGTAGCTGGTGAGGGCCCGCTTCCTGGTTTGCAGATGCTGTCTTCTCATTGTATCCTGATGTGGCAGAGTGAGCAGAAAGGAAGCAATTCCTCTATGTCTCTTCTTATAAAAGCACTAATCCCATACATGAGGACTCCTGGCCTAATTTCCTACTGAAGTCCCCACCTCCTAATACTATCACATTGGAGGTGTTAAGATTTCAACATATGAATTATGGGAAGAGGGGACACAAACATTCAGTCCACAGCATTTGGCAACATGAGTGATAGTTTCTGGGACTTCAAGGAAGTTTGCTGATACTCTAAAAAGAGTCTTGGGGACATGGCAGTAGTTGTCACGCTTGAAGGTGATGGATGTCTGAAGAGCATTAAATAAGAAAATTGTCGCTTTGTCTGATGTGAGGTACCTTTCCCTGTAAGAGGCACCTGTTTCCAAATGGTGATCACTTGCCAACTCTTGACAATCCCCAGCTATTTGCTATGGGGTTATGGGGACTAGATTTGATCAAATAAGGGGTATCTTTGTCTTATTAACTTTTTTGTATACCTATATCATTCTCCAGCTGTGGCCAGCAAACGCACTTGGAAGAAGGGTACTCGTATCTTTTTATCTCTGCCTTTGAGTACCCCTTAAAACTATCTGGTTTTTTAAAGCAGTCCACACCAGATCAATAGTTTAGTGGATTTATTTTAGTTCCTACCTCTGATCATTTCCTCTTCTTAACCTTTGTATTTTTCTCCTCTGTGGTTCTCCTCAGAACAGACCTTCCCTTGCCTCCATATCTCTCACCTGGAAAATGAACTCTTTGTTGTTCCATTTTATGTTTTCGATTCGTCTTTCCTAATGACCATCCTAAATCTGCTCTCCCTAGAAACACTCTCAATGATATCTCTGTCCTCCAGGGTCCAGAATAGTCTGAGGGGCAAAGAACAATTAAAAGTAGAGTGTGTTCAATTACATCTGTGCTTTGGGCTATAACAGAAACAGCCAGTATATCAGTCCTGCCTGTGAACGGGAACATGGAGAATTTTAAACCAAATGAACAACAACAATTACACTGAAGATGCTATAAACAGATATCACAAATAAGGAAACATAACTAAGTATAAAAAGCATATCAGGTCCAGTCTTGGAAAAAACTTCATCTGTACAATGTGGTCTCTTTGAGAAAGTTACGTATAGGGAAGAAGAAAATTCATGTCAAGGAACAGATCAAGAAACCTGTGATATCAGTAGTAAAGATGCTACTAAACGTTCTGAGGATATTGGAAAAGTTAAAAGCTTTCCAGATTCTTATTTAATGTCATTGGTAGCACTGAGTAAGCTATGTTATTGACCGTACGTTAGCACTGTTTAGGATATTAATTATCTCCAAAGTTTCTCAATGTCACATAATTGATGGGGGCCCAGGAAGGCCACGGGGAAGTGGGGTACTGCACAGGACACCACTGCCCTGACCGCATGGTTTCAGAGAAAGGCTGACATCCTTGCTCTGGCCAAAGGGAGAAATGCAATTTTTATAGCTTTGTCTCTTTCACACATACACATACTTAAAAAGATTTGTTACTGTGAATGTGCCTTTTACTCTCCTTTTGAAAAGCTACATAATAAAGAAAGATTTATCATTTTAAAATGCTGTCTGTGCACAAAGCGAAAACTGCTTGCATCCTTCTGGGCTTCTAACATTGCTCTTTCTCTGAGCCTTGTAAAGCCTGCACGAGCTAGGTTTGCCCTTATACTAACAGGCCTTGGGGCAAGGAGGGGCAGCTGGTGTATGCAATCTGTTAGCTATTATATAGCCTAATGAGGCAGGAGACTAAAGGTTCCCCATGTGGAATGTTCTTCTCTGCATCTGAGGCACTGAGGAGGCACGTTGCAAATTCCAGCAGGTCTGAGGAAATTGTCGAATGAGCCTGCCAAGCTCCTCTGGCTGCAGGAGTGATCAGCAGTCAGTCACTGACATGAAGTGACCATTCCCGAGGCTTGGCATCCCCTTGAACCAGTATGTGAGATCTGTGCCTATTCCCAAGGCCAGACTCACCTCTGCTAAAGTGACCTCCCCTAGAGCCTGCTTATGTTTGCTATGGGGTGACCCCCTGCATACTGATAACCCGAGAAAGAGACACAAAGAGAAAGAGTTGATATGAGGTGGAAGGGGGCAGTGGGAGGGTGTAAAGGAAAGGAGCTGAGGTGCAAACCAGGGCCGCCCCTATGGATTGCTCTCCCAGGGCCTTCAAAGAAAGTATTAGAACTAAGACTGAAGATTCAGAGAACTGTGCCGTGGGAAAATGAGGGCTGAATGTGTGCAGAGCAGGTGGCGCAAAAGCAAAGAGCTGAGCTGGACCTCAGAGCAGCACCCGTGGTTGTCACGGAAAAGATTCACAGGCAAATGTCACCCACACCTGCTAGCATAATGGGAAGTGTGGAAATGATGAGAGCATCGTGTCTGTGTTAATATGCATGAACACTAGGCTTCCTGATACGATGGGACTAGCAAAGATTATTCAGCTCTAATATGGTGGCTTATGGTGTTGGTGAGTGAGCACGCATATGTGTGTGTGTGTGTTCCTGGGTGAGGCAAAGAATTGTTGCTGCACGTTCTTCAGGGCAGCATTAATAAGGTAAATCACTTGAAACAGAAAAATGCTATCAGTGGGCAGAGAATCTGGAAAAAATCTTAAAATGATGAAGGAGCTGGGGGCTGCACTGAGCCACACTGGGAGCTGTACATACAGAGAGCAGAGGCAATGAGTCAAGAGTGGTCACCCAAGTACAGCCTGGTAAGTGGCGTCCTTCCCAGCAGGCACACAGGGCCTACTTGTGCGTATCCCCAGAAGTCTGGCATGTTACCCCCTTCACCCATGGCAGTGCACAACAGCGTGCACACTCTTACAGAGCTGATTCCCCTAAGACAGACAGTCTGAAATTTGAGTGTGTCAAGAATCATATGGGAACTTACTCCAGTGCCGATTCTGAGCCCTGCCCACTGCATTCCCTCCCCCCACTGGAGATCTGATTCAGTACATGTGCGATGGGGACTCAGAAATGTGAATTTTTAAAGCTCTTCCAAAGTTTGAGAAATATTGCTGTAGCCAATACATAGGCTGACACTGGATGAAATTAAATGATAAATGTTTCCTTCAGAGACTGTCTTGTTTTCTTCCCTTGAGGATACTCTACTTACTGCCAACTCCCATGAACCATCTATAGATAAAAAGTGGTCCAGGAAAGTCACTGTTGACAGACATTTTCGTCTCAGATTAAATTTAAGTCAACATGTTACCTATCTTGGGAGTATTCGCCATTTTCAACATGTCACTTATTTTAGAATGGGAGGTTGTGCTGTTGGGTGAAGGGAATTTTCAGAGCTACGAAGAGAGGAGACTGCTTCCTGTTGTCCCCAGAAATCATAAAGTGCATGGCAGAGCCGACAGCTAAGCCAGGCTCCAGATATATGTGTCATCTTACTGGGATCATCCCACCACCAGTGGAATAAGCTGTATCCTCCTGTCTTAGTCCCTTCAGGCTGCTATAATAAAAACTCACAGACTGGGTGACTAAAGCCACAAACATTTGTCTCCCACAATTCTGGAAGCTGGAAGTCCAAGATCACAGTACCGACAGATTCAGTTTCTGGTGACCGACTGCTTCCTTGTTCCTAGTTGGCCATCTTCTCATTGTGTTTTCAAATGGCAGAAGGGATGAGAGAGAGAGCTCTCTGGGGTACATTATTTATAAGGGCACTAATTCCACTCATGGGAGCTCTACTCTCATGACCTAATCGCCTCCCAAAGGACCCACCTCCTAATATCATCACAGTGGGGATTAGGTTTCAACATATGTATTTTGAGGGGAACACAAACATTCAGTCTATGGCACCTCTAAAGTCAGACTTCTGCCACCACCAGTTAAGGCAAATTCCCAGAAGGGCAGAAGGAACTTCTGTCAGGTAGTCCAACCTGGGCTGTGATAATATCCTCAACTACATCACTTGAGCTATGTTAGAGCTTAACTAGAGTTTGATAAAAAAGCTTCCTCAGTGCCTCTAGAAATGTGCAAGCTCCTCCATGTGTCACCAGCAAGAAGCCCTTTCCCCTATGTAATCAAACAACCTTATTCACGCTAATCATTGCTGAGCACATAAATCATAATAAATGTTGATGCATAAAGTGAGACTGATTAGAGGAAACAAGCATACACTAAGGAATCCATTAAAGAAGATCAGAGTCCTCAATATGGAAACATTTGTATACTTACCTCTTTATTGGGCTGGGTATTATCTTGGCCCATGGAGAAACTGGCCTCCATACACCCCTACCACAATTATTTGCCATCCACCCAGCTCTGGGCCACATGCGAAGCCTGCTTTTTTCCAAATAAAAGTATGCTTTTATCCCTGCAGCCACCAAGGAAAAGCAATAAAAAGTAATTAACACTGTTTCCATTTTGTCCTCATTTGTTAGAAATATAATTAGGTCCAAGTGGAACGGAAGCCTTGCTCTTGTGGTCAATCTCACTGTGCTTTATAATGGCTTGCTGATTAGACTAGGTAAGGAGGCCAGCAACATAAAATGACCTTTACTTTGCAACCTTATCTAAGTGTAAAAAGGAAAATATTTGTTGAGAAAGTCAATAATGATTACCATAGCCAAGTAAAAATGTCCTAAATACTTCTGAGATAGTAAAAATTATGCTTCTTTTGGTATTTACAAGAAAGAAAATAGGAATAATGGTCATTATATTATAGTGAATATTTATTGAGCACATAACTTGTGCCAGGCACTTTGTTAAAAGTTTACATGAATTATCTCTTTTAATTTTTATAAATATTCAATGAATAAGTTACTTTTAGTATTTTCATTTTACAGATGAGAAAACAATTGGTGGATTTTCTTTTCTTTTCTTTTCTTTTTTTTTTTGGAGGGGGTCATTTCATTGATTTGTAAGAAGAAGGTAATAGACTTCACCAGAGCTAAGGTCTCCCTTATAAAGTACTTAGGCAAAAAAAAAAAAATAATAATAATAATTTAAAAAATCATTGAGAACCCAGTAGCTTAGACAATAACTAATGAAAAGCAAAACAAGGATTCAAACACTGGTATTTTGATGCTGAAGCTCATATTTTTAAGAATTTTATTCTACTGTCTTCTATGTTGTTTAATTGTTTGGATAAGTCAACAGTGAGGGACCTTATGGTGCCTATGTTAAGAGCATACATAGATCATCTTTTTTAAGTCTCCTACCACATATATTTGCAGCAACTATCATCAAATAAATTAATGACTATTATGTATTTCTTTTAAGTGTAAATTTTCTTAAAATTGAGGCATATGAAGGAGTCCTTAAACTATAATTTAATTTGCTGTTGATGAAAAATGTGAATCATGATCTCAGAGAGTTAGAAGTCATATTAGTCATTCTTGTAGGAACTTGGATCCAACTCAGGCATTCTATCTGTAACATCCCCAGTGAAAATCCTCATAGCTCAGGCAACAGGCACTCTTCTTATTAATGCTTCAAGATCCAAATCAAGAAGTAATTTTGGCATAAGCATCTCTCTAATGGATATGTTAGAACTTCTTTCAATGTTTTTAATCAGAGTATAGTTTTACATACAATCATATAATTTTTTTCTCTCTTTTATTTTCTTTCCATGTTTATTGAGATATGATTGACATATAACATTGTGTAAATTTAGGTGTACAATATGATTTGCTAAGTCTATATTTGTGGTTATTAGATTAACAATCGCTATTATTAAAATAGAATAACTTAACAATGTACTAATACTAAATGAAATTATGTGATCTCTTTCTCAAAATGTTACTGTATTGTACTCACCCTTCTTCTTGTGATAATGTGAGGTGATACAGTGCCTACATGAGATAACGTGAGGTACTCAGCGTACAATTTAAAATTATGAATTGTTTATTTCTGGAAGTTCCCATTTAATATTTTTGGACCACTGTTGACTACAGGTAACTGAAATTACAGAAAGCAAAACCACAGATAAGGAGGAATTACTGTATACAATGCAGTATTAACTAAAGTCGTCATGCTGTACATTTGATCCCCAGAAGGCTTTGCTCTACATCCACGTGGGGACACCAGGTGGGCTCCCTGGTCAGACAGGGTTGCTGACTGTGTTTTGTGATCAGGTGAGGCGAGGCATTGGGCTCTGCAATCACCTCTAGTTTGATGGGGTTGCAGGCTATGTTCCCTAGTAAGGTGGTACCACTGGTGATTCCACAATTGGGCAGGGCTGTGGGCAATGTTCCACAAGGACCTCAGACTGTGTGCTCTCTGGCCGAATGGTGCTGCCAGCCATGCTCTGTATTCAGGTGGGGCCACAGGCTGTGCCCTGAAGTTGGGTGTGGCCACAGCCTGGGGCTCACTATCAGGTAGGCTGTTAGGTATGCTCCACTGTTGGGCAAGGATGCTGGCAGGCTTCTGTTTGGGCAGGGCTTCCAGCTGTACCCCTCACTTGAATGGGAATGAAGACTGTGCTATGCAGTTAGGAGACGTCTCTGTCTAGGGCTCTCCGGTCTTACAGGGCTGCAGGCTATGCTTCAAGATTGGGTGGAGTCACTGACTGGGTTTTCTGCCTGGGTGCACTTATTGCAGGCTTTGTTCATCAATAAAGCAGGGCTGTATGCTGGGTTTAGCTGCTAGGTAGGGTTGCAGGCTGGGCTGTGTGACTGAGAGACTGAGGGACTGGGGACTACACCCAGCAGTTGGAATGACTTCAGATTTGCTCTCCTGCCAAGGTAAGAATGGAGAATGGGTTCCATGGCCAGTAAGGCCCAGTTGATTGAGGCTCCAAATTAAGCAGAACTGACAACTGAGCTCCCTGGCTAAATGGGGACACTGGCTCGGCTCTACAGATGGTCAGAACTCCTGGCTGGGATCACAGATGCTTCTGCAAGCAGGCATACGGTCTGCCAAAATCTGAGCTCTGGTTGCTATAAGCCTTGCCTCCCTTCTCTGTCTCTGATTCCCCAGTGGTTGAGCTCCACAGAATCCCCCAGTGGTCCCTGTGAGGTGTGACCTAACTGAGACTCCTGGAAAGTGCCCCACCATTCTGGGAATGTTGGATATCCTTTTTCTCACTAGAAAAACCATCCAAAGGGATCACTCTCAGTGCAGCGCTACCATGAGGGATGGGGTGAGGGTGGGGGCTGGGGGGGCGTTGAGGAGTGGAATGGGTGCGATGCTATGTGGTCAAGGTTAATCTGCTCCTTTTAACTCTTCTAATGTGGTCCTCAATCTCTGTTGTCTAGAGGGATACTTCAGCCTCATCCTTAGATTCTGGGATTTTCACAGAGGTAGCGTGTCTATGGATAGCTACTGTATTTCCCCGAAAATAAGACCAGATCTTATATTAATTTTTGCTCCAAAAGACACATTAGGGCTTATGTTCAGGGGATGTCATCCTGAAAAATCATGCTAGGGCTTATTTTCCAGTTAGGTCTTATTTTCGGGAAACACAGTAGTTGCTAGCTGGTCTTCTTGTGAGAGAGACTTGAAGTCATGAAGGGTCTATGTCACCATCTTGATGATGCCTCCCTCTCTCGTATTAATGTGCAAATTACTTTAAATGACTTTTCAAATAATAAACCAACCGTATATATCTCCATGAACTCCATTTGACTGTAAAATATTATCCTTTTTCTCTACATTACTAGATTCAATTAGCTAATTTTTGTTAAAGATTTTTATATCCATATTCATGAGAGAAACTGGTCTATAATTTTCCTTTCTTATAATACCCTTGGTAGTGTTGTAATCAAAGTAACATGGCCCGATAAAAGGAATTAGAAAGTGATCCCTCGTTGTATTTTCTCTGGAAGACTTTGTCGAAGTTGAGTGTTCTTCTTTCTTGAGTAAATAAATATAAGAATTTATTGGTAAAGCTATATGGATCTTTGAAAAATGTTTTAATACCAGATTTCTGTTTTATTAACAGATACAAGATTACTCATATTTTATATTTCTACTCTGTCATCACTGATATGTGATACTTTTCATAGATATTTTCTATTTTACTCAAATTATCAAATTTATTTGCCTAGAGTTCATAACATTCTCTTTATTTGTAAAATAAAATCTGTAGTCCTCTCTTGCTACCTCTCTCTCTCCGGTCCCATCTTCCCTTCTTAATCGTGCTTAATGGCTGAAAGTCTAGCCAGTTTCAGTAATCTTCAAAAAAAAAAACCACCTGCAAAATATTTGGTTTTGTTGATTTCCCTATGATTTTGTATATCATGTATTTCTTCCCTTACTGTATTGTTTCTTGTTTCAATTTTCCATAGTTTTGATTTGCTCTTTGTTGTCTAGTACTTGAAATAAAATCCTGATATTTATTTTTATCTTTTTTTATTTTCTTTAAATGCATTTAAACTAAGAATTTTCTTGCAAGCACTGATTTAGATTCATTCCAAAAGTTTTGATATGCCAATGTTCTTAGTCATTGCATATAAAATACTTGTTAATTTCCATTTTGTTTGCTTCTTTTACCCATGGACTATTTAAAAGTGTGTTAATGAATTTGGGATTTTCCTCCTTATACTTTTGTTATTGATTTCTAGCTAAATCATCTCAGAATAATAGAACACACTAAATAATTTGTAGTAATAGAACAAACTAAATAATTTTATTTGTTTGAAATTTTTGAGGCTTTCTTTTTGGCCCAGCATAGTTAATTTTGGCATGTGCACATGAAAATGATTTGAATATTATTAAGGCTGATTTTAGTGTTTTATATATGTCAATTGAGTGTTTGATTTTGTTGTTCAGATCTATACCATTACCGAGTTTTTGTCTACTTGTTAAATCAACTTTAATTGCATGAAATTTCTGCATGTCATTTTAATTCTGTTTTGTTTACTTTAGCTTCATTTGTTCTGAAGTCATATTAAGTGCATATGAACTTAAGGATGAGGTATCTTTCTGTTGGATTGACCTTTTTATCATCATAAAATATTCTTGCTTCTTGCTCTTCACATCTATTTTGTCTCTTAGTATATCTATTTTCTTTCGGTTGGTCTTTGTGAAGTAAAATGTTTTTCCAACATTTGACTTTAAAACATTTTGTCTTTATAAGTAATATGTGTCTCTCGTCAGCAGTATATCTTAGATATTTTCTTGGAGCATTTAGTCTATATTTAAAGTAGTTTCTAATAATAGTTGGGTTTATGTCTACCATCTTATTTATTTTCCATTTTGCCCATCTGCCTACTTACCTCCTTTCTTGACTTCTTTTGGGTTAACCATATATATTTATTATTCTATATTTTTATTTTATTAACTGTTAGTAACCTAGTCTTATACTTTTCTGTTAGAAGTATCCATACATATTACAAAACACATCTTTAAATTATATAGTCCAATTCAGTTTATTACATTTATCACTTTGTAGTACTGTTAATATTTCAGACACTTAAACTTCTAACTTCCATTTTTGTCATACATTTTAGTTCTACATATAAATAAAACTTCACATATATTCAATATTTATACATATGAATATTCATATATTTATCTCTTATCCTTTCTAATATTTTTTATTCCCTCCTGCATTTCTTTTTTCTGTCTGTGACAATCCTTCTGCCTGATAAATTCTATTTAGGTTTTCTTTTACTGCAGGCTTATTGAAGAAAATTTCTCTCTGTCCTTGTCTGAAAACATTCATACTATTCTGAAAGATATTCTTGCAGAATGCATAATTCTAGTTTGGCAGTTATTTTCATTCAGCACTTTAATGATATTACTCCACTTCCATCTGGCTTCCATTGTGCTTGTAAAGAAGTCAGCTAACTATCTCATTTTTATTTTTCCCTTTGAAGGTAATTTGACTGTTTTCTCTGAAGACTTGTAAGATTATTTTGTTTTCCTTTAGTTTTTTGTTTTGTTTTCTTTACCAGATTTATGATGATGGATCTTTGGGTTGATAAAAGTTAATTTTGAGAATGTTTAATTATAACCTTATCAAATATTACTACTGTCATATTTTGTCTTCTCCTTTTAGGACTCCTCTTATACATATGTTACATACTATATACTTTTAAGTATGTTCATATATTTTTGCCCTCTATTCTGTTCTATTCATTTTTTTTCCTCTATGTATCAGTTTGGATGTTTTCTATTGACCTGTTTTGAATGAACAAATTTTGTGTTCTATTATAGCCAGATAGTTTCAGATAGTGTGCGTGTGTGTGCTGGTTTTGGGGGGACTTTTCTTTCTTTCTTTCTTCCTTCCTTCCTTCCTTCCTTCCTTCCTTCCTTCCTTCCTTCCTTCCTTCCTTCCTTCCTTCCTTTCTTTCTTTCTTTCTTTTAGCTCTAGAATAATTATTTAATTTTTATAGATATCCTTTACCTATTTGGTCATCTTCTCTAAATTCTTTAACATATTACTTTGTATTTAACAAAATACTTTGCTAATTCTGTTACCTAGATCATCTATTTTCTGCCTTTTAATTATTGGTTATGTTACCTTGTCTCTTCATAAGTCTATTAACTTTTAACTGTATGCCAGATATAATAAATAGAAGAATTACAGAGGGTCCAAATCATTTTATCTTTCACCATATAATGTTCCCTACATGTTGAAGCAACTGTAGTGAGGGCGTGATCATTTCAATTCAACTAGAAATTCATTTGGGGCAAAACTCTTGCAATCTTTATAATATTCAGTCCATTTCTGTTTTTCACTGCTCCAAGGACATACATAAATCTTAGATTTTCATTTTATTTTATTAGAACTGTGTGATGCTCTCTCCTGAGCCCCAGAATAGTAATTGTTCCATCTCCACTCTTTATAAATCTCAGTCACTATATCTAGCCCCCAGGTAAGTGTCCTCAACTGCTGACAGGTAATGTTCTTGATGTAAGTTCCCTCACTGGTAGATTTCAGTTCCTAAGCACCAAGAAACTCTGGACACTTTTCCTCTGCATTTGAGAAGCTTTTAGCTTAGCTCCCATGTAGCTCCAGAACTTGTTTGAGGAAAAAGAAGTGTTTGAGTCCTCCCAAGTTTCTAAAATTGTCACACCAACCCCATTTCACTGCTAAAAACTTTGGTGGTTACTCTTATCCCAGCAGTGTCCTGCTGTGTCAGCAAGACTAGTCCTCAGGTTATGCCCAAAATTGGCAGATGACCCATATTGAAAAATAGCTGGAAGTAGTCAGCTTACTTCTTCCCTCTTGAGAGTTATGGTTTATCTCATCTCTGTTACTTCCACATATCTCTCATGAATTCAAAAATAATAATTTCATCATTTATCTCTCCATTTCTAGCTGTTGCAGTAGGTACATTATTCTTCCGTCATCTACTATATCCTACTTAGAAACAGAAGTCTATTATATCCTATCAAGAAGTAGAAAAACCTGAGGTAGATGGACGGCTCACTTGGATAGAGCAGGAGCTCTCAACAACAGGGTTGCCAGTTTGATTCCCACATGGGCCAGTGAGCTGTGCCCTCCACAACTAGAATGTAGACAGCAAGCTGCCTCTGAGCTGCCAGAGAGGTGGCTGGAGCTCTCAATAACAAGATTGCTGGTTCAATTCCCACATGGGATGGTAGGCTGTGCCCCCTGCAACTAAAGATTAAAAACTGACTGAAATTGAAACTGAGCTGCACCACCCACAACTAGATTGAAGGTCATCAACTGGAATTAGCTTTGGATGATGTCATAAAAATGGCAGCATGAGGTGAGCCTCTTGAAATCTCCCTTGGAATTTACCACAAATTGAACAACTATAATTGCACAAAGGACTCCCTGTGCAGCAGACAGGCAAGACTAAGAGGTGTACTACGGAAATCATCTAAAGGAGTAAACAGAGCTGCTGAAACACATGGGCTCTGAATCTGGTGCTGGAAGAGCTTTGGAACTTCAGAAGCTCCCCACATTCCCCCAGGGAGGCAGTGCCCTATGACCCAGATGAACTGTTCACAGAGGAGAAGCCTGCCTTCCAGGGAAAGCTCATTGTGTGAGAAGCCAGAATAGTGCAAATAAAAGATAACACTACTGTGTGATAGAGAATAAAAGGCTGTAGTCAGAGAGAAAATAAAACATTTTCCAACACCTACTGGAAAACAAAAGAAATACTGCTTTCCATCAATCTGTTGCAGAACCCACTCTTGTAGATATCAAGGATGAGAAATAATAAATCATTAATAGCCATGAATAACCAAGGTAACAAGACAGCTCAGAAAGAAAATGAAAAGTCTCCAGAAAATGAACTTAAAGATACGGAAATATGTGACTTAAATGACATAGAATTCAAGATTGCTGTTCTTAAAAAAACCTCAATGAGATGCAAGAAAAGATAGACAGGCAGTTTAATGAACTCAGAAACACGGTCAAAGAACAAAATGAACATTTTACCAAAGAGACTGAAATTTTAAACAAGAACCAAATATTTTCTGGAGATTAAGAACTCAATAAAATAAATGAAGAATGAAATAGCCAGCTTAGGTAGTAGAGTTGATCAGATGGAGGAAAGAATCAATGACACGGAAGATACAAATCTGGAAACGACACGGATGGAAGAAGAAAGAGACTTGAGACTTAAAAGAAATTAAAGAACTCTACAAGACCTTTCTGACTCCATCAGAAAGAGCAATATAAGAATAATGGGCATACCAGAAGGAGAAGAAAGAGAGAAGGGAACAGAGAATATATTCAAACAAATTGTTGATGAGAACTTCCCAAACTTGTGGACAGAACTGGATCCTCGAATCCAAGAAGCAAATAGAACACCTAACTACCTCAACCCCAACAGGCCTTCTCTAAGGCACATTGTATTGAAGCTGTTAAAAATGAACGACAAAGAAAGAATCCTCAAGGCAGCCAGGGAAAGGAAGATGATAACCTACAAAGGAAAGCCCATTAGATTATCATCGGATTTTTCAGCAGAAACTCTACAAGCCAGGAGGGAGTGGAACCAAATATTCAAATTATTCAAAGAGAAAATCTGTGCCAAGAATAATGTACCCAGCAAAGATATTCTTTAGATATGAAGGAGGAATAAAGACCTTTCAGACATACAGAAGCTGAGGGAATTTTCTAATACACAAACTGCACTACAAGAAATACTGATGGAGGCTATTCGACCAGTGTAAACAAGGATAATTTGTGACAACCAAAACATAAAAGGGTGGAGAGAGTAAAGGCCTGAACTGGAATATGGGAATGGAGAAAGTAAGCATGCAGAAGAAAATGGAATACTCTAAAGATCAAACTTTCTTTTACATAAACTTAATTGTAACCACTCAAAAAAAAAAAAATCCAGAACTGAAATATATAACATAATAAAAGAAGAATCAGAGGGGAAAATCATAGAATACCACCACACAGAAATAATAAACAACAACAAAAAAGCAAAGAAACAATGGACACATAGACTTACCAGAAAACTAAAGATAGAATGATACGAAATCCTCACATATCAATAATCACCCTAAATATAAATGGACTGAACTCACCAATAAAAAGGCACAGAATAGCAGATCGGATCAAAAAACTAAATCCAACCATATGCTGCCTCTAAGAGACACATCTCAGCTACAAGGACAATCATAGACTCAAAGTGAATGGGTGGAAATTGACACTCCAAGCAAATGGTATGCAGAGAAAATCAGGTGTAACCATGATGATATCAGATGAAACAGACTTCGGGATAAAAACGGTAACAAGAGACAAAGATGGACATGTCATAATGATAAAGGGGACTATACAACAAGAAGACACAGCAGTCATCAATATTTATGCCCCCAATCAGGGAGCACCAAAATATACCAAGCAACAGAACAAAAGGGAGAAATTGACCAAAGTACAATTATACCAGGGGACTTAAATACATCATTGATGGCTATGGATAGATCATCCAAACAGAAGATAAATAATGAAATAGCAGCCCTAAATGACACGTTAGATGAAATGGACATAATTGACATGTATAGAGCACTTCGTCCTAGAACATCAGACTATACATTTTTTTTCTAGTGTACATGGAACATTCTCAAGGATAGACCATATATTGGGACATAAAACTAGCCTCAGCAAATTTAAGAAGATTGAAATCATACCAAGCATATTCTCTGATCACAAGGCTTTGAAATTGGATATCCCCAAAAAGAAAGCAGAAAAAAAACACAAATATGGGGAGATTAACAACATACTTTTAAAGAATGACTGGGTCAAAGAAGAAATAAAAGGAGAGATTAAAAGATACATAGAAACAAATGAGAATGAAAATACATCCTACCAAAAGTTTTGGGATGCAGCGAAAGCAGTTTTAAGAAGGAAATTTACATCATTACAGGTCTATCTCAAGAAACAAGAAAAATCCCAAATAAATAACCTCACATTACACCTTAAAGAGCTAGAAAAAGAAGAACAAATGAAACCCAAGATCAGCAGAAGAAAATAAATAATAAAAATCAGAGCAGAACTAAATGAAATAGAGAACAAAAAGAAAATAGAAAAAATTAATGTGACAAAGAGCTGATTCTTTGAAAAGATTAATAAAATTGACAAACCCTTGGCTAGACTCACTAAGATATAAAGAGAAAAGACACTAATAAACAAAATCAGAAATGAAAGCAGGGAAGTTATCACGGATGCCACAGAAATACAAAGGATCACCCAAAACTATGAAGGATTATATGCCACCAAATTCAATAACCTAGAAGAAACGGACAAGTTCTTAGAAACATATAGCCTTCGTAGGTGAATCATGAAGAATTGGAAAATCTAAACAGACCGATCACCAATAAGGAAATTGAATCAGTCATCAGACACCTTCCCAAAAGCAAAAGTCCGGGGCCAGATGGCTTCACTAGTGAATTCTACCAAACCTTCAAAGAGTATCTAATACCTGTCCTACTCAAACTCTTCCAAAAAATTGAGGAAGAGACAATACTCCCTAACTCATTTTATGAGGCCAACATTATCCTGATACCAAAACCTGGTAAGGATAACACAAAAAAAGACAATTACAGACCAATATCTCTGATGAATACGGATGCAAAAATCCTAAACAAAATTCTAGCAAATCGAATGCAACAATGCATTAAAAAGAGTATTCATCACGGCCAAGTGGGGTTCATCTCAGGAGCACAAGTGTGGTTCAACATATGCAAATCCATCAATGTGATACATCACATAAACAAAATAAAGGACAAAAATCATATGATTATATCAATTGATGCCGAAAAAGCATTTGACAAGACACAACATCCATTTGTAATTAAAACACTTAATAAAATAGGTATAGAAAGAAAATACCTCAACGTAATAAAGGCCATATATGACAAACTCTCAGCTTATATCATAATTAACAGTGAAATACTGAAGCCCTTTGCTCTACGTTCAGGAACATGACAGGGCTGTCCCGTATCACCTCTGTTTTTCAACATAGTGTTGGAAGTCCTCGCCAGAGCAATCAGTCAAGAGAAAGAAATAAAAGGCATCCAAATTGGGAATGAAGAAGTTAAATTGTCACTCTTTGCAGATGACATGATGCTATATACAGAAAACCTTAAAGACTCCACTAAAAAGCTTTTAGAAATAATAAATGAATACAGTAAAGTTGCCAGCTACAAAATCAAAGTACAAAAGTCCATTGCATTTCTATATACTAACAATGAAATCTCAGAAAAAAAACAACAAAAAAAAGCAATTCCTTTTGCAATTGCAACAAAAAAGAATAAAATACTTAGGAATAAACTTAACGAAGGATGTGAAAGACCTATATACTGAAAACTGTAAGACATTTTTAAAAGAAATTGAAGAAAACACAAAGATATGGAAAGACATTCCATGCTCATGGATTGTAAGAACCAACATAGTTAAAACGGCTGTGTTACCCAAAGCAATATGCAGATTTAATGCAATCCCCATCAAAATCCCAATGGCATCTTTTAAAGAAATAAAACAAAAAAATTATCAGGTTTGTATGGAACCACAAAAGACCCCGAATAACCAAAGCATTCCTAAGAAAAAAGAACAGTGCGGGAGGTATCAAACTCCCTGACTTTAGCTTGTACTACAGGGCAATAATAATAAAAACAGCATGGTATTGACAGAAAACCAGACACACAGACCAATGGAATAGAATTCAGAACCCAGAAATAAACCCACGTAAATATGGACAGATAATTTTTGACAAAGAGGCAAAAAACATTCAATGGAGAAAAGACAGCCTCTTCAATAAATGGTACTGGCAAAATTGGAAAGCCACATGCAAAAAAACGAAGCTGGACTGCTAACGGTCACCATGAACCAAAATTAATTCAAAGTGGATCAAAGACTTAAGCATAAGACCTGAAACAATAAACTGCATAAAAGAAAACATAGGTACTAAACTTATGGACCTTGGGTTCAAAGAGCATTTTATGAATTTGACTCCAAAGGCAAGGGAAGTAAAAGCTAAAATAAATGAATGGGACTATATAAAACTTAAAAGCTTCTGCACAGCAAAAGAAACCATCAATAAAATAAAGAGGCAACCAACTGAATGGGAGAAGATTTTTGCAAACAACTCCTCCAATAAGGGGCTAATATCCAAAATATATAAGGAACTCATACAACTCAACAACAAAAAAAGAAACAACCCAATTCAATAATAGGCAGAGGATCTGAAGAGACATTTCTCCAGAGGACGTACAAATGGCCAATAGACATATGAAAAAATGCTCAACATCACTAATCATCAGAGAAATGTAAATAAAAATCACAATGAGATATCACCTCACCTAAGTCAGAATGGCTACCATCAACAAGACAAATAGTAACAAGTGTTGGAGAGGCTGTGGAGAAAAAGGAACCCTCATACACTGTTGGTGGGAATGCAAACTGCTGCTGCCGTTATTGAAGGCAGTGTGGAGATTCCTCAAAAAATTACGAATAGAATTACCATAGGACCCAGCAATCCCTCTCCTGGGTATCTATCCAAAAAATCTGAAAACATTTGTCCATAGACATGTGTTCTCCAGTGTTCATTGCAGCTTTATTTATGGTGGCCAAGACATGGAAACAACCAAAATATCCTTTGATAGATGAATGGATAAAGAAGTTGTGGTATATATACACAGTGGAATACTATTTGGTGGTAAGAAAAGATGAAATAGTACTATTTGTAACAACATGAATAGATCTTGAGACTATAGTGCTAAGCGAGTTAAGTCAGACAGAAAAAGTAGAGAACCATATGATTTCACTGATATGTGCTATATAAAACTAAAAACAACAATACAATAAGACAAACAAATGAAGAAACAAAAACTCATAGGCATATAGTTTAGGGGTTACCAGAAGGTAAGGGGAAAGGGGTCTCTAGATGAGGGTAAATGGGGTCTAATATAGGGTGATGGAAAGAGAACTGACTCTGGGTCGTGAACACACAATGCAAGATATAGATGATGTAATACAGAATTGCACACTTGAAATTTATGTAACTTTACTAACAATTGTCACCCCAATAAACTTTAATTTAAAAAAAGGACAACAGCTTGGAGCTGATGGGCTCTGGAGAAACACACTGTTCCCCAATATTCCCCAATAAAAATTTTAAAAAAAGAAGAAGTAGAACAACCCAAGTTAGGTATCTTTTGGTTACAAGTAGCAAGCAACCCAATGCAAACCGGCTTAAGAAAAAAAAGAATTTATTATTTCACCTAATTCAAAAGTCCATGTGTAAGGCTGGCTACAGCTACAGACATCCAGGAATTAAAAAAAAAGAAAATCTAATTGGCTGTAGTCAGTTATGTGCCTATTCCTTATTTAGTCATCACCCAAATTAAATGGACTGAGAGTAGGAGATGCATGATTCCTCAGAGCAAAATATGCATCATATTATTAGAGGAAAAATGAGTACATGTTGGCAGTAAGAGCAAATACCCACTATGCCTGACCAGTACAGATATCATTTATCTCATCTTCTCAATCGTTAATAGTTTCTAACAGCCATTTAAGCAATGATGTGTATTATTTCGTCTCGCGTATTGCTCAGGGTAAGCTAAAACTGTTCTCGATAGTCTTTTAGTATCCAAAGCAAGAAAATTCATGGTGAACTGCTAATAGATACTTAATAAATACCTATGGCTTGGTTGGTCCTGGCATAAGTTACCTGACTGCATTTCAAAATGCAGGTCAGCAACTGAAGAAGGATTCGTTTCTCAGTTTCCAACTCTAATTCTGTGCTAATACATGCTGTCAGAAGAAAACACTTTAAAATCAGCCATGTTATTGTTGTATATTTTATGCAGTATTCTTTTGAAGAAAAACTAAATGAGAGCATGAGTGAGGGTGCCCACCTAATCCCTGAGCCATTCATTGATGGGCAATATTGGGTTCGGCATACTCTTATGTGTTGTGACACTGCATCTCCCATTTCCATCGTCCATGCAGGCAATTATGGGGAGACGTCAGTGCTGTTCTCCAAGAGTGGAAATTGTGTGCTAAATGGAACTATGTCAGAAATGTAGCCCCATTTCCTCCCAATTACTTGATGTATCTCTCCCAACGAAAGAAATGGTTTGGATTTTTTTTCCTATCACCTGCTTTCTGCAGAAATCTCATAAAAGCATCTACACTTTCAGCCTGAGCTTGAATCTAGGGACTGAAGTACACACTCAGTAGAGGGTTGGAATGAGCAGAACATGAGATTTTCAGTGTGTGTTCAGATCCTGCCGTGGCTGTGTTGACTAAAGGCATTTGAAGCAGAAAGCCCTAAAGGAATCTATAACTTAGAGCAAATGCACAGTGTGATGATAAAGGACAGTCACTGGAGTCAAAATCCTAGTTCTGCTGCGTGGCCTTGGGCCTTAGCTTCCTACCCTAGAGCCACTGTGATTAACTGGAGTGATGCACGTGAAGTGCTTAGCATGATGCCAGGCAAAGCCAGTAATAAATAGTTATTATTGATTTTTATTGAATTGTGCAGGAAACGTTAGAAAAAGCACCACCAACTATTTATCACAATGGTAATGAGCTAGCATGGCAATGGCCAGAGATAAGTGCAAAAAAGGTAAGGATTAGGCTGTTTTAAATGTGTCATATATATTTTTCCTATACATTGAAATGCCCAACCAAAGTGTTTTGCATGTCTGCAGACCTAAGGGCATCATCAAAGGTTGCCATTAGTTTTGACAGGGGAAAAATTAGGTATACATTCCCTATGAGTATCTGTGGTGCTCAGGATTCAAACTGATACCAAAGTCTCCTTAGACAGAAGCCTACAAACTCTTATGTTAAATGTCATTTTTTCCCCAAAAAAATAATTAGGATTTTTTGTGGAATGACTTGCATTTTGTTTATTAGTTTACCCTGCATCTGTTTTTAATGCATAACTCATCCTAGATTGAAAGCAATTAGTTTTCTGTCCCAAGTTTTGACTTTTTTCCCTGTTTTGAACCTCATCCCTAAGAACATTCTGTTCACCTAATTATCATGGATATTTATTCATTTGATTTATTGGAAAAACATATGCTGTGTGCCAGGCCCTATACTACAGACATAAGAATATAAGTCCTGTTCACACTCCAGTGGAGGAGAATGTAAGAAAACAGAATATTTTAACACAACAATGTACACAGATTCTGAAAAAGTAATGAAATCTGAATCTTAAATGATCAATGAGAGTCACAGAGACTCTCAAGGAGTGAGGATTTGGGCATGACCAAAGGTACAGAGGCAAGAAATAGCTCCGCACGGCAAGAAACGAAAAACCATTTGAAGTATCTCAAATATGAAGTTAAAAGTAGTAAGTGGCAAAGGAATGGTGGAGAGGTGGACAAGGTCAAAACAGTGAAGTGCCTTTTTTCGTTTTAAGGACTTCAGGCTTTTTTCTTTGCATAGTGGGGAGCCACTGATGGGTCTTGAATCAGCAAGTGACATGGTCAGATTTCACATGTAAGATAGATTAATGAATGGAGGACATTCAAGGCTATGGCGGGAGGCAAAACAGCCAGTTATGAATCTGTTCCAATAATTCAGGCTCGAAACCCGAGGACCTAAATACAGGCAGCGGTAGTTGACAGAGTAGAGACTAGGCAAATGTATGTTTAGGGAAGAGGAAACTGCAACTTTTCCAAAATAATCATATTTTTTTAGAACCCAAGGAAACATTTAAAAATCAGAGAAAGAAAAAGTAAAATAAAGTAAAATAAAATAAAACCAATGAGTTTATATACTATGTATCTTAAGGTAATTAAGCTAGCCTCACATTTTATGAGATACTCAAGCCCTAGGATTTTTCCTGGCTTCTATTGTTATCTCCCTTTTAATCTGGGACAAACTTGGGGGTATTACAGACAGCACTGGAAGCGTCCTCAGCAGCTTCCCTATAAGCACCATGGAGTCAGGTCTTCAGGCCTTAGATTATGAGGTCATAGCTATGCATCTTTTCTGTCTCCTACAACTGATGGTCAGAGCACTAGGCCCTGAGCCCTCAAATGAGAAAGCTGCTTCCTTATCTGCTTCCCAACATCTTTCCTTGGACTTTAGGCCATTCTTCTTCATCTTTATATTTATTTCCAGCATCTATCCTGATATCTTTCTTCAAAGTAGAACTTCCCAGACTTCCAATCAGTACAGTTCTTCTGTGAACCCTGACCAATTCCTTTTTATTCTGCACTATTTAAGAGAAGCAGAGTAAATGGTGGGGAGACAAGTTTTATTTTTCAGTAGCAGTTGTTCACCTATGGTTTAAACCAGGGTTCCACAAACTATAGCGCATAGGCCAAATATGGCCCTCTATCTATTTCAGTAAAGTTTTATTGAAACCTAGCCACACTCATTCAATCAGGTATTTTCTCTAGTTGCATATGTGCTACAGTTGAATAGTTGCTACAGAGAATTGAGACCATGTGTTCCAAAACCCTAAAATATTTACCTACGGCCCGTTACAGAGAAAGATTGTTGACCCATTTTCTAAACCATTATCAAGCTTTGTGTTTCTCTCATGGTCACACTTATTCTATAGTAAATGCCCATGTGCTTAGAGCCTTTGGACTTTATCCAATTCCCTACCACAGCTGATAGGTCCCAAACTTAAAGCTTCATATGTGAGGACAGTTTTCAGTTTTACCAACTCCCCCTTTCTCCCTAGTCTATCCTAGTGACCATTTAGAAGCCTACTAATAAACTCTACAAAATTTCTACAGAAAATTGCTTTTTACATACGATACCAATTTTAAAAATTTGTCTGGCAGTAGGACATGAAGGGGCATTGGGCGGTTAGGCTTCTCTGAAACATTGCTATTAGTTTTCTCCTTTCTTCTCTTTCGTAAAAGGCGTATCCACAGAGCCAAGGACATAAGAGAGGAGGCAAAGCTGAAATACTTCAACAATCCATATACCATAATATCAATTCATAATAACTGAAATTCTTCGGAACCAGCTTCGAAGGCATATAAAAAGCCTCTGATTTGCCTGTACTGTAGTAAGATAATTTACATCTGTTTTTACTTAAAGAAGTATTTTGTTAAGAGACAATATCATTTAACAATTCAGAACAAGGACTCTGGAGCCATACTGCCTGGGTCAAAATCCTACATTTGTCACTCATTTTGCTTACGTCACTTCTTTGTACCACAGTCTTCTCATCTGTGAAATGGGGATAATATGACAGTCTACCTATAGGATTTTATGAAGGTTGTAAGAGTTAATACTTAAGAGTTAAGTTGCAAAATACTTAGAACACTATTATAAGATAAATATCATGTGCTTAGCATACTTTTTATTTTTATTTCTTACATTTTGTTTGTCTCTATTTTCAATGTAATATGAGTACTTCCATTTAGAAGAGAGTACGCTACCTTCTCGCTGAATTTCCTTATCTTCTCCTTGCTAGACAAACCTCTCCCAGGCTGCTTCCTTTCTGTCTCATCTGCTGCGTCCGCCATACCCCCTCTCCTAACCCTTTCACTTTTATTGATCACAACCAAAGTTCCTAGTCTTGCTAACCGATCTCACTAAGAGTAGAATCAGGAGAGTGGAGGTGGTGAAGTCAAGACCTCAAAACAGTGGCTATTTGTCCACTTTTCCGGTGCGTACTCTCCCACCCCGTGAGGGAAGGAACTGTCTTTTTGTTCACATCTCTGTGCCAATCCCTTAGAACAATATATCATAGATTGAAGGTGTCCACGAATATTCGTGGAAGGATGAAATGAGCTGCACAGGAAACAGAAGCAAGCAGGGAGAGAAGGGTGAGGAATGAGTACTAAGCTTTCACCAGCCGCTGTTCCTCTGACCTCATGGTCAATAATCAATATGGAAAATAACTAGACCAAAGGGACATGGATCACTGAAGGCAACAGCAAGAGTTCAAGGTAGCAGTAAAGCAAAAATCAGCGGATGACTTTCTGGGAATAGCTCAGGGCCAATCTGTGGTATATCATCAGTTTACCAACTCCAGATATATAAATACCGAGGGTGCCAAAAAAATGTATACGCATTTTAAGAGATGTTAACACTTTGGTCAACATTGCTCAAGCAGTAGTTCTCTGTAATCAGAAGTGTCTGGGAACTGATGGTAGTAACCACTTTGAGCACCTCTTGTAATTGCAAAAGTCAAAATGTGACATGTTCATCTTTTGTTATGGGTATATATTGAGTATTACAATTTTAATACAGTTTTCCTTTCTTAAATGTGTATACATTTTTCTGGCTCCCTTTGTATGTATTATGGTACTGGCTGATTAGATTAGAATCACAGATATTATCTTTAAGGTTAGATAAATAAACACCATTTATTCCCAGTTTGTGTGATAAAGTTCCCACTCTTCTGATGCTTGGTAATCACTTATCTTGCTATGCATGTATTTGTAATTATTAATTTAACATAAGCCTAGCAAGTACATATTTGAAACCATGCATTCTGCGACAGATGGGGGAATCTTAAAAAAAATAAAAATAAAATTTAGTATTGCATTGTTCCTGCTCCTGTTCTGAAGGAATGCCACTTGAAAGATAGAGATATTCAGAATGCCAAATAGTACAACATGATAAGTGCTAATCAGGGCAAGAAAGAAAGGCTATTGTAGAACAGAGGAGGGAATAATTACAGTCTCCTGAAAAGGAGATATGCATAATGACTTTAGAAATAGGAAATATTTCAGTTGAAGTTTGAAGATGAAATTTGCCAAGCAGTGAAGGAGTGAAGTCATGTCAGATAGATGTCTGGATAGGGTGAGACAAAGCATATTTGGAAATGGTAAATAATCTGGGTGCCTAGACTACAGAGAGCGTATTGAGAAGTAACCAGGGTTGAGACAGAAAAGATGGTTGGGATCAGGTACTAAAGACTTAGTTGGCACATGCATTGAAAGTCATCAATCCTTCTTTATTATATAGTTACAAAAAACAATTAAAAAAAAGTTTTATTTGGGAATATTGGGGAACAGTGTGTTTCTCCAGGGCCCATCAGCTTCAAGTCGTTGTCCTCAATCTAGTTGTGGAGGGCGCAGCTCACTGGCCCATGTGGGAATCGAACCAGCAACCCTGTTGTTCAGAGCTCGTGCTCTAACCAACTGAGCCATCTGGCCACCCCATGAAAAACAATTTTTTTATCATGAACAGATTTTAAACTTAGCACCAACTACAATAGAATAAAAGTAGAGTCCCTGATTAAAGATAAAATTATATATTTTTAAAATAAAATATTGTTTTTGTATTATCAACATTTTAGAGAAAATGGTGCAGCTAAACAGTTTTTCTTATCCTTTTGTTAATTATTACTTTTGGTCACAGGCTCTGGTCTTTGAACTCTGGGTTTTACTGGGTTCACTTAAAAGGGGTATTTGATGCTTTTTTCTCTTTAGTGCTGCTAACAGGTAGAAAAGCCTTGTGGTATCTTAACATATTTTTGTTATACTATTGACAATGAAAATAATGAGTACTTTAATTTCTGGAGGGCAAAAGTGTGTTTTATGTAACATATTTCTTCAATTCCAGGTACACTTTCAGTATGCAATTAATAAATGACTATTGACATTTTAAAAAAAGTAGTCAGAGGTATTTTAAGAGAGTATTGTACCGAATCCCAGAAAATTCAGCCTGCGACTTGGGAAAATTATTGGGTTCTGTGTCTATGAGTATGCTTATTTTCCTCATCCATCAGGGATCCTAATAGTACCTCTTGCTTGTGTTTCTGTGAGGACCAAATAGGTTAATATAGGCGAAACACTTAAAATATTGCCAGACTCATAGTAAGCAGCTTTTGTTTTGTTTTTTAATCCATTGTTAAGGTCCATTTGGAAGATCCACCATTTTCCTACTCCTAGATCACCCAGCACAGTGCGCAACAGAATACATGCTCTGTCTTGAGTATTATTCCTGTAAGGATCCAGTGCCAAAGGGCTGTGTTGGCTGCACATACATCAGGGTGCTGAGAACCCAGTGTGTGTGATGACAAATTACACGCAGAAAAAGCTATTAATCACTCATGCCAAACAAAGGAGAAGGCTGTCTACAAGTTTGTGCAATGTGAACACTTACTCCATTACCTAAACCAGCATATTTTATTCTGTGTTTTGCTTCCTTCAGAATTTCCTTCTGGAACACTTCTTGAAAGGGATCGTACACATCAGATGTGTTATAATTTTTAGAAAGCTTCCTCCTCTGATGTTTTCCATCATGCAGCTATCTCTGAACATCCTGAGCGCTGAAGTTCTAAGGATTGTCAGCAGAACAAATTGATTGCCTTTATTATATGAAATCTGACCTTTATTTCCCTTCTATATTATATTGGTTTTGGACGTGGTTTTCCATTTTTAAAAATGCCAACACGGTAAAAAAGAAACTATCAATGTCTGATATGTTAAATGCCAATTCAGGGAATTGACTGCCCAGAGGCTAACTTGGAAATAGCTGTCTTTGTTTACCCACTGCAACTCCCTCAATTGAGAAATGAGCTCATCATATTGCTCATCTGGGTCATAGTCCTGAGAGCACTTCTCTAAAATGATTAAGCCTCGAGATAATTCTATTTTGGCCCAGAACTTTTGCATTGGCCCACATCAACACTTCATGACGCTCCCCTTCCTCCTCTTCCTCCAGGCAATCTGCTCAACTGGAGCTGACCACAACACCTAAGTGCCACCTACTCATCTTCCAAGTGTCCTCAGTCTCCCACCTACTCTGGATTTCATAGAACTTATCATATTTTGCCGTGTATAACGTGCACTTTTTGGCCTAAATTTGTTAGGGAAAAATAAGGATGCTCATTATACATGGGTGGTGCTAATTCCTTATCTATATAAATGTTTTCAATTCTTTTATTTATGCTTATGAATTAAAAGTGTAACTCTAGAAATGAATAACGATATTCGTACGCAAAAAAATACCCTGGAATATGATTTAGTTTTGTTGAACTTACCACGAACTTGCAACAACAAAGAGTTCTTGGTCTTCTATGATGTGTAAATATCTTGAATTTGTTACCGGTACATAAAATTTCTTGCACTGTGTATCTGTTCTTGTGTTTTGTAATTATTTGTTAATAAAATTTGTTGTACTATAGTATGTAAAAAAAATGCTAAAATTCCTTTATAATACAAAAACCAAGTACTTAAAAGTAAACAAATAAAAATTTGAATTAAAAAGCTAAAATGAAAGATTCTTTTTCCCTGAAAGTTTGGGCCAAAAACATGGGTGTCCATTATACATGACAAAATATAGTAAGTAATTTGTTCTTAAATTAAAATGAGAAGTGAAATAATTTCCTTGATTGGATTCTTTACTTGATTGTGTTATTATGGATTAGGCTTTGGTCAACTTTTTATGCAAGAAAACCTTCAATATCAATAGATGAAGGAAAAAGTATAAAAAATTGTATATCCCCCAAAATGCAACCAATACAATTAATTGTGTATATATAAATGACCCATGTTGATATAAAGAACTAAATCAATATCTGAGGAAAGCCACTGTCTATCAATGAATTCTTTGCTTTCTCCTCTGTGTTTGCAAGTCACTTATAATACTATATATTTTAAATAGGTAACCCCTAAAATCTCTAATCTTAAGGAAATAATATGTTCAACAATTTTGAGCAAAATTATTTTATGATGCTAAAAGATTTGTGTGCAATTATTTATGTGGCAGCATTATTTATAGTACACAATGTAAAACAACCTAAATATTTAGCAATAGAGAAATGGTTAAATAAATGATGGCATATAGGTACAAATAGCATAAAGTCATCTCAATGCTCATGTAGAATTTGTAATGATGGTAAAATATTTGTTTTATAATGTTAATAGAGAAAATGACATACAAAACTTTATTCCTATTCCTAATACAATTCAAATTATTTTTAAATATTCATGGTTAAAATGTGTTGATATGGTAAGAGTGATCATTTCTGAATTAGAAAATTAAGAATAGTATGTTCCTTTCTTTTTATATGTCTGTAAAATAAGGATATGTAACTTTTAAAATCATAAAATAAAAACCACAGAAATATTTGGAATCTTCCTTCCTCCCTTCCTCCCTTCCTCCCTCCCTTCCTTCCTCCCTCCCTCCCTCTCCCTCCCTCCCTTCCTTCCTTCCTTCCTTCCTTCCTTCCTTCCTTCCTTTTCTTCCTTCCTTCCTTCGTTTCTTTTGTTTTTTGTAAACCTGTTATGTACATCATACAGTGTTGCCTTTGTAAAGGAATCAGAAGAAAAATAAAATGATAGACTGGTTCTTATGGAACTCACAATACAATGAGAGATATTAAAGAGACAACTGTAATTTCAAAATAATACAAAAGAGGATTAAAATGAAACCTGAGAAATTGTTTACTATAGGCTGCCACCACTGAAAGAGTTAAGAAATGTGAATTTAGCAGGGACTCAAGAGGAGGAAATCTTGCATGCAGGCAGATATAGATGGATTTGAATAAATGAAACAAAGGGAGAGATAAGATCAACAATTGCATGGAATCAGTTGTGTTTTACCTTTTGTTTTTGGATAGAGGGCGATTTATATGACATAGCCAAGGTTTGGTTAGAAAAACAAAAACCATTCTATTTATTTAAAACAGTAAATGATATAATACAGGAAATTAGAATTTTATGAACCATAGAAAGACCTGGACAGAGTGAGGAACTCATGTCTAGAAGTTAAGAACCTGCAGAAATAACACTTCACAGTTCCTCCACACACCTGTGGCAGGTAAACAGCAAATGAAAACAGAGGTCATTACCAAACTCATCTCTGTAAAATCCACAGTGTAATGTCAGAGTAAGAACAAAATGGCTTCTGCCTCTTTTCTTCTTTCCAAATCTTGCATGTCTACTAGGCTCAAGGTTAATCTACCCAAAACACTGGAGACAAAATAGTCTAGAAAATGTAGTTCCCAGACTTGAAGCCTGGGCCTTACAGGGTAAAGCAGAGAAGGGCATAAGAAGGAATGCTTCTTCCCCAGATATTTACCACAGATAGTTACAATAAGCCTTGAAAGCCAGGGTGAAGAAATCAGCCTTAAAAAAGACAAAAAAAAAAAAAAAAAAAAAAAAGAATAGTGTTCCTTAAGCAGATGAAAAAATACTGTGTTGGAAAAATGAGTTAAGAAAACATTTTACTGTGCAAATATACTCAGAGTTGTTTCACCAGCACGGAGTACCATGAAAAACACCAACCACCTCAATGAACTGCAGGGAAATCAGAAGTGGAGTCAAAGGTGGATGGGGTCAGAGATAAGAACCATGTGCTAAAATCTCACCATGGGTCTGGAGCTGCTTTACATGAACCACATAGCCCACCTTGACTCTTTTAACAAGTCAGTTTGCTCAAATAATCAGTTCAATAAAAGAAGCATGAAATCCAGCTGGTTTTCAAACTGTTGTTCTGGTCATACCACATAGACCCAACCTACAGCTTCTACAGTCAAGTCTGGTCAAATGAGAAATATCACATCACACACACTAGCCCTCCACAATGATATTTTCACTCTAATGCTGTTATACCATCACATATTGGATTTTCAACATTTCTCCCAAAGTGGTTTAGAAAAATTATATTTTAGCTCTCTAATGCATTATGAATATAATGATTTTTTATATAAATTCCCACTTGCTGAAAGATAATTTCTTTTCAGGAACAAAGAAAATTCAAATGGCAAAATGAAACCGTTAAACTCTCCTCACTTGTGAGCGTGGGTGGCGTGAGGAAACTCTTTGTAAGGGAGAAAGTCATAAAGGATTTTCAACAATTTACCCTACCCTCCTACTATCCTGTCTTTACAACCCACTGGTCTGTAAATCCTTTGGATGCAGATGGTGTGCTTTATGTTTCCCATTGCTACGGACCTCAGACATTTGCCTACAGCTCTTGTCTGATGAATAAATCTACCATAATAGCCTTCATAGCACTGCTGCTATTCACAAGTCTGCATTGAGATTTGAAATGATGGAAGTTTCTTAGCCTAGAATTTTGTGTTAGAGGCTATTTAACAGCAGCATTAAAGAAGAAGAAAGAGGAGGAGAAAGAGGAGGAGCAGGAAGAGGGCAAGGAAGGAAGGGAGGATGATGGAAAGGAAAGTAGTGTGATATAAAACTTTGACCAAAGGCTTGAATAATATCATACCTGAAGGAATTATAATAAGAGCTGAGATGAGTAGGGAAAAATGGAGTCAGATATGGTCTTGACTAGACTCCATTAAAAAGATCTGGGTTTAACATGTCCATACTTAGAAAGCAAGGTTGAGACTATGGAAAATTTGTAGGTGGGCTCCTAAAATATGTTTTTTGAAAGCATTCTGAACCATGACAAATCTCTTGAGTAGAGGTAAATAGAAAAATCTATATAAAAAGTCATAGATGGATAGTGTTCTCTGTGACCTATAATTTCCTGTTTATTTTTATAAAAACATTTATATTATTATCATTAATATATATCTTATGATCTTAGCTCAGCTCAGCTACCAGGATCTACAATTAAAGTGGGCACTTCTACTTTTGGAGAAATCCTTTTAAGTCGATTTTCCTTGGATCAGCTTTCAACATAAATTTTGTCCCTCGTGGAGAAATTCAGTACAATGTATTCAGGCCCATAAAATAAGAAAGCCTATTTTCATCAAGGAAGTGGGGCACTGCATATTTATGCACAATGCCCCATGTAAATCAGGAACCACAAAACTAAAGGCATTAAAACTCCAGGTCTTTCTACAGAATACTGTGGTTGGCACATTTTTATGTGAAGAAAAGTTAAAGCTGAGACTCGAATTCTTCTATGTGGCTGCAATGCTTTCACCTTAATAAAGATTTGGGGCCAGAAAGAATTGCCATCAATTCACAACATATTTTTCTTTCCAAAATTACATCTCTCTTATAAATATCCCTGGAAAACAACCTTAAGAATTCAATAAACCCTGAATCACTTTACCAGTGACCTTATTTTTGGTTGAATGTTCTCGTCAGCATCCTGGAGGAAAACTTGAAATTTGTGATTTTTTTGATGAGCCATGCAGATGAAACCTGTGATTTAGAACCTACAGTTTTGAGAGACTTGCTAAACCGGGAACAGGGCTTCTGATGTCCAGGATCCTATAAAATGCCTACCTGTATGCTCTTGTAACTGTTCCTTTTTGGTCAGCTCCACAGGCTCGAAAGGATTTTTGTGGCAATACTACAATTAAACAGCAGGTTTTAGGTTTAAATGTACCAGGAGGGGTTTTTATCCACCTTTCTCTGACCCTCCCCTCCCCAGCTTTTCCACCCCATGGGCAGGAGCTTTGCAAAGCCCGCCTTTATTGTCTACTTGGTTTGTATTTTTATCTGACTAGGAATGACATACCTGCAGAGGCTTTGCTTTTTATCCTCGCCTATATTTCAAAGCTTGTTTCTCCCCCTTAGCCCTGTCACCAGCAATCCTTTGTGGTTTTTCTTGGCCCTCAAAGGCTTAATGGTCCAGAACAGAACTTGAATCTTTGGAAATGTATTCCAACCACCTCTAACAGCAGCTTCAGAGAAGTTCAGGGAGCAGCAACTCAGAAGAGCAAAAGGGGTCCCTGTGGCTAAATGTTCCAGGGAGGTTTTTGTCTTTAAAAATCAAGTGAATATATTAAAAGATTGCTTTCAAACCTGCAGCACTCACTCAGATAGCTTAGGGAGGTTTCAAGATTCGCTGGGGATAAGAAGATGAAACTGAGTTTAAAAGTTAATTAGTTAGCTCTCTTCCTGGATATTTGGTGGCCTCTTCCCTGGGGAAGAGAGGAAGGGAAGAGCATGATTGGGGGAGGAGAGTGTTTGCATGAAACTAGTTATTTGGAAGTCGGATAATATTAAATGCCCAGTTGCCTCGCAGGAGCAGACAACTGCAATGTGGTTAAGGAATTATGATTAAAGGAAGCATTCTATTATTCTCATTAAAGCTCTCATTTGATACCTTTTTAAAACTTCAAATGACTTAAGCTACTATTTTAAATCCTTGGAGGTTAATATTTTGCTCATTTCTTTGTCAAGGATTCTCTCTTAGGAAAGGCCTGACATGAGAGGGAGGAAGAGAGAATTAGAGGAGAGAGAGAGAAAACTAACATTTATATGTGTCTCAAACTGTTTTTTAACACTTTATAAATACTAACTTATTAATCCTCAACAACACTGTGCAAAGTATTATTATTACTTTCATTTTATATAGGAGGGTACAAAAAGGTAAATAACTTGCCCAAGACAACATAGCTTGTCATTGGCAGAGCCAGGATTCCAACCCAGGAAATCTGACCTCAGAATCTGAGCTAGACTTTTGACAGCAACATTAAAGCTCTATTTCTAAGGCCTGCTGAGATGACTACACACACACACACACACACACACACACACACACACACACACACACACACACACACACACACGGCTCCCAAACCTCAATTGCTTAACACCACGGAAAGCAGCTTCTTAATCATGCTGTATTCAACACAGGTTTCAAGAGAAGCTCTGCTCCTTGTACTCACTCAGGGACTCAGGCTGATTGGGGCTTCATCCCACCATGTGCTTCCACAAAAATCACCCCAGCAAGAAGGGAAGATGGTGAGTCACACCGTGGCTCTTAAAGTTACATGTATCACTTCCACTCCCATTGCATTAGTCAATGTGAGTCATATGGCCACGTACAATCTGAAGAAAACTGAGTAATTCAATTCTACTATTTTCTAAAGGAGGGGTGGGGGGTTAGCCAGACATATTGGATGAACAGCACTTATGACTACCGGCAAGCTTCTTTGGGACCCACCCAGTTCCCTTATCTCAATAGTTCTTCCCTTTAACTGGCAAATTATTTTTAAATCTCCAAGGGAAGGCCCACTTTCCTTATACTTTTGGTTCTCTAGTGCAGGATGTTTATTAAGAATATTTTTGTCTGTGTTACCAAATAATTTTTGAACATATAACCCAGAAAGAAATTTAGAATCAATGGGCTTTCTGCTATGCATTTCTTCCCTATCACAACATGTACAGGCTACTATTTGCTTGAAAAGGAGGAGAGACATGAGTTAGCATTTCAGAAATATTACTCTATCACAATGCAACTAGATCATGATACAATTTCAGAGTTCAGAGGTTAGTGCAAAAATTTATTTTCTTTTCCAGTCAAATCACCTCTCAGTTCATTAAATTCAATCTCAGCTGGGAATTTATGAATCTCCGCTGCTTCCTAGTCTTTCTCCCTCTCCAGTGTTCATGTGTACTTTCTGCTTCCACTAACATCACCACCAGGATCTGAGCTCTTAACATTCAGGTCTGAGGCACAAGGGCAGGCAACTAGATCCTATGCATCACTGATGGAGACTTTAGCAACTTCACAGTGAAAATTTTTATGGCAGAAAATAATCATCTTAATAGTGGTGGTTTTCTTCAGACTGTCCTTACACTATTACACTAGTTATATACTCTATTATATCCTTTTCCTCCACATGACTAAGAGACCCCTCCCAGGAGGGATGAGGGAACAATGAGCCTGTCTCCTACCATTGTTGTATGAAAGAACTTGGCATGTCCCAAGTACATCATAAACTGTCCCCCATGCCCACTGTTGGTTTCATCCCTCTACTACTGACACCTTTCTGACTCATGAATTAAGTAACTGAAATATGGGCACTGTTTAACACTAACATCTTCATAGTATTGCCTAGGTCAGTAGCTTTTAAATATGATGATCCTTTCAAAATAAAAATACAGTAGAATAAATATATACAGATGGCAAACAAGCATATGAAAAGATACTCCACATAATATGTCACCAGGGAATTTAGAATTAAAACACAAGGAGATCCCACCACACACCTACTAGAATGGCCAAAACCCAAAATACTGACAACACCAAATGCTGGTGAGGATATGGAGCAACAGGAACTCTCACTCATCCCTGATGGGAATGCAAAATGGTACAGCCACTTTGGAAACAGTTTTCTGGTTTCTAATATAACTAAACATATTCTTACCATAAGATTCAGCAGTTGCGCTCTTTGGTATTTCCAAAGGAATGCAAATTTATGTCCACACAAAAACCTGCATACAGATGTTTATAGCAGCTTTATTCATAATTTCCCAAACTTGGAAGCAACCAAGATGCCTTTCAATAGGTGGAGGGATAAACTGTGTTGTATCCAGACAATGGAACATCGTTTAGTGCAAAAAAAAAAAAAAAAGAAAGAAAGAAAGAAAGAAAAAAAGAGCTATCCAGCCATGAAAAGACATGGAAGAAACTTAAATGTGTCTTACTAAGTAAAATAAGCCAATATGGAAATATGGAAAATATCTCATGATTTGCATCAAATTCAAATGCAGGTGTTTGGCTATAACTACTCTTAATCTGGAAATCTATGAACTAAAAAACATAGGATACATGACCCCTACACACTAAAAGTACAAAGTAAATATAGTCTTTATATGGTATTGACAATGTCCCACCTCCCAGAGTCTAATTCATTCAAAATCCAGAATTATCCTTGTCACCATTTATGCAATAGCACCAAAATGAAATAAGCAAGGAGAGCTCCATAAAACTCTATTAGTGTTTTATACTACTTTGGTTTATATCCAAATTCCTCCTGGCTATATTGCTCACTGCTATGTGATTGATAGAACCAAGTATATTTAAGAATGCCTGGTCATTTCTGTTAGAAAGGCAATGGGGTATAAACTAGAGAGGTAACTAATTACCAGCTACTACTTGCTCTTATATTAATTTTTGCTCCAAAAGATGCATTAGAGCTCATTGTCTGGCTAGGTCTTATTTTCGGGGAAACACAGTAGCACAAAATCCTATTCATTAGTTCAATGTATAAACTGCATCCTTGAGAACAGATCCTGTACCTTGTGGAGTGTGATACTCAAGCTTTTAATAAGCCACTCTATCTATTAGACAAATTCTTTTTTCCCATCATGGATAAGTCAGGATCACATGGGTCATGTACCCATAGTCATACCTTCTTTATAAGAAAAAGTTTCCTGTAGTCTCGTGGAATGTTATGCAGATCTGATGTTGGTAAATCAGGCATTCAAAGCCCTCAAAAGATAGTGTTGGTAGAGGCACTGCAGATAAAGAAAGCAAACCCGTATGTGAAATATGGAATATGGCTTACCAATTTCAAGGTTGAATTGGTCTGATAAAATCAACATGCCCCTAAGTGGCTACCTGACCTCTCTGAGGGATGATATCAAATCAAAGTCTTAGTGTCCATCTCTGCTGGCAGGAGGGCAGTAAGACATGATCAGCCTTAGTGACAGGCAGCTTCTCTGCCTGCTATGATTACTACTCTGTGCACAGGCCCATTGTGTAAGTACTATAATAACCAAAGCCCAAGATTTTGTGCTTATATGCACAAGATAAATCATTCTATGCAGCTGATATTTAATGATTCCTCTGAGGTGGATGCTGGTAGGACACGAGACACAAAGATTCTCAATCTTTGTGCCCATTCCCATAAGTCTATCCACATATCTCTTCCTCAAATTTCTTTGTTTTTGGTTATCTGATCTCGCTCTTTCAATGTCCCTAAATAACCAAACTATTCAACATGGCTCATAAGTTCATGTATATCTATACTTCAGATCAATTCTTCATTCATACAGTATGAACATACAAGTGTATGAGTTGTACCTCTGCCCACTGGGAAGATTTCCCTTCATAACTTTTCTTCATGACCACCTCCAAGGAGGTTGTAATGCAATGATGATTCACTCTTGCCTAGCAGTGACATGTTGAGAGCACTGTTGATTGTTGAAGAAAACCACACAAAAACCATAAATGTTTTCTAAGACAGGTGACATGAGAATCTGACTCACCTGTTCATATATTCACTTCTGCCTCCTAAATTTGCTTGAACATTTCTATCACAAAAGGATTCCTCCTGCACCTGCCTAGTATTATGACTTCAGAAGATGTGTTAATACCCTGAACATGATGGACACTTGTGGTGGCATAGTCACACGAAGTCCTTTCATTAGACTTTCAAGCTCTACCAGGGCATAGTAGCACACCATACGCTGCTTTTTGAACAGGAAGTCATCTTCTATCCCAGAACATATTACTTTTCTCAGAATCTTAGAGGGCTGCTCTGTGACTCTCCTATGGGGGCTTTCTAGAGACTTTGCACAGCATCCATATCCTACACTATTACCTCTAGAACCATTGAATTTGTTGGGCCATGTAGTCCAACAGATATATTACTAGAGGAGACAGACGGGGATTATTTTTCATGTGGTGTATTGGGCAATGCTCTCAGGAAAGGAGAGTGATAGTGGAAGAGATGTTTAAGTGTTAACCACCCCAGTGCCTCAGAATGTGACTTTATTTGGAAATACAGTCTTTTACAAATATACTCGAGTTAAGATGAGACCATTGGAGTAGGCTCGAATCCAATATGACCCATGTCCTTGTAAAGGAGGGAAACTAGGACCCAGAGACAGACAGGCACACAGAGAAAATGCTATACGAAGATGAAGGCTGCATCTATAAGACAAAGAACACCAGCAATTGCCAACAAGCCAAGAGAAGCTAGAAGAGACATGGAAGAGATTCTTCCTCACAACCCTCAGAACAAATGCTTCCAAGGCCTTATCTCATAATTCTCCAGAACTATGACACAATAAATTTCTTTTGTCTCTCTGTTTAAGGCATCCAGTTTGTAGTCTTTGTTATGGCAGCCCTAGCAAACTAATACAGAGCATGAGGGAAATTTGGGGTATGGTGAAGTGTTTCTTATTTTGATTAGTAGGATGAACAAATGAGTTGGAAACTCATTGGATTCCATACTTGAAATGAGTTTATTTTGTTGAATATAAATTATTCTACAATAAAGCTAATTGCAACAAGTAAGATCAATAGATTAGTCAATATGTCAAAGTCATGGCTGCCCGTAGTTATTTTTGGATCTTTATGCCAGTTACTACTCTTATTACTATTTGAATTTTAACTCTGATTACCATAAAAATGAAAGATGACTACTACATAAAGGGACAGAAAAGAGTTGTGTGAAACTCAGTGACTCACTGGGTACCTAGTGGTGTTTCCATGTAAGTTGGCATTGTCGGCAAGGCAGACACAAGAATATCTCGCTCCACTCCACATCAGTTTTTCATACCCATGCACTTCAAAAACATAGAAATTCTGGGTAATGATATTTTAATTATTTTTTAAATTTCCAGGAACCAGAATGTTGTTTATGAATTTTAGGGTGAGGATTGAGGGAGGAGATAAGGTTCAGACAGAAGAGGAAATGGATAAAATATTCCTTAATTAAAGTCTGGGGTTTTTAATATCTACCCAGAGTCCATAGTTATAAGGACTTTCTGGGTAAAAAAGGAAAAAGATCTAGTCTTCTTATATAGAGCTGGGAACAAGAATTACATTGTCCTGTCCCTGAACCTGGACCTAAAGGTTATATTTCTGCCACTCATATATGCTAGCAATTGCAGAATTATTATCTATAAATTTTGGTACATTTGAATTTCGAAAAAACAAAAAATACTGGTGGAAGAGTGAGTCTAAATTCTAGTGGGGAAAAGTGATGTTTAATTTGGAATATATTGAGTATGAGGAGTGTTTGGAACATCTAAATGTCCAAAATATCCAGTAAGCTTACCTGGAGAAACTTGAAGAAAAGTGTGGCCTAAAGATAAGCAGTGGGAGTCATGGAGGAAAGGGCAGGAGCTAGATAACAACACTGAAAAAGAATATGTAAAAAAGAAGAACACTGAGCAAAAATCAGAAGCCTGGAGTTTACTAATACTTAAAGAATGAGGAGGAGCATAAATGGTCACGGACAGAGGACGGCAGCTGGGAGAAAATCGTGTTACCTACACCAAGTACATAGAGCAGGAGGTCATACACAAGAGAAGCCTATAAGCTGAAAATTAGGAAACGTTTACTGGAATTGGCAATTAAATGGTGATTCATAAACTCCAACAGTAGGGCATTGACTCCAAAGAATGGGATATTGAAAGCAAATCACAGAGAATTGAGGAGCAAAATGTAAATGAAGGAATAGAATACAGTTAATATTATAGGGAAAGAGGAATAAGAGAAATTTACATGAGATGAGGGTTGGGAGACTGTATAGTGTCAGATGGGAGATACAGTGTCAAGATAGGGCAGTTTGAAAATGGGAGACACTTGAGTTTCTTAAAAGGGAAGAAAATGAGCCAGTGCAGAAGATAAATTGATGATATAGGAAAGAGAAATGTTAGTAACTAGAACCATCTATATGAATGGGGCAGGAGATAAATTTAAGGTAATAGATGATGAAGTGAGCTGGGATAAAAAGAAAGGTGCCTCATATTTAAGAATTGGAGAAAAATATGTCAGATGGATGCAAGTATGGATAAGTCTCCTGGTACGATGACAAAAGGTTATCTGAAAAGGAGTGTACATAGTCCTTGAAGCAATCAAAGGCATTTATATGTCATCAACCCCATACCAGAAGAGGAAGGCAGAGAGCAAGGGAACCTATTTGAAAACTGAAAACTTCCCTAAGTTGGCAAAGGAAATAGACATATAAGTTCTGGAAGAACAGAGAGTCCCAAATTAAGATGAACCTAAAGAGGCCCACACCAAGACACATCATAATTAAAATGCCAAAGGTTAAAGACAAAGAGAGACTCTTAAAAGGAGCAAGAGGAAAGCAGTCAGTTACAGTACAGGGCAGTTCACATAAGACTGTCAGCAGATTTCTCAACAGAAACTCTGCAGGTCAGAAAGGACTGACACAAAATATTCAAAGTGATGAAAAGCAAGGACCTACAACCAAGACTACTCTATCCAGCAAGGCTATCACTTAAAATCAAAGGACAAATAAAGAACTTCCAGAGAAGAAAAAGCTAAAGGAATTCATCAACACCAAACCAGTATTACAAGAAATGTTAAAGGGACTTCTTTAAGAAGAAGATGAGGATAAAAAGAACATAAATATGAATAATAAAATGGAAATAACTACATACCTATCAATAATCACTTTAAATGTAAATGTATTAAATACTCCAATCAAAAGACATAAGGTAGCTGAATGGATTAAAAAAACACACAAACAAAAGCTATACATATACTGTACAAGAGACACTTCAAATTGCAAGGTATAGACAGATTCAAAGTAAAAGGATGGAAAAAAGATATTATATGCAAATGGAAACTTAAAGAAAACTAGGGTAGCATACTTATATCAAACAAAATAGACTTTAAAACAAAGGCTATAATAGAGACAAAGTTGAACATTTTATAATGATAAAAGGATCAATCCAACAAGATGATATAACTCTTGTAAATATTTATGCACCCAACGTAGGAGCCCCTAAATATATAAAGCAAAAATTGACAGACATAAAGGGAGAGATTGATAGTAATACAGTCAGAGTAGAGGATTTTAACAACCCATTGATATCAATGAATAGATCTTCCAGGTAGAAAATCAGCAAGGAAAGAGGGGCCTTAAATGACACATTAGACTAGATGGATATAATTGATATTTTTAGAGCATATAACCCCAAAGCAGTAGAATATACATTCTTTTCAAGTGCATATGAAACATTTTTCTAAGATAAACCATACATTAGGCCATAAAACAATTCTCAGCAAATTTAGAAGTTGAAATCATATCAAGCATCTTCTCTGACCAAAATAGTATGAAACTAGAAATTAATTACAAGAAAAGAAAACCAAAAACACAGAAACACATGGAGTCTAAATAACATGCTACTAAACAATGAATGGGTTAACAATGAGCTCAAGGAAGAAATCAAAAGCTACATCGATACAAATAGAAATGAAAACACAGTGACCCAAAACCTGTGGGACACAGTGAAAGTCGTCCTAAGAGAGAAATTCATAACAATACAGGCCTACCTCAAGAAACAAGAAAATCACAAATCAACAATCTAAACTTACACTTAGAGAAACTAGAAAAAGAACAGCAAACAAAGCCCAGCATGAGTAGAAGTAAGGAAATAATAAAGATCAGAGTAGAAATAAACAAAATAGAGTCTAAAAAAATACAAAGCATCAACTAAACCAAGAACTGGCTCTTTGAAAGGATAAATGAAATTGATAAACCTCTAACCAGACTCATCAAGAAAAAAAGACAGAGGACACAAATTAATAAAATCAGAAAGGAAACAGGAGATGTGACAACTGATACCAGCGAATTACAAAGGACTATAAGAAACAAATTGGATAATCTGGAAGAAATGGATACTCCAAGAAACATATAGTCTTCCAACACTAAATCAAGAAGAAACAGAAAATCTGAAAAGACCGATTACTACTAACAAAATCAAATCAATAATCAAAAAACTCCCAACAAACAAAAGTCCTCGACCAGATGGCTTCACATATAAATTTTACCACATATTCAAAGAAAAATTAACACCTGTCCTCAAACTATTCAAAAAAAATTCAAGAGAAGGGAAAGCTCCTGAGTTCATTTTACAAGGCCACCATTACTCTGATTCTAAAATCTGATAAAGACATCGCCAAAAAAGAAAATTATAGGCCAATATTCCTGATGAACATAAATGCAAAAATCGTTAACAAAACACTAGCAAACTGAATTCAGCAATACATTAAAAAAATTGTATGCCATGATCAAGTGGAATTTATTGCTGGGATGGGAGATTGGTTGAATATCTGTAAATCAATTAATGTGATTTATGACATAAACAAAATGAAGAATACAAATCATATGATCATAGATGCAGAAAAAGTATGTGAAAAAAATCCAGCATCCATTTATGATAAAAACTCTCAGTAAAGTGGGAATAGAGGGAACACACCTCAACAAAATAAAAGCCATATATGACCAACACACAGCTAACGTCATACTCAATGGAGAAAATCTAAAAGCATTTTCCTTAAGATCAGGAATGAGACAAGGATGTCCACTTTCACCACATTTATTCCACATAATATTGGAAGTCCTACCCACAGCAATCAGAAAAGAAAAAGAAATGAAAGGTGTCCAAATTGGAAAGGAAGAAGTAAAACTGCCTTTATTCAAAGATGACATGATACTATATATAAAGAACCCCAAAGGTTCCATCAAAAAACTATTATAACTGAGAAATGAATTCAGTGAAGTACCAGATACAAAATTAATATTTAGAAATCAGTTGCATGTTTATACAACAATAACAAACTGTCAGAAAAGAAATTAAGAACACAATTCCACTTACAATTACATCAAAAACAAATTCCTAGGAATAGATTTAACCAAGGAAGTAAAAAGACGGGTACTTGGAAAAGTGTAAGAAAATGAAGAAAGAAATTGAAGAAGATACAAATAAAGGAAGCATATACTGTGCTCTTGGATAGGAAGAATTAACATTGTTAATGTCCAAACTACCCTAAGCAATCTACATATTCAATGCAATACCTATCAAAATAACAATGGAATTTTTTACAGAACTAGAACAAACAATCCTGAAGTTTATATGGAACCACAAAAGACCCTGAATAACCAAAGCAATATTGAGAAAGAAGAACAAAGTTGGAGGTATCATGCTACCTGGTAACAAACTATAAAAGGCTATAGTAATCAAAACAGCATGATACTGGCATAAAAAGACACATAGATCAATGAAATATAACACAGAACCAAGAAATAAACCCATGACTATATGGTAAATTAGTCTACCACAAAAGAGCAAGAATATACAATGGGGTAAAGACAATCTCTTCAATAAATGGTGTTGAGAAAATTGGACAGATACCTGCAAAAAATGAAACTAGACCACTTCTTACAACATATACAAGAATAAACTCAAAATGGATTAAAGACTTAAATGTAAGACCCCAAACCATAAGACCCCCAGAAGAAAACATTGGCAGTAAACTCTCTGACATTGCTCTTACTAATAATTTTTTCTGATATATCTCCTCAGGCAAGGGAAACAAAAGAAAAAATAAACAAATGGGACTACATCAAACTAAAAAGATTTTTCACAGCAAAGGAAACCACCAACAAAATGAAAAGCAACCTACTGAATAGGAGATATTTACCAATGATATATCAAATGAAGGGTTAATATCCAAAATTTATAAAGAACTCATACAACTCAACATCAAAAAACAAACAATCCAATTAAAAAATGGGCAGAGGACCCGAATAGACATTTCTCCAAAGAGGACATACAGATGGCCAATAGACACATGAAAAGGTGCTCAACGTCACTAATCATCAGAGAAATATAAATCTAAACCTCAGTATTACCTCACACCTTTCAGAATGGCTATTATCAATAAATCAACAAACAACAAGTGTTGGTGAGGATGTGAAGAAAAGGGAACCCTTGTGCAGTGTTGGTAAGATTAAAAATTGGTGCAGTCACGATGGAAAACAGTATGGAGTTTCCTCAAAAAAATAAAAAAATAGAACTAACTACCACATCACCTAGCAATTCCACTTCTGGGTATTTATCCAAAGAAATTCAAACTACTAATTCAAATATATATGTATATATATATATATATATATCCCTATTCACTGCAGCATTATTTACAATAGCCAAGCTATGGAAGCAACTAAGTGCCTATCAATAGATAACTGGATAAAGAAGTGGTACATATATACAATAGAGTATTACTCAGCCATAAAAAAGAATGAAATCTTATCATTTGAGACAACATGAATGGACCTAGAGGGTATTATACTAAGTGAAATAAGTAAGACAGAGAAAAACAAATACCAAATGATCTCACTTATATGTGGAATCTAAAAAACAAAGTAAACAAAGAAACAAACAAAGAAAGCAGGAATAGACTTATAAGTACAAAGAACAAACTGATGGTTGACTGAGCGGGGTTGGGAGCTGGGTAAACAAGTTGAAGGGATTAAGAAGTACAAATTCATAGTAACAAAATAGTCTCAGGGATGTAAAGTACAGCATAGGGAAAATAGTCAATAATATTGTAATAACTATGTGTGGTGCCAGGTGGGTACTACTTATCAGGGGATTCCTTCATTAATTACATAAATGTTGAATTACTATGCTGAATACCTGAAACTAATATGATATTGAATGTCAACTATAATTGAAAAATATTTAAAAAATTAAAAAATACAAAACTAAAAGTCATCAATCCCAAAAGAATGCTTTACATGACAAAAGTCTATTTCTTTGAGCTGATAGTCATATTATCTCAGGCACATGAAATCCAGTACATTAACACAATGTTTATATATAAAAACATTCACAAAATAAGTCTCATGGGCAAAAATAACTTTGTCACTTAAAAGTCTGTATGGGAATATAACATATGATTTTCTAAGTATATCTTTCTCAAAGGGACCAACTTTGATACAAATTACAGAATTAGATCATGGTGAGTCATATCACCTATGTCTTATAAGATGGCTCTTACAAAACAATATCCTTTCTCTGGTTAAATACTATATTAGATCAGGGGGGGTGTTGTCTATGCCAAGAAGCATTGTAGTTGCATGTTGGTGGGTGTGTGCATGTGGGAGAAAGACAACAATGGAATGAAGCCCTGTCCTTGGTTTCTGTTTCTTACTGCATGGATCACAGCAAAGATATGCCAGCTACAATTTCAGCCATTGCTGCAGACATGGTTTCTCCTTTAACTCTTGGAAGACCTAACTGAACTCTTTCTCCTTCTTGAAATTCCTTTTCCTTTAGATAAGATTCCTGGTTACATCCCACTCTTCTGATTTTTCCTCTAATCCCTTCTATCGAGGATAAAGTCTTCCTTGTTTGCCTACAAACAGTTAAATATCTTTGTCTATTAATGCAGAAGACATACATATTAAACTAGATGCAACACAGGGCAATGCAAAACTGGTTATAATGGCCATTTCTTTGTATCAGCAGCTACTATTTTTAGTTAGTAAACGTCCCCCCTACCTTTACCTAGAATGACTGTTTGACAGGTAGCATCACTAAAGCAGTTTATTGGCCTAATTACAATTTTGAGTCCATTGGTTATATTGTTATTTCCTTTACTCAGATGGCTTGTTTATGATGGGGAAAAGTGTTAGCGGCTAATGTAAAAGTAATGTGCTGGCAGGTTAAATATTCAGTTCTTCAGTGAAATTCCCTCTGTTATTATGATCTATGACAATCAATAACTTATTTGGGGATTTGCGGAGGTTTTCCTAACTTAATGATACACTGATATTCAAGTCATATACTTAGCCCAAGCCTATACGCCTGAGGTGCTCTAGAACACAATTTCATGCCACTTTCTGTACCTGAACAGACCCCAAAATGGGAATTAATTCATACCAGACAGAGCAACAGCTTCCTACAACTCACTATTTTGAGGTAATCAGGTATGAAGCAAGTCTCCTGTCCAAGAGTTAATGCCTTATTGTCCCGCCTGCCATGGAGTACTGTGAGTCTGAGCTGTGGTACCCTGACCGAGAGGGAATACATGGACAGACATTTTGCAGAAATAATGACGTACCAGTGCCTGCCTCATTTCCCTTTGCGTGGTGATACCCTCACAACAGCCATTTAGAAAGGATTCAACAGCTTGTAAGACACAGAATTTGAGTTCTAAAATGTCCAAAGATGAGTGAATACCTTTTTTTATTTTCTGGAACATTTCTAATCACAATTTTGTTAGTGTAGCCTAGATGCTGAATAAGATAAACCTATTTGGAACTCTAAAAATAGCATCTTCTGAGCCAGTTCTCTGTCTTGTGAAGTTCCCGAAGGAAAGCTGTTGCATGATTTGCAGCTCATTACTAGAATCTTCACAAATTGGGGGACTGCTTTGTGTGTGTGTGTGTGTGTGTGTGTTTTATTTTTCAAATCCTGGAAGATGTCAGATTGACAGTAAGGTCTTTGATTTGGGATTATACCCAGGGAAAAAGAGAGGCTAATGTGGCAGCGAGTCTGCCGGCCTCTGTCTTCCACAAAGCACTAGAAAGCACATGTCTCAATTTGAGATGAGAAGAATGATGTCCACATTTCAGTGTCTGGCCACCTTCCTGGAAGCCAAACAGATCTTTCCAACTGGCGTAATTAGGGCAGAGCCAACATCTCTGCCCCCTGGGCAGCAATGCCTCCAATGGTTTAACCAAAACCTACAAGGACGTCATCAGTTCTATACTGCTTCTTACAAACCTGAACCATTCTATTACCATGTTTTGGGCTAATTATTTTATGGGTAATTTTCAGAAATAAAATATGGGGACATCAAATGAGGGGAAAAAAGACCTTGTGTCCTTCTCTGTCCTGACTATCAAATTAAGTCTCAGACCATTCCTGAAATAGACAAGTGTCATTTTTACATCTACTGTTCACTGTTCATTCTTTCTACCACTAACAGGAACTAAAAGGCTATTAATTGCATAGTATGTTCCAAAACAGACATGACATGAAACAGAATTTCTTAGAGAGTGAGGGAACATTCTATCAGTTTCCAGTGGGTGGCTAATTATTTTTCAGGGATGGTTTTAAGAATAGCCCTGCTACTAACAACATTAAAACTAGACGGGATATCAACTTCTATTAGAAAAAAACAAACAGTACTCTCGAAACATACTCTTAAGAAAATTAAGAAATCTCAGTTCAAGAAAGTTCAAACAACTGATATTCTCCTACTGATAGAAATGCAACTTCTCAGAGCATGAGATTGTTTCCAATAGCGCTTCTGTCAAGGCTCTATCTTTACACACCAATGGATATGGTGAGGTATGTCCTCAGACACCTTGGATAGGGTACCTTCTCCCTGCTCCTGTTTCTCCTCACCCCATTAGTTTAAAATGAAAAAAGCAAGCAAACAAACACAATGCTTTCTTCACCCACTTGACTGGTGATTACATTTTCCTTCTAGAACATCAACAGTTTCCCAATTAAAAGGATTTCTAATCCAATACCTTTGCAAAGTAGATATCAGGACCTTACCTGAGAACTGGTTTTAATAAGCCAGAGCATAACAGTTTTGGAAGGATGGATGCCACAGTGTGGGGGGAATGAGAAACAAACAGGAAGTTAAAGAGTATTTAAGACTGAGTTTCAGCATCTCATCCAGGGCCAGCTTTCACTCTGAGACTGGCTTGTTGGAGGAATGCTTGCAACCTAGGGATTATTGTCAGACACGTTTTGGTCCAGATCTTATCACTGTTTTACTGATCTACAAAACTTTGGGCCAGTCATTTAATATCTCTAAGTCTCATTTTCCTCTTCTATAGAATGTATGTCAGCTGCCTGGCCTTTAATGTGTATTTCAGTAAATGATACTCACTATACCTGGGGTGCCCAAAAAAAATGTATACAAATGGACACTTTGGTCAGCGTTGCTCAAGCAGTAGTTCACTGTAATCAGATACTGATGGTATCTGATGCCTGGATTCTGATGCCTGGACACTGATGGTCACCACTTTGAGCACCTCTTGTAATTGCAAAAGTCAAATGTGACTTGTATTCATCTTTTGTTATCGGTATGTATTATTACAATGTTAATACAGTGTTTTCCTTTCTTAAAATGTACATACATCTCCATCCCCAGTCTAATACCTCTGAGGTAATCACTTTTAATTCTTTCTGCTTTTGGTTCTAGAATTTGCCACTACATCTGTACATATAATCTTTATTCCTCCATTTTTAATTTATCAGATTCACTCATTGGCAAAAAAAGATGAGAATTTTAGCCTGTATGCATTAGTTTTCCTCAAATACCACTTCTTTCTTCTTCCAATTTTAGTTATTTTACTTAATTTTTTCCTCAATAGCTACTTTAATATTTTTCTTAAGACTTCTTCTTTATCGAATAATGAATAAAACCTAAAAAAAAAAAAAAAATGTACATACATCTTTTTGGCACCCCTGTAGATACATGGCTGTGTCAGAGCCCCATAGTAGGGACCCACAGAAATACTAAGGTGAGAGACATTGACAGAGAGCGATGATATTGACGATTCATTAGAAACAACATAGAAAACAAAATAATTATACATACAGAGATTTTTTCCCCTAAAATTACTTTAAAACTTGTTGAACAGTTATTAAAACGTTAAATTGGTTAAAATGTTCTTTCTGCTCTCTCTGACAGTCTTTGTGGGGGATGTTTAGACCAGGCAGCCCTGTGCAGAGGTATAAAATAAGTTGCTTTGCTCCTGGACGGCTTGACCAAGATGGAATGAACAACAACCCACTCAGTTTAACTAAATTAGATGGGCTTTATTCCTGCCTCTAGCTCCTGACCTCCCTTTTCTTAGAGCATTTATTTTAGAAAATTTGTCATTATAAATCCTTTCTCTGCCCCCCTTTGAAATGTATGTAAATTGCTTCTCAGCCTCTTGCCAGTTTCACAGCCCAGGAAATCTTTTTCTCAAGGACATAGTAGTCATGTTTGAAATGTAAACATCAGAGTAGATAGCATCCCTATCTTGGAGTCTCTGTGGAGGGTAGGAATCTGACTTCCATGGGTGTCAATTAGCAAGCACACGTGGCTTAATCACAGAAAAAAAATTACAAACTCAGGAATAACTAAATGTGCTCAACAAATCCCATTGATCAACCTCCTCACTAACATCCTCCAGTACTTTTCCACCTGCTCATCCCCAGGGTTTAAAACCTTCCACCTTTTGTTTCACTGAAGTTAGGTATTCAGACTTGCTCTGGGCTCTCTGCCCCAGTGCCGACAATAGCATTAAAAGAAAATCAACTTCTGTCTGCTATCTTATCTGGTGCCACTTTTTACTTTAACAAGCTCCACTCTCATTTTGGAGCCTCCCTCTGCTCGAGAACAACTTCCAAAATCTCCAAAAGGTAATGAATTGCAGGATGATGAAACTTGCAACAGAGGCAAGACTCAGGGAAATCCATTTGCATTTGGAGTACTCTAAGGTCTGCTACAGAATATCTATCTATCCCCAAATAGCTCCCTCTCCTGACTCTACCTCTCAAAGGTAAGTTGGTGCAGCAAAATGTAGCCTCATATTTGTTCATACTTCCTTGTATGAATAACCTTTTGCAGTGTGACTTTGCCACCTTTCATATCAGGAGATGCAGTCTTTTGATCCATCTCTTGGTCTTGAGCTGTCTTATGCCTTGCTTTCATTAATGGGGCATTAGCCAGCACACCAGAAGCTGAAACTTCAAAAATGTGCATTGGGGCTTGGCCTTTCTTGCCACTACTGGGACTCTTACTGCTTCCAAATAATGAGGAGTCCCCATCGCTTCCCCTTCTGAGTTTCCAAACTTGTGAGCAAGGCCATCCTAGCCCCAGATGATCTATCATAGCTCAGAACATCTAGCCAGCCTGCAGAATCATCCTAATGATAAATATTGATGGTTTAAAGCATCTGAGCTGTACTTTTTAATACAGCAAAAGCTGATACCATCAAGATATTACATTTACTGAGAAAGCATGAGTGGGTTCCCAGCCCAGAGAAATGATGAGAATGTAACTGCAGAAAGAGGGACATTAAAGAAATTGTTCCTTCATCATCATGAGTCTCAAACCTGAAATGTTAGCTGGGACTTAAAAGAAGTTTTTCTGTTTTGATTTGTTTTTAAGGTAATTCAGAGAACCTCATAGAAAATCAATCTCTCCATAGGACTAAAAATATCCCAGCTTTGAACACTTTTTTCATTCTTATTAGACTTGAAAGCATGTCCATTGATCTAGCAAGAGCAATTTGCTAATAATTAGGCTGGCAAGGCAGGTCTAGGATTGTTACCAAAAGGGTGGGTGAGGGGCTCCTGTAGTTCACAAAAGCCACTGCCCTAATAAGAGAGAAAAGATGAAGAAGCAGCAACTGAAGTGTCTCTGTTCCCTAAAATTCAGCTGATATTAAATTCTATCACAGAAAAATAACTTCGAAACAAGAAGTCACCCCATTATGTTCTTGATACAAAGAAGAAGTGGTGTTTAAGTCAAGTTCCCCTCCCAAGAGACACCGCAATACTCATATATTATTTTCACATGGTACTTACTTCTTCTCCTCCTCCTCCTTCTTCCTTTGGGTCTTCCGTGACTATAAACAATATTTTTTGCCCATCTTTCCCATTAGACTTGAAGTTCCTTGAGGGCAGAGTCTGTGTTTAATTCAGGTTTTTTATCTCCTACAACACGAGGCACAAAGAAGGTGCTCAATAAATGTCTGTTACCTAAATGAATGGAAGAGGGCAATTTTCTATATAATACAGAAACTAATGGCCAGATGACTCTGTCCCCAAGGCCTGAACTGGAAGCTTAGCAAAAAAAAATGGCCACCTTCTTGGCATGAAATAAAGTTTATATTACAAAGAGCTACCTAATTCATAAAAATGTGTCACTTTTTTCATGAAGGTACCTGAAATTCCACCAGAAATTGACACTTGATACAACTATAACATGTTTTCCTTTGAGTGAATTCCAGACAGTATTTGTTACTTGCATCCATTCTTTTTGTTTGGGAGATCTGAAGGCCTGAGCAGGGGTCAGACTCCATGGAGTGCCAAGACAAACTTATTTTCCTGAGACAGCACATGCCAAACAAGTTGAATCTTGAGGTAAATACTTTTTGGAAGCTCAAACTAATTAACAACAGCATTGTTTTGCTTTCAACTGGTTAATATGGTAAGATTATTTTTACTGTTTCAGTTGCTCATAACCCCCAAAAAAGAAAAAAAAAAGAAAAACAAACCTATCCTTTCCCTTATAAATTATTTATTGTTTTGTATTTTTTTTAAAATAACCAAATCAATTCTATTTTGAAAGGCACATTAAAAATGTAAGCACAAAGCACAGGGCACATTTCACAGAAGATTGGAATTGTTAACAGTTTTTTTTCATCTACCAGAAGAAATCAAATGAAGCCAGTTTGCCTCTGGGGTTTTAAACATCGTTACAATTCATCTTAATAATGAAGTTAAAATTAACTGAAAGAAGACAAAATGGAAAAAAAAAATCCCTCACATCACTAACAGGTTTATTCATGGGAAAATAGATAAATGTAATATCCTTTGGGCATAGTTAAGAAAAAAATCAAAATAACCAGTATATAGGGACCCATGATTGAAGCAGCACCTCAAACAGTCATTTTGTGTTTATGGAACCATAAACTAATGTATAATATGCACACTTTATACCCACATATAAACATATGTTTGGAATACACACATACACACACAATAAAAATAAATGCAACCACCAAGAGATCTTTAAAATTATATTTTAAAATATCGCAAACAAGAGACAATCTACTTACCATGAATTCTGTCTCTGATATCGCATATAACTAACCGTAGGAACTCAGCTCTGCATCACATAAGCTTTCTAGGTTATCTTTCTGGAATCTTTCTGTGGGAAATGAAAAGACTGATGAAAGGTCAAAAGGGGCATCTCCACTCCACTGGGCCCTCAAAATGTCTCCAGGAGCACTCTTGCTTTGACTTTCATCCTTCCCCTCTAAGAGAAAGAACAAATCAGGCGGTCTGCTCTTTGGAAATGGACAGGAGACTTTTTTTCTTTAACCAATTAAATCCTTTTCACAAAACTAACGCTGTCACGTTGGAAATATAATGATGGTAACAATAATGAATTGCAGAGCCAAGTCATATGCTGGAAGATGCTGTGTTTGCTTGGCTATCAGGTGGGAGCACTGCTTACTCATTCACATACTTCTATGGTAAAGATTAGAATTCAATTATTTGTCTTAAAACCAATAAATTATTTTTGTTTTTATTGAAGAAAACAAAAACAAAAACAACTGTAAGTTTCCAGAAGAGGTATGCAAAGCTCCAAATTATAGGACTGAACCTGTTTGTTTCTGTTTTTGTTTTGTATTTTTCTAAGAGTGGGAGAAATAATTGACTTATTAGCTTAATTTTTCTTCAGTTTTGGAGAAACCAAACATAAAGAAGCAATGTGAATTAGGAAACAGAAAAAGCACAAATTCTCTTGGAGTTTTTCCTTTTTCAAGTAAACAATTTCAGAAAGGTTGAGGAGAAAATCAGGCTATCCATTCCTAACATGGAGAGCTAATCTATGTCTCGCTGTCTCTCTCTCTCAATAACCACCAGCTTTAATTAAGCACAGTTTCTAGCCTTTAAATCTGATTTAAAAATATATATATATATTTAGCTTGTTTTTCTTATATTATACTAGATGCAGAATGGTAATAAGATATCAAAAAGTCACAACTATCAAATTATCTACAATATCTATGTTCCAATATTTTACCTTGGTGACCTGATCATATGGTTAATTCTAAATGTGGTTTGAAGAAATACTCAAAAAGTTACATGCAACCTATGTAACTAGCTAACAGAGGCAGAAAAATTAATACATGCATAGAAATCTTCCCCACAATACATACATTTATGTAATAAAATTACAGATGACTTAGGTGGAGAAATTAACATGATTGGGTGGGGGCCTGATAACTAAGGCAATTTTAAAAATGATTTAATTGTACCTTTCCACTGAAAAGATAAAGAATCCTAGAATCACAGTGAGTGAGCAGTACAGAAGAATACAGTGTGATAGAAAGCTATGGAATACGAGCTCTAGTGTGTATACATAACAGTTTATATGTGACCTCCAAGTTTGGAACATATCAAAAAGGTACTTCATATCACACAATTGGTAACTTCATGGAACACAATATATTCACTATATTTATATGTAGGAGACAGTTTAGCATAATGGTTAGGTGCATAGTCTCTTAAATACACTGCTTGGATTCAGACACCAGTTCTTTGTTTGCTAGCTGTGTGAACCTGTACAAATTTATACTGCTTCTTGATATCAGTTTCATTTGTAAAATAAAGATAATTCTATCAGTTAATCAAGAGAGAGGAATTACATAATAATTTGAATGGGGAAAAGTTTAAGATAAAGAATTGACTACAGGTAAGAGAGGATTCTATTATAGTAAGGAGAAAGTGCCTAATAAAAAGCATAAGGACTCTAGAGAACACAGATATAGCAGTTACAAGGAACAGTCTTTGGGCTGAAATTGAGCACCCAAGGAAGCAGCTGCCCAAGGCTGAAATCCAGACCACACACATCCATAGCTCACCGATAGCAGAGAAATTGCTGTGGTCCCTCACTAATGGAACTTGCTGAAACTCCACCCTCTGCAACTTACCCTCTGAAGTTTCAAGGAAGGCTGTGTACAAGGAGGTGTCTTAATAAGACACTCGACTGTAAAACCCAAAGAGAGACAGAGGAACCTGGGGGCTACCAGGTGCTGGAGAAGCCGCATATGCTTCTCCAGGAACCTGCCCAGTGAGCACACTGAACTCAAGAAGGGAACCCCTTTCTCTTGCAATGCTGTTCCTGCACCCTCTACTGACAAACCTTAACATCATGCCAGCTGGCAAAGAACAAATATTTAAAGGGCCCAGATTCATTTTCATACAGTAGAAATGAAGGTTGAATGTGGAGCTGAGAGGCGAATTGATAACAAGCATATTGATAATAACAGAGTTGTTGATAGTATTAAGCATGACCTTCCCTTTCCCTATAAAATGCTTAGTACAGGTCCTCTGGTACAATAACTATATCTTTCATTCATTCAACAAATATTTAAGGACACCTACTGTGTTCCAGGTACTGTGCTAATTACGAGGATTCAATGATGGATAAAATAGACAAAGCTCCTGTTTAAAAGGAGCTAAAATAATAATATGAGCTATAAAATTGTGCCTTTTAAAATGGTTGAGATAAATAGCAGGTCTACAACATCTATTAAGTTAGTGTGTGTGTGTGTGTGTGTGTGTGTGTGTGTGTACATATTGGTCTGATGCAATACCATGATTGTACTTTTCCTGAGTTTTTCTCTTTCCTGTGCTTGCACTTGGAGATATACATGGAAGATGTAAAGGACAGAGGGTACATTAGTATATACTGACAAGATTTTCATCTTGCTTAAAGTTCCTATTGCCGCTAAGCTCTACTTGTCTGGAACACGGAAAAAGAAAGGATAGCCAAGTAGTTAATAGGTGAGAAGAACAGCATGTCTGCCTGAAGATCATTAAGCCAGCTTTAGAGATGTGGAGTCTTCATCATTATTCATTCTTTTGGCTTAAGGTACTGCTCATTGTTCTTGAGGGTTAGAGTCGGAAATTTAAAGGAATAACTGTAAACAATCAGTGTTCTATGTCTAAAGTCATCAAGAAAATTCAGTGCTCAGCTATAGACCCTAGTATCCAAAGATGCTTTTCTTGTTAATGTCAGGTGACATATAATAAGAAAACTGTACCTGAAAAAAAATAACTGGAAGTTGAGCTACATTTTAAAATGGCATTGTTGTGGGCATTTAGCCAACACATTTTTGAGTTTCCGCTCTGAAACAGATACTGTATTAAATATTGGAGATTACATAGCAAGCAAAACATAAGTACCCTAGATTCTTGGGGAGGAGAAATACAATCAATGAAATGATTATGCTAATAATATTAGGAATGCCATCCCAAGGGAGTATATAATAAACAAACAACAAACCAGAGTGGACGTCAAAGAAAGGGGTTCCTGAAAACGTGATACTTTGAGAAGAGTGAGTAGCCATTAAAGGTGGAAAGTGGGGTAAGAAAGGGAGGCAGCATGGTTATAAGCCCTGTGTTGGGAGCCCTGTTGACATGGGTAAGGAAGGGATGGAAGACTACAGAGTGAGAGGGAGGGAATACCGTAATGAGAGCAGAGAAGCTGACAGGTTGCAGTCACACAAAGGAGTATGTGCTGAGCAGATGAATCAGTCACTATACAAATAGAAACGTGGCAAAGAAAAGCCAGTAGTAAGTTTTAAGTGTCTGTGTTTTAAGAGGCCAGGTTTGGGTGACACATTCAGATTTCTTTTTTTTTTTTTTTTTTTTTGGCGGGGGAGGATCGTTCTGGATGTAGGATGGAGAATGGAATGGAAAAGCTCAGAATGGATGCACAGATTTCAAAGGAAGAGAGTATGATAAAAGAACTCAGCAACCATGTCACAGGCTACTGGGAGGTCAAATAAGATGAAGACTAAATAACATCTATTAAATTTTAAGATGGTGACTTCAATGAGAGCAACTTTGGTAGAGTTAGGAGGAGAGAACGCAACTTAAAATGGGTTAGCGAGTGAGCTGGAAGTAGGGAAGTGAAACAAGTGGGTATGGACAACACTTTCAAGAATTCTGGCCATCTCAGTGTGGGAGGGGGAGAGGAAAAAAGAGGGAGAGGGAGAGGGACAGAGGGAGAGAGGGAGAGAGAGAAAGAGAGAGGGAGAGAGAGAAAGAGAGAGAGAGAGAGAGAGAGACAGAGAGGAGAGACTTAGGTAGATTAGAGTTTACTTACTGATTTAAATTAAATATTTTTTTGGCTATATTCACCCTGCTTATGGAAAATTTTCTCCAGCAATTGATTTACTCCAGCAAGATAATCTTTCATATGTGGATGATGACTGGAAAATTTGAAAAATAAGACAAATATTTTAAATTTTCATTTTTTCAAACTGATACTATTATAGTCAATTAGGGCTGCTATAAAACAACAACAACAACAAATACCACACACTGGATGACTCCTAAACAGAAATGTGTTCCTCATAGTTTTGAAGGCTGGAAGTCCAAGATCGAGACACCTGCAGATTTGGTGTGAGGGCCTGCTTTCTAGTTCATAGATGGCACCTGCTCACTGTGTCCTCATATAACAGAACAAGAAAGTGATCTTTCTGGAGTCTTTTTTATAGTGGCACTAATCCCATTCATGAGGGCCCCACCCTAATGACCAAAACACCTCCAAAGGCCACACCTCCTAATACCATCACATTGAGCATTAGGATGTCAACATGAAATTTGGTAGGACACATTCAGATCATAGCACGTACCAACTGTTTTTCAGTATTTTTTAAAATGCTGAGGTGATAGTCCCAAAGATCATCTCACTTCCATGAATGGAATGAATCAGGATTGTGAGCAAGTTGAGGGAAGCAAATATGTCTTCGTGTCATTTGAGCTCAATAAATCCTTGTTAAACTGTTATAGAATCCAAGAGCTGGTACAACAATGAAAAATTGGATAAGAAAATCTTCGGTCTGAATGAACCTTCAAAAGTCCATAATGAATTCATTCCTCTATCCCAATCTCCAGTAATAATGTATGATACCAAGAGAGTGTGTTGAATTTTAGCAATAACTAATGATGCTGTAAAACCTCAGTCCTTGGAGCATTTTTACATAGGCCATAAATCTCTTTACTAACAGGAAACATTTCCTCTCCTCAAGTATGCAACAGTTCATCCTACTCCTTGCTGTTGCCTTCCCTTCTCATTTAACTGAGAACAAACAAAAAAATTGCAAAATCAGAAGAAAGACTTTCTTTTCCAGCATGATATCTATGAACAAATAGAGATCTGTACCACTGGACAGTGTTTACCTGTTAATTCAATATTTGACCTGTTCATGTTCCTTTTCTATAGCCAATTCTTCAAAATGTACACTGGGTCCCACTCTCTCACCTACTCAAGAAAGGTATCTCCTCTGCCTTCCTCATTACTATTCCTCCCCTCTTTACAATACCACTTCTACTACCATGCAAACATACCATAATATTTCCTATTTTTCTAAAAAAAAAGCTCTCTTGGTGCCCTCATACTTTTTATCAGCTGCTCTCTTTTATAATAAGAATTCCTGAAAGAGGTGTATATACTCATTTTCTTCACTTCCTTATCTCCAGTTTTCTCTTTAACATTTTTATACCACCGCTACACTGAAATTCACTTTGGTATTGTCACAATGACTGTATCTTTCCCAATCTGACAGTCACTTCTGCCTTGGTATTTCCCAATACAATATTTGACATCATGAACACGTTTTCCTTCTTGAAAAAGTTTCTTCACTTGGCTTCAAGACTATCAAGCTCATATGGAAGTTTTCCTATTTACTGACTACTGTTCCCCATTCTTAATGTTGGAGTGTCCTAAACCTCAATCCTAAAATATGTATTACCTATCTAAATCATCTCATGAAATTCAATGACTTTAAGTGTTCTATATAAACTGATGATTTCTACACACATATAACCATCATTTACTTCTTCTCTGAGTTCCAGACTCATTTACAGAACCACTGACTTACTAGTTAAATATCTCATAGGAAGTTTAAACAGATAATTCGTGATTTCTCACACCCAAATCACAAATCTGCCCAAACATATCTTCCTCATTTCAGGAACGGGCACTACCCTTTATCCATTTGCTAATGCTAAAACTTGAGAGTAATCTTTAATTTTTCTTTTTTCTTATCATCCAAAATTTAATCCATCAGCTACTCCTCTTGGACATATCTTCAAAATATATCCTGAGTCCAACAGTTTCTCACCACCTTCACTTTTATCTCTCTAGTCTACAAGTCATCAATTTCTGGCTGTATTACTTTAACAGTCATCTAACTGGACTTCTAGTTTCTACTCTTTCTCCCCATAGTTTATTGCCCATGTAAAGGAGAACATGAGCTTTTCAAAAGTACCTCATGTACCATAGCAGAGAATAGCTAGTTGTTCAAAAATCTAGGGTTTTTATTCCTTGCTTTGAAAGCTAGAGTACCTTTTACAGTTTCCCTTGCAGTTTTGTCATACAACTCCTTTTAGCCAATGAAATACGGGGAAGTGACATTTGCCACTGCCAGGTCTAACCCTCAGATGCTCCCATATAAGATTCCCCCACGCTTCTTCCCCTTATGCTAGTTTGATGCAGCAAGCATGCAATTTGCTTCCAGATGGAATAACGCTGGGTGTCTGGATTGCCCTCTGAAGCAGAGTTACCCACTGATTAGGAATACATGTTCTGTATTTTATATGAATGGGAAATAATGTTACATGTTTTTGTGCCTTTGTATATTTTTGGATTTATTTGTGACAGTAGCTAGAATTATCCTAATTAGTACATTCTTTAATACAAAATTCTTCAATGGTTTCCCACTATTTTAGAATAAATTTAAACTTCTCTCCATGCCTTTTGAGGCTCTAATGAATTGGGCCTTGAAGAAAAACTATGATTTCGTCTCCTCCTCATTCATTCTCCTCTACCCATACTCTCCTGTTGCTATTTCTAAAACATACCAAACTAATTCCTATCCCAGGAACTTTATGTTTACTTGCCCCTCTGCCTGGAATGCCCTACCCTCAGATATTCATGTCTGCTCAAATGATAATTTCTTAGAGAATCTTACCTCATATCCCATCAAATATGGCATTTCCATACCTATCATTTTTCCTGTCTCATAACTACCTATACCTATGTCAATTATTTATTTGTTTACTACCTTACTATCTATACCTCCTACTAAAAAATCAGCTCCATGAGAACAGAAACTTTTCCTTTCACGGCTGAATTCTGGCTAACTATACTAGTATCGGAAATCAATAAATATTTATCGGACTAATGAATAAACACAGGATGGATGGATGGAGGGATAAACAAAAAATTCCTTCGTGGTAGGCCATCTCTAAAAAGACCCCCAATGATTCCTGCCTGTTGCTATTCATAGCCTTGTGTAGTCCCCTCCTCTTGGGCAACATGCTTCTAACCAGTAGATACAACAATAGTGAAGGGATATCTCTTCTGTGGTTAGGTTATATGAGACTGTGACTTCCCTATTGCTAGCAGACTCTCTCTGTTGACTTGCACCCTTTGATAAAGCAAACTGCCATATGGCAAGTAACTGTGAGGAGCCACTAGCCAATAGTCAATTGGGAACTGTAGCCTTTACTCAAACAACCCACGAGAAACTAAATTCTGACACATGAGTTTGGAAGTGGATCCTTCCCTAAAGCCATCAGATGAGAACTCAGCCCTGGGCAACACCTTGTGAGATGCTGAGCAGAGAGACCAATGAATGCCTAGGTTCTTGACCCACAGAAACTGTGAGAGAAGACATGTATGAGCTTTTACACGTCTAAGTTTGTTTTAATGTGTTACACAGAAAAACATAACTAATACACCCTTGAAGAGCTACTGATCTAGGTAGAGCAAAAAGAAAACAAAAGAAAATCTGTTTGTTCCTCATAGAACCAAAAAAGATAATAGAAAAATATTTTGTGCTTCTTTCTTGGATGTCTGGTGCCCTATAATATAATCTGATATCAATGTGCAGTGTTTTCCAGTTTTACTTCCAAATTTTGTAGGGAAAGGATGAGAGTAAATTTTTATCATTCTGGAAAGTCATTTTTGATGTAGAATGTGGTACCATCAGAACAAGAACATATTTTCCCTTCATCCAGACAGCAGCAACATCTAAGAGCACAAACATCCAGGCTCTCCCTCTTAGAAACTGTCATTTATTGGCTGACTGCTTCCACCTCTTCCATTTTTTCTTAAAAATAATACAAAGGAAAAATAGAAAGGCAACATTATTTTGTTCTTGTTGCTTTTATCCTTACTAGATTAGTAAGGAAACTTTCGGAGGAGACCAATCACGGAAACCTTAGATTTGTTTCAAATATATTGATAAAGCTTGGTCTGGTTGTACACTTACTTACAAAATGTTTGATTCCCTTAAACAACATTTGAGAGCTACAATAAAAATTCTTGATTCAAAATGTTTTATTCTGTCTATGTTAAAAAATACCAAAGATGAGAATAAGTTTCTGCTCTAGAAACAGAGAATAAAATAAAAAATTGAATTAAATGGGAAAGCAGTGACAAATTTTAACTCTGAAATAAATGTGTGAGATTCACTGACAACAGGGAAGCCCGTTCAGATTCTCACTCCTCCAGTGGTATGGTTTAACACAAAGCCTAATAGGTATTTAGCCAGTAACTAGAACAGCAAAATGGCGTCTGCAGCCCCTTAATGCCTGTATCTGTGACGATGCACTGAAACTACTCAAATTATCATTGAAATCTTGAAGTTAGTGTCAAATTAGGGAATTTGTTTTTTTCAAGGGGTTAGGCTAGAGCAATACATATGCTTTGGCTTAAATGACCCAATGGTGGAGTGTTGGAAAGTAAAAATAATCTCTGATAACAGGAATAGGGATTATCAAAATAGCTATGCCTGCAACAAACTTGTAAATTCTCATTTCTTGAAATCAAGTGTTCATTGGAGATTTTAAATCATTTTCATTTTGCTATGATCAAGAAGAATAAAGTCTCACGCCCATGTCTTCAACTGAACCACCAGCCAGCTACTTAGGTTGAGAACACATAATGTTTCATCAACACAGTGCAGGAGTAATACCAGTGTGTTGGTGCCTACAGGAAAAATAATACTACAGCAAAAAGAAAATGTAAATTTCTTTTGATTTTTCATTTGGTATTGGGATTTTTACTCTTTATACAATTGATTGTGCATGCAACCAAAGGGGAGAAAAACATCAACTAAATGGGTTTTTTAACTATGCTGCAGAATAGGTAAAATAGACTTGCCAATAAATTCAACAGAAAAAAATCAAACTTTCTCAGGAGAAGAAAAACCATGAACATCAGCCTTTATTCAATCCCAATCCAGATCCATGGAAATGAAAGGAAGGAAAAGTTAAGAATTAAGGTCTATTTGAATCCATTCAATCTGCAGGGTGAAAAGCCAGGATAGAAAGAATATTTCATCTAATAAAAGATTAATGTGAGAGCTCTTCTGAGTGATAAGCACATTGCTTCCTCTCAGAGCTAATTATGCCTTTGAATCACATTCACAAAAGAAGATACAAAGTAACCTTCAGCAAATACTTATTTTAATTGCGTTACAGTGAACACTTCTTTTTGAGCTAATTGGGTTATTTTTCGGGGAGGTACACAAATCCCTCTGTTCTCAGTAGAATGTTGAAGATGAACAATGTTATTCCTTTGTAAGAATTGTAATATAATTATTGACATCAGATTGTTTTTTTCAAAAGATAAATTTAAATTGAATTTATTTTGACCATGAATTATTCTATAGAGTTTTTGAAGGGCCCAAAGCTCAGGAATCAATTGACAGCTGTGGTCTGTGTCTTCACGTAGAAAGAAAAGAGGTTTTCTGTAACCTTATGTGTACATACCCATCCAGACAACAGAGAAGCTAGGGCTGAGATTGCTTTACATCCAATCTCAGTTGCCCTTCCAAAAAAATACATGCACATATTACACTAATAACGCTTATGAGAGAGACTTATATCTTCTAACTATTCAGTGGTATACCAAGGTACAAATTATGTGAGTGGGTTATCTGGCAGGGTGGAACATTTAATTACTGAAATTGTTTATAATTCATGGTGCACGGTGGTAATAAATTATAACCCAGATTTTAGTAGGTATTATTTTTTTCAAATTCTCAGACAATGCACCTCCCACAAATGCAGCTGGGGCAGACCACTTCACCCCCACCAATTTGATATATCACTTGGTGTAACTACTGAATTCATGTTATCATATTAAATTCTCTCAGTTTAGGAAAGGAATCTCAGAGGATAAGTAACTTTCCTTACAAGGTTTCTCAACCAGTTACTCAACTAGTTACACAAGTTACTCAGCTTATTCAACTAGTAACTAGCAGAGCCACAGTTAACACCAATTAAAACCAAGAGCTTCCTAATTCCGAAGGCCATACACTAACCACTATTTATGCTGCTTAAATGTGGAGTCTGAGTCTCCCAAGTATCACCTCCTTCTTCATTCCTTAAATATCACATTCCCAGTATGGGAGTATTCAAGCTAACAGAAATGACACTTGCACCCCAACTTTCCTTGTGATGAGGGAAGTTTCCCTTTCCTTACAATATATGAATCTTGGTGGAAGAAAGAGCCATATATGGGGTGCAGAAGAGGACATCGGCGTCTCCACCTCTGCCAAGGACAGAACAAAAAGAGGAGAACGAGTCTGTACAAATACTGTGTATATCACCAACCCTGCTACTCCACATGAAGACTGCACCTTCCCTTAATTTGAAAAAGGTGTGGATCCCTCATCACCTAAATCTCTCAGACTCAGTTTACTCTCCCCTCAAGTCAACATGTTATATACAAATATAAATGTATATAATGAAAGTATGCAGAGGGGTTTCTACTTCCCTTATTATCTATTGATTTGAAAATTAAACTCACCAAAACATTTTCATAGTACCACAAGGATGAGATTAAATAACCCAGATGTTGAGAAATGTACTTATGAAGACTGTATAATTGCCTTTGTCAGACTGTAAACTAACCAGACCCCTCCTAAGTGAGTGGTTTGCCCAAAAGTGAATGAATGTTTTCACAGCCAATATTCTGGGAAGGACATGAGGAACAAAGTCTTATAGGTAAAGCGAAATCTGCTTCTTTCTCAGGAAATGGGGTTAACGTAGTTTGGACTCCTGGGTGTGCAGGTAGCTATGAACCATCATTTACAGTGATGGTTGGCGAGCTGCCCCCATCACATAATGCCACACGGGAATAAGATAGGAAATTAGCACCCTGTGGTCCCTAGGACAGGTTGGGCCTAGGTCTGTGCAGTAGTTGTAAGTGGCACTCCACTTGAGTTTCCTTAAAAGTTACAGGCAGATCTCTGTTATATAGTGGGAAATGAATAAGTTCCAAGTCCATGCTCAATATAAAGCCACAAGGGAAAGCAGGGCCCCTCTCCTGAGGCCAAAATTACGGGGGCAAAGATATATATAGAGGACAGCTTTGCCCAATGGAGTCATGATTTTACAAGGAGGGATGCTATAGCAGAAGCAGCATGATGAGAATTCTGGATTGGAATAAAACGAGAGGTCTGTTCATGAGCAAAGTAACCTGGATACTTTCAGCAATATCTAGGAGATGTAATGAGGTGTTAATTGACAGCTATAAAGGAATTCACACCTTTGTAGCTATAATATTTCAATGAACAAAGGATTCAATTTCAAGTTTTCTGTTACAAAACACCTTATTTTGTCTGTTGATCTTATGGAAGTATGAATAAGTATCCTTAGTCTTTACAGTCTCCTGATCAATAGTAAACAAACAAAAAACCCTTCCTATCTAGATAGTAAAAAGAATGTAATACTACACAGTGGAAGACTATGGGCTAAGTGATCAATTCCTTTTGATAAAAGTACCAGGGAAATTACATGAGAAAAAGATAGTCTATTCAACAAGTAGATATGAAATAATCGGATATTCATATGAAAAGAACAAACCTTGATTATTACCTTTACCATAATATAAGTCAACTCCAAAAGGATTATAGGCGCATATATAAAAACTAAAACTGTAAAACTTCTAGAAGAAAACATAGAAGAGAATCTTTAGACCTTCAGTGAAAATTTCTTGGCTAATAACTCTGAATTATAAAAAAGAAAAGTGAGAAATTGGACATTATCAAAATTAAAAATCTACTCTTCAAGTGATGCTGTTCAGAAAATAAAAATATAAGCTATAATTTGGGAGAAAATATTTACAAAATATATATCTAATAGAAGACTTATATCCAGAATAAACAAAGAAATCTGGAACTTACAATAAGAAAACAAACAACCCAATGAAAAAAAACACATAATATTGGAATGGACATTTCACCAATGAATTGAAAACAAGATCGTGAAAAGATGATTAGCACCATTAAACATTAGGGAAATAAATGCAAAATAAAAGCACAGTGAGATCACACTGGAAAAGCTAAAACTAAAATAATTGACAATACCAAGTGCTTGCAAGGATTTGAAACAACTGAAAAATCTCATAAATCGCTGGTGGAAATGCAAAATATTACAGCCATTTGAAAACACTTTGTTAATTTCTTAAAAATGTACAGATTTGCTTATCAAACAACCTACTCATGCCACTCATAGGTATTTACCCTAGATACATAAAACATTTATGTCCACAGAAAGACCCAGATGCAAATCATATAGGTTTGCTGCAGTTTTATCCATAATTGCCAAAAACTGAAAATAGTTTCAATATCCATCAACTGGATAATCAAAATCCATAGAATAGAATACTAACTACTCCTCAACAAAAATAAATGAACTACTGATACATGAATAAATCCCAAAAGCACTATGTTAAGTGTAGGAAATCTGGTACAAAAGGCATGATTCCATATATACGACATTCAAGGAGAGGCAAAAGCTTTGGGACAAAAAACAGTTTACTGGTCACCAAGAACTGGATGTAGGGAGAAAGATTTACTAGAAAGGGGATTGAGGGTACTTTCTGGAGTAACAGAAATGGTTTATATCTTGATTGCAGTTGTTATACAACTGTGTTGTTATACAACTGTGTATATTTGTCAAAAATCGTTATCAAGCTATACATTGAAAAGGAGTGTTTTTATTGTACATAAATTATACCTCAATAAAACTGAATTGAATTGACCTTTGAGGGGGTAAAAAGCAAAACCAAAAAAAATTACATCTCTACCATTTATAATCTTATGCAAATTATTTAAACTCTCTTGGCCCCATCTCCTCATCTGTATAACTAATAACCCTTATATTGCAGAATTCTTTAAGATAATATATGTAACATGGCTACCAATGGTTAAATCTTACTTCTGAGTTTTAGTTTGCATATGACTCGGGAGATCAGTTAATAGAACACACAGCTTAATTGAGCCAAGGTGCTGACCACTGGAATTACCCTTCATAGCCCGTGTTGTCATCACTGCTATGAGATTTAAGATGCAGTTTACTTATGTCTGCTTCTAGATTTCTGTAGTGCTTCTCAAGTTGAGCCCCATCTTCCCACAGCACTTTCCAATTGGATAACTGGCTTTGATGCAGTGAGTTTTTGATCCTGAGTCCTGCAATGGTTTTCAGCAAGGCTCAGAGCTCAGACTCTATTCGGGTCCCCATCTGCTTCTACTGTAACTACAGAAGATTCCCTTTCAAACACTGGGGGCTTATACAAACCCTTTGGGAAGATATTTGACAGTAACTATGAAAAAGGAGTATAAACACAACCTATGATCTAATAATCCCACTCCTAGCTACATACTTGTACTCAAAAGAAAGGTGCATATATGTTCACCAAAATCCCTGCATAATAATGTTCCTAGCAATTTCGACTATTTACAATAGTGAAAGCTGGAAAAAATTCAAATAGAATGGCTATATAAGAGGTGTTAAATACACATACGCTAAAGCAGTAAGAATGAAAAATTCACAGCGTGAAATAACATGGATGAACCCCACAAATGAAATGGGGGAAAGGGGAAGGAGATACAAAAGAGTGCATGTTGTATAACTTCATTTTTTTAACCTATAAATACAGGCAAATTACTGTATGGTGTTAGAAGTCATGATAGTAGTTATCCTGATGGGGAGAGACAGATAATGACTTGAAAAGGGCACAAAGAGGATTTCCTAGAGGGCTGGAAATATTCTGTGTATTGAGATAGGTCTTTCTACATGGATTTGTTCAGTGTGTGAACATTCATGGAAGTGCAAGCTGATGAGATGTACACCTCTCTTAATGTTACTATATGATGCTACAATATTTGAATTTGAAAAGTACACTTAGAAATAATAAAATAATTGAATCTTTAAAAATCTGGAGTTCTGCCTTGCTCTTGCCAACATCTGTCTCCTCCATCCCAGGCTTCACCATCTTTTGCTTCTGGAGTCATGAAAAGACTGATGGACAAATCCTCTGGAATGAGGCTTGCTAGCCTCCCAAAATTTGTAAATAAAGCTCTTCACCAAACTCAAATCAGCAGCTAGAATCAAGATGTCTTCCACTTGCCTATACTATTACTACAAAATATCAAATTCCATGGAGCCCATGCTGTTCTTTCCCAGCTGAACGTCTAATATCAGCTAAACCTACCTCCATCTTTCTTCTTTTCATTCACTCATGCATTTTCTCATTAATTTATTCTTCCATTATTTCAACTATGTTGGACATTATGCTATAGTATGGAGATAAGCTTAGCAAATAAATTCATGGCCCATGCAACCTCCCTCTGGTTCACTTCATTCCTTTAGCTTCACAGTGTGAGATCATCAACCCCCACCCCACCCCCAAGCTAATATATCTGATATCAAATAAACCATCATAATTTGGCAAGTTGTCTCTATCCACCACAGTTCATGACAGGTAACCACAGAGATACAGATGGACCATGGTTGTCATGGTGATCAAATCAGTCAAATCTATTTTGGAAGAAGTAAGAAACCAACCACATGAACTAAATGAGTCCATTACATGTTAGGTCAGCTACCGGCATGGTCAAAGCGGCCGGGAGCCAAGTCATACCCCTCTGCCAATCAGACCCCTCCCCACCTGACGGAAACTGAGGCCCCTGGCCTTTCCCGGAAAAGGCAGCAGACCGCTGGTGCGATATACAAATCCGAATGCAGCTGCTCGTGCCCGATCTGCGCTGGGGGGGACTGCTCATCTGCCACCTCACTCAGCAAACCCCCACCCCAAAAATCGCATATATGCCTTTCTCGCTCTGCCCTGGGCGCGACTTCACCGGCCTGTCTGTGGACCGGTGAACCTCGCCCGCAAGTGCAGAATAAAGCACTCACTTTTCTCAACCCGCCTGACTCTCTTAGCCTCATTAGCTCGCGCAAACTTTACATTACATAACTCTAGTGTATGTAAATACAATTTAAAAAAAAATTAAAACCGGAATTAGAAATATGCTTCTATTCTCTGCTTGTAACTTGCTTTTTCTTGTTTGGGAATCATAATACCCTAAATTTCTAGCAGTTTTTAAATACTTTTTCGTCTCATTTTCATGAATTAGGTAGCCCATTTAAGTGAAATGTGGACTTCTGGAGCTATTTTTTTAAGATTTTTTTTTTTAAGGCATGTAACATTTCTCTATGAATTTATCAGCTTCGTTAATTAATAACTTGCTCACTGAGTTTAATAAGGTCATGTAATAATACAGCTCATTAACAATGATTTCAGCTTTTCGGAATAACACACATAGCCATATTTGTGTCAATCTTTTGCGTAAAACTCATGAAAATTGTAGAATATTTCTGTGTTCCCAGATTCAACCCCATTCCAAAGAAAGCTGACAGTTGAGACTGAAGACACTTTTTAAATTTAGGTTTGTTGGAATATAGATCTGGATAGTATTTGATATGTCGACACCCAACAGGAATTGTAAATATCCTTTTGAACATACCACTTTCCAGGACAGTCTCAGTGATGACTCCCATTGTGTTAGCACAAAACAGTAACCAGACTCAAGGCTACAAATTGTCCGCGTTTGTTCTGAAAGAGGCTTTGACATTTCCAGTTACATATGCATTCACTGATAGACTTCTGCCCTTTGCTCAGAAAAGATACACTTTCAGGCATATCCCACAGATAACAAATACTATTCCATTTCACCTCCAATCTCATCTTTATTTAAAATTCCCTTTCTTTAATTAGCTTGAGGAATTTGGGGTACACTTATAAATGGTACACTTCCTTTCCACAAACATTATTTAGTGCTTCTTATAGTTCAGACAAAGACAAATAAGACACTCTTGTGACCTGAACCTCTATAACATTTCCACCAATCTACCAATTTTGAATCACTTGAGTTCCCTTAGCAATCTGAAACCTGAGTGGTTTTAGTTTCCAATGAATAATCTAAGTCTCTAAAAAAAACGAAAAACAAAACAAAACAAAAATCAAAAACCAGCTTTACCACAGATTTTTGCCTGTTCTTACAGGCCACACTGAAACAAAGGGTGAATATTCCTCCATTATCTTCTCTCTTGCTCACAACATCTCCCTGACTACTCTTTTCCATCCACTCTACCCATAGACTTCCATGCCCAGGTTGGTAAGGTGATTTTTATAGGAATCTCAAACTGTTGAAAAGTGCCATACTTCTTTCTAGAATCCCCAGAGCAATTTTTGTGCTGAGAGTCTTCTGACTATTATATTTCACAGATGAGGACGGGGGATAACATGCTAGGTGCAGAAAACTAGCGTAGACACAGGATGAACTTGCCACCACCTGAGTCCTATTTTGGTGACTTTCTACTTAGTCCTAGAACATTTATGGGGATTTGTCATTTTAGAGATATAGTGATGAGAAAAACAGCCTCTAATTTCTTAGTAACTATAAAATCATGAAAAATATGTTATAACTATACCAACTGATTTTTTCTCCAATCAATTACCAACGTGATTTTATTTCAAGGTCAATACTAAAGGTCATTTTATATGCAGAAAATGTCCCTGAACTGAATTTATTGCCTCTCAGGCTCTCAACAGGCTTAGTACTCCTGGATCAGAATTTCAATTGTGCTAACATTAAGTGCTGCATTTTTTTTTTCTGGTTAGGTGGCTGGCAATTAATACTAATAATATGCGAGTTGTGACATATCCTTAAATGTTTTCATTAGAATGATACCTACCTTAAGGAAAAGGCCGTGTTGTTGTTGTTATTGTTATTATTATTATTATTATTATTTTGGCTTAACCAACAGACATTTATTTTCACACAGTTCTGCAGTATTTAAGACCAAGATCAAGGTGTAGGCAGCGATAGGTCCTTCTAAGGCCTCTCTCCTCGGCTTATAGATGGTCATCTTTTCCCTGTATCTTTACCTGGTCTTCTACATGTGTGCATCTGAGTCCTGATCTCTTCTTCTTTTTTTATTGAGGTATAACTGATATATACTATTATGTTAGTTTCAGGTATATAACATGATTTGATATTTGTATGTATTGCAAAATAATTGCCACAATAAGTCTAGTTAATATTCATCATAATACATAGTTACACATTTTTTTCTTATGATGAGAACTTTTAAGAAATACTCTCTTAGTAACTTTCAAATACATAATACAGTATTATTAACTATAGTCACCATGCTATACATTATATCCCTATGACTTATTTATTTTATAACTGGACGTTTGTACCTTTTGACTACCTTTACTTGTTCCAACCACTCCTCATGCCCCACCTATGGCAATGACCAATATATTCTCTGTATCAATGAGTTCAGGCTTTACTTATTTGTTTTTTTGTTTTAGACTCCACATATAAGTTGAGGTTATACGGTGTTTGTCTTTCTCTGTCTGACTTATTTCACTTAAGTTAATGCCCTCAAGGTCCATCCATGTTGTCTCAAATAGAAAGATTTCATTCTTTTCTATGGCTAAATAATATTTCATTATACACATATACCACATTTTCTTTATCCATTCATCCATATATGGACACCTAGATTGCTTCCACATCTTGGCTGTTGTAAATAATGCTGCAATGAACATGGGTGCTGGGGTAGTGCCTTTATCTTTTCAAGTTAGTATTCTCATTTCCTTCAGTTAAATACCCAGAAATGGAATTGCTGGGTCACACAATAGTTCTATTTTTAATTTTTTTAGAAATCTCAGTAATGTTTTCTATAGTGGCTGCAGGAATTTACATCCCAACTAACAAGTAGATTTCCCTTTTCTCTGCACCCTTGCCAGCATTTGTCATCTCTTGTTTTTTGATAATAGCCGATAGGTGTGACTTGATATTTCTTTGTGGTTTTGATTTGCATTTCTCTGATGACTAGTGATATTGAGAACCTTTCCATGTACCTGTTGGTCATTTGTGTGTCTTCTTTGAAAAAAGTCTCTATTCAGGTCATTTGCCCATTTTTTAAATCAGACTATTTGAGGTTTTGTTTTGTTTGCTACTGAGTTATATAAGCTCCTTATATATTTTGGGAATTAACCCCTTTTCAGATAAATGGCTTGCAATGATGTGTTAACTAACCTTATCAAGGTAATCATTTTTCAATACATACACATATATCAAATCACAACATTGTACAACTTAAACCTATACAATGTTATATGCCAATTATAGCTCAATAACTGGAGGGGAAAAAAGAAAGGAAATAGGAATATAGAACAAGCAGGGGAAATAGAATGCACTTTTTAAAATGGTAGATTTCAATTCAAATACATCAGCAATTATATTACATATAAATGGACTGAGTGCCTCTCTTATAAGAAAAATATGATCAGACTAAAGACAATTACAACCCTATACTATTACAAGAGGCATCTAAAACATAAAGATACAGAAAATTTGAAAAGAAAAAATAGACCCTACAAATACTAACCAAAAGAAAAACTGACATAGCTAGATTAATATCAGAGAAATTAGACTACTAAGAGAAAGCACTAATGGGGATATTGAGAAAATTTTCAAAACGATCAATTTAATTCACCAGGGAAATATTTATATCGGTCTAAAATTATGCCCTTAAAATATGCAAAGCAAAAATTAACAAAACTAATAAAATGTGAGCTAAATAAATGGAGAGAAAAAGCATTTCACGGATTGGAACACAGTATTAGAAACCTGCTGATTTTTTCACCAATGAATTTAAAGAATTAATGCAAGCATCATCAAAATCCCAACAAGCATTTTCTGGAACTTTACAAGTGAACTTTAAATTTTATGTGGAAATGCAACCACTACTATAAATAATGAATTTTATTTTTATCTTTCCCAGTCCCATATTTTATTTATGCATCATGTCTTAATTTACTGGCTTTAATCTGCAGAATGATATTGAATAGAAGGAGCTCTATTAGTATCAACAAAATTGATACATTTTTAGATTATTTTCTATCAGAGTACTTGTTGTCATTGTCTTATATATGTTTTTCATAATGAATGTATCACATTTTTTCAGAAGTATTTTCTGCATCTATTTAGATTAATATATGAGTTTTCTTCTTTACTCTGTTATTGTGATGAATTGCATTGGTTGGCTTTCATATATTATACCAACCTTGCATTCCTAAAATAAAGCCAACTTAGTCATGGCATGTTATCATTGCTGTGTCTTACTGGATATAATTTGATATCATGTTATTTAAAACTTTTGCATTTATGTTTATGGGTGAAATTGACCTGTAACTTTCCTTTTAACGCCCTGTCAGGCATTGATATTAAGATTTGCTAGTTTTATAAACTGAATTGGCAAGTCTTCCCCTTTTAGTTTATCTCAGAATTTTGTTTCCTTTTCCTTTCTTTTTCTTTTGAGGTTAGTGTTATTCTTAAATATTTAGTAGAAGAAAGGTTTGCTAAAATCTCCCTCTGTGAAGATTATTTATTTTTCTTTTTAGTTTCATCACTATTTGCTTTATACAGCTTACACATATAGAACATATAATTAATATTACATCATTACAAAATAACCCAACTTGTCCTTAATGATGTATCTTGCCTTCGATATTAATCTAACAAGACCAGCTTTCCTTGTTAGCATATGTGTCATATAGCTCTTCCTACTCTTTTTATTTCCAAATTTTCCATATCTTATGTTATATGGGCATCATTGTAGCATGTATTAATTGTGTTTTAATCCAACGTCAATTCTTTGCTTTTGGGTGGAATCAGATACCGTGTTTCCCCGAAAATAAAATTTAGCCAGACAATCAGCTCTAATGCATCTTTTGTAGCAAAAATTAATATAAGACCCGATCTTATATTATATTATATTATATTATATTATATTATATTATATTATATTATATTACATTATATTATATAAGATCCGGTCCTCTATTATAGTAAAATAAGACCAGTCTTATTTTAGGACTACAAGTTTAGCTATATAGAAATCCCAAAGAATGTACAAAAAAGCTCCTAGACTACTGAGTTCAACAAAACCACAGGTTCAAAGGTCAGCACACACTATTCAATCATGTATACTAGCATTGCACAATTGGAAATTTAAACTGAAAACAGAAGTCTAAACCTATACTAGAATTTTTTATGTATCCCCATTCCTCTTACCCTATTTACTCTATTTTACCTCTTTGCTGCATGCTTTATTCTGGATATTTCCTTCTGAAATGCCTTTCAATTCATTATTGTACATTCAACTTTGAATGTCATATTTTTAACTCATCCATTAAATTCTTAAAGTTCAATATTATATTTTTTCAGTTACAGAAGTTGTATAATTTATTACTTTTTATTATTTCCAGTCCTCTTTCAAAATTCTCATTACTTAGTTATTTCCAAGTACATAATGAACAGAGTTATTTTAAAGTCCACATCTGATTTTTTGATATTTTTATCACCTATAATTCTACGTATCATCTAGCTATAATATGTTGTTCCTCTTGGCTTTTGGCCACATTTTCTTCACTTACATGTGTAGGTATCTCCTGCCTGCTGAATGTGAGCCATTTTATATAAATATAATAGGGACAATTTGAGGCCTGGGGTTATGTTATTTTCTTTCATGGAAGAATTAATTTTCCCCTGGCACAATGGAAAGGACACTAGCAAATCAAGAGAACCTAATTCTTTCAAAGAATAGGAGAATTAAAAGCAAGGCTTCACCCCTGAGAGTATAGGACTGTTTCCAGTTTACTCTAACAAGATATAAACTTTCAGAGTTCCAACCTATGGAGTTGATCAAGCTCTCACCATATTGGAAGGCTCTAAATTCCAATTTTGTAGTGCAAGCCTCATGAGCCTGTCAAAACTCTGATTAAATAAAAAAGAAATACATAGAGGAATGAAAGAAATAAAAATGTCCCTACTCAGGGACTACAAGGTTAGCTATAAAGAAAATCCCGAAGAATTTACAAGAAAGCTCCTAGACTACTACTGAGTTCAACAAAACCACAGTTGCAAAGGTCAGCACACACTATTCAATCATGTGTACTAGCATTGTACAATTGGAAATTTAAACTAAAAACAGTGCCATTTATTGGTACAACAAAAATTAAATATCAATACTATAAATCTAACAAAACATGTACAAGAACTCTATATTTAAATCTTTAAAATGCTGATAAAAGAAATAAAAGACAACCTAAATAAATAGACATACCACTATCGTGTATTAGAAGATTCAACATAACAAAGATGTTAGTTCTCCCCAAATTTATCTATATATTTAATAGATTACCAATCAAAAGTTTAGACTATTTTGTAGATGTGAACACATTGAGTTTAAAATTTGCATGGAAGAGCAAAGAAACTAGAATAGCTAAAACAATTGTTAAAAATGGGAAGAGTTGGAGGAAGTAAATTTAACCCCTACCAAAGACAATGTGGTATTGGTGAAGGGATAGCACATAAATCAGTGGAATAGAAGAGAAAGTTCAGAAATGTTTCCACACAAATGCAGCAATTCGATTTTGACAAAGATATTAAAAAATACAATAAATAGATTATTATTTTTTTCAACAAACAGTATTGGAGCAATCATAACTATGTACCAAAAAAAAAAAAAAAATGAACTTTGACCTAAACTTCTCACCTTATAGATTAAAACTAATTCCAAATAGATCATAGATTTAAATGTAAACATAAAGTTATAAAACTTTTAGAAGAAAACATAGGAAACATATTCATGACCTAGAATTTGGTGAAGCGCCCATAAACAGTATAGTAAAAGCATGACCCATAAAGAAAAATTTTTTAAAATTAGACTTCATCAAAATTAAAAATTTTGCTCTGTGATAGGCACTATTGACAAAATGTAAAAACAAACCACAGACTGAGAAAAAAAAAAAAACATATCAAATCACATATAAGACAAAAGTGTACCTAAAATATATAAAGAACTCTCCCTGTCTGCCCTGAGTCAGAATGAATAAAAGAGAAAGAATAACACTATTTGGGCTCTCTCTTCATGGAAGAAAACATCAGGACTTGACAAGAAGTATTTGCTACTGACATTCCCTGGCTTTTTGTTCTCTTAACCCCTGAGCTTAGTCATTAAGCCTGTGGTCAACCAGGAGTGAGACTTTCCAATTCAGGGAGAAGAGCGAGTTATGGAGGCAGAGCTCTGCTCCCCCTTCACAAGACCAGTCTCTTAAAACCGCCACTGCTCTTTTGTGTATTATCCTGGGACAACTTACAGACAGTTTAGGTTTGAATCCAGTATATTCTGAAATTGGTCAGAAAGGAGCACTAATTAAATCAATTCCACTCTGTACTCAAAGCTGAACATAAAACTGATTCTCCTCTATATTAGTTCTCAAGTGCATCCAGCAACATCACCCAAAATAGCACATCATAAGTCCTTCAATGAGATTAAATGACAACATGAAGATACAATAATAAAATGCCAAAATAGAGATGCACCAAAATTGAATATAAACCCCTTCCTATTATCAAACTCCCAGAGAGGAAAGATCAGAGATTGAATTTCCTTGCAAGTTTAAGTACAAAAACATTCAATTCCAAAGAAATTGAACTTTTAAATCAAATTGTCTTGCTCTTGAGAGTTAAAAACCCAAAGTCCAAAGAGCCTTCTCCCTGTTTTTTGTTTTTTGTTTTTTGGTGTGTTTTTTTATTCTGTTCCGTCTTAGTTAGAGACATTCTCAGTGCTTCGGTACAATTGCATATTGCCCTGAATATTCCAGGCAAGATTGTGTGCTCAAAACAGTACGTAGTTTGCCAGACCATACAGAGACTCGGGATTCGACGAATAAAGAAGTGTGGTGGAGAATGACACTGGTCACTTATGAACACAAATTCGATTGAGAAAAATATTGTACCAAGAAGTTAATATTGGTACTGTGCATTTACCACTATTTGGGGGAGAGGAGGGCATCTATCTATGCATATTGCCTCATCTCCAACAGTGTGCCATTTAAAATATAATTACCTTCTACAAATTTTTGAAATTTACAATGGTGGCCCAAGATCCGTGCAATTGGTGAAACACAAACATCTTTACTGTAGCACAGAATGGAAAATGCCATCTCACAGGCACTCTCCATGGAGCAGCAGGATTCCAGAACCACAGTGCTTGTCTTGGGCTAGGTTGCTTCAGTAATGAGATAATCAAGTCTCAGGACCACAAGAAGTTCCTAACCATGTGGGCTGAAAACAGTCTTATTTAAAATAACACCTAAATTGTTTCCCTTTTTGAAATCACATCCTTTGAAGCTGCACAACCTTTCCTAAACTGCTCTCCAGACTAACTGCTCCAAGATGAAGTTCCTATGGTACAAGTGGATATGCTCTTGATTAATATTTACTTTGTTTGTATGAATCTTGGGGCAATTCTAGTAGCAGCAACATAGGGAAGGGGCCTGTAATGAAAGCAGCCCAGAGTGAGGCCTGCCCTGCTCTGTCCTCATGACTCCCTGTGAATCTTTGGCCAAACTCCACCTGAGTCACAAAAGCACACTCTCCGCCATCTGCGGTCTCACCTTCCTCAATTGCTCTGCTCTTTTACAACCCATCTTGGAGTCTAGGCCTGTTCGTTTGAATTCACTATCTTATTATATTCAATTTCTGCTAATGAAACGTAATACATTTTTATCCTCCATTATATTACATTTTCATTCTGATCAAAACAAATATTGCCAAGTAAAAGAAAATAAGGGTTAAAAAATTGAGAGAAGTCATCCTTTTTAGACAAATATCACTGATTTTTAATTATCTATATGATTAAAGAAAAATTCTAAATAATAGATATACATTACCTATATGTGTAACTATGTTTTATATATATATATTATATATGATTTTTCTTCTAATTAAAAAAAATCAGTGAGCAATTATTTCTACAAAATTGTGTTCATTTCTGTGTCAAACTGTAATATGCCAGTTAAAGAAATCTATAGCATCTGGTGGCAAACATTTTTATAAGTCCTACAATGTATTATTCTAATGAAATTTTCATCAGAATAGAATTGCAGCTATCCTAATAATAAAAAAAGAAAGTTTTAGTTTTGTACACCTCTTCACAAAGATTTTGTGTGTGTGTGCGTGTGTGTGTGTGTGTGTGTGTGTGTGTGTTCTGTTGAGCCTTGGAGAAAGTCTATAAGCTAGTGTGTAATTTTTCCTATTTTATAAATCATTAATCTGAGATTCAGGGGTAGATTTTTCCATACACTAAGTATTTAATAAATGACAAATCTTGGATTTAAAAACAAGTCTGATGACTCTTAGCTCTTTGTTTTTCCTACAAGACTCACTAAGCCTTTGAGAATTTTAGGGAATCATTATTGTCAGTGTATTATTCAGTTAACGCCTCAATAATGCTGTATAACAAATTACCCTGAAGCAGGATTTCTCAACCTCAACATTACTGACATTTGTACAGGATAATTCTTTTTTAAAAAATTAAAATTTATTGGGGTGACATTTGTTAGTAAAGTTACATAGGTTTCAAGTGTACCATTCTGTAATACAGCATGTATATATCACATTGCGTGTTCACCACCCAGAGTCAGTTGTGGGGCCTAGTGTCTTCATGGTAAGATGTTTAGCAGCATCCACGGCTTCTACTCACTAGAACTGCCTGTGGTTGACAGAATAAGAACTGCCCAAACGTATCTACATCCTAATCCCCAGAACCTATAAATATGGAACTTTACATGGCAAAAGGAAATTTGCAGATATGATAAAGGTGATGAGATGTTACTCTCAGGATCATATTTCATTTAATAAGATTTCATCATAACAGACTGGAGGGAGAGATTCTCCTGCTGGCTTTGAAAAGTAAATAGTCATATTTTGAGCTGCCTGTGGAGTGGGTTGCATGGTAAGGAAATGCATGTGACCTGTAGGACCTGAAATCATTCTCCAGATGACAGCCAGTAACAAGCCAATAATGGGTTTGGAAGCAGATTCTTCCCTAGCCCGGCCTCCAGAGGAGAACGTAGCCTGAGAGCACTTGGCAGCCTCAGTGAGACAGTAGAGAACCAAGATAAGCAACGCCCACACTTTTGACCCACGGAAACTGTGAGATAATAAATGTGTGTTTTTTCAAGTCAATAAGTTTGTGGTAATTTGTTATGCAACATTGAAACCTAATGCACCATGACAGTGAATAAAACATGTCTTAAGGCTATGAATGGTGATTCTGGCAGGGAAAGCGATTCAGTATCCAGAGTAAGTGTCTATTCCAATGAGCACGATGTGCTGTCCCTTCCATGGTTAAAATAGTGCCATGTAATCAGCTGACTGCTTCCTTTGGAGATGGGTACTACACCAGGGGCTCAGGGTCAGCTTGCTATTGACAGGTTGAACACTCAGCAATGGCTGTAAAGCAGATCACCCTTGGTGAGTGGAAATCCATGTTGTTAAGTCTAATAATCTATAACCCTATCATGATGGGCACTTTGTGACCCCATAAGAAGTATCCTTAGGACAGATCATGTGGCTTTAATTTTTTTTTTAAGGGTATTATCTCTGACTCATTTTTTTTTGTTCTTTTCTTTTCTTTTTTTTCAGAAATAGAGTAAGGACTTGGCTTCAACTTATTTGGGGACTTTTGTGCGGTTTAGGTCATATGTCAGCTAGTGGCTCTGTAGGATCCACTTCAAAGGTGGCTCACTCACGTAGCTGGCAAGTTTGAGTCCTGGCTCTGACCTTTTGTACCCATATTATTTGGGGAGAGTTGCTGAAATTCTGTGAGCTCCAGACAGCTTGGCTATCAAATAGAGATAATAATATTTACTTTTGTAAGGTTGATTTGAGAATGGGTTATCACAAGTCAAAGCACCTGACAAAGATTATGCTCAAGGAAAGGACACTGTTCCTATCCTCCAGGAGAGGAATGGGAGCTAATGCTTGGAGCATGACGAGGAGTTTGTTCTGGGGGAAGAAATCCATTTAAAAGACCACAAACTCAGATAGTTATTAGAATGGGCCTCAAACATAAGAACCCTGATGGAAGCAGAAACATTCTCTCTTACCCCCGTATCTCCTCACAGTCCTTGCAGCCCAGTCCCCTGTGTACTGCAGTCCAGTGCAATAGTGTACCAGGGAGGGCTGAGCACAGAGGTCTGTCCAGATGTCCTGATGGGTCAGTCCCCTTTCTTCCCCAGAGATAAACCTGCGATCGCCATAGCTTTTTGCTATACCTCACGTACCACTAGTTACGTTTCTGGTAAGTCACACCTGCTCCATATGTAACTTACTGCTCCAGTCAAATTGCTGTATCTGTTGCCCCTTGGGCTCTCCTACCTGTTCATTAGCTGATGCTGCTCCTTCCATCATGAAACCCTCACCTCATTTCTTGCCAGAAAACCTACCCTTGTTTCAGGGTCCATGTCAAATTTTACTTCATCTTTAGACTTTTCCCTGACAGATTTTTCTTTTCTAGGAATTCTCTTAGTATATTACGCTGGCATCAGTCTAAATCTTATATCCCATTCACCTAGAAACCCCCTGAGGTGGTGACTATGTCCTCATCTACTACATCGCCTCTAGCACAGCTTGTTCTTCCTAACATGTGTTCAAAAATTTATTTTGAGTTTTAGACTTCAAGAATTAATTCACATCTTTGCAATAAACTGACTTTCATTGTCAGTGTGAAAATCACAACAATGCTAAATATTTGTATTCCTGTGAAAAGTAAACACCGAATGGAAAAGACTGCATTTTCTCTCTCTCACTCTCTTTCTTCTCTTTGAAACATTTGTTTTCCCTTTTTGTATGAGAACAAAAACCACGTATTTAGATTCCTGACACTATTTAATGCCTAAAGCATTGAATTAGAATCACAATAGTCCTGGAAGGACCTTTAAAGGGTAAAGCAAACCCCTCTCTTATTTCTAAATAAGACTGTAATTAACTCTACCTAGAAAAGTGACCATATATATATATATATATATATATATATATATATATATATATATATATATATATATATATATATATATTATTTTAAGAATTTACTTTAGAAAAGAACTGGCTTAGAAAGGAAAGGTAGAATAAGAAAGCTCAGTCTTTCAGCCCGTGTTAACTTCCTCCTGTTCCAGCAGGTCCCATCTTTGCAGTGAGCATCTCTGTGATGCATTTTGGCATTCTCAGGGAGAATATGCTCCACAAGATAAACGTTACTTGTTCCAATAATTCTTGTTGCTACTTTTCCCTGGAATTTAGAGAGCATGGAATTCTCTTTGTATTCTTTAAAACAGTTTCCTGGATCAGCACATTTGTCTCCGAATTAGCATCAACTATTATGCAGTAGCAATTTTTCATTTGGGGTAGTCACTTCATAGAACATCTATTGAAGTAAAACAAAATATTAGAATTGTGAATCCTAGGGCTTTAAGAGATCTTCTAATGCATTCCTCTGACTTCAGGTATAAACACACAATCCATCACAAGGGAGACTCTCTATGTTTCAGGATTCTAGAAAATAAAATCTAATCTTCTTTGTTAGCTGATTTCTCACTTCATTGAGTTATGTACAACAAATCACTATGTGTTTTCTGGTGGAGACAGTGGTGGTGTGGTTACCTTTGGTTTAGTTAAATTAGACTTTGGGGCTCCTTGACAACCTCTTGTTAAAATAATTATCTAATCATCCTTCAGCATTCATTTCTTAACTCAGTTCCTTCATACTTGCTCAGAAATCATGCTTGTCCACTCTTTGGCTAATGCCTTTTTATCTGTGTCTATACTGTCCTCCACCATCTTTGGGTACTAGTGTAGATTGCCCTAGTATGTTGAGCGTCAATGTGGGTGAATTGGCCACTGCGCTTTTCTCCTTGTCAGTAATTCCAGCTTCACATTTCTAGTCCATGCATCCAACCTGCTAATGTGGACACCACAGATTTGTCAGTCTGCTCAAGTTTCGAACTGGATTTGAGTGCAGTGATTACCACAAGTAAACTATTTGCTCCCTCTTCTGTGTTCCCTATTGCTCTTTAAGCGTATCTCTATTAGATTACATATATTAGATTTTCATTTTTAAATATATATCTGTTTCTTATCCATATTAAAATATAGTCAGGAATAGGAATGAGGATTACAATGCCCATCTAGGGTAAAAGCTCAATAAATTTGAAAAGGAAAGGATGAGAGGAAGAAAATTAGTTTATAACTGCAGGAGGCCACAAAGATGAGCAAGTTTAACCATACATTACAAACAAGGAAAGTAAGACAATAAGAAATTAACTGAGCCAAAGCCATATACCTAGTGAGAGGCTGTTTGGGAAATTTATCAGTTACCAATTTCTCAATTCACTTGGTAAGAGCACTCTGACTTTAGACCCTTGCCCATCTAGAACTTTCTTTTGGCATCTTAGGGGAAGAGGAGTTTTTCTATCTGCCAGCCTCGAGCCTAGGAGGATTCAGGACAGGAGCTACTGGCAGCCATTGTAACACCATTTGGAGCCTGAGGGTGAAGCTAATACAGAAGAGACAAAGCTTGGAGGGTGAAAAGAGATTTGGTTCAGTGCTGCTTCTTAAACCCCTGAATCAAGATAATCCCGCATAACAAATATGTTTTCTTTTTTACTCGGGTTTGACTTGGTTCTAACTAAATTCATGCAGTCCTTAAAGTATGAGTTTTCTAACTTTCCACCTGTGTTCTTTTCACTACCTTGATCCTGTCTGCCCCTCTCCATATTGTTTCCTTTTCTTTTACCAGTCAAAGAACAAATCTTCTCTAGCAATTCTACCCTAAGGCAGTAAGCTTCCTGCTTTTAAAGACACCTTTTCAGGGGCGGATGGATGGAAGGATTACCTCACCGTCCCTACATGGCTAGCTTCCTATTTATCCATCCCCAAAATATGTTTGCTAATTAAAAAGAATAAAAGTATAAAGCTCCTGGATTCCCAGAGACTTCAGTCTTATTCTAAATATATTCTAGTTTCTATTTACTAGGTTTTGAAAGCCAGAGCCCTAGGGTGCCCTGACTTTTGGTGCATATATGTGTATGACCCTATCAATGCAGAGGCAGAAATTCTATACATACATAAAGCCCTGAGTCAGAGGTGGTACCTAGACCAGTGTTGGAATTGATTTCCTCAGGCTGTTAAGGTGACTCTTGTGACCTTTCCATGGCAGCAGAAAGGGTCATATTAGCTCAGTAACTGATGTAGTAGCTGTGTGGAAACACAGCTCAAACGTCTATCTTCCTTGGCTAGGCTGGTCACAATGAAACTAAACCAGAGGGAAATCCCACATGCAGAAATCAGCTCTGCACTCTAACCTACAGTTAATATTTCAAAAATAAAATACAATTACGTCTGCTAAAGTTTTCTGCTGGGCCTAGGAGAAACTTGCAACCACAGAAGAGATGTGTGAATCAAGCTACATTATGGCAGCTTAAGATTCAAAAGTATTTTACACTTCAAGATATATGTATAAGAATATTAATTCCAACATTGTAGTGGTAAATGGATCCTAAGGGCTTAAATTCCCATCAGTACAGAGCTGGTTAAATAAGTTATGATACATGCCTCAATGGACTCCTATACTATTCAAATAAGAAGATTGGACTCTATGTTCTGATATGAAATTATCTCTAGGATATCTTTCTAGGTGAAAAAAAAGCAAAGAGCAGGTTGTGTGTAGAATGGAACTACTTAAGTTACACGAAGGGAGAGAGAGCCCTGTGAATGTGTGCTCAAACACACACACACACACACACCCCAATATGCAGAGAATATCTCTGAAAGGAACCACAAGAAACAGGCATCAGAGGTGGCTTTGGGGAAGGAGAACTGGCATGCTGATAGAGTGTATTGGAAGGAAAAATAACTTTTCAATGCATTTCCTTTTGCGCCATTTGAATTTGTGTTACCATGTCTCCACACTACCTATTAAAAATAAAAATAAAGAACAATAGCTCAAGGTCTGACTTTGATTTAGAGTTTAAAAATGAAAACATTATGATTTTATATTCCTTTTCTTTATTACCTTTAAAGCAAAAGCTGGCCCCTCCCATCTTTGTTACTTGCTTTTCAACAAGTATGCTCTAGTATTTTTAGACTTTCTCCCTGGAGTCCAAAACTCACAGTATTAAAGTAACGAGGGGAATACAGAGGAGTTGGAGACCAAGTTCTGTCCTAAATATTTTTCAGTCATGAAGACACTAGCTTTTTTCCTAATACTGCTGTTTATACCAGCAGAAGCATGCACAGAGGTATTTTTTTCTTTCCTGCTAGGTTAGAGAAAGGGTTTAATCGTTTTTCCTCTCTCTCAGAGAAGCTTCTGTTGTTCTTTTCCTCAAAGTGAACATACATCTGAAAACAGGTCTAGTGCATTTCTGATGGAAGAAGCAAGAAGCTATTAACAGCAGCACTTGAGGTCACTGTGAAAGTCCATTACCCCAGAAATAGATTAAGGCAAGTTTGCAGAAATGTGTTCCTCCAGCATTATCATTCTTACCTGAAAGAACGCGGCTCCTATTTAACAGGAGACAGATGTTCTTATCTCATTTCACTGGCAAACTAAAATGAAATAAATAAAAATCCACCTACTGAGAATTCGCTTTACTCCTTTAAGTTTGAATCATATATATTTTGGATGAGGTTATTTTTTCCCCCATCCCTCCACCCTGGCCACATCCTCTGAGGTTCTTAAGGCACTTGCCTGGGGCTATGACTCTGAAATATCTAATTTGACTTTAGTCCCAGAGACAAAGAACTTGATCAAAAGAACAGTGAAGGGAAAGACTAAGCCTAAACCTTGGTGACCTGTGAAGCAATTTGCATAAACTCTATGTACTTCATCCCACAGCTGTTCCTTGGGCACAGAACTTAACTAGTGTCAGTTCCAAACAGACTCCAACTGGTAAGAGAATCATCTACATAGAAACCCATTTGTGATGCTCCTCTCTACGTCCTCTTCTCCTGTTTCTATCAAACTGTGTAACTGCAGTGCCCCAAAGGGCAAAAGCTCAAATTCAACTGTGCCCAGGTTAATGCTTACAAGAGGGCTTAGAGAGGACTAAACGTAGCTCGACTTTCAGCTTGCCTTGTGTCCAAAAGATACAGTTCTCAGGAAGTTCATTTCCAATAGCAGAGTGAGAGATTTCTTCCATTTAATAGATGGGAAAGAAAATCAAGAAAATCAAGACTAGAAGGTAGATTTGTCAAGTTAATAAGAAGGCTGCAAGAGGACAGCCACCTGCAGACTCTGTCCTATCTACAGTACACCTCAGGCATCACATGTGAGAAGGGACAGCCTGTCATTTACAATGAATAGTAGGATTTGAGATCAAGAGAGTGGTAAGATTTCTTTGTCCTCAGATCAGTGGTTCTCAAATCTGGCTGCACATCTATCTCATATGGCTGAAACTTTCCCCAGAAATTGTGATTGGGTGGTGTTGAGAGGGACGAGGGGAACTGTATCTCTCCAGGGTTCTGCTGTGGAGCTTGAACTGAGCACCGCAGCTGTGGCTGAGGACTCCCAGGGGTTGGGACCAGCTTGATGCCATCTCCCTGGTTAAAAGGCCTGATCAGGCAAACCTGGTAATTTATCACCCTCTGCACTGCATAGCACTTTCCTGAGTACAATGCGCTCTTTCATCACAGCCCTGCAAGGAAGGCAAGACAGGATATTTATCTCCATTGCACAGATGAAGAAACCGAAGATCTGAGAGATTTGCCGAAAGTCAGATGCACATTAAGTCAGAGGCAGATCCAGAACTCCAGACAAGACCTCTGAGATCATTACAGTTCTCACAACAGCACTGCAGCTTCTTCCAGCTTGCAGATCCAAGATGAGTCAGTAGCTTTCGTGCTGGCAACCATTTTGTTTCAAAGGACCAAAGGAAAAAGCAGGAAACCCAGGTTATGGCAAAAAACGACAACCCCTTAATTTTATAGACAAGGAAATGGAAGCACATTGACTTGTCTAAGGTTATACAGCCAGTTAGCAGCAAGAAAAATAAACAACAGTGGGATTCTAGTCATCATAGACCAAAAGCAAAGCAAGATGTAGGGAAACTGTATGTCTCCTGCTTGGGATTTCAATGGCAGTCGAAGTGATTACTGTGCAGAGAGCGGCTGTGTATTTGGAAGACTGCCCACTGCATTGAGAAATGGACCATGGCAAGGGGAAGCCACACAAATCACTGAGGTCACCTTGCATGGTCTTTATGAGTGTGCCAACCAGTCTGTGCCTACTGTGTGTGTGTGTGTGTGTGTGTGTGTGTGTTGGGTAGTTGCCAGTGGGAATGCTCAAGGAAGCAGGAGCCTGCATATATTTGGCAAAGCTAAAGAACAAAACCACCTCCCTGGAAAGTGTTAGCATAATTATATAGCCAGTCTGTTTCTTACCTGGAGGTAAATGCAGGCTCCAAAATCCCTATCAATTGTGATGATCTCTCGTGATACAGAAGTGTGGAGGGGAGAGGTCCCTCTCTATCATTCTAATTTCTCTCACCCTCTAGCACAGCTAGAGATTAACCCAACTCCTATAAAACCAAAAACAAACTTCAAATCCATGTCAGAACCTGCCGGAGAGAATGATTTACAAACTGCCCGCAGAACATTGGGGTAAATAAGATAATGCACATTAATTCCCAACAAGTCAATTAGCATTCAGTTATTCTGAACAGGGCCTGACCTTGATGCTTGAGGATCTGAACAGCATGCAACCTGCAGCTTCAAGGAAAATGTCACCTCTTCCACTCAAATTGGCAGGCTCTAGGGTTCAAAGACTCAGGAAGCACTCTTCCTCATAAAGACATACAGAAGGACAAAAACCATCTCGACACAACTCTTGAGTTTCAGAACTGAGGTCTTTTTGCCTTTGAGCCCACAAACACTTTGATGACTCTCACCTTTGATCTAAATTTCTAAGGGATCTGTGCTATGCCGCATTCCAGAGGCATCTTCCTCTTCAAGACCTCTGCAGGTTCAAAGGTCTCAAAATGAAGAACTGCACACATTTCTTCAGATAGTTCTATAATTGCTAATTCAAAGAAGAGGTTTTACTTGTAATTGCCACACTTATTATCATTATCTCTGCTTTCTGGGGATATATTTTCTTGAATTTGGGGAAATGATCAGCCAATGTTCTCACAATGCTTTGCTACTCCAGGGTGGAGAATTAGACACCCCAAGAAGGTATGTGGCCCATTTGAGTCCACTGGAGCAGAGCTTTTCAAACTTTAATGCACACATAAGTCTCCTGGGACCTCATAAAGGGAGGTTCTGATTTAGCAGGTCTGGAATGGTACCTGAGCCTCCACATGTCATATAAGCTCCCAGGTGATACTGATGCTGCAGGTCAAAGGACCGAGCTGACTGGTCTCAGAGTACCTGTCTGAGAAACTTCTTCCGTGGAACAGGTAGCTCTTTAGAAAGGGAGGCCTTCCGTGATTTCAAGGCTCTGCTATTTGCAACAGGAGGTGTCACTAAAACTATTCCAGATGAAGGGTGTCAAACTTGTCCGATTTAGTCAACCCAGACATACAGGTTAAGAGAACTCCTCCATGCCCAGGGGACCCCTTTTTGAGACACGGATTCTTGGTTTTATTGTGTGTGCATTTGTTTTTTGTTTGGCAGCTTCCTTGTTGTCCACACAAGGTTAATTTGATGGGGACCAACCAAATTCTTATAGCATTGATGGCCCCTGTTTCTATTAGACTATCAACTGATTTAAAACACACACACACACACACACAGATAAAAACAGCACATGTGATAATGTTCCTTCTTTCAGAGACTGGCTGGAAAGTAAATTCTTCATTAGGCAAGGCAGTGGGCTGCTATGGAGAAATCTGATTGCTTGGGTACCAAAATAATCTTCTTCATGGAGTCCTTCTCTAGTGTACTCAACAGGCACTGTCCAGGCAGCACTTTGCCTCATCCCCAGCTTCTCCTTCCCCATCACACACACACGCACGCACGCACGCACACACACACACACACACACACACACACACACACTTCCTAGCCAATTCTCCTGGAATCATTTGGAGGGCTCTGTGGTCCCATCTGCCCATACCATCTACTCCCCATCCCTTTCCAGGTTGCCAGACCAATAATAATACAACAATCAATAATAATAACAAAAACAATAACCACTGTTTAAATCCTCATTACAACCGTTTGGGATAGGTACTCTTATTGTTCTCATTTTATGAGTGAGGACACTGAGGCCTAAAGAGGAGGAGCAAGTTGTCCAAGGTCGGCCACCTAATAATCAGGGATACAAACACAGATAGTTTTGCACCAGAGTCCATGATCTTAACTATCGCATGATATTTGTTCATACCCTTTTAATCGCTTTACCTAAAAAAGAGAGTAAAGGAAAACCTTACTATCCTCTTTATCTTTTACAATGGGTGGCTCATTAAAACCAGAGCCCAAACAATTAGCAACCAAATAAATTTGTTTCCTTTCTAAGAGAGTGTTTTCAAACACTTCTCTGAGGTGAGGGAAAATATTCGTATTCTGTCCCTGCTGATGGTAAACCACAGAATGGGGTGCATTCCCATAGAATGGGTTGAATTCTTCTAAGGAAGCAAATAAAAAACCAAAGCAGTTGTTTCCATAGTAAAATATGTTGAGTCTTCTTACCCCCTTAATTTGAATAAGTTCTATCCTCAATTAGGGTGTTCAGGTTATACTGCTTTTGTGAAGCTTCCTTCATCACACCAACTCCAGTCTTTTAAAAATTTTTTTAACAACTGTGGCCAGTATTATTAGAATCTCTCTCAATGCCTTTAGAGTATATGCATCACAAATTCTCCTTTGATCCACATATATTATATATTCTGGCTTCTTCCACTTGATTCTAAGCATTTGGGTTTAAACACTTATTCCTGGAATACTGTGTAAGTTTGGCTCTTCACACATATTGAGTAAAGGATGTTCATGATTTACTGGACAAACACTGTCACTGTCCTTCCTTAACTCAGGGTAACATAGCTATGAGTGATTAGCTTAGGTTTAGTGCATGTGCAGACTAGGTCACAGGCTCTACTCTACGCAGCTTAGATACCTCTTCTGTGACGGAGTTACCCGTGATACCTCAAAGCCCAGCTAACCGTCTCATACTAATGCAGGATGGACAAGTGTTGTAGGTTAGAGAGCAAATTTAGGAATTGCAGTCTAGAGAACACAAACTGAGAGTTCAGGCTCCATGGATAAAGGTACAGAAGAGTCATCTTTGTATAGCCAAGGCAACATTTATTTTTAAAGTTTTGATTTAGACAACTGAGGAAATTACCCCTATTAAGGTGGCTGAGGGCCAATGGGAGAAATCCCAAGAAAAGCTTTGCTAAATCCTATATTTTCTAGGTTAGTAATTACTAATGGGTCTTTGGGTTATATGAAGGACTAGGTGTTGAAAATGAGTTAATTTTGAGCACTCATACAATGATCCAACCTGAGAAGATACTGGGAAAGATCATTATAAAACCCAATTTTGGACACCCTACAGAAAATGAAACCCCGGATAATGTTTAGAATATGTCTGGTCAGGTTAACTTAATTTTCTCTGACAGAATGACACATCCTAAAAACCAATAGAGATAATGGATCTTGACTCTACTGAGGCTTTGATGCCATCCTCTGTGTCAATAAACTGAGGAAATGTGGCCTGAATTATGCAACTGTGGGTTGGGCAAACAGCAATTCAAGGTCGTTATTAGTAGATCAGTATTAACCTGGGAGTTCCACTAAGTAATAAAGTATATTGGCAACATATTATTGGATACAGTGTTTTGTCATTTACCAGAATGTTGACATCAGTATATTATTTAGTTTTCCTACACACAGAGTCATGGGAGCAAACTTACCCATTTCAAGAAAGTCACTTCCTCCCACTACTCACAAGAGCTTCTCTGGAGAGATTTAAAAAGAAATAGGTTTTTATCAGTTGACAAAAGGAGGTTATGTGAAACTTAAAATGAAAGTGAGTTGATAGAATATGAGGTCTGTCAATTAAGATTGCGAACTCATCCTAGAAAAAGTGCTACATGCCTCACTGCTGAATATCACTATGGCCACCTTTGAAGTACTCCCCTTGGGAAGCTATTCACTGATGTCAGCTCCTAGTCCACCCTTCAAAGCAATTTTGGAACTCTTTCTGGAATGGCCATCAGAGCTGTTGTTGTATTACCCTTGATGTCCTGAATATCATCAAAATGTCTTCCTTTCAATATCTCCTTTATCTTTGGTTAAAGAAAGAAGTGACTGGGAGCCAGATCAGGTGAGTAGGGAGGGTGTTCCAATACAATTATTTATTTATTGGCTAAAAACTCCCTCCCAGACAGTGCCGTGTGAGCTGGTGCATTGTCCTGATGCAAGAGCAATGAATTGTTGGCGAAAAAGTTGAGGTCATCTAACTTTTTCACACAGCCTTTTCAGCACTTCCAAATAATAAACTTGTTAATTGTTTGCCCAGTTGGTACAAATTCATAATGAACAATCCCTCTTATATCAAAAAAGGTTAATAACATCATTGCAACAAGTTTGCCAACTTAATTGACAGACCACACTCGTAAGTGTGTGTGTGTGTGTGTGTGTGTGTGTGTATTTAATGAATTACCTTGTTTATAAAGCAAAGTCCAATCTTCAGAGTCTTCTATGTAATCTATGTAATCCAGCACATTATTCTAACCTATAATTCTAAATTTTTTTCTCCTAGTTTTATATACTCTAGAATGGTGGATCTTTTTTGTTTTGTTTTTTTTACCTTGGTTGCACATTAGATTTATCTGGGAAAGTTTCAAAAATCCTGATATCCAGGCTGTCTCTCAGAAAAATTTTATCAGAATCTCTCGGGATGGGACCTTGAAAGCACTATTTTAAAAAAATTATTGATGTGATTCCAAATGAAGCTGAGTTTGAGAACTTCTGCTCTATACTTTTAACCTAACCACATGTAATATTCTACCTCCACTCCTTTGTTCATATTATTCCCCACTATTTAAAGTATCCCATCCCTGGTCAAATTTTAGAATTGTCTTACTATTTCTGTGAAAAAAAAAGTCACTGGAATTTTGCTAGGGACTGCACTTGAATGTGTGAAAAGCTTAGGGTAGTATGGATATTTTAATATTAATACTTCCAATCCAAGAACATGGGGTATCTTTCCATTTAGTTGTACCAATGGGGAAAGAACAGCCTCTGCAGTAAATGGTGTTGGGCAAACTGGATACCTACATGCAAAGGAACGAAATTTGACCCTTATCTTACACCACACACAAAAATCAATTCAAAATGTATTAAAGATTTAAACATAAAAGTTAAAACTGTAAAATTCTTACAAGAAAACATAGGGAAATGCTTCTTGGCATTGGTCTTAGCAATGCTTTTTTGAAGATGACACCAAAAGCACAGACAACAAAAACAAAAATAAGCAAGAGGGATTACACCAAACTAAAAAGTTTTTGTACAGTGAAAGAAACTATCAACAAAATGGAAAGGCAACTTATGAAATGAGAGAACATATTTGCAAACCATATATCCAATAGAGGACTAGTATAGAAAATATATAAGAAACTCAATAGCAAAAAACAAACAAACAAACAAAAAAAACTTGACTTAAAAATAGGTAAAAGACATGAATAGACATTTTTCCAAAGAAGTCATACAAATAGCCAACAAGTATATGAAAAGATGCACAGCATCACTAATCATGAGGGAAATGCAAATCAAAATTATAGTGAGATATTTCCCCACATCTGTTGTCAAAAAAGTAAAAATAAACAAGGGCTGGTGAGGAGGTAAAGAACTTGGAACACTGTTGGTAGGACTGTAAGTTAGTACAGACACTATGGAAAACAGTAGTTAAAAGTTAAAAATAGAACTACCATACAATCCAGCAATCCTGCTTCTGAGTAAATAGCAAAAGGAAATGAAAACAGGACATCAAAGAGATATCTGTACCCCATGACATTGCAGCATTATTCACAATAGCCAAGATACGGAAACAACCAAAGTGTCCATCGATGGATAAATGCATAAAGAAAATGTGGTATACACATGTAATGGAATATCATTTAGCCATAAAAAGAAGAAAATACTGCCATTTGTGACAACATGAATAAACCTAGAGGACATTATGATAAGTGAAATAAACCAGAGAAAAACAAATACTCCTTAGTCTCTTATCTCACTTGCACGTGGAATCTAAAACAAGCCAAACTCATAGAAAAATAGAGTAGAAGAACAGTGGTTGCCAGAAGCTGGAGAATGGATGCAATGGGAGGATGTTGGTCAAAGGGTACAAACTTTCAGCAATAAGACGAGTAAGTTCTGGATGTGTAATATACAGCATGGAAACTGTGGTTAATAATATACGCTTGGAATTTGCTCTGAGTGGATCTCAGGTGTTCTCACCATATACACACAAGAAAAAGGTAAAAAGTTGATAGGTTAACTAGCTTAATTGGGGGGTTCATTTCATAATGTGTCTGTATATCAAAACCTCACATTGTATACCTTAAATATTTACAATGTTTATTTGTCAATCATACCTCTAAATAAAGCTGGAGAAAAAAAAAGAACTGTGGACTTTATCTTTAGAACAATGAAACCCCTTGGAGGGTTTTAAGCAGTGGAGTGACATAGATCAGAATTGCATTTTGTTGTTGTTGTTGTTGACTATTAATTTATTGGGGTGACATTGGTTAATAAAATTATACAGGTTTCAAGTGCACAATTCTACAATACATCATCTATATATTGCATGTGTGTTCAACTCCCAGAGTCAGTTCTCCATCTGTCACCATAGATTTGACCCCCCTATTCCCTCTTCTACTACCTCCCCTCCCCACTTACCCTCTGGTTACCACTAGATTGTTGTGTGTGTCTACCAGTTTTTGTTTGTTTGTATACTTGTTTATTTCAGTTTTATATCCCACATATGAGTGAAATCTGTCTGACTTATTTCTGTCTGACTTGTTTCGCTTGGCATGATAATCTCAAAATCCATCCATGTTGTTGCAAATGGCAGTAATTCATCTTTTCAGAATTGCATTTTGTTGGGATGATGAGGCTGGGGTACGAAAAAAGAATTGGAGAACAAGCAAAGGTAGAAGCAGGAGACCAGTTGGGAGGCTATGACAGAGTGCAGTACAAAGGAAGTAACATGAATCACCAAAGCAGCCATGGGACAAAAAGGAGAAGCTGACATTAACAAATATTTATGAAGAAGAATCAGTAAAGAATTATTAAATGGTATTTGATCTAGTTTACTGAGCAATTGCTATGAGACATAATTTGAAGGACATTCATCCTTGTTTTGCAATTTTAGAAGTAATGTAGACCCAACAACTGAGTCATCAATATTTTAAGTAAATAGTTTAATGATACTTAGACTGGATATGAATATACCTTGCCCATTTTATCACTAAAAATAGCTCGGGCTTCTAAAACTCAAGATGATGAAGTAAAGAGGAAAATTATTATTCTCCCTCAAGTGCAAAACCAAATCCCACTTAACTAGGGACTTATAACTCTTTCCCCCCACTGGAATGGAGTTTAAATTTTGAAAATTTGATTTTGGTTGATTAAAAATGTCTCTGCCAACAGATGCCTAAATGGGTTTCTCTTTGGGAAAAAAATAAAACAAAAACAAATAAGTGATTTACTGAATAGATGTAAAATGTATTTTACATCCCTAGCTCTCACCTAAGGTCAACACACGGTAGATTTGGGGGAGCAGATTAGCTTTTAAAGGTGCCATAGCAATAGCAGCATTTATAAAGCCTGCACTAAGTCTTTGATACCAATAGGAGTTTGAAAATAGAGTCAATGGAATTGTAACAGCTGTATACGATGTCAGATGGGTAGTGGATTGGGGGAGGGGGAATTATCACTTTGTGAGGGGTGTAAATCTATTACATTGTTTTGTACACCTGAAACTAATAGAAAAAATTTAAAAAAAGAAAATGCACTGCAGTTTTTAAAAAATCAGAAGCAGAGTATTTAAATGCCACGTTTTTAATAGCACCCAGAGGTTTTGAGAATTAACCAGCTCTGAAAATATAATGTGTGCTCTCTGAAGGAAAATCAAAACAAAAATAAAAATTGTTGGGGGAAACATGAGTGCCCTCCAGCAGCTGAGGAGTTGCACAGACACGCTGTGCCCCTGCAGGCCTAAGGCCAACAACTCAGAATCTACATTTCCACACAAGCCAGCATACAAGGGAAAGGGCAGAGGGTTACCTCCCAGTAGGGGTATCCAAGTCCCCTCTGTTCAAGCCCTCCTGATTTAGCAGCTGCTTGCCCCCCTGCCTGAACAGAGAGGTTTAGGGATCTTTCTGTTTGAGCGCTGAAAAAGCTCAAGTCTATTCTCCCTTTCCTCTCACACTTCCTAACATGGCAGCTTTGTTGAAATGAGCAGCTGTGTCAGTTATCAGGCTGCTAGTCATACACTAAAGACTGTGTTGGGCATGAGTGTGATTCAGTGCAAAGGTAGATTAAGAAAACACACAGCCTTCTGTGAATAAGTTAAATTCCAAAGCTGACTAGAGAAGGAACCAAATACAGACTCATCTTTGGAATGCACCCTGCTAATAAAAAAACAGGATTGTTGTGTAATGCCCATTATAATAAATCTTCATCAGGGTATAATGCTGACATAAGGAACTTCTGATTCTCTCTCCACCCTTCATAATCACAATTATACTTTTTTTATCCTGAAATTCAGTATTTACTCATTCATCCATTCATCGAATATATATTAGAGCCATACTAGGCACAAGGAAGTTCTAAACTCTGTGAGAAAATTCATTATGAATAAGACCCAAACTTTTTACTAAAGGAACTTACAATCTCGTACAGAGGCCAAATTGCTTGACTTCTAGAGGGAAAACAGTGAGTTTAAACGTCAGATCTTGTTAACCTTGGGTGAGCTTATTTTATCTCTCTGAGCTCTGGTTTCATTGTCTGTATGATGAGAATAATAATATATATCCTATTGGGTAGGTATGAGGGGGAGGGACTCAGAGCCACAGAACTCAGCACAGAAAACAGAAAGGTCAGGTAAGTCTGCCTTCGGGTTCACCAGTTTAGTATGAGCCAAGCATAGTCTGGAAACGTGGTTTGGGACAAGACTACGCATAGCCTTGAATGACAGACTAGGAAGTGTGCCCCGTATCTAATAAGCAATAGCGTTTCCCTAATTGTGAGTGTGTGTGTGTGTGTGTGTGTGTGTGTGTGTGTGTGTGTCGGACGAGGGACATGGATAAATTTGTACTTCTAAAGGATAACTTAGTATGTAATGTGATAGATAACCTGAAAAGAAACTAGAAGCAAAGAAGACATTTAAAAGGTGATTACAGAAGTATAGGCCAAAAAAACCAATGCATACCTTTAATCTAATTAAAAAAAAATCAGACAAATCCAAATGAAGGGACATTCTATAAAATAATAGGTATGTACTCTTCAAAAGTGTCAAGTTGATAAAAGACAAGGAAAGACTGAGGGAAAGTCAAAGATTGTTAAGAACTGAGGATTCATGACAGCTAAATGCAACGTGGAGCCTAGATTGGATCCTGGAACAGATCAAGAACATTAGTAGGAAAACTGGAGAAATTCAAATAAAGGCTATATTTCAGTCAATAATATTGTACCAATGTTAATTTTGATGAATGCATCATGGTTAGTCAAAGATGTCAATATTAGAGAAGTTGCGTGAAGAGTATAAGAACTCTGTTACTATATTTATAAGCTTTCTGTAATTCTAAACATATTTAAAATGTTTAACAAAAAAAAAAAGTCCAGGCGAGAGAAGATGAGGGCCTAAACCAGGCTACTATTTTGGAGAACTGGGAGAAGAGGAAGCACAATTGATACAAGTTAGCTGTGGACTGGGGTGTGTAGGGTGATGGAGAAGACACTGAGAATGTGACCCAAGCCTCGGTGATGAGCAATTAGTACAGTCACTGACATGAAGTGCAAGGAAGGAATATGTTTTATAGGAGGGAGAGTGAGTTCTATCTTGCATCTGCTGAGTTGTAGATGCTTAAAGGTTCTGCAGAAAATTGAATATGAAAGACAAAGGAAAAGCCAGGGTTACAGTTATCCATTTGGGAGTCATCCAATAATCAGGTAATAGTTGAAACTATGGGAGTGAATACATTTACCAAAAGGGAGAGGGAAAAGATGAAAACAGACTCTTTTTAGGATGTATCCATATTTAGGAGGAAGATGAAAAAGGAGGAACCACATTGTAACTCTATTTCTTTCATTAGGAAAAAACTCATATTTTTAAATATAACATATTTGGAGTAAATAGAAGCTCCAAAAGATACCAGTTTACAGCTCCATAATGGAGGTAATTAGTGATGGGAATAAAACAAAAAGAAAAAGAAAAAAGCAGGGGTCATTTGCATGTGCTTGCAAATAAATAGGAAAATTTCAAGAACTATGTTATTGTATCAATCTAGTTTGGGATTTCACATCTCAATGACAAGTTTTAAAAGAATGTAACTGCTTTTTTACCATTAGCCTTAAAAGTTAAAGCCCCATCTCCCCAAACATCCCAGTTTCCTGTAGAATTCCACTATCCATTTAGAAAAATAAGAGATGACAAAATGAGATGAGTTTGGATAGTCTGATTGTCATGCATTTTAGGAAAATCTACTCAAGAATAGTGTGGTGTTTTAAGTTTTCCTAGAAAAGAGATCCTCACACACATATTTTAAACATGTACGTCCATATTTAAGCCTCACAAATGTTAACTTTACATCTTGGTGAACCTGTATTGAAAATAAATGGCCTTCTGTTTTCAAGCTTCCTAATGTGGCTGAATAGCAATCTACTCATAAACTCTCCCTTCTTAGAGAGTCGCTCGGGCCCTAATTAAGGGTCCTGCCACGTTCCCATAACCCTTGCTCCTAGGCCTCCGTGGAGTCAACCGAAGCTCTTCCTTGGGCTTTGAAATGGCAACTGATGAAGTTATTCAGACTCTGTGGTGATGAAAGCTGCCAAGGCATGACACTTGGAAACTTGCTATGTTCTCTGTAAGTCTGTATTTAATGATAATAATAAAGCCGAAATACACATTGAAGCTGAGATACAAACTGACCCAAAGATGTCATTTGATTATCTGGTTCCAGTTCTGGCTGGAGCACAAATGTATCACTGCCCTCTTTCAACTGTACACATGAGCACATTATTTACCTCAAGAACCTTCCAACAAACTCCCTTGTTTTGCACAAGGTAGTTAGAAGCGGATTTCTGTCCTTTGCAACTGTAAGAATTGTGAATAATACTCCTAAGCAAGGATTCTGCCAGGTTAAGAGGACTCTGCTCTGGATTGTCCTTTCTAAGCCACTTCTGATGAGTCATTGTGACCTGGGTTAGGATCTGTCTGCTAAGTTTGAACTCCTAAAGGCAGCGTATTTCTTCCTTCCTTTCTTGATTGGCATTAAGGCCAAGCATGGCATCTGACATCTAACATAGATCTAAAATTTTGGACAGTGTAAAAGCTTCCCTCTAGCTCCAACATCACTCTGCAGTTAGTTTTTACACAAAACAGTCTGATTTTTAAAGACAAAGAAATGGATGTGGTTTGTGGTACAGCAGAGCAAGGCGTTTTGGAGCCAACCCAAATTGGATGTGAATCTCTCTTCTGCTACACACTAGCTTTGTGACCTTTACTAAATTGCTTAAACTTTCTGAACTTCTAATAAAAGCTAACAATAGTTTCCAGTGTGCCAGGTATTGTACTAACCATTTCACATGCTATCTCTACAAGGTGACTATTGTTATCGTATTTTACAGTCGAGAAAACTAAAGTTTAGACAAATTAAATCACTTGCGAAAGGACACTGCACAGTGGACTCCTAGGCCCACACTTAACCTCCAGGTGACATTATATGACTGTCTGTCTCATAAGAATATTGTGAAGATTGAGTAGGATATTGTAGGTACTATGCCTGGCATTCCATTCGTGGCAGCAGTAATTATGATTTATTCCCAAAAAGGAAGTGTATGCATTTTTATATATATATACATCTATCTATCTATCTATCTATCTATCTATCTATCTATCTATCTATCTACACATATATACACTGTATTTCCCCCAAAATAAGACCTAACTGGAAAATAAGCCCTAGCATGATTTTTTAGGATGACATCCCCTGAACATAAGCCCTAATCCATCTTTTGCAGCAAAACAATATAAGACCCAGTCTTATTTTCTGGGAAACATGGTGTGTGTGTGTGTGTGTGTGTGTGTGTGTGTGTGTGTGTGTCCAGCTCTAAGCTATAGGAATCAAACATAGATTATTTTGAAGAACAGAGACACATGCAACAGACTCAGATGCCACTTGGGCAGGTTGTTTTTGTTGTTTTGTTTTAAAATTCACACCAAGAAATAATTGTCAATTCTTCCATAGACGTTCGCCATCCACTAAAAGTAGGTTAACCAGCAGGACCACTAGCTAAGTACTAAAAGTAGGTTAACCAGCAGGACCACTAGCTAAGTACTGTACTGCCCATGGGTTGGGTACTGGGCTTCTCTATTCAGAAAGAACATAGGAGCCAGAAAAGCAAGGTGGAGGAGGCCCACTTGGCTGCTCACGGAATTTCTTCCTGGCTTTCCCCTGAGTGATCCTCACACTGCTTCCTAGGTTACCTCTTCATGCCCTTGGGTTTGTCACTCCAGCCCCTGGTCATATGAGCCTAAAGAACCCATGGCTTGCATTGGAAACAGATGTGTTTCCATCATTTACCAAATGAGTAAAGGAAATAAATCGTATGTGCTCATATAATCGGGCAATTTGTCCCATTGGTAACATTAGTAAATTAATTGACAAAATTCTTCCCTTGTCCACTGTGGACTAAATTGTACCTTCTTCCTTTCTACCTTGCTCAAGATTTTTTTGTCCATAGTCTTGCCGCAGGTATAAGTGAAAATTAAAAACCTTTCCAACACTCAATTTTAAATGCTTTCTCTCTCTGCTCAGATCTCTGGAACAAAGTTTCACTCTGTTACTTGATTTCACACATGAAAGTTGTCTACATTTCTCTTTCTAAAATAATAAAAGGGGAAAATGTAATTATAGGTTCTGTCATAGCATCTACAGGACAACATTAGCTCACTGTAACTGTCAAATAAGCACCTTTACATTTCAGTGGTGGCCATAGAGATGACAGGGCAGAAATGTCACTCATTCTTCTTGCCCTTAAAAAAAAACAAACAAAAAAAAAACTTGTTCATGGAGAGATTATATTTTTATTAAAATAATTTATCTCTTTGTCGACTTTTCTGTGTCAAATGAATCATTGTAATTTGACAATGACATTTTTGGCCAATCTACTATGGATTCAGACAAACTAACTGAATCAAAATTAATTGCTGAAATAGAAATTACTTTTATTATATAGTACTGCTACTTTTTCTATAAGCAATTCTAATGAAAGGATGAAACAGAAATTCAGATGTTCTGTCCCTGACAGTATCCATAGATGTGTTTCCACTATGTGTCTTTGTCTATATCAGACAATGCATTTTAGTGTCTGAGGCAGTACAGTAGACTAAAATACTGTAGTAGGTCTACGAAATGTTATTTAATTTTCATGAGACTCAGTTTCTTCATTTGTAAAATTGGGATAATGTCTTATAGATTCAATATCAAGATTAGAGATCATGAATGTAACATGCAGAATCATTCAGTATGTAGTGACTGCTAGCTCTTGTTAGATGGCATGAATCTGTTTGTTAATGCTACCTAGACACACACACACACACACACACACATTAAACCACTTAAAGGACATATTCAGAGACTCAAATGTAGAATTATTGATTCTGCTAAACCTCAGAAAATTATTCAAGGTCCTTTAAAAAATGCCACAGTGTGACCACCTCCTCCAAACAGCAATCGTCTTAGAAGGTAGTGGTGAAATTCAAGGAGGCTTCAATGACGCTGGGTTGATGACTTTGAAAGGCAAATAACAAGAGCAGAGATACTTGCCAACTTTTTTCCGCTTATCTCTAGTCAGAACTAATGGTGCTATTCATTTTGAGTGACCCTAAACCCTTCCTCACATTTGGTAGTGCTTGTGCAGCCATTAAATCGGCTCTCTGAGAACAAATGGGAAAACAAATCAGCAACAGGCATTTCTTTTGTCAGTTTCTATCAGTTTCCGCTGGCACTGTCTTTCCATTATTGGTCTCCAAGAGAACATGTGACCCAGCAGGCAGATAACTAATTTGAGAGTCACAGCAGTTAACTTCACTTTTGAGTATTTTCTCCAAATTTGCTCCTAGGAGAGTACCATGGGTAAAGGGATGAGTTTTGAAATCAAAAAGACTTAAATTGGAATCCCAGGTGGAGAGCTTATGGACTGAGTAAATTTAGACAAGATATACAACTTTCTGAACACTGACTTTCTCATCTGAAATAGTCTCTTCCACAAAGGTTTTTTCTTACAAGTTCATATTCATGTATATAAAGCATTGTTAACAGTTTGTTTCCTAGAAAATGCTATTAGTATTTCCATCCACCCTATGACACTGTGTTAGATAACTGCTGAATCTAGAAAACATTCTGATCTAACAGAACAAAGGCAGGAAAAGGTATATGTGTTCAACAAGGAATACTGACTACAAATTTATTAATCGGAGATTGTGTTTACAGCTATTGAAAACTCATGATTGTTGTAAGCAATAAAGCCATCTATATTTAATATAGATAAAAGTTCAACAAATGTTATATTTAGATTTCACTAAGAAGAGGGTTTTCTACACATCAGCTTTGCTTATCAGATATTCAGACATCACTAATAATTTCAAAGAAGGTAGAATATAACTAATCATTCATTTTCACATCTGTAATATAGGGATATTTGTGCTTATCTAATAGAGTTGTCATGAAATTTAAATAAGTTAGTGTTAATAAAATGCTAAATAAAATTGAAGACATTTTATAAATTGTGAGTTCTTTCACTATAAAGTCAACAATGGTTTTTCTTTGTAATACCAAAGTACCCAATTCAAAAATTTCCTAATTGTACTTCCAAAGTCCATTGTTTATTTACACTGTAAATATTTAAAGACATGATAGTATAAGTAGTTAAAATAAATAAATAAATATCTGTAAAGTGGTAAAATGTAGCAAAACACTTTCTCATACTCCAGAGAACATTTTAGTTTCTAAAAAGTCAAAATACAGTTATGCCATGAATGTAAATGGCTAGATTTGTAAAAAGTAGATCAGTGCTGATGGTGAATCAAATTCTTTTGTTTTGCAGTATTTATGTGTGTGATGTGTTGAGCAATCACTTTCTACACAAAGTCCCAGATGCCCAACGAAATGTGCAAACAAGATTTTCTCTCCTCTGCAGAAGTTAGAAACTCTTGCACAACTGTCTGGTTTGTTCCCTTGGTCTTGCAGTTTGTCAGCTTTTGGCTTATAGATGTAACCTGATGTCTAAAATCTGCCAATTTAATCAAACACATCCACTATCTACTCAAATTACCAGGAGTGATAATTACAATTAAAAAGGATTTATTCCCTAGGGCCATTTAAAAATGTGATGAAAGCTGTGGGTCTTCTCTGCATATATGTACACATAGGTATAGTTTTTGCAGGCTGCCTCAGGAATTGGCCATCCACGTAGCCGAGATTAAACACTTTTGATACTGAACAAGCAGGCATGTGATTGGGAGTTTGGAAAGGGAAAGTTCCATCTACATCACATTCATCTTTATATACTTTGTGACTAGCACAGTGACATGACAAGGTAACTGTTCTTCTCAGTAAATGCTGAATCAATAAAAGAATGAGCAAAAAATAAAGTATTAAAAAAATAGGTAGAGGACAGCAGAGGAGCCCAGATTCTCTATTTTATGAAGAAAGAAGCAATCGAATTCTCCCCTTAAAAAAAAAAAAAAAAAAAAAAAGGCATGACTCCCTGTAAGACAGGCATTTTGTGAAGCTCTACTGATAGATATTCTTTTAGCACTGCCACCTTACTCTGGGGACCTGGAAGAGTTAACACAGTTTCACATAGTGACTGATTTACAGCAAAGAAAGAAATTGTGCCTCGGATGTATTTCTCTTGAGATCACAGGTTTTACTTGGCTGAGCTGAGTGATGTGTCGATTCTTGACTCATTCACAGGTGACATTCTTGTCTGCTGGGTAATGACATCACAGCGATTTTCTGTAAACCACAGAGGACTGAACATGCTCTCTGCCCACTAAGACTGTCTGACCACTCCTGGTATGTGTGCAGAGGAAGTCACTCACAAATTCACCATCCTCTCTTCTGGGCAGGGACCTGTTCTAAGACAATATTTTAACTACATAGGTTGTCACACCTACCTAATTGTTTGTCTATTAATAGCAACCAGCCCAGGAATCTGTGTCAGCCCTACCTAATCCCCTGACACCATTAGTACTCTAAGGAAACCCCAAATCCCCACAGAAGATGTAGACAGGCTCTTGTATACAAATTTCTACTGTGAACAGCTATGAATGTGACAAGGGCACATTATCACATTAAAATTATAACAATTCTAGAGGATGGAGGAGAAAATACAAGATAAACATGTCTCTGGAAAGTAGAAGAGAAAGGAAAGTTTCCCCAGAGACTGGCCATCATGGAGTCTTCTCCTCCATTCTTCACCCTTCCCCTGATTTCCAACACAAAAGCGCATGATATTTCCAACTTACAATTCCTTTGGCTACCAGAAATTGCAATGACAAACCAAACAAACAGCAGTAGATATAGACCAAAGGCAATTTCTGCTGATTATTTGAGTTGTAGGTATCAATTCTATGCAACATAAGCGATATTCCTTCCATACGCCCCAAAATGCTATAAGAATGGTGTTCAAAAGGCTAGTAAACTACAAGCTGACAACTTTTGTGTCAAACATTAAAAGCAGAAACAACTTCTCGCTCTTGTTGATTCTTCATACTCTTCTCTCCCCTTTGCAAATATTTAGTTTTCACCAGGCATCGATACCTACCCAGCTGATGGTGCTTAAAATCCAATAGGACTGGAAATGTTTGTCTTTCCCTTTCTCTATGCCCTCCAATTTCTACCACTATTCTCAGTTGCCTAACTCCAAAACGACACCAGGCTATGAAAATAGAGAAGTCAAAGAATTGTGCCGTTTCTTAGCAATTGTCATTTTCCCTTTCATTGAAGATGCAATTTAACAGCTGAAAGTGGAAACTGAGAAGAATAGCAATTCCTTCATTCTGGACTCTGTAGAAACATAACAATATTAGGCGCCTGCTTTGAGGAGACACAGCAAACTTATTTACTGTAAGAAGCGATACAGAGACTGTGGGGTAAAAAAAAGAAAACAAAAACAAAAGAAACAAAACCTGTGTGTTCCTCCATCCTCTAGAATTGTTATAATTTTAATGTGATAATAAGCCCTTATCTCCATGTGTTTACATGCACATTCTTGTGTCAATGAATACATGATTGCACAAGTGGAATTGCATGTGGTAGCCAAGTTCACAGGGTCTAGAGGATTGTTTTATTCCCTTTCATTTGAAAACAAAAGAAAGATCTGACTAAAAGTTCAGTAATTAAGTTATCTGAACTATATTTGATATCACATCACTATTCTAAGAAGGACAGTTTTAAAGCTCCCTTGGTCTTGGGTGTCACCACCAGCCTGCAGGGACAGGCTGCAAATGGTTTACATCAGTCTCTGGAACATATATCCTAAAGGGTCTCCCCCAGGGTCATCAGCTTTTATTCACTAGAATCCTTGAAATAGAACACTGGCTATATAACTCTGGCCAGGCTCTCAGTCTATGGAAATATAAGAGATTCCGTCAATAGATCTCCACACATAATACCTCAGGATGTCCCAACAGATCACCTGAAGAGCAAGTTCAGAATTTCAAAGACATGCTTTCTGATTCTATAGTTATAGCGCTGATAGTGAAGTCAGAGAAGGCTTCTGGGGTGCAAGGAGAAACTTAAACGGAAGGTATGCTCCTAGTTATAAAACAAGGCTGACTACAAATGTGTGATCTAAACTTTGAAGATAAAAAAGACACTTTATAAAAGCACAGGCTCCTGGTTTCATAGTTAGCATGTTCAGAGAAACAAATTTAAAAGATATTAAATCATGCAAAGATACTCAGGGAAAGCAGACCACTCAGAAGAGACTTCTCTAACTTCTTACAATCAGAAGATACCCAGCATGGTCCACCCATTCTCATCTTCACTCTTTTGTTCCAGGAGCCATGCATTCTGGCTAACAGAGAAACTAGTGTGTGAGAAACTAGCTAAGAGAGATGGTTGTTTATGTTATATACCACGTCATACTATGCAGGATCTCAATCTCATAAGGTGTTTCCTACCTAGAAACATAACTGAAGTTTCAACAGGCCATCCCACCATTTTATTAAGGCAAGCACTTATCAGCAATGATATGCATGCTGAGACCATAAGTATGTGCCTGTGTTTCTGCACTTACTTTGCTGTAAAATATGTACCCTGGTCAGAGGTGATGTCATGTGGCATACCATGGCAATAAATAAAACATTCCTCAGAGACATGAATGGTGGGTTGAGCATTCCTGAAATATGAATCTACCCTTGTAAGGACAAAGCTATGCCCTCCCTATCTAAAGAGTGCTCGAATATAACTAGCATGCCACCAGATAGCTGGCTGGTCCTCCCTTGCAAATGGTATCCTATCAGGAGTTCAGCGTTGGTCTATGGTTGCTGGAGGTTTGGGCAGTCAGGAATGGCAGTAGCCAATTGAGGGGAAGACCACAAGTCTGAACCTATGCATAGCTTCCATCTCTGCCACCCTAGGTACTTTGTGCTTAGACTCATTGGAATAGAAGTAGGTGGCTGGGGAAAAAGGAGTGGCATCCAGGGGAGGGATATCTTGTTCACCTCTGCAGTGGAAGTCTTCTGATGGGCATTATGTAGAACATGATTATCTTCACATGACCTGCCCATTCTGGAAAAGCCATCCATACACCTCTCTCTCAATCAACCTTATCACCAATTTTTCAACTTTGTTATTTCAAGTCCCTGACCAGTCAGCCAGCCCTCTAGCTACCGCCCATGAGTAGGTCCATACTTTAGGCTGTCTGTTTTCACACAACCAGATGTTCTATTAAAAGATTTGTTCACACAGAGGATTTCTGTTCACCAGTAACTTTAAGGCTATCCTGACTGTAACAGCCAAACTCTGCTTCCTGGTGCCGACATACTATGCAGATAAATCTGGCCTTCTGCTTTTTTCTCCTCAATCCACAAGTCAGGACACCAAAATGGATGTTTTTCCAACTACTAAGTATACCATGTGTTTTATAACTGGAAAAATAACCTGGATGTAGGCTCATATTCCCGTTGGACACATCCTTAGACATTGTCCAGGTCTCCAAATAACATGAGCTCCACAATCTCCTACTATGACTTGTGAACTACGGTGTCATTTTGGGTCTCTGAGGGTCATCCTAAGTTCAGAGCCTGTACCCACCCCACAAGCACTTGAAGACCGGACTTCCATTCTCCTCCATGCACAGTCACCCTGGTAAATGGCTTCAGGAACATTTGGAGAAGGGTTTGTTACACAGTTGTTCCTCAAAGAGATTTTATCTCCCCTTAACTCCGGAAACAATGGGACTGTGCCCTGACATAGGAAATGAAAAAAATCCCACTTAAGGTAATTCAAATTTGTTTTCTTCCAGGTCAACGTAATGTTTTTTTGTTTTTTTTTAACCTGTGTATTTCAAGAACCATTTTATTAGGCTGCCCATCTATAAGGAGCAATTGCCAGAAATTCCTACAGGTCAAAATTCTCTAGTTACCATTTTAAATATGATTTTATTGTAGTAATTGCATCACTACCTGTTCTCCACAATTCCATATGACATTATTCCCATTGAGATGAAAAAAAAAAAAATCCAATTCCACTGACATGTCCCTACATCATATCTGGCCTACAGAGAATTGGCAATTAAGAGGCCTTCGAGGATGGCAGTATGTCCTCACCAATGATTTCCTAATGCTTCAGTAAAGATAGTGCCCTGGGTGTTCTCCCAAAGTGTTTGACAAAGGGAGTGGCTGAGCAGATTGAACATAATAAACCCATTCCAACATCCCCATTTCCTCCCACGTCAGACTTCTACCTCTTCAGAATGCAGGAGTAGGGAGTCCTAGCACATTAACCTTACTAACTATAAGCCAACTTTTGGTACAGGTTTAGGTCAGCCAATCCAGTAAACTATTTATGCCTCTACCAAGTGTTTCAGCCAAAGCATTATATTCTGATCCCAAATGAATACACTCAGTTCAATGAATTCAGCCTTCCCTGATTATATTTCATCAATCTTGCTCAAACAGCCAAGAATCCACTTCTTGCTTATTTTTCATGCTTGCTTTGCAGTCTCTTAATGATAGAGAATGACAAGGTCATTTACTGTGTTTTAGTTTTGTTTTGTTTTGTTTTTTTAGGAGTGTATTTCTTTTGTCATTTATCTTTTCATTTTGATATAACTTCAAAAATGCATTAAAGTTACAAGAATGGTATCAAGAACTCCAATATACTCTTTACCCAAATTCAACAAGTGTTAACCTGTTGCTTTATTTATCACTTTATGTTTCTCTTTTTCTACATGAACATATTCTCATACACATTTTTTCTTAATCACTTGCCATTGAGAGGAAATTATAAAAACCATGCACTGTTATCCCCAAATATTTTAATATGTATTTTCCAAGGACATTCTCTTATACAAGCATCATACAATTATCAATATCAAGAGACCGAATTTGGATACAATACTGTTATATAACTCACTATCTAGTTGACTCTTATCCCAACAATGTCCTCTTCAGCTACTTTTCCCAGATAATAAAATATGTTTAATTCTAGAGTGGGACTAGAGATTTAGCATAGCAAGCTTCGTGTGCCGAATTTAGTTAAGGAGAACAGGACCCCTAATTCAGTACCATCAGATTATATCCAATGACAAAGAAGGACTAGCCCAAGTGGAAAGCAGAAGAGATGCTGGACAGCCACAAAACAGCAACTGCCTACTTTAACCAACGGGGAATTTCCTGTGGACTACAGGACCAATCTTGACCTGTACTCCCAAGAAGTTCTGCTATTCACAGCTGCTCCAACTACACCAGCAAATGAAACAGAACACTGAGCAGCAGTGCCAACATTTGTCAAGATGGGATTATTTGGATGTTCTCCCCACGCTTCACACCCATGGCACTTCAGCTGAACCTCTTGTATGTCATTTATCACTGCTACGTTGGATTATTTCCATGTAAAACCGTGTCACACGATTGCTACTCAACGGCACATTCTCATGAGGTAGGGTCCAGAGTCATGTGTTTTTATACCCTCCTTGCACCTTGCTTAGTGCCTTAAGTACAAAGCTCAATAAATACTAATTGAACAAATGAATAAATGAGTTAAAAAATCATCCTCTTGGACCATCCAAAAAAGATTAAGTTTGATTTAGTTTGAGAGACAAGTACATTTTACTACCTTCCCATCCTTCACCCATAATATATATGCTATTCTTTTAAAGTGAGAACATGCTTCAGAAATAATTCAGTCCAGAAAATTGAGAGAAGGCTTTAGTATGGACTCTTGCAGCAGATGGAGACTGACTGAAGTGGCCATTTAATTTTACTCTCCCTGGGGACCAAGGGAAAATTCTTGGCATATGCTTCCTTCTCTCTTACCAAATCTCTCTATACTATTTCTCAAAGGAACAAAAAGCATTTTGATTTTTTCTCTTCTGCTGAGAAAAGCACCTTATATTTGTCTCTTACCAGCGTTTATGTGAAAAACAGTTCATAGCTGACTTAAAAACAAGTTAGAATTTGCTACAGTTATGATTCAATTGATGACCCACAGTATCTTCTGGTTAGATTTTAAATGATCAAACTTTTAAAATAGTCTTTTAATGGGACAAGTTTTACACACACCCCCATCCTAAATCAATCAACTGCTATAAGATTTCAAAGGAAACTTTAAAAAGTAAAATAAAGAGATAAAGGACATGCCTGGGTGTACCTACAAAAAAAAAGTTCATTGAGTTGAAAACACATTGCACTGGTTGCTTTCTACATACATATTCTAGCTGTCCCATTTAAAATCTAAAAAGAAGGCCTACCTAACTAAACCTCTAAGATTATAATATACATATATGGGCAAAAGACCTAGATAAATAATTTTAAAAGAGGAAATACAAGCAAAAGACATATTGCCTTGTATTTGTCTATATAACAATAGAAAATCAAATTAAAACAGTAAGATAACACTTTAGTTATTAAGCATTTTTAATTATTAAAAAAGAAATATTTGCTAATACTGGCAAAAATGCAATAAACAAGAACCCTCAGACATGTCTGGTTGGAGTGAAGGCTGCAATTTGATATAGATAGCAAGTGTGTTAAAAATACTAATATACTCTGACATATCTAAGTTTGGGGAATCTACACTAAGAAATGATTCTAAGTGCCTATGATGCAGTTTGTGAGCAGATAATTCGTTTTCCAAGCCACTCCTTAATTAAAATTTTATAAAAGACCAAACTTGATTGAAATCACTCTTCTGTGTCTTTCACCTCTTCATTGACTCTCATTCCTTTCACTCAAGTTCCCAGTGTCTTCCATCTCTTATTCCTTTGCTACCTCCCTCTCCCCTTCCTAAAGGTATAAACTACAGGCTAGGACAGGTGTTAGACAGGGAAGAGAAGAGACGTGGCTAGTTCTCTGACATTATACCCAGCACTCTAATCCCACAATATCCACCCTGTCTGCTCATCTCAAAATCCTTCTCATACTAGGCCTTGCCAGGCTCACGCTTGCCATACACAATGAACATTTGATGGAAATCATTGAACATTTGATGGAAATCATTGATGGAAAATAGGTGATATGAAAATCATTTCCAAGAAGCAGGGAATAAAGCAGGCCAGCGGGCAATCAGTTAAAAAAAAGAAAATCCCTCAACATAATTTCCCCCTGAGCATTAAAACCTCAACATAATTTCACCCTGAGCATTAAAACCATGCCTACTGGCATCTTACCTAATTGCCTTATCCATTTGTGCAGACCATAGTTTCCAGAATTACTTTCCTGATTGAGTATATGTGGGCTGCCTTTGGCATTCTTTGTTCCTTCAAAGATTTGAGAAGGTAACAAAAAGTAGGATGCAAGCTGATGGTTGGCCATTGGGTCTTAACAAAAAAGACGAGGACCAGTGCTTTGTAGCAATTCAAGAAAAAAACAAACATTTATTTCTGCAGCCAGATACCTAAGATTCACTATGGGGTCATATTAGTAGGAGTGGGGATGGTAACAGATTGTTTGGCTTGCGCGTCTATACAGACCCACACCTAATATTGGCAGGATACAGAGCAAGGGTACCGATAGAGACTTCCAGCTCAAAGGACATTCCCCCATCTCACTCCCACTAGTGATCACATGGGGAAGGATCTCACAAGTATACCTGGAACATGCAAACCAGAAATCCAGGTTCCATCCATGCACCACTGAAACAACTGTCCCTTGTCCTCAAACTTAGAGAAGTCCGGAAAAAAGGTACACAGAATCACTGGAAATGGATTTGGACCAATGGATAGGAAATGTCCAGGTTGTAGGTACCCAGGGTGTGGTCTACAAGGGGAAAGTGAGTATTAAGGGGGGCATGTTCCCTTGGTCCTCAAGGCAATCCTCTCCCCGTAGGGAGTCAAGCAACCAGAAGAAGACTGGCGGGGTACACTGAAGCACTACAGCAAGAGTCAGTTGTCTAGGTCTAAGATGGTCTTGGGTCTATTGTACTTTCATAAATCCTGAGTTTGAAGGAAAAGGAACTGAAATGTCCCTATGCTTGTCATGATGACCCATAGTTACTAATTCATTTTCTTCATTCTGACAATAATAACATTTTAGCAAGTTATTCAACATGGTAATTAGTGTCCTAATTGCAGTTGGTTCTTGAGGGTTTTGTTGGGTTTTCTCACATATGAAAATAAGATGATTGTCATTCATCCTATAAATATCAGGTCATGCTAATGACAGAAGAGAAGGAATCACTGCCCTTAGCCCATGTAACAGAAAGACACCAGGAGGAAGGGGATTCGGGATGGGGGGGGGGACACCCTCAACATCATTAGTTTCTTATATATAAGTATGTATACTAGGAACATTACTGTTAAGTGGAAATCAAGCCACAGGTTTTTCTGGGCTCTGAGGACCCTATGCTTTAATGCATAGCCAGTGAAAACATTGACATTCACATCTAGAAAGTACGGTGAGAAAGACTGGATACACGTTCCTTTGATATAGAGGTATATTCCACTATCCCCAATAAAATATGTGTAAAATTGCTAAACTGGGAGGTCTGCCAGTTCCCACATAACTTGGATGTGTATGATGCTCCCTTGGCCACACATTTCTCAGCCTCTATTAGACTTCTCTCCCACAACTAGATCTGTGGCATGATATAGATTAAAATAAGCATAGTTCTTTTATGGTGTGTTGATGAGCCACTGACACAGGAAACAAATGGTGGACCCCTGAACCGAGCAGTCAATCTTTCTCTTGATAACTAGTCTCTTACTGTATTTCTTAATAATAATCCATAACACCCAGCCATTTTTTGTTCTATATTACCAGCCAAGACCACTCTTATCCTTGAACCTAATTTTACATTTAATGTTGCTCTGGAGACAAAGCTTTTCCTGATGGTCAATCTAAGCCTCCTTGCCTTTAATTCATCATGCAGCATTGCACGTAAAGTTCAAACTCTGGGCTAGATTTCCAAGTCCTGTTCTGTTTCCTCCCTCAGAGCATGCAGTTATGGCTGGATTTACACAGCGGTCACCCAATCACTGCAGAGGCTTGTGAAATGCAATCAGGGAGTAATGTTGTATGTCTGCACTGTGAGGTCCCTGGAGCCAGGTGCTACATAAATACAAGGTATTAGAATATTTTGACCTATGAGGGTGGATGGTGCTTTGATACATTCTGGTCACATTGTAGTGTGACAGGCCTCTGCAGAAAAGCACAAGACAATCAGCAGCTGAGTGTATCTTGCTGTGTAAACCTCCGTGGGAGGCAGTCATACCTGTATTGCAAGCTGACTGCCACAGCAGCCATAATTATCCCCATCTCTTATTAATTTCCTTTCTCACAACTGAAAATACGAGGCCCCAACTGCCTCTCTTCATTAAACAGATCTTGATATGCTTCAAATGAGCCATAAACTCTCTACTGTGCTTTTTCTGAATAAATGAACATTTAGGAAGAAGAAAAAAATTGAAGTCAGATTTTTCTATAGATTATATTCTATTAGTTCAAAAGATGATTCTTGATTCTGTTCCCTTTAAAAACTGGGGCTTTCAGAGATCTCCTTAAGGACACAATATGTAAATCAGAAGCATCTAAGTGAGCCTAACCAAGTATTACCTTCCTCACCCACATAAAATCTAGGTGATAGGGATCTAGGTGCAACTCCAGCCAATATTGAATCTGTAATAACACCTACAGCGCTGGATGAAATTTCAGATATAGTGGTATATGGTGCAGTGCTATTTATTTGTTTGTTTGTTTGTTTATTTATTTATTTTTTAGCCATGTGTATTTGTAAGGAGCATAAAATCTTGTTCATGTTTGCAGAAAATGTACTAAGCTAGGCTTTTAGTGTATGTTGACTAATAGCAACACAAACTGCTTAGGAAGCCAGCAATGTCTTCATCAACTTCTCTGGCAAGGAAAGAAAGGGTAAGTGAATGCTTTACCCAGCATTCTATAATTACCCAGTGTACAGCCAGCATTGGGATCAGAATTACAATCAATCAGACTGTGGGAAGGATAAGAATGGGATCCATACCAAGACTGACACTGCATTCCTCCCGCACTGTTTCTGCCTCTCACATACATGGCTGCACGTGGATACTTTGACACACAAAATCCATCTGGAGACTAGAATGCAAGTCAAGTCTTATCTTAAACCAGAACTCCAGGGAGAATGAGTATTCATTCAATCAGCTGATAGCAGAGTTAACAGTCACTCTAATTCAAGAGAAGTGTGAACATGTGAACTCAGAGAAGGCACATTCAACATCGATAACAGGAGAGTTGTTTTTCAAGAAGAGGTAGAAATATGAGCGGTAGCAAAGTATGAGCAAAATATGAGCGGAGTACCTTCTGGGATGCATCTCGATAGCATGCCATGAGGTTTAGCAATGGGAGGTGAATGATACTTCCCTGGGACCCTACAGTAACCCCTTATCAATGTGCCCTTCCAAAAGCCTCCTTAATTTAAAATGTTAGCTTCTACCAGATAGCAGAGCTTGAGTTGAAAATCTAATTACACCTTCTTTTAAGTGAATGAATTTTATAACAAATGATTCCAATAGCAGATGCAACATGACTGAATAGCTGAATTTCCCAGAATGTTGTCTTGACTAAAAGTTCAATGTTCCTTCTTTAATCAGAAACCTGACCCCCAGATATTTGTGTTAGCTTTCAACACGACCCTCCATTGATTAAATTTTACCCAAACTCGGGGAATTAAATGAAAAGAAAAGAGAGAATAAGATTGGTTTTACTTTGTTTTCAGCTGAAGTGACTTATTTGTTAGATTGCTTTGAATAAAAATGTACGGTAGGTGTTATAGTTTAGACTTTATCTGAAATAAAGAGTTTATTTGTAGTCAAAATGGATTTTAGTTCTTGGGTTGCCAATGGCTTCCATTCATTAGCTCGATAATTGTTATTTGCTGTGAACTTTATTAGGTAATGATTGCTAAATAAGATAACATAGATGAAATAGAACTGATTGAGCATTTAATCATAGGCAGTTTAATCATTAAATGTAGGAATTACCTTCATGTGCACATTAGATTCTAAGAAAGCTGTACCAGGAGTGGCTAAGGGGAGAAAAAAGTACATATTTCTAACCATAGAAATAGATAGCTCTCAATTTTAAAGATGAGTATGTTTAGCCATATAAAGATATAGTGTTTTTTTTTCAGTCATATCACTATTTAATAACCTAGGCACTAGACTAGGTCAAGGAGTTTGTCCATGGATTCAATAAATATTATTTGAATAAATGAATAACACACAATGTATTTTAATAAACCTTTGCCCTGCCTTTAAAATTTAAACATCAGTCTCCTAAAAAATAGGCAAAAATTAACACCTATGCTAAAGATTAGACAGGTAGGTAAGTAGGTAGGTAGGTAGATAGATAGATAGCCAGATAGATAAATATTAAAAGAGGTGTTTGGGGGTAGGGGCAAGAGAGAGATTCCTCAATCCCAAACTAGGTAATTATATTATTTTCCCCATTAGAGAATCTTTTTTCTATCTCTGAATATTTCTAGATGTTCAGAAGCAAATATCTCAATAAGAATAATATATGACTGGTATCTGGCCAAATGTCTGTGTAAAATGTTTCCAATTATCCAATCCTCTTTTCCCATTGTCAACAAGTTTCAAAGAGAAAATTCTGTGTAGATCTCCTTACTTTTTTATGGAAACTCCAAAGATCTCTCTTCCCATGGCCCCTTTAAGGAAAAAATTTACATATCAAGAAGGAGACTAATAAGCATAGACCACAAACCCAGGCTTTCCACACATTCAGATCACATTATGATGAAAGAATAAGAATAGAGCCCACCTCGCCCAGGATTTTTCAATCTTTCCTTCCACTGTCCTTCTTCCCTTCTTTCCTCCTTCTTCCCCTCCCTCCCTTCCTTCCTTCTTGCCCACTTTTCTTATTTTAAGCAGCAGATCACATTTTGAAAGCATGGTGAGACTATAACTGTTAATCCTAAATCCTGCTATTCACTGAATCAGTGGCATTCCTATTATTAGGGGAGGCCAGACACTGTTGGATTACAAAGAAGTCAATTCTTATATTTAGGATTTTGAAATTCATGGCATAGTTAATAGCTTAAAAGACAAAGTTTTTCTATTTCAAGAGTAAGGATTTTGAAAGAAGAAAGCATTTATTGCAATGGTAGTTTTGATAAAAATAAGAGCATTAATTTTATACTATATACAATAAGGTTAGAAAAAAATGCCAGATTATAGAGAAGCCAATTCTACTCTTAAATTTCAACCAGCTATGAGAAGGAAAGGATAGTGAAGTGGATAACAACAGAATAAGCTGCTGGTGGGGGTCTCTGCAAAGGAAACCTAGATAAATTGGGGGTCTAAGTGCTAAGGAGAAATATGCCCCACTTCTCATACCTGCATTAGGGGTGCCAGAAAGCCTCAGTGAGAAGTCCCCCCTCTCCAGCATGGGATCACAGCGGTGAATAGAAATGGTGGCAGATCAAGTTTAGGTAGAGAGGGTCTGAGAGAGCCTTACCCTGAGGCTTCAGGGCTCAGACGCATTAGGGAGCAAATATGAAAATTTTCAGTGACCCCAAAATGGGAACATGAGTAGCTGAGGGAGTGAGCAGAAGTATTATTGCAGTTGTGATTACAGCATGTTATTACAGATGCTGTGAGGCCCATGAGCTGGTGGTTATGGCAGGTCAGGGACAACAGCAGCAAAGATAAAAACTGATGACTGGAATTGAAAACCTGTGCCCATACAAAAACCTGCACATGAATGTTAATAGCACTTTTATTCACAATTGCCAGAACTTGGAAGGAACCAAGATACCCTTCAGTAAATGAATGGATAAATAAATTGTGGTACATCCAGACAAGGAACTATTATTCAGCACTAAAAAGAAATGAGCTATCAAGCCACGACAAGACAAGGAAGAACCTTAGACACATATTACCACGTGGAAGAAGCCAATATAGGAAGGCTACATACTGTATGTTATCAACAATATGACATCCTGGAAAAAGCAAAACTATGGAGACAGTACAAATACCAGTGGTTGTCAGAAATTGTTGGCGGTGGGGGCAAGAGAGGATGAATAGGCAGAGTAGAGAGGATTTTTAGGGCAGTGAACATAATCTGTACGAAATTATAATGATGGATATATTTCATAATGCATTTGCCCAAACGCATAGACTATACAACATCTAGCGTGAATTCTAAAATATGCTATGTTTTCTGGGTGACTATCTTATGTCGATGTAGGTTCATCAGTTGTAACAAATTAATTACCACTCTGGTGGGGGATGTTGATAATGGGGGAGGTTGTGCATGTGTGGGGGCAGGGGGCATAGGGGAAATCTCTGTACCTCCCCTTCAACTTTTCTGTGAACCTAAAACTATTCTAAACAAGTGAAATCTTAAAAACAATAACAATAACAATGACTAAAGACCAGCAGAGACAGGTACATGGCTGTAGACATAAGTGTTGGACCAGGGGTGGTAGTGAACTAGACCTCTACTTCCCCCAATGGCAGGATGGTTTTAAAGCCCCAGAAGTAGATTCAGAGCTGTAGAGAAGGAAAGAAAGGAGGAGGGTCTTGAAATACCTTAGTGTAAACTCTGAATCAACAAGAGTAGGGGAATTGAGATCTAATTTAAGCTCAATTATAGAAAATAAAGAAAGTCAAAGTTTGCACATTTGTTTATTGCCTGACAAATTCATGCCTGTTACACCCAGCAAATAAAAGTGGATATACTTTCATGTTTCGTGGCTTAGGGGCCTGGAGTCCCACCGGCTGGGGCTCATCAACATCTTCCACATCAGGGTTTCTCAACCTGGATGCTGTTGGCATTTGGATCACCTAATTCCTTGTTGTGGGGGCTGTCTTGTGCATTGTAGGATGTTCAGCAACCTCGTGTCCTTTACCCAGTAGTAATTACACATTCCCCAGATATTATCAAAATGTCCTTTGGGAGTGAGGGAGGGTAATTGGCCTTGGTTGAAACCACTGTTCTAGAATATCCCCAGGCAACCCTGAGAAAGAAACCACAGAACTCTGTGGAGCTCAATTTATAAACAACAGATGTAGCCAATTTCTCATTCACAAATGCAGAGTTAAAGCCAAGATAGGTAAATTGACTTTCATTCTGCCTCACTATAAATTAAGGAGAGAGCCAGGATTATAACCCAAATTTCCTGACACTAAATTCTATGCTTTACCTTCCTAGAATGTGAAACATCTCAGAAAGCTAGCGGAGAACCTGGCACATAATAACAACTTCTAATTAGGTGCTGAACGGATGAATGGTTTAGCCCTTTGGGCTATGACATGTCATTGGACTTTTCAGGACCAATGAAGAACAATGACCCAAGCCTTCCGGCAAGGGGCAAAGACACTTCCAGAGGTCACATTATACCTCTCAGTGCTGAATCTAACACTTATCTGCACAACTATGAATCCAAAATCAATGTGGAAAAAATATTACTGGTCAATTGCTGACTCAGTGCTGACAGTCAAGCCATATTTCAAGGCTTTGAAGATGGTGAACATGGAATGACATTTTATATTTCCCAGGGTTCATGGATGATGGAGTTGTTGAAGCAGCCACGTGTACCAGTTGTGTTAGGTCCAGTCTCCATTATGCAACACACAAAGACCCTCTAATACGCATTATCTGAACTGCACCCCTTAAACCTTATTCAAATGTGCCTTCTTTAGTTATTTTCGGTGTGTTGTCATGTTTCCCATACAAAACTACAGGTGGCTATAAGACTGATAACTATTCTTCTGCTTCTTTTATGTTTTCTGTTATGTCTTCCGAGCAGAGAGCTGTGTACAAAAAAAAGCAGAGCTCAGATCTGAAATACTGCTAAACATACTTCTACAGAAATTTCTTTAATTTGTTCCAAAACTGGGTGCCCTTAGAGCCGTAGTCTGTCGGCCCCAGATAGGCCAAAAGCTGTGATTCCGTTCTCTGCCCTTATTTATTAATGTGTAGTTAGATGGCACATTATCTGACATCCAAAGCCAGTGGCAATTTTCCAATCTGTGTTTCTAATAGAGATAAATGTCAAGCAGAGGTGGCAAACTGGCTGACAGCCCACCACTGAAGGCAGAGCTAGCGTAAGGTCTGCGGTACCATTTATTAAAGACTGCCTAGAGAGACCCAGGTTGTTCTTGACCAAAACAAGCAGCCTGGCACCGAACCCCCTTCACCAGTTACTTCACTTTTCTGTGCCTCTGTTTCCTGACATGGAAATAATAGAAGTTTCTAGCAAATGAGACTGTTATGAAGATTCAATAAGTTAATACATGTAGAGTTCTTAGACACTCTTGGCACAAATTAAGCTCTCCGTAAATCCGAGGTATTTATATGGTATTCAGCATCATCAGCATCATCATCATCTTCATTACCAGCATCGCGATCACCACCACATGCTACCGGAAGGGGTCAAACCACAAAACATTTGCCTGTCAGCATTTTCAAGGGCTCTTCAGTCCTTGAAACCATTTAGCAACCAGATAACCAAACACACAGGCTTAAAGTATATTTTGAATGTTAAACTCTTACATATGAAGATAGTCATAGACCTAGCCATCAATCAAAACTTATTAAAACATCGCATTTTAGCATTAAATCATATAAAAAGCCTTTATTCTTCCTAAGTCTCTTGTTAACTCCAACTCAAGTCTTAAAGGTCTCAGTAGACACATCTCATCATCACAAAGTACTTAAAACTAACCCCACACCCTCTCCACTCCCTCAGCTCCTCTGAAGGGCACAAAAACATATGATTTTCTTATGTCGTTTTAAAAGAAGGTCATGTGTACCCAAGGACAAGACTGTTGCTATTAAAAAAAGAAAAAAGTTATTAAAGTATGAATATTCCCAGCCTTCCTTCTTCTCTCCAGCTAAAGAAAATGCTGGCTTTGCCCATGTGGCTTCTCCCTCTAAGCAGAGGAGCAAGGATGGTTCCTGGGATTTAGTGTTGCTGGACTCTGGCTATATAGTTAAGAGGCAGAACTGGAGAAAATCAAGGGGGCAAGGGTTTGCGTCAAAAAAGACACATGCCTGATTTAAAAAAAAAGAAAGAAAGAATGGTAGCAGAACAAAAAGGAGGCACAGGAGAAGAGAAGAAAACCTGGCTGCTCATGTATCCTGGTTGTATTGCAAAATGAAACTTAACGACGAAGAAGTTTGGGGTGACAGCAGCCTTCAGTGTCGAGGCTCCTAGAATAACAAAGATTGGGTAAGATTTCAAATATGTTTATACGTGTAATAACTTACATCTCCCTCTCCTTCCACTTCCCATTCGATCTCTTCTTAGAAGAGTAACTAAATTTGGAACTTCTTTCAAATGCGCTTTTCTTTCAGACCATTTGTCTTTAAATCAACACCTAGTAAATGCCCAGCCCAGGCCCTGTAAGACCTTTCCTATATATAAAGGGTTACGCAAAATACCAAATTTAAAAGAGGGATGGGGAGGAGTTACACTTGAATGGTATAAATGTTCAAGAGTTTATATTTAATCAAATTTCAAAGGAGGTGGCATTGTGCTGAGTTTTAAATTGTAGAGGATGACTCTTTCGGAAGCGGCTGCACTGAAGTTGCTCACGTAGCACAGCAGGAACTCTGGGAACCACGAGAAAAGGATTGACATGGCTTCTACCAAAACCCTAGAGGGAAAAAGCAAAGAATTCCCCGTGCCTTACGGTTCCATGTGTGCTTTCATAGGAGGCAGTAGCAGCAGCAACTTTATTAGCCGATACAGCTAGTGCAGCGCCATGGGTTGGAGCCCAGCTGCTCTGAAGTGCAATACAAATTAATTTGCCAAAACATCCAAGAGTCATCTTTGTACTAAATGATGCATGATTAAAAAAACACACACTGGCTATGTCTGCCCTGGCCACATTCATTACCATGATTTGCTAAACATTTATGAACCCACCACTATTTTTGGGTGGCAACAGCTTGGTAAAAGCCAAGAGGGCCCCTGGAAATGCATCGTGCTGCTGCTTCTGGAAGGCTGAGCTTCAGATTTATTTGTTGTTATTTTCAAGCAAAATATTTCAAAGCAATCTAAAGGCTGAGGAGAGCAGCCTTCCCTAATAACCCTATCAATCCTAAACCCCACAGTATGCCATGGTCTCAAGTGATTTAAAAATAATAATAATAATAATGGTACAGAAAAGTAGCAGCTAAATATCAGCAAATACAGAATATTCTGAACAGTAGGAAAAAGAGGGAGAGAGAGAGAGAGACTATGTAGGGGATTAGTCACAGTTTATAAAACATTGATGACTTTTGGCTACCGTGCTTTACTCCTGCAAATGGGAGAAATTCATGCATAACCTATAGAGTAGGATGTCTTTAGAGTGAATGAAAGCAGCTGAATAATACAGTTTCATTTGAATTTGAAAGTCCTTTCATCTTACATAACTACCAGGGAAAGCACGTCTGCTCATCTCCCTCTCAGATTGATTGAGTTGTGAGACGAGGCTCCTCTAGGCCCTCCGTGCCCCTCAGAAATTCTCCAAAGAGGGATGCACCCCATCTCTACCCGTCCCCAAAAGGCAAAAGTCTGGGTCAGAACAGACTTTGCCCAAGCAATTCCTCCTGACATAAACATCTCAGGCTCCTATTTTCAAGAAGCCTGAGACATCCTTGTTTTCTGACTACACCCTTGCCTGCTCTCTGGAAGGGCAGGCAGGAGCTGGCTTTTACTCAGGAGGCCACGGAAGTCTCCACTATAATTACAAAGTACAATGTCAAACTTAGCTCTGCCTCTAGGAAGACAGAGGCAGTGTTAGTCAAAGGTCTTTGTTTCCTTCCTGATAGATCATCAAATTCCATTAAAAAACAAAACAAAAGAAAAAAAAAAAAAAAAACAAGATGCAGAGAAGAAAAACCCCTACAAGGCAGATCGAGAACTATGTTGAAGAAAAGTCAATAAATCAATTTGTTCTTCGAGGGACCAGCAGAGGTAATTTCCATTTTGATCTGCCCTGCCATAGCTGCATCCTGGTTTGTACCTGATTTATTCAACTACTGAGGAGGAATCTCCGCATTCAACAAAACCTGTTTTGTTGGTTGAGGGCAAAGGCTTTTAATTATCCTCACGAAGAATGCCTGTATTGGACTCCAAAACAGAAGGCACAGAAAGGTATAAGGTTGTACTGATACACAAAAATGACCTGGAACTCCTTGTAAGTCACTGGAATTTGTGAGTCACGAAGTACATTAGAAGGCAAAATGAAAACAGCACAGAAACCAAAATGCATACTTTATGCAAAGGTATTAAAAGTCCTAAGGATTTTCCTTGCCAGTTAGCTTCATGTTTACAGACTTTTATAAGCAGTTCAGCCTGTAATTTCAAAAGAGGAAACTGAGGCCCACAGAAATTAACTTACTAGTTAAGGTTATCCAGTTTACCCAAATTTACCTACTTACAGTAGAACCAGCACGGCGTCCTAACTCCTGGCCATTCACCAATCCACCATGAGAGGGCAGTACAGAGCTCTGTTTAAAAGCATTGCATACTGAGGCTGCTGGAAAGATGCCAAAACATCAGGCTGGTGTGGTCAAGTGATTTAAAAATGAAATTAATCATCTCTGCGTTTAAGTCACACAATGCCAAATAACTAGCTGACTAACTGTTTAAATGTTTAAAGCTTGGCCATCACCTAAGTCTTTGTAAACTACTAGGGTAGCTTTAAGTAAATTGTACTTTCCTTATATAAAATGGTACCTCTCTTGTCCTTTAGGAAATTCTTCCTTCTTAATAGTTCAAAAGAGTTTATGTCTCCAAAAAGTGAAAAATCACATCCTTTTTCATGACTGCTAATAAGGTTAAACTAATTACAAACATCTTACTGATTGAATCTAGAGAAACATAATTACATATTTGAGGATTTTTTGAGGAAGGAAGAAATTGCTGACTTGCAGTGTCATAATCGACTTCAGTGATTACCTCTGGGTGACTCAATTATTCTAAATACGTAGAGATAGAAAAGCATGTCTCGTATGACGGCTGTAACAGAGATGCATCATGTAGAGAAGGCTGGTAATCAGAGAACCTGATGAGAGAAACCCTCAGAGGCTTCCTGGGGCTGGCAGTCATAATGGGCCCTAACCATCAAAAGAAAAGCATCCGGGGAAAGTAAGAAAGATGATGGTGATCACAGCAAAAGGAAGAAAGCTATCCAACACTTATTGAACCCCTTGTGTAATGGTGTTTACCTACCTACTATCAGCAAAATGTATTGACTTCAGATATTTGAAGACTCCAGACATCAGAAAGGCATGCCTTTGGTTGGCGGAGGTAGAGTAGACAGTCCTCTCTTATTCAGCTCTTACAGACTAGAAGTATCTAACAGAAGTTCTAGAATTTGGCAGATACAGGAAGGAAGCTTAGCTTAATTAATATTGCTTTATGTTCATTAAACTTAAGTCTGTGTTAAAAGTGCTTTTTGGATACTCCCACAAGGGCTGGCAGAGAGGAGAGAAAATACTGAGACATTAATATTCATGAACCTAATTATCTGGGGGAGTCTGCAGAGGAATCCCTGACCCTGGCATGACACGCATCCACTTATGACACTTTCTATATATGGCCAGCATATTCTGTCTTTAGACAATTCAGCTATGCATCAAATCAGCCAAGGTTTACTGAGAACCTACTATGTCCCTGGACTTGCAAGGTGCTAAGGTTAAAATGTTGCAACATTATCAAGTTAAAATGTGATTATGATCACCATCAGCTGTTTCCACAATCCCCAGAACCAAAGTCCAGACAAGCTCCAGGTTCAAGAACACTTTCTAGTTTCTATTCCTTTGTTTGCCTACATAATGGATTTTTTAGACTTTAACCATTTCAGTCAAATTAATTTTCACTGCAGCTTCCCCCAGCTTCTTGGGTTTATGGAGTCTTGTTATTTTTGTGTAATAAAATATATCATAAACTTAGAGGACAAAAAAAATTATGAAAATATATGTGCAGAGTATGACAGGTAAATATTACCCTTAATTTGAGTGAGCATTCACAAATCAATACAAAACAAACTGCAGTACAGTCTGAGTTGAAATTTTTTTCACCTTTGACATCCGTAAATTAGTTATCTATGCAAGGACAAATGAAAATTCAAAATAAGAGATTTCATTCTCCATGTTGAAAATAAGGTAAGAGAGCCCCCTTTCCTCCTTTTTCTTAGACCATTCACTTTAGAAAACTTTTAAGTACTTTCTCCTCCCTTTGAAATATATATATATATAAAGCCTTTTGAAAAACAGATGGACCTTCTGTCATCTTGATAACCCAAGAATTTCTTTCTCAAGACCCTAGGAGTCATCTCTGAAACATAAACATCCAGGGCGATAGCACCCCTATTGCCCAGTTGCCGTGGGAGAGTAAGAGTCTATGGCTTCAGTGGGCACTTGGCTCCAACTTGCCTCCTGTCATAAAGATATGAGAAGTTTGTTATTCTTCTAGATAAAGCCAATCAGCAAACACAGATAATCAGCCCAATGACCAGGCAAACTTAGGGCAAACCACGTGTGACAAATGGCTCTGCCAAGTCCTCTAACTATGATAACTATTGCTTTTCTTGAAAACCTGTGTGTAATGGATGTATCTACTTTGTGCTATAAAAGGGAGAGATTTCTTTCTGCTTTTGCAGGCTCTGCGGGAATTGCCTGTGATGAGCATCACATTCTGGTTTAATGCTTATTCAATAATAAAACTGATTTCTATCTCTAGTACCTCGGTGGAGAGGTTTTCGGGATTGAAAGAAGATTTTGTTTTTTAATTACATTTCCCCAACATCTTTAATTGTCTTCTGTTTATTTTCTCCACTAGAAATAAACTCTGAAAACCCAAAGACCTTGTCTTTTTATTCACCATTGTGCGTCTCTTCTGTCTGGCACATTGAAGGTATTCAGTAAATGTTGGTTAACGGACAAACCGTCAAGACTGTTCTGAGAGGAGAAGCTTCAGATGATGGGTGATTGAGGAAATCCGACTTCCCAACAGGGCTAGCCTTGTCCACAAAATAAAACCAAATGAAATCAAGCTGTGAGATGGCTGCTGGTTTTTGCATTCCTCTCACATCCCTTCCTTACTCTTCCCTGACTACTTAACAAGGAACAAAATCCCCGCAACAGAAGTACTCACACTAGGTAAGCATAAATGTTATATATCCTCTGAGTTTGTTGAGTAGATGAAATATTATTTTCCAAAGAGAAAAGTTAACTGGAAGTAACAGTATTTCATAACAGGATACAGTTACGTAAAAGTTAAAATTTAAGTTATATAAAAACAGGCAGTCTACATAGTTACCTCTCTAAATCCAGGCACTAGGTAAGAATACAAAACCTCTACAAAATAATAGTAACTATAATACCCTCCCACACTGGTTAACTTATTAACAACTTGGAATTGATTTTATAGCCCTCATCTCATTTGATCCTAGAAACAATCCTGGAAGATAAAGAGGATAAATATGTTCATCCCACATTAGATCTACAGAAACCAAGGCTCATAGAATTTACGATTGCTCAACATCTGGCACATAAGCAGAAAAAAGAAATTGAGAGTAAGACCTTTTGATTTTTATTCCGGTGTCCCTCCGTTTGCTCCCGTTACCTCCTAACCCTTAACAATGGAGCAAGGGATAGCCACAAAGCCTTTCCCAAAATGACCGTGCTGCTCACGGCATCAAGCGAGGGATTGACTCTGCCCTGGCCTGATTTTCAGAGGCTCCTATGTTGTGTCCTCGAACCTGCTGAGTCTTCCCTTGCATTTGCCTGACAGAAAGATGACATGAATTTGCCAAGAGGATAAAAGAGATTCCCCTCTCCTCCTTTTTCATAGACCATTCACTTTAGAAAACTTGTAAGAACTTTCTCCTCCCCTTGATATATATATATATATATATATATATATATATATATATATATATATATCCTTTTGAAAACTACCAGTTAGAACCCATAGGTGGTGGAGTCATTGCCAAGCAGATAGTACATACACTTCCTCTGGTGTCTACTTTTCCTAGTTAAAGAAGAGGGGATGGTTGTAAAAGCAGGGGCACTAAAAGATATAGAAAAGTGGAATCCAAAGAGTGTGGGGGAAAAGGCTGGCCAGTTTCAGTACTATTACAAGGAAGTGACAGGCTAGTTGGCCAATGAGAATATGTATTTGTATTCATTCAGTAAACATTCCCCAAGCACTGTGTGTGTGCCAGGCATCAGCTGGGCAGTAATGACTGGGATATGGACCCACGTCTGGGACTTCACAATAGAACGAGACAGATAGAAAGACAAATGAATAATTAATATAATTCAATTTTATAAGTGCTTCAATAGCAGCATCAACTATTAATAATCATCCAACTAGAAATAAAATATTCATCTAAAGAGAAATGAATAAAAAGTTCCACAAAATGCTAGAATCAAATAATAAATTTGTCTAACATAAACACTTCTGAAAGTGAAGAAGATAAATAAATAAAGCAATTATTTATTTTTCATTTCATGGAGGGACCTGAAAAGTATTGGGAGCTAAACCCTTTAAAGCTACTAAGTTCCTACCACAAGCCAGACCCCAGGCTGTGCTATGGATTCAAAAACTGAATAAAAGAGTACACAGGAAAACTGAAGCAGACATGTAGACTCGCCATTATAGAGAGTGTGATAAGTGATAAAAGCAAATCTCATAATGGTATAAGAACAGAGAGGAGATATTTAAATAAAACAGGGAAGTCAAAAAGGACACCTAGCATATATGATTCTTATATTGAGTTTAAAGGGTGGAAAGGAGTTCACTAGTTGTTACGGACTGAATGTTCATGTCCCCTCAAAATTCCTATATTGAAGTTCTAATTTCCAATGTGAAGTCTTTAGAAGGCAGGGCCTTTGGGAGGTCATTAGATTTACATGAGGTCACGAGACTGGAGGCCCTAGAGTGGGGGATTAGTGTTCTTGGAAGGAGAAGAACAGGGCATGTGCACACAGGTGCTCAGCCTGCCCCCCACCCTCTCTCTCCTCGTGTGCACACAGTGAGATGGCAGCTATCTCCAAGCCAGGATGAGAGCCCTCACCAAGAACCAAACTTGTTGGCACCTTGAGCATGGACCTCCCAGCCTCCAGAATGGTGAGAAACACATTTCTGTTGTTTAAGCCACCCAGGCTATGGTGTTGTTATGGCAGCCTGAGCTAAGATACTAGGCTAAAAAGAAAAAAAGAAACCATTTTAGAAAGCAAAAAAAAAAGAAAGTGAAGAAATCACAGATGCTCAAGATAGCATGCCAGGTTTGAGAACCAAAAGAAGGTTGGCATGATTCAACGGTGGGTATGTGTGTGGCTTAGGGCAAGATGATGATTCACTAACAGGAAGCTCAGGAAAGCCACGTATGTGAAAGTGGGCATTTGAACTCCATACTGAAAGCTACTGAAGAATATTAAATAAAATAGGACTTGTTCAGAATTGCAACTGAGTCTACTCTGGAGGACGGCTGTGGGGTGGATTGAGAGGACCAGGTCTGGAGGCAAGGAAGACGTTAAATGGGAAATGAGTTGAAGATGCGTCCTTTGCTTTAGCGACAACCCTTCCCCTATTTTATAATCCTGGTCAGGCCACATGGATCAAGTGGGCTGATGGGTCCTCCCCCTGCCCAGCCCTGAGCTGGACAAGTAGCTTCATTCTGGGCCTGTCGTGCGGGGAGGCCTGCGGGGTCTCTGCTCCCACTCCCCATACAAGAACGCAGGATATGGTGAGGCCAAAAAGGAACACCCACGGAGCCATAGGTAGGGGAGTCATACCACTACGGTCTCACTGGAGGCTGGGTTCACCGGACGTGCGACCTGCTGTCCGTTTTGTCTGCAACCCACCGACGACTCTCTTTCACTCTCCTCCACTCTCCTCGGCTCTCCTTCGTAGCCGCAGCAGTTATATTAGCGGCTAATTGGCTAACTGGCTACAGCTGACGGCCAATCAGCCACAGCTGATGGCCATCTACTACCCAAGCCAGCACCCCTCCACGTGAGGCCGAGAGCCTGTAAACTACTTTCTGGGGCTCTGCCCTCACAGGGCCAGTTGGAATATTCCTTCCCACCAGTTAGGACAGGGCTCAACATACAAGATATGCTTATAAAATAGTATTGAATATTATTAAAGACAGCATTGTGGAAGTGATCCAGGGAGTTACTGGAATTTTTGAGGCTCAGGGGTTAGAGTCTGTGGCACTATAATAAGCAGCACTGTAACAGCAAAGGATAAGGAAGCAGGTGTCATCATTCAGTCTTCAAATTAACATTTATTAAGTGCACTCTGTATGCCAAATGCAAAGTAAGGTGCTGTAATAGGGCTGGCAGAAATATAAATATGAATGAAACACAATTCTTGTCCCTAAAGGAAACATTTAACTATTATTCAAAGCCAAAAATTTTAAATGCATAAAATGGTACAAATAAAAGAATACGGTCATGCAGAACAAAATAGGTCATTGCACCTGTTGCTACAAGGATCAGGAAAAGCTGTGAAGAGGGGATCAGTTTTGAGTTGAGCCTTGTGTAGATAAAAATCTGGACAGATGGAGATGGGGACAAAATTAGTATTCAATGGAGTCAAGGAGGATGAGATGAAAAGGTCATTAACTTGAATCCCAAGATGACAGAGGAGAAAAAATTGCAAAAGGCATTAAAATTACTTAGGAAAAGGAAATGCAGAGGCAGTGGGAGACAATAGTGTAATCATTTGAAGCATTCAAATTGTAAGAATGAGAATCAATCAATGGTTCAGAAGTGGCTCTGGGAAGCATGTAGACTCATACATGGCGGGAGAGAGGCAGAGTTTCCACTCAGAGAAGGGAAGGAAGAGGGAGGTACCAGATGAAGGACTGCCTCTCCAGGGTATGATGAGGGTTTCACAGGCCATGGCATAAGAAGGGGTGCAGGAGAGAATACGGGGAGGCGCCTGTGTGTGGGCCACATACAGGATCCAGGTGAACGTCAGACTGGAAAAAGCAGGAGTGAGCTAATTGTTGGCAGAAGGTGAATGAGGTCAGCACAGAGGGGAGCAAAGACACTATCCAATGGGAAGAGTTTGACATAAATACAATCATCTGTCTTCTCATTAAAGCCTGATCCCTCCATCACTCTAGTTGCTTAGTTTACAATTCCACTTGCAATGAAGTTTCGCACTGGAAAGCAATCACATACACAGTGGGGTAGGATTTAGACTTTTTGTGCTGCTTTTCTTTTAATCTGACTTTAGCTTTAATGTATTAGAATCAAATGGAAGTCAAGCTTACTGCCAGGTTATAATTCTTGATGAAAGAAAGTCCTTGGCATAGTGAGCTTCTGCAGGTACCCGTTGTCTCTTCTTGGCTTCCCTGTATGCTAACTCACCCTCAAGCTGCCCTACCCTCTCCAACCTCCTCATTCCCAGATTGAACCACTTCCATCTCCCATGAAGCACAACGCTTGGCATGCCATTCTAAAACTCACAGCTTAAAAGCCCACCTGGTTGGTATTTTGCAATAACTGATAAACACCTGCAGAATATGAGAAATGAGAAACGAAAGGAAGGAGAGCAACATTACGGTGCTCCTGCTAAGCACACTGATACACATTCTACCTCTCACAAAAACTCGGGCAAGCTAGACAGTGCTGTTTCTATTTTATCTGAATATTACTAAATGCTGTATTAGGTATTACAGAATGTAACTAGTGTAGAAAACTCTGAATAGGGAAAGAAATGGAAATATAAGGTCAAATCTGACCCAGATTAGGAGACTGGAGTGAAAAGGAGAGGAGAGAGGCACCACAGCTCTGCTCCCTCTTGGGATGGGGTATGTGGTGCCTAAGCCATGATCTGAAGATGACGCCTTATGAAGGTGGGTGGGGAAGAATGATCAGGTTAGGCCAAGCCGTAGAGTCTCTAAGAGAGTCTCTAATGGTGGTTTCCCTCAAAGGGCATAAGGACAGGCAGTTGCCTTGGTAACAAAGAGGTAGACAAGGAGGTACCAGTTACAGTTGTATAAATGTGTCAATGACCCAGCTGACAAAAGACTCGAAGGAAGTAATGCATAAAAAGCAGAGGGGTGGAGAGGGAGACAAGGCATCACATTACTGCTGTTTTCTGGGTCACTCATGGCTGGACAATTTAGATTTTCTTACTCTCCAAGAAGACACACCCAGGTGACTCACTGGATGCTGAAACAATGCAGAAGGGAAATGTGCTCCCATTATTGCCATGCTGTTATGTGAATTCAAAATGAGAAGTTAGGTCATTGTAGCTTTATGAAAGGTGGTGTCACATGATCACTTTTGTAATCACCGAAGGGCACAGTTGAGAGAATGCTTTCTTTAAAAGATGTATTTATAAATTCGATGGTGCTCCATCAACAGTCCTACCAAAATATTTCTAAATCTGTATGTACTTTTGTTATCATAATTGATTTGTTAGCATTTTTTCTTCTCAAGTTACTTTAGAATTTTCTGGGTTTTTTTTGTTTGGTTGGTTTTTTTTTGTTTTTGTTTTTGTTTTTTAATTCTTGATAAATTTCCTTATAACTGTGCCCCAAACCCTAATTGTGGAATTATTCTCAATAATCTGTTACTGTTATGGGATATTGGTGCATAGGGCAGGATGAAAATTTTTATGTATTTTCCTCACATAAATGAGGATAGAAACAAAAAAGAGCAGTTTGAGGCAAGCAAGTGCCCAGGGAGCCAATCTAATTTCTTTTATAATTTTTAATTACACAAGTAATTCAAGAAATATTTTCCTCATCAAAAATTTCAATAATACAAAGCAAAAATCTCCAGTTACCACAAAACCCAATCCTACTCCCCTCTTCAGAGGTACCCTCTCCTATGAGTTTGGTATTTACCCTCCAAAACTTTTTCTATGGGTTTATATACATATTTAGGCAATTTGAGTGTTATTTAATATACCTGATATCATGTTTTCTTCACTTAATATGTCTTTGAGATACAATCAAGTCAAAACATACCAATCTACTTCCTCCTTTTTAACCGCTACATGTCATTATACTAATTATTTTAACAAATAAATCCCAAAATGTCAATGGCTTAAATCAGTAGAAGTTTATGTCCTACGCATCTACCTGTCCGATAAGAGTGATATAAGTCTATAGGCAGTTTTCCTCCATTCAGGTACCCAAGCTCCTTCCATCTGGTTGCTGGCCATCTCCTAGGATCTTGCAATTATCTGTATCCAGTTAGCAGAAAAGCATGGAGAAGGTATGTTTACTTTTAAGAAGCCATAGCCTAGAAGTGACCCACAGTAGCTCCACCAATATTACCTAATAACTTCAAGGGAGATGTAAAAATTGCTAATTTAACTATTCTGGCATTGATGAGCTATCTCTAGTTTTTGTTCTTACCAGTGATGCTGCAATGAATGTCTTTGTACCTGCCTTTGTAAGTACATGGACAAGTATTTCTCTAGGGTAGAAAGTGAGGTAGATAAATGATGGCTTAAAGAATGCACACATTTCTTATCTTAATGGAGACTGAAAGATTGTTCTCCAGAAAAGACGATACCAGTGCATACTCCACCAACAATGTATTGTTTCCCTACATACCACTAATACTAGCTCTTATCAATCCTTTACATTTCATCAATATAATAAATAAACATGATTTCTAATTGCATTTCCAAGATTTCATAATTATGTTGAGCATCTTTTAATACGTGTGTTGGTATTTATATGAATACTTTTGTGAATTGATTAGTCACAACTTTTGCCAATAATTCTGTTTGCTTGTAGATAAAACAAAATGTTCAAATGGAACTACAGCAGTACAGTTTTGACTGGGGCCATAAGACATGGGATCAACCCCAACTACATTACAAAATAAGTTGGGAGAAAGCAAAAGCAGGACTTTCGAAGTAGGTGGCTGAGAAGCAGTTTGGGGATATTTAGGTGAACACCCACCTCTAATCTATAAAAGAACTTGGAAAAGCTGAGAATGAGTGGAAATACTAGAAATTTCTCTTGCTCAAAACCAGTGAAATGGCTTTAAAGATGTCCTTCCCTAACCTAAAACAATCCATGTCTCCTAGAGCTTGGGGACAAAGAGTCTGATAATATCTCAATCACCCCTAAGAAAATGAAAAGAAAGTTACTGTGGGTAGCCAGCCACTCTGCAGACAGAAGGAAAGTCCCTCCCCAGAGTTCCATGGAACAAAGAGCATATGTGATTTCCATGGCACAGAAATGGTCTGTGCAAAGGGAAGAACTAACTAGAGAATGTCTTAAATCCTATTCCAAAGGCCTCTTGGAGGGGTAACGTGACCCTAAGTAGAAAGAAGTTAGCAGTGTATTACTAAATGCCTAGTGGCTGAGGGAATCATAAGAAGTAACTCCCCTAAAGAATTTATTACCATGATCCAGGTGGACCGCAGGCGTGCAACCTCAGTGATGAGGCAGGAGAGGCCTCCAAAAACTCCACGACTATGCCCTGCATGGTGCCAATGACAACCTATAACAATATCAGCCAGCAAGAACATATATGAGTACTTCTTACACCCCACCCTGTCCCTAATTTCAATGCTGGAGGAGCCGCAAACATCTCAGTAAGTGGAGGAAGAAGAGCAAAGCACACTTTGGACTTAGGAGGAAGGACTGCTCACACATTAGCTCCTGTGCAAGCTGATTCAGAAATGCAAGTCTTTTACATCACCTGTGCAGGTTAAAAACCTCAAGGACAATAGCAAAGAGACCAAGGGAACAAAGCAGGGGGATCTTCCAAATTTGCCAAATCCATTTTTAACATAAATGTGCACAAACCTTTGCATTGAGCTGAAGTTCATGAAGACAGAATGGTACAAAGGAGGAAACACACGTGTCAGTTTGCAATTGTGATGAGGGATATGAAAAGAACAAAGAGCAGCTGGCCCCTCTCAGAGAGGAAGAGGGTCATGTGCTCCAGTGGTTTCTCGGGAGGCCTAGTCTACCTCTAAGCCCTGTGAAAACAGAGGAAAAAAACGTACCTTAAACAACTAAAGAGATAAGAATTTCCAGAAAAGGACCATATCGATGACTATCTGAATTCAATGGACATACCGTGTCTGCCTCCATTCGATATCCTTTCAGCTTGATTTAGTGTGTCTTTAAATGAGTTAATACATTTAAACCACTTGGAAGTGTGTGGAACATACAGTAAATGCTCAATATATGCTATTGTTGTTATTGTTAATATTATTATTCAAAGTAATCAGATTTTGTATAAACAAAAACTGTCTGGTAGATAATTCTGTTCACTGCTCATTATGGTGCGAATCAATTGTATTAAACAAAAATTGTCATTGTTGTGTCCTGGTAAAAAACCTGTGAGTGTGACAGGGTGTGTGTGTGTGTGTGTGTGTGTGTGTGTACACAAAATTTCAAATTACCGAAATAAACCAGATGAAACTATATTAACAAAGCAGAACCTCTGCAAGGTAGAGACTGTCACATCACTGTGAGAGGCAGGTGTCGATGTTAGCATTAAACCTCAAAGCCACCTCGTCTTCCCTAGTAGTTGTGTGTTTAAAATAGCCATAAAAGAGTGGCTATGAGCTGGAAAGAGCTTTACTATGGGTAATGAGTAGCCGGCCATGATCACCTCCAGCACGGAGAAGTGATCCAAAACAAGAACACTATAGTGGTGCCGAAATAGCCTTGGATGCAGACGACTGACGTCTCCAGCTAATCACCGGTTTTCAGCAATTGATGGCAGTAAAACCCAACTCTATTTAGTCACCCTCCCCCAGGGAGAAGGCTCTGGACAGAGAGGTCTCTGATGAGTGCCTGCTTCTGTGGGGGAAGCTTACAGCTGATGGTCAGTGCCAGGAACAAAACACCTGAGAGGTAGCTGTTATGGACGCGGAATGTGGATTTGCTCTTTCACTTTGTTTGCCAAAACTGCTAAAAAGAATCCCTTGGAATTCTCCAAGCTTTCCTGGTCATTGAGACCAGTTTATCTATATGAGGTTAAAAAAAAGGCACTGATTTATTTAGTACTGTCCATTTTAGTAAAAGTAGTATTAATCACCATACTCACCTCTTCTTGGCAGTTTAAAAAAATCACTAAGATGCCGAAAGTCAAGTTCTTACAAACAAAACTTCCTAGAAACCTCACGTACAAGAAACTAAATGTTTCCCATATGTGTCTAGGGGGTGAAGATAGTGGGAGGAGAGAAGGGACTAAGGTGCCATCCACTGCTAGATTTAACTCTAGCAACCTCACTAGTAGGCACATAGTAGGTGCTTACTTAATAGCATTGTCCCATATGTACCATTTGACCCATAAGGACTGTATTTTCTCAACATTTTGTATTTCTCAGCATAAACTTGCTATCAGATAATTAATAAGTGGTAGTTAATCTCTCACAGTTTTGCAGGTGAAAAAAACGGAGTATTTTTACTAAGTGAACATGCAGGCAATCATAAACAATCCTGTGTCTTTCAATTTACAAACTCAGTACGTACAGATAAAACCATCTTGCCCTCTTCTTTCTGGGCTGGATAGAATTCTGCCCAGTTAGAGGCTCAGCAAAAGCAAAACTGAGAGACAGAATGTGTGGACAACAAAGGAAATGGGCCTGGCGACCTTTGCACTTGAACTAGAGGTGATCAGACAAGGTGTGGCACAACCTATGTGTCCCTTCTACAAGCTCACCTGTGCTGTATTGTGTGATTAGGTTACAACCAGCAAGTGTCACATGACAGTGCTATCACCATACCTATCCCATAATATCCAGTAATTTTTTGTGAGTATTCAACAAATATTTTTTTGAAAGAAATAAGAAAGGAAAGGAGAAGAGAGGTAATTAGAGTTACATGAGGTCATGAGAAAAGGGTCCTGGTCTGATGGGATTAGTTAGTGCCCTTATAAGAAGAGACAGACAAGAGAGCTCTCCCTCTCCCTCTCCCTCTGCCTCCTCCTCTCCCCCGCCCCTTCCTCCTCCCTCTCCCCTCCACACACACACACACACACACACACACACATCTCTCTCTCTCTCTCTCTCTCTCTCTCTCTCTCTCTCTCTCTCTCAGACACAGCAGTGAGAAGGTGGTCATCTGCAAGCCAGAAAGAAAGCTCTCGCCAGAACCCAACTGTGCTGGTACCCTGATCTTGGACTTTCAGCCTCCGTGACTGTGAGAAAATAGTTTTCTGTTGTTTAAGCCCCCCATGTATGGCATTTTGCTATGGCAGCCCAAACTCGCTAAGGCACACGTGTGTGGAATTCAATCCTAGACAAACCACAACAGTCTATTTTCTTCATTTCCCGTCTGGAATACCCTTCCTCACATGCATCCTCCTCCCTACTGCATGCCCATACACACACACTCCCATTTAAATCACACACATTTTTCATTTCACCACCTCCTAAAACTTCCCAGATCCCATCCAAGTCAGAATGAATCTGCCAAAGCTCAGCCTCCCCAAAGCCCATGGTATTATAAAATTATTGCCCCTTTTAGATCTACGAGGCTTTGAAGTCCCAGAAGGCAAGGGTCTGAGTCCCATTCATCTTTTATGCCTTGTCCTGCCTAGCATCATGTCTGACGTCAAGCAACTTCTCAATAAATATCTGATGAATTAAATGGAATCGACTATTGAGCGCTTTTCAGTCCCTAGATGAGCCTCTTTCCAGACAGAAAAGGGACTGTCAGGTCCCAATAGGGTTAGTATGTAGCCTTTCCTCCTCTAAGATTTAAGGAACTGCCTGCAGACTCCACCAACCTTCTGAGCATCAAGAAATTGATGACAACAAATGGTGCTGTCAAAGGGCCATGTCACAGGGGAGCACACACACTGGAATCATCAATGGGCCGTCCATCGATGCAGTGCCCATAGGAGCTGATCAAAGCCACCTCTATCCTGCCCCCCACACAGAACCAGGTCAGGCTCGGGCAGAGGGCAGCTGGCTGATTTCTGTCCTCACTCCTAGAGTGATGTCTGTGTCTGTCAATAAGGGAAGGAAGGGTGAATTTTCTCAGTGCTGGACTGCAAGGCATACAGAGGAACAAATAGCCACTTGTACTCCTGCAAGATAAGGGAGGAAAAGGAATGGCAGAACAGGAATAAAAGACTGGCAAGCGAGGGGTGTACAAATGAGCTGTGTTCCACCGGCACCGAGAAGGAAGATGGAGAATGACTCGCTGCATATGGAATGCATCCTTCATTTTAATCCCCAGAGGCAAGTGAACGATCCAGTATTAAAATGTGAGGGGGGCATAACGTCTCCAGTCGTGCAGTATAGACTTCAACAGGCCGGCTAAGAATTAGAACCTGACCTGAATTATGATCTCAGACACACTTTAATCGATGCTTACAGGGAGGTGCTGCGACGCACGATCAAACTCTTCTCCTCAGTACCTTACTGTTTTGCCTTCTCATTTCTACCTCGATCTCCAACCCTTCCACCCCACCAACGCTCTTCTCTCCTATCCTGTGAGGGCCACCATTCCTTCCAGGACAGCTAGCTCAGATAATATAACAAAGCAGACAAAAGTCTTGAGGAAGAGGCTGGGAACCCCAGGTAGAAAGATAGAATGGAAAAGGAAGAGAAACAAGCAGTTCATTTAAGATATGCGAAAGCTACTTTGACAATCTCATTCCTACATTATCTTTTGCCTGGCAGCTGCAGCTGTTCACCCACTTTCATCCCTGACATAAACAGTCCATATCTGCAATTACAAGTGCCCGGGGAGCAAGCATTAGTATGCAGCATACGGTCTGGGAAAAGTGTAATGCTGGGCTTCTTCCTGCCTTAGAAGTCCCTCAAAGACATGCCCAGGAACAAAGGGAAAAAGATACAGAGAAGCCGAGTGTCTGTTGGATGCCAGAACCTATGTCTGAAGCATGGGGTCAGATGGCTGTGTCACAATCAGAGGGGAATGAAGAGCGGAGGAGAGAAAATGCAGCTGGTGACTGAGACTGATTGTTTTTAATCTGTCTTAAAGAATTAACCACCTACTAACACCTTTGCGGTAAGTTTAGGGGTATGTAAAATAATAATAATAATAATAGGAAAGGACAACTCAGTCCAAAGCCAAGCACATGGGGACAGAAAAAAGGAAAACTGAAAAGGAAAACCATTGAATGTTCTCTCTCCTGTACTATCATATTACCTATCAGTTGGTATTTTGTGAGCACATCTTTGCCTTGTTAAAATAACATGCCATTACAGCCAGAATAGAGCAATTCAACATATCCCACTCAGGTTTTGATCAGTCTTAATAAAAATCAAGCCTTCTAAGGATCTCAGCTTTCCGTAGTGACTAAATCTTAAGAGGACTATGGGAGACTGTTTTTAAAGTCACCCAATTAGAAAATTATTTGAAAGAACATTGATAAGAAATATATCAGAATCTAAATCCCCAATAATAGAGGGCTAGCTAAATAAATCATAAAATATACATTTGGTATAATACTAAACAACCACGAATTTAGCGCTATAGTTTTGAGCTAGTGATAAACTAGGTTGGTGCAAAAGTTATTGCAGTTTAAAAGATTAAAAATAATTGCAAAAACCGTAATGACATTTGCACCAACCTAATATATCCACAAAACACAACCTCACAAGGAACCTGTGATACCATGGGAGTCTCTGAAGCTTATAAAACAAGGTTTTGTTTGATAGGAGGTAGAAGCTTTTCTGCCAAGGATCAGAAAAGAGTCAGTCCTTGGGTAAAAATGTAGATATTGTGAATCTTTCAAAACAAAACAAAAACTTAAAACAATTAACTCTAATTCCTCATTGAGGACCTGAGTCCTAGATCTGATAAACTTTGGGAGATTTAGCAGACAATACCAGCTCGCTTTTGCAATATCTATTTTCTCTCTTTCCTTGCGGACTGAAACCTGATTTGTTCTAGTGCAGCAATTTGTCCTGCTTAAAAATAAATAAATATCAAAAAGAAAAACAAAAAGCAAAACAAAAAAACACACCTTTCCTACTGTCCTGGCATATAAGCTGGCTCTAACCAGTGAGATCAAAGTGGAAGGTACTGGATAGGAGCATCCAAGACTTCTAAGAAAGCTCTGTAAAAAGGAACGGTCAGTCAGCTGGGGTATCCTATTTGCCCAAGTATGGTGCTGAAGTGGAGTCATCATCTTGTGACCATGAGGCAGCAAGTGTAAGGTCAAAGTCTACATAATGAGGGCGACTGAGCCGTAAGACAGCGAGCACCTGGCTCCCAGCTGGCATTGTGAGTCACAGTACCTTCTCTGTACCATCTGTCTCCAACTTCTTGTCACATATAAAAAAAAAAAAAATTTAAAAAAAAAAAAAAAATATATATATATATATATATATATATATATATATATATATATATATATATATTTGGCTTTCTGACCTGCATCCAAATCTATTTCTAATTTTTATAGGTGGTATCCATAAAAAACCGGGAAAAGTAAAATCCTCTTCTCCCTTCCCCTAACCCCTAACAAGAGAAACCAAGTAAAAGTTTCTTGGTTAGCACACTGGGTTGGATACTGTCCCACACAAATTTGTATCTACCCAGAACTTATGAATGTGACCTTATTTGAAAATAGGGGTTTTGCAGATGTTATCAAGTTAAGATGAGATCATACTGGGTTAGAGTGGGCCTTAAATCTGATTTGACTAGTGTCCTTATAAGAAGAGGGAGATTTGGACACAAAGACATACAGAAGAGAAGGCCATGTGAAGACGGAGGAAGAGATTAAAGTAATATACCTAACAAGCCAAGGATTGACAAAGACTGACAGTGACCACCAGAAGCCAGGAGAGAGTCATAAAATAGATTTTTCCCTCACAGTCTCCAGTGGGAACCAACATTTCCAACATCTTCATTTTGGACTTCTAACCTATGGAACTGTGAAAGAATAAATTGAGGTTGTTTTAAGCCACCCAGTTGTGGTACTTTGTTATGATAGCCAGAGAAAAACAATACAATTGGTTTGTCTCCTACTGATGTACAAAAACGTATTTTTATACCCCATGTTTCCAACACGGGAAACAGAAATACTAAGAAAATTGAATTCCCATCCTGAGCCCTATAAGATAGATCAGAATTCAAGACTCCCTGGAAATTTTTAACTGTTTATTGGTTTGTCTATTATGGAGGTGACCAAGAAAAGTAAGAATCCTGGGTTTTGCACTTAAAAGTAGAGGCACAGGGCCAGCTGAGACAGCTCAGAATTTTTGGTGATCAAAAATCAATCAAACACAGGAATTACATAATATGACTAATTTAAATGACCAAATTATAGTACATTGCTTGTTGGATACCAAAATTATGAGTCCAAATATAGATTTTAAAATGTGTCAATATTTAAATGATTAACAATCAAGAATTTGATAAATACGAAAACCCCAATCAGTGAAATATTATAAGTTACAGAGAAAATTGTTGGAATGAAATTATGTGTATGTGGAAAAACAAAGATGGTAACAAATAGAATTTATATTATGTTTCTATTTGTTATAAAGAAAAATATTGGATGATAGGGAAAGAAAGTGAAATATAAAGATATTGATCAAAAATAAATATATGGATAAATAGAACTCCCCTATCAGACTGAAGCTTAAAATTAAAATAATTTAACTAGAACCGAGATACTTTTCTGATGCTTCTATATAAAAGACTGAGTGTGTAATAATCCAGTACTTTGCAGAACAGAAACCATAGTTTCTAAAAAAAAATAAAAATAAAAAATAGGACTGGTAAGAATGAAAATACCCCTTCTTCAGCATAGGTTTAGGTAGTGTGAACTATAAAAAATGACTGTTTATCTTCAGATGCACTTCCAAGTCACCCAATCCAAGGAGCAGCAGGCTGGCAGTTCTCCCTGGGGGAGCAGTAGATTGAACTAGAACAGGAGGGATCATATCATCTTTAGTTATGGGACTGGAGTTCCCCACAAGGCCTGTGAGTCTAGTGTTAGTGAATACTGATGTTCATTTGCCTAAAATTCTGGGCTGCTGGACTCAAGAGAAAACCAACAAGTGAGAATTCCCTGTGGCTGGATGGCATTTTCTGAAGGGAGGCAGGGGGCTGGATGGCCAGACAGGACTAAAAAGGAGCTAATTAAGGTAGTCACAAGGACCCTTGTGAAGTAAATCAGGACAAGCATCATCTAAGCTAGCTGAGGCTACATAGTTCAAATATGTGGGAAGAGACAGGTCTAAGTTAGAGCGGGAAAGCCAATCAGCAGAATGTGTCCTATTAAAGGGATGCTCAAGAGGAAAGCAGGTCAGTGATGGAAAGAGGAATGAGACTTGAAGAATTAGGTTGAATGAGATTTTTCTGCAGAAGTTGGAGAAGACAACAGGATCAAACTGGCTTACACCAAGGAAAATTGTGAGGCCCAGGGAGCCAGTGGAAGAGCCAGAACCAGACCCAAGCTCCCTAACATGCAGTGTGGTGCCCTCCCACCGCTTTGCCTCTTTTGTGTCTAATGAAGGAGGCACTGTCATTGGCAACTGAAGTGACGTTCTCATGGGAAGGAAAGTCTACAGAGGTCAGGTCTCTTATAGATACTAAAGATGGTTTCCAAAGTAATGAAAGGATTAAGAACAAAAGTAGGTTCAATGTGAAGAAAATATAACGCAGTTCAGGCAAAAAGGTTGAAGCAATAAATGCCTTTGCTCTCCTAGATTTAACATATTCATCCAGCAATATCAGGTCACTTAAGGAAGACCTAGAGGCCATCTCATGTAACATGAAATATTCGTGAAGGTCATATGTATCACCAAAGCCTGAACCTGAGAGGACCACAAAAATAGAATATGGAAGAGAAGTAATTAATATCAATAATTCGTACTACTTCCAGATGGTCAAACTAAAGGGTTCTTTTTACAAGTCAAACTATAAACTATGTAAATTGGTCAGTAAAACACATCCCTAAAAACTGAAACTAGAGACTATTATTTGTAAACGTTCAAATAATTCAGAAGAAAGTTCTTACCTGGAACCACAGAGAACTACAATGACATACCGTGACTTTCTCAGGCCTCAGCAACCTATGGATATAAAGATATCAAAATTTTTAAAAGTTTAAAACCCTCTAAATGCACTGTTCTATACTCTACATGCACAAAACAGGGTTTCTAGGGCTCTGGGATCTTACTTATTTCTGTCTCAGGCTGTGTCATAAGAGCGCGCATGGTTTTTCTTCCCTCCAGCTCCTCTTTATTGCGGGTGGCTGCCCAAAAAGCCACTTGGGAGCAGTGCCTGACAGCTGACACTGTGCCTGATGTCAAAGAAAAAATATTCAAGTTCAAGCTAAGGATTCCCTGGATTTCACCCTGTGCTGGTCACCCTGCACCAAAAGCACCATCCTGGATTATGTAGGGTCAGGGGAATTCCCTCCCCAACCTCAACTTGTGTGACTTTGTCAATCAGGCCACAAAGTATACTACGTCCCATACATCTGAGTTTCCCTTGTGAGAAGGATTCCTTCACTCTGCCTCTAAACCACCTCTCTTTAGACTCAAACGTAGGCCCATGGACAGGGAAAGGAGAGCAGTACCTGAAGCAAGCATGATGCTGTGTTCCCCATCCTCATCTCTCCTGCAGGTGCCCACAGAAACGTTTTCTGAACAGGACATGGCACCCTGGCATCGGCACTCAGATAACAGAATGGGCTGTGCATCCCCTACCAGTCTATCAGACATGCTCCTAATGTCCTGAATTCCAGCAATGCTCACAATTCATTCAGTCAGTCAGTCAGTCAGTCAGTCAGTCAGTCAGCAAATACTTATTGGGAGTCTACCCTAAGCCATACAGTAGAAGTGCAATAGTGAACAAAAGCCGACCTGGTCTCTATACTCATGGAGCTTACAGTCTAGCGGGAGAAGCAAACATTATACAAAGAATGATACAAATTGACGTAAATGTACAACTGCCATGCTAGTAATACACGGTACTCTGAGAGAGCACATATAGAGTGCCTGCTACTCATGAAGAGCAAGGAAGTTTCCTGCGGAAGTGATTAAAGAGCCAACTGGATGAGGTGAGTGGGAGGAGCACTTCCGCCTGAAGGGAGGGCCGTGGAAGAAAACGCAATTCCTTGAAGGAATATCACCTCAAAATAGTACTTTCCCCATACAAATTGATTTGGGTAACATTACTGAGTATAAAGCACTGTGATAAGTACTGGGTAGTGATGGAGAAACTGACCTAAAATGGTTCCCTGCCACGTGGAACTGACCTAAAATGGTGGCCGGAGAGGAGAGAGAAGTCCCCAGCCTAAGCCCCAGCCCACTTCCGCATAGCCCCTAAGCCAATCACCAGATGACACCTACCCCTTCCCCAACTCAAGGAAGTCCCCAACCCATAAAAACCTGTTCAAAACCTTGCTAGGGGCTCAGTCTTTTGGAAAGGATCCCGCTGAGCCCACCAGTGTAATAAAGCTGACTCTTCTAACCCTCTGAGTGCCTCTTGGGTTCTTTCCGGTCCTGGTATCCATAACAGTAGCACTGTGTAATTAAAAAAAAAAAAAAAAAGATATAAGCTTTGATCCCAAAGAGCTTAAGGTCTAATGGAGGAGACAGGAAAATTAACTTTTATTGGAGTGTGACAACTACCATGAGAAAGTTATGCATAAGGGACTAAGGGAGCCTCAGACTAAAGAGTCAGCAAGACTTCCTAGTGAGAGGTCAGTGAGGGGAAGATGGAAAGGGAGGGATTTCCAGGAAGAGCAAACAGCCTGGGAAAAGACACAGAAACATGAAACAGCAGGACCTACTCAGAGATCCACCGGAAGTTGAGTTTGGCTTATGAGAAGGGTTGAGCAGATGTCGGCCAGGAATGTGACAGGCGATGAAGCTGGACAGGCAGAAAATCTGGAGAAGCCATGTGTTAAGCTAAGGCATCAGAACCTCGTCCAAAAAAGAATTCAGAGATAATGGAGGGTTAAAAAGAGAGACAATGAATGATTTCCTCTTTTATTTCATTTTGCTTTTTTCCCCACTACCTCCAACAATGAAATGTACTAAGATTGCAAAAGAAAACCAAAAACCCACAGTGATTGATCCTGACTCCACTTTGTCATTTTCACAGGTTTATTTCCCCTGCTGGATGTTAGCACATAAAATCCCCAGGTACTTTTCAGCGTATGTTACATTTCCTCCAGTTTAGTAAATCAGAGAGTCTATTTACTTTCATTACACTGCTTTGTGTTTTGGTGGGCAGCAAGCCATTCCAGCACAGAGCTAAAATTAATATTTTTAGCAATTTTGTAGTAACATGTGTGATACACATAGATGATAAATAGGGAGCAGTTTTTTGTTTGTTTGTTTGTTTTAAATCATGATTTACTTATTGGACAGCAAAAATAAAATAGATCATAAAAAATGACAGCTCTTCCTCTTAAAACAAGCTGAACATCTTAGAATATAGATCATTTTTCTGTATATTTTAATATTATGTCTGACACATACAAAATAATTTATTAACATATATTTATGTTGTAAAACATAATAATATATTAAACTCATGAATTTACTATCCAATGAACACATTGTGAGTAAGTTGCTTCTACCTATGTACTTTTCTATCACATCACTAAACCAGAACAAAGCACTATTCTGAATTTTGTTTGCTTTTTAAAAATCGCTATTTTAAATGTATATGTCTAAACATATTGCTTAATTTTTGTGTTTGTACATTATCTTAATGGTGTCATTATTGTTTATAGTCTTTTAGGACTTTTCTTTTTGCTCTACGTTAGATTTCTAAGATCCATATGTCACTGAATATAGCTATGGATCGTTCATTTTCACTGCTATATAATATTCTATTCTGGAAATGTAACATAATTTATACATCCATTCTCTTCATCATGGATTCTAAAGAATTCCACTTCTTGGCTATTTCAAACTGTTTTATATGAGCCTGCCCCCTGGGCACATGCACAAGAATTCCTTTGGAGGTAGGTATGAGGTGTAAAATTGCTTAGTTATATAGTATTTCCATGCTCGGATTTCCAAGATAATCCCAAATTGTTTTCCAAAGTGATTTTCTAATTTACCCTTCCAAATCCATTATATGGAAATTCCTAGTGATCTATACTCTCTTCAATACTTTGTGAACTAAAGCAATGACAGTGGGAATGAGACAGAAAAAAATATTTAGGCTGTATTTAAGAGACAAAACATACAAAAATGTGGAGGGTAAGAGGGAAACAGGAAGACTTTTAATATTTATGTATTAATATTTACCAAAATCATAAGTATAGTATTTCAATTTGATCATAATCTTTATTTTCTGATTGCTGGAGAGATTAAATACCTTTTTCATGTTTATTGGCCATACACTTACATGGCATTTGTCTATTTTTCTATTTTGTTTGTGTGTTTCCTATTGAATAGCAGTTTTTAAATATATTCTGGGTATTAAACTTTTGTTGGTTATATATATAACAACTGTACTAACAATGTATTTTCCCTTTTTAAATATATTTTTGGTAAACAGAAGTTATTATTTTTAATAAAGTTGAGTCAATCAATGATTTCTTCTATGGTTAGAATTTTTTATACTTTAAAAAAAGCTTCCCCACCCCAAAGCTTAAAAAAAAAAAAAATTTTTCCTACATTTTCTCCCTAAAGTTTTTCTTTTCTCAGAAGTCCTTATCTATTTAAGCTGACTCTTGTGTACAGCATTAGGCAGAAATTCAACTTCAGTTTTTGGGATGCATATCCAGTCATCCCAGCACTTTTTATTTGAACAGTTTTTCCTTTCTCCATTGATCTTTAATGCTCCCTGAGCTAGATGTTTTCTGTGGCCCTTGGCACCCATTGATTTCCCTTTCTTCCTTTCCCCTGTATTACAAGGACTAAAAACCTGAAAACTGAATTTTTCCAAACTTTTTTGCCAGTAAGTTTTGAGAAACAGTTTAGATACTGTCAGAGAAATGCACTCACGCAAAATTGGAAAACAGTAGTGAGGTAAAAACAATTTATTCCCAGTGACAATGGCAGAGGAAATACAGATTTGCAGAAGTAGGTTTTTCAGGGGCCAGGCAGACTCAGAATTCCTATGTCAGTCACCAGTCTTGGGGCTGAAGTTTAGGAAAGCTGTGACCTCAGTAGGAGTGTCCCAAAGTCTGCTGACTTCTATATAGCAGCCAAACATTCCTGACTCTCTGGATGGTTGTAGCAGTGTAGTATAAAGCTAAAGGCATGCCCATGTCTCAAAACTTTGCCCTTCCAGCCCTTAAATATAATTTTTATATCTCTATTTTCCTGTTTTAAATCTCTCTTACCGTGTTTCCCCAAAAATAAGACCTAGCCGGACCATCAGCTCTAATGCGTCTTTTGGAACAAAAATTAATATAAGATCGGGTCTTATATTAATATAAGACTGGGTATTATATTATATTATATTATATATTATACATGGTCTTATATTCTATTATATAAGACCCGGTCTTACATTATACTACAGTATTATATAAGACCCAGTCTTATATTGTATTAAAATAAGACTGAGTCTTATATTAATTTTTGCTCCAAAAGACACATTAGAGCTGATGGTTTGGCTAGGTCTTATTTTCGGGGAAACATGGTACAGGAACTACTGACAAGTTTCTGTTTTCCCCATTTCACCCTAAGAGACAGACCTCTGCCAAATATCACAATTCCATGTATGAACGGGCCTCTTCCTGGGTTATCTACTATTTATCATTGGTTGGTTTGTCTATTTACAAGACAATAATACACTGCCTTAATTGTGGCTTTAGAATAAATCTTGATATCAATAAAGCAAGTCTTTCCACCCTTATATTCTTCACAGATATCTTGGTTGTTCTTAGATCTTTGTTATTATGTATCTACTTTAGAGTCACCTTTTCACAACCATAAAAAAGTGAACTTGCACCAAATCTATAAAGTTTTGGCAAAATTAACATGAACTCACATTTTGGAAGCATCATTCTAGTAATGGTTAAGTGTAGTATTAGGTTTGGTGGGATTAGAACGAATGAACAAACAAAAAAGACCAGCTAGAAAGTTATGTAGGCAATTAGGTGAAATAAGACAATGAAATGAGAATGAAGATATATATGTTATGTTTAGGAGATAAAACATACAAGGATGTAGTGGTTAAGAAAGAAAACTAATGAATGACTCAAGTTTTCTTCTGGGTCTCTGGGCACAATTCTTTGAGATAAATACAGAAACAACCTGCTTTTAGGAACCAGGACAGTGAGACTAGTTTAGGGCCTGTTAAGTTCTGATAACTAAGAAACATTCAAGTGACTGTGAATGTGAAAATCTACAGACATGAATGAGGTGTATATTAGAGTTAGGAGTCACCCATATGTAAGTGGTTGTGGAAGTCAGTGTGGAGAATATACCCACACTTGGGAAGAAACCAATGAGAATGCTGTTATTTTTGAGAGATCATAAGAAAAGGAGCCAACGAGGGAGACTGTTAGGAGATTCCAGAGACGTAGAAGAAAACCAGAGGAGAAAAATGTTATGAAAGTTAAATGAAGAGAGGTTTAAGAAAGAGGAAATTGTTAACACTGTTAAAGAAAGAAAAAGAAATATATCCACTGGATTTCATAATATGAAGTTAATTGGTAGAAATAATTTCATTGCTGTTTTGCAGACAGCAGATAAAACTGCGGTCAGTTGAGCAGTAAATAGCCAGTGAGGAAGGGAAATGGGAAATGTAAATGGCTCTATAAGAAGTCTGGCTGCAAAGGAAAAGAGATATACAACAGTAGCTAGAGGGTGATAAAGGGTCAGAGGACTTTTTTTTTTTTAAGAACATTTTTATATGTTGAAGAGAACAAACAGTAAAGTGAGTGGATGATTACCCAGGGTCTCTGTCATGTCAGAACAAACTCCAGTGCAGGTGTTTGGGTAGATGAACTAGATTTTGGCAGCAGGTGGAAGAGTCTTTTATAGACAATAGGAAACACTATGAAAGCATGGGCCTTAATGGAAATACATTTTATAGGTGGTTTTGGATTGTGGAGGTGACAAAGTTGTTTCTTGTTTTTCTGAATAAATAAGAAGGTAAGATCTTAGCTTAAGAGTAGGAGAGTATGGGGCAGAGGGAGAAATTTGAAGAGTAGTTTGGAATAGCTCTTGAGACATATGGGAGAAGTAGCTGATTAGCCTCATGGAAAATGACTCCAAGCTACACTGAGATATAGCTAAGGTTGAAGGATTTGTCCAAGCTGCTGGATGATTTTCCCCAGTAGCACAGAGGACCTTGGGATAGCCTGCTTCAGTTTATCCTAAGCCATGTGTACATGACTCGCCATATTCAAGTGAAATTGGATACATGTCATGTGATCTCACTTGACTTTTATTGCAAATTGGTGCAGGCTGAATGGCAGCTAAGACTGCCAAAACTGGACCCATAGGAAGAAACAGAAGAGATTAAACAGTAGTAAGTGGCAAGCTAAAAAGACAAAAGAATGTGTGTGTAGGAAAATATTCTTTACTTTCGGCTGCTTTGCGTTATACTAAAAGGCACTGACATGTGGCTAGGAGCAACAGTTATTCTTTGAATAAGTTTGGAATGTTAGACAATACTATTACTAATGACAACTGAAAAACACGCGGGGAAAACCACCATCCAAAGATGAATTTGTACAAGATGGTGATTAACCAACTCCAACCAACAGTTAGATATCCTGCTCTTTAAGAAACTTAATAAAACTGTAGGACTTATTGATTTTGTTCTTCCTCTAGGCAGAAATATGCCAAGAATATACACAGAAAAAATAAATAATGTCAAGCTTTCGTAAGAAAGCTGAAGAAAATATGGAGTTATAGGCTCTCAAAGACAATCCAGGGATAAGTCTGGTTCAGCATGTAGCTAATACTATAAAGATTCATTACCAGGTGCTTGTGTTAACAAGGATGAAACACCTATCATATGACCTGGAGATTTTTTTCCCTCTAAAATATACTCAGGAGAACGGAGACAGAAGAGCAAGTTATTACTTGATGCACTGATAAACCATCTGTGAAGCAGAGATCCATCAGATGCCCCATGAGAGGCAATTCTAGCGGATTCCAGGGGAATGGTTTGATACTTTGTTAATCACTGAGACTCCAACAGCACAGCTGTTACCAGAAAATGTAAAGGGTTGAGCAGAACATTCCAGAGGGTAGCTGTGAAGTGCAAGAGCTTACTTTGTTACCTTGGATGTGAGGTCAAAGGGCGTCTGTTGCAGTGGCCTATGGGACAGTATTGGCTTAGCTGGTCACCAGTCACCCACACTGCAAATTAAAAGTTGTTTCCCAGCTAACCTGGATAGTGAAGTAGCTAGAAGAATGCTTCTCTGTTTATCAAGAGCATATGTGAACTACAATCTACTGTGGAAATTAAGGAGAAAACAAATGCAAGAATGTAGAGAGGAGTCAGACCATTTGAGAGGCTGATCATAGGAGAAATGTGACTCCGGAGAGAAGAAAGGAGAAATCCCTTTGTCTATCCCTATTTAGCCTCTCTCCTCTCTTTTTCTTTTTCTTTTTTCGGTTTTTGGTTGTTGTTACGGGCAAACTCCATGTTCCTCCATGTGCCAGGAGGGAACCACATTGGAATAACATTTCCAGAACTTCTTGCCAACTCTACCTGTTCCTTCTGGAAGAAGGAGTGGTGGCTTATCACCTTTGTAAATACTTTACCCTTAGTAATATAGGCATAGAACGGAACATCCTTAATCTGAATATAGGTTATGGAAAACTCCTATAATAAATATCATATTTAATTAGTGACATATTAAAAACTTTCTTCCTGCCGAAGATCAGGAACAAAACAAGGATGTCAGTTATCACGGTCTCTATTGTTTACTAGAGGTGCTAAGCAGTGTGATAGGAAATAAAAATAAAATATGTAAGTCTTGGAAAGTGTCTTAGTCCATTTGGGCTACTATAACAAAATGCCATAAATTGGGTGACTTATAAACAACAGAAATTTATTTCTCACAGGTCTGGATGCTGGAAATTACAAGATCAAGGTGCTGGCAGGTTGGTGTCTAGTGAGGACCCACTCGCTGGTTCATACACAGCCGTCTTATGACTATGTCCTCACATGGCAGAAAGAGAGCTCTCTGGGATCTCTTTTATGAGGGCACTAATCCCATTCATGAGGGCTCTGCCCTCATGACCTAATCACCTACCTACCAAAGGCTCCTCCTAAGACCATTACATTGGGGGTTAGGTTTCAACATGTGAATTTGGAGGGGAGATACAAACATTCAGTCTAGAACAGAAAGAAATAAAACTGTTCTTATTCACAGATGATATAATTATGTGCATTGAAAACGTCTTTAACTACAGTCAACAATAAATTTAACAATGTTTTTCAATATAAATAATATTAAGAATCAGTAAATTATATATGTGAATGGATATCAATATATATGTATGTGTGTGTATAAATATATATATACATACATATATACATACATATGTAAATAAATATGGAAGGGGGGGGTGCCAAAAAATATATACATATTTTAAGAAAGGAAAAAACTGTATTAAAATTGTAATACTCAATATATACTGATAACAAAAGATGAATACAAGTCATGTGTATATATTGTTTTGGCACCCCCCGTATGTATGTGTGTGTATATATATATACACACACAAACATATATATGTATATATACGTATATATGTATATATACATATATATACGTATATATACATATATATTCATATATATGTATATACACACATACACACACACACACATATACACATCATATAATTGGAAAATATTTTTATTTTTAATTGGAGCTTTTACAATAGCATCGAAAATCCTCAGATGCCTAGGAAAAAATTAAAGGAAAGATGTGGAAAACTTCCACATAGAAAAATAAAAAACATAGAGAAATTTAAGAACATTTAAGTACAAAGAAGAATATATCACATTTATGGACTAATACATTTATTATTTAAAACTTCAATCCTTCCCAAACTGATTCAGCAATGCCAATTAAAATTCCAGCTGTCTTTGTAGAAATGGCAAGGGCCAAGGATAAGAAAGACTATCTTGAAGAAGAACAACAAAATGAGAAAGCTTATAGGACCAGATATTAAGACACTATAAAGCTTCAATACTTAAGGGAGCATAGTTTGGGCACACAGATAGACAATTAGACACAAGTGAAACACAATAGAAAGCCTGGAATTAGATTCACACTTACACAATCTCATGACCTTTGACAAAAGTGCCACTACAATACAGTAGGGAAAGGATGATCTTTTCATAAACAGCACTAGATCAATTATACTTACATATGGGGGAAAATGTACCTTTACCCCACTACATATCATACACAAAAAATCTATTCCTATATATGACAGATAAAACAATAATTATGTAAGACTATATAGGAAAATATATCCATGACCTTAGGACAAGCAAAAATTTATTAAGCAAGACACAAGGAAATTGTTAGTCATAACAAAATACATTGAAAAATTGGACTGGACTGAAAACCATGTGGCAGTTAACTACTAAAGATGCGTATTTATATATTCTATGAACCAGAATTTCTACTTCTAGAGATATAATCAACAGAAATGTGTACATATATGCACCAAAAATATGCACGAAATGTCCCTAAAAGCATTATTCATTATATATCCATAGTATATTCCTACAATGGAATATTATAGAGCAATGATACATAAACTTATTACTACATCCTGTGATTTTGGTATATCTCACAGACATAATGTTTAGGAAAAGAAGACAGACACAAGAGTACATATTATGGGATGCCATCTTCATAAAACTCAAAAACATGCTAAACTACTTTATTTGTGTGAAGACAGAAGAGTGGTTCACTTATAGGGGGTCTAATTTTAAGAATTGACATGAGGGAGATTGTGGAGGAGCTTATAGCATTCTAGTGCTTGATTATGAGCTTTGCCATTTTGTAAAAATTAATCAAGTCATACACTGAAAATTTATACTTTTTATATATGGTTCATATATCAGTAAATATGCAAAATAAAAATTACAAACATAAGTTGTATCTTTAAATCTCTCTCCCTAAGATTCTAATCCTTTCACATACTCAAACTAGATGAATGTATATGCCACTATTGCTCTTACAGAATTATGAAGATTTGAAAAATTCATAAAATAATTTGCTGGTTGGTGTAGTGGGGTGTAATGGACACAGACTGAAAGATCTGAGTTCAAGAACTTGAATTCTCATCTACCAGCTTCATGACCTTCAGCAAGTCTTTTGATTTTATTAACCTCAGTTTCTTCATCTATAAAACAATGGTAATGGCACCTCTACTTCTATATGCTCTCTCAACCAGTCTGGGAAACATTTTTTATTTTCACACCTTACCCTAAATTCTTGATGTTTGTAAAATCTTCTCTTGATTGTCCAGTAATCCTTCCCTGCTTCTCCATCTATACTCTGTGCATGTATACTTATTTCACAGTGTTGGATATTGTTAGTACCTACTAAAAACGAATATCTAGAAGCTTCTAGAAGACAAGGATAGTGCTTTCTCATATTTTGTATCCCTGGAACCTCGCATAATATCTGATAACATCAGTGCTAAATAAATATATGAATGAATGAATGTCTGCCTTACCTACCCCAGTGACTGTAACAATCTTATAGCTTGATATGCACAATAAAGAAATGTCATACAGATGTAAATTATTGTAGTTCAACGCATTTGAATAAGCCATAGAATTGTTTCCAGTTTGTCTTATTCTCGCATAAAGGAATATAGAACACACCAGTTGATTTTTGAAGAGCCATAATAACTGAAGGATTTAAAAAATATTCTCAGAAACTTCACTGAAACTTGTGAACTCTGCAAAGACAGACAACTAGCTGAACAAAATAGGAATCCAGTCAGAAGTGACAATAAAGCACTTGCCATGGAGACAGAAGCAATGTTTAAGAAAAGCAGCCCTCAGGATTGAAAAGCAGTCTCCCTGTCTCCTCCAAAACTCAGCGGGTGGGTAAATAATGTGAAAGGAAATCCCGTGTCCTACTGCTATAAACAAGGCAATTAGACTATCTGCCAAACACATTTATGAATAGTAGTTCTGGCAAGCCTCCTTAAAAAAAAATATATATATATATATCTGTTTGTTTTGTGCAGAAATGTATAATGAAACTGTCCCCTTTGTATAGATCATGGCCTAGCTTTCTGTTTTGGGTTTAGGGCATTAAAGCTAATTTTCACTCTATTTTAATAAAATGGAAGAATTCTGGTCAAACTACAGCACACCAATATCTCCATCGATGCCAACAGTAGCAACAACCTCATGTTTTTCCTCAGGACCATTTAACATCTGTCTCAGATGCGCACAATAGAAAATGTATACAGGAGCTTGACTGACTCCAGGGATTGGATCTGAGCGGTAAAACACTTTACCTCCAAGTCAGCAGTTCAAATCCAGCCTGGAGTGAAGAGGATAAAAATACTTCCAGGTGTTGTGTGCTTAAATCAAGTCTAAGCCTTGATGCAGCTCCCTGAGGCAAGGGATCAACAATATATTTTAGCATCTTGTTCACAGCCCTGAAGCAAGAACAAGGTCTACAGACCCAGGAGACTGTACCAGCTATTTATCCCAACATCCAGCAGCATTATTTAGGTCTCACTCTGTGTCCTATCAACCCGTCTCCTGAGATACCAAGAAGATTTTCATGTAACATCGCTTCCAAATACTTAAATCATTACCTTCCACCACTGGGATGCTGGAAAACCAAGCTGGCAATTTATAAAGAAAAGCCATTCAATACTTTCCTTGTCAAACAATGAGATGATTCAGAAAGAACAAGGAAGGAAAAAAGAAATTTAAATTCCGAATTATAAACTTTCATGTACATAGCCATGAATACATAATTTCCCTGATAAACTTTAAGATTTTGCCCAGGGAAAAAACTCACCCTATTATGAGTGTAATGGAGTTCCTATAAATATGATACACGACCTACTAACTTGCATACTGAATTAGATGCTAGAAACATTGCTGAATCACAAACACCTGCTCCTGAATTTCTGTAAATACATCCGCTATGGAATCAAAGTGAACACCAGCAGTAGTAAATCATATCAAACTAAAACTGGAAAACACCTTATGGGTGAATGGATACATCAACAGGCAAATTAAAATCTTGATATATCACCACTGTTAAGATTTGCCAGATTCAATTACACAGACCCTTACATTTTCAACATCACCTCATACAATTCCTGATATCTTATTCAGTTCCATTTTCTGAGACAACCTAATCATTTGACCAAAGTGGTACAAAGGAACGGTGGTCAGGCTGTAGTTTGATCAAAGGGAAAGCCTCTGAGCTGAGCTGCGTGCGAATCAGCAGATACTCAGAGCCCTCATTCTGACTCTGCCACCACTACACTGCATAAACTTGAGAAACTTCAACTACTAGCTGGTCTCTCGCCTCATCTGCATAACAAGGGTGGGAAAAGAGGGTAAAGGAGGCATTAGGAAGGTTCCTTCCAGCTCTCTATTCTAGGAAATGTGACACAGGGTTTTAAGAGTCCCCTTTTATTAAAGTAATTTAGTTTACTGTAAAGTAGTTCTGTAAGGCCTTCTTAAGAGACATTAAAACGCTATATTTCTATGGATTACATTTTTATTTTAAAAGAGTGATTAGTGTGTATTAATTGCCAGGTGATTTCCAGGAATACTTTTTTCTTTAGCTTATAAACCTACCTTTATTCTAGACTTAAGACTGCAAATTAAAATATGCTGGAGTCCAAGAATGTCTCTTAGTCACCATCTCAACACATTAATATGCCACTTCAAAAAGTTATACCAAGAGAAAACAGACAAACACAAGAGTATTGAAGTATTTTCTACATAGTTGGATTTTCCTAAATGTAAATTTCAATCTGAGTTGCACCAAGACTATATGTTTTCTACATGGGAAAAGTATAGGCAAGGTGCTTGAAAAGTCATAAAGCATAAACAAAAGGATTAGGCCCACTTGATTCTTCTGACACATATTCCTGGGAGTAGTAACGTTTCTGGAACTTCTGAATTAACATTCCTTTCACTCAGGCAAGGATGAGGAAAGCTGGTGGGCATTCCCAATCCATATTTAAGAGACCACCCTTTATTTATTTTTTTATTAAGACAATCTGAAAGACTTAGTGTGGGGCTTAAGCAACTGTTCTTACAGTCAGATAGAACCAACGTGATGGTTAATTTTATATGCCAACTTGATTGGGCTAAATATTTGGTAAAACAGTACTCTGGATGTTTCTGTGAGGGTGTTTTTTAGATGAGATTACTACTTAATCAGAGGACTTTGAGTAAACAAGATTGCCCCCCATAATGTGAATGGGCCTCATCCAATGAATTGAAGGCCTGAATAGAACAAAAGACTGACCTCCCCTGAACAAGGGTGAATTCTGCCAGCAGTCTTTAGACTTGAACGGCATGCAGCACTGTCCCCTTCCTGCTTCTCCAGACTGCGAGTCTATGTTCTTCAGATTTTAGTGTTGCCAGCCTGCTCCATAATCACATGAGCCAATTTCTTAAAATCTCTTTCTCTCTCTCTCTCTCTCTCTCTCTCTCTCTCTCTATATATATATATATATATATATATATATATATATATATATACATACACACACATATATATACACACATATATATACACATATATACTATATTATATATTATATTATATTACACACCTGTCCTATACTTTTTCCACATAGAAAATACTTGGCCTTGGTGCAACTCAGATTGAAATTTATATTTAGGAAAATGCAACTATGTAGAAAGGATTCTAACACACACACACACACACACACACACCACCCTACTGGTTCTGTTTCTCTGGAGAGAATGCACCCAGGTTCAAATTCCAACTTGACCGTACATATACTTGTTTTCTGATGTTGGGTGAGTTATTTAAATTTACTGAGCCTACTTCCCTTCATTTGTAAGCCAGGAAAAACAATGTGCCTGCATCCTAGTGGTGCTGTGAAAATTAAATGTGATTAATGCACTCAGAGTATTTAGTACAGTTTACAACAGGAGTTGGCCGTCTTTTTCTGCAAAGAGACAAATAATACACGTTTGAGGCTTTATAGACCAAGTGGCAATGTCCTCAACTCTCGAACAACTGTTCTCTGACAAGGCCTATCTTTTTTACATTTAAAAATGTAAAAATCATTCTTAGTTTGTAAGTCATACAACGATAGAAAGCAGGTTGGATTTGGCCTAAAGGCCATAGTGTGCCAACTCTGGTTTATAACATACAATAAATATGTTGACTTTTTCTATCCTAAAACTTCAAAATTATGAAATAAATAACAGTTATTTCCTGGTCCCAGTGTGTCATTTATACATTTATTTTCCTCTCGACACCTTTTCTCCATTTCTTTTAAGGGGGCCTTATAACCCTATGTTCTCTTGTGCTATGCCCTTCTCAAGGTCTGCTATGAGAAAGAAGCTGACATCTTTTATGATTTTTTTTCCTAGGGGAATTTTGTCATATTTTGTCCAGATTAAGTACAGAAGTAACAGTTGTGGTCTGCCTCTGCTCACTGTGCAAAGAGGAAGACACTTGGCCCCTTTTTATATAGGAAAAAATTCAATGGCAAATTTCTTTACCTGACAAAAGACAATTACCACGGGCCACCCTACCTGGGACCGCAGGTTAGGTGGGACCACAGGAAGGTGGCATTTGAAATTATGGAAAATTTTGATGAAAAATCTCACCCCCTGGAGAGTTTACAGAGTTTCACAAAGTCTCCCTAATGTAGCTTCAAAGTCAATGTATAAATACTCACAGCATTTAGATACACAATGTCTAGTAGCAGGATATTTGAACACAGATTAATATCTGAAGTATACATCGCCTGCACCCCAATATGTTCTGCTTATTGATATTTCACCTCTCATGACAGTATATAGCTTTTACCCAACTGTTTATTATGAACATTTTCAAATATACAAAAAAGTTAAGAGAATGGAATAATGAATATAATTATATCTTCCATCTAACTCAATAACTGCTAACACGTGGCCCTATTTGCTTTATCTATAGAGCATAGTTTTTCATTGAAGGGCTGTCTGAAGCCTTTTAACATACAGCATTGTCAAACTTATGCTGACTGTGTGTGAGAAGGAGAGGCTGCCAATCAGAGCACACTGTGTGAGAAATCTTGAAGTGAAGGGCAATTCAGCAGAGACCAAGTCACTTGTCTTTGGCTCCACAATGCACATAGAGGACTACACATGATCACCTTCATGTCCCCAGGGCTTAAGGAAGTTACACAATTATCCAAACAATCTTGTAAATTGTGTACTTTGATGAATACACCATCCCCTGGAGTTGGGGGGCGGGCATCTTATTATTAGCAAGAAGCAACAATTTTTTTTGTCAGTTAATGGAGGAACGTTTGAACTGGAACTCAGGGCAGAGAGGAAGTACATTTTTCTTAGTATAAGTCAGGGCAATTATGGGTTGTAAAGATTACATTTATGTTAATAGGAGAAATTGGATTTGGTTGGTAGATGAAACAGGAAATTTTGGAAGAAATTTACCATGTTTCCCGAAAATAAGACCTAGCCATACTATCAGCTCTAATGCCTCTTTTGGAGCAAAAATTAATATAAGACTGGGTCTATATATTATATTATATTATATTATATTATATTATATTATATTATATTATATTATATTATATTACATTACATTACATTATATTATATTATATTAAAGACCCAGTCTAATCTTATATAAAATCGGGTCTTATATATTATAGTAAAATAAGACCGGATCTTATATTAATTTTTGCTCCAAAAGACATATTAGAGCTGATTGTCTAGCTAAGTCTTATTTTCGGGAAAAACAGGAGTTGTGGAGACAAGAACTGAATAGTGGAAGTCCATACCATTTTCACACCACCATTACCATCACTACAATTCTTGGCACCACAGTTCACTCTTCCTCCCCAGGAGGTTAGCTTACATAGACACCAGGACATACATTTCCCACTGCTATGCAGCAAAATTTACAAAGCAGAAAAATAGTTCATTGACATTTAATGTCTAGGGCTGTGTATTGTGCACAGGAAAAATCAAAACGAGAATGCTAGTGACTAATACTGGAATATTTCTACAGAAAAACAGGATATTCATTCTAAGGATAAGAGGGGTGGACCAGAACTCTGGAGCGGGGGAATCTTCCTATGGGGAGTCGAGATCTAGTAGTAATTGAGAGAAGGGGAATCAGAAAAGCCTGGAGCCCCATGTAAGATACCCCTCAAAAGCCCCAGGTATACAGCATTCACATTGCTGTGGTACAAGGAAGTAAAGTGGCCAAAATACAGCAGTGGTTCCCTCCTTCCTAGTCCTTTGTCCAGAGGCTGAATAAATAACCTCTGAACCGCTCATAGTGGTCCAGGAAATGAAGCATAAGATGATACCCAAATATCTACTCCTCCTTCCCTCATAGGGCTGACCTGAAAATAGTGGTATAAGTAGAGAGATGGTGGGTGAATTCTCAAGCTTTCCCTGGCCCTCAAGGTAGTGAAAAGAGACTCCCTGCTCACTAATGACTTTAATTTTACTACAATGGGCTACAACATATCTCTGATCAAATCAATTATATATATATATATATATATATATATATATATATATATATATATATATATATACATATATATATATATATATATATATATATATACATATATATATATATATCCATCAAGTTTCTTCCTTGCTAATTCTCCTTATAGCAGTTATTCAAAGGCTTCAGACACTTTACAGAAGTATCCCAGGAAACAGAATCAATTCAGGAAGGTTTAACCCTTGCCTCAATTTGGAAGATTACTTGATTCTCACTTCTTAATTCCTTCATTTACTCAGTTAGTCAACCTGTGTTTATCCAGTACCCACCATGTGCTAGGCACTCTGTCAAATGCCACAGTTATAAAGAAAAACAACCTGCTGCCCCAAGCAGCTTGCCATCTCTTGAACAGTTTGACAGAAAACAGAAGATAATGTGTCAATTTAGGTATTCCAGAGGAGAACCAACCCACACAACTCAATTCAGTAAATCAGGAAGAGGTGGTAATTACACAGGAGTTTTCTCCTAAGGCAATTAGCATGTAGTCTGCGCTAACCTAGCATCAGGAATCATAGGTAGGAGAATGGGTAGCCTTTCATACCTGTGTGCTGGGCTCCATAGTGTGTGTCTTTAGGCTTATTCCAAAATCACTTTGTGTTCACCCCTGTTTTTATTGCTTCTTTTCGTGCCAGGAAACTGGTTCTTGGTGAATGTCACAGGAAAGAATTCAAGGGAACACCGTTTAATCCAAGCAAGCAGTGGATTTAATAAAAGACACAGGACAGTACACTCTCTAGAAGGTGAGAGCAGGCAGCTGCAGAGGAGAGTGGCTGTGCTGAAGAACAAAGATGTTTAGGAATTTATTACTTCTAAAACACAAGGACCAAAATATTCAAACTTTAGGGATGGCGTTATAGGTGTTCTTAGGCGGGTCCTCACTGCCTTCCCATCAGGAGGTGGGATTCTCTTGTCCTTATTTGGCCCTTGTCTGAACTGTCATGGTGACACAGGGAGTGGAGAATTTCCCTGCCCTTAATTCTAATAATATTATGACCTATTATAATTAGCTAAAGTTCACCTGAAGGGGCAAATTCGTGTCCTGGATCTGTTCTAGGCCACTGAAATCTAGTTCTGGCCAGTCTGGTAGCAGCACCTTTTCTTAAGAATGATCTTTGTTTTCCTTCCCTTCTTCCTGCCCTTCCTCCTCCTTCCTCCCCGTGGCCCTATTCTTTCTGCCTAGGACAACACTTTTATACAACTTTAAGCCATGTTATTTTAGGGCATTTCATGTGTACTTTAGCCTGCTTGAAATCACTTCTAGAAAAAAGCAGAGTATAAATAAATAAATCCAGACACTGCCAAACTTACACAAACACTTAATTCCAGAAGGCCTTGCATGTCTTGAATTTTTCATGTCCCCCCCAAAAAAACTTCCTTTTTTTCAATATTTTATTTTTTTAATTTTAAATTGGCTTTCTTATGCTAAGACATTGTCCCTGCACTCTGGCTCCACTTCGTCCTTTGTTGGTCATGATTAAAATGAGAAAAAATAAAAAAAGTGCAGGGGGGAATAATAACTTAAATAGCACTGTGGTAACATGAGCTATTAATAATTCAGGGAGAATCTGACTGCACCAGAAACAACAGAGGACTTGAAGCAAAGGCCAAAAGAAACTGCTGCCAACTTCACGCATTCGCTTTGAGATATTCCTCACACTTGTGTTTCTAATCACAAACCAAAATTTTCCTCATGTCTAAAATGGCATACGTAACACTGTGAGCCTCTGTCAGGAACTCTCAGGCCCTTGCCATGCATGACCTCATTTCATTCCCATGACTTGAGCTCACACAAGGATTACCCTAAATGCCATTACTGGACTACACACCATGAGCTCCAGGGACAAGGACTGTACCCAAACACTTTCAGCGTTCCAAAACCTAAGCCAGCACCTGGCATGCTGTCCACGCTTAATCAAGGCTCCAGATTAAGAAACTCTATGGGCTCCTTCCAGGATGAGCCATCCCAGCTGCAATGGAATGACAGCTCATTCCATCAGAAGTCTCCTAACTTTATCAGGAGGCCCTCTGCTTTTTCTTGGTTCTTTTGGGAACTGTTGTTTTGACTTTCAATGTCTAGAACCCATTTAGGAAAATATGAAGGCATAAGAAATTTTTGTCCAATATTTTATGACCTGTAGATGGGTTTCATTCGTAGGAAATACTTTGTTGATGAACTAATACTTGTCTGAAAGTATATTTTCTTAGACTGAAAAGATTCTAACTCCTCTGAGCAACTTCAAAAATATTGCAAAGATGATGCAGTTACCACAAACGAGTTCCAGACCTCACCTTTTCTGTAGAAGTTACTAACACCAGGATAAGCTTGGATGGGAAAGAAAGGGCAAGGGGTAGGGATGAAGAGGAAGATCTCCCATTTCTGTTTTTGTGCCACCCAAGTAAATTATTAAAATGTGTATCCTTAATTTGATCAAACCATTATTGCCTATGTAAATTTTCAAAGGTGCAACTTTCCCCTAAAAAATATCATTTGATTCAGTGTGACTACCACCTATGAAGATTTAAGACTAGATAGAGATTACTTGGGATTCACATGCTTCAAAAACATTTTAGAAGCTAAAATACTGATAAAATAATTTTTAAGTGCTGATTAGAATTCAAATTATTTAATGGTCCACAATAAAACTACATTAATATTGAAAAGTTCTTATGGAGCTAAGTGTATGCAGCAAAGACCTAAGGAAGCAGTAAGGTTAAATTAAGAGTAAATTGAATCCTTTTGCAGGTGGGATGACTCACCATGCAGCAAAAGGGAAGTCTAGGCACGTGGCCTGATGCCATGGGATTGGAGAGAGTGAGCTGCTGTGGAAGAGGTCAGAATGAAGACACAAGCCTGGCAGGACCTAATGTTAGACTTTAAAGGCTCAGCGCCAACCAGCCTTCCTGTGGCCTCAGTTTGATGCATAGGATTTACTAAAATTTAACTAGCTTATATTCTGCACTTCCTGGAAGTTTGGAATGTCATTATAATCAAATCAACGGGACTAAGCATTCTTTGCTTAGCCTAAGCTTCAGTGGCAGGCCACTCCATACTTCTGGGCCATTCTATTCAGACCTAACTGAGTATCATGAAAGTTGGGCAAGCGGAGGAGAGTGGTAAAACAGGTGTCTCTAGTGTAGACTAGGGACGAGGACCAGTGTGAAGACCAAACCCATTCCTGAGATATTTGTCAGGCTCACTCTGTTGATCTTGGAAGAAACTGTTAGGAAGCACTGTGAGTAATCAGGAGGTTTCTTAAGGTTAGACTGGAAAGCAAATGGAGCTTATTTGAGCTCATTACATTGAAAATGATGCCATGGCTTTTCATCTGTTAGATTTGCTCACCTTTTCTTGTCCCCTAAGTCTCATATATAAATGATCCGGAATCCTGTGTGTGTGTGTGTGTGTGTGTGTGTGTGTGTGTGTATATGAACCATGTTTCCCCGAAAATAAGACCTAGCTGAACAATCAGCTCTAATGCATCTTTTGGAGCAAAAACTAATAAAAGATTAGGTCTTATTTTACTATAAGACTGGGTCTATAATATAATATAATATAATATAATATAATATAATATAATATAATATAATATAATATAATATAATATAATATAATATAATATAATATAATAATATAAAATATAATATAATAATATAAAATATAATATAATATCAGGTCTTACATTAATTTTTGCTCCAAAAGACACATTCGAGCTGACTGTCTGGCTAGGTCTTATTTTCGGGGAAACATGGTATGTATATGCATTATATATATTTTAAGGAAACAGAAAAAATGCTTTTTACTAAAAGTTTTATATACAGTCAATACTTGATCATGTCAAATGCATGCATTTGTCTATTAAATATTTATTGAGTGATTATTATGTGCTGAGGCTAGTGCTGATAGCGATAAAAAGATAAAAGAAAAAAAATACATAGTTCCTGCCCTCAGGAAGCTAGTATTCTAAGAACAAAGATATTAAAAAAAAAATAACTACAAACATGGAAAGAGGGTCAAAAGTTGGACAGAATATTAAGGGCATGAGGAGAGGACATGATATCATGTTCAAGTTGAAATATGATTAATTGGGCAGAGGTTTATCAGCTGAATAGTGGGGCAGTGTGTTCCAGGCTAAGGAAATAGCATATACAGACCCCCAAAAGCAAGTGTAAGCAGGGTGGACTCAGGTGCTGAAAGAAGTCAACCTGTAACTAGAATGTGAGAACAAAATGGAGGCTAAGAGTCAGGCAATAGTCAATGAATGCTTCAGTTGTGGTAAACCATGGTAAGTTATTTCAGATTTATCCTAAGTACCTCAGAAGCTACCAACTGAGAAGGATGGCCAATTGATGCCTATTATCATTTGCAAAGGGGAAGTAATTACTACAGATGGTACTCTGTGTCTTAAGACATGTCTCAAACATAATTTTCATTTAAAATTTTGCAATACATTCACATGTTTGAGAAAAATAACAACAAAGAGAACTTTAAATGAGTGGTCTTCTAGACATCAAATTCAAGGGCAAATGTTCCCAGTGTTTTGCTTTTCCTCTTTAATGTCCATAATCTGTGATAGGAGTCTTCATTAGGAAGTTATGGTAATGGGTGAAAAAGCAACATACCAACAGAATCAGATGTATTTCAGCAGGTATTGTGATGATAAAACGGGACTGGCGTGTTAAGGATCTTTATTGTTCAGCTTCCTTCATGCTTCAGGGATAAATCAGGAAGAGAGATCTAATCCAATCAACCAGAGCAACTCTTCCCTCAGGGTCATCATTAAGTCAGGTGCAAAGTGAAGTGTTTTAACTCCTAACCCCCAGGGCTATTGTCAGCACACAAGAGCAGTCACTTGGAAAGTCCCAACTTTCACCAGCTGTATTTAATGTGTGTTTGCTATTTGTTCTTCTATTTCCCTTCCCCCAGGAAAAGACTCCCAACACACAAATAGTACCCTGTCCTGCTCACTGAGGCATTTCTTTCACTGGGGACAAAACATTTCATTCCATCGACAAAGATTAAAAGACTAAAGTTCTAGCTCAGATTTTCCAAGAGGCTCCTCTATACATTTCCCTAGATTTCTCCAAGATATCCCTTTACTCTGAAATTCCACCCCAGTGTAAGAGTTCCCTTGAGCAGAAAGGGATTGCAAATGGGGAAGGAAAGATTAAAGGGGACTGCGTGTCATGGGGAGCAGAGGAAGGAGAACACACAGAAATGTTTGCCGGGAGTTTGACTAAGGAGGTGTTGCAGTCACAGGTCATGGACTCGGTGCATCAAATATTTAATATTCAACAGATCAGAGTTTGGAATAAGGAAAGGTTTGACTTATTGAAATCATGCCATAATGAGAAGATAGGAGATTGCTGGTTTTCTCAAATCCATTTTAAGAGAGCCCAGAATTCAGGTTTCTTTTATGTCAAGAGCAGGGAGAATAGGTGGGGCAAGAGGTGGGATCCAAGGAAGAGCGGGAAATCTCCAAATCTCTTTGTTTCCAGTGGGCTCTGGAGTTCTTGACCTACCACTGATCCGTGTCCAGTCCTGAGATTCCTGTAAATCTCTGACAAATAGTCATGGCTTTACATATCTTTGCCAACCTATGCAGGAGACTGTTTTTGCAGAATTCCTCTAGTCAATTCTCACACCTACCATAGGAACAATTTGCCTGAAGGCCCTTGCAGAAATGCAGGCTAGAATTTATGGTGAGAGTCAGACTGGAAAGAAACAGAAGCATTCCACCCTGTTGCAGAGAGACTTCTGATTTTCCAGGGGTAGCCCTCTATGCAGACCACCAGTTTGGTTATTTCTAAGAATGTCCTCCAAAAGTACAAGAAATACCCACATTGGAGGTGTTTAACCTACCTAGCAAAATTTTTGCCTAGACTATTATGGTCACTGAAGGGAGAACAAAGGCATAAAATAATGTCTTGCCAGAAAGTCAAAGCAAGAGAAAAAAATAAAAATAAAAAACAGCATCACCGTAATTAGGCATTTGGCTTCACTGTATTTCAAAATGGGAGTTTCCAATAGTTTTGTTCTCTTCTCAATGTGGCTAATTATACTGATATTCCAAAGAAACACCTGATTGTTACAGTGGTTGTATTAGCATTCCCCCACCCCACCCACCCCTCCCCCCACCCCCGAGAGCTGGTATGAATTAAAAGCAAAACCAGTTTCATTCAAAAAAATATTTGGTCATTTTATTTTCAAACTCTGAAAATAGGAACATTCATATTTATAGATCCCTGTGTACACACAGAGATGTGCAGAGAAGCAGCCAATGTCTGCTGTTGGCTTTACTTCCAAGGAAACAGAGAATTACTCATGCACAAGTAAGTAAAATAACTCTCTTCACAATCATATTGAAAAAACAGGAAAATACAGAGAGTTCAAGTGGTATCAATGTGTGAAGGCATACATTTGTTTAGTTGTTTATCAGGTTTATGAAATTGTGCTTTTTTGTGTGAGATAGACTCTTCAGGGAGCCAGTGCAAAATACTGTTTAATTTAAATTGATGGCAAACAACACTAACTGCCGTATATTAGCATCAGCAACTCACCATAATAAAAAGAAGGTTTTTCTCACTGGGGCTTTGCATCATGGCCGGCAAAGGAAATTCTACAAATGAGGACCCTCCACAGGAAGTCTCTGCTTCTTTCCCTGAAGGCTGAATTTCTAAACTGCAGCTGGACTCCTTCAAGTCATTGCTAATTGTGATGGTAGTGCATGGGGAGAAGTGCAATTTCCAAGACTGGGGTTGAGTTATTTAGGGACTTAGAGGCCAGTGTGTTAGAATTGCACTACGAATGAAAAAGGCAACCTGAGTACACAGGGCCTCGTTCCCCCATAGCTCACTCCATTCCACTTTAGCAGTCACAGGGGTACATGCTATATTCTCAGAGGATCTCAACGGTACAACACTCAGACTCAAATTATAACTAAATACCCATAGATTCAGAGAAAATTGTTGGCAATGTAAAATCACCCAAAATATTACACATAATACCCTCTCAGTCCACTTTGAAGTTTAGATACTCGTTCAGAAAAGCACGCTCCTGATAATCTCAATCTCCGGTTAAAAAATAAAAGACAAGAAATCAGCGATGTGAGCAGGAAAGACATGGCAGCCACGGAGGATTGTGCTGTTAAGCCATCCGTCATGTGTTAATTCACTATCTTGACAGGCTCAAGACACAACTCAGAGACTGGGTTTGTCTCCAGACTAGACTCTTGAGTCCCTGTAAATGATCCAGGTACTGGATCATTTTATACCCAAACTCTCAACTCCTAGCTCAATGTCAGGCAAACTACACACAACCAAAACAAGATTGTTGGATGTTATTGGTTGAATTGTGTCACCCCCCAAAAAAAGACATGTTTAGGCCTAACTGCCAGGACCTCAGAATGTGACCTTATTTGGAGACAGAGTCTTTATAGAGGTAATAAAGTTAAAAATATGGTCATTAGGGTGAACCCTAATGCAGGATGATTGATGTCCTTTCAAAGAGGGTAAGATTAGATACAAAGACAAACATGCATAGAAAGAAGATAATGTGAAGAGACACAAAATAAAAATGGTCATCTAGAAGCCAACCAGAGAGGCTGGAAACAGATCCCTCCCTAAACCCTCAGAAGAAACCAACCCTGGCGACAGCTGGTTTAGGACTTCCAGCCTCCTGAACGGTGAGACAATCAACTTGTATGTAAGCCACCCAGTTTTCAGTAGTTTGTGATGTCAGCCATAGGAAACAAACACATAGAAGGATAAATACATGAATGTGTTGAACAAAGTAGAAGAACAAAGAGAGTACTACACAGTGTGTGAGGCGGAAGAAAACTTCAAAAAGGAGGATGCGATCCTCAGAGGCAGATGCTGCAGAGGGTGTGGCGGCATGAGGTGAAAACATATCCTTGGGACATTTTCTTGTGCTTTGTTTCTTAATGTTTTCAGTGCAATCAGCCTAGTGGAGTGGTACAGGCAGAAGCCTGATTATAAAGGGATGAGAAGTTCAAAGAGAAGTAAGACAATGGGAGGCGGATGCAAACTCGTAGAGAGTTAGGAAATTACAGAAAAGGGAAATAAACGGATAGTTTATGAAGTGTTCTGTAGGAGAGAGAAGAACTGAGTCTGTTTGCGGCAATGAAAAGAAGCAGCCAAAACAAGGAAAGGTTGACAATAATATGTAATTAGACTGTCTTTCCCCCAAATTACCTCTCTGCTTAGGCATAAACCACAGCACTAATGACACATTCCACTTTTATCACTGCAAGGCAGGCAACTTGTCTGCCTGACACATCTACAGAATTTTCTATTTCTGTCAGCCCTCAGACTACCCTTGCAACGATCTGTCTCAATAGACACATTAACAGGGGAGAGGGTAGGCTCCTGTAGAGTGCACTTTACACTGGTCTTTACACTCCCTTCACTCTCCACCTCCTCTTCCCCCCCCGGAGGTGAGTCTATCTGTGTTCCATTTCTTCAACACTGGTTCATAAATTAGTCCCTGCAAAAATGGCAGCAAGCTGGCTGGCACTTGGAAACCCGAACTCTTAGAATTCCAAGCCTCCTGACCCCAAAGAATATAATCCTAAATGATTTTTTTGGAAGATAAGAGATTGGAGCTGGTAACATTTAAGGATGGGACACTGTTTGTGTCAGCTTAGGCTGCTCTAACAAAATAACATAGACTAGGTGGCTTAAACAGTAGACATGTATTTCTCCCAGTTCTGGAGGCTAGGAAGTTTAAGACAAAGGTGCTGGCAGAATTGGTTCTTGGTGAGGGCTTGCTGCCTGTCTTGCACATGGATGCCGTCTTCCTGTATCCTCACATAGAAAAGACAGAAAGCTATGGTGTCTCTTCCTCTTCTTTTAAGGGCGCTAATCCCATCATGGGGGTTTTACCATCAAGACCTCATATAAACCTAATCAACCCCAAAAGCCCCACCTCTGAAAACCATCACTTAGGGGATTAGAACTTCAACATATGACTTTTGGGAAAACACAATTAGTCCATAACAGGCATGCATGAAACCTCTTTTAAATAATAATGTACACCTCTTCTCCCTGATCTATAGCCACTCTCTGTCTTTACTGGGAATTCACTAATTTTCAGAGACAGTACTCTGACCTGTCTTTAAGATCTCAAAGGCAAGTATGAAAGGCGTCAACAGCCAACGAGGAGGACTTTTGGAGCCAGAAACTCCTGGGTCAAATTTCTAGCCCCACCATTTATTATTAAACAAGTAACCTGGGAAAAACCATGTAGCATTGCTAAGCCTCAATGTCCTCACCTGTAAAATAGTATAATAATGATAATACCTACCTCTAAGGGCTTTTATTATGTATATTAAACGAGATAATACATATAAAGCAACAGTTTTTGCCTGGCATAGAATTAAGTCTTTTGTAAATGTTATCACTGATTGTTATCCCCAACATTAACCCTACTTTTAGAAAATCAACCCATAGCTAATCTGCTCCACTGAAGTTAAAATCTTGTTAATGAAAAAAGGTCTTTTTGCCCATGATTCAAAATGAAGCTTCTTAAAACACAAATACACTGCAGGTAAATTAGGTGAGTTGGATGACTGAAGGTAGCATTTTTTTTTTCCTAACAGGACTTTATTGGGGAACAGTGTGTACTTCCAGGACTTTTTTTCAAGTCAAGTTGTTGTCTTTCCAGTGTTAGTTGTGGAGGGCGCAGCTCAGCTCCAGGTCCAGTGGCCGTTGCTAGTTGCAGGGGGCGCAGCCCACCATCCCTTAAAGGAGTCAAGGAGTTGAACCGGCAACCTTGTGGTTGAGAGCCCCCTGGCCCATGTGGGAATCAAACCGTCAACCTTCAGAGTTAGGAGCACGGAGCTCCAACTGCCAGAGCCACTGGGCCGGCCCTGAAGGTAGCATTTTGAGGAGTACATTTTGATGAGGGAGGAAACACAAATAGAGTGGGACCTACAGAACTACATGGACTAAAACTATTGGAAGAAAAGGCATCATGTGCAAAAGGTAAATTCACCTGCTTGCCAATATTACCTGGCCTCCCTATGAGTAAGGTGAACTCTGAGGAGAGGGTATGGTTTCTCGGCCAAAGGCAGTGGGACACAGCCCAGCCACAACTATCGGGAAAACAGAAACAGGTAAATGGCTCAGAAAAATCGAACATCCCAAACTCCAGTGACCAGGATCGTCATCCCCTCAAATGGACAATGGCATCCCTGCCACACACAATACCCTCCTCCTAACATTGGGTTCAGCTTCCGCAAATCAAGCCACGATGGCAACATTTGCTCTTAGACATTTAAAAAAAAATCCAGATTCCATGGTTTTTACACACATGTACACACATGTGCAAAGTTACACTTGGCCTGACTTGAAACAGCACACGAGAGGCCTCAGATCCATGTCTATAGTCCAACTGATCATCTTTGTTTTCAGTACAAAAAGAAGAAATAATAATACTGTCTGAGAAATTCAGTGATAAAATTCATTATTGGACTACAAGCAGTCATTTGGAGTCAAACTGTCAAAACGTTCAGTTTTTAAGTAGTAAGACCTAGTAGAGAGCCTGTGTTTTACAGTGTGAGTCCAGTTTTATCACTTATCAACTGTGTAACCCTGTGTAAGTTCAATTAATTCAACTAATATTTATGATCTACCTAACATGCTACTTAATCTCTCAGCACCTCCATTTCCTTTTCTAAAAATGGGGGTGATAATCTTGCTCCTAAGGTTCTGAGGATTCAATTATAAATGCATCTGTGACTAGATAACATTCTAAGAGAGAAATTTTAGTTGTCTACTCACCTCCGTCTGTGGGTTAGGTAGCTGCCTAGTATGTAGTATCATTTAAGGGAGGCTGGATGAAGGCCTATCTTATCCTAAAATGTTTAGTTTTCCCCCACACAAGTAGGAAGAAGGCTCTTTGCTTATTTCCAGGAGAAAGTATATAGCATGGCAGAAAAACAACTTTATTTATTTTGCTTGTGAAATATTTGCCTTCATGTCTTTTGTTGCTACAGTTTTAAGCCTCAGAGTTGAGAGTGGGAGAAAGATTGCTTTGGTGGGAGAAACATGTAGGGGAGAAAACTGTCCTCAAGCTAGATTCCCTTGGATCCTAAGGTAGTGGGACATGTGGACTCTGGCCTACTGCACCCTAAGGTCACAGCAGAACAAAGCAACACATGGCTACAGGATGCCCCTATTCAGACAGAACCCTAAGCCGCTTAAACAAAGGTTGTGTGTCCTAAGAGGGGAAGAGAAATCTGTGTACACATATGGGCCATGTGGGCCAAGCTGATGTATGACTCAGGAGTTATCTGTGTGGATAATTCACTAACCAGACAGCTTAGTTCCTGACCTGCCAATATCCAAGGACTGGGTAAGTCTCCCTGGAACTTGACATGACCTCAGATTGCAAACACCAAAAATCATTGAGGTTTAAGCCTGTCAGGATGGAAATGCACAATAGAAAGGGAGCTGATGTGTACATAAGAAGAGACAGGACATGATCACAGTAAGATAGCACTTCATACCCACTAGGATAGTTATAATAAAAAATACAGATAATAGCGTGTTGGCAAGCATGTGGAGAAACTGGAACCCTCATATACTGCTGACGGAAAAGTACACAGTACAGCTGCCTTGGAAAACAGGTTGGCAGTTCCCTCAAAAGTTTCATGTGGTTGGGGTGGCCGGTTAACTCAGTTGGTTAGAGCACGGTGCTCTTAAGAACAAGGTTGCCAGTTCGATCTCCACCTGGGCCACTGTGAGCTGCGCCCTCCACAGCTAGACTGAAACAACTACTTGACTTGGAGCTGATGGTGTCGTGCGGGAGACCCTGCTCGCTGCGCCATTTGTTGTGCGCGGAGGCCTTCTCGCCGCGCCATCTTTCAGGTGGGGCGGCCTGCGGGGTCTCTGCTCCCGCTCCCCACACAAGAACACAGGATATGGTGAGGCCAAAAAGGAACACCCACGGAGCCATAGGTAGGGGAGCCATACCACCGCGGTCTCACTGGAGGCTGGGCCCACCGGACGCCGACCTGCCGTCTGCTTTTCCGCCAACCGACCGACCAACGACTCTCCTCCACTCTCTCGACTCTGTTCCTCTCTCTCGGCTCTCCTCGGCTCTCCTCTTCCGCTCTCTTCGGCTCTGCTCAGCTCTGCTCGGCTCCTCGGCAATCCTCGGCAATCCTTCATAGCCGCAGCAGTTATACCAGCGGCCAATCAGCTAACCGGCCACAGCCGATGGCCAATCAGCCACAGCCGATGGCCGTTCACCACCCGAGCCAGCACCCTTCCACGTGAGGCTGAGAGCCTGTAAACTACTTTCTGGGGCTCTGTCCCCACAGATGGGTCCTGGAAAAACACACTTAAACTAAATAAAAAGGTTTTTTTTTTTTTTTTTTTTAAGTTATATGTGGTTACCACATGGCCCCAAAATTCCATTTCACCGAACAGAAATGAAAACATGTATACATGAATGTTCAACAACTTGTACACAAATGTTCACAGCAGCATTGTCCAGAATAGCCAAAATGTAGAAACATCCCACATGTCCATCAGCTGATGAATGGATAAACATAATGTAATATATACATATAATGGAATATTATTTGGCCATAAAAAGGAATGAAGTACTGATTCATGTTAAAACATGCATGAAGATTATGCTAAGTGAAGGAATCCAGGCACAAAAGTTCATATATTGTATAATCAATTTATACAAAATGTCTGAAATAGGCAAATCCAAAGAAACCGAGAGTAAATTAGTGGATGCTAGGGTCTGAGGAGACCACTAATGGACATGAGATTCCTTTTTGGAGTTGTGAAAATTTTCTGGAATTAGATAGTAGTGCTGATTGCAGAGCTTAGGGAATACTAAAACCCACCAAACTGTACATTTTAAAAGAGTAAATTTTGTGGTATGTAAATGACATCTCAATATAAAAGAGATAGGCATTTGCACATTTGAGTTATAGACTTAAATTCACAACTGCTACACATCTAAAACACTTTTACATAGACCTGATCATAATAGTTCAAAAAATGGGAGCTATTGTTAGAAACCAACTCAAGGCAGGATCTGATCATTACAAAAGTGTCAACAATGCAATTTCCCTCTAGGTACAAGCTGGTGGTCATCTTGAGGCAAATTAAAATTCTCTTGGTCTCACTGCATAAATTACATAAAGGCCTAACCACTGAGCTGTACGCCTGAAACTAACATAAAATAATATTGAATGTCAACTATAATTAGAAAAATATACATATATAGGGATGTAAAGTACAGCATAGGGAATATAGTCAATGGTATTGTAATAGTTATGTACAATGTCAGATGGGTAGTAGACTTGTTGGGGTTATCACTTTGTGAGCGTTGTAAATGTCTAATCATTGTGTTGTTTTGTACACCTGAAACTAATAAAAAAGAAATTGAGTGGTAGCCAGTTAGCTCAGTTGGTTAGAGCGTGGTGCTGGTAGCACCAAGTTTGCTAGTTCAATCCCCGCATGGGCCACTGTGAACTGCACCCTCCTAAGAGAAAGAGAAAGAGAGAGAGAGAGAGAGAGAGAGAGAGAGAGAGAGAGAGAGAGAAATTGAATCTACCAAACAGAAAAAATGATACCCCCCCCTTCAAATAAGTAAATAAATAGAATTCTCTTAATCTCTACTCCCCAAAGCTGAAGAAACATATTTTACCAGATGTGGGCTCCTGATCTAGGACAGGTTTGCTTCCCCTCCTCCAGTCCAACCCCTTGCTGATTGGTTTTTGAAGAGCCAGCCCAAACAACAGTGGTAAAGAAATTTAATCTAACTCATCCCAACTTTACACATTATCATGACTGAAACCCTTTCTATGCAGTTAGCAAAAGACTGTCCTGGAAATTATTTCCATGTCAAAGTTTTCTGATACTGGTATCATATGGGCAAGAGAGTGGGAGGCTTAGAGCAGAACTGTGTGATTTAAAGGATTTAGATGTGTTAAAGGGACTAAGAACAAGAAAAAAACAAATGAAAGCAGTAAACTAAGAGTCAGTATAGCACAGCTGACATAGGCAGCTCATGCAGGGATTAGGAAGGAAAGAAATGTCCTTGAAAACGTCCTTCCAAGTTCAAAGACAAGCTTCAGTTCTTCTAAACAGTGGGGAAAACTTAAAATAAAAAGACTGTAGCATACCCCTGAGAAGAGGTATGGGCTCTTTTCTTATGACTGCTAAATGTACAGTCCCCTTATGATGGGAATAATGTTATTACCCTGGAGGGTGTTCCATTATGATGCATACTGGGTCATATTTTAGTTTAGAGCAAAAGTTCTTAAGAGCACGACTTATTTCTAAAGAAATAAAAAGGACTTTGCAAAGAATAGACGTAGGCAACATTATTATGGGGCATTGACATAGCAATTTGCTTGCAAATGATTTTACAAACTACTGCTAATAATAACACCTTATTGTATATGGTACTCTCAACAAAGCCACCTTGGGTAATCAAATTAATACAAGGCAATGGAAAGGGAACAGGAGAACCTATAGCATTACCGGCAATGACTACAATTAATACAAGTCCATAAAATAAGCCAATGGGACCATTTGGACAGCCCTGGGCAATGAAACAGTCATTTAGTCATTTAGTGTGGTTTTGTAGTAGAATAATATATTGGAGGAACAATAGTATTTCCTAAGGAAAGAAACAGGCGCAAAGACTGAAAATTCAACAATGGAGTTTCGTCTGTGTGCTGGACTTGGGAGTAATGTTCTTTTCTTTGCCGCTGATCAAATCACAGCACACTCACACACAACCCCCTTGTTCAGAATGACGAGCCAACAGAATACCAATGTCACTTTTGTCAGATCTACTGTAAATATTCACCTGAATAAAGAAGCCAAAGTCATTGCTTTCAAAGAGCATAATGATAATATAGAAAAATAAGTGCAGTAAGTTGAAAAAAATCATGATACACACACACATAAACATCACTCACATTTAAATGATGTCCGTGGGTAAAAGGCGCAACAATCAGTTCCCATTGTATAGTCCTAATCAGTGAATGCTAGTTTGTACCAACAAGCTGGAGGCCAGATTTTATATTTCTCTGGAATGAGTGAGTCAGGCCCCTAGCTCTAGTTACACACTGGGAAACCAAGAACGTAAGGAAATGTTGCAGAACAAAACCTCACACTGAGCCCAATTAGCCACCTAATCCAATCACACCAGTTCTCCCACCGCTTTCCAGATCAGTAATGGGTGATGACCTTCCCTGGTGAGTCTCCTTGATTCACACAACATCCTCAGTTGAGTTGCTGACAAAGAAAACCCTCTTATCTAATCATACCACAACCTCTGCATTTACCCTTAACCTAATCCTCAGCCTCTCCTGTGTTTTAGAAAATAGCTAGAACCATACTCAGTCCATTCAACCAGAAGTAGGGAGACAGACTAGGCAGTGACAGAAACGTCTGACTCCCAATAACACCAATGCTTGGAGCAATTAAAGGGTAGGTGCTAAAGGACTTATTTGGGAAGGGAACCAGTCTTATTTTAAGAATGCACTAGACCCCATTAAGGAATTCTCCTAGACAAACAAAGAGAGGCCATCCCAATCCTAACTATGACAGAGTCTCACAAAAGCCATGAGGCTGAGTTATCTCCGGCCTTCACACCAGACTGGTGTACCAAGGCATCATGCTCCCACCAGCTCACAAGGACAATCCTCAGACATGAGTCAATGTACAAGCTTTCGCCCAGGACTAGCTCCCTGAACCCACATTCCCTACCCAATTCCAGTTGCTTTTGCTGTGATAAACTTTTCCCAGCTCTAAATTATTGGCTCCATAATTCCAGTTATGATCCTTCCTGTATGTTCTTCAGATTTGGCATTTATCTTAGTGGGTACAGGAGCCTGCCTGTCACCACCACAGTCATGAATACAATCAGCTTTTTTCATCTTGGTCTCTTCCTGGCTACTCTGTCAAAGTTAATCTCAGCCATCACTGACTCCTTCATGAGGTCAGGGAAGATTCAGGCACTAAAAAATTGGAAGGAAAAAAAATTCCAAAGGGAAAGTGAATAGCAGTATAATAAGAAGAACAAATAGCAATCATGGTTATTAGATTTGATGACTGAGAGACCACCAGAAGACCAAAAGGGGAAGGAGTGAGTAGGCAGTGTACGTATACACTACGCTTTCAAGAAGCAAAGATACAGATAGTGTTTTTTGAGATGGTAGCTGAATGAAAACAGGGGGTTTTTGAAGATTGCAAAGACTTGAACGTTATATGGAGAAACGGAAGGGCCGTAATTCTCAGACACGCAGACAAGGAAAAAATGGAAAACAATGCAGAGAAATTTTTACAAGGAAAAAAGGAAGTTGAGGGAATTTATGTTCATTCATCTTGATATCTTTAAAGTGAGAGATAATTCATCTTCTAGGAATAAGGGATCAGTAGCAGAGTCTGTATCTGAATGCAGTAGCAGTATCTGAATTCAGTTGCCAGTCAAATAAGATGAATGAATAAGCTGCCAAACAGCTGGTAGGATCCAGTTACAAGAGAGCACACGTATGCAGTGGAGGTTTTTCTCAGCAATACTTAAAAGACTGATCCAGTAAGGACTGAGGAATCTGAAAGTTCTGGTAAGTATCTCTAAGAGTGGTTACAGCCCATGAGTCCACACACACAAAATGCTGAAAGGGGGAATGGACTCTGATAATAGGTAAGGAGTTTATGGTAAAGCTAGAACTCCTGGTGAAACCAATTTCAGAGTAACTGTGTAAGTGAAAAAGGAAGAGGTGAAAGAACGGGAAATGTCATCAGAGAGAAATGGAGATAAAGATGATTGGAGTTATGTAAGTGAAAGGGCTATGAAGCCAGGGTGATAAACAAGGCCTCAAAAACGGCCTCAAAAGAGAAAGAAAAACTTTGCAGGTGATGCCAGACGGCCAAGGGGAAAAAGGAATACCAAAAGGTGATACTGTAGGAGACAGGGAACTATCCCCGTGAACCCATCACCTAGTTTCAACAATTACCAACATGTTGTCAGTTCAATAGGTATCTTAGATCCTTAGTTTCTGTATGGTAAGAAGCCCATGGTAGAGCTGCTAAGGAAAATATTGAAAAAAGGAAAACATTCAATAGCCCTAAAGTCAACTAGATCAGATAGAATACATTGTTGATGGAATCCTGTGAGTTAACACTGATGCTTTTCTAATTGATACAGCTGAGGAGTTAGGAGTATGAGAGTACAACAGTATGGTGATAGGCCTATACTGAGCCAGAAAAAAAAAAAAGGCGATCATAGTGCATCTTTACTCCTTCTTACTCTTCTTGAATGTTTCAGGAAATAGGTAAATGCTATCTGGATGACTAATTCAATTTATTTAATAGTATGTTTGTTTTTGCGAATGGCATGTTAACTACAGTGTGTCACATCAGAGAGAAAAGATATGCAAACCAGATTTTATTTTAAGTTCAGTATTACACGATTTAGAGAGTATGATTGGCAATTCTGAAGCAGGAGAAAAACATTCACCAAGGATTTTTCAAATTATTTTTAAATTCTTCTGTTATTTATTCCATTTGTTCTCTGGGCTACATGTGTATATCTTTAACATGGTTACAGTTTTGTCAATTCTTTGATAGTTTTCTCAGGGAAATACTTAGTGAGTTCAATCAATATCCATTCTGTTCCTAACAATTGTCCTTTTGTTAAAAAAGTTTTGACTGTCATTCATGGAGAAAGAATCCTTTCATGCATTCTTTCAGATTTAGAGGCATGGAATCATTATTAAGAAGTGTGACTTATAAAGTATATTAAAGTTGATATATTTTTGTATCATATTTGGATACATTTTGCATTCCAGTATCCTTGGAGAATATAATAGAATTCCCCTCCCCAATTCAAGTAAAAACTAATTCTTAATTCTCTTTTAATTATACTGGCTAATGCTTCGGTTTCCATCCATAATAGAGAAACTGATATCAGACTTGCCTCTCTTAAGAAACTGAACAAAATATATGAAGCAGTTACATGCAGATATTGTACAGTAAGTGCCTCAGACTGTGATCTTTCAAAAAGGGAAAATAAATGAAGTCAGCCTTGCACTCACTTATATTGGGCTTCTACCTAAAGGCACTTTTCAGACTGTGGTGAAGGAAGAGGGAATCCAAGCAAGCATGGTGGTCTCACAGAGTTGAGGAAACAGAGGAGGGTTAGTGGAGGCTAATGCAGTGGGATTTGAAGAAAAACTGGGGCAGAAGAAAAAGCTATGTGCAGAATGATCTCCAGATACCTGTATGGGTGTCTTCTTGAGTCTTTGACTGCCTTTCAAGACGTACATGCATTCAGTGAGACTGCCAATGGGTAACCAAAGGCTGGATAAACAACAACTTCCAGGAAGCATTAAGTTTAACAATTCTCAGATTCCAGATATGGGAGATGTTTGAATTCTGGCCAGTTAGACTGAAGAGACCTGGTTGACCATCCAAGACAATTAGTTGAGATCCCAGGTGTGTCACTCTGTAGAAGTAGGACTAAAGTTGTCCTATGATAAAAGCTCTTCTAGATGCACTGTAAAAGGTTAACAACAATTTTTAAAAGAATCAGGGTAACTTAAAAGCAGTTGACTTGCCTATCAAACTCTTTAAAGAAACACAAAAATTAACTATAATCAACATAACATTGTCCATCATCCAACCAAAAATTGAGAGACAGGTAAGGAAATAGGAAAAGATGATTGTCCATATTCTGATAAGATAGTAGTCCCTAAATAGTTCTTAAAGGGAATCAAATCTGCATCATTATAGGAGACCAAGTTTTGTTAAGGATGTCACAGCCAAGGAAAGTAATCACTAGGTAACTTGTCTCTATGCCTTCAGTCCACAAGCAGTTTCACTTTAGGCATTAAAATCAAACAAACAAAAAACAAAACAAAACAAAAACCAGTGGTATCTGAGAAGAAAGACAATGTACATGGCTACTTATGTGCAAACATGGAAACAGGGAGGAACTTTTCAAGCTACAGGACAGAGTTTGCTTAAAATGCTGCAATAGATCAGAAAAGAGCTACAACATCTCGACAGTGTACATATATTAATGTTTGAGTGAAACAAATGTTTTTTATCTTGACATATTCATTGTTTCTTATTTAATTTATTGGGATGTCAAAATATTGATTCTCTTTGCCTATAATAGCAAGTGATTTGAAAATGGTCCTGTATTCTCCTCCCCAAGAAGGAGGATAACAGAAAAAGGAGGAAAATAAACATATATTAAAATTTAGAGCAATAAAAATAGAATTAGGATAGAAAAATAAATTATAAGCCAACACCACCCCCACACAAAGGGAACTGGATTGTCTCAGGAAAGTAATGTAACTAGTAGTCAATTTTGTTCCTTGGTAGAACAAAAATATCCTCATGTATCTGACTTTTGGGCAACATGGTTAGTATTGTTTACATGGTTACTAAGTTATTAAGATTACTAAGTTACATGGTCTTTACTTCCAATGTAAATTTATAGAAATGCTTATAAAATATATTTTCAATTATAACCATATCACTGAGCTACAAAGACAAGAAGGAAAGGAAGAGAGAGAGAGAGAGAGAGAGAGAGAGAGAGAGAGAGAGAGAGAGAGAGAGAGAGAGAAGGAAGGAAAGGAAAGGAAAGGAAAGGAAAGGAAAGGAAAGGAAAGGAAAGGAAAGGAAAGGAAAGGAAAGGAAAGGAAAGGAAAGGAAAGGAAAGGAAAGGAAAGGAAAGGAAAGGAAAGGAAAGGAAAGGAAAGGAAAGGAAAGGAAAGAAAAGAAAAGAAAAGAAAAGAAAAGAAAAGAAAAGAAGAAAAGAAGAAAGAAGGGATGAAAGGAGAGAGGGAGAGAATACTAAACATTTCTGGCAATAAATTTGAAAACTCGGGTGAAATAAATAATTTTATAGGAAAATATACATTATCAAAAGTGACACCTGAGTAAGTAAAAATTCTGTGTTATCTTACAATAAAGAAATTAAATTAGAAAATTGAAAAAAAATCAATCACAAATTAAGCACTAGATCAGAGAGATTTATGTATTTGTCTTCCAAAAATTTCAAAGAACATATCTTTATCTTAGGTTAGTGGGAGAGGGGAAGGTAGAGAAAATAAAAATTCTTTTGAAGAGAATTAAAAACAAACTAGGCTAGTTATTTTTTAAATGTACTAAAAAACAACAAGGAAAAATTATTAATTATTCAGATAAAAGAAAATTCTGTCTTCAAAGTCAATGCTAAAATATTAAAGCTAATTTTCAATAAAAATAATGAAAACCAGAAAACAAAGGAATGACATACTGCCAACCTAGAATTCTATATCTAGAAAAAAATATTCAAAAATGAAGACAAAACACTACTTTTTATTACAAATTTAAAAAATGTATTGCTAGTAGATCTGGAATTAAAAAAAACTAAAAGAATTTATAGAACACACATAATCACAGAAATGCAGAAAAATAAAAGGAAAAACAACGAGAAAAGTAAAAAGTGAGTAAATATAAATGACTATTGATTGTAAGAAAAATGAATATGTTTTATGGGAATTAAAATATATCTAAATTTAAAATGCAAGGCAAAAATAACACAGGCAAAAATGTATGAATTACTAAAGTGTTCTAAAGTTCTAGAATTTTAAGGAAGTGATAAAATAATATTGGCTTGTATTAAAATGTATATGCATGCTTTAATCTTTAGGAATTGAAAAAGAACAAATAAATAAACTATATAGAGGAAAAAAAGAAATAATAGAAATATTATTTGATTCATCCAATAAGGGGAGGGGAAAAAAAGGAGTACAAAGCAGGGAGGTCAAATAAAACGATAACTTATACCCAAATATATATGCAATTATATAAGTATAAAGAAATTAAATACTACTATTAAAAGACTAAGATTTTCACCTAACATTTTAAAATGTAATATTAAATTCTAAGTTGCTGCAGCAGACAAATTTAAAGTATAAGGGCAGAGAAAAGTTGAAAGCATTAGGATGACAAAAGATATATATACCACGGAAACCTAAACACAAAGTTAGACAAAGAAGTTTTAAGGCAAGAACATTACTAAAGATAAAAGGGATGTTTTATAATGATAAATGAGCTAATCCACCATAAAGATATAACAGTTCTTAGTCTGTATTCATTCAACAACAAAGCATCAAAATACCTATTGATACCTCAGCTATTAACAAAAGGTTGACATTTGGGGTGGGGGATGGGAATTCTACCAAAATAAAGGAGAGATAGTTCTATAATCTAAATAGCTGATAGAACAAGCAGATACAAAAAAAATCAACTTGTCCTTCAAAACAAACAACCACAAAAATCAGAAAGTCTACTGAAGACTTGAGTAACACAATAAAACTAATCTAATCAGTATACAGTGTTTCCCCAAAAATAAGACATAGCTAGACCATCAGCTCTAATGCGTCTTTTGGAGCAAAAATTAATATAAGATCCAGTCTTATTTTAATATAAGATCCAGTCTTATTTTAATATAAGACTGGGTATAATATAACATAATATAATATAATACTGGGTATAATATATAATATAATATAATATAATATAATATAATATAATATAATATAATATAATATAGTATAATACTGGGTCTTATATTAATTTTTGCTCCAAAAGATGCATTAGAGCTGATGGTCTGGCTAGGTCTTATTTTCAGGGAAACACAGTATGTAGATCATTGCATCCAACAAATGAACAATACAAAATCTTTGAAGTGTAGATGGAAAATAAAATAGATTGTATGTTGCCCCATAAAACAAATCTCAACAAAATACGAAGAACTTAAATAATTTCAGAGGTTTTTCTGACTGTGATGATCAAGCTAGAAATAAATAAAAAAAACCTTAAAATAAATCACATGAAGATAAGTAGAAAATCTCCCATTGCTTGAAAACTAAGCAGCATTCTTTTAAATAATCATAAATTAAGAAAAAAAATTGTTGGTTCAAAAACTGACCCCTGGAGAGCAAGGAGAGACCTAATAAAAAGGCAGTCTATTCCAGATTGGTAGCTGGCAGGTTTAATAAGCAAGTGAATTTACTTAAAAGGCTTGTCTTGGGTGGCTACAAGATGAATAGATCTCCATGGCCACTCACCAGAATCTTTAAGTTTATATAGAAGCCTCAACTGGGTTCAGTCACATAGATGCCCTTTAAATAACACGGGTTTGAACTGGTCAGGTCCACTTATGAGTTGAATTTTTTTCAATAAATACAGTTGGGTCCTTTGTATCCATGGGTTTCACAACTGCAGATTCAATCAACCACAGATTGATAACAGTATTTTCACATTTCCAGCCATAGATTCCCAACCTTTTGATCCATGGTTTGTCTAATCAGTGGATGCAAAGGGGCAGCTGTAGAGTCAAGTTTTACTTGGATATTTTACTGTGTGTGGGGTTGGCACCCCTAACTTTCTCATTGTTCAAGTCAATGGTATATCATCCATATGGGCTCAACACCTTATTCTCTCAAGGTGTGTCCTTCAAAATTGTTCCCACTGTGGGAACAGTGGGCGGACATGAATTCCAAGGACAAGGAAGGGTGTAAGAAGCCTCCGATTGCCCAAGTCCAGCTCTCGGGTCAACCAGCAGTCAGGTCCTCTTGATGACCTTCTCTAACAGAACACAGAAGTTATGAGAAAACATTTAAACTAAATGATAATGAAGATATGACTTATCAAAATTTAAAAAATGTAGGATACAACTAAAACAGTACCAAAAAGAAAGTTTATAATCATCAAAAGATATATGTACAAGAAAAGACTGAAAAAACAACAATCTGATTTTTCAATTCAAGAAGCTAAATGAAGCAAATCAACTCCAAAGGAAATAGGACATAGTAAAGATAAGTTCAAAATTCAAAGAATTTTAAAATTTAGATGAAATGAACAATTTCCTTAAAAAAGAGAACTGATCAAAAATGAAAAAATTAAAATTTCTAAATAGTTTGATATCTATTAAAGCAACTAAATTCATTACTAAAACCTTCCCACACAAAGAATACTTCAAGTCTGGATAGATACACTGGTGAATTATTTCAAATATTTAAAGAAAACTCATACAAATATTTCCAGAGAAGATAAATAGTAAATGTTTTCAAATTCACTTCCTGAGGCCAGCCTAAACTTGATATCAATATCTGACAAGAACATAACAAGAATAGAAAATTACAGACTGTATTTAGATGCAAAAATCCCAAACCAAATGTTAGAGAATCCCACCCAGAAACACATAAAAAGGATAATATTATACATTACAACCAAATGGGGTTTCATGCACACAGAGGTGGTTTAATATTCAAACATCGTATCAGAATAATTTACCATACTAATAGTAAAAAGTAGAGACATTACATAATTGTCAATAGAGGTGAAAATAAAAAGCATTTGACAAAAATTCAATACCTATTTATCTTTAAAAATTGTGAGCAAATTAAAAACAAACAAACAAAAAAAACCTTCCTTTATCTGATATAAGTTACATACAACAGTCTGATCATACATAATGAACACTTTCTCCCCGGAGTGGAGAATAAGCCAGGAAATTCACTATCATGGTTTTTAATGCAACATTGATTGGATTTTCCAAGCAATGCAGTGAGGCAAGGCGATAAAATCAAAGGTTTAAAGATTGGAAGTGGAAAAATAAAACTGTTATTCACAGAAGATATGACTGTGTATATAGAAAATTCAATTAATTAATTACCTGAAAACCCACCAACAATTAGAATTCTTAAGTGAATTTATATGTTTGATGAAAATCCTCCATGAATATTTTCACTTTTTCCCAGTCTGGGCTTTCTAAGCAGAGGCAAGTTTGAATAGAAACAGCCTTGGAAGCAAGAGAATGTATAGTTCTGAAGAGATTTAGAATACCTCTCTGGAGCCATTTGCTTATATTCCAGGATAATAAACCTACCCTCTCTCTCCAGAGGAGAATTGAAAAGGTTTGTAGAAGCTTGTTTTCTAATACTCAGTGTGGCTCAACTGGGACACAAACTTGTGTGGGCAGTATTCCCCTGGGCCCACTTTGCATAACCCCCCTAGAACTTGGGGTGGGGGGATTAAAGGAACTGACATAAACATATTGTGCCATGAGTAATAAATCACATACATTCGTTTTGATTGTTTCCTTGCTGATCAAATTGGTGAAAATGTGGCAAGCAAATCTTAGGAATTGCTTGACCACTTGACAATATGTAACAGCAAACAAGTGAAAATTAAGTATTACAAACAATACTATTTACAGTGGCACTACAATATATCAAATGTCTAGAATTATATCTAACAAAAATGTAAAAGACTTCTACACTAAAATATATGAGTAATGCTAGCAAATTAAAATTCTAAATAAACGAAGAAACTTATCATGTGCATGTTTTATAAAGTTCAACATTGTGAATTTGTTGAACAATGCATTCCCAAATAAAATTCCCTAAAAGTTCTGTAAATTAGGCTTCTAAAACTCTGTATTTCATAAATTCTCAAATGAATAGAAAACCACAAAGAAACTTCAATACAAAGAAAATCTTGAAGATGAGCATTAGGGGACTTATACATATCAAAAATAATTAGGAGGATACATAAAACAAATAGACCAGTGGGGTAGAATAGAGTCAATAATTAGTCCACACACATTCAGTCACATGATTTCTGAAGATGACACAATAGTGCAAGGAGAAACATTTATCATTTGAAAAACTGCAAGGCTAATTAATCCATACTAAAATATTAATTTAGAGGCCTATATCCTACATTATGCAATAAAAATTTCAGATGAATTGCAGATCTAAATGAGAAAAATAAGCAAACATATGTTTCAAGAAAACATAGAAGAATACATATTCAGGACGTATGAGTAATGAAAGTTTTCCAAAATTGGGACGCAAAAGACATTAATCCTGGAGGAAAAAAATGATAATTTATGACTGTACTGAAATTAAATACTTTTATTTTAAAAATATAGAATTAATATAATGAAGACAAGCCACAGAAAGAATAGGAAAAGACATTTGAGAGAGAGAGAGAGAGAGAGATCCAACAAAGGACTAATATAAAGAATACACTATTTTCCCTGTGAGGGGTCCTTCTCCCATGCAGCCAGCAGATGGATGTCATCTTTCCTGTGTTGAGCCCTCCCACGCATGGCCAAATTTGAATTTACATTAGTCTGGTGAGCTCTGCTGCCCCACTCTGCTAACTCACTGGGACCCCACACTACCCAACTCCCCCAAGACCAGAGGCACTTTCTGGGGAGCAGCCAGCCCCTCCCACATTGCACTCTTTCTTGGAAAGCTATCAGAGTCTGTGGGCCCAGGTGGGCACAACTGGCTTAGGTGTGCTCTGAGACTTTTGCTGAGTAGCTCCAGGCTCAGCACTGGTACCAAACCAGAATCTACGTTAACTTGATGAACACAACCCTTTCCACTCTATAGTGACTCCCTGAGACCTTGCCTCACCCAATTTGGGCACTGCATGGGTCTTTATCAGTGGCTGAACCTTAAGGGAGCCAGCAAATGGCAGCAGGCCACAGGGTGTCCTGGATTTATGCAGAGCTACCCTACGTCCAGTACTGGTGGCAGCTGTCCTCGATTTGCAGCATGGCCTCTCTTGTGCACCTCCAGGTTTAGCACAGGCAGTGAACAACCACAGATCGCTTTGTAGCTGCTCCCAGGTAATCCCTGGGCCAATCACAAGTAGTGGCTGACCTGGACCTGCATTGGAGCCCTTTCCAAGAGGCCCCAGAACCAACATACTTGGAGGTTGGCTTCAGACCACAGCAGAGCACCACCTCATTAGCCCCACAAGTGGCACACACAAACGGCAGTCTCAACAGGCACCAAAGCTCAGTGGGGTGAACCCACTCAGTGGGGTAAGCCTCCCACACATCATTTCATAAGCTCAGGACAAACCCCACAGCAAATTAGCCTGAATGCCAATCCCACCCACTGACATCAGCCAATAACAATCAAGGCTCAACGATAATAGGAAGGCACACACAACCAACACAAAGGACACTTGTGACCAGGGAGACTGTGTCAGGGGCCCATAGGGCACCTACTACATAAGGTCACCTGGCCAAGATTGGGAGACAGAGAAGATTTGCCTAATATGTAGAAGCAAACACAGAGAGGCATCCAAAATGAGGAAACAAAGAAATAAATCTGCAATAAAAAGAAACAAAAGCAAAAACAAACAAACAAACAAACAAAAAACAGGAGAAAGCTCCAGAAAAAGAACTAAACAAAATGGAGGCATGCAACCTACCAGATACAGAATTCAAAACAATGGTTGTTAGGATGGTTAAGTAACTCAGTTACCATCTTCAACAAAGAGATAGCAAACATAAAAAAGGACTTAGAAACCATAAAAAAGAACCAGTCAGAAGTAAAGAATACAATAACTGAAATGAAGAATACACTAGAAGGAATCACCAGCAGACCAGATGAAGTAGAGGATCAAATCAGCAATTTGGAAGACAAGGTAGCAGAAAACACCCAATCAAAACAGCAAAAAGAAAAAAGAATCCAGAAAAATGGAGGTCAGTGTAGGAGACCTCTGGGACAACATCAAGCATAACAACATTCACATTATAGGGGTACCTGAAAACTTTCCTAACCTGGTGAAGGAAATAGGCATATAAGCCCAGGAAGCACAGAATGTTCCAAACAAGATGAACCCAAAGAGGAAAACACCAAGGCACTTTATAATTAAAAAGGCAAAGGTTAAAGACAAAGAGAGAATCCTAAAAGCAGCAAGAGAAAGGCAACTAATAATTTATAAGACAGTTCCCATCAGATTGTCAGCTGATTTCTCAACAGAAATTTTACAGGCCAGAAGTGATTGGCACAAAATATTCAATGTGATGAAAAGTAAGTTCATACAAACCAAGGGTACTCTACCCAGCAAGGCTATCATTTAAAATTGAAGGAAAGATAAAGAACTTCCCAGACAAAACAAAAAAACAAACAAACAAAAAGCTAAAGGAGTTCATTACCACCAAACCAGTACAAGGAATGTTACAGGAATTTCTTTAAGACAGAAAAAATACATACATGTACCAAAATATGAATAATAGAGTGGCAATAGCTACATATCTATCAACAATTGCTTTGAATGTAAATGGAATAAATGCTCTAATCCAAAGACATAGGGGGCTGAGTAGATAAGAAAACAGGACCCTTATATACGTTGCCTACAAGAGATTCACTTCAGATTGAAAGACACACACAGACTAAACATAAAGGGATGGAAAAAGATATTTCATGAAAATGGAAACAAAACAAAAAAAATCTGGAGTAGCAATACTTATACCAGACAAAATAGGCTTTAAAACAAAGCCTATAACAGACAAAAAAGAACCCAGTAATCCCACTTCTGGGTATTTATCTGAAGAAACCCAAAATGCTATTTTGAGGGAACGCATGTTCGCTGCAGTGTTGTTTACAATGGCCAAGATGTGGAGGCAGCTTGGGTGCCTGTCGATGGATGAATGGATAAAAAGGAGGTGGTACATGTATACAATGGAATTGTATTCCTCAGCCATGGAAGAGAATGGGTTCTTGCCATCTGAGGAGTCATGGATGGACCTGGAGGGTACCGTGCTGAGTGGAGTGTAAGACAGAGAAAGACAGATGCAATGTAATTTCACTTCTATGTGGAATCTAAAGAACAAAATAAACAAACAAAACAGAAACAAACTCACAGATACGGAAAATATTTTGATGGTTGCCAGATAGGAGGGGGATTGGGGGTGTGGTTGTAAAAAGGGGAAGAATTAAGAAGTACAAATTGGTTGTTACAAAATAGTTATGGGAATGTAGGGTACAGCATAAGGAATATAGTCAATAATATTGTAATAGTTAAGTATAGTGCCAGATGAGTACTGGATTTGTTTGGGTGATAAATGGGAGGGAGTTGGGGGGAGGGTGAAAAACGTAAAGGGATTAAGAAGTACCAATTGATAGTTACAAAATAGTCATGGGGATGTAAAGAAAGCATAAGGAATATAGTCAATGATATGCTAATAACTATGCAGAGTGCCAGGTGGGTGCTAGACTGGTCAGGGGGAATCATTTCTTAAATTATATAAATGTCTAACCACTATACTATACACCTGAAATTAATATAAAATCATATGGAATATCAACTGTAATTTAAAAATTTTTAAAGTGGGGAAAGGTAAAAGGGAATAAGAAGTCCAAATTTCCAGGTATAAAACAAATCATTCATGAGGATGTAATGTACAGCATAGGGAATATAGTTAATAATAATGTGATAGCATAGTACCGTATCAGATGGTTGCTGGACTTATCATGGTGATCACTTGTTTAGGTATATAAATGTTGAATAACTATGGTGTACCCCTGAAACTAGTATTGTATGTTAACTATATTTTTTAATAAAATATTTTTTGAAAGAATATACTACTTTCACAAACCAAAAAGAAAAGGTATAAGAAGATAGAATTTCAATAAAGAAGATATCCAAACAGCTAATAAACATATGAAAAAATACCCTTTTTATTCATCATCAGGGAAGTTTAAATTATTATCCACAATGTGATATCATTACACACCCATTCGAATGGCTGAAATGTACCAGGCATTTGCAAATATGCACTAAATATTGGCAAATATGTGGAACAGCTGGCCTTCTCGTACCTGTGGGTAGGAGCATAAGTGTTTGAATCCCTTTGGAAATCAATTGGTAGTATCTAGTAAAGCTAAACATCAACATACCCAACAATTGCACCCCTGAGTATATACGCAACAGAAATGGCACACAATTTCACTAAAAGACAAATACAAGAATAGTCTCAGCAGCAGTACTTATACTAGACAAAGACTGGAAACATTCTCAGTGTTCATCAGTGAGAGAATAGACAGACATTTTGGTATTGTCACAGAGTAAAATATGAAGTAGCAACAAAAATGAATAAACTTTACTAGCAATTACATGGATAAATCTCACACACCCAGAATTGAGCAAAAGCAGCTAGACACAAAAATAATGCATAGTTACATTTATATAAAGTCCAAAAGCAGGTAAAATTAATCTCTGGTATTAAAAGTCAGTATAATGCCTTTCGTCAGGGAGATAAGTTAAGTGAAAGTGCACAAGAGGGGGCTTCTGGGTGATGGTAACACTGTTTCTTGATCCAAGCGGTTGTGAAAATTTTTCAAGCAGTATGCTTACATTCTGTATGTATTGCTCTTCATATCCTACTTCAATAAAGAAGAAAAAATGAATCATATTTCCTATTACGCTCTACTGAAAGGATCTAGATATGATAACCAACGATAGCAGATTAGGCTCTCAAAATACCAAAATACCAATTTCTCAAAATACCAATTTCAACTAAAAGGATCCAACACTTATTGGAGAAATGTATGATTTTAAGTCTGGGACAGAAAAGTCCAAGATGAACCTGAAACTTCTTGTCCAAATACAAAAAATCCTTGTGTTTGCTTTGTGTCCCACTGAACTCCCACTCATCTACTATAATTCTCCCCTCGCGGCATTGATAACACAGTAAGAAACGGGCCACACGAACCAGGGGCTCATATGCTGCACGTATCTTCTCTGCTCAGGTGCATGCTCCATTCTCTCATTGGACTTAGACAACACAAGTTAAAAGAAGATAAAATTAAGAATATAAAGAGAACCAGATAACAGGTACTGGTCCCTCAAATCTGGTGGTCCCTTGATCTTGGACTTTCTAGCCTCCAGAACTATGAGAAATAAATGTGCGGTAAGTCAAAAAAAAAAAAAAAAAAAAAAAAAAAAGAATTTAAAGAGCATAACAGCAGAGCTTTAAACCAAGCATGAGACGTAGAGTGAGTTGAATAGTGACTCTTAACAAAGATATGTCCACACCCTGAACCCGAGTCAGTGAATGTGGTCTTATTTAGAAAAAGTGCCTTTGCAAATGTAATTCAGGATCTTGAGATGAGATCATTCTGGATTATCCTCATGGGCCCTATATCTAATGACAAGTGTCCTTATAAGAGACACACAGAGAGAAAAGAAGTATGCTTTGTGAAGACAGATGCAAACATTGGAGTCATGCAGTCACAAGCCAAGAAACACTGGGAACTACCAAAAGATGGAGAAGGGAAGGGAGGGTTCTCCTTTAGGGCTTCTGGAGGGAGTGTAGTAATGCCAACACCTTGATTTTGGATTTCTGGCATCCACACTGTGAGAAAGCAAATTTCTGTTGTTTTGAGACACCTGGTTTGCAGTAATCTGCTACAGCAGCCACAAGAAACTAACACAGGGACCTCCTGAGTGTGGGGTCCTATGAAACGGCATAGACCATGCACGAATGAAGCAGCCCTATGGAGCCAGCCATTATAAATTGTTCCAAGATGGAACAGTTTAGACATCAAGGATGCCAATAAATTGGAATGGACTAAGACATACCAAATATATTTACAGCAATGAGCTGAAAATGATACTAAAGATCACCTTTGATGATGCTAGATAACTAACCTATTGTTTTGGAAACTGATGAAAGAGGAAAAAATCAAAATTTATCTTGCCTCTTCTATACAAACTGTATTTCAGAGTAATCAAATAGTTGATAAAAGAAATCTCTTCTTTATGGATATATTCCAGCTAGTAAATGAAGAAAGAATAATAGAATTAGAATATCACCATTTTTCACCCTCTATTGAATTAGTGAATCTATACAACAATCATCAAAGCTGCTAACATTACACAAGAGATATAACTATACATTCTGTGTTTCTTGATTAAAGTGTATAATACTATGATGGAGCCATACAACTGAAAAAAAATCAAGCCTAAATCTCATCAATCTAGCAATTTATAAGAACTACAAGGGCAAAGAAACATATTAAAGGATGCATTGAAAATGCAATCAGGAACTATCAGATTGTGTTGTTGTGAGAAACTCAACAGTCCACACATATTTGCTTGTTTTTTTAAATAAATAAATTTCAAGAGAAACAAAAAGAGAGAAGACCTATTGATTAAAAGAGACTTGTGATCACTGAACACACAAAATTTTATGATTTCAATTTTCAGTTTTGATCCAAGTAATAAACTGTTTTCCTAAAAATCCCAATAGATTTTTAGTGAAACTTACTTGATAAACTGATCTTAAAAATTATGTGGCTGATATATTACAGAATTGTACACCTGAAATCTATGTTACTTTACTAATAATTGTCACCCCAATCAACTTGAATTTAAAAAAATTTATAGAATAAAAAGCAAAGAAGATTTATGATAATTAGGAAGAATAACAACAAAGTATGGGGAATTTTTCTTCTATATATAAAGAAACTATGACTGTTAATCAAAATAGTGAATACTGGCAGAAATGATAGCCTAATAGTCAACAAGTAAGTATTGCAAGGGCACTAACCACACGTGGGCTTTTGTGCTGATCCTAGAAAACCCTGAGTATGCTAGATATTCTTTTCTTTCTATATCATCAGTGGGTTTGAGAAGGAAAGATGGGGTCATTGGGAAAAGTTATATTAGATCCCTACCTCACCCCACACATAAAATTAAAGTCTAAATATTTTAAGATTCTAAATGTAAAAAAGCAAAATTTTAAAACTTTAGAGGGAATACGGAAAATATTTTTTGGTCTCATAGTGGAAAAGGATTCTTAAGTAAAAAGAAAGAAGAAAAACCTGTTAAGGAAAAGATGAACAATTTTGACTATAGTGAAACGTAAACTTCTGCATAGGTTGATACCATATACAAAATTTTTTAAAGGCCCAATGGTAGATAAAAGATATTTACTATCACATACATATATGTATATTTAAAGACAAGGACTCCATTAGCAAAATGCGCCAAATACATACATACATATATATATATATATATATATATATATATATATATATATATATATATATATATATATATATAATGAACAAAAAGGGAAAGCCAAATTGTCAATAAGCATATAAAAAGATTCTCAGACTTTCTTGTAATCTAGTAAATGCAAATTAAAACAGTAAAATACCATTTTTTCAAACATCAGATAAGCACATTTTTTCAAAGTTAAAGATGTATAGGTTGAGCTGTATAAAATTGCTATTTTTATAGGTCAAAGTTATTACATATTGGCAATTTCACATGATTCAACAAATATATACTCTATAACCTAATATTTCCCCTACTGTATAAAACCCCTCTCAGTCAGGATTCTGTGAGAAAAATAAGTCCTATAAAAAATAATTTGAGTAACTATTGTCTCAATTCTCTCAGGGTCCATAGTTAGCTCCACTCTAGATTCATAGGAGAGAGTTAATACACTACATATGATAGATGCTTTAGAGAAATCAGGCTTAATTCTCTCCTAAAACCCTAGTTGAGAAGGGATAAAGAGAAATTTTTCACATATACACATTAAGACATACATTAGGATATTCAATGAGCTTGGTGTTTTTGTTTGTTTGTTTTTTTATTAGTTTCAGGTGTACAAAATAGTGCACTAGTTAGACATTTCACCCCTCACAAAGTGGTAACCCCCTCCCCCAATCTATTGCCCCTCTGACATCATATATATCTATTACAATTCCATTGACTCTATTCCCTATGCAATGAGCTTTGTTTTTAACAGCCAAAAACATTTTTAAAAGAAGTATATACTTATGAATATAGATTACATAATGAATAAATTAGTAGTATATTCACACAATGGAATGAATGAACCAGTTATATATGTGCCCAAATAGGTAAATTTCAGTAATGTAATATGAAATGAAAAAGCAAGTTGCAAAAAAGTATATAGAACAGAATAATTTTATGTAAATTTCAATAGCATACAAAGCAATTGTATACATTGTTTTTAGATAAATACATAGGTAATAAAATTATGAAAAATAATGAATAGGAAGAATAAGCTCAAACGACAGTATAGTCCTTCCCTCTGGGAAGTCATTGATAGATACCTTAACAGTAACTGCAGAATGTTAAGATGTTATGACTTTATCTGTAAAAGGGATTGGAACTTTGTTAACTTATGTTAAATCTAGGTGTTAAGTACATTTGTGTCATTTCCTTACTCTTCTTTGAAAATCCTTCTGTAACATTTGGAAAACTAAGAAAAAGGAAAAAATTACTGCTAGTGTGATTAAAGAGCAATTGCCATCACCTCTTTAGTACTTACCATATGCCTGACACTGTGTTAAACACTTTACATGAGCTATCTCATATCATCCTCACCACAAATCTGAGAGAGATGCTGCAATCTCCTCACAGGAGAATTAAGAACAAAGGCCTTGCCCACATTTCTAGTCAGTTAGCATCACAGCAGTCCCATCTACAACTCATTTCCTCCATGGTTACAAAATAAGAGCAAGTACATTTCATATAGTTATTTTAAATTTTGTGAATTCATCCATTCAATCATTCATTCTCTCAATCATACTTTACCACTTATGTAAACTTGGGCTAATTAACCAAATTCTTTGTAATGTGATTATCTATCTGTAAGTGGGAAAAAATAATCGTGCCTTCCTTTCAGGTTGCTGACAGGACTGAAAATGTAAAATATTTAGAATGGTTGCTAAACAAGCACTCAGTATTTCTTGGTAAATCTATGTTTACTCATTCACATGTTCATTTGCAATTAACTATTTCACCATGTACCACCCATGAGAGTTGACCCTGAGGACTCAGAGATGAGGAATAAAACAGGGTCTGTGACCTCCAGGCATTTCTAATCTGGTGGCTAATATAGACGTTCCTATTAATGTGTAAGGGTAATGAAGTGTGCAAGGGGAAGACTCAAATCTGTAAGGCACAGAGTGACATGAAGGTGGATCGTGTCACATGTGGAGGGAAAAGAAGGATACAAGGAGGGCAAAAATGTCTTTTTTAAAGAGAAATAGAGCTGGTATTTAAATCAAATATGGAAAATGAATCAGTTTTAGCCTAGGAGGGGTGGAAGGAAAAAGAATAATCAAGCAGAAGAAAGAGTATAGGCAAAAGCAAGCAGCTATGGTCTGATCTGACTTGCTTGGTGAATTGTTATGGTGTTGGGGCAGAGAGGGGAGATGGTAGTGTCCAGCGAAAGGACTGGAAAGATGCTTAGGGACCTGAGTGTGGGAGGACGTGGTATACACCACTGAGCTTAGGGCTTTTAGGAAATGGAAAATTCTGAAGGATTCTAAGCACTGTGAAAATTTCCCTTTGTGAAAATTACTGTGGCAGCTGAGATTCTGTACGTACGTATTTTCATGATCATTCAATTCACATTTGTCTTCCCTTCTAAACTATCAATCCATCAGTGTACTGATCGTATCTGTCTCGTCCAACATGACGCGCATCCAACACAGTGTAAGGTAGGATCTCAAAAATATTTAATGGATAAATGGAGGAGGTGAGATCAGAAGCTTCCTAGCAATTTCTTCCTAGCAATTAAAATGATCCAGGTGGAAGGGTATGAGGATCTGTCAACTGGGGCAGTGGCAGAAGGGTTGGCGCTGGATATGAAAGATGTGGGGAGTGCATAAAACAAACTACATAGGGATACATGGGACTTGGAAAATAAGGGAGAGTTGTCAGTCTCGGGTGATCCTATCTGGATGGCATGGTGAATGGTGTTTGATATTCACTGAGCTTGGGAAAAACCAAGAAGGAAACAGGCTCGTACACATGGGAAATGAGTCTCCGCACTGTGATGGGGGAAGAGAAAAGACAGTATCAGATTTGATTATTTTCTTACTTCTTTTACAGCCTTATAAAGAAATAAAAACATATGAGAAGACATTTAGATGTAGATTATTGTTCCCCAAGGATTAAGGTTCTGGGGCATATAATCTACAAGACTAATGCCAAAATGGCAAGTGAGCAATATTTAAAGTGAAAGAAATATCACTGTAATATGGAAGAAATGGAAGACTAAAAAAACTAAGAAACATGTGAAAAATCTTGACATAATGGAGGGAAATTAAGGAGCAATGAATTATAAATATGAGATGAAATTTGTGTGAAAGAAACATCACAAGGAAGAAAGAATCTATTTGATAACATTTTTACCTAAAAATGGTGACTAAGCATGGCTTTGAGTTAATGGGTGCTGTCAAACTTTCAGTGGGAGTGGTTTTCCAGGTCTTTTCAGTTAATAGAGGTCTAAATCCCAATTAGGGTGTCCTCTGCTCAGGGAACCCAGGTGTCTTATTGGGAGCTAAAGATCTTTCACTGTCATATTAAGGGAGCCATAATCCCACTAGATTTTTAAGCAACTTTCATAACTGAAGCCTAGGCTGTCTCTGGAATTCTGCTTACCAGTCGTTGCTCAAATATTGAGAGATTCATACCCTTCTCAACAAAAAGAACCAAGAAGATGTACCAAGTGATGACCGTATCAACATTTTATTTCTACATTTTTTTTTCTAATTTTTAAAAAGCTCTTGGTCAGGCTTTATTTTCTCTTGTTTGATTTTGAAGGATTTATATACATCTACCTTCTTTATAAAGGCTCTAATTTTATGAAAGAAAAGTATTTACATTGTCTTCTCACCTCTAACTTAATCTCTGCCCAGCTCCCAAACAACAGACATTCAATTCTCCATAAATTGCCGAATAAATATTGATCACTGCAGTCCCTTTTACTGTGGGAACAATGCTCTGTGTTACTATTCGTACCTGTTTTAGGTGACACGTAGCAAAATGGCAGCCGGCCATGCCTTCTATGTGTGGGTGTAGAACAAATACGATAGATTTAGTGATGAGCATAAATTTGCTCTCTTTTTCTTACTGTGATGTCACAGCAGCTTATAAATGGGGTAATTTCTGGACAACTGTATGCCTGTGCTGATTTTTACTTCGAATACCATCAGAATAAACCATATGCCACTAGCATCACTGCCATTCCTGAGATCATTCATTTAATGCATTAAATAGATTTTACGATCTTAATTTCAAAGGTGAGCAGTTCAGAAATAAAAGAGTTTATTTTAAATAACCCTCAAGGATCTGTACAGACTGTGTTGATAAGGAATCAATTGCACAGAATAAAAATTCACCAAAGTCTCCCATGAAGCTATGTGTTCTCAGTGGCAGCCACGTGAGCATCCTGGATTCTGATCACTCGAGGTAGAAGTTCAGCAGAGCGCTGGCTCACACATCCTGGACTAGCAGGAGGAGGCATGCAAGTTTGAACATTATCTCTAGACACAGAGATAGAAGAAGGTCAGTAAAAATGCTCAATAACTGAGAGAAGTGGCACAGGGCTGTTAAATACAAAGCATGACAATGTGGGCCCCAAAAGACCCCAAATGAAATTTCTGCAGTAATAAGATTTCTCTCTCCCACACCTTCACATGGAGACCTCTGTGAGCCAGTGTAATCCCAATCAGCCAAACTCTGTGAAAACTTTCCCTGTAACATTAAGACCATTTCATGAAATAACAGGATATAAAGTATTAAAAGCAGATGGTAACGGGATCTTTGCTTCTTCCCCAGAAGTTGGGAGGAGAATTTGAAAGATGAGTAATCCAATTGGCAACAACCCCGTCCTGTGTGTTTCCTGTTGGACGGGCACATACCTGTGATTTTCAGTGGGCTTGCTAACAAAGCACTTGGCACTGGACAAGCCGGGCCCTGCTTTTAGGACCATAGACCCTGAGGGGTACAGAGCTCATGACACACAAAATATCACAAACAAAAGCCTCTGCACAACTTGTTGCCACTTTTTACATAAATTAATTACCCTTTTGTACATCTTTTACTGTGGACTGAGGGTTATTGGCTGTATTAGTAACCAACAGGGTGTGTGTGTGTGTGTGTGTGTGTGTGTGTGTGTGTGTGTGTGTGTGTAAAGACAAAAAGAGAGAGAGAAGTAGTCTGCTTTATTCAAGTCTACAGATTTAAATGTTAATCTTATCTAAAAAACAACATCACAAAAACATCGGAATAATGTTTGACCAAATATGGGCAACGTGGCCCAGCCAAGAGAACACATAAAATTAACCATCACAGCAGTTATGTTTGTTATGTTGTTGCTTGATTTTTTTATCCACTTTTTAAATTATTTGCCCTGAGTAAACTCAGACAATTACTTAAATAATTTTCAATAGAAAATCATCTTAAACGAGTGAGAGGGAAGATCTTAGAGAACAATTTTCCTTGAATTCTAGCTTTGTGCCCAGTCCTCTGCTAGGTGCTTCATATATCTCCTTCCACAACTATCTTATGAGGTAGGTATCAGTTTTCCCATTTGCAGAACCAGAACTTAGGACTCAGGTAGTTAAGTGACCTCCTCAAGGTCATCTGCTGGTGAGTAAGGACATAGGAATATTACCTCAGGTCCCTGACTCCACTGCCTTATCGTACCTCCAATGTGGTACCTTGTTGATGATGGTATACAGAAGAGCCCTGACTGGTTATGAACACCTAGAATATGTTTACACTGCCATATCACCTCTAAGACATCCCTACTGCTGTGAGAACGGCTAATATAATTAGTAAACCCAAGTCCCAGGATCAAAATACTACATGGCACAAATGATGACACCGTTAGTGATACATGACTCAGAAATCATGAATTCTCACCTGTGCCCTCGTCTGTGACCAAGGTTATTTACTCATTTTATTATCTTTGCTTGTTGCAAATGTCACAGAAATGTGGCCTAAGGACCAAATTTTATTTACAGACAAGTTTTATTTGAACTCCCCACCTTCAATCCTGCACTGTGTTTTAAATGTTTTCAGTTGCCAACATTTAAAAAATCAGATCTTCCACATATAAAAATAATCAATTTTCTGCTCTCCTTGAAAATTCCGCAGATTTGGCACCATTAGGTCTCAATTCCACATGGCAAAAGGAAGCAGTAAGTGTGTGCCTTTTTAAACAGTATTTGGCTGTATTTTGCCATAGTGTGCACCTAGCCCACTTTGCTCATTTATATTTCCTTTCTGCATATCCCCCACGCCCTTTAGACTATTTATTACTCTACTTTTTGGGGGGAAAAAAGTGTAGGTTCTGATACTAGGGCAGGATAAACAAGTTTCTTCAAAATTCAGAATGTCAGTATGTCATTTTAAACCAAGAAACTGTTTTGGCTCCTTTCTTTTAGGACGTTCTGAGAGCCCATAAACCTCAGGAATTGGGGCATGAGGTTAAACCCCTTGCCCCTACCCTTTAATCTGAATATTATCATACAGCCCTTGCTTGAACACCTCAGAGAAACTTGTTCTTTTGTTGAACAGCTACAATTCTTAGGAAGCTTTTTGTTGAGTCCAAACATGGCCCCCCTATGAAATCTGCCACCCACTAGTTCTACTTCCAGTTCAGTCCCTGGGGGCCCTCTCCACCTGATAGCTCGTCAAATATTTGGAGACAGTTTTCATGTCTCCTCTAAGCCTTAAGCACCTGATGTTTCTAACAAGAAGCTGCTTGTGTTTCCCACAGTGAGATGTGCATGGTTTGAAGGTTGTGAGACCTGGGAAGTGATGTAGAAGCCTACCAGAAGGGAGGGAGGATGCCTAAAGAGATCCGCTTTTTATTATTATTGTATCTCCAGAACGATGAACGTTCTGACAATGAAACATAATCTCCCAAGCACATACGACTGGATTCCCTGGTGGGTTTTACGCACTAGGATGCCTTAGAGGGCAGAAACTGTGCCTTAACCTCTGAACTACATAAATATTCTGCAAGTTTTCCATTTCACAGCATGTTTAGGATATTTCAGCCTTGTTGATAAGTGTGTGTTCATATAACCCAAGCTCAGTTCAAACGTAATCTAAGATGACAAATTCTAAATGACCTCTAATTTTCCAGAAGTGAATTCCAAGAGGATGTATTTTTGTGCTAACTATCTATTTGTGACAGCCATACCAAAAGGAGTATCACCACACATTATAGTACTCTCCAGACAGACAGTGAGCATCAAAGCCATCCAGGTCATGTTAGAACAGGTGAAAATGTCTATAGGCAGGAGGGGAAGATTAGAGAGGTTAGAGGGGAAGGAGATAGTTACTATCTCTTCATGTGTATAATTTCACATATAACAAATAGAAGTCCAGCATTTAATGCATAGTTACTATTTAAGTACCCTTTAGGAAATAAAAATGTATGGGAAAAAGAAAGACAGTGATCCTTTAAAATAAAACTTATGCACGATGGAACTCAATGTTAGAACAATTCGTCAGAGCTCTAATTATGCATAAATTTCAGGATTTTGATGAAAGGAGAAAAGTTTAGATTGAATTAGTAAAAGCTTCTTTCTACTTGGAAAGAAAACATTTGAAGGACGTCTCTCATGCAATAATTGGGTGATCATAACCTTTCCTTTTCAATAAGATGTCTTCTGACTACTACTAAAAAAAGATCTCAAAGGCAACTTATGGATGAAAAAAAAAAAGAACCCATCCGAGTTATGCAGAAAAGTTAAGGCACTAAAATTCCTGACTTAAGTATACTGCAGTTCCTGAGCCAAAATATTGGCTTCTAGAATCTCTAAAAACTATATAGTAAACAAATCAGGTATAACTTCCATTTTCTGATTACAAATTCCTGGCACCAAATTTTAGTAGGAAGGTACTGGCCATCTCTGAAGTTCAGACAAGTCAAGGGCATACCTAAGGTCACACAGCCAGTAAACAGCAGAGCTAGGATTTAATGATAGCATGGTCTGACTACAAAGAACCATAATCTTTAACTGTTTTTACAATTGCACAGAATTACTCAGACCAATTCTAGCACTTATACTTGTACTATCATGGAAATAGACTTTCTCTTTCATGGGTGCTAGTACGATATTAGTCTCAATTCCAGGGTCCACCAGCTAAGCTAAGAATAAGGGAAGTGTAAGAAAAAAGAGCAGGAGCAGCTATACAACCCCAGGGAGCAGCACTCACCCAGTTTCCTATGTAATAGGAGTTTATGCAACACAAGAAAGGGATACTGATGACCTCACCTAAGCACTCAATCAAGTCCCTCTTAAAAAGTTCTAATCTTGGACCTAGTCAGTATGGGAGCCAGTAAGTTTTCTTTTTTATTTAAGCTAGGTGAAGTATATGTAATTTATACATTTACTTTAAAAGGCTCTCATAAATACTAAACAAGGTAACAGATATAAAGTGTCGAGCACATGTTGAAGGTGTACACCGTTGTGATAAAAAACTACAGGTGAATGCTGCTGCCAAGTGCCATCCAATGGAAAGGCAGGGATCTTCAATAAATAAATACACACACACACACACACACACACACACACACACACACATTTTTTTTAATCAAGTATTTAAGCACACCATGTCAAACCAATATAAAACTATGACAATGGCTCTTTCCTGTATATTTTTAAATAATAAAATGCTGAAAAAAGAAAGCATCCCAGCACAATTACTTTAATTCTTATAGGTATTCATTTAGTCTACGACATTGATTTTAAATTGTCTTAACAATTATTCTCAAGAAAAGTGACCTTATCTTCCACTATTCTGCTCTTTCTCAAGACACTCCACTCACACTGGTTTCCTGGCTTTTAACACAGCAGGCATATTCCTGCCTCAGGAACATATACACCTACTGTCTGCTTGGTTGAAACAGTTTGCTCTTCAGATATTGGGGAGCATGGCTCATTCCCTCACTTCTTTTAGGTCTGCTCAGATACCTCCTTCTTTGTGAAGCCTTTCTTGCCTCATGAATTTAAAATCACAACTTCTCAGTCCCCTCCCTACTTAATTTTTCTCTGTAACACTTACGGTCACCTGTCATAATATATATTTGAATTATTTCTAACCTATTTATTTTCCCCCACTAGAATTTAAGCTTCATGAAGGCAGACATGTTTTCTGTTTTATTTGCTGCTTTATCCCCTGTTCCTGGCATGTGCTATTAATAACTATCTTTTGAAAGGTTAAATTATTGGTTGAATAGATAGAGAGATGGGTGGGTAAATAACTGAATGACTGAATTAGTAAATATGTTAGCTTATTTTATCCTTTTAAGCAACCTTAGTTGTTTTGGAAAGATATTATTAGCCTTACATGCATAAAAAAGTAAATCATGTCAAATAAAAGACCAAAAATTCAGGGCTAGTAACTATAAGAATGCAGCTAGATGGTAGGATGTCTGATAAATGAGTCAATCTCTTTCTATGCTGCTAATTGCAAAACTCCTCCTAGATTAAACTTTAAATTTGTAAAAAATTAGTATTGAATGGTTTGGGTGAATAATCACCTCTACACCCACCAATAATAACAAGCAAGAAAAAAAAAATCAGGACAAAAAATTTCACCCTAAACCATTTAAGGCCACAAGAAAGATTAAATTTCAGCCAACTAACTGAAACAAAAGGGAGAGAGACAGGAAAAAATACACATTGAGGATGAATATTCTTGTTTGGTTTTCCATACTGATAAAAATTAAACAGATTTTCAGGGCTTCATTTTGTATTGTAAGGATGGCAACTATGTGCAATTAAGTGTCCTCCTTTCCCATTCCTGATCAATAATATTTCACAGCTTTTAAGGATTAGTAGATACTACAGTTGGTTTTTCAGGGACATGACTAATAAGCAAGAGAAACTGACAGATGGCTTTAATGCAGACGGCTGCCTGAAAAGAGATGGTCTTCAGAGAACATGTCAGATCTTATCATTTTGTGATAGGATGACATTCTTTATTGGGATGAAAGGAAAGGGGGAATATATTGGTCTGAATCCTCTGTTTTGTCCCTTGGAGGATAAAGGCAGGAAGCACACAGCCATGATATCTGTTGTTTGTGGTTTAGGCTTGGATGCTTCTCCCCTGCTTCGACTCGCCTGCCATTAGTCATTCTTCTTTGGTCTACAAGTGAAGGCTGTCCCTCCTCTCTGGAGAGCCACACACATAGAGCCATGTTACACTGAGGCTTGGAAGAGTGAGTTTGTCTTGACAGGGAGGAAGGATAAAAATTATGGACGTGATTACTGTTTCAAAGCTAGGAGGAGAGATGAACATGAAAGTATTTTTTCCTTTTTTTTATCATCATATAGCTATGTATCGTGTTTGTGAAGCAAAGTACTACTGTACAGTAGGCAATTGGGAGGAACTAAGCAGGTATATGCTAGTGATTACTGCTACAAAGCCAGGGATGTGAGGGTGAGTGCATGGAGTTTTGTTTTGCTTTGTTTTGTTTTGTTTTATCATTCCATAATTTTGTACTGGGAACTAACTCAATTGAGAACTGAGCAAGTACATGAGTAAACATTATTGTCAAAAATGTATTCAAATAGCCACAGCAAAAGGATATACAATATGACATCTCAAAACTATACTCTGGGACACTTGAGTAATTTAGTCCAAATGTTCATAAAAGACTTCTAGGCTATTATATGGACTTATCCACATACAAGTACTATTTTGTATCTTTTCAAAATAACTGATAAGATTTTTTTCTTCCATTTTCCCCTACCCCCCACACATACACTTTTTGTTGCTAGTGTTTGGGTTTGTCATGTGTTTTCTTTGCATTTCTACTTGCCCCCAACACTTATGCTTCCCCACAGATTGCAATCATGGATCTTGTTTGACTAATTTGTTTTGTTCTCACTCATACAGAAGAGTCTATTTTCAGCAGAAAACTGTTCATAGACTTGCGAGAAGGGGGCCATATCTTAGGACTAATTATTCAGGCATTAGTGTACGTCCTTATCATTCTCTAAACATTCTCCATCACTGTACTATAGACAAGACTTCATTGTAAATCAAATATTTTTACCTCTTACACTTATGGGTGGCTTTTGCCAAACCAATGAATGAGAAGAGGCTTCTCTACCTGAGGGCTCTCCACTACAAGTCATTATCTTAACAGAAGCTATCAAAGCCTTCCTTCATTAGTTCTTAAACCACCCTCACTTCCAATTTTCTTATTTCTCATTGGTCAATAATGATAAAGGAAATTTCTGTGAGTGACAGGATCGTGTCTCATGAAACTGAAGAATGGAAGCATGACCTGGAGAGAGAGGAGGAGGTTCAAAAGAGGACAGTTTATTAAAAGCAAAGCCTTACAGCTCCGAGCAGGAGGGGGTTCCCAAGTGGGACGCCCCGGGACTGAGGCAAAAGCTCTTACTTGTATATCTTCCCTTGTCTGCTTGAAGAAGGGAGCTGGTACCTTCTAATGGAATTCATCTATATGGTTTGCTCTGTTTCTCACCCTAAAGGGAGTAACGAACCCATTCCTATCTATCAGATCTGTTCTGATATCTATCAGATCTGTTTGTCGGGCCAAAAGGGATTTACAAGGTAATTTATTAACTTCAAGGCACTCTTACATTTTTGTCTTGGAGTGCATGAGCCATTCCAGAACCTGGAATTTTCAGGATATGGCTGTCTTTTGTTTATTCCACCAGGAACCTTCCTGTCTACCTAACAACATGCTAACTAACCTGTCTCATTAATAAAGAAAATAGATTGCTTTAAAAATAATAATGTATCCTCTCCTAAGGGACAATTGTAGAGAATTTATTGTCAATACCTATATTGTAATATTTTGTATTGGAATGAAAAATTATGTGGTGAATTGGAAAGGACAACAGATTTAGAGTCAGATCTGAATTCTAGGGCCAGATATGCCACTTCCTAGTTCTATAGCCTTAACCAAGTCATTGAACCTACAAGCTTCAATTTTTACAACAGAAAATTAAAAGGATTGTATCTTATTAGATTTTTAAAATTGCATGTCTTACAGAAAACTATTTTCATGTAATAAGAAAAAAATTTTAGTTCAATATTTCATTTCATTCAACAAAGATTTACTGAATGCCTACTATGTACTAGGAAAATAAGACAGGACAAATAATCCTGCATGCAGCATGAAGAGGAACAAATAGGCAGAAAATATAAAAGAGAGGATAAGGGATGGGAAAATATAATGACAATGTATAAATACTGGAGAAGTAAAATTAGAGAAGGAACAAAAATAGGTCAGGGCAATATTTGAAAAGATATTTGAAAATTTTCAAGGACTAATCGGAGATAGCAATCCAGAGATTCAAGAAATCTAGTGCATCCCAAATAAGATCAATGTTTTAAAATTTTCAAACTAAACACATTATAGTAAAATTGCTGAAAAATCCACAGGAGAAAATTTTTAAAATAAGCCAGGAACAAAACGTCAGGTCATATGGAAAGGAATAAGTAAGACAGCTGACTTCTCAACACATCAGTGGAGTCTTGATAATAGTAGAATGGAATCTTCAAAATACTAAAAGAACATGACTGACAATCTGAAAGTCTGTGTCATGTGAAACATCTTTCAAGAGTGGAATAAAAATAAAGACATTTATAGACCTAAGAGAACTCATCACTAGCATAACCTCATTAAAAGATAATCTAAAGGAGGCACTTCAGACAGAAGTAATTCTAAATATAAAGTCTGAGATGCAGGATAGAATAAAATGAGCTAATATTAATCAACATTGATTGTATAAAATGGCAATAATAATGTCAATTGTTGCTTTTAAGTAGACTTTAAAAAATACAACACAATAACAGAAGTCAAGAGGGAGATAAATGGAATTAAACTTTGAAAATAACTTATATTATTGGGAGGAGGGTCCAGGCTTTGGTTTATTTTAGATTTCAATAATTTAAGTATATTTGGTAAAATTTCTAGGGTAATCATTAAAAGAAACAGCACATGTAACTTCGAAATTGAAAGAGGGAAAAATAGAAGATAAAAATCACTCATTCAGCTGAGAATAAAAGTCAAGAAACAAGAGAAAAAACAATTCCAGAATAGTCCTGGCACATAGTAGATAGTTTTAAATATTGTCAGGATAAATGACTACATTCATAAAGGAAATGGTGGATGAATGTACATTTCAACGTTCCTATACTGAGGATACCATATAAGAAGAAATCAGTTCCTGGATGCTGCCTAGTTTAGAAGTTGTGATTCAAAGATAAATAGATAAATGAAGTCGTGATAGTGGCAAACATTAGTATTTGTCCTAAAATTGATACAGCCCCTTTGAAATCTGGAATGTGAATTCTCATTCCTGTATCCACGAGTTGCATTCCCCTTGAGGTGAGCCAGCTAAAAAGACAGCATCTACATTCTACAGGTCTGAAATATGTTTCGTGGCACCCCGGGATTTCCCCATTCCCCATGTGTGTAGGCAAAAGGCATTTTAATTTTTTACTTCATTTCAGTATTTCTGAATGCTGCTTACCATGTAAGGTTGCATTTTCAGACTGCCTTGATCAGTAAAGGATTTTCAGCTGGCCCCTCTCTCTATGAGATCCCCAGGCGGAACAGCTGCAAAACTTAATCTAGCTTTTGGTAATGAATTAATTCATCTTATTTGTATGCAACTCAGGCAGACTAACCCCAACTTTAAAGGAAAATGAACGCTGATCTTTTTAAAGAGAATGAATATGGAGCAACCTGATCCCTGAGAGGCTTCAAGAGACTGAAGTTGTTCAAGTTTTACCTCCTGGCCTTACAAGGGTAAAGCCACACAATCAGGGAGTGATCTGACCATCTTGTCAATCAAAGATGCTGCAGCAAACCTCCTACATTCAGACTGATTAGCCAGAGGGACTTAACTCAGGACGGTAAAAAGAACATTACTAAATCAGGCGCTCAGTCTCTTATTCTTGAGCCTCAGTTTACTCATCTGTGAATTAGGATGAGCTCCAGCATAATCATCTACAACCCAGGTTCTCAAACTTGAGGGTGCATTGAAATTACGCGGAGAGCTTGTTAAAACACGGACTGTTGGGCTCACTCCTGGAGTTTCTGATGTGGCGGTTCTCAGGTGGAGCCCAAGGGTATGCATTTCTAACAAGTCCCCAGGTGAGGCTGCTGCTGCTGGTAAAGAGATCACACTTTGGAAACACTGATCTATATGCCCCCTTGTAGCTTTATTTTGTACTCTACAGTAGTGCAAAATTCAAACTATGCAAATGCTTATTTTCATATTAAGTTTACATGAAAAATAACTTTTGCTAGTTTTTATAAGTACATGCATTATCAGACTGTACTGACGCTCTGTGGTTAAGAATCATTGACAATTACTCTTATTATTTGCCTTTAAGAAACTTAAAAAAGAGCCTTGGTACACAGTTTATTTATCTCAACAAGTGAACATTTAATAGGTAAACCCTTCAAGGATGCAGTAAAAGTTGCCAGTTAGGTGTTTATGGGCACCAGAAAGAAATGTTCGATTTCAAAAATATACTTGCTTGACCAGTTCCTTACTTCTAGAATACATTTACGCCTTTGGATGAAGACTGAAGTACCATTGAAATACAAATGTCCCAGAATACAGTGAAAAAAAAAAAATTAAACCTTATCAGTCAATTACCTGTTACTGCAAGTGATTTTATCAAATTATTTCATAAGCCCCAAATTTAATGGGAGAAGAAAGCTGGAGGCATGAGTATGATTTACCAGGGAGAGTCATGGCATCATCCTGACAAGAAAAGGAAATGCTGGTTGGAAACATTCAACACTAAAAAGTTCACCAAAATCACCGTTTTGCCTCGGCCTAGACTCATCTATACAATTAACAAGGCCTTCTCCCCAGTGGGAAAGCCAGGCACTGATCTTAAATGCAAAGTTGTGGAACCCAAATGAATAAAGCTCCATGGACTCAGATTTGTCTAATAAAATACGATGTTCTCTAAACTCATGTAGTTCCCTGGATGTGTTACTGATGACAACTACAGATGGTATAAAAAAAAATGTATACACATTTTAAGAAAGGAAAAAAAACCACGGTATTAAAATCATAATACTCAATATATACAGATAACAAAAAATAAATACAAGTCATGTGTACACATTTTTTATTTTGGCATCCCCAGTACATAACAGAGTATGGTATTGTGTCGTCTGGACCATGAGTCACCGATCGTTTGGTAGAAATGATAAGGCCAACGGCCTCTGCAATCAAGAATAGAAATCCAGGTGATTCCCTGAAACGCTGCCCCACACAACTTGATGGCTTTTCCATACAAATGGCCTATCTTGACTCATTCTGCAGACTTTCCTAAAATCTCTCAAAGGTTCACAAACCTAAACAAGCAGCATCTGGCTTCAGCAAGTCCTGTGTCTCTTGCTGAGCAGCGCCAAGCCTGGCACTAGCGACAGCCAGTCACCACCCATGCCTGGGCCTCTCGAGGCACCTTCAAGTGCAGTCTGCCATTGGCAGACTGCTTGCTTGCCAGCGCATGCCAGGTGACCCCAGGCAGGGCACAGACTGTGGCTGAACTTGGCCTGTGGCAGTCCCCCTCCCAGAAAGCCCCGGGGCTGGCACACCCAGTGCCAACTTTGGAGCCAGCCAGAGCATCACCCAGCTGCCTCCAAAGACAACACAACTAAAGAGCAGACTAGGCAGGCACTAAAGTCCTGCTAAAGTGGATCGTGCCCCACAGGGTCAGCCCCAGCACAGCAGCTCCTCCACTGTGGTCATGACCAGTCCTCACAACCAATCAGCCTGAGGGACAATCTCTCCCATTGACATGCAAACAGCAACTAGAACAGGAGGGCATATACAATCCACACAATGGTCACACCTGGAAAGCCTGGCTCAGGCAACCAGGGAGACTGGGCCACTGGGCCCCACAGGGCACCTACTGCATAAGGCCACTCTACAAAGACCAGGAGGCAAAGCAGCTCTACTTAATACATAGAAACAGGGAGGTAGTCAAAATGGGGAGACAAAGAAATATGTCCCAAATAATAGAACAAAACAAAGCTCCAGAAAAAGAACTAAACAAAATGGAGACAAGCATCTACCAGATGCAGAGTTCCAAACACTGGTTATAAGGATGCTCAATGATCTCAGGGAGAACATCAACAAAAAGATAGGAAACATAAAAATGGACACAGAAAACAGTTTTTAAAAAGTCAGAAATAAAGAATAACTGAAATGAAGAATACATTACAGGGAATCAATGGTAGATTAGATGAAGGAGAGGGTCGAATTGCAACTTAAAAGATAAGGTAGCAGAAAACAACCAATCAGAAAAGCAAGAAAAATAAAGAATCCCCCAAAAATGAGGACAGTTTAAGGGGCCTCTGGGACAACATCAAGCATACCAACATTCACATCATAGGAGTACCAGAAGGAGAAGTGAGAGAGCAAGGAATTGAAAACATATTTGAAGAAATTATGACAAAAAAATTCCCTAACCTAGCAAAGGAAATATACCTATAAGCCCAGGAAACAGAGTTATAAACAAGACGAACCTAAAGAAGCCTGCACCAAGACACATCAAAATTAAAATGGCAAAGTTTAAAGACAAAGAGAGAATCTTAAAAGCAGCAAGGGAAAAGCAATTATAGTTACCTACAAGGGAGCTCCCCTAAGACTGTCAGGTGATTTCTCAACAGAAACTTTGCAGGCCAGAAGGGATTGGCAGGACATATTGAAAGTGATGAAAAGCAAGGAACTACAACCAAGATTACTGTACCCGGCAAAGCTGTCATTTAGAATCAAAGGACGGATAAAGAGCTTCCCAGACAAAGAAACGCTAAAGGAATTCATCACCACCAAACCAGTATTACAAGGAATGCCGAAGGAATTCTTTAAGACAAAACAAAACAAAGCACACATAAATATGAATAATAAAATGGCAATAACTATATATTTATCAATTACTTTAACTGTAAATGGGTTAAACGTTCCAATCAAAACATGGGGTGGCTGAATAAGAAAACAAGACCTATGCTGCCTACAAGAGATTCACTTCAGATCAAAAGACACACAGAGACTGAAAGTAAAGGGATGGAAAAAGATATTTCATGAAAATGGAAGCAAACAAAAAAAAGCTAGGTAGCAATACTTATACCTGACAAAATAGACTTTAAAAGAAAGGCTATAACAAAGAAAGACCTAGTTATCCTATTTCTGGGTATATTTCTGAAGAAACCCAATACGCTATTTGGAGGGGACATGTGCATTCATATGTTCACTGTAGCATTGTTTACAATGGCCACGATGTGGAGGCAGCCTGGGTGTCTATCAATGGATGAATGGATAGAGCAGGTGGTACATATACACAATGGAATATTGCTTGGCCATGGAAGGAAGTGTGTTCTTGCCATCTGCAGCAGCATGGATGGAGCTGGAAGGTACTGTGCTGAGTGGAGTGTCAGACAGCAAGAGACAGATGCAATGTGATTTCACTTACAAGTGGAATCTAAAGAACAAAACAAACAAGCAAACAAAACAGAAAAACTCATAGATACAGAGAACATTTTGATGGTTGCCAGATTGGGGGGGGCAGGAAAGGTGAGAAAGGGGAAGTGATTAAGTACAAATTGGTTGTTACAAAGTAGTCATGGGGATGTAGGGTATAGCATAAGGAACACAGTCACTAGTATTAACTGTGCATTTTGTCAGATGAGTACTAGATTTGTTGGGGTGGTAAATGGGAGGGTTTGGGAAGAAGCGTGAAAAAGGTGACGGGATTAAGATGTATAAATTGCTGGTTACAAAGTAGTCATGGGGATGTAATGTGAAGCACAGGGAATATAGTCAATGATATGGTAATAACTATGTATAGTGCCAGGTGGGTACTAGACTAGTCAGGGGGATCACTTCTTAAATTATATAAATATCTAACCACTAAGCTTGCACAGCTGAAATTAATATAAAATATGGAGTGTCAACTGTAATTGAAAAATTATAAAGGGGGGTAAGGTGAAGGGTAATAAGTGGTCCAAATTTCCAGGTATCAAACAAATAAGTCTTGGGGATGTAATGTACAGCATAGGGAATATAGTCACTAATACTGTGACAGGTACAGTGTCAGATGGTTGCTGGACTTATCATGGTGATCACTTCTTTAGGTATATAAATGTTGAGTAACTATGGTGTACTCCTGAAAGTAATATAATATTGCACGTTAGCTATATTTTAATGAAATTCTTAAAAAGAAAAATAGAAATCCAGGACCCAACCATTTTCTGTAGTACAGAAAGGATTTCCACATTACAGATTTCTAGGTCTATGCTATAAATGAGAATAATGAAATTTAGTAGTAGTGTGTTCTCCCAAGTGCTTCTTATTACCTTGCTACTTGTTGCTTTCTCTCTAACTGGAAAGTATTAGAATATTTCAGACCTCATAAGGTCTGGAATGTCTTAGTCTACCATATCCATTTAAGCCCCAAATACACTTTAGGTAACAAACAAGGCTAATTTGTGAACGGAAAAATAGAGAGCATAAAAGAAGTTGGAATATGCATAAATCAGAGAACCAAAACACGTCTTCACATAAAAATAACATCACAAATGCCAGCCTACGTATATGCTAACAAAGAAAGTAGACTCCATGATCTTGCTGTGACATTGTATCCACTTAGCATATCATTAAAGCAAGGTATATTTCCAAGATAACAAAATGAGCAGACATGCAATTTGATTTCAGTAAATACGGGTTAGAATCCCTGCTGCTACCTAACTGCTCTAAAATTAGATGCTGGTGACACAATCCTGAGAAGCAGCACATGTCTAATCTAGTCTAGATTGCAAAGCCGTTGGGTTACTGAGGTCGAGGGACTCTTTTGCTAGCTGCCATTTTGCTCTGTACACAACTCTAGCACCATGATATGCAGCCCATGGGGCTGTAAATACCAATTATTACCTCCAACTATGCAAGGTCTTTGGAGCTGAGCTGCCAGGGTTTAAATTCCATTTACAAGGACTGTAACTGTGGGCAACACACCTAAATACTCAGTGCCTGTTTCTTCAACTGTAACATGAGATAACAATAGTATCTACTTAATAGTGTTATTGTGAGGATTAAGTGATTAAAACACCGATACACGTAAAGCATTTAGAACCATGCCTGGCACAGAGTAAGTGCTAAATAAATGTTAGCTCTTGAAGTTTACCGTTTCTGCTCTCTTTTTTGCGCAAGTCTATCCATATTAATAAATGTGTACGGGCTCCCCTCAGGAATGAAAAATCCTTGTTCAAAGAGAAACCACTTATTCAAAGAGAAAACTCTCTCCTTAAAAAATGCTAGCACATAAGGGGATACGTACCTTCAGGACACACAAGAGAATGGACCAAAATGGATAAATATCTAAAGGCAGACTACACCCCAGAGCCGGAGCAGGATTCCTCCAGCTACCCTGCAAAAGTTTTCTTGAGCACCAGTCAGAGTCCTATGGATCAACTGTGTCACAAAATATGGGTGGGGGAGACTGTGTGCTCTCCCCTGGAGCCTCTCCACCCTCATCCAGCAGCAGGGGAGGTGGGGAAGGAGGGGGGTCATGTCCCCTGAGATCCTCTGTGCTACTAACCTGTTAACTCATGTATTCAATTAGGTCTACTTCATCCCTCTACATAGACCACTGTACACTTCTTTTGTTTAGGTTCAATGGCCAACAAATTTTTATAATTAGTGTTAATAGTAATAGCTACCTGCAATTTACCACCTACCATGTGATGTTCGCTGATTTTCTCCAGTACTAACACTAACCCTGCAAGAAAGGCATTACTGTCACCTTTTAAGAGCTTTGGAAACTCTCAGTGAAGTTAAGTGACTTTCCCAAGGTTGACAAATTATGAAGTGGCAGGTCTGGGAATTGATTACAAGTTCACCTGGCTCCAAGGCCCATGCTCTTTCCCCACATTATGGTGCGTGCTTTCCGGTGCAGAGCTGATACCCTGATGTCTCACCGTTGACCTCAAACATGTGGTTTGGGAGCATCTTTGCATGGTTGATGAGTATTCCGTGGTTCTCACAAGATATTTCTAACTGCAGTCCAAACCGTCCATCACAGTTGCACTAGAGAGAAAGCTCCTTCTCGGTCTGCTATTGAGTATGATCAGAAGCATCCTTACTGGTGATTACGAAAGTGGGCATTTGGAGTCAGCCAGAGCCAAGTTTAAATCCCATCTCTGTCACCTATCATTTATTGTCTCTGATTAAGGCTACTTAGTCTAAGCTTTCAGTTCTGAAAATGAGGATACTGGTAGCTCGTAGGTGTCATAGTGAGGATTACATGAGAAGATCTATGTCAAACACCCAGCACAGAGCCTAGCTAGCACAGAGTGCTTGCTCCATAAACCAAGAACAGCAACCGCACCCCCAGCCTAATGGAGAGGCGTGAACATGCTAGTGACATGGGACCCTCCCAGATGTGGGAGAAGATTTGTCATTCCCTATCTTTCCCCTAGACCTGCCAACTGCCTGGCTGTCCTACTTGTTACCATTTGCCTTGATACTTCAGCCCAGTTCAGGAGAGTTAACAAATCTCCATCAAGAGTAAGAAATTTAAGAGGAAAATATTACTCTTACTAAGCTTTTTTCTATTCATGATGCTTATTCATTCATTCACCACACGTTTATCATATGAGTACCATAGGTACTCATACATGTAATCTATAGGTACATACATACATGTAATCTAGCATTTTTTACATACAGCAGGGATGATTAAAAAATGTATACAAGTGGACACTTTGGTCAACGTTGCTAAAGCAGCAGTTCGCCATAATCAGAAGTGTCTGGACGCTGATGGTAACCACTTTGAGCACCTCTTGTAATTGCAGAAGTCAAACGTGACTTGCAGGCATCTTTTGTTATTGGTATATATTGAGTATTACAATTTTAATAGAGTTTTGCTTTCTTAAAATGTGATAATTTTTTGGCCCCCTCTGTATATATGTATATTTATATATGAGTATTACCATGATATATGTAAATATATGCATTTATATGTGTTTGTGTTCATATGTTTATCTGGACACATACATATACACATACATACATGCATATGTACACGTGCTTAATTTAAAAAGATTTTAAAATGTCTATTCTTAGGAACCTAGGCAAACTTGCATTTCAAGGAAACTTCCCTCTCTGTAAATTAGAATTAAAACAACTGGGCCCTCTTTTTTGGAATCAATTGTCTCTTTATTATCTCCTCAGGCTGCACTTGGTTGTAAAGTCATACAATCTTGTTGAATCAGCTCAATTTGTTCATTTAAAGGCTTCCCATCTTTTCCACTGATGTGAGTTTAAGTAGGAGCAATTCAGACTTTGTAAGTTGGTGATGTCCTCAGGTCCCCTGGGCCCTAGATCTCTGCTGACCCTTCCACCTACCCCACCCTCTCAGTTTTTACCGGAATGTTAATGATCAGGCCCTTGACAGTATCTGCCTCCTGGTAATTCTCCTGAGCCAGAATTGATCTTAGAATGGCAGGGGCTCTAACATTAAAATTCCGGCCCCATATAGTCCACCTACTGGTATGACTAATGCCCATTAACCTCACGTGAAATCATACAGTTCAGAAAAGTCAGAGAAAAAGCTCCAGCCCTTTCAGAGAGAGTTAGCTGAGGTTCTCCACGGCAGCTCCCACATTATCTCATGAAGCCTACAGTAAAACGAAAGACCATGCAAAAGCCACAGAATTTTTACTAGGATTGTCTCCTAAGCTACAAGGAGCCATTATGGTGAAATAGCAGGGCCTTGAATATTTTACAAGAAACATTTCTCCTCGTAATAATGGAGCTGTTCAAGCTCTTTCTCCACCTTCTTTGTCTCTGTTTCTCCAGAACGGTACAGCTCATGAACACACATGCAATTTCTGTGTTCATGTATGTTTACCTAGTTGAGAAAAATCTTTAAATAGAGAAAAATGTAAGGACTAATATAACAAACAATCCCACAACATACTGACTACTGGAAAAATAGTATTGACCATTGAAAATATTTTGTCTGATTTGCTTTGGATTTTTCACTTTGTAAAATTAAAATAGATCAGGATGTAATTTTTGACTATCCTCTCCCAATCCAGAGACACCCATTAGCATGAATTGCATGTACACACTTCTAGTCTATTTTAAATATTTTAACATACATATATAGGCCCATTAAAAACACACTATAGCATGTGCCTTTTTAAAAATTTACATAAATGGTATCATGCAATATCATTCTGCATGTTGCTATTTCCATGCAACATTGTGTTTGGTGATGTATACATGTTGAAACATACAGATCTAGTTGATTCTTTTTAATTTCCCAAGGTCACAGGGTAAGTTAGTATCAGAAAAATAAAACCTGCCCATTTTACGATCCAGTTGTACAAGAGGCTAGGGGCTCCAAACTATAATGAGCATGCAGCAGTGAGCTTGAACAAATGACCCAGTTAATATATATCCAATTGCAATACTGACTGAGGGTGTTCGTCATGCCCTATACTGAGCCCGACAAATTAACGTGACAAAGAGGTATCTACTATTACTAAATTCACAAATGAGTTGGGAATGCAAATTGAACATTCAAAATAATAAAAAGATAATGGAGTACATGCTTAAGGGTATAGTCTTTAAGGACAAAATCGATTCACCACTGGGAGAGATCACCATGGACAAGTGTAGTCAGAGAGGTCTTCCTGGAAGAGGTAGTAGCTGAGCCAGGCAATGAAGGGTGGGAAAAGGTTCAAATACCATAAAAGACTTGGAAGGTATTATGGGTTAGGAACATCATGAACATAGGTGTATGGGTTAGAATAAGTGTAGAGTGGGTAACCCTGAACGGAGGGGGAGAAAAACTATTAGAGGAAGGGTGAGGCTAACATGTAGAGAAATTTGAGAGCCAGACAATACAGCCTATGCTATTAACAGTCACCAAGGTGGAGCACTTTAAGGATATCCTTGTAGGATTGGTTCTAAAGTGCACTGAATGCAACTTCTGAAATGTTCCGGGCTCTCTCACACCCCTGCACCTTGAACACACTATTCCTTCACTCACGACTGCTATTTCTGACCTGCTTTCTTTTTCTTCTGCTTTCATCTCAGGCAGCACACCCACAAAACCTTCCTTGACACATTCCCCCATCAGCATTAGGTTCCTCTTCATATACTCCCACAATATCTTGGGCTTCTTTCTAGCATAGAATTTGTCAAACTGCATTGCAATTATGTTTGGTCATTTTTCCCATTAAATTATAAACTCGTTAGGAAAAAGGACTTTGACGTATTTATCTTTTTGCTTCAGAATATAGCACAGTGCCTGTTACATAGATGCACTCAATTAATGTTTGGATGAATCAATTAATACCTTAATTAGTTATTAATGAAAGAGTTATGAAGATTTCTATAATTTTGTATATTTTTTAATGTTTGTGTATAAATATTACCCACTTAGGCTAAACATATCATTATTTTGGTGCTTCTTGGCTTCCTCTGAGAAAAAACAAATTCCATTGGGAGGCAACATAAAAGAACTGTCAATAACACATGAAATTAGTGATTCAATTATGAAAGGTAAGTCAAAGTTCTATTCGTTCTGCAACTGTGCAAAACTCAAAGCCTTTTTTATCTATAGAAAAGAAAAACTGTGAGCACTTTGATATAACTGACTGTGACACTTCAATCGTGCCATCTCCAAGAGAATGCATTGCGAAAACAGAAAAAATAAAAAAATAAAAACATTTGAAATTCCCCATAAAATTCGAATGGACAGGAAATACAAACACAAAAATAACAATAAACAAATTAAATCATTGCAGAGTGTAGCAAGGGCGTGAAGAAAGAAGAAACCCACAAAGACAATCGGAGGGCGTGCGGACCCACTTAGGTATGTGGTCAGTAGCTGCATCTGGGAGGAGGATGAGTGGCACTGGCCACGGACCCCAGGGGAAGAGAGCTTTCTAGGCAGAGGCATCACCCTCTGCAACTGCCCCAAGGAAGGCAAAGGCTAGGAATGCTCAAGAAATGCCAAGATCATGTATAACTGGAAAATGTGACTGAGGAAGGGAATTGCACTGCAAGAAAGCACAGAGGTGGCCAGAGCCAGAACCGGCAGAGCTGCAGCGCTCACTGAGGGGTCAGTATGCTTTTCTAGGAAAATGAGATACCATTAAAGGGTCTAAACATCACCAGCATGATCATATATTGAACACTTCCTCTGTGCCAGACATTGTGCAAAGGGAAGAAGTCAAGGGCAATGATCTGAAGACAGACTGCCTGAGTTCAAATCCTGGCTCTGCCGCTTGCCAGCCACATGACCTGGCCAGTCATTTAGGCCCCTGGGCCCATCATAGTGTTGACCGAATTAGTAAAGGCCTAGAACAGAGCCCGGCACCCAATCAGTGCTCCATACATGTTTTTATTAAACTCTTAAGAGTTTTATTAAACTCTTAAGTTTTCCATCCCACTTAAATCCTAAGTTCTTCCGCTTACTTACAAGGCCCTGCATGACCTGGCTACTTCTCTAACCTCACTTCCTATGGCCCTTCCCTTCAGCACTGGCCCCCGAGCCTGTTCCAGTCTCAGGGTTTTCCGTGTCGTTCCCACTGCCTAGAGTGTTCTTCCCCTAGAGAGTGACATGGCTTGTTCCCACTTAGATGCCCCCTCGTCAGAGAAGTCTTCCCAAGGCCATTTCTACAACGGCATCACCCATCACTCCACCTACTCACACTGCTTCATCCGGTGTCTGCCATGGCTCACAACCTAACACTCCCTGATGTTTCTATGATGAGTTGTTTATTGTCTGTGTCTTCCATAGAGGCAGAGACTCTATTTTTGCACTGATATCCTCATACCCAGAAGAAAAAAATAATAGTCAAATGGATAAATGAATAAACAACGCATCGTCTGATTTGATACTCACAATTCTGGAAGTACATCCTCATTACACAGGTGAGAAAGCAACCTACCAAGGAAAAGGAACAGCGATCTGGCCAAGTTGGGTACGTCCCCTCCTGCGGTCTTAATCACACAGTGGTCCAGTCTATGCTTGGCTCGGAACACCCACCCCCCCCCCCGCTCCCCCCAGCCACACCCAGACCTTGAATGAAGCTACACCTGCTTAGCACTTGTCACCTCCTGCCAGGGAAAAGGAGAGCAGTCCCCTGGTACCTCTGCCACCTTGCACTCCACCTCAGAGTGATGTCCGTATCAGAGTGCCACTCCTATCACATCAGTGCCTACTGAGCCACCGCTTTCGCCCACTCCCAGCTCTCTTTCCTCTTCATTTTTTCTGAGTGGGCTCAAAGAGGCAGGCCACATCAGCACAAGGGACTTGGGAATAGATAATCTCCTTTGATGCCTTTCTCCAGCTGCCTACATTCTTCAATAAAAATGCTACCTCATTCTGCTAGAAACCTCTTGGTGGTACCTGACCTTCTGTGGTTTGATCTTTTCTCAGCCTCTCTTTGCAATTCCCTCAAGCCTGATTTTTCTTTCAGTGCCCCGAATACTGATTTATTTTGAAAGAGCACCATCAGCTATGTCTTCTCTGCTCCATAAGTTAATCAATAACTGAGTCCAGCCCAGCAGTGAATCAAATAATATTCCCCTTCTTCTCACTACAGCCCTCCAACTCTGCCTTGCCCTGGGTTTGAGCACATTGAGTCCCAAGGGCTGGGAGGGGCAAGGCATACCAGGAAGCAGAAATGCAAGAGCAGATCAATCAATCTGCAGAAAGGAGGGTAAACCCAACTTCCTTTGGGGGCAAACCTCTCCTCTCTTAGTTCTTTCCAAAGGAAATACAGAAAGAAAAATTCACGCTGCTTCCTCTCCCCCAATTTCCACGGAACCCAGAACATCCTGTGAGGACATGTGATAGCTAGACACTTCACCCCAGCTGAAGGAACTATTTCAGGCTCCATCTCCCACTTACTTTTTCAAAGCTGCAATCTGTGGGCTCATCGCACTTTTTATTGCCTTGGCTTCAAAACCTGGAATTGCCCTTTCTGCCTGTGCCCTTCAGGTTCATGACTGAAGCAGCCACTTAATATTCTGAGGTATTAATTTAAGTAGATTCCCTTCCTATGCTTTCCCCTTTTCTTCCTGCATCAAAGCAGGTAGCCAGCTCTTTGATTCACTGCCTTCGGGCAGCTACATGGCAGAGTGCAAAACAGGAAGCCTGCTAGGTTTTCTGGTCTGTGTTTCCTTAGCTCTAAACCAAGTGAGGAGTAAAGGGTTTGACAGAAGCAGCAGAGGGGCTTGGAGAAGTGGCATGTGCTGGAGGGGATTCCCTGGGCTAAGGAATGGGAGAGAGTTGGAGATTCAGAGCAGTAGAAGAACGCCCTGGTTTGGCTCTACAGGGTGCCTTGGGGCACAAAGCGATGGTTCCACCAGCACCCAAGGAGACATAGCCCTAAGCACAGAGGGTTCTGATTTCATCAAAGCTGCCTATGTCCCATGTGATGTGGAAACAGAGAGCCATCTGATGGCAGGAGACACTGAGGGTTTACATAGTGAGGATGCCACAAGCAGTGAACACAGTGGACTTAAAACTAGAAAATCTTTTTAGCAGGCATCATGTAAGCTCTCCCCCAACCCCAGGCTTTGGTGCAATCCCATGAGGAAGAGGGAGTCTCAGTGACAGGGATGGAATGTGACACTAACTGAATAGGAGTGGGCACCAGAGTCCTAAATCAAGTAGATCTTCAGAAAACAAAGTAGTATTTCCTCTACAATGGAGTTTATTGGAATAAAGTTTCATATAAAGCTTTAGACGATCCTCCTGGTTTTTCAATATGCTCTCCCCGAAACGCTATCTCTTGGTCCACCTGAGACATATGTCAGATCCAGGTACCCCAGCAACTGGCACTGAGATTCCATGCCCAACCATGGCTGGAAGGCTCACTCCTGCTTATCTATGGGGGTGGGGGGGGGATAGCTTCAGATAAACATCTTAACTCACTAACGCTTACAGTGCTAAATAGTTAATTTTTCATTTTCTTCATGTCACATAAACATTTTTTTTCCAACCCTGACCTCTGTTAATGGCGTCTCCCAAGAGTAAAAGCTCATAGTTATCCAGCTCCTTCTTACTCCTCCAGATGGAATTACTTTCCTGGAAATTCTGTATTAGAAATGTCCTTCAGATTTCTTCTCTTTATCTACAACCATAACAGCCTGGCTGTTTTGGTTGTAGATAAAGAGAGAAGAAATGGTTGCTTTGTTAACCCTTGCCGAAACAATCTTAATTAAGACACTATGACAGACATTTAATGAGCATTTAAATATGCAATAACAATGAGTGAAAGAACCACGTAACATGTACTTTATTATCTGAACTTAGCATCAATAAGTTCTAATAGTTATGATTAGAATTTATTCTCTAGAAAGAGCCGTAAATTTGTATTTTACTATTTTCTAACCTGCATCTGTTATCTTTGCATGTAATGGGGTTTGGACATTACTTTGTTCCAATGCTAACATTAGTTGAGATAAACCAACATGGTCACAACACCCAGCCTGTCAACTACTCATTCAGCCTCAATTCAGCTTGGGAAACCAACCAAGGTCAGTAGCTTGTGTCTAATAAAGTCAAAGGTCTTTTTAATTAATGCTACAACAACCACAGATTTACAAAAATGCTCCCTAAAAAAAACTTGATGTTAGAGTCAAGATGGTTATTCTTTCTTGATGGAATTGCATTTGATCAGACAACTCGCCAGAAATACATATATCTTTTCCAGCAGCCACGAAAAGGAGTTTGATTCAGTGAATGCAAATGTATTAGATTTTATTTTAGAAATGTGAAGATGGTAGGCTTTTGTGATTAATGTCAGGAAACTTGGCCATAAGTTATGGGAACCTATAAAATATGACACCGCCATCGAGCGCACATGGGAGCGGAGGGAGTGTCAGCAAGCCTCCCAGCCAGCATCCTCCAACAAGGAAAAAGAGACCAGTCTTCTCGTGCCAGAAGAGAGCAAGGAAGGAAAGCAGATGTTTCATTGCGAGCCTCAGGCCTCCACTCTTCCAAGCTTGGATGTAACAAATGACATTTTCAATATTCATAAGGTGAAGAAGGTAACTACTGCATTCCCCGTATGAGTCTTTACAGTCAACTCATTTGCTATGTTTGTGCTGTTATAAGGTGACAAAACAGATTTTTAAAATTTTTACATAGATTCCCACTACACATATGTTTGAGTCCACTTTCTATCAGTTCTCAATTGCTACAATAGTTTGCACTTGTCAGTATATTCTGCTCCCCTGGTTTGTGCTCACGCCTTCAGCATCCTAACAGATGTTTTGTCTAGTGTTCTAGTTTGTGTAACTGTGGAGCTACAAATGATTCACAGGTTTCACTTAGGTTATGCCTAAGATTATGCTTGGACTATGTTCTCCTCCATCAGACCCACAGCCAGGCATCCAGCAGCCACACCAGCCTGTGCGTTCTAACCTCCTGTACTCCAGTGCCTCCATTCCCATCCATGCAATTAACCCCCAGGCCTTGCAGTCAGTGTTTGAGAAGAGTCTTCTGTAATTTTATTTCACCCTGTGCTACCTGAAGGAGAACTCATTATCTTAAAATTTTATCATCTAAAACTTGCAGATATATGTTGCTGTTCTGTTTGCTTATTTAGACTAAGTGTTTTAGGCAATGGGGCATCTGCTGAGTAAGTGCTTTCACGTGGAGAAGTTCTGCAGCTCATGCATTCCATTCCCTTAACAAAACTGGATCCTTTGAAGATGAAAACACACACACACACACACACACACACACACACACACAAAAACACACAGTTCTGAGAATAAAAAGATGGAGATGCCGGGTATGCTAAGGATCACAGAGTTTAGTTATTACTGAAGAGCAAAGTGATGGCTCTTCCCTCTCCCTCTTCCACAATTCCCTCTCCCATGCTTCCTTTCTTAATGTATAACTCTTGAAATCAAACAACCTCTAATGCTTTGTCAGAGTGTCTTTGGCTTCTAAGACCAGGAGAATAATGACCCTGGTCAGAAACTTGACAGAGTTTGGAAAAGTACATATAAATCAAGCCAAACATTTTTGATAAAATACATAAAGATAAATTGATTGGTAGACAAATGATGGCTAGATATGGATTTATTAGCAAGGCAAAACTGCAAGGATATATACCAAAATGCTAACAGTATTTATCCCTGAGGAGTATATTACCAGTGATTTTTATTATCTTATGTTTAAAAAAAACCCACAAAACAAGTATTTAGAGCAGTTTTAGGTTCACAGCAAAATTGAGAGGAAGGGACAGACATGCCCCCTATAGACCCTGCCCCTACACATGCATAGGTTCCCTAGTTATCACCAGTCCCCCAGTAGAATGCTACACTTGTTATAATTGATGAACCTACGTTGACACATGATAATCATTCGAACTCCATAGTTTACCTTAGGGTTCAGTCTTGGTGTTGTATATCCTATGGGTTTGGGCAAATACTTAATGACATCTTTCCATGATTATGCTATTACTGAGCATTTTCACTGCCCTAAAAATCCTCTGTGCTCCACCTATTCATCCCCTGCCCCATACTATTTTTTGTATTCTCCAGATTTTCTACAATGAGAAACTGCAATTTTCAATAAGAAAAAAATTTATATATATATATATATATATATATATATATATACACACATATATATATGTATGTATATATGTGTGTATATATGTATGTGTGTATATATGTATATATGTATATATGTGTGTATATATATATATTTATATATATATATATATATTTATATATATTTATACTAATATAAAGCTGAATTGGTCTAAGAAACTTTGAAAACCAAGAGGCTGGATAAGACTGTCACCACCACTTATACTTCTTACATAATTACTCAAGAGAGAATGTGCAAACTGCTTAAGCTCTTAGCTCTAGTTCCAAAAATGGGCAATATCATGTCTGCTGTATTATGTTAGACAAAGCAGACACAAGTCAGCCCAGATTCACGTAGATGGAGGCAGAGACTCCGTGTCAGTGGGGCAATAGAAGAATGACACATGCACATATGCAGGGAAAAAACTGAAGGCAGCTAGTTTGTAAGACAAGCTACCACATGCTCCCAGAGGAATCTGGTAGGGAAAGGAAGAAGGCACAACTCTCACAGAGTATTGGCTTCTACCTGATTCTTCAGAGGAACTCTGGAGAGCGAGTCATGCCTCGCACTCGTCTCAACCTAGAGAAAACAGCTAGGCTTTCCTGGTCTCACTCCACAATGTGATTGGTCAACAGGGTGGGGAAACCCAATTGAAAAATAGGCAAAGCACCAGAATAGACATTTCTCTAAGAAAGACATACAAATGGCCAATAAGCACATGAAAAAAAAAAATGTTTCACATAATTTGTCATCAAGAAAATGTAAATTAAAACCACAATGAGACACTACTTCACATCTACTAGGTGGGCTAGAATCAAAAGTCAGATAATAACTTTGGTGAGGATGTGCAGAAAGCAAAAGCCTCAGACTCTGTTGGTAGGAATGTAAATAGCGTGCAGCCACTTTGGAAAATGGTCTGGCAGTTCCTCAATCATTAAAATAGACTTTCTTTATGACCCAGCAAATCTTACTCCTAGATATATATCCAAGAGAAATGAAAACATATGTCCACTCAAAAACACATATATAAGGGCAGCCAGTTGGCTCAGTTGGTTAGAGCACAGTGCTCGTAACACCAAAGTCGCCGGTTCGAACCCCACAAGGGCCAGCGAGCTAGATTGAACAACTAGATTGAAAACAATGACTAGACTTGGAGCTGATGGGTCCTGGAAAAACACACTATTCGCCCCCCCAAAAAAATTTTTTAAAAACAACAACAAAAAAACCCCCCACACATGAATGTTTATAACAGCATTATTCATAGTAGCCACAAGATGGAAACAACCCAAATGACCATCAGCTGATAAATAAATAAACGAAATGTATATGTCCATACAATCAAATATTATTTGGCCATGAAAAGGAATAAAGCAGTGGTACATTCCGTAACATGAATGAATCTTGAAAACATTATGCTAAGTGAAAGAATACAGTCACAAGATACCATATCCAATCCAATTTAAAGGAAATGTCTAGAATAGGCAAATTCACAGCGAGACAGAATGTTGATTAGCAATTGCTTAGAGATAGGGTAAAGATTAGGGGGAGACAGAGAGGTGACAGCTAAAGGGCATGGGGTTCCTCTTTGAGGTGGTGAAAATGTTCTAAAAGTGACTGTGATGATGGTTGCACATATCTTTGAATGTCCTAAGAACCACTGAATGATACATTTAAATGTGTGAGTGAGTGGCATGGTATATGAATTATAGCTCAATAAAATTCTTTTTTTAAAAAAATAAACTTCTCAAAATTATGAAAAACAAAACAAAAAAACAGGAGGGTAATACAAATTCCTGGATACGTCCAGTTCTCTGTGGTTGAGGCAAAGTGGCAGGGGTGGCCCAACAGTGGTGCCTAGAAGAATCACCATAGCAAGCCCTTGAAAACTCAGTGATGTTGCAGGGTTAGAGAAAGGAGGAGGTGCACAGAAAAAGAGATCTCAGGGTAGTACACTGGATCAGCTTGAGGCATGTACCCATGTTTTAACCAATCACTGTGACCAAAAGATACAAAAATCCTTATTGTCCAGGGCTGGGTTGTATACCCACCCCCGAACTAGACTAAGAATTGGAGAGGAGTGAGCTTTCAATGGAAAAGTGAGATGCCAGTATGAGGAAGGAAAGGGAAGCTGGGCGGTCACAACCAAAACGTGTGCACTATTAAGAATACAGGTTTTATGGCTCAATCTAAGGAAATTCTACAAGTGGCATGCAAAGAACTGCTTCAAACGTGGCTCAGCTTCCTGTGCAGGAGGTATGCAAGCAGAGCAGAGATGTAGTTGCCTAGAATGTTGAATTGGATGGCCATTGTGGTCAGCAGCTTTAAAAGAATCCCCCATAAATCCCTCCTCATAGTTAGTATTCGTGCCCTGTGTAATCCTCTCCCCTTGACCATGGGCTCGCTTCAGTGACTCACTGCCGCAGAATAGGATGCAGCAGAGATGAGGTTAGGTGGCTTCCATATTGGGTACTCCCTCTCCCTCTCTTGACCTGATGTTCGCTTGTTCACTTACTCTGAGGGAAGCCAGCCGCCATATTGTGAGCATCTCTACAGACCCTGGTGGAAGGAACTGATGTCCCTGGCCAGCAGCCAGTGAGTGAGTACCTGGGACCTGCCAAGAGCCTCATAAGTGAGCTTAGGATCAGATCCTCCCCCAGTGGAGCTTTGAGACAATGACAGCCTCAGCTGACACCTTGATTGAAGGCTTGTGAGACACCCTGTGCCAGAGGCACCCAAGCCATGTCAGTTTATTCACCCACAGACTGTGAGATAATAAATGTTTGTTCTTTTTAGCTGCTAAGTTTGGGGTAATTTGTAATGCAGCAATAGATAATTAGCACAGCCTTTAAAGCCTCCTTTCATCATAATATTACATTAGTTGGAGAACTTATTTTATCAAAGGGACTATTACTGTGGTATGAGTATGGCTGTGCATATGTGTGAGCATGAGTAGGCATTGGCACGTGCCTGCATGTCTTCTGAGGGAGAGGCTAGGAAGGTGATACACTGATAAGGAAAAAAAACAACAGTAATTTCAAAGACTCCAGCCCAGTTTGATGTTGATGTGCCCTGGCTCTCCCTAACAACACATTGGTTCTTGCAAACAGAGCTTGCCTCATCTTTCAGAAAGAAGAAAAACGTTGCTGTGACAATGGTCACAGAAGGGGCTAGATCTGTCCGTCTTAACCAGGCTTCATGTCCTATCAGGGACTATAGCCAGCCCTGGAATTTAGGCAGGCCAAATTACGCCCCAAAGAAATTGTTTAAAATATAATCAGCAGCATTTAGACTTTCTTCTGATTGGTATGGGAATGGTCAGGGGCTTCTCAAGTACTGTTTACCCTACTAATTTTATCTTTACTTCACAAGAATATGTTAGCCTCCTTTTCTGCCCAGAAATCTATAACTGCCCATTCTAATGCCATAAATTATGCAGGAAGCGCCTCTGTGCAGAGATCAAACCTGGATCACTACATGCCAAAAGCACGCAGTCTGTCTTGTTCTGGAGAGAGGGGGCCTCCCATCACAGGAGCTACAGAAACACAGTTTACATGATCAGAAGCCCAATTTTGCCTGCGTTTCCCTCCTGCTTCTGACAAATAGCCTCACTCACCACGTCAGCACGCCCTTGCCCAGTGGCAAACAGTAACAAAACAATAAGAGCTGGCATCTTAGAGCAGAAGTAAGGGGACTGTCTGAGGTTCTTCTCCTCCAATGTATTGATCAGAAGTCACCACTGTCATCTTCTGAGGCTTCCAGGTAGGGGCTGCCCCTGAGGTGGCTAGAGGTGATGCAGGAACACCAGGGTCCAAGGGTTTCTCAGACAGGCTGTTTTGATGGGCATGTGGAGGGGCCACAGCACCAATCTCTGTTCCAGTCTGAGTGAGGATAAACACAGGGCACCAGTAGATCATCCAGTCCGAGAACAATGTGGGGCAACGGGCGGAAGGATAGGATCATCCAGGGACTACTTCTGGCCTATGCTCCTCTGGCCCTAATAGGACACAGCAGAGCTGCCAAAGGAAAGAATCTTCCCCTAATTCTGGAATTTAGCTAACAGGCAAAAGGTCCAGCAATGGGGGCAAAATATTGGCCTGGGAACAGGAGCCCTGGATTCCAAAACTGAAGTTTTCTTTGATCTGTTTGTCATAGTCAAGTTTTTTTGGGGGGTGGGGTGGGGGAATTAAGCAAAACCCACTTGAATTAGCTTAGACCAGATAGGTCTCAGGTGTAGGTCTTGCATAAAATCCAAAGGAAATAAACAGAAAATGAAACTGAAATAAGGAAGCCATCAAGAATCAGGACAATCCCTCCCTCCCTCCCTCCCTCCCTCCCTCCCTCCCTCCCTCCCTCCCTCCCTCCCTCCCTCCCTCCCTCCCTCGACGTTCTCTTATCCAGTTTTGCTGTGCAGCTATGTCATTTCTACCTCTGCTTTTGCATGCCTACAGAAACTGGCCCTCCAAGTATAAACATTCTCAGTTCAAAAAACCAACTGAGAAGTGTTGCTAAATTCCATTTCCAAATTCCCAGCTGAGAAGCTATGACTAGATAGATGGGGTCAAGCACCGGATCCTGGTCCGCTTATCTGTGGCCTAAAACAGGGGTTGGGAGTAGGAATCACGATATAGTACAAAGAGCTGTCAGCAGCCACCTCTGAGAATTGGGAAAGAAGGGTCGGGAGGGGGTAGGCAACAGTAGGGGGCAAAATGCATCTACTCTACTACACAGCCTGCCTGAATTCCACTTCTTTGAGGACCTTAAACTTCTAGTCCCCAAAGTTCTCCCCTGTAAGTCTTGAGTTCTGTTCAACAAATCCTTGGGGTAGAATAATAGATCCTCATTTTGCCCTCAGGAAGGACAGACAGTCCCTGCACCAACGTAGTAAGCCCCTTTGTCATGTAGGAGATGTGGAACCATAGGGCAAGTTTGAAAAAATAGGAGACAAATCATGTGAACCACTGTCTTATCCACCATGCCCTCCTCTTCCCAGCACCTAAGCAAGGAGATAGCTGGAATCTGAGGGAGGCGCTCTGATTAACCTGTTACAGCCAATTGATGGCATTATCACTGTGCTAACTGGATCAGAATTTCAAAATATCTTACTAAGGTTGTTGGATCTCCAAAGGTCTAGAAAGAGTTGGTGTGCCGCCCTAAATACCTAGCTTGCTACTCTCCTAGACAGAAAATGGAGCACCAGGGAGAAGGAGGCTCCATGAGCAGCCCGAAGTGGTCTCTTCCAAGGCTGTTGACACAGACAGCAAAGACAGGTCTCTAGCTTATATGCAGACCTGTGCCCCACATTATTTAAATAGGCCCCTTTTGGGATTTCTTACCATAGTACATTCATGTTGATTCCTTCTCTTTTTAGCCCATAAATCATCTCTTTTCACTCTCCTGTCTTCCTGCAAATGGCTAAGAAATTATATGACCCAAAGACATCATCCTTGGACTGGGATTTCCTTCAATGTCAGTCACTTTTGAATCAAGTACATTTAGCTGCCGCCTTGCTATTTTTCTAAATTACTGTCTTTAGCAAATGCTTGAATAAAATAGTCTTTTTATTATTCTGATGGAATTCAGCAAACAGTGTCTATGGGACTTTTGTTTTTCTGAAGTGCTCTGTTGCCAGGATACCCCGGGTGAAGATGTCAAAAGAAGACACATTGAAAGGACAAGCTATAGTGAGTATCCCGAATCAGCCCCTTGCATACTAAGCATTCTGGTTTACCCTATGCTGTTTCTGTTTGCTGTAGGAAAGGTACTAGAGCCTAGAGTTTCAAATAATAAACTACCCCGAGAACAAAAAACATGTATTATTAGGAGGGTAATACGTGCTTAACTCCTTTCTTTTTCATTTTTTCCCTTTCTTTTAAAATGTGGCACTAAGACCATTAGAATCAAATTTTGGTATTCCATTAATGCAAATAGGGAGATGAAAGAGAAATGGATTTCTACACTGACAACTTCAGGAAGAACTTAAAATAAAGTGGAAAGGATAAGAGGAATTAAAGTGACTCCTAACAGCAGCAGACTCTATGGTCAGCTAATTATTAAAAAACACATATTAAGCATTGTTTAGAAGCATTTACTAAGCACCTTCTAGGTACATAGTATGATACTGAGGCCTTAGGCTTAAACTAGATGCATTTGGAATGAAATACATGTAAAGTCCTATATTCAAATAAATAGAAAAAAATAAAAGGCAATTTTATAAGTTTAGAATACAGAGATGTGAGATTGTCTTAGCAATAGCTTTCAAGGTCATAACAGACAACAGATTTATTATAAGCAAACAGTATGATGTGCTGGGTAGGAAAGGACAATTTAACTTTGACTGTCTTAATAGTATTATGCTGATCACATAAACATATTGTACTAATAGAAGGTAGGTAAGTCATACTAGATGACACATAAAGTATTATGTTAATGCAGATGTAACATTTCAAGAAAAATGTTGGCTAACTACTTGTATTTCAGACGAGACCAGCAAGTTTGGTGGAAATGTGGAGGAGGGCTGACCAGAGAGAAAGTTCTAGAAACCACTCTATCAGAATAATTATTGAAGAAACTGAGGATATTTAAGCCAGAAGAAGTAAGTTTACAATGTTGATGAAAATACTATTGAAGTTGTAGGAAGCTCCAAAATCACAAATGTATCCATTGTACCCCAAATTATCTGAGTTCAAAATTAGTATTGTTATCGCATTAATCAACAGAGTAGAAACCTGAATATTTTACAAAGAAAATTACTTTGGCAGTCACCCCATCAGCCATGCACTGCTCTGTCATATCACAAGAACTGGGATCTAAAGGGGCTCCTTGCTCTCAGGGGAAGCATCATGATTAAGGGCCAAGACCTGATCGTGGTCCTGAGGAAGCCTTTTCTTTTGGCCAGGTGCTTTTTTCTTCACCAGAGAAAGAGAAAGACAAATCAGAGGGCTATTCTGCTCTGCATGGAAGAGGTTTCTCTCTGCCAATGACAAGTCCTGAGAGAACCACAGAGAACCAGGTAGGAGCTGCCATTTTGACCCTGAAGTTTCACCTCAAAGAGACGCAAAGCAACCACAGATTCTGAGTCCCCACATATGGAAATCCACTCCAAGATTTCTGCCCAATTTTTATAATGCTCATTCAAAGACCCTAACAAAATATTAAAAAATCATTCTTTTAAAAACTGAAACACCTTTTCCACGATTTGTGAAAAATATGCTGCAAGTACCAGAAATGTGCCCACCTGAGACTACTTAAGCTATTTCTAAAGGAAAAAAATTCCTGCCCTTCCTTCTTTTCCTGCAGCCAGCCTGGCTTTTTAAATAATTTGAGTACAATAATGAGCAAGAAAAGGGATCAGCAGGACTCCCAGAAAAACATCAAATCATGAGAAACCACAAGAGTAGCAGAATCAATCTATACACTCAGTATTGAGGATAGGACAAACCAGAATTTTCATATTGAAAAATCGAGGTTAACCTGCATTTTGGCTTGACCAGAATATGTTAGAGGGATGTAAGAATTAATTGCAATGATTATTAGATAGTGCCTACTACATATTAAAATTAGTATGAAAGGAAAAACATTAAATTAGTTGTAAACTGATAGCAAAATTTTAGAACAGCTTCTAAGCTTTTGGGTATGCATAAAAAACTTAAAAAGTTTCATACCTTTGACTCTATAATTCTTCTTCCTCAATTTTCACACTGAAGAAATACAGTTGACTCTTGAACAACACGGGTTTGAACTGCACAGGCCCACTTAGACATGAATTCTTTTCAGTAAACATGGTTGGCTGTTTGTATCCACTGGTTCCACATCTCCAGATTCAGCCAAGTGAGGATACAACACAGCATTTTCCCATTCCCAATGGTAGATTCCCAGCCACAAACAGGAAATAGTTTCCAATCTGTAGTTGGTTATATCAGTGGATGTGAAGAACTGCCTATGGAGTTAAAAGTTATACATGGATTTAGGACTACAAGGGGTTTGGCGCCTCTAACCTCCGTGTAGTTCAAAGATTAACTGTAATCCCAAATGCAGACAAGGATTTATACAGAAAGACTGGTATTTCCTAAATTTGAAACCAATGAAATCTAACGTTTGGAAAATAATTATGTAAATTTTGGAAAATTCATCCAATGAGATTTCAACATGATAAAAGAATAAAAATGTGAAGTTAAAAAAAAAAGGAATACAAAATTGTAAAAATATGATTAAATAAAACAAGCCAAAACACGTGATTGCATTTGAATGGTAGCAACATGGATGATATTTCCCATAATAAACATACACTACCTTGATGAGGTAGACTGTCATGCAGGGTCTCAGCTCCCCTTCCCCACACCAGAATGCAGGATATGGTGAGGCCAAAAAGGAACACCCACGGAGCCATAGGTAGGGGAGTCATACCACTACGTTCTCGCTGGTGGCTGCGTTGAGCATGAGCCACATAATCCGCATGAGGAAGCATGAGCCACATGATCCGCAATCCGCCGTCTGCTTCTCTGCCAACCAACAACCAACAAGCCAACCCCCTAGCGTAGCCACGGCAGTTATATTAGTGGCTACTGGCTAACTGGTTACAACTGATGGCCAACTAGTTACAGCTGATGGCCATCTACTACCCGAGCCAGCACCTTTCCACGTGAGGTCAAGAGCTTGGAAACTGCTCTCTTGGGCTCTGTCCCTACAAAGACTATTAAGTAAAAACATGTTAAAGGCTTTAACTTCTCATGTAGTTATCTTCATTACAGGTGAAGTAGTAAATGGGTCATAGAGTAAAAGGAGTATCTGGTTGTGTGATAATTATCCTGGGACAACAGGCCTAAATTTGGACCAGCCAGGGAAAACTGGGACCTTTACATCTTGCAAATATTTGACACCTGTCACTTTATTGTAATACGTGTTTAACCAGCGGAAACCAACTGCTGAGAAGGATTGTGTTAGCATTAACTTTTCTCTTGGTTTTACCCACATGGCAATCTCACTTTTTTTTCTCCCAGATTACTTTTCTTCTGTTATTGGACGCTCACATCTCAGAGCACCCACAAGTCTTTCCACTAAATGCCATGTTTTTCGAAGAAGCTGAGTCTGCTTCAAAAGAACCTGAGAGAGTGGCTAGAGCATGGAAAAGCCTCAAGACATGAAATATACTGAGAAACCTCAAACATGGCCTGGAGTATCCACGTGCAATTATTACACAGCCCTGAGTGGAAATAATTACCATACTACATTTAAAACCAGCACTCCTGGTCTGTCTTGCACTAGAATTACTTCTAAAACATTTCTTCCTTTATCCTCTAGCTCTCTTCTTTCACTTAATTCTCTGCCCCATTTCCATCACAAAAATTCATTTAAACTGCAGCTAGTTGCAATCTATCCCTCCCCTCACTTCAGGTGAAAAGACTTTGTCTTTAAACAAACACCATAATTCCCTGTTGGGTTTCAGGCACACTTCTGGGTGTTACACACACACACACACACACACACACACACACACACACACTGACCCAGTTAATTTTCACAAAAAGTCCATGAGGTGTTCTTATTTCTATTCTCTGGTGGAGGAAACTGAGGTTTAAAGAGATTTTAAATTACTTGCCCCATCACTGTGGGGACAGAACCCCAAAAAGCAGTTTCCAGGCTCTCGGCCTCACATAGACAGGTGCCTGGCTCAGGTAGTAAATGGCCAACTGTGATTGCATGGCCATCAGCTGTGGCTAGTTGGCCGTCAGCTGTAACCAGTGAGCCATTGGCCACTAATATAACTGCTGTGGCTACGCTAGGAGAAGGAAGAAGAGAGAGAAGAATGGGGGCTAGCAAGAAGATGGTGGCTGGGCTGGCAAGCATGGATGGCGGTTTGCGGACAGTGTGGATCCAGCCTCCAGTGAGAGTATAGTGGTATGACTCCCCTACCTATGGCTTCGTGGGTGTTCCTTTTTGGCCTCACCATATCCTGCATTCTTGTATGGGGAGCGGGAGCAGAGACCCCGCAGGCCTCCCCGCATGACAATCACTCATGGGCAATCCTGGGTTTAGAAGAACATTTCTAGTTCTAAACCCATTTGTTTACTACACTACAGTGGATGCCCACTGGATGACATCTGTTCTGAGTTCCCTGCAAATACTATAACCATATAATTTACCATCCAAACTGGAATAATTTTTAGAAGGAAAGAAGCATCACTCGTAATTATGCTGGGACAATAGGTATAAATTTAGACAAGTCAGGCAAAACTGGGACAAGTTATACTACCTGAGGCAGGAAAAGTACAGAATATAGTCAAGGGCCTTGTACAATCCATCACACTCACAACCATGTGAATGAGGAATGTGTCACAACCTGACAAACAAAACGTTGTCAGCTAAATAGAAGTCACTGAGCCATTTTTGTGTCCCGAGAAACCATCCCTAAGAGAACATGGGCAGGGACAATTCGACCAGTACAGCCACTCAAAATAATCATGCTTGAAAGGAAATCACACTGTTGGGATATCATTAACACAGAAAAAAAAATTTTTTTTTTGGAAATTGACTTTTAGTGATTTCCAAACAGGAGCAGGCTTCCACCAAGCATGGAGGTCCCTATCCAGTAAAACTGTTTCTTAGTTAAGATTTAAGTGCTAACAAACTAGTATTTCTGTACAAATGGCATGTGACCAATTCAACATTTATATTTGCTCCCTTCTCTTCTTCATCACCCACTGTGGGTTCAAGTGAAAACCAACTCAAAAACAATGCTGGCTCTATAGGCAGGAGCAGAGGAGAGGCCCAAGCCAGTTGTTGAATTTCAAAGGAAAATTTACATCTCTTTCCTTCTACTTGGACATTCTTATCAGCACATCAGAGGACCTGGAATCAAAGAGGACTGTAAATTAAGCTAGGACAGTCTCCACAAATACAAAAATCAAAGTGTCCCTCCCGATTGTCCTAACCAAGGCTGACGGCAGTGTAGTCTGGGATAGCACTGAAGCAGTACAGCGAAGGGATGCAGGATTTAGCAACTGCCCCCACCCATTGCCTCTGAGCCAAGCAGGATTTTCTCTCAAGCAAAAGATCCAAATGACGTTACAGGTTGAAAAACTCTCAGATGGCACTGCTTTGGAAGCAAATAAACTACTGACTATAAAGTAGAAAAAACTGAAGCCGTAACAAGGGACAGCCATAGGAGATAAAGAAGAGGAAGATGAGACATCCAAAATACCCAAGAGAAAGAGAGTTTTAGGGAAGCGTATTTCTTATCAAGAGTTTAAAATTACCAGTCTTTTGCAAAATCAAAACCAATAATGTACGTTAAAGCTGAAATCTCTAGGAGGATCTCCTGTGGTTTAGGAAATCGATTGGGTTGTATTTAAATCTATATGTATTCTAGTTCCTGAAGAGTAGCTGCGTGCACTCACTATCTCATCTTCAGAATAGCTGGTCCCAGTTCACTGAGCACGGCTTTATTCATGCATTTTCACTCATCGCACCCATAATAGTGTGCCAGAGGGAGGCCACATCACACAGTGGTCAAAGGTCTGGAGTATGAATTCAGTTCATGATTACAAGTCCCAGTTCCACCATCCTTAAATGTGTGATTTTTGCAGGGGTTATTTCATTGCTCCAGGCTTCAATTTCCTCCCCTTCAAAAGGTGAGGAGGGGGTAATAATGATGCTTAACTCACGGGGGTGTTAGAGAATTAAGTGACTCAGTATACATAATATGACAGACCAGTGCCTGGCAAATGGTATATATGGTTAAGTGTTGGTTATCATGACGGATAATAGAAACCCATTGATTGCTTTTCACAATTGGACAAATTGTTCCTGCTCATTGTTGTTTGAATCCCTTTTGTTCCAGGAAAGAATGTGTGGCAGTAACAAAATAAGGAAAATACAGTACTAACAAAATCAACTGAAATACAGTAGGGTAGCATAATTTTCAAGTGAAAGCAAAAGAAATAAAAGCAAGGTTGGAGTTAAAATTAAGCTAGTCTCTTTATTGTTTGTAATTGTTTCATTGTGAATTGACCTTTCTAAGGAAAGACAATAGTTAGACAAAGACACGGGGAAGGCGAATCCTCCTGTATGATATGCCTTACAGATGTTACAATCTATTCTTAAGTAACTTTCAGGTTGATGTCTCATCATTGCTTCCTTTGAAGTCAACAATTGTCCCGGTTTTGTTCTCTTTCCTTTGCATCACTGATCCTTAAGGCGTATGCCAGAGATGTACAGCAGAAATGAGGAACACACTGCTGAAAGAAGGGGAGAGAGTAAGGAGGTAGAAACTAAGAACAAAGGAGACACAGAGCAAAAGGGAAGGAAGAGGATCACGAAGACTAAAGGGCTTAAAACACTTCCTACCCAGTTCTAGAAATATGTGCTGTAGCCACGCTGGAGTCTCTGGGGCTCCCCCCAGGGTCTACAGGGAACTCCCAGCCTGACCTCTGCTTCCAATTAATGCTGGCCATTAACATTTTCATGAGGTGATGCATTTGTCTTCTGAATATGGTAATGATCTCAGAGTTCTTCCCTTTCTTGGGAGAATTTATTCACTAAAAGTGTCTGCTCCAGGAACCAATTAGGAGAGCACTGTCTTAAAGAATTTTACTGTGGTTTGAACATCAGGATTAACATCAGTGTAGGTCATATTAATGTGTCACATAAACAAAGAAGTTATTGATATTCTAGAACTAAATGATTGCCATAACAACTCACATTTAGATTCATGAAACTAGAGGGCACCTTTTAGAGATCATTAAATCCTGCTTCCTTATTTTGCAGCTGAGATGAAGTGACTTTCCCCAGACCACCCTACCTCATTCTTATCAGAGTAAGAGCAGATGCCCGAAAGTAAAAATTTTGTCAGTGAAGATTAATGGAACACAAGGCATGATTTTCTTCTTTTTTCAGTTTTATCTGTGTGTGAGAGTCTTCTGTTGCTCCAAACTGTTGTCTCAGGGGCTGGGTGTGTCAGGATGTTGCTACACTTGCTTTGTAGTGGGCCATTTGGGGCCCTCTGTTGATTTCTTTCCAGCTGTCCAGCTGCCATCTGTCAGTGTAACCACCGCTAGTTCTCATGAGAATCATCTATGATTTGTGGAGAGTTGCTACTTGTCAAGGGAAACCACATCACTAAGATTTTACATTGGAAAGCATAATTTTATTCAAAAGTTAGTCAGTAAATTCTAGCTGGAGGGCCAGAAGGTAATTCCATACTTCTGTGCATGAGCTTTGTGCCACCTATTTTTCTCACTCCTCAGAAACATGGTGGCAAAGGAGCTACCTCTGGAAATAGACCGCATTGGTTACCAGCTATATGGTCTTAGGCTAACCTCTCTAAGCCTCAGTTTCCTCATATGTAAATTGGAAAATCTAACAGTAGTACCTATGACATATGGTTATTGCAAGACATAAATGAGATAAACCAAGTAAAGCACTAGTACCTGTAAGCATTAACTAAAGCAAAGGAAGTATCTCAAGCCTGGGGAGTACAAAGACTCTCAGCATAATAAAGTAATAAAAGGAGATACCATGCAATAAGTAAATCAACCTTTGTAATATAAGACATCTGATTGTTTTTTAGATATTCCACTCTGCGGACAGACATCTGAGGGGCGTCTCCTCACTCCCCTTTATACCCATGGTGTGATATGTGACTGATCTCCTCTTTTGAAGTTCGACACAAGAAATAGCAGAAACATGAGGGCTAGGGAGCAAAGGGGTTAAAAGCATCGAGAAACTGTAGGGGTTGGCCTAAGGAAGAAGGGAAGGACATCCAGAGATATGACAGCCCCGAGCATCTAGAATGCAACTTGTGGGCAAATTAAATAGATTAAGGATTCCATTTTTGCTTCCTTTCCAAGTAGGGGGAGAAGAGGGAACATGTTCCTTTCCCCTTCCCCACCTCTAATTTCTAGCAAACGCTTGCTTGCATTTCTCCATTTGGAAATAGGGAGGTAGAAATAAACAGATACAGCATTTGACAACCATAATAGTAATAGCTAACTCAGATAAGATTATCAAAGGATGATAAAACTCTTGGGTGAAAGTTTGACAGAAAACAGTATACTTACACAGTTTTCAAATATGAATTACAAAAAAGATAGTGGTAACTTTACAGTGGATGCCCAAAACCACACAATCTAAGCTAGCATCACCAGCAATGGGACAAAATGACATCGCAATGCCTCCTGATATGATTCACTGAGGTGGCCACGATGTTACTTATGTAGTAGTCCTGGTCAAAAATACATACCCTGGAAGAAATCTCATCAGGAAAGAGTGAGGCAAACAGAAATTGAGGGGTATTTTTTTAATACAACTGGCTATGTATTCTTTCAAAATATCAGTGCCATGAGAGACCACTAAAGGCTGAGGAACTATTCCAGATTAAAAGAGAATACAATGAGTGATCCTAGATTTGATCCTGGATCAAGAAAAGATTATATAAAAGATATTATTGAAATGATATCTAAATATGAACTGTGTCTTATAGAATATTATTATTATATCAATGTTAAGTTCCCTGGGTATGTAAAATAATATTTTTGTTTTTAAGAGACACACACAGAAGAATTTAAGGGTAAAAGTCACAAATCTGCAACTTAACTCTCAAATCATTTAGAAGGCATAATAAGAAGAAGGAAGAGAAGAAGGAGGAGGAGGAAGAAGAGGAGAAGGAAAAGGGGAAGAAGAAAGAGAAGAGTGTGTGTGTGAGTGTGCGTTATAAAAAGAGAGAGAGAAACAAAGCAAAGATTGCAAAATTAACATTGATGAATCTAGGTAAAGACTATATGGAAGCTCATTAAATTATACCTATAACTTTCTACAAGTTCGAAATTTTTTGAAAATAAAACATTTTGTAAAACATTCCAAAAATAAAGAGAGAGAGAGAGAGAGAGAGAGAGAGAGAGAGAACGAGAGAGAGAGAGAGAGAGAGAGAGCAAGAGCTGTATATAAGACAATTAGCTGATTGCAAGATGGATGTGTTACTGAAGGCACCATCTCCTTCCACGAGAGGCACACTGCCTGGGTCACGTTTCATTTGGGGGTGCTTGGCTAATCTCTCCTATTGTTGCAGTTCCCAGGATCATTACTACCAACCACGTGCTTTCACAGCAAAGATATACTGCTGATTTTGTGTGGCCTTAATTCTTTTTGAATTTCCAAATTTTTTTATAGTAGAAACTCCTCTTATGCTACCTACCAATCAGGAAAAATAGTTGGCTGGTTAATTGTAAAAACTTTATGAAAGCAGCAAACCATTTTAAAAAATGACACATACATAGCTTAAATATTTCTTTCCCCTTGAAACTTTAAGTGTACTTTCTCTGAGTAGGCGTTTGCCAATTGAAGTTGCACATTGTCTTTCTTGCATTAAGCACACTCATACAACCCATACATCACCAATTATTTCCAGATTTAGTTTCTTTAAAGTGGAAAGTGCATTGCTTTTCGATGTTTGCTTCTTTTCAATCATTTCTGGGTGTCTCGCCCACTAATTTAACATAGACTTTTTAAGCACCTGATTTTACTGAGTACCTTCAGAGCATTCAACTTATTTTTCACAGAAAAATCTCTATTTTCTTACATGTATGATCAGTTTACATAACATTTCATTACATTCGTTAATTACAATCTTAAGGACAGACGTGCAGCTAACCGAGGGAGCAGAACAGGGGCATAATGCTGTGGGTCTGACAAGCTGTATTCATCCAATGTGCCGTGAGCTTCAGCCACCTTGTGTTAGAGAAGAAATGGCAGAGCCCCAGTTAATTCCACACAGAGTTGGGTGTCTGTTAAGTAGAGGTTATTCTGAGCTCTTCTGTATTTACTTCTTTTCAGCCAACAGAAAAGATTTGCTACCCTCCAAGTATAAAAAAATCCTTCCTCATGGTGAATATCATTGTCCGAAATCTACCACCTGTCAGAGAAACTAAAACTAGGAGTGGTGACTCAGGTAACCTACAGTGACTGAGCACCTACTATGTGCCAGGTACTATTTTGGGCACTGGAGAGCAGACAGATTTCCCTCAGAGTGGATCTAGTTCTGTGCCAGGCCCTGCTTCTCTACCCCTGTAGAGTTCACAGAAAATTTCTGCTTCACTCAGTAAAAAATTAATTCAAGGCTGTCCTTTTTCTGTCCTGAGAGACTATAAAGATAAAAAAAGGGGGAGTTTTTTTGCCCTGTGTCAAGTTAAATGATGTTATCATTTGCCACATGTATAACATGTTGTTTATGGTACAGTCAATTGATCATGACGCCTGAAACCAAGTGATAGATGGGACATAACTGTAGCAGCAGCAGAAAAACAAGGAAAAATAGCCATAATTAACATATGGAGACGCATCGATGCAATTTTGTGTCTTCTTTTAGTTAAGCAATTTTCTAAATTTGAGATGATTCCTTTAATTAATCATAGAGCCAAGGCTTTTTAGTTTTCAGTATTTATCTCTGCCTACAAATTACTTTAAAAAGACTGTGGCTGCTTTTAGTAGAAAGAACCTTGCCTTAAAGTGGGAAAGCGACTAGAAAGATCCCTGAAATATTTGGGTTAAAGAACATAGCTATGGGTTCAATTGTTGAACTCTGCATTGCCCCTTCCTGGTTCTGTCCATGTCTTTGCCTATAATCTGTATCCCCTCCCTTCCTTCCTTGGCTCCCATCCCCACAAAGCATGCCATCTCCTCTGCATACACACACCCATCTCTAGGCCCGATGCATGCAAGTGTCCCTGCCAAGAGTGGCTGCCTCCTTCTGCTCCACGAATTAAATCCTATACTTTGCTAAATACTCAAATCGAGGTTCCCTTCCTCCAAGCAAGTTTCTGTCCTTAGTCGTGTTTCCTGGATACATAAAAGTGTATTTCATAAATACTATTTAGCAATGACCAAGTTCAAAGTCTTATTTTATCAATGAGAAAACTGAGACTGGGAGACAATGAGTTGCACAGCCACTGCCATCTTTCTCCCAGCTAAGGGCTCTTTCCACTATATCACCGTCACCTATTTTTATTACTTTAGCACATATTCATACAGCTTCTGCCTAACTGCCCTGACTTGCTTTCCTTCAGAATCCATCTAGCAATTAGCATGCAGGCTCCTTGAAGGCAGGGACTGCGCCTTTCATGTGCTCAGCATGCAGTGAGAAGACACTGACTAAAGGACTGGTGACTTTAATTAGCTAAATCTCAGGTCAGATGGCATCAGATACTTCCTCCCAGCAACCTCCCAGTCCCCCAATAATCTCAGCCAGCACATGTCTTCTGATTGTATTTCCAGGTCCCCCCTGCGCTTTTGATTAACTTCTGTATTTTTCAGAAGCATCCATTTTGTTTCCCCAGGTGGGACATAGAACTGTAGGTAACAGGCACTTAATAAGCTTAATAGGTAGGGACAGAGGCTCATTAATGGTTGCTCTGTGATTTGTGGCTTTCTCCCCCAGCACCTAAATCTTGAAATAAATATATTCAGAGACTCCGTTATCCCAGAAGAGGACATGGATCATTTTTCTTTCATTAACAATGGAGCTGCTACAGCAACATTTTTATTTATATGTACGTTTCCAAGCCTAAAAGCTTGTCCCTTTAAACCTGCTCACACTAAATTTTGATCAGCCCTGGATAAAACTTATGGATTGGAGACAACCTGGTAACCATCTGTGCCCAATGCATATTAAAGGAAATGTAAATTCACAAAAGGCTCCCCAGCATATATCAGTTTCTCCACCCTGGGACGCCAGAGGATGATTAGATGATCTGGGACCAAATCTCTGGATTCATGAGGGTCATGTCAGTGAGGAACTTTGCTGAAGTACAAAGTAGGGAGGTGCCTTCCAAAAAAGAAATTTCTAAATAAAGTGTGAGTCCAACTTTTATTTCTTGGGTTATCTAGCTAATGTTGTGATACTTTTGGAGGTTTCTACCCAACCGTACAACCACACCTACACCTACACACACACACACACACACACAGTCTTTGAGCACTAATGAATGTGAGCTCAGGCAGATACGTTAATACTCTGTGACTTTCCCTCTCCTACCCATTCTCCTTCCCTCCGCTGCCACTCTATGACCACAGCCTTGGTGCTGCTCTGGACCCAGGCTGCTAGGCATATACTATGATCAGGCAATTACCACATTTCTCCCTCTGAACCCTTTTAACCTGCTCTGACTTAATCTTAACTAATCAGATTCCTTTCTGTGACTTTGGAATTGGCACTGAGAGGACCAGCTCTCCTGTTTGCCTGAACTGAGGGCTTTGGAAAATTGGGAGCTAAGAGTTGCCATCTTCTGCCATGTGCTTGAAGAAATAGCAAAAGTTGGTGCAGTGAGAGAAAAATAAAGCAGATACACAGCTGTAGTGAAGAGTCAGAGCCTGGCAAGCTCCAGAGCAAGAAAGAGAGAAAAAGAAATTGTGTTGCTTTCTGAACATTTTCCAGGTGCTGGGCCCAGCCAAACCTGGGCCCAAGCCTAGCCTCATGTTTTTTCCCTTAGGGTTTCAAACAACCCCATTTTCTTAGCATCAGTTCTCCATTCTGTTTGGTTTGTGTGCAATCAATAAGAGCTTCAAGGAAGACCCTGGGCCAAAATGAGTGCAGAGCCCAGCCCAGGCTTTGGGGCAAGATCTCCACAAAGCCATGCTAGGCTGGGAGCCTGCCTGCTGCCTGTCCTGACCAAGCCTGGCCGATTTCAGAACCAGATCCTCCTGGTGGTTCTGAAAGAATCTTTTCAACAGCTCTGTCCTAACCAGAAACACATGGAGCTCTACGACAAAGGATGAAGGAGGGAACCTCTGGCAGAATGAGGATAAAACCAGGGATAGCTTTTGACAACTGCATCACTCCCTGGTTCCTCTTACACTATTACCTACTGGGGTGCCACTGAAGTGTCCCTGAGTTCTGCCCTGGGGTCACGGACAAAGAAACAAACTCACTACAATGGCAGTGGGTCACACCTGAGAGTTGCAGGCTTGAGTGCCTGTGGTTGGAACGCCATCTTCCTGCCACAAAGCCAGAAGGAAAGACCGATGGGTAACACCCTTCCTCTCCACCTCACTGAAGACCTCTTCTGTCTTTCAGAGATATTTTGTGCACTATGCCAATTTTATTAAAAATTCAGTACCCAACCTTGTCAGAGTTCTAACACATGTCCTAGGTATCTAATTACTAGACTGAAATCAGTGCCCGAAGAATTTCACCTCCTCCAGACAAAGCCAAAACATGTCTACCCATGGTTCCCTTGAAGGCACCCATCCCATTCCCCTTTCCTTGGAGGCACCCTCCACAATTCCCTTGGAGGCGCCCACCCCATTCCCCACTGGCCCCATCTTCCCCCCACCCTACTTCCTTGTTAAGCCTCCCCATTCATTCTGTAGAATGCCTGGGCCAGAGGGAGTAATTTAGTACCACCCGGGACACCTTATCCTTGGAGTGTTAAATACAAGTTAAGACTCGTGACTCTTTTCAGCTCTAATCACGGACTAATTTCTCTGATAAAGCCACTCCAGATTTCTATTCAGCTCAGACCCTTGGCAGCAGGCCTTGGAGCTGTTCTGGGCAGAGCTGTGCAGCATATCCTGTGATCCCAGCTCAGGCAATCACCACATCCCTCCCCACCACACACACACACATAACCATCCCTGCTTTGTTTGGATTATTTTAAAGTCCTGCCAAACCCATTAGGGGCTAATGCTCAGCCGAAAGCAGCCACGACCTCCTGTCAGCACTTGGCACTCCAGGGCCATCCATCGGTGACAGGGAGGAAGCTCATGATCTTCTCTGAAAGAGGCCAGCACCCTCTGCTTCCAAAGAGGGATGGGGGTGGGGGGAGGGGGAGCAACAGTGGAAAATATACCTCCTACTAAATCTCTAAAGTCCAAGTCTCCCCTGCTCCTTCCTCTCAGGCCTCAGCTCTTTGAAGGATATGAGCAGATGGAGAAGCAATAGTGGCCTCATGATTCAAAAAGTCCCACCAGCAGCTCTCCGAGTTTGTAATCAAAACAAAAGTGCACCTGTGTTTTGGCAAGCTTCAAAGGGCTTATGAGTGACAGCAAATGCATTGTGGTTAAGCGAGGAGTGCTTAGCCTATGACTGCATATATACACCATAGCATTCTGGCACCACAGCTGCTCCATGACCTTAAGGGGTCACCTAGTGGAGCCTGGACACGTGAGAGAGTCACAGCGATTTGCCTTGAACAAGGGTGCCCTCAGGAACTCAGTCCACAGTGAAAGACCTTGAGACCCTTCCCTGGCTTAGATTTGTACTGCTTTTCTTTAACATTGAATATAAACTTCCTGTAGCCTCCCCTTTGTTCTTGGCTCCTAGAATGTCCTCCTCTACCGCACCCCTCACCTCCACCCCCAACACACACACTCAAATCTGGCACATACTCTAAGACGCAGCTTAAGTTACTTTTTCTCTAAGCCTTTCTTGGCTACTTACCACAGCCTTCAAGCCTCCTCCTATAACTCTTTCAGATAGTTGCACACAATTCTGCAGTCATTTAGACTCCTTTCTATTGTTCTCCATTATTATGCCCGTGTTAATATTCTGTCCCTTAGGATTATAAGTTCCTGGAGCCCAAATCATTTTAGCACACTCTTGGATTGCATTTTTGATTAGAAGGGAAAAAAAAAATAATGAAGCAGTGAGAATTCACATCTCAAGGCATGGTTTCCCAGCCACCCTCCCTCAGCATTCAGACTTCTAGTTAAGAGAACAGAGCACTCTGTAATTCCAAAGTTCAGGAAAAGGTGATCATGGTCAGCCAATAAAGGTCTGGTGAGCCATGTCCATCTGGATATCCCTGCTGTCTATTTCTCTGTAATCCTCCCCTCAGTGAGAAAGTCAGCGATGCAGATGGTGGTGGCTTCCAGTCCATAATTGCAGCTTCTTTCCTTCAGTCCCAAGTATGGGGAAATTCTGGGTCCAGGCATTGGCAGTCAAAGGCTTTATCCAGCCCCCATCAACTGCAAGAGGTAGTGACAGGACCATGAGCATTCTACAGCTGCGGGAACAAACCACAGGTGGCCAGTGACCACCACAACTGACCACTCTGCTTGCTTCACCTTGAGTATCCTTGGAGGATCAGGTCTGATTGAGAGAGGAGTCGGGGAAATTGGAAATGAGGTTTTGCAATTAAACGCTGAATAAAGCTAGCTCTATGGACTCTCACAGGCAAAAGGTTCTAAACAACAGAAAAACAGCAATCTTTATCCCCACCACACATTCTAGGACTCACAGAGAAAAGCCCAGTCCTACCTTCCATATGGCTCAGGAAGCAAGGGATGGGGATTCTCAGGGGCCTTGGAGACCCTGATCATTCTCAGTGGTGGAGGAGAAAGAGAAAAAAAGAAATCCATTCAGTCAGGTTCTAGCAGAGTCCAAACAAGAGGATTTATGTTTCGTAAAAAGTCAACTTAGACAGATCTAGGCACTTGGTCATTGGCTACCTCCTCGGCACCCAGTCCATCATGGACAGTCAATATTTTGACTCAAGTGTCTCTAGACTGGGATATGAGGTGAGGGAAATAGTATATCTTTTATTTTGTCCTGAGGAGGAGAAACCAATTCCGAGGAGCAGCACTGCTGAGGAGGAAGAGCATAAGCATTAAAAAAAAAAAAAAAAAAAAAAAAAAAGTGGGGGTAGAAAATAAAAGAAATGAATATATCCCAAAATGCCTCTAAGACTTCATATTAAGATTATATCTTTCTGTGTACCTCTGACTGACCTACATTTGCACTCAGAGGCCTCACCAGGCCTCTTTGACTTGGGCCTTCATTTTCTTGGCAATGTCCTGTTTTCTGCTCATCACTTCCCTCACATACCAGACTCCAGGACTTCTGTAGACACTCAGCGCCTCAGCCCAGCAGCTCCACGGCAGTCAGGAGAATTGCCTGTTATCAGGTTTATGTGAGATTAAGTTTAGTCATTATCTTGGAAAAGAGCTATCTCATGTTGACAAAATCCCTCAAAGTTCACTGCAGAGAACTTTAATTTCCACATTCAAATAAGATTCGAATTTGATCAGGCCTGATCAATTAAACACTGTGCAGGACACAGTGAGCTAATTTCTGAAGAAGAGGCACTGCCTGCTCTGTGCTTGTTCAGCTCTAAGGTTTTGCTTTCTCCTAAAACGGTCATCTGAGGTTATAGGTCAGACTCAGAAATAATGGGCAATACACTTACAATAATACACATAGTTTGATTACAGCTTTTCAAAAGAGCCCTAACATTCTAAATTACAGGCTCACTTTCCTAGGTCAGCTCAGGCTCAATGAGGACAGCCCCATGTAGCAGTTAAGCACAACAAGACAGGCCTGAATCCACATCTTACTCCATCACTTTTAGGCACGTCAAATCAGGCAAGGTAATTAACCTGCTCGAGCTCAGTTTCCTCACCAATAACATGGGAAACAACAGTGATATGAAGAATACAGAAAGCATGGCCAATGTGTGATAGCAAATAAGCAGTCGGTAAAGGACAGCTACCACTTACAGCACCTCTCTTAGGGTATTAATCATTTTCTACATTTAATTAGTTGTTTATTTATTCAATCATCAAATATTTGTTGAGCACCTACCAAGCCATTGGGGAAGATAATGGGGATGGAGAAATAAAAATATGTGGTCTCTGCCCTCATTGGGCATATAGATTTGGGGCGAAACACATTTCTGTGCAAGCTTATGTACACCAAGTGTTATGAGAGATGGGAGAAGGGGCATGCAATATGACTGAAGACATCAAGGAACGCGTTATAGAGGAGGTAGTTCTTGAGCTCAGATTTGAACGATAAGCATGTGCTAGGTACACAGACGCAAGGAAGCTGATCCCTTCAGAGGAAACAGCTTGTCCTCAGACTCAGAGGCTTGGGAGATTATAGCTCACTCAGGTAACTCCAAGCTGGTCGGTCATGCCTAGTGAGGAGAGGTAAAAGCAATGGTGAAGGAGCAAGCAAGATGTGGGTGGTAAGAGACCACTGTTGGCTCTCTATAAGGAAAACACATTGGAGCACTTTTGCACATTGAAGATAGACCCAGCTCTTATTCATGTGCCCCCAGCACGGAGACCTGTGGTGACAGTTAACTTGACTGGGCCTCAAGATGCCCAGATATCTGGTTAAATATTATTCTGGTGCATCTGAGAACACATTTCTAGATTAGATTATAACATTGTAATTGGTAGACTAGGTAAAGCAGATTCCCCTCTCCAATGTAGGTGGGCACCAACTAACCTATTAATGGCCCAAATAGAACAAAAAGGCAGGAGAAAGTTGAATTCACTCTCTCTGCCTGGTGATATGTCAGTTTTCTCAGACTGACTCTTACACCATCAGGAGCTCCTGGTGCTCAGATTTGAGACTCAGGCTGGAATTTACACCATTGGTTTTCCTGGGTCTGCAGTTTGCATACAGCACACAGTGGGACTTCCTAGCCTCCATAAGCACATGAACCAATCCCTTGTAACAAATCTCGTGTGTGTGTGTGTGTGTGTGTGTGTGTATATTAATAGGAAAGACATATATATGTATATATATATACATATATATACTAATTATATACATACCGATTATATAGATATTCTAACTATATATACTAATAAGATATATATATATATACACACATATATATACATATACATTAGTATATGTGTGTGTGTGTATATATATATATATATATATACACACTAATAGAAAGTGTTGTTAGTCTTTCCTATTAGTTCTGTGTCTCTAAAGAACCGTATCTGCACATAGCAGATGCTCAATAAATGTTACTTGAAAGACACATTAATGAATGGAGGATCCCAGGATGACTGCCTCACTTTCAGAAATCAGATCAAATTTTGAGGGGGAAGGGATTTAAAAGGGATAAATGGAAGTTCCCCCATAAATCCAGTTCAAAGCCTCCATATTTTCCACAGGGCTAGCCCCAAGACACTTTTAATCATCTTACACATTTTAGGTAATAGGACATATCTGAACACACTTTTCTAGCTCAGTGACTATCATACTATCAGTTTATACTCCGGTGACATTGACTCTCTCTGAGCATCATTGTTTCTACCGCCAAAGCAGGAAGCACTCACTGTGGGGTTTGGATATGAGTCAATATCTCTGGTAGAACAACCCAAACACCTTTCAAAACAAAAGATTTAAACATATGGTTCAGGAATTCAGAAGAGTTAGAGCCAGTCCTCAAGTCTGCAAGCACATCTGAAGTGAGAGCAAAAGCAGGGCTGGAGTGCTGGGGTGGGGAATGGAGGAGATCATGAGAAAAGAAGGCTTCTGCCAGGTTCCTCTCGGGGAAGGGACATAGCATGGACCCAAGACTGGGCCCCATCCTCTAAGCCCTGCATTTCTTGATTAATCATTTCACTCTACATTCACCATGCATGTCTCTATGGGCAGAAATCTTATCTAAATACATGTTATGTACTTTGCTTATTGTTGGCATTCAAATAATTTTGAATAATGATGAAAATTGTGCAGATATAAGCACAATTCCATTGGCTAAGGGGGAGACATACATGCCACATAGAAGGGGCCTTATGAGGTGCCAGTTTGGGGGCTTTATCCACATACTCTCTGGCTGTGCCAGATTACACAGTAAATAGAGTAAACCAGAGTCATGAACGACATGTTTTCCATATTCATTTTTTCCGGTAAGCATTGAGAAGTAAGTTCAGAGTCTAGGTAACAGGGTGGAGTAGGTGGCTGGTTCTAAGAGTTCAGAGGAGCATAACCCTTTTAATTATGAGGGGTAAAGAGCAATTACGCTTTGCTCAGTGGAGTGTCTCACGAAGGGTTTGTGAAGATCTCTTTTCCCAGAGAAAGACCAATTTGAATGCTGCTTCCATTGATTTCATTTTGCCTTCTCTCTAGGTGAAAAGGATTCTGAACAGAAATTAACCTCAAGGGAAAAGTAGCAGCACTGGTGATCATTTTTATATGTCGTCCTTTCTCTGACCTTCAGCACGCATTAGAAGGAGAGAGCAGCTGAGGAGAGTCCTTTGTTGTTCACTTGAAAGAGTTAAATCTGAATCTCCCAGTCTGAACAGATCTCCCTGCCTGTGCTCAGTGAAACAGCCAGGCTGCTTCTATCTGTGAAATGACCGTTTTTGCCCCTCAATGACACTCCTTTTTCCTCTGAAAGGTCTCCCTGGCAATGTTAGCACCCATTGAGAATAGTGTGAACTCTTATTCTCACATGTTGGTCAAGAACACGCTTGTTAATTAGATTCCATGGTGGCTTGGGTGAGTGGTCACAATCACTTTGCATTTGTCTCATTAACAACTTCACACTTGCAGTCAGGCTTCCTGGGAGTCACAGCTGCCTGGGGAGGGTAATCTGGGAAGAACCACAAAGGGCCCACTACCCTTGTCCAAAGATATCTGCACTACCCAGGAACTACAGGGCCAGAAATGTTGCCATCTTCAATTTGTTTTTTGCAGAGTTAACGTAATCATTCCAAGGAGTTCTGTATTTTTGCATTGAGCACTCATATATTAAGCATCCTTCATGCACAGGCATGACGGGAGACACAGCAATACAATAGCCTATAGAGTCTACGTGGAAAATAGAAATGTATCAATAGCCATAATCTAGGTTTAAAAGTATAAATGTCTTACGAGTATTTCAGATAAAATGCTGTGGGAATTCAATAGCATTTTGGAGGAAGTTAATTGATCACTTCTTACCCAGAGGATCTTTTGGCATTTGAGCTGTGCTATCTGGAAGGCATTCTGGAAGCACAGAAATTTGCAAACTTTTTTTTCTATATTTTTAAAAGTAAATGTTCTAAAATATATAAGGGATTTCATTTCTCAGATAAATTTTTTCTATGGCAAGAGAGGTCTGGGACCAGCAAGTGTTTCAAGTAGGACACCAAGCACTTCAAAGAAAAAGGCACCAAAGCAGTGGGAAAGCACAAACCAGACCAGTGAACTTTCTGGATTCACATTTTTACTTGCATCGGGCGAACTTTGTTGTAAGTGATAGAAACTGATGTTTCTCAGTAACTCCTGTGGGGTATATATGACCAACGGAGATAAGTTCAAACCCCTTCTCCAGAGTAGCAGGAGGCCCAAAACCCTGACCGTGGCTGGGGCTGGAGGCTTGGGAGGGACTGCACTCTGGCTGGAAGTACATGCAAGAAAGGTGGGCTAGCTGTGGCCAACAGTTCAGCTTTCTAGAGTTGTCAGTCCAAAGACAGCAGGTGTGATGTCACAGAGAATCTGGGGCACAAGGTCAAATTTGGTGTTTCTTTGAGACACTGAGACTGGTCACAGGGACATTTTTTTTTTAAATCTTTTTTATTGCTTGGTTGTGGTAAAATATACATAACGTAACATTTATCATGGTAATTATTTTTAAGTGTACAGTTCAGTAGTGTTACACTCATTCACATTGTTGTACAACTGATCTCCAGAACTCTACTCATCTTGCAAAACAAACTTTATACCCATTAAACGACATCTCCCCATTTCCTCTTACCCCAGCCACTGGCAGCCACCATCCTACTTTATAAACTTGACTACTCTAAGTACCTCATATGAGAGGAAGCATACAGTATTTGTCCTTTTTGTGACTGGCTTATTTCAGTTAACATAATGTTCTCAAGTTTCATCTACACTGTAGCATATGTCAGAATTTCCTACTTCTGTAGGCTGAGTAATATTCCATTGTACATATATACCGCATTTTGTTTGTCCATGCATTGATGGACACTTGGGTGGCTTCCGTTTTTTGGCTATTGTGAATAATGCTGCTATAAACATGGATGTGCAGATATTTCTAAAGACTTGACTTCTGTTCTTTTGGGTATATTCCTCCAGAAGTGGAATTACTGGATCATATAGTAGTGATTCTATTTTTAATTTTTGAGGGGTGACCATACTCTTTTCCATGCAACTTCACCATTTGATACTACCACCAACAATATACAAGTGGTGTAATTTCTCTACATCTTGCCGACTCTTATTATTTTCTGTTTTTGCAAGTAGCCATCTTAATGGGTATGAGGTGGCACAGGGACTCATATTGTGCCCAATGGACAAGGCTGTCGGGGCAAGTAGAAAGCTGAGACATAAGGGTTAGTGCTGTTTCAGTTTCCTAAAATAACCATGCTCCTCAGCAAGCCTGCCAAGTAGGGCAGGAGGGAGGCTCCCCAGGGAAGGTCAAGCACACGGGACCCACTCTGAGGCTCTGAGATATGCATGTGCCACCTGAAGTCTGAAGCTGTTGTCCTGCAATTCAGTAGAATAGTTTCAATAGGTAGGGCCTGCATTTGACAGTGCAGTACTACCTCGGTTTTTGAAGGTTTCCGTTGACAAACATTTTGGTTTACAAACGCCGTAAACCTGGAAGTAAATGCTTCGATATTCGAACATGCCTCGGAAGTCGAATATGTCGCCCAGCTTCTGCTGAGTGCAAGATCCTGAGGCCTAGCTGTCGGCTGTTTTCAAACATTTCAGAGCTCGAATGGTCTTCCAGAACGGATTACATTCGAAAACTGAGGTACCACTGTATTGTGGAAAGGGAGAATAATGCTCAAAGACACAGTTACGAAGAGTTGAAGGGGAAATGCCTAACCCTTCCTCTGAGGCCTGACATCCATGGAGAGGGCAGTGCCACAGGCAGTGTCAAAGAAATCCCAACCAATGGGAGGCACTGGAAGAGACCTGAAGGTGAGCTGGTTCTATCCTGAGCCTAAAACAATCTGTAGGTCATAGAACCAAAACTTTCCTAGTGAAACTGGCTAACACAATCAGCCTATCATATTATACTACAAAGTTTTGAAAGGAGGAAGATACTGAATATTCTTTAGAACATTGGTGTGAGTGTTTCTGAAGGCAACAAATGGGTATTAAATTGCTTTTCTGGCCCGTTTAGAGAAATCCCTAAGATTCTGAGTGAAAGCTTTCACCAAAAGAAGCATGACTCCTTTGAATGTAGTGAGGTCCTTTTTTTGCTGGCATCTCTAATCCTGAGATTACACTGAAATTTCCTCCAAAGGTCACTGCGCTGTCAAACAGGCCACCATCTCTCCATCCACTTGAATTCTGCCTACCCGTGGCCACAGGGTCCAGATGCTAGGCTAGGCTCCATCAGTGTGATCTGAAATCATAAGCTCCCAAGCAATTCTTTCTCTGGTTCATAATGATATTTTGGGACACAGTCTGCTATTTAAAACAGCTGTTGTTGATTTACTTGGGGCACATGCTGATTTTACGTCAAACAGAATGTCACACAAACTTCTCCAAGGAGTCGTAGGAAAAAAGAGAAGAGCATAGAAGATAAGAACAGCATTTAGAAATGTTTGCCTACATTCAAATCCCTTATATCAAAGTTTTCAGACACTTTGGGAAATAATGTGCCCGTTTAGCTGAATTCAGATTTCCTATTTCATCATCCAGGACCCTATGCTGATGTAAGCCAAAGAAAACAAAGGAAAAAAAAAATAATTCCCCTATTTACAGTGAAGCACTAGCTATACAGATGAAGGTTTTGATAAATACTGAAATAAATAAATAAATGACAATTCTTTATTTTCAAGGAGACAATTTACCTCCTCAAGTCTTTTCTTTTTCAGTCAACCTACCTTCCTTTCCTCAACCTCAACCACTTTCCATCCTCTTCATCTTTCCTGAAATTAAACCAAGTTTATTTGGTTTTTAAAAGATTTGTTATGCACATAGGTTTATGGAGCACAGACAACATATCAGACTGTGAGCATTTGGAGGGCATGGAATGGGTCTTTTCCAATCCTACCAGAAAGTCTGGCAAAAGTGGACTCAATAAGTGTGGTGAGTGCTCCAGAAGAATTATCTGAGGGACTCCCTGAGTGAAAGTTTGTCTCTCTTTACCACTGGGCCCTCTCTTCTGAAAACGGCCACCTGCTCCTGTGGCTTAGCCCTGTGATCACCTCCCTTATCTTGCCGTTGGCCATCAGAAGTCTCCCATCTTCCAGGCATTGGGCCTTTTGCTCTGCCTTGAGGTATTGTTATCAGTCAGTGCACCAAGCTCTCAGTTCTGTTTTTTTTTTTTGATGTGCTGGGACCAGCCCCTGACCCAGCTTACTCTTTTGCCAACTCACTCTCCTCCATTCTCAAGTCTCATTATTTCAACCCACAGTCCTCACACTAACACATCTGTGTTTCAGGAAGCTGATCAAAAAAGAACCCAGGTTTTTTACGGTTTCACCAAAAGCCAATTCCAAAGCACATTCAAGCAGTTAATTTCCCTTGAGATCTATGATATGCTGACATATCTGGGACTCCCTAGGAAGAAAATAAAAAACAATCACAGGAGTTATAAAGAATCAGCCACTAAAGAAACACTGCTACTCAACATCACTATGAGAATAAAGAATTGCACATCGGAATTAACCAATACAGCAGACATCTTCTAATTCTACATAGAAAACTTGGTCTCCTTATGCATCAAAAGTTAAACATATCAAAGCAATTTTGAAAGAAATGTAAAAGGTCTGGTGGCGATAAGATGCATAAAACAAAATCACTATGGAGCATGTCTTAGTCCATTCAAACTGCCATAACCAAATACCACAGACTGGGTGGTTTATAAAACAGAATTTTTTTTCTCACAGATTTGGAGGCTGGAAGTCCAAGATCAAGGCATCAGCATGGTCACACTTTGGTGAAGCCCTCTTCCTGGTTCATAGCCAGCACAGTCTTATCATGTCCTCACAAGGTGGGAGAGGGAGGGAGCTCTGTGGGATCTCTTTTATAAGAACACTCAGGAGGGTAATCCTATTAGCTCACTCATGAGAGCTGTACCCTCAGGATCTAATCATTTCTCAAAGGCCCTGCCTACTAATACCATCACTTTTGGGGGTAGGATTTCCACAAATGAATTTGGGGAGAGAGTTGGAGACACAAATATTGAGACCATAGCCCAGCACTTATTATATATTAGTCTTATTCTAGATACTGAAGAACCTTGGTAAGCCTTCCCATTCAGGGCCTTACATTTATTTAGGAGGAGATGTAACTTCAGATATTAATAAATGCTCTGAAGAAACTATAATCAGGTAATGGGATTGTAGTGAGACAGCAGGAAAGGTCTATTTTAGAAAGGATGGCCGAAGAAAGACTCTTCATGCAAAGACTTTCAAAGATCTGGAGAGATTCTTCAGACAGAGGTAAGAGTAATGTAATGATCCTGAGGAGGAAATAAGCCTGGTGTGTTCATGGAACCTAAGAAAGCTCACATGACCAAAGCAGAATATGTAGTGGGGGCAAAATAGGAAATTAGATTAGAGAGGTAGGTAGAAGCCAAATTATATGGGACTTGTTGACCATGATGAAAGATTTGGATTTTACCATAGATGTGATAGGAACATATTGGAAAATTCTAAATGAGAAGTGACAGGATCTGACTTAGGTTTTAAAAAGATCAGTGAGGCTGTTCTGTGGAGATTGGATTTGAGGCAGTCTCAAGGAGAAGCAAGAAGATCCATTAGGAGGCTTTTGCACTAGTCCAAATTAAAGATGATGGTGGTGTAATAGGATAGTAGTCTGGAAATTGAGGAGTCGTCAAATCTGAGGTGTAATTTGAAAAATGGATAGGATTTGCTGATGGATAGGATCTAGGATATGAATAGAGCAAAAAATTAGAAGATAACTTCTGTAATTTTGACCTAGATAGCTGAGGAGACTGGTTGGGTATGCTGTTTGAGAAGTTTATTAGGTATAGGTACTGGAGATGCGAACAAGGCACCCTGATGTGAGTTTGGAGTTCAGAGGAAGGGCTGAGGCTGGAGACATAGGATACACAGGATATTTAAAGACGTGAAACTAGATGGAATCACCTAAGGATATAGAGAAGGCAGAGGTCTGAGACATGAAACCCAGAGCTCCCTAAAACAGTGGTCAGAAGGAAGAGGTGACACCAGCAGGGAAGCCTGAAAAGTAGTTGAGGATATAGAATAAATATCAGAAAGCTGTGATAGCCAAGAAGCCAAGCAAAAAGTGTTTCAAAACCAAGAAGTGAAAATTTATGCCAAATGATGCTGAGAGTTCACAAAAAAATGAGGGTTATAAGTTGATCACTAGATTTGGCAATAGGGAAGGGATTGATGACTTTACCAGGATGATTTCCAAAGAGTGGTGAGGACAAAACCCAAGGGAATGAATTAGAAAGAGATTCAAAGATGAGCAAGTAGAGGCAGAGTACATACAACTCAACTGGAATGTTTCGTCATCAAGATAAACAGTGAAAGTAGGCAGCAGGGGAAGAAGACATGAGACTTGGGGTCAGGACATTTTTTTTTCTCTTTTTTTTTTTTATTAAATTTATTGGGGTGACAATTGTTAGTAAGATTACATAGATTTCAGGTGTACAATTCTGTATTACATCATCTATAAATCTCATTGTGTGTTCATCACCCAGAGTCAGTTCTCCTTCCATCACCATATATTTGATCCCCCTTACCCTCATCTCCCACCCCCCACCCCCCACCCCCCTTACCCTCTGGTAACCACTAAACTATTGTCTGTGTCTATGAGTATCTGTTTCTCATTTGTTTGTCTTGTTCTTTTGTTGTTTTTGGTTTATATACCACATATCAGTGAAATCACATGGTTCTCTACTTTTTCTGTCTGACTTATTTCGCTCAGCATTAAACTCTCAAGATCCATCCATGTTGTTGGTGACAACAAGGACATTTTTTATCTTTGTAGTTTAAGATGGGAAATATTGAATATTTTATGGCTGTGGGAATGATCCAGTAGAGAGGAGAAAAAGGTTAAATGCTATGCACTGAATGTGTGCATCTCTCCAAAAGTCATATGTTGAAACCGTAATCCCTAATATGATAGTATTTGGAGGTGGGCCCTTTGGGAGGTGCTAAGTCATGAGAGTAGAGCCCTCATGAATGGGACTAGTGCCCTTCTAGGAAGAGACATGAGAAAAATGATCTCTCTGCCACATGAGGATACACCTAAAAGGTGTCCATCTGGGAACCAGGAGGAGGGCCCTCACCAGGAACTGAATCTGCCTGCCAGCACCTTAATCACGAACTTTCTGGCTTCCACACTGTGAGAAACAAATTTCTGTTGTTTATGCCACCCAGTCTGTACTATTTTTGTTATAGCAACCCGAACTGACTAAGATAGTACAGGATAGAAAATGAAGAATTGCTGGAGTTTAGGTAAAATAGGATAAGCTCCAGTTCAAAAATGGATAAGGGAGTTGGCTTAGATGGGACCAATTTTTCAAATCTAAGTGCTTTCCTTTCAGAATAAATATACTAATTGTTTCCATGTTTTCTTTTTTTAATAAAGACAACCTTGTGGGTTATATGTGAAAGATAGGTATTATTTCTTTCACCTTTCACATACCAGGAAACTGAGACAATATGGTTAAGTAACTTGCCGGAAGTCAAACAGCTAATATCAGTATCAGAGCCAGGACCCATGCTCCGAGCTTCTGAAGCCCTGCTGCAGTTCTTTCTGCTTCTCCACACAGCATGTGTGTCAGTGACACACAATGGCAATGTCACTCTCTGGGGACCAATTCAAAGCCACTTTGAATTGTATCTTGTGGTTTAACATCTTGTGGAAATTAAGACAAACTTTTGACAAATTCATTCAAAATGAGTGTTTTTAACTTTGATCTGCACCTGCCTTTTCCCCCAATCAGCCTGGCCCAGAGACTCAGAACTGACAGATGGTTGTTACAACTTATCAAGGGAGACTCCTATTCCTTTTCTTCTGCCAGTCCTTCCAGATGCATTTCTTCTCAAATGGCTGTTTCATCAACAATGTGGTTTATTCTGCTAGTAAATAGCCAAGAGAGAGACTAGACATATATTAACAGCATATATAATATAACAGCATATAATATAACAGCAGAGGGGACATGGTCTGGAATTACCAATTTGCTGGGTCTAATACTCAAACGTATATATAAGAGTGAGAATTGTTCCGCGTTGGGTGCAGTCCTGGCGTGGTCAGATCCAGGCATAGTCTACAGTACTTAAATCTGGGCATTTGAAATTCTTCTTCCCTTAATATAAATTAGGAAGTTGGAAGCTTTCTCTCTTAAACAGATTTCTTTTTCTTTTTCTTTTTTTTCCATCTCTACCACCACCGAACTTGCCCTTTAAAAATATGCTCAAATTCTTCCAAGGATAAAACCAGAGTGAGAGACAAAAGAGGATATGAATCTGGAAGGTGATCTTTGCTGTTTTGCCACATCTGCTTGAAATTCCACAGCTGGCACTGAATCCTAGAGCTTACCAGAATGACTAATGAGTCACAAGGCCCTCAGTCTTAAATGTGCTTGTGGACATGTTCAGGGATTTGACCACAACTTTGCAACATCAAGAATGAGAGGTGTGAGAGCTCCCAGACATCAGCTAGCTTATCTCTTGCCAGCTCTGGATTTTCCCTTCAGGGTAAGATTCTGCCAGATGCTTTAGCTAGTCTTGTTTTAAATATCTTAAACGATGGCACTCCCCCCTCTTTCCACTGAAAGGCTATTTCATAGACCAGTGGGTCTTATCACCACACTGTGTTTTCCAGAAAGTTGCCTGAAATTCATCTTTTGTTAATTTCATAACATAATTCACATTTACTCACTTTGGCAACTCATCTGCGAGCAGCCTCTCTCACTCATTGGCAACTATGGAAGTAAATCTACAAATGAGATTTCACCATCAGCAAATCACCCTCTATTTCTTTTTCCTGCTGGATAAATCAGCATGCTGAGAAGCTTTGGGGACTGGGCACCCAGTGGTTTTCTGCGCCTTTTAGTCTGTCTCTTCAATTATCACCTCATTACTCTCAGCCACTGCCTGGACTATTCCCATCTACCAGGCTTGTCAGGGAACTCAGTCAGCGGACTCAGTCATCAATGCAATACATTTATTAGCACTGATTCCCTCCCTGGCTCTGACCCCACCAGGATTCCTAACAAATTCCGCTGTCACCAATTACAGGGTATGGACTGTCCACAAAAAATAGACACTTTAAAGATGGTGAAGGAAGAAGACTCCACCCTGTTCCTTCTCTGGACTCCACATTTCCTGTTTCCCACTGCCATGGTGTCTTGTCTATTCTTGTGACAGCTGCTCACTACTCAAACTCTCTGATGATTTTCTTTCAGCCCATCCTCCTCAGTCTTGTCACTACATGTGGCCCCTTTGCTTTTCACTTCCACGTTTTCTCTGAACGTTCTTCTCTTTCATTTTTTACCTCATAACTCTTCTTTTTTTAATTTTTGTTTTATTGGTGAATATTGGGGAACAGTGTGATTTTCCAGGATCCATCAGCTCCAAGTCAAGTCATTGTTTTCAATCTAGTTGTGAAGGGCACAATTCACTGGCGCACGTGGGAATCGAACCTGTGATCTTGGTGTTATGAGCACCGTGCTCTAACCACTGAGCAAACCGGCTGCCCCCTCACAACTCTTATTTGAACTCTTTCGGCATATTTTTCCACCTGATTATCAATCATTCTTGTCTTTTTCTCCTTTGATAAAGACAACCCTGTGTGTTGCATAAGACAGATAGTATTTTTTTCATCTTTTCACATACTGGGAAACTGAGACAACATGGTCATGTGACTTGTGTGAGATCAAGCAGCTCATATCAGTATCAGAGCAGGACTCATGCCCTGAACTTCCGATGCCCCAGCCATGGTTCTTCCTGCGTGTTTCCACGTAGCACATGTGTCAGTGACACACAAGGGAAAAAGCCTTTGCTATCGATGCCTCCATTTTTCCAGGGAGGTGTTTCCTATCTAAATATACTTATTTTATATACCATAAAAAAAAATATCAATCTTCCAACTTTTCTTTTCATAAGAATTGTGCACCTTGGATATTGTTTTTAATGATTAAAAACAAAGGAACAGTTTCCTGCACAGTTAAATTTTTTCCCCTTTGCATTTAGGCCTAATGTAGCTCACTATCTAGAAGTGCTTAAGGACATTATGTGATGACTGAAAAGCAATTCAATGGAATTTACATTTTGAGTCCAAAAAAATTCCATTAGGCTAAAGATTTAGGAAGACAACTTTTGTTTGCTCGGTTCTTGCTTGAACTAAACACCCACCCAGCCACAATCAAACAAAACGCTCCTTTTGTCATCATGAACTGATGTCAGTTGTGTTGTTCTGCTTTAGAAACAGGACTAGAGTGAAAAAAATAAAAACAAGCAGTAACTGGAAAGGGAACAAGATCAGGAGGATGTGACTAACCTACCTGCGAGTTGCCTACTAAATCGCTTTGAATCTCCACACAATATGAACTATAGTCTGCTTCAATTTCCACACTGTGTTTCTAGAGTTTTTGCTTCACTACTATGGTTTGATCTAAAAAAAAAACACACAAAAAAACACAACACAGGGTTTCACAATTATGGCCAACTGCTTATCCCAGGCAAATTAAATTAAGCCCCTGGCATGCAACTAAACGTTTGTTTCACCTAATTGAGCAGCTAATGAGTAAGGATGAATTTGAGGTATAGTTAAAAATATTGTTTTCAAAGAGCCTTTCTGATTAGCATGCTCTGAAATGGGCAAAGAATAATATTTATGCAGCCATTTTCATAAACATGTTCAAATCTATTCGTTAAGCTCCAGGGAAGATTTCAGAGGGCCCTGTCTTGTCTTTACACGAGGTGATGTGCTCACTGCTAAAAGAGGGCTAGAACACGTCACCAAAGACATTCTGACATTTGCTGTATCAACACAGCCATCCTTAATAATGCTTGTGTAAAATGTGCTCTTGCCATTACTATCTTGGGTCTTTATTCAAGGACTGAGTGGGTCTTTACTCTGATGAAATTGCATGTTTCATTTAATAAAGGGCCCTGGTGCCACTGTGCCACTAAAGCAACAGTTAGTGAGATGGAGCAGCACAGAAACAGAGAGTTGGGGAGGATTCTCTCAAATATTAATGGTATGGAACTTGTTGCTTCAGTTCGCTATCATTTTGCTGTGTTGGCTTTTATAGTATTGAATGTCAGGTCAGATGGCCATTTCTCCCTAAGACTCTCCTCTTCCCACATTGTGTCCTTTTGAAATAAGCTTTCACTAACAAGAAAATAAATAAATGTATTATTTTCCACATTTTACAATCATTAAAAAAATACAAAAATAGTGCTTATCATGTGCCGTTTTTAAAGTCAGTTAAACAAAACTTTAAAGACAGCTATTTTCATTAACAGCTATCATTGTGACAGATGTGCCTCAAATTCCATCTATTATTCTTACATAATACATATACGAGCTTCTGAGAGTTTTATGTTTGTCTGTGTACGATACTTTTGGTTCCCTCTTTAGATCTCTTGCCCACTCATAATGAAAGAATGGAGAAAATCCTGTAGGTAGAGACTAGGATACGTGCAAGGCTCACAGATTATGTCCCCGAAACTACATTCCCTGAAAACTGAAGTCAGGTTGTTGTGGTGATAATTCTCCAGCAAATGCATGCCTTGGAGGTCCCCCATGCTTTTACTTTGTTTGATACATAGGTGAACTTGTCACATCACATTTACAAGAAGAAACACACTGGAATGTTTCAGGGACTTTCTGAATCTTTAGTGAGCTCCTATTAGATGTGTTCTGTACCTAAGTAATCTGTTTTCCATACCTGGGTCCAGAACTAATTGTCAGGGACACAAAAATGACCACCTTAATATAATTTGGCCTCTCTTTTGCTGAGCTAGGAGCATAGCATCTAGCGGAGACTTTCAAATTTCAGAACTGTTATGAAATTCAGTTGAATGATATTCCCCATCCCCACACCAAATTCATATGTTGAAGACTTAAACCCCAATACCTCAGAATGGGACCATATTTGGAGCCAGAGTCTTTACAGAGATAATCCAGCTACACGGAGGACATTAGTGTGGGTCCTAATCCAATGTGACTGGTGTCCTCATAGGAAGAGGAAACATGGAGACAAATACATATGGAAGGGGGATGATGTGAGGATATAAGGAGAAGACAGTCCTCTACAAGCCAAGGAGAGAGACCTGGAACAGATCTTTCCCACACAGCCCTCAGAAGGAACCAATGCTGCCAACATCTTGATTTTGGACTTCCAGTCCCCAGGATGTGAGATAATACCTTTCTGACATTAAAGCCACTCAGTTTGTGGTACTTTGTTATGGCAGACCTAGAAAACGAATCCATATACTCATTAAATCATCCATATCCCATGCTCATTTGATAAATAGAGACTGATCTGAAGAGGCTTCCATATCTACCAGTGGAAATCCCTCATTCTAGCTTTTGAGCAATCCTGAATAAAATAAATTCTAATTTTTCTACTCATCAGTCTGCCTCAGATTAAATTTGTTCTTATTCCTGGCTTGAGTAAGAAAATTTGATTTTGTTTGCCACCTTTAGGGGCTATAGAATTTTTCTTCCTACGAAGTAACATTAGTTCAGCAAGTCATCTCTGTCCACGCTGGGATCAAGATTCGAATTACATTCTCTTCTGGGTGCAAAAGTAACAGATGCTAGTTGTACATCATTTTGGTGTTCACTTACTATACCAAAATGTATAGCAAATATCGGCTTCCCTTTATGTAACATATGTACAACTATGAGATACACACACACACATCCGTACACACACATGTGTCAACCTACTTTTCCCCTTTCCACAAATTCTAGCTATGTACCCTGAGTGGTTCACCGTGGAGGTCACAGGTAGAGCTCTCACCTGGAATGAGAAGGAAGAGAAGGAACTTAACACGCATTTACCATCTACTATACGTATACAAAGTTAAGACATATATTATCTTAATACTCACAACAACCCTGTAAGATATACATTATTACTTTTACAGATAAAACTAAACGAATTCAGAGTGGTAATGGACACTCACATTTTAGTGTCCTGGACAGGTCAGATTATCTCCCTTTTTACCCGAGTCTTCATTGCAGTCCCACCCACACACATATATCCAGGCTTCCTCCTCAATCAGAAACTTCTGAAAGGTCCAGAAAAAGAAGCACTGTTCAAGCCTCACGACCACAGCTCAGCTTCCTCCTTGAAAGTTTCCATAGCAGGGCCATTAATTGGGGCCAGGAGAACCTGAAGACAGGAGATCTCTTCTCCCTACTTGTCAGGACTCGGCCCACAGCCCATCCATCTCACAGGCGCAGGGAGTGTTTAATGAAGCCGATTTGGATCAGTGGAGATCTATGTTCAAGACATTCTCCAAAACCTCTAAAATGGCCTGGAAATGTGCCTATTTTTGGCAAGGAGTCCAGTGCTTATTGTGGTTCTATTTTTAAGTAAACCTCACTAAGATTTTTTAGGTGCCTGATCTATTGGAAACTCTTTCAATTATTCAAATCAATTCAATCAGAATTTATTGAGCACCTATCCTATGCCAAGCACAACAGAAATATAAAAAGATCAGTAAGATACTGCTCCAGGAACTTGAGGAACTAGGAAGATGCAATAAACCCACAAATAATGCTGAGAGGCAAAGATGAGAGCTATAAAGGAATAGAGATAAAGAGCTACACAAAAGCCATCACTTCTGGCTGGGAAAAATCAGAAAAGACACCATGAATAAGGAGATAGCATTTGATACAGACCTTTAATAATTCATTCAGTCAGTCAGTCATTCAATCACTATTTGAAGAATATCTACCAGGTGACAGGCATGTATTAAGCATTCAAGACAGAAGAGGGACACAATTCTTACCCTCAAGGCACCTACATTCTAGTGATGAATTAGACAATTAGCAGGTAAACAAATTAAGTAGCTTTCATAGAATTAACGAAAGCAAATTAATATGGCTTTTTATGGACACTAAGAATTGAATGAACGGAATGCACCAATAGTATTAATTTGGGTGGATGGTGGTGGTGGGTGGGTAGGGTACCCACTTTGGCAAAGTGGTGAGGGAAGGTCTTGCTAAGTAAGTGATTCTTAGTGGAGATCTGGGGAATGAGGAAAAACTGGCCGTTTAAAAACACAGGGTTGAAATGTTCAAGAGACCATGAGCAGTAAGTGAAAAGTTCCTAAAAAGAAAATGGACTTGACATTATCATGAAAGATTCAAAAGATCAGTGTGGCTGGAGAATGAGACGAATAGGCAGGCCGATTTGAGATGAGGCTGGAGAAGCAGCTGGGGTTCCAGTTTTACAAGGCATTTGTTCGCAGGAAAGATTCTGGATTGTCTCCTAATGATAGCAGGACTTTTGAACAGTTTTAAATTGGGCAGAGGCATGAGGTCAACTTGCATTTTCAAAAAGGAACTCAAGTCCGAGTACCACGTGGAGAATGGGCTGGAGCTGGTCCATTTGCAACACTGTGTTTTACACAAGAGTAAATTTGGAGATACAAAGGTAGATGGATTTGAGACACATTTTAGAAGAAGAAATAACAGGAATTTACTAGATTGAGGTGAATCTGGGCATTTAAGTAGGCAAAGCTTAAAAGCTGGGCATTTAAGTAGACACATTTTAGAAGAAGATACAACAGGGATTTACTAGATTGAGGTGAAGCTGGGCATTTAAGTAGGCAAACCTAAGCAAGGATTTAGAGGAGGAAACTGGTGGGTTTATGTGGGCTGCAGTGAGACAAGAACAGCGTAATTCTTCTTTGCAAAAGTGTCCTGGGGCATGAAATAGCGTTATCTCCACCCCTCAATTCCAGCTTTATTTCCCACCTCCCAGACATCTTGGGGAATGAGTCTTACTGCCACATTTGTAATTGATGTCAGACACCAGTCCCCAGTCAGACACCACAGTGCCATCTCTGGTCTGGACCCTGCTTCAGTAGGCTCTAATTACTCTAAGGGGCCAACTCTTAACTTGCTACCCAAGCTAATTCCACTTCTCTTTCAAGTCACCGCTCTAATTTATTGCAACTGGCCACGGATCCTAATTACTATTATAACAGCAGAGCTGGGGACAAAATATGGCTTTAAAAAATATTGTGAACTGCCTGATTAGAGATAAGTAAGAAAGCAAGGTTAGGAGAGAGAAGATTGTGATTAGTATCTGACTCTTGCCCTGTTTGTGAGAAAGAACCAGTATTTCCTATTCATGTGCCACAAAATATTCAACATAGTGTTTTGTACACAGTAGGTGCACAAAAAAGAAAGTGGCCTTTCTCCCTTAAAGGTAGGGAAGCTAAAGAAGTCTTTCTGGAAACAGAATGCACAAATTGTGGGGAAACTCCACTGCCCTTGTAAAACTATCAAATGGGTGATGCCTAGTTCTCCAAGAATAAAATAACTGAGGACTTTAAAGGAAAGGATAAGGATGAGCTCTGAAATAGGCCACCCACATATTTCCAGACAGGAAGGAGAGCATGTGGGAAGATAAATACAGGACCTTAAACGGAATAGAGAGGCTTAGAGAAGAAATGGAGAATGTGGAGGGTTTCTAGTATTTTGCCTACAAAATTCTTCAGAGTTCTCCATCAAAACAGAACCAATAGGATAGATAGATAGATAGATAGATAGATAGATAGATAGATAGATAGATAGATGATAGGTAGGTAGATAGATAGATAGATAGATAGATAGATAGATAGATAGATAGAGACAGACAGACAGACAGACAGACAGACAGACAGACAGACAGATGATATTATAAAGAATGGACTCATGTTGGGGGCGGCCACTTAGCTCAGTTGGTTAGAGCGGCCAGTTAGTTCAGTTGGTGCTCTTAACAACAAGGTTGCCAGTTCGATCCCCACATGGGCCACTGTGAGCTGTGCCCTCCACAAGCAAATTGAAACAACTACTTGTCTTGGAGCTGATGGGTCCTGGAAAAACACACTTAAAATAAATAGAAGTTAAAAAAAAAAAAAAAAGAAAAAAGAATTGGCTCATGCGCTTATGGAGGCTGACAAGTTCCAAGATTTTCAGGGTGAGTCAGCAAGCTAGAGACCCAGCAAGCTGATGATATAGTTCTAGTCCAAGCCTGAAGACCTGAGAACCAGGAAAACCAATGGTATAAGTTCCAATCCGAACGACAGCAGGCTCAAGACTCAGGAAGAAATGATGTTCCAGTTTGAGTCCAAAGACAGGAAAAAGCCAATATCCCAGTGCAAAGGTGTTCAGGTAAAGAGAATTTTCTTTTCCTTGGGGGAAGGTCAGACTTTTCGTTCCATTCAGGCCTTCAATTGATTGGATGAGTCCTATCCACATTAGAGAGAGCCGTCTGCTTTATTCAGTCTATCAATGTAAGTGTGAATCTCATCCAAAAAACACCCTCACAGAAACACCCAGAATAATGTTTGATGGAATATATGGGCACCCCATTACCCAATCAACTGACACATCAAAGTAACCATTACACAAAAGTGCCCAAAATTTATTTTTTTCCTACTTTAACTCCATAACTCAATTTTCCTTTAGGGAACCAAACCTTGCCCACACTCAGTCTATGTAGTTTGTCCAAGGCTGACCCCAACCTTGAATTTCTGGAAATGGGCAATCAGAGAATTCCAAAGCCCTACATAGAGTGACTAATTTTGAGACAGACCAGTGAGTCTCAGATGCTGGAACTTTGGTTATAAACTGTTAAAAATGAGGAAAATAAAATGAAAAGAGAAACTTTCTGCTGGGGTTAATATGCTGGGAGGATATAGGAACTTCTGGGGACTACAACGTGGAAAGGACCTACAGAAAGATGATGCCAACGCAGGAGAACAGAGCTAAGAGATGAAGACAGAGAGAGAAAGAGAGAGACAGAGAGAGAGATGAGAGAGAGAGAGAAACCAAGTCCTGGTAACATGGTTTGATTTGAGTCCCTGACTCAACTTAACCTGGACTTTTTCGTTGCATGAGATAGTTGTTGGAGTTTCATTTCACGGTTAAACTAGTTTAAGGTAAGTCCTCTTCTTCTGTAAACAGTGAGTCCCAACAGATGCTGTGAGCACATTACGCTCAGAAAAATAAGCCAAGAGAATGGGTCTTCCTTGTCTAAGGAGCAGAGAGCAATCAGCTGGCAGCTCAGCTTTCCAAATGGTCCTTCTGAACTAAGTTACAACACTACTGAAGGCAGATGAGTAAGCTGGCCTTAGCTCCTGAGCCTGAAACCAAATCTATCAACTACTAATGTCACACTATTAACTGGAAGGGATACTGTCCCTGAAATTCCATCACTTTGACAATAAATATCATCTGGTGTCATTTAATGTGAGCTTATGCAGTAGACTGTCAGGGCTGGGATTGGGGAGACTGAGCATAGAGCTTTTGTTCCTGTTGCTCTGAGTGATGGGAACAGAATTTGGGACCCTGGATGGTTCCAGGGATAAGTGAGAAGTACAAGCTGAGGTTCTCTTGACATCAGCAAGATAGTGACATAGGAAGCCCTGAACTCTCCTTCCATCCACAGACACAGTGACACAAAAGCAACACATGGATTAACACCCTTTATGAGAAATCCAGGAACTAGATGAGAGGTTCCTGCACCCTGGGAAAGTGCAAATCCAGCCACATGAAAAGCAGTGAAACAAGTAGAGAACCCCTTCATGGCATGATCCCCGCGCCCCCAGGTAGAACACCATATGGTCGAGAGGAAACTCCCAGCTCCAAGTTACTGCCTAAGAAGAAAGGAGTTGGACCACACATCTAGTGTCCCAACTTTTCTGAGTGCCTGTGTCTTGTCTATCTCAAAGAGTGAACAGAGCCCTGCATTTGCTAGCTGCCTGGGGTTGGTGTAACAGTGACACAAAAGTGCCTTGGAAGCACAGAGTGACTCATTTGCCATCTGTAGGAATGTAATCAAAAATGTTTTCCACCACTTTGGGGCCTAGTATCAGGGGAGCAGTACCTCTCCTAAAAAAAAATAGTTTCTATCACTTAATCTTGAAATCTTGTAACTGGTCAGATTTTTCTTCTTTGTTTTGATCAGTTGGATGCTTAGAACCAACATATGGCCTATTCTAACGTAACTCTAGTTCATTATGACAATCATCTCATATCCTAACTTGAGCCCTGAATTTATCTTATTTTCTAAACATTTCTCATTTCTTTTCATTCCATTGTGCTCTGTTACCTTTGCCTAAAATATTCCAAAGTCTTTGGTAATGAAGCATATATTAAATTATATATATCTTAAAAGTAACTTTTCATTTAAAATAAGATTTTTTTAATGATAATTCAAACAGCGATAGTAATTCTTTTATACTAACCCTATGAATCTAATTTAAATAAACAAACTAGTATGTACTACTTCAAGAAATTACAGGTAGATCTATAGGACAAAGCAATAGCTAAGAAACCAATTCTAGTATATATAATAATTTAGTGTAAGGTAAATGTAGTACCACAACTTAATGGGAAAAAGAATGAATATTTAATCAATAGTGCTTGAATAATTAGATCACTATTTTGAAGAAAAAGGTTTACCTTAATCAAATAAAACTTCTGATGGCTTCAAGAGTGAAATGTTAAAATTTTGCCTCAAACAAATGAAAAAATATATTTAGTACTTATCAGATCTTGATATTTAGAATGCCTTTTAAAGAAGTAACCATTGTAGACATCAAAAGAGGAAAGGACAGTAGAATTGGTCATAAAATAGAAAACTTTGCTATCTCAAAAAAAAACACCACATAAACAATCTTAAATGGCAAACAATATACTGGGAGCTATTATTTGATATGAACTATGCTATTTCAGCAATACATCTTTAAGATGCAAAGAAAAAAGTATGAAAAGACCTCAAACTAACATGGTTATAAAAGTGGGCTGAGGGCTATAACAAACAATTCAGAAAAAGAAAAAAACACGAAGTCCCATTAAGTATAACCTATTAACACTCCTGTTTCTGTAATCTTAACTTTTTAGGGTTTTACTTAAGAAAACAGCCTGTGGTGAATCAGAGATTCATTTTACCAGGATTTGGATGGGGCATTCTGGAAAATGGTGAGAAACTGGAAGTATCCTGCATGTCTAACAATAAAGGAATAACTAAATGAATTTTAAAGATAATGTACTAAACTGGGGAAAAAACCTCATAGAACTATTAAAAAAAACCAATAATTTTAAAAAATGCCAAAAAGTATGATTCCAAGACTATGTATGTAAACAAATACAATAAAATAATAGGTGGTACAAATATAAGTAATTGGTAAAGCAGCTTTCTTTTTGTTTTCTGAATCATCTACAATGAGTATATGTTAACTTTACAGGCAACACCAAAAGTTTTTAAATAGAGAGGAATTTTTAAAAAAGAATTTATTTCCTTTGTATATTTCACTGATCTTCAGAGATAAAGAGGAAGAGGAAAAACAAACAAACAAACAAACAAACAAACCAAAGAAACATTTAAACTAGTCCCTCAAATTTCCCTCTCTCATTCCAGAACGCAGCCACTGGAGGGCTTACACAGCCTAAATACAGCCCGGTCCCTGCAGCTGCTTCAGGTAGAGGGTGGGACAGCGAAAACCTTTTCTTCTCAGAGGCTCAATTCCCAGTTCTTCTTGCCTCCTGGTCCTGCCAGGCCAACCTCACAGAATGAGGGCGGGTCGGGGGTTATATCTAAATGTGGTTTAATACCATCAGACTAGATACTGAGGAGCTGGCTAAATGCGGGCCTGGCTAACAGAGACGCTCTATAGAACCTGCACAGAGAAAAGATCCTGTGCTTTGGTGTCTTACAAGTCTGGGTGACCTTCAGGTTCTCCCTCCTTCCTGTCTCCTGAGTGACCATAGCAAAGCTACTTAACTTCCTTGAGTCTCAGTTTCCTCAACTATAAAATAGAGATTATAATGTCTACCTCATAGTGCTATGAGCAAGGCTTCTCTCCAGGCAGCACATACTGGTACAGCTGTATTGACTGTTACAATATTGAAATTCTCCAGTAAACTGGTAAATAAGCACAAGCCCCTACACTATTCCCATGTGGCTGCCTACTCACTGACGCTTCCCCATAATCTAGTGGGGCTCCTAGGTCCCCCTGCTTCAGCACCATTTCAGGGTGCCATTTGAATCACCCATGAAGGTGCCTTGTTAGTTGCTAAATATTTTTAATATCATCCCTGCTTCTGGGAATTAAATATGAATGAGGTGATTCACCTGGGTGAAACTCATAATGATTTGGAGCTCTTTTTCCAAGAAACATATACTTGTAGTAACCTAGCCAGATGAAGAGGATTTTCTTTTTTTTTTTTAAACTTTCATTTATTTTAAGTGTGTTTTTCCAGGACCCATCAGCTCCAAGTCATGTAGTTATTTCAATCTAGTTGTGGAGGGCACAGCTCACAGTGGCCCATGTGGGGATCGAACCAGCAAACTTGTTGTTAGGATCACTGCACTCTAACCTACTGAGCTAACCAGCTGCCCTTCAAGAGGATATTTTTGCTCTTTGGGGCTAAGGTACTTCCCTTAAAAAGATAAGAAAGACTTGAGGAGAGAGTGAAAGAGCAGTGAATAGTGTGACCCCAAAGCAACTCTCTTGGCCTTTACCCACGGCATATCGCAAGTTCAGAGAAGCAGGCACAGTCACCTGTTCATTACGCCTCATTATGCAATCACCAAATCACCAGAAGTGACCTTCCTTAGCCTTATTACTTGCATGCGAAGAACAGAACTAGTTTTTTGTTTGTAATAAAAACAGTTTTTCTGAAGAGAAACTACATGGCCAGAGATTTTAATAGATTATCTGAGAGTTTTTGACACTGATAATGTTTGAATAGAATTTCTGGCCTATCTTGCTTCAGGGCTGGGTTGCCAACTCTTCAGGAAACAGAGGCTCTAAGAAAAAGAATAAGCAACAACAATAACAACCTTAATTTATGATTCTGGTCTTTTCTTGAGGGCTTTTTGTCCATTCCTTAGAAGAGATAGGCCTAGCACAGTCTGCTGAGCTACTTCATGGGCATGACCATTAATTCTGGCAGACACCTCTCGAACTGGATAATCAACACTCTTACTATTCTCCAAAACATACATATATTTTTGCCCTTTTATGAGTTAACAAGAAACCTCTGGATACTGATAATCTAACACAAATTTGTTAAGAAAAGAATCATCTAAATGTTCTAGAAATATGCACATTAATAATACTAAAGTGAATATAATTTACACAAGAAATACTTCTTGTTCTTGATTAATCTGCTACAAAAAATAACATATGATATTAAATTGGGGCAGCTTCCAGGGGTGTTGTGGTTGGAGTAAGAATTATACTAATGTGAGTGTATTTAAATAGGATACAATTCAGATACTTTTCTTCACATTTGATTTCCTGTTTAAAAAAAAAAAGTGACTGTCTTAACACTATATGTTCTATTGGTTCTCAGTCTTTGTAAAGTTTGGGGGAAAAGAGAACAATCCAAATTCTTGTGCCTAGGTCTCTTTTTGGCACCTAATTTGTACAGTCTGTTATACCGATTTGGGAACCTGCTCCTCACAAGGCTCCAATGCCCCTAAAGACAATCTCATGAACTATTATTGTTTTGTTTTGTTTTTCTCAAGGATCAGAAACCTTCTGACCCTCATAACCAGACTTTGGATGAGGGCAACTTGTTGTTTTCACCGGTGTTCTTGTCTGTGACAAAGGACAAATCAAGTCTCCAAAAGACTCATCTGTTAGCTTTTCCTGATGACTTGTATTTCAAGGTCTTCCCTCTCTAATTAGCCTCCCCAAATGGACTGTTTAATGCATAAGTAATCTTGAACTTGCTCTTTTCTCTGACTGAAGAGAAAATTGCACTTCATTTTGTTGAGCTGTGGTGCTTATGTTGCACATTTATCAATGAGTGATATTTTAGAATTCTAGATGGCAGCTGTTCAGAGTTTCCTCACTGGCAATATTAGATCGGAAATTACTAATGGTTAATATATAAACCCTGTTTAATATGCAATCCAACCAAAATTGTTCTAAATATTTAGCATCTTAAAATCAAAATATTTTCTGGGATATATTAGTCTAATGTCAAATAGACATTCTTTTTAGGATCTAGAGGAAAGTTGAATTTATCACATGGCCAAATACATCATTGATAACAATATAATGCAGTACGTTGATTTGAATATATTCCTAGCTCTGCACCTACATCATTTAAATATTTTTCTATTATTTTCTTCTCAACAGAAAATAAAATACTTCAAAAATATTTTGTCTGAAAAAAAATGGCCATGTTTTCTTTGTGTTGTTTTACCAAGTTATTTTTTAAAGTTTGTTTTTGTTTGTTCTTCTACTGCAATTAAGAAGTGGAACTAAATATGTACACAGAAGCTGAAATACAACTGGCAAATGGAGTTCACGACATGATGCCTTTCAGTGCTGATACCACACTTGTGAAGGCAACAAACAATAGTGTCTCTTCTGTCCTTTAAAAACTGGCAGAGTTTCCTTGAAGATTTAGGAAACCATGGAAGGATTGGACGACAAGTACTCAGGGGACCAAGAACCCAGGGTATTGAAAAAAACTGCTTTAATTTCCCTTTCTAAGTGTTATAGTCTTTACCTTTTTATAGGAGCCTTGAATTGAATAGAGAGTAGGAACAAAAGTTACAAATTGTGAGATTTGGGAGCAAGGAGATATCAACCAAGCAAATACCAAATTGAGGAGAGTCACAGAATCAAAAAACCGATACTCCACGATTCAATGGTATAAAAAGGGTGCTGTGGGATTGACTTCACAGAAGGAGGAGGCACTTACCAGGTAGAAGAGGAGAAGAGGAAGTCCCAGACACAAGGAAACACAGAGGCGGATGAGTGCTCACAGGTTGTGTACACACAGCCCCACCACCCGGTGTACAGATCTGTCTCCACTGAATGAAACAGGAGGGTAGCATAGGACCTGTTCTTGGTCTAGGCTGAGGCTCTAAGACAACAGGTAGAAACTCCTCCCAGATTCCAAAATGATGCACAAGACTACCTCTGCAAAACTTGTAATGGACGTGATCAAAATCCAGTTTTGCCTTTCTCAAAAGAAAGGCATAAAATGGTTGAAATTAAACACCTGGAAAATAGCAATTAGAGAAAAAAATTACTTTAGAGAGGTTTGTCACGGTGCTAAAATCTCATCCCTTCCTGCAACCCATACCCTCCCCAACCCTAAGAAGTTCATGTGGTTAAGAACGCTGGTATAGAGGGTTCAAAATTATACACTTTGAGTAAAAATAAACTTTCTTTATTCCCTACTATTTTCTGTCTAAAGATGCCTCAGTCCTTGATAGTTCAAAATTGGATCTCCCTCTAAATATTGTTCTGCCTTCTTTCCTTTACCTCATCCAGCTTAGGTTGGCATCTGGACATAAAAGTATACTTGCCTGTGACACATAAAGTAAATGAAATGTCCTTAGGGTTGTTTATTGTCCTCTGGATCCTTGCTGGTCTCTGATACGTGAGCTTGTTTGGTCTGGTGCTCAGCTAACCCTTGTGGCATGCATGGAAGTGCCTTTTCCCCATCTGGTGCCCTGAAACACCATGCTGGCATGCTCTGCTGAAGTCATGGCTCTATTTATAAAGTTACGCTTGCAACGTCTTCTTTCTAACCCCAGGCCTCTTCTGGTCCACTGCTTGTTTCATTTCTCATCTCTGCCAGGGAGATAGTCTATGGTAGGACATGAAGACACAGGTGATATCTAAAGCTCTGTCCTCTAGACACATCCCTCAGCTGTTTCTAAAAGCCTGTCTGGAACCATGTTAGATATAATGTGATATCAACTGTGGGAAGGTTGTGAAATATATACTAGGATAAGCCCACTGTTCTGGAATATGTTTCTACCATATATTCCAACAAAGAACAACCTCAAGGAGGCCCAACAGCTGGGGTGTTCATGTATGATGACTTATATTTTTTCTTCTTTCTCCTCCTAGCCACCTCCTCTCAGGAAATATGAAGGCTTTTCCCCGTTCCTCTTAGGTGGAAATGTCTCTTATAGCATACAGTATCAGTCCTCTCTACATTCTGACTTATAATAAAATCCAGTGATCCAGATTCCCTAGGATTAGTATTTCACTTGTAAGAGGAATTTTGGCAAATTTAAACTGCCTTTTTGCCCTCTGTGAACAAAGTCTGGTGTTCAATATTATGGTCTCACTATGAATTTTTTTAAATATGGTTTTCCACTGATAGCCAAGAAATGACTCCTCTGTTCCAACCTCCTGTGAAATGATGAAGTCCATTGATTTAATAAGTACAGAGCCACACAGCAACATGATTTCTGGGAATGAAAAAAAATGTCAGTTTAATGTTTGCAAAAATATTATTCCTGTAAAAATAATAATCTACATTGATCTGCCTTTCAGAAACTGGAAGCTAAAAAAACAATTTATGCAAGTGTAACCATTGCATCTAGGGACATAGATGGTAAACTTCTTATGACCAAATATTGTTGAGTTTCTCTACTTTGGGGTCTTTTACAGATGCTGGAATCACAGAAACATAGGGAGCATAGGACTTGATAGATCACTACAGAGAAATTTGGTACAATGAGGAATGACTTTTCCTAAGAAACTAACGACATTACTAGTATTCACTCTTTATAACTTGGCCCCAATCTAGCACTCCAGTCTCCTTTCCCATTCCTTGCTTGTTTCAACCCTTTCTTCCAACAAAGCCAGATAACCCCTGGACTTTTGGATCCACTGATTGATTTCCTTTATCTGTGCCTTTGCTCTCACAGTCCCTTCAATGGGAATGCCCCAAGATTAGGGTTTTAAAGAGTAGTCAACAAATCCATTAGGGTTAAGTGAGTATCAGAAATCTTTTTTCTCCTGCTTATATTTCCATCCAACAAGGTAATGTTTTGTTGCTAAAAGAATGGAAGCAGCAAATTTAGTTAGATTCATTTTACGGAAAAAAAAAAAAAAAAAAAAAAGTAAGGACCATAGTGGTATCTTACTTTGAGGGGGAAAGAGATTATGTCCAATTTCCATTTGCTATAATTTGTGTATTGTTTTCCAAAGGATTTCTGAGTGGGAGCCATAAAGCTGAGTCTGGCTCTGAGAGGAGGGAAAAAATGGGAGAATAAACACTGAACAGGAAGCAGGGAGACCACGGTTGTTACCATAGTGATGAACATCCAGTCTGGATGGTGATGTTGCCGGCATGTGCTAGTGAGTGGGAGAAAAACCATCTTCCTTCTGGACGAGTATGGCTGAGGACCGAAAAATCTGCGATGACCAATTTAACTTTCTACTTGACAGCTTAAATTGTATCTCTATAGATAGAGCCAATGTTTATTAAGCATCTACTAAATGATTGGCAATGTGCTGGGGATATTACAGGCTTTGGTGTATGGAAATCCAGAAAGTTAGAGACTGAAATCTCCATTTTCCATATGAAGCAAGTAAGGTTTCAAGAGGGTAATTTGTTATTTAATGACCTAGCTAGTGAAAGGACAGGGCCAAAATATAAATCCACACCTTTAATTTAATTTAGTCTAATTTATGTTCAATGTATATCTATTTTCACCAAGCCACAGCTATGCTTGTCAAACGACATGGCAGGAAACTCACATCCCTTTGAATAATGAAATTTAGGGAATCTCAAGCTTTGACATTTTATGGTTTTTCTTGTGTTGCAAGTTTTCTAGAAAAATAACTGATGTTAAAGTTTTCTTTCCTTCATTTATAAACTGAATTTCTGATAACAGCTTAATTAATTAAGAAATGATCCTAAATGACATTTTTAAATGTATTTTGCATTAATGTGGCAGTATCAACAATTTACTGACTGCAAACATTGTCTTACTTATATAGCTAGGCAAAGACCATGAAATTATCTCAGACATTCTTTTTGTTCAAAAAGAGAAATACCTTTGAATTTTTAACAATCTCATATCACCACTGAACACAATGAACAATATCAAAAAATTAAAGGGCCCTATAGTTCTATTCCTATTCCTATCCCTACTGTAAAATAATAACTGCTGGGTGTTTTTCCTTTCTGAACATTTATGCAGAGCATAATGGTTAAGAGTGTGGATTCTCATTCCAGCTTTGCCATTTATTAGCTGTGTGACTAGGCAAATTAACCTCTTAGCCCTTAATATCTTGTCTGTAAAATAGGGATACTAATACTCCCTCCCACATGTGACTGTTATATGGCCTACATGAGATGAGATAAATGATCTTAAGTGCTTAGCACAGTGCTTGGCACACTAGCACTTTATAAATGGTTGCATACATATGAATATCTCTCTATATATATTGTTTAAATAAATAGATCACACTGTATATTTTGAGCTCTAATTCTCGCTTAATAAAATATCTTTAGACATATTGCCATGCCCATATGTAAGTATCTACACTATCAGTTGCTGCATAATGCTTTATAATATGTTTTGTCCTCACATGACCTTTCTGTAGTGTGTGCCTGTGGAGAGAGGCAGCTCTCTGTGCCTCTATTTACAGAGGCACTAATCTCAACACAGGGCCCCACCCTCATGACATCAGCTAACACTAATGACCTCCTAAAGGCCCCACCTCCAAACACCGTCACAATGGGAGGTAGGGCTTCGACATATGAATTTTGGTGGGACACAAACTTTCAGCCCAGAACACACTGAACAGAGGAACACATTGTTAAATTGTGAATGTTGATATGCAACATTAGGTTTTCTGGAATTTACACTCCCATGTGAGCGTGCCCAACTCCATGTATCTCATCATTAGCAGGTTTATTGTTACTCATTTTATTGTTTGCTAATCTGATAGTAAAACATTATACCTAATTGTAATTTGCATACCTTTGATTATTCATGGTGATAAACACATTTTCATATGTTTATTGGTGAACTATATTTCTTCATTTGGGAATTTCCAGTACATAACTTTTGTCAATTTTCTATGTTAATATTTTTCTCATTGATTTCCATGAGTTCTTTATACAGTAGAGATGTTAATTAACTCTTACCTGTCAATAATTATCCACATCATACTTTTCCATGGCATCCAGACTTGATCTTTATAATACTCACTGGACTTAAACTTGCTTGTTCAATGTGGGTTCACTCTGTAAATCACAAGGTCCACGAGGCCAGGCCTGTACTTGTCTTATTCAGTATTTTGTTCCAAGCACCAGCTACAGTATCTGGCCCATAGCTGGTGCTCCAATACTGTTGAATATATTAAGGAATAACACATACATTGTAAATATTTACCACTGTAGGTATATATTTTTTCCTTTAACTCTATTTATGGTATCTTTGGCCATTCCCTTTTTATTTTTTCTAATCAAATTTGCCTATTTATTTTTACAGCTCTCAAGTTTGTACCATGCATAGGAAGGCCTACTTCACTCCCAAATGGTTAAAATAGTCTCCTGTACTTTATTATCTTCCTAATCTTAATTTTTCCAATTAGAGTCTTTAATCTCCACATTATTTTTGCATGTGTTTGAGGTAGATACACAATTTTATTTTTCTCCAAATAAAGACCATGCTATTTATGGAATCATCTACCTCTTTTACCATCAATGTGAAATGCAATCTTTATCACTTTCTATGTAGGATAGATGCTATATATGTATGTTTCATTATGTGATGGGTCAGATCTGTATTGTTCTTTAAAATGTTTTTTGGTTTTTTTTTCTAATCTCATGCAAGGACATTTCCAGGTAAGTAGGGTGTCAATTTGTCGCGTCTCTGTTGAGTCCAGACATTCCCTACAGAGTGAGCCAATCAGCAGAGCATTGGATCAGAAAAATTATCTTTCAATCTTGTTTCCTTCATTAGCTTTCCAGCTTTAAGATGCACAGCTTTAAAAGATCCATAATCATACCTGTCTGACCTGCTTCACAAAGTTAATGTGAAACAAGAGAGTGCAAATTGATCTGCATATTAAAAGTGCTCTAAAATTAAAAGTTCCTGAGAAGTGAAAATTATTCATAGTCTCTATTATTGACAAGTATCCAACGATTTCATCTTAAGACTTTACCCAAATTGATTGGAACTAGATGAGTAACATTCTGCGGTAAATGGTGGAAAATCCCTGAGAATATCTTCCTGTTTTTTTTTAATTCCAAGTTGTACCCTAAACGGCTAGTGGATAAGTAATCCCACAAAATGAACCCAATACTGAAAGGGCTCTTGTCTAGTCTTGTGCTTCTCTCATTTTGGCACAGTGCCGCGTCTGTCACAAATCACCATAATCCTGCAGCCCTTCATTCCCTAACAGAATCGCCTCGCAGACTGGGGAAAGCCCAGGTGTGCTTCTCTATAAGGGCAGTGGGGTGGATTGGATAAGGGTATTTGGGGTACTATATTAGTATCCTGAGGCTGCTCTAACAAATTACCACAAACTGGGTGGCTTAAAGCAATGGAAATTTATTCCCTCACAGTCCTGGAGGCCAGAAGTCTGAAAGAAGGTGTCAGCAGGGCTACACTCCCTTCCGGGGGCTCTAGAAGAGAATCCTTCCTTGACTCTGCCAGCCTCTGGTAGCAGCCAGCATTCTTTGACTTTCAGCCATATCACTCCAGTCTGTACCTCCTCCTCACTGTGTTTTCCATTCTATCTCGTAAGGATGTTTGTTATTAGATATAGGGCTCACCCAGATAATCCACGATGATCTCATCTCAAGGTCTTCCATTTAATTACATCTGCAGAGGCCCTTTTCCCACATAAGGTAACATTAGAAGGTTCCAGGGATTAGGACATGCACATACCTTTATTGGACCCACCATTCAACCTACAACAAATGCCTTGTTTCAGAAGCAGAGGTCAGGCTCAGTCCGTGCAGTGCTTTATCAGCTTGAGACACAAGAAGCTGATATTAGCCAAATGGAAGTTCATTCCCAAATGATGGGCATGAAGTTCTGACATTTTGCTGTTCCTAAAATATACATATAGCTTCTCTCAGACTCAAACTTGCCTGCGGTTGAATGCAAAGAAGATATACACTTAATTATCTCTTTCCTGCTCCCACTCCAAATCTTCAAACTCTAAATAGAAAAGAGTCAAGACAGGATCACCAAATTAATACATGTTTCTTGATTCAAACCATCGTGATGCATCATGGAATAAGATACAGGTCCTATCACCAGCCTTCTCATCAAATCACCCTTGCAGAAGGCAAAAGCTCAGGGCGCTTCTCACAAGGCAGCCTGTATTCTTTCCTAAGCAGTTTTTTGTTCCCTTAATCTTTCGGGGCAAAGCTATACCAGGACTGATTTTTAACCACTGATGGCCAAGGACTAATATCTTTTGAGATTTAAAGTGATTTGTCTTAGTCCTTCAGTGGAAGACCCTCCTGTGCTCCACAGGTCCCTGCACTGATCTGAAGCCCATAGTATGTAGAAAGGTGGCGGCTGATTCTCAGGTTGAAACTCAACTCCATGGTTTTCACATAATCCTTTTAGGAATTTTCATTTTACTCTTTAATTTCAGGCTTCAATTCTCCCTGGAGAAAGCTTCAGGCTTAGGTTGTTTCAGAGGAAGAAAACAGTTGGCATTCACAAACACAAAGCAAAACAAAAGTAAGTTTTTGCATTAAACAGGTAATTCTATTTCCATTCTTAAAATATCTATCTACCCAAAGGTTCCTGAACCCATAGCATGGAAAAATAGGACGTCAAAAGGTTATTTGGCAAGAGCTGTGAGCGTTGCCATGGCGAACCTGTAAAAATGCATTTTATTTGATATGCTAAAATAGCTTTTTGCACACCAGAAAAAAGTGTTTAGGAAACCTTCTAATTTGGAAACTTGGCAGGGTGGCTTTAATTAGTAGCTCAGGAGAAAGATTTCTTAGGAGGTAGAATGACTTTTCCATGGCTACTTTTTGACAGAATTGAGACTAGAATCCCGATTGCCAGGCTCCCAGTCTAGTGCTCTTTCCACCACTGCTGTCACGTTTTTTCATTGTCTTTTATAATTAAAATATTCCCCAAAGTGACAACTCTGGGGATTCCGCATCCAGTGGACTCTATAGTTAGACAAGAAGTCTGTGTTTTTTCTCTCTCAAGGGCCATTAGTAAATATTTTCAGCTTTGTGGGCCTATGGGGGTCTCTGTCACTACTCAATACTGTCTTTGTAGCCACACAGCAGTCATAGAAAGTACATGATCAAATAATATCACTGTGATCCAATAAAACTTTATTTACAAACACAGGCATTGGGGAGCTTAAGCATGTGGACTATAGGTCTCAGAACCCTAGAGAAACCAAGGTTGTAGTGCAATTGCATTAAGCTTCACTTTCTGTTCTATAAAACAGGTATAATAATAGTACAGCCTTTCTAGGGAGGCTGTGAGGATTAAATGACCTAAGTATGCCAGGTGTTTATCGTGCCTGGCACATAACACTTACTAAACGTTGGCTATTATTATTATTATTACCACCACCGTTTTACTTCTGGCCATGGCTTCTAAATAAGGAAGAGAAACAAAAGAATCCACATTTAGTGATCCTTTCTTCTTCCCTTGCCCCCAGACAAGTCAAGTTCTGCCCACTGCTGGGAACGCCCACTGCTTTACAAAAATGATCAGGTAGCTGATTGTTACAATCACACAGATAACAGCATCAAACTCTGAGCTCCCGGGGGCTCCACATGCCTGAGATACACAGGTTGCCTACTATTTGGAACCCTGGCAAATTCGGAACTCCTACAGCCTGCTGGCTCTGTAACATCAGGTGCTCAAATAGGTAAGTTTTCTTTTTTGAATATTGAACAGCTTTAGTTTCATTGTTTATGTCTAGAGATTTTCATGAAGCCAGGTGCATAGTTTCAAAGATCACTCGTTTTTGCTGGTGCCACTCTGTACCTTGCATTCACGTCTAATTTGAAATTTTGTACTCTAGAGACTTTCACTATCCCTATAACTTGTTAAAACTACAAGCACTGGGGCTATAATTTTGTGTTGGAAACTTACTCATCTCTCATCATGCAAATAGGGCGGGATTCAGAATAGGTGGGCTAGTCTTTATGCAGTTTTTAACTGAATTATAAAACCTTATCGTTATTACATTTCAATGACACAGCCCTAAGAGATTGCATTACGACAAGTTCTATTACACTTTAAAATATAGACCTGTTAAAGCTAAAACCATTCTAACAATACTTTTATTAATGCATCTCATTAATTCTTTAACCTCTTATCTGGGTGACAAATATTCCTGAGTTTTTGCTGGACGAATTAAACCCGAGAGACAGTCCTGAAGTAGAGAGACTATAGACTAATAAAAGGAGCAAGTTACTTCGATACCCTGTAAATTTGTTCTCTCCAAGCTTAGAAGAGATGGTACTATTTCATTAATAAAAGCACGACAGAGTTCTGCAATCAACAGGCTCATATATACAAAAATCTACATTTCATAATTGCCTCAATCAAGCAATACATGGCTACAATGAAAAAAAATCAATCACAAATTCAGAGATATATGTGTCCTTTTCTTCCCAATTATTGGCAAGTATCTGTGGTTATATTAGTTTCCTGAAAACTACAGAGGTCTGACACATTCGTGAACTTGTTGCAACGATGTTGCTAACCTTTTTTTGATATCAGAGGGATTATTCATTATGAATTTGTACCAACTGGACAAGCAGTTAACCAAATTTACTTCATGGCTCTTGCAAATGCACTAGCTCACACGGCACTGTCTATGAGGGAGTTTTTAGCCAGTAAACAAATAACTGTATTGGAAAACTTTCCCTAGTCACCTGATCTGGCCCCCAGTGACTTCTTTCTTTACCCAAAGATAAAGGAAATATTGAAAGGAAGACATTTTGATGACATTCAGATCATCAAGGGTACTATACAACAGCTCTGATGACCATTCCAGAAAAAGAGTTCCAAAATTGCTTTGAAGTTGTGGACTAGTTGCTGGCGTCAGTGCATAGCTTCCCAAGGGGAATACTTCGAAGGTGACCGTAGTGATATTCAGCAATGAGGTATGTAGTACTTTTTCTAGGATGAGTTCGCGAACTTAATTGTCCAAATTGGAAACATGCTTCTTTCATTTCTCCTCTTGAAGTGTGTTTACAAATCAATATTAATGGCCACACTACCACACCTCCATTTTCTTCTGCAGAGTCTAAAGCCTGGCTACAGATTACGGGGAGCCTTTAAATTCAACAAAAAACATTTTCGGTCTAACTTCCAATAATTTCCCTTCACCAACTTCCAACAGACATGAGCTTGCTCGTGTTTGTGCTGTTGGTGTCATGCCATCCTCCTCTCCCACAGCTAGTTGGAGATGTACTTATAGCCTTCCAGGCTCAGCTCAAATCCTCCCACCTCCTCCTCTTCCCACATCACTCCAGGCGAAAGCAAAGTCTCCTTCCTCTGTACCCAGTAGCTATCATTGGAGCCACCACTACTAAAGTGGCTCACTTGTTCTCTGATCTTATGGCACCTTAACTCCATGCAGAACTTCTGTCCCTTATTAGACAGAAGGGCAGGATTATTAAAATCCTCTTCCCAGAGCCTGTAGCACAAGTACCCTGACCAAATGACAACTTCACTTAATGTTTATTGAAAGCTCAATGCAAAATCTAAAACCGATTGCCTTTAGGCTCTATTAAAGGGAGTCCCATAAACTCAATGAAGATGAATTTCTAGATTTTACTTAAAATATATTTTAACTTCAAAGTAATCTAGTTAACTGCACTTAAAACATCCATTTAGGAAGACATAATAAACGAATGAGTCAAGTCATTTTTCTTGAAAACTTACTTCCCATACAGCCAGCCTGAAATTATTTCAGTCCTGCACGTGGCAAGGAAATCCATCTCAAGGAAGGCATGTGCTCTGCGGGCAGTTTGGGACCGAAACAAAGGCCTCCCCCACAACTTCGATCATGCTTTCAAAGCCAACCCGTGAGGGCTGCATTTGGTTTAGTAAAAGCTGCACACATCCAGGCCCTAGAGATACATCTTGCTTGCTAGCACGGCCATTCAGACTTGGGACCGGAAAATGAGCTCAAGGCTAAGCTTGTGAATAAAATAATTGGAAAGCTATATAAAGCACGGGAGCCAAGAACCCTGGGCTCCATGTAAAGCTCTTAAAATATGCTCTTTTAAGTAGTACTCTTTCAGTTTCCCTCCTTCACCTATTTGGAGATTCAGAAATTCACTTACAGTCCTTCAATGGTATAAGTCTATTTGAAAAAAATCATAAAATATTTAAAGAGCTTGCTGATATACTTCAAAGAAGCTAGCCCCACCGACTCTGTGCTCCCACCACAGACCCTTGGTCCTCTTCCCCTCGGCCTCCAGATTTTGCTTGACATTTGGAAGGCTCATCTCGCTATGTGGGAGCCAGCTCCAATTCCACATTTGATTTCAAACATTCTCTGAGTGTGTATGCCAAAGAACCCTGTAATTTTCAGGCATTTTGCTAGTACACACATCCTTGATTCACTTTGTATTTTGTATTCACTTTGTATTTTTAAATACCCTTCTTCTCACCTTATATTTGAAAAAAAAATATATCTACACAATATAATTAAGTGCAGTTTTTAAACATATTTTGAGCAAAATGTGCAAAGTGCTGGGAGCAGTAGGGACAAAGTAAGAGGTTGTGTTCTGAGGACCTGATTTTACAGCCACGCTTTAGTCGGGCCAGTACACACACACCCATTTGGTAAAGTATCCAAACAAGAGAGCATGGTCCTGAGGCAGCGGGGAGGTGCATCAGTTTAATTTTTTCAGCTCTAACATACCACTAACCTTGACATGGCTTAAATGGTAAAGACTAATTATTTCCTAGAACAGGAAGGTTGGAGGTGGTTCATTCAGCAGATCAACATCATCAGAGACACAGTTCTCCTCATTTTAACTCGATCATCCAGTTGACTTTTGTCCTCAGGCTTGCCTCCGCAGGGTTGCAAAATGGCTGCAGCAGCTCCAGCCTCAACAGGCACACAATACTGCCTTTGAACATTGTCCTCAGGGAAAGATGCTCTTCCCTTTTGAAGAGGGAGGGGGTCTCTTCCAGAAGCCCCCAACCGACTTCCCATGATAGTTCATTCCCTACAATTGTGACACGTTAATTCCTAAGTCAATTATCCAGCCTAGAGAAGGAAATTATGACTAATTTAGACCAATCACAATTCATCTTCTGAGGCTCATGAATATCTTATACATGAATAAAATCGGGGTTTTATTAGCAAAGAAGACAGAGGGGCAGTGGCTGGTTGATAAGCAACTACAATATCTTCCAGGAGGAAGTCACATGTTTTGGAGAGATTAGGAGTGCAGCTTGAAACATTTATACTTTAATTCCTGGTAATGGAACCTTCCTGAGGGTTTTTGAACAGGAAAAGATAAACAGACGAATGCCATTAAGATGTATGCGACTTTGCAGCCTTCAATTCTGAAAATGGCCGTTTTTGTTTCTCAACGTTCACTGGTGATAAACACTTATTAATTTATTTAACACATTTTCTGAACCTCTGCTGTTCCAAGTGTGGGGATATAATGCTGAGCAAATGGCTGCGGGTCTTGCCCTCGGGAAAGTTTATATTCTAGTGGGGAAGGCAAGCCTACATAATTTCATGTTTCGCTCTGTTAAGTAGGAAAGAATCAGGAATAAAATATTCAGTGAAGTGGAGGTGGGGCTGACATAAACAGACTGGTCGAGGAAGATTCTTGAGGAGACACCTGAGCCAAACCTGAATGAATAACAAGAACCTGCCCTGGGAAGATCTGAAAGCAGAACCTTTGAAGCAGGGGAAACAAGTGTAAAGCCCTTACGAAGAATTCTTGGTGTGTTAGAGACCCATAAAAACCCGAGACAATAGTAAGAGGAAGAGCGGTAGAAAACAAGGCTGATTTGGATTTCTTAAACAACATCACACACACACACACACACACACACACACACACACACACACACACACACACAAAGCTGAGGTCGGTAGAAGGGACAAGGGCCATGTAGGGCTTTTAGGCCGTGGTGAAAAGTTTGTATGTTATTCCAAGAGTAACAGGAAACAATTTTCAACAGGGAAGAAGCTGTTTCAATTTTACCTTTTGGCTTCTATGTTGAAAGAAGAAACTTAAATGAGCAGGACTGGAAGTAGGTAGAGCTGTTAGGAGATAAAGGCAGCGGGCCATGCACAAGAAGGTGGCTTGGAATTTGGAGATGGTGGGACACGTGGACAGATGTTTACAGGGACGCTGTCTGGTAGTAGAGATGTAGGGGATGGGACGTGTTATCAAGAGTTGTTTAGAGAAGTTGGAGACAGAGACCTTCCTTCTTGCTCTAGGCCATAGTGTGCGAGTGAATCCTCTGGGGATATTGTGAAAATGTAGATTACGAGTCAGCAGGTCTGGGGTGGGGCCCGAGATTCCAAATTCCTAACAAGTTTCTAGGTAATGCCAATGCTTCTGGTCTGAGGACCACACAGAGTAGCAGGACTCTAGCACAGGATGACCTTAAATTCCATTTCTAGTTGTATTTCCTACTAGTTAGTATCTTCACATACCATGTGCTCCAGACCAATGCTATTTAATACTGCAGTTACATGTTGCTCTTTAAATTTAATTAAACTAGAATAAGAGAACAACTCAGAGGAAAGCAAAACAGAGAAGACGGTCCTGGCTGATACCATCTCATACTACGTTACAGCTGTATTTGAAGTATTCTCTATCTACCCTTAAATGTTTGTTACTGGCAATAACAAATTTCCGATTTTTGCTTAAGCCATTGTACGCTGAAGGCATCTGGCCCATTACAACCTCTCTTCAGGCATTTGTGCTCCGCTTTGATGAATGGCAGCAGCATGGTCCTGGCTAGTTCTCCCCACTCCCTTTTGAACCACCCCTTCAACCATTTAGTCACAACCCCTCTTAGCTCGTTTCAGGTCACAGATTTGTAGGGTACAGGTGAACACATGCCCACCCAAGTTAAATTTTTCTTTACCAGTTTTAATATTCAAATTATTCTGACACGTTGATAATCAAATATGAAGCCAAAGATAATTTTCATTATCTGATGATGACTTTTATTAATAGTTTCTAGCTTTTTACAGTTCGGCATATACCGATTACAAATCGATTAATCTCTTTACTGTGTGAGTCACCCAAAACAAGTCCAAACTTCCTAGTTAGCATGTATCGTTTGCCTGGCTACCCCACACATACCTCTAGAATATTTACCCTTCACCCTCCTCCATCTCCCAACTTTGAAGCAACTCTCCTAGAGCCACTGAGCTGTGTGGTGGTCAGGGCCAGCAGGCTGGCCAGCTGCCTCCAGACCCCTCTTCCTACCCGCCTTACCTTGTGGATCAGCTCACACGGACCTTCTCAGCGTCATGCCTTGGCTTTCTGTCCTCCTCATTTTTGTCCTGGAATGCATGGAATCTGACCACAATGTGCCTGTCCTAATCGGCTCAGAAGGCCCCGACCCATGGGCAGCGTGTTGCTGGGAAGGTTGCTAGACTCCAAACTCCAAGGAGATTCCAAACCCACAAGTGAACCACACCACTTGCCCATCAGCCACTTGCTTTCTACAACTATCTTTTCTAACTATTATTGAGCTTAAGAAGGAGTGATTTATTCACAAAGGAACACTACTCCACCCTACCCCTGAAAATGTTTAATATGTACAAAATATGATTTAAGAACTACTCTAGAGGACCACGTACATGATAAGATTTATCTTTTATTAGAGATCTTATATTACATAGTCCCAAAAAAGATATAAAATCTTCCAAGAGAAAATATCAAAACCTATTGATTCCAAGGTAAGCAACATAATCAAAATGAAAGCAAAGATTTTCTTCTAGACAAAGGAATGCGAAAACATTTCGGCACAAGTACAACAAAGACATGGAAAGGTAATTACAATGTTTTACAACACACTTTACAGCATTTAATTTTAATCAGTATTTGTAGAAAACAAGGGTGCTGAGTTCTCAAACACTGCAGTTATAATCCAAAATTAAAATTTCAAAAAAAAACAAAGGCGAAAGTAATGAATTACTTGGTCAACTGAATATCTGTGATAATAAATGTAATAAAACCGAGGCACACAAATATGCCACCAAGATCACAACTAAAGTGTATGGTTTTTAGTGTGTGCCAGGGACTCAATGACTTAATCAGTTCTTGACCACAGCCCAGAGCAAAAGCATCCTCTCTTCATTTCCCTGATAATTTATTCTAAAGATAAAAAGCAGAAAGTTGCTGGCTAAAGAGAATTTCTGCTTTACCTGTGAACAGTTGGTGGCAACACACTCTCAATAACACCTGACATGGGACAGATCAATCATAAACAACCCAAAGTGGCAAAACCACTGTTATTGCATCAAGATTTTTTATTTCAACTGATCAGAATTTCCAGAATGAGTAAAGCACACCCACTTCACCACAGAACACAGTGAACTCCCATAGGAAGGCTTTACTTTTAAGATGCAATGAAAAGACCGATCTTATTCCTGGAATGTCCTTCTGGCAATCCTAGTATCTACAGATGCCCACAAAAAGAAAGTGTTTTGCTTATAGCTGTTTATCCCCCTAAAATGAGGAAAGAAACTTACAGTACATGTTTATTGCATGAAATTACTTCCTTGTAATATCTTTATCAATACCAGTATTGTTTCCTTAATTACTAAAGGTGAAGGAAGTTTATGAATGTAACGTAACAATAATCTTAGGAGCTGCATCTTAAAAATCCAGATGATAATCAGACTACCTGGTGAAACGGAAATTAGATTTTAATTTGTCGATAAAGATGCTGGAATGACAGGAGGCAGGTGAAGTTTAAAGTCAGGTAATACTAAATCTATTAGTTAACACAAAGAGAATTTTCAGAAGTGTACATATTCAAAGAATCCTTTCTATGCCCAAACTGAATGTTCTAAATGTTGCTAATGTGGTTTTTATTGTAATGTCAAAGTTAACAATGATCCCAAATAAATTTTACCAAATGTACTGTAATGGCACATGGGCTTTGCACTTCACCTTGAGGTTAGCACACACATACAAAAGTTTGGAATTCATTGAACAAACATATTCTTTAATGAGATAAATCACGGTGAGCTACATATACGTGGGTTTCAAAAAGGGGTCTATTTTAAAGCATTCTCTCTTCAATATGGTTAATTCCTCTGAAATGGAAACAGTATGTGGATTTTTGTTATGAAATCCTTGCTTCAAGTTGCAGTCTCCTTGGCAGCAGCATATTTTAATTAACAATATTTTTCTTCCTTGTTTTGTTTTCTGAGATCTCAGTACATTCAAATAGTCAAAATGTTTAGAGTGATATCACCACAAATTTAACAAAACAGATCAGAAGGTAGCCAGCATGTCAGGCAACATTGTTACAATTTATGTGTCATAGAAAGTACCCACACCCTCTTCCTACCCCCATTGCCCCCTTCCCCAAACAGTAATATGGACACCAAAAGATTTAACAAGACTTATAAAAAAATAAGGCACATTTATTTTGATATGGTATTTTTTAAAATAGAAAACCCTTCTTTGAACATCTGTATTCAAATGAGCTGTGTAAAAAGACACCTTGTGGTACCTAAAATAGGTTATGGTACCTATGGAATTGCTTCTTGTATTTTAGTGACAATGGAAAAATTGCACCTATCCCACATTGTCAAGTAATGAAAATATGCCTCTTGTTCTACTACTGAATGATCTAAAATCTGTTATTTCTGGAAATACTTACAAAGGGTGGGAAGGGAGGGGTCAAGTGGTACATTAGAAAAAGGTGTGAAAATCAACTATGTATATCATAAGGGTTGATGGATTGCACTTTTCCACATATTTCAACACACACAAATTTTCTAACGTGTATGAATGATTGCAACCATTTTGGCCATTAGCTATTACCCACCAGCTTATTCCATTTTGACAAAAAATGGACATTTTGTAAAATGAACAAGGGACTAGCCACATGAATACTCACAACAATCTCTTCACAACCTCCAACACAGATATAATTAGTTAGCATTTAACCTGAGATACAATCTGTTGAGAGGCTGTCTTTAGACATTTCTTTGCTTGTTGCATTAATTCATACTGATGGTGGTAGTTGATGGAAGGAACGTAAAAAAAAACAACTGGTTGATAGCATGGCTTTTTTTTCTTACTATACTGGTTCAAAAAAATAAAAAATTAACAGAATTTATGTTCTCACAGTAGCCAGAAGCTAAAATAATGTGCTTCTTTATTGCACGTCAAATTAAGAAGTATATAAAAGCCAATACTTCCCAATCCAAATCTGAAAGCCAGGTTCACCTCAGCTGGATTCGGAATGTGCTGATTTCCATGGCACTCATGTTGATCTCACTTATATTTCGAGCGTCTGGAGGTGAATGCATCAAGGATAATGATGACAGTATGAGACTTGCAACAGAAAACTTGTTAAAAAGTTTCTGAACCAGTATCTAAAACATAAATGATAAAAATTTGCATATTCAGATCAACTTTGAAGAAAGATTAGTAATGCATCTTTATAATCAGTGAAAAACAGTATGAGACACAGTAAAACAAAATATTTGAAGTTTCTTGCAAGTACAAAAATGAGGCGGGAGGGAGAGTAAATATACTCGTGGTTGCTTGACTATATAGACCGTCCCTGGAGGGAGATGGAAGAAACTGGTAACAGGACGAGGGTGACTTGCACTGCATTCCCTTTGTACGCTGCTTGAGAACTTATGTGCAGGGGCCACTTTCAGTAAGAGAAAGGACATGTATTGGCCAACAAACTTGGAAAACATCCCATCTTCTTTCAGCCCACACTGACCCTTAAGAAAGGTGATTCTCAACCATGCTCTCCTGTTTCCAGCAGAGCTGAGAGACAGGACACAGCCCTGCCACAAGAAGGCTCCTTATGTCAGTGAGTCCCACTTATCGGGAAGGGAGGTTGTTTGAATATGTCTCCCTGGATCGTATAATCCCCTTAAGACTCAATGCTTGAATGTCTGACTACAGGTGTTCACAATCAAGTATACTCGAATCATCGACAATAAGGCAGAGGTACAAATCTAATTTAAAAAATAACAAAAATATCAGTGCTTTTTCAGCACCAACTCCACGCAGGGTGAGGTAAAAGAAATGGAGCTTATCTAAGCAGATGTAGGCTCCCTATAGTATTTTCTCTTCTTTTCAGATCACACACTAGGCACACGCTAATTTGTAGAGCTGAAACCCATACTTGATTTCAGGTGTGCCGCATAGTGGTTAGACATTTATATAATTTAGGAAGTGATCCCCCTGACTAGTCTAGTACCCACCTGGCACTGTGCATAGTTATTACCATATTATTGACTATATTCCTTATGCTGTACTTTACATCCCCATGACTATTATGTAACCACCAATCTGTACTTCTTAATCCCTTCACCATTTTCACCCTGCCCCTATTGTGTACATCTTTAGCTATATTTTAATAAAAATCTTATATGTATATATACAGAAGGTGCCAAAAAAATGTATACACATTTTAAGAAAGGAAAAAACTGTATTAAAAGTGTAATACTCAATATATACCGACAACAAAAGATGAATCCAAGTCATGTGTATACATTGTTTTGGCACCCCCGGTACATAAGAAACTGACCACTTGCCTCAGGTGTCCAGTGGATCTGTGAGGTTTTGGACAAGAGCTGGGTCAGCTGAGCTGCCTGGTGGGGCAGACCTGCCTGAGTGAACCAGCCCGACTGTGTTCTGAGTTACAGCCTCCTCAGAGCCAGAGGCAGAAGATTGCAGGTTTGTTTTCTTCCAAGGAGAGGCATGTGAGCAAGACCAACTTGAAATAAAAAATGGGCAGCCAGCAAGCAGTGGTCAGCCTGAGTATCTGTTTGGTCTGCACAGGGACTTATATGCAAATCTGGCTTCATCAGCATTTGTAAACCTGCATGTTTCCCCAGGGAATCATGATTGGAACTGAGTACAGCTGCCTTGGGGGCGGTTGCTGAATTAGTCCACTGGGCCACAGTCTCCTTGCTCCTGGTGTCTCCCTACTGCGGCCCTAATCCGCTTTAGTTAATATAAAACGTGCCTTGGCCCCTCTGGGACTCATGCTGGCCATCGGTGAACTAGATCCTACATGAATGCGTCCAAGAGAGGAGGGCATATGTGGGGTGGCTGGGGAGAAGATGCTTGCAGGTTGGAAATGAAGGCCTAAGGACCAATGAGAGCGTTGTCTAGCACCGTGCACGTGCTCCGCTGTGCATTTTGATGCTGACACGGAGAGGAGACTAAAGGTTGAGAAAGTGCTTTCTTAAGATGGGGAGACTTGAGCTTATTTGCAGTTGAGGGGAACAAGTCAAGGAAGAGGCAATGACACATTATCGTATTGTTGGGATTATTTGTGGAGAGGAAGGATTTTACAGCACACTAATTCAATGAGCAAAACAACAACAACAACAACAACAACAAAACCTCTCACCTTTCCCTGGGTGGTGGAGCAAAGCAGCCCCGTGTCTCTGCTGGAGAAGCGGCAATCAAACCCCTTCCTGTGGAGGATCAAGGCCGCCTCATCCGATTGCTTGCCATCCACCTGCAAATGAGCAGAGTGCCAACATGCCACAGTGACTTTAAAACAAACGCTGCCACTACTGCACACTCTGCTGTCTTGATGTATCTCCAAATCACACAGGCTCCTTTGATTGAGCAGGAAAGCCAGGCAAAAGCATTTCCTCTCAGCTTCCGTGTGCAGTGTGCTCATCCACCTGCTACAGCCGGACCCCTCCCCCAAGGAGTCAGGTGATAGTATGTTCTAGGTTCCCAAGTCACCTCAGGCCGTGGTCTCCCCACAGTTCTTGAGGATTTCGGTTTCCTTTCATCCACATATTACACACTGCTTTATCAAACTTTCTTCAAATAAAGCGTTTCATTTTTATTTATTTTTAACATCTGTATCAGTTGAATAAAGTGTACCCAAATTCAGTCCTTATCTGGGCACTGAATGACATTATCATCCATCTTAAAACTGAAACATGCTTCTTTATTGAATACTAATTTTTGCTAATTGAATTAACATTTTTCATCTTTAACGTATTATTAAATTCATTATTATCTAATATTAAGTTCATTATTTTTATATAAGAGACATCTGAATTAGTTATGCTTATCACTTGCTAGGCCAACCACATTTATTAGCTTGGAGTATCATTTAAATTCATATTACGGAAGCTATTCTTGTGCAGGCAAAAAGCAAAATACTAAACATGACAGGACAGCCATAGGGGTCAGTAGAGGCATACCTCGTTTTATTGTGCTTTGCAGATAATTGTTTTTTACAAATTGAAGGTGTGTGGCCACCCTGCGTCGAGCAAGTCTATCGGTGACATTTTTCTGACAGCATTTTCTCCCTTTGTGTCTGTGTCACATTTTGGTAGTTCTCGCAATATTTCAAACTTTTTCATTATTATATTTGCTGAGGTGCTTCTGTGATCAGTGATCACTGATGTTATTAGGGCAAGACGCTCCACCAGCAAAAACAGATTATGATTTGCTGATGATTAAAAATTTGTAATGGTGAAGCAGTTTTTAATAAGGTATGTACGTTGTCTTTTTAGACATAAGGCTATTGCACACTTAAAAGACTATAGTAGCATCCAAAGTTAACTTTTCTATGCTCTGGGAAACCAAAACATTTGTGTGACTTACTTTATTGACATATTCGCTTGATTGCGGCGGTCTAGAACCAAACGCGCAATATCTCTGAGGTCTACCTGTATACACCTTATTGCAGTCACATTTCTTACATTCATTGAAGTCATGATGCCATAAATGGTTCAGGGCTTTTAATATTTTAAATAACAATTATCTTGATAAATTTTATGTTTCTTAAAGTGGGAAGATGTTTATGGTAATAAGCAAAATGAATGAAAACTCCTTGGAAGAATTAAATGTAGTTATTCAAGGACAGTCGTGCACTGCCTGGCACTGATGCGGTGATGAAAATGATCCTTTTTTTTTCTTCTGTGGCCACAGATATGAATATGCCCCAATTCTTGAACATCCTCACCAAGGGGTAAGATTTTTTTTAATGTGCTATAGAGACATCTTTTTTGGCTAGCTGTCAGCACTCCCACCACTGATTTGATTTCTATGTGCCTGAACAATTTAAAGCCCTCCTCACCTCAGATTCTTGGCTGGAATGACCTGTTTTATGACATGTCACACTGGTATTTTGCAGTGGTACTGCTAAGATTTTGTGTGAAGGAAGAGAAAAAAGTCATTTAAGGAATTCACAGTCATCGCAGGACTACACGATATACACAGCAAGTTGAAATCACAGGATAAAGATTTCTAATGAAATTTCCATAGATTTCACACAATCTCAAAATAGCACCTAGGAAATCCTGAAAATCTTCCCTTTATTATATACATAAGACATCCAGAAGAATAACAAAGAGGACTCTGTCACGTGCCAACTGTGAAACCTTAGAATAGTCTTTTAATCTTCCTAAGCATCAGTTTCCTCATCTGTAAAATGGAGCTAATGCATGTCCACTTTCTTCATGGAGTCACAGTATTGAGTTAACCTGCTGAAAATACCATGGAGTCATGGTAATTGACTCTAGGAGAGCAAAGAGATTTTGAAAAATCTATTTTTACATTCATTAATGTATAAGTAATATCTGGAGCTCAGAAAAGAAGGGGAGGATGTGGGGAAGACAATTCACACATTTTGAAACTGCACCAAGCACTGTGCTAGGTGAGTTTCAAATGAAGTGTTGTTGTAAAACAGTTGCGACCAGAATTGCAGCTGAATCCGTGCAGGAAGGTTTGGATGTCCCAGAGTCACACAGGGAAAATCCATTACACAACTTATTTCAGGTGATAAACCAACACACAGCTCCTCAGTGAAGCGGGGCCTCTGAGGCTTCTCTAGCAACTGGGTAGAGGGTGGGAGAAGGGGGTCTGCTTGCAGAACAAAGCCCGCAGGCTGAGAGAAAGCAGGATCAGAGGCAAGGTTTTGTTCCACCACAAACCAGTTATGTGACTGCAAATATCACTTCATCTTTGAAAATTCAGGGAACTAGGTCTGAGTCGTGGATTGAGGGTCAACCACAGTGATAGTAACAGTAATTGCAGCTGACTCTTATTGAGCACTTGCTGTGTGCCAGACCCTGTGCAATGTTTTCCATGGATTAACTCATTTCATCTTAACCTCTGACATTGTTGAGGTGACATACAAGTTTGCATCGATTTATGTAAATGTACAGGAACATGCCTACCACAAAGCATTCTCTCATACTCAAATAGCAGTTATCTCTAATGACTCTATATTAGCCCTTCATGATTGTTTCCCATGGATGGTCAGTGTATCCTCTGTCCCATGATTACTGAGTAGACAAGAGAAAAACAGGCAGTGTATTCCCCAACATTTTCCGCACTATCGCTCCCCTTTTGTTCCCATGCAAATAGGTAGTATAAGGCTTTGGATAGGGAACTGGAGTCAGATATGCCAAGGTGTACCTCCCAGCATCACCTTTACTGCCTTTAAAAAGTCAGTGTGACCTTAAAAGTCACCTACCATCACTAGGTCAGTTTCCTCTTCTATAAGACGGAGTACGAGCATTGCCTACCTTCACGGTGTTGTTGTGAGAGCTAAACAGGCTCACAGAACCAGGCTCAGCATGAGGCCTGGCACAGAGACAGTTTTAGGTATGTTGTTTCAAATAAAATCTGAGGGATTATTAACAAAGTATATAAGGAATACAAGTCAAAATGGTATCAAGATTTACTCTGGTAATAAATTTCAACCTTCTCCCATTTATTAAAAAATGTGCCGACATTTTTACCTCATTATTAGTAATAATCACACCTGGACATGACTGAACTGTTCTAGTTGAGAACCTTTATTTTTCAAGCACTATGTGCCAGATGCTGTTCTCGATGCTTCACAAGCATCACCTCACTTAATCCACCTCTCTAAGGTGGGTACTATTACCATTTCCATACTATGAATAAGAAAATCGGGACTCAGAGAATTAAGGGACATGTTGTATCACCCAGATGGCAGGTAGAAGGGATTCACTCAAATCCTGACAGTTTGACTCCAAAATTTGTGCTCCAAACAACTCCATTTTCCTGCCTTTGCTCTAATGATGAACTGGTGCTCACAGAGGTCGGCTGGGAGGGAAGGGGAGGCCCACTTTTGACGTAACATAACAAAAGCCTAAAGACTAAAGGAGGTCACTCTCTTATTTGAGGCTGCAAAAAGGGAGCATTTAATTAGTGGACCCAGCAGAGCTAAAACCATGATTTATCAAAACATGTTTCAATTCAGAAAGTAAGTTTTAGAAATTATAATTTCTATCCATCTACCATTTGCCCATCCACCCATTCACTCCATTTTATACAGGATTTAAGGCCATTCTGGAAAGTACACATGCAATGACAGTCTCTCCTAAGAAATAGGCAAGTGCTCCTCTACCAAAATGCATGAGAACCCAAAATGTGAGATTTGTGCTATTCCTGTCTCACATCAAAAGAAACTGATGTGCTTATTAGTAATGTTAGGACCATAAATCAGTAAACTCCTGGAAATTACAGTAAACACTATATGTGCACATTTTTTTTTTTTTTTTTTCTGAGAAAAGAGCTATAAATTAGACCAAATTCTCCAGGAGAATGTGACCCCACCATCCTCATAGGATGTGTAAAGTGTATATAGATTAAGGCATGGCTAAACACCTGGTGGGAAAATTTCTCCTACCTGCTCAGATTCTTTAAAAATGCCTAGCAACACTCATATTTCAGTGCATTCTGACAGCTGGAAAGGTTAGAAAATTGCAAACTCTATTGTAAGTCCTGAAACAGGAAATAACCAGTAGAAATGCATTTTCCAGGGCACTCATTAAAATGTCCTATAACAGTTATCCTGTTTTGATCACCAAGATAACATGACAGAAAGAGAAAGGTGAATGGTGGTTCTTAGATATGTACAACAAAGGGGTGTTTTCCCCCACAATTTTCACCTTTCCAGAAGCTAAGGAGATCAATAAAGCACCAATCAATTCTTATAAGAAAGGTAAAATAAAGTAAAAACTGTAAACCACCTCTTATAAGAAATGAAGGGGGTGGTGTGAACGAGTCAGGACAGAAAATCTTATGCAGTAAGTGATGCTGATGTTGAAATGATTGGTTAACTATTTTCAAGAAACAGTTAAGCACAAACCAAAAGAAAGTCCATAGAGAATAAAGAGTTAAACACAGATACAGAGGTAGATATAAAGCTATACATATATAAATACATAAAAATACATACAAACATAAAAGTAGAAGTAATCTGAAAAAACAGTAGTTAAGTTACATATCATGGTTGAACACATCAAAGCAAATTGGCTCTGGGAAGCCTAGCCCAATGGCTTAATCAAGCTCTTCCTCATCCCCGGAATGTCAGCATTCCAGGCTGGACCTACAATTCTAGCCTACAGAACCCCGACTCATGCATGGTCCTTCCTCCCCTGAGATTCTCCCAGCATCCTCCCTACCAAGACTCCTTTCTCCCTTAATCATGACCCTTTCCCGATGACATGGCTTTCCCATTTAGTGCACACGACCAGTGTTCCGGTTCCCCAGCTTTCAAACTTTTACAGAAGCTTCTTTTTAATATCGCAAGTTCTTGACAGTGCAAGAAAAGAGAGTGGTAAAGAGAAGAACGTTGGAGGCCGGGCCTGTAGGATGAGAAGACTAACAGGTACATTTGTAGACAGTGGCTGGAACATGTTGGGGTGATCAGCATACTGTGAGGAGGGGTTTCAAGAGATATTTGTTCCCCTCTTCAGCCGACTACAAATGTACAGGACATATAATTATTTTTTTTCCAAAAATATACATGAAGTAGAAAAGCAAGATATGCTTATATAAAAACGTAACATTACCTACCCATATAGAACAATTTCTGAAAAACTAGACTTTGAGGAAAAGATTTAGCAACCCTTAAAAAGTCAAATACTACCTACCCGCTGAGGCCATGTACACGACTCAGATTCAGCAGACCTGGATATGTGTCCTGATTTTGCCATTTACTGCTGGACCGTTTTATTTTCATCACTTAATTTTTCCAGCCCTTACTTTCCCAATTTAGCAAAAGGAAATAACTCGATTAGGAGAGTTTTAAAAAATTACTAATTCCTAGGCTCTCCATCCCAGACCTACACAATCAGAATCTCAGAGATGGGGAAATTTGTAAAAGTCTCTTTTCTGAAGTCTCCCCAGTATGATCTGGACACAGTGACTCTGAGGACCGGAAGCTGGAACGGGTGAGCCACCGCAGTGGGTTAGCTCACCTCCAGCTCCCCAGATCCCCCACTTCTCACTGTTGTTTGAGCCCATCACTCCTTCCTCCATGAGGAGTACGGGAGACTAACTGAGGTGTAGAACTGAAGAACATTCACACAGCAGCCTGGGTGATGGGGAAGCAGGAGAGTCCTCATCACACTGCTGATAGAGGAGACCAGGCAGGAAGAGAGAAGTGTCCTTATCAATACAAGGTGGTCCTCAGGCAGATTATTCATGGAAACACTGTGAGGTGATGGTTAGGAAAATGCTTACTTAGACACAGGCCATGTAGACCTCTGGTCTTGCTTGGAACCCAACCCCTAGGTTGACATTATTTCAATGGGGAAAAATGCATTGCGACCTCCAGTGAATAACTCATTTCTGTATGCTGAGAGCTGCCAGCGCACAACAGGAACACAATTCAAAATGTACAGGTCTGACTATTGGATTTATGCATTGAGTCATTTTTGTCTTTCTTTTAGAATAACTATGGAATTATACTTGACACCTTTTAAGCACCAAGCTTTCTTCGAATCAATACGTCTATCAGCTTCCTTCAATGATTATTTTCCTGTTATCAGAGGTTAGAGGACAGAGAATAATTCTTTAAAGAAGCGATTTTTGAATGGTCCAATCAATTCCTTTGAATTAATAGTGAGCTTGTAAACAACCACTAGAAATATGTGCTAAGAGTCAAAGGCTAACATAGGAACTTTTTAACAATTGATGTAATGCAAGACAGCCCCAAATATTTAGTTCTGATCATGTGCCAGAATGATTGTTATCATTAGGCGTTAACATTTCAGTTCTTATTCTTCTGGTCAAATGTCTAAGTTGTTAAATTGCTTTCTATGCCCTCTGCTAAAACCCTACTTTGCACCTGAGCTAGCATATCCTGTAAACATCATCAGGATAACAATGTATGTTCACAAAGCACTTCTATTTTCGAAGGGCTTTCACAGCATTATTTCTTGTTTCTCACAACAGACCTGAAGTAGGCATATCTGATAGCAGCCCCATTTTATAAATGGTAGCTGAGTCAGCAGTCACTCAGCCAGCAGGGAGCGAAGGTGGCACACCTGTTCAAAGGTGAGAAGAGACATGGAAAGCCAGGTGGCCTAGTGAGTGAGGCCAGACTACATAGGGCTTGAATGCTCAAGGGCTGAACCAATTTGGTAGGCAATGGGATTTTTCATCTGAGGAGTGATTGGATTAATATGGCAGGAAGGTAGCCAACAGCAGGGAGAATGAAATGAGCAGGTAATCACTAAAAAGAGGTGATCTGGAAAACACGTGCCAGCCTTGGATTGTCCAGGGTAACCCACTGACTTCAGTCAGCTGGAGCTGCTTCCAGAAAACAATCACTTTTGAGCAATCTTTGGAAGGAGTCATCTACAAGTGAGGCTAGGGAAGAGTGCCCACTGTGCACCCCAGAAGTCCCAGGATCCTTCAGGCTGCTAATGTCCTCTACTATGTATGCCTGGAGGTGGCGACCTGAGGCCCAGAGTCTTTGGTGCCCTCTACTCTATCCCTTCTCTCTCTTTAGCTCCTGACTTTATGACAGGTTAGCTCAGGGAGGCTGTCCCTCGCTACTGTGTTCTTACTCAGTCAAAAGGTAGACCCACGAAGACTGTAGCAGAATCCTAGCAAGAACACTCACAAGACTTCGCTCACTCAACAAATCATTAGTGAGTTCCTACTACTATATGCAAGCACTGTTGTAGGCAGGGAGATACAATAAGGAATATAATAAGCCCCGCTTTCATCAAGCTTCCATCGGACCACATCTCCTACCTTTGGGCTTTCATCCTTGTCCTGTACTTTGTCTGGACCACTCTACCCCCCGAAATCTGTGTGAGTCTCTTATTCCCTGACTTTCTTCAGAATTTTTTTCTCATTATCACCTTTTTTGTGGGGCCCTCTCCAATCACCCTATTCAAACTTGCATCACCTTCTAGAATTGCCCTTCTCTCTCTCTCTTTTCTTCATAACAGTTATCTCCAACTAACATGTCATAGGTTTCTCTTATTTTTCTTCTTTAATTATTTTACTCCTCCCACTAGAATCTAAGCTCCAGAAAGGCAGGAGTTTTTGTCTGTTTTGTTCATGACTGCATCCCTAGTGTCTTTGGCAGTAAAACTGGTACCTAGCAGGCATGGAAAACAAGCCTCTGACACACAGAGATACGCACACAGGCCTCTACATTCACTTGTATTCATTATTATAAACCATATGTATACATTTTCCTACACAGTCACGCATAAGTTCCTAATCTTGCACATAGTTTTAAAAGCCCTAAATGTCCAAATTGGTAAGCATTTTTTCTTACTTTATTTGTTTGTTTATAAACTAAACATTTTTTCTCCTCTTACATTGTTTTCAAACATGAACATTCTGTCCTTTTCATATTCAGGCCATTTATTATAAGATATTTCCCACAGAATCCATAACCACTTACTATTTCTAGCTAAGTGTATGTCAATTCACAACATCAAAACAGCTCTACAAAACATGAAAATGATGTCAAATGTCCAATCTTTATTCTTTTCAAATGCAATCTCTGACTTTAAAAGTAGACATATATGTAAACTAAAGCAGTCTTACGGAATTAAAATTCTATACCTAATAAAACCTACCCTTGCTCTTTCTTCATTTTTACATTTCCCCAAATAGTTGGTTTCTCGTTGCAAAGGTTTGGGTTGCAGTGATTTTCAGGAGAAAGTTATAAATGTACAAAGCCTCTCATACAGAAATAATTAAACGTTTTGCTTTCTATTTCTCTAGGTCCTGAGAAACACTGGTTAATAAGATGAAATGAATAGAAAATGCCAGTAGAGCTGATCTTAAGGCCTGGTTCTCCCATCTCCTAATTATGTGACCTCAGGCCAGCTTTAGCTTCCTTATCCAAAAGAAGAGTAAAGATGATATTCCCTCACCTGCTCACCACCCAGAACTTTTCTGAGAATAATAATAATAAAAATAATAAAATTACTATTGGGATATGCTCTAAGCTATAGAGCAGGGGTGTCAAAAGTGCGGCCCGCGGGCCAACTGCGGCCCGCAATCCATTGTTAATTGGCCCACAGCAAATTGCAAAAACATATTCAGTTTACTTAAATAAACCAGGTGAGGCAATACGTACTTCACCTCGAGTGAGTGGCCCGGCTGTTTGTGTATTTTACCGCATGTGGCCCTTGGTGAAAAACGTTGAAAAAAGTTTGGACACCCCTGCTCTAGAGCAATAGTCAAACGTAAGGTATAACAATAAAAGTGCAGTCCTCTTAATCAAAGCATAGTAAAACTTACAGTACTTTTTCTTCTTCCTACCCCCTTATATCAGGTATATTATAAAAAGCAGTTTTTATAGATATGTTTTGGAATATACCTTTGACTGTATTGTCCTCAGGTTAATCAGATGAATGTCACAAGGCAAAGATGACAGTAATGGAGAGAATTCACCCAGCAGCTGAAGGGTGGGTACGGGGTTCTTTTCCATCATTGAAAAGACAGGGTGATTCAGGAAAGAAGAAGTTATGTGGCTGAGGAGGGAAGGATAACTGACCGACTTCTTTTCTTCTTCCTGTCAAAAAAAAAAAAAAAAATGCTTAAGAGTTACATATTTGCAGTTCTCATAATATTAATGGAATTACCTGATAGAAATTCAATAGAGAAGAAATATAAAAATATATTGTTTGATTTTGTTATATTTTATAAATAAGAGTCTTAGAAAAGGCATAGCAGATTACCAAGTTCAGTTCTAAACAATACAAGAAAACAAAGAGTGTCCACTTAACTCATATGCTTACAAATATCTCTTTTCCATTGCTTCAATATTAAAAATTCTGATAACATTTTCCACAAACATTTTAGGACAAGATAAACTTTTTAAAGAAATTGTCAACAAAACTCTTAAGTAGATGGGTTGGGATGTTCATGTATTTTGCATATCATCAAATGTTATCTCTTTTCCCTCAGGATTTACCTATCATATTCTCATGGTTTCATTTATATGCTTAATTAGACCATAAAGCCATATGTTGATCCAAAGTTATGTTTTATGAATGTTACCCATGATAGCATTTTAAAAAAAACTCTCAAAATAAATAACGTTTTTAAATAACACAGGTGGCATAACTAGATCATCCGTTTTCTATAAATTTGGTAAATCATTGTCAGTTGCTTCACTCTACTTTATTCTCCAAACAGGAACTGTTATATATCTTATACAATAATGATCATTTATCTACATGATATCCAATTATTCTTTAAAATGTAAAAATTTTTTAGTCTTTGCAATGATGTGTACTTACAGACAAGTGTTTCAACATTAAATAAGTCTGTCAGAGCTGGGGACATACATACGGGGTGGATGACATACACAATTAATTAAATTAATGACTAAGTAGAACTTTAACCAATAATGCCTAAGATGTAAAAGCAGACCCAGAAAAGCAAGGAGAAAATAATTTATGTAGAAAGGTCTTTTGAACACCAGTGATATTTGAAGCAAATTTAATTTTGTATCTTATTTTTAAAATGACTATTTCACTGACATCTTCGGATGTCTCATCCTTTTTGTAATACAAGGCTTAAATGAAAGGCTTGGCTACTTATCTGTGTGAAAAGATAGGACCTATAGAAGATACAGAGCTTAAAATTCAAGAGTGTCAGATTAGCACTGAACAGAGGGTGTTAGTGAAGAGTGACAAGCATCTTGCCAGGAGCAAACTGTAGATGTCATTACAATTTAGACCATGGAGAGAGAGAGAGAGTGAAAAAAAAAAAAAATAAAGACAGCAGAGGGATATTGCAATATTAAGACACTGAGAAAAAGAAAAAAAAAAACAGATCTCAAAGAGTTGTACAAAAATGTATCCATTCCACCTTCTTTTTTAAAGGAAAAATTAAATAAAGCATATGAAATAATATTCTCCAAAAATACTGAAATTTAATGCAGCTTGTAGAATAAGATGAATAGAGAGGGAACATTTTCAACAATACGCTTTAAATGTACTCCAAGATCAAAGAACTTCATAATCTAGGTCAGGATTGCTGACAAAATCACTTTTGAGTAATAAAGATGAAAAGTTCTAACAGAAAGGAAAACACCTGCCTTATCAAATTTGGGAGGGGTTAAGTCCATTCGAGGTCAAGAAACATTCAGAAAAAGCTCTCTGGCTTTGTTCTATGCTCTTGGAGGAATCCCCAGACACTTCAGGGAGAAGATGGGGTATTTCTTGATGGATTATTTATATTTTAGAAGCAGTAATGTGCCATATTTACCTTTCTTCCAAACTCAAATCAGTTCACCTAATTCTCAGTGCTTCCCCCAAATTCTCCACACATCAGAATGACTTGGGGAGCTTTGAAAAAACATAGATCCCTAGGCAGGGGTGGGGCCCTGGGAAAGTGAAACTTAAATGCCCCTCCGCCTCAGGTGAAGTTCATGGAGTCAGTCCCACACTGCTCTGTGGACTTGTGCTGGGAATTGCCAGCCCATACGTCTTTCCAACTTTCTAGAAGAAACAGAGCTCCCTTTGGAATCTAAAGTATAAACCTCATCCTTTAACTCGTTTTTGATTAAAAACCAACATTCAGATCAAAAACATGTTAATGAAAAGTCTTGTCAAAGGAACCAATTTCATACATATAGGTACTCTGAGAATTCAAGAACTGTGTGCCTTTGACTCTGCTAAGCGAGACAAGGAAGAGAAGTTTATAGAAGGAAAGGGGAGAAGTTTAGAGAAGAGAGGCGGTTCAGTGCCCTAAGAGCACCTTGAATACACAACATTGCTGGAAGCTGGCCAGGCCGGGAAGGCTCCATCATTCACACACTTTCTTAACATATTTATAGCAACAAGGGGCTCAACAAAACATTTAACTGTTCAGTTATCACTATTTTAATTAATCTCCTAGAAAGGTAATCTTTTAACTGTAACCTTATCATAATCCCAAAGTGTATAAAATATGTTTGCTATTGGAAATTTTACATGTTTGTTTGAGCTATAAATGAATTCCCCAACCTTGTAGCAACTAATATACAATTATAAATATTATTTGTTTTTTTGTTGGTTGGAAGGCTTGGGACTGCACAGTCTAGCTTTCTCCTTGCAGCAAGTGTAAAATTAAAAATAGTTTCCAGCATATTCTGATCAAAACCACACCAAATTGAGATCTTCTCCATTGAGTTCCAGCCCTTATTTCACAAGTCAAACTTCTTGCCAGGCTCGTTGGTGCCTTTCATTACGCCCACTTGAGTTACCTTATCCCAAAACATCAAAGATTTCCATTTCATCTACATCAAAACTTGCTAAATTATGTACGATAAGAAGATGTCATTTTTTAGTCACCTTTATTCATTCAGTAGGACGTGACACATGGTGGGAACTTGATAATGTGTCAAGCAAATGCAATATAAATAAATAAAGAAAAATATTATAGGGGAGAAGGAGGGAATAAAAAGACAAAGAGTAAAAAGAAGAAAGAATGAAAATATATTGAATCTAAAGATATAGAGATAAATATCATATAGCACAAGCTGAAGCCTGGTGTTCTGTGGGCCTAATTGGACTACAGAAATGCTTTGGTAGGTCTGCATGGTCTTAATTTTTTTTCCCCCAGTCAATTCTCAAAAATAGAAAGAAAAAAAATTCCAGAAGATTTCACATTAAAATCATGAAAAACAATTTAAAAACTCCCCCAAACTGGTAACTGTTTTTTGTTGTTGTTGTTTTTTCTTTTACCCCAAACAGTGGAAATTCAAGTTACCTTGGGCCCCCACATTCCCATGTGGAAACAATCACCTGGAGCTGAGCTGTGGCTCCCAGGTGGGATGTGTGTCATGTTCACCACAGGTCCTCTGGTTACTTAGCTAAAGCATTTGCCCCCAAACCTGACCCATCTCCCTCCTGCCATCACTCTCCTGAGCCCTATAAGCAGTTGAGCTTTTCATCTGATTTCTCCTAACTTCCGTTCCTTATATGTAAAGACCTGGTTTCAAGAGGTAAAATGATACAACTGTAACAACTGAACACTTGCAGTGCTTCTAAATCCAGTTTAATACCGCTTTGCTATCCCAGTCCTTCTCATTTTTAACTCAGCCTCCTTTACTATACTAGTTGTCAGCATAAAGGTGGTAGGGAGCAAGCGTCAAAGAAACAAGTCATAAAGGGTCAACGTCAAAGTGACAATTCCTATTTTCCATTTCCGTTGACCTTTGAGCATCATAACCATGGGTGATGGTCAACCTCATGTAGCCATAGTCCTCTGCTGGGCATTTGTACATCTCACAGCGACGATCATTCCAGTCCTTATACTCACTGCCTCTCTGTGGAACACTGGAGAACAGGACTCACTCCTATACAGTCACCCAGGATTACTCCCCTGAGGCTCCGGCAAGCTCAAGGCTTCCCACTAAAATGCCTTCCTGTCCAGGGTATGTCTCCCCACCTCAGTTTCTACCATCAATATTTTAGACATGAGAGTCTCAGTTGAAAATAAAAACACTTTGTAGAAAATGTAAGTTATATGATATGCAATATTTCTTTATCAAAAATCTTTCTAATCAATTGCACTAGAAATTAGAATGTATTTTCTCTTCTCTAGTTCATTTTTTTATTTAGAAGAAACTATTGACTTAAGCCCAAAAATCTATAGCTGAGCAAATGAAAAATTTAACCAACATAGGATTATAAAAACATTGGATCGAATTTAAATCAATTAATCTCCGAGGAGTTTTAAAGGGGAATAAACAAATTATTTAACTTCTAAGTGAAAGCTTTATAGATCTGACATGAAAATCCCTATTGCCATAGTTAACAGAAGTTTTGCAAATTAGTGTCTATATATAGAGAAAAATCTTAAAGTGAGAAAAAAACAACAACCAGTAGCTGCCATCACTCCACAAGATTTTCCTAGGTAGGTTTGGTCCCAAATCTACACTAGCTTGTCAGTAATTGATTTAAACTATGAGTCCAAGAATTGGTATAAATCTTGACATGTAACATGGATGTTAAAATATTTTTCCTGAAAGATTCTATATATTGGAAGAACACTTTGCTTTAATTAGCTGTTGTCATTTCATTCAATCAACTAGTATTTGACTTATGGACAAGGAGGCACTGTGGGGTACATGGAAATGAGGTAGACAAGTTCCTGGAATCCAGGACGAGAAACAGAACATGCATATGCTGAAAGGCAGTAAGCACTAACCGTGACAAATACAGTGTGCTGTCACAGCTCACTCATTTAGGTTGTTATTCATTCATGAAACACATATTGGGTGCTTCCTTCCTCTGCTAGGGACAGCCTAGAAGCAGAGACATAGCCCTTACTCTCAGGGAGTTTATGGTCCAAAGGAAAAGAAAGACAATGACCCAATAATCACAGACACAGATGAACGGGAGATGCACAGGTCTGACGAGCATAGAAGAAAGAGATTTGACCTGGTCAGGCAGAAGCAGTTGACAAAGTGAGCTCTCATCTGAACTATTACTAAGAGTCCCCTGGGCAAAGGGGATGAAAAAACCTGTACAAAGGTGCTGTGGGGGTTGGGTGCATGGGAAATACTGAACGGAAAGGAAACCAGTGGGCCCAGAGCAGAAACAGTGAGAGTCATTCTAAATGAGGATGGGGGACAGGCAGAGTCTATATCGTGAGAGGCTCTGTAGGCTGTAAGAGATTTTGGTTTTTACACCGAGAGCAATGAGAAGACATTAGAGAGGTTAAGTAGGGGGGCAATGAGGTTAGATTGGATTTAAAAAGAAAACAAAAACAAATACGGCAGGAAGAGGGCAGTAGAGTAGGTGTGTATAGGCTAGACCCAGGAAACACACGATATTAGTTTAGATTAGGGTAAAGTAAACAAGTCTATATAGATTTGAAATACAGTATTTAGGCAATGAGATAGCCAAGCACTGGTGATTACTGTTGTGGGAGAATGGCCAGTGAGGAAAGAGTGTCTATGAGAAATGACTCCTAGGTTGCTGGCACTGGATGGAAGGTGGTGCTAGTCACCAAAAGAGGGAACAAAGCAAAAGGGCCAGGTTTGGGGGGTAGGGAGATCCTGAGAGTGATCTTGGATATGTTGAGTGTGAGGTGGCCTTAGAAACGTAAAAAGAAATATCAGGAAGCAACTAGATAAATGGGATACGTATTTGTGGGTTCTCTCTACATAGAGGTGGTCACTGAAGCCAGGGGAGCAGGAGACTGCAGAGTCAGAACATATAAAAAGAGAAAAGGAGAAGGCCTGGGACCAAGCCTTAAGGACTCTGATATTTAATGGCTGAATAAAGAAGCATCAGAGAAATAGAGAAAGTACTGCCCAAGACGAAGGAAGAAAACCAAATGAGCGAGGCACCATGGAAGCCCTGGCTAGAAAGTGTTTTAAGAAGTGACAATGGTCAGTGTCACAGGCTGCTGAAGGTGAAGAAGACAATCAAAACCATCTGCTGGATCCAGTGACATTGGCAAGAATGTATGATGGTGGACAAAGCCACACTGACATAAATTGAGTATGTAAGGGAAGCGATGAAATACACTCATCTCACGAACTCTGACTCAGTAGGGTAGGGGAGACAGGACAGTAGCATTTGAGAAATGGAAATGAGCGTGTGAGTGACGACTGGGGTTCCGTTTCAATTTTTAACGGGAGAAAATGAAGACTGCTTAAAGGCCAATGAAAGGAATTGTCTAGGGAGATGTTGTCCATGAGGGGCATGGAGCGGTAAGGAGGGAGAATAACTCGTAACAGGATCCTGAGAGGGCGATTACAGTAAGTGCCAAGGACGAGTGGAGGGACTGGCCTTAGATGAAAGGAAGGTAAATGTCTTTATTATAACACATGGGAAGAAGGAAAGAGTGGGAGTTGAAGATTGGTACCTAGAACAGAGAGCTCTGTCGCATGGTTGTTCTCTCTATAAAGTGGATGGTGAGGTCACTAGTTAAAAAGAGTAGAAAAGATTTGAAATGGTCAGTGCAGGAAGAGGGAGGGCAGAGTAGAGACAGGGCCACGTCAAGGGCCATCTGAGATGGTAATCAGTAGTTTATGCAGGACTCCGAGGGTATTTTTCTGCCACCTGAAGAAGCCTATTGTCAGGTTGGTTCATGTTCAGTGGAGCTTTGGAGACACTGTTTAACATGGAATGCTGGATCTTTGCTTTGCAGAATACAAATTGAATAAGAAGACAGACAGGTAAATCCATTTTCAATTTATAAGTCTAAGACTAGAAGTACACTAAGGTTTCAAATACATTTTACTAAACAAACTTAATCTCTTAGATTTGTGACTAAGCTCTATTCTTTAATCAACTCTTTCAAAATAATTTCAGGAAATTTCATCCAAACTGATTTCTTAACATTATTTTGTATCTACATAATTAAGAAAAAATAAACATTAAAATGATGTAAATGCAAATCTTACACAATAGATACCTGCAGTTCTCTTTCTTGTGACTATAGACTAAATCTATTATAAACATATCCCAATATTGTAAATCGTAAAAAATAAAAAATTGGAAAGTCGCCATTTCAAATTGTGGATGGCAAAGAATAATCAACATTAGAACATGCAAATTATTTTTTTCATACCATATTCATGACAGTTCTTTTTTCTAGTAGTATTCGAAATAAATTAGCTGTAATCTTGTTATCATGGACACCTTGCTCAAGGCCACGATTATCATCTTGCATGAGTCTTCGATCCATGATAACTTCAATCTGACCTATGAAACAAACGAAAAAACTGGCCAGAGTTACTTAATACAGACATTCACTGAGGATCACATAAATATAGGCACGGTCTCAATTTAAGTTTCTACTCTAGCCAAGGAGACAGAACTACTGGGGGTGCCAAAAAAATGTATATACATGACTTGCATTCATCTTTTGTTACTGGTATATATTGAGTATTACCATTTTAATACAGTTTTCCATTTCTTAAAATGTGTATACATTTTTTTGGCACCTCTGTATACAACCCATAGTACCATGGACTTTTTCTCAAGAGTGGCTCAAAGTAGCAAGTATTAATTCATAAAAGATAACATTTCTGCCTTTCTTCATTAATGTTTAGTAAAATCTGATAAGGAATTTAAAAACAGGACAGGACCGATCAAAGTTAAAAATGAAATTAAAAAAAAATAATCTAACGTTAAAAGAATTAATCTAAAGAGTAAATAAAGTCCTCCAAAAATTTTAGGGGCAACATTTAGAACACAAAAATATTTATGAAGTTCATTACAAAACACACATTACACAAGGAGTAATAAGACAAAAATATAGAGGGCAGGATCTGAATAGGATCTGAAATACAGTTTAGGTTACTTGATATGCAGTGATTGTCTGAAGAAAGAAGCCCTAGGATTTGGCATCACCTGTCATGTACCCTGTTGCCTCCCTGATACTGTGTTAGTGCCATCACCACTGCCCTGGCTCCTCCAGCTCAAAAAGGGGTCCTATGTGGTTCCTTCATTTACTATGGAATAATTCCACATCTCCTCTAGTTTACATTGTAAGCTAATGGTTAGGTTATGAAATTACAAACTAAGAAAAGTAGAAAAAACAAAAAAAATCCAGAGTCATATATATGACTACACTAAAAAAAAAAAGTAAAGTTTTATATGTTTATATATATATATATATATATATATATATATATATATATATATATACACGCATATTTAAAAATACATGTATATTTCTCCATCCATTCATTCATATTTGTTATTCATTAAATGATCACTTGGCATAAAAGAACAATACATAAAAGATTGTAATAACTATTACTCTTACATAGTCACACCAACTGTTTAGTTTTTCTTCTTAGTTTAGGTACTCAGTACATAAAATGACCAGCCATGCTTAGAATTTTCATTGCTACTACCTCCAGGTTTTAGAAGACAACTGTCTAGAACTTACTCCTTAGACAATGGGACTAACTGTCCCCATGCTTATCTAGAGTTTGATCACTTCACACCCAAATTAGTACATCTGACAGTTACTAACTCTCCCCCTTGCCTCCCAATGTTAGTCCCTATAAGCGACACTAGTAATATCCTGGACTGCACACAAATTATTTATATGTTTGTAGCTATTCAAACACTAGGGTATTTGGGTGTCTCCAGTAGGGGCAGAGGAGCTTTACTTCTCAGCTCGTCTTTATCAGGGAAGTGAGATAATACTACGTGATTCCTGCTGCTTGAGTACTAACGTGTAGTCCTCCGTTTAGAGCCCGACTTGGAGAATTTAAGGCAGGGTTTAAAAATGGGTGGGTCAAGAGTCACATCTAGCACTAAGATGCTTTATGTTCTGATAGTTTAAAAATTATATCAACCTTTACAGATTGGGCAACTGCACATAAAATCCCAGACTTCTGGGCTCTTTAAAAACAGAAACATTCCCCATCAAGATAATGAACTGGCACTAAGCAGTGGCTGCCCCACTGTACATGGGAACGTGTTCTCCAGTTTGCTCAATCCCACCACCTCCGACCAAATCCCCGTGAGGTCATTATTTTTATAAAACTGAATTCATGTCTTTATGGCATAATCTCATGACTTTGTCTAATGAAGTCCTAAAGAAAAATGAGTAGTAGTATTTGTGTGTGTGTGTGTGTGTAAGTACGGAATGTATGTATATGCCTAATATAAAAAGTGGGTTTGTGTCAAAGGATATGCAAGCCATATGCATTCATTTATTATCTGGTTGGCTCCTTGAGACACTTACCTTAACCACTCTTAGTATAAAAAGAAGGAAAGCCATTGATGTCACATAAAGAATAATTAAAACTACGTATTATACATAAAGGACAAAAGCCTCCCAATAGAAAGTTTTACAAAAATGAATCAGTGTCAATACTCTATTTTCTTTCTCCATCTGTTCTCTCTTTTAGAATCTTTAAAGTCGCATTGGTCACCTCTTTATTCCCATTTGTGTGTCCTCTCTACTCCCTTTCATCTTTCGGGTGGTAGTGCTACAGAAGGATGTGATTCAGGCAACACCTAAGTTTGAACTGTAACCTCCCACCTTTGCAAATTTAGGTAAGTTATCTAAACTTTCAGAGTCTGAGTTTCCACATCAGTCAATCATGACAATGACACAGAATTTTGCAAATAATGGGAAATCAGGAGAGGTGGATTATCTTGAAAACAATTGGCTTCACGCAATTTTAGGTCCCTGTTCTTCACCTGAAGATTGAGAAAATACATTTTATACTGTTCTCAAAAAATGCAAAATTAGCTAATAGTCTGGTTCTCGAAAGAAAGCTGGTTACTGGAGATGATAATTAATACATATGACCAAAAGAAAAATTATACACTGGGAACTAAAACTTAGAGCAAAAAAGAGTCTGAAAAATACATACCACTTTTCAAACTCGATACACCCAAAGACTGAGCAGAGAGCAGTGTCAAGCGGTGCTCAGCATCCTGGACATATGCCATTGTGGTCATCGGATAGACATTTGCTTGAAGAGGCAATTTGCTCATTGTCATTCTAGGCTGAATCTATAAGACCAAACAATTCTCTTAAATTAAAAAAAAAATCAAGTGATATTTACATAATGTACTTTAAAATATTAGTATTAACTACAGATGGCTTTTCTTCCAAAGAGAAAAATGTACATCTTCCTCTCTTGTTCAAGGTTAGAACAAACTTAAAAATTAAAACATTCTTCAAAACGATGAAGAAATATCACAAGGATCTTAGAAAACAATTTTTGAGAAAGTTAGAACTTGTCTAGATTTTTAAAACGGGCATTCCTATTTAAATTCAGAATAAATATCCTTAACAAAAAGTCTTCTAGCTCTCCAATATTGCATAAAACAAATTATAAAGGTATTAAGTATTCATTTTTCATCTAAATCTAACATACTGCTTTTGTAATGAATGCTAAGCACAATAGCTCTTTATCCCATTTCAAGAAATATCTGTTATAATTCTTCTTCTAAAAATCAGTTTTAATAAATATCACAGGGAATGGAGATAAGCAGCATGCTGAAGAAAAAGGACTACTGTATATATGAAACTTTGTTTTACATAAACTTAATGGTAACCACTCCAAAAAAATCCAGAACTGAGATATATACCATAAAAAAAGAAGAAACACAGGGAAAAATCATAGAATACCACCACACTGAAATAACAGACAGCAACCAAAAAGCAAAGAGGCAATGGAGACACTGAGATACCAGAAAATAAAAGACGAAATGGATATAGGAAATCCTCATATATCAATAATCACCCGAAATGTAAATGGCTGAACTCACCAATAAAAAGACACAGAGTAGCAGATTGGATCAAAACACAAAACTCAACCATATGCTGCCTCCAAGAGATGCATCTTAGCTACAAGGACAAATATAGACTCAAAGTGAAAGGGTGGAAACTGATACTCCATGCAAATGGTATCCGGAGAAAAGTGGGGGTAGCCATTCTTATGTCAGATGAAACAGACTTCAGGATAAAAAAGGTAACAGGAGACAAAGATGGACATTATAATGATAAAGGGGACAATACAAGAAGAAAAAATAACAATTATCAATATATATGGCCCCAATCAGGGAGCACCAAAATATACAAAGCAACTACTAACAGAAGGGAGAAACTGACCAAAACACTATAGTAGAGGACCTAAACACATCATTGACAGCTAGGCATAGATCATCCAAACAGAAAATAAGTAAGGGAATATCAGCCCTAAATGACACTTTAGACAAACTGGACACAATTGACATTTATAGAACACTTCATCCTAGGATACCAGACTATACATTCTTATCTAGTGTATATGGAACGTTCTCAAGAATAGACAACATATTGGGACATAAAACTAACCTCAGCAAATTTAATAAGATTGAAATCTTACCAAGCATATTCTCTGATCAAAAACCTTTGAAATTGGATATCAACTGCAAAAAGAAAGCAGGAAAAACCACAAATATGTGGAGATAAAAAAACACGCTTTTAAATAACAACTGGGTCAAAGAAGAAATAAGAGGAGAGATCAAAAGATACACAGAAACAAATGAGATTGAAAATACATCCTATCAAAATTATTGGGATGCAGTGAAAGCAGTAATAAGAGGGAAATTTATGTCATTACAGGCCTATCTCACCAAACAAGAAAAAACCCCATATCAACAACCTAACATTACACCTTAAATACCTAGAAAAAGAAGAACAAATGAAACCCAAAGTCAGCAGAAGGAAGGAAATAATAAAAATAAGAGCGGAACTAAATGAAATAGAGAACAAAAAGACAATAGAAAAAAATTAACGCAACAAAGAGCTGGTTCTTTGAAAAAATTAAGAAAATTGACAAACCCTTGGCTAGATTCACTAAAATAAAAAAAAGACACAAGTAAAATCAGAAATGAGAGGAGAAGTTACCACAGTTACCACAGAATACAATCATCCAAGAATACTATGCAAGACTATACGTCCCCAAATTCAATAACCTAGAAGAAATAGACAAGTTCTTAGAAAGATACAGCCTTCCTAGACTGAATCATGAAGAACAGGAAAATCTTAATAGATCAATCAACAGTAAAGAAATCGAATCAGTTATCCAGAACCTTCCCAAAAGCAAAAGGCCAGGACTGGATGGCTTCACTAGTGAATTCTACCAAACATTCAAAGGGGATCTAATACCTGTCCTACTCAAACTCTTCCAAAAAATTGAAGAGGAGGCAATACTTCCTAACTCACTTTATGAAGCCAGTATTACCCTGATACCAAAACCTGGTAAAGATAACACAAAAAAATAAAATTACAGACCAAAATCTCTTGATGAATACAGATGTAAAAATCCTAAACAAAACTCTAACAAATCGAATATAACAATGCATTAAAAAGATCTACATTACAATCGTGGGGCTCCTCACAGGGGCACAAGGATGGTGTAATATATGCAAATTGATCAATGTGATATACCACATGAACAAAATACAAGATAAAAATCATGATTGTATCAATAGATGCAGAAAAAGCATGTGACAAGATACAACATATATTTGCGATGAAAACACTTAATAAAATAGGTATAGAAGGAAAATAACTTAACAAAGGCCATATATGACAAATTCTCACCTAATATCATAATTAATGGTGAAAAACTGAAGCTTTTTGCTCTATGTTCAGGAACAAGACAGGGTTGTCCCCTATCACCTCTGCTATTTAGCATAGTATTGAAAGTCCTAGCTAGAGCAATCAGGCAGGAGAAAGAAATTAAAGGCATCCGAATTGGCAATGTAGAAGTTAAACTGCCACTTTTTGCAGATGACATGGTTCTTTACATAGAAAACGCTAAATAACCCACCAAAAAGCTATTATAAACAATACACAAATACAGTAAAGTTGCTGGCTACAAAATCAACATACAAAAATCCATTGCATTTCTATATATTAGCAATGAAATTTCAGAAAAAGAAATGAAGAAAAAAAAATTATTTTTGCAATTGCAACAAAAATAATAAAATACCTAGGAATAAACTTAACCAGGGATGTGAAGGACCTATACTCTGAAAACTATAAGACATTTTTCAAAGTTATTGAAGACACAAAGGAATGGAAACACATTCCATGCTCCTGGATTGGAAGAATCAACACAGTTGAAATGGCCATATTACCCAAAGCGATATACAGATTTAATGCCATCCCCATGAAAATCCTAATGGTGTTTTTTAAAGAAACAGAACAAAAAATCATCAGCTTTATATGGAATCACAAATGACCCTGAATAGCCAAAGCACTCCTAAAAAAGAAGAATAAGGCTGGAGGTATCACACTCCCTGACTTCAGCTTGTACTACAGACCAACAATAATCAAAACAGGGTGGTACTGGAAGAAAGACACACAGACAAATGGAATAGATTTAAAAACCAAGAAATAAACCCCACAAAAATATGGACAGATAATTATTGACAAAGGAGTCAAAAATATACAATGGAGAAAAGACAGCCTCTTCAATAAATGGTGTTGGGAGAATTGGATAGCCACACGCAAAAGAATGAAATTAGACTCCTATCTGTCACCATGTACCAAAATTAACTCAAAATGGATCTAAAGATCTAAACATAAGACCTGACACAATAAACTGCATAGAAGAAAACATAGGTACCAAACTTAGGGACCTTGGGTTCAAAGAGGATTTTATGAATTTGACCTCAAAGGCAAGGGAAGTAAAGGCTGAAATAAATGAATGGGACTATATCAAACTAAAAAGCTTCTGCACAGCAAAAGAAACCATCGACAAAATAAAGAGACTGCTGACCAAATGGGAGAAGATTTTTGCAAACAATGCCTCTGATAAGGGGCTAATATAAAAAATATATAAGGAACTCATACAACTCAACAACAAAAAGACAAACAATCCAATCAAAAATGGGCAGAGGACCTGAAGAGAAACTTCTCCCAAGAAGACATATAAACGGCCAACAGACATATGAAAAACTAGCTATTAGGGAAATGCAAATCAAAACCACAATGAGAAATCACCTCACACCTGTTAGAATGGCTATCATCAACAAGACAATAAGTGTTGGAGAAGCTGTGGAGGAAAAAGAACCCTCATACACTGTTGGTGGGAATGTAGATTGGAGCAGCCACTATGGAAAGCAGTGTGGGGGTTCCTCAAAAAATTAAGAATAGAATTACCACATACCCAGCAATTCCTCTCCTGAGTATATACCAAAAAAATCTGAAAACATTTATCCATAAAGATATTTGTACTATGATGTTCGCTGCCACTTTATTTAAGGGGGCCAAGACATAGAAACAAAGTGTCCTTTCAATAGATGATTGGATAAATAAGATGTGGCATATATACACAATGGAATACTATTCTGCCATAAGAAAAGATGAAATAGTGTCATTTGCGACAACATGGATGCATCTTGAGATTGTTATGCTAAGTGAAATACATCAGACAGAAAAAGTCAAGAACCATATGATGTTTGTTTGTTTTTTTGTTTATTTGGTATATGAGTTAATTGGAATGAGAAGATCAGGATTGGAAAGAACTGGAGAATTTTTTCAAGGTGTAGCTTTTTTTCTTTTTTTTTAGGTATTTTATAGTTGTTTCTTCACCAGTTTATTAATTTCCTAGGGCTGTGATAAAAATTACCACAAGCTGAGTGGCTTAAAACAACAGAGGTTAATTCCCTCACAATTATGGACACTGCTGAAAGTCTGAAATCAAGGTGTCAACAGGGCCATGCTCCCTCCAAATGCTCTGGCGACATATCCTTCCTTGCCTCTTCTAGCTTCTGGTGGTTTCAGGCAACCCTTGGTACTCCTTGCCTTGTAGACACATCACTTCAATCTGTACCTGTGTCAGTGGTGCTCTTCTTATGTCTCTGTGAGTGTCCCCGAGTCATAATTTTCCTCTTAAAAGGACACCAGTCATTGGCTTAGAGCCCACTCTACTCCAACACAACTTGACTATATCTGCTGAGAGCCTATTTCAAAATACAATCACATTCACAGGTTCTGGGTGACCATAAATTTAGTGAGACATTATTCAGTACAACCAGCAAGGCGAAGCCCATAATGTAGGATTGTTCTGAAGATCAAAGATCTTATTTGTGAAATACCCAGTACTATGCCTGACGTTAATGGCTATTCAATATATGTTAACTTTACACTTCTCCTTTGCTGAGTTTCATGTCAAACTTTCAAGAGTTGAAAAAGATATGGTATTTTTATGTACTGGAATAAGATTTCCTGATAACAGGGTCTCTGATGTCTGTCTCCTGAGATTTCAGTGAGTCTCCTTGACCCATACCAGCTTAATGTATTGTCAGTTTGTCTCAGAAACTAATCTTAGAGTTGTATGTAATGCATTTAGATACTAGACAAAGACAAATTAGAATTTAGAACTATCTGCACTGAAACTAAACCAGAAGAGTAAGCATTGAATAGTTTTTAAATATCAATGTGCATTTGGTTATTATAATGTAATATGCTAGAAGATTTGATGGAGGAGATCTGAGATGTCTATTTTTTTACATTTTTAAAAATTTATTGGGGTGACAATGGTTAGTAAAATTACAAAGGTTTCAAGTGTACAATTCTGTAATACATCACCTATATATCACATTATATGTTCACCACCCAGAGTCAGTTCTCCTTCCATCACCATATATTTGACCCCCTTTACCCTCTTCTACCATCCTCCCTCTCCCCTTACCCTCTGGTAACCACTAAACTGTTGTCTGTGTCTATGAGTTTTTGTTTGTTTATTTGTCTTGTTCCTTTGTTGCTTTCAGTTTTATATTCCACATATCAGTGAAGGCATATGGTTCTCGACTCTTTCTGACTTATTTCACTCAGCAAAGTAATCTCAAGATCTATCCACGTTATCGCAAATGACAACATTTTACTTGTATCTTTTCTTATGGCAGAATAGTATTCCATTGTGTATATATACCACATCTTCTTTATCCAATCATCTATCAAAGGACACTTTGGTTGTTTCCATATCTTGGCCACCATAAATAAAGCTGCAATGAACATCGTAGTACATGTATCTTTACGGATAAACCCCCAAAACAAAACAAACATTTAAAACTGCCCCAGCTATGTGGCTGTTACTCTCACGCTCCACCTGCAGGTCAAAATTTCTAGTCTTCTTGCCAAAGTACTATTTGTTCCAAAAAGCTTTAAAAATACCTATTTTAAAAGCAGAAATATTTAGGTTATAGACTTAAAAATAATATTTTCCTATTTATTCAAATGTATAATCCTGGAAAAAAATTCTCATTTTTATTCATTTTCACCAAGTTTTTTCATTCATGTATACACCCACACATACAAATAATTACTTCTGGAAGATTTTAAGAAAAGCCTTTCTTTTGTATACAAGGAAAATGAATCACCATAAAGTAGTGGATTCATTTGAAAACCAAACAGCTGTAGCAAAATTAACATAATTCAAAATGCATGCTGCAATTTTTATGCTTTGGAAAAGGTTTAAATTTAACTTTTGCAGGAAATCATAGAAGAAAAAAATGCTCACAATCCTGTCCACTCATCCCAGTTGAAAATCAGAAAATAAAAGCATTTATTGTGAAATTATTTCTATTCATAGGAAGAAATTTCTAAAATGCTAATGCCTCACAAACATGCTAATGCTTTTAATAGTAGTGTTTCAAAGATATGTGGTCACATGCATATGCTCTGAATAGAGATATAGGTAACAATCAAAAGAGCTCTACTAGAGAACTGAGAATCTGAAAATTTTTATGAATCAATTTTCTCATTACTATTTCAAACTATTTCATGCAAATTTTGATTAAATACATCTCTGCCCACATTTCTAAATAGATATATGTTTGTATCTGTATGTCTATGTACATGTGTGTGTGCATAAAGGTGCACACACACACACCACCATAGAGAGAGGAAATGTTTTCCTGAAATTTAAAAGAGCCCACTAAGTCAGGCAGAGAAAGACAAATATTATATGATTTCACTTGTATGTGGAATCTAAAGAACAAAATAAACCAATATAGAAAACAAACAAACTTGTAAATACAGAGAACAAACTGATGGTTGTCGGATGGGAAAGGAGTTTGGGGGAATGGGTGAAAAAGGGGAAGGGATTAAGTACAAATCGTCAGTTACAAAATCGTCACAGGAATGTGTAGTACAACACAAGAAAGGTGGTCAATAATTGTAATAACTATGTATGGTACCAGGCGGGTACTAGACATATCAGCGTGAAAAAAAAAAAAGATATAATCCATTAATCCCTAATCATGTTTCCTTTATATTAGATAAATTCATATATATTTTGGCATCAAGGTATTTAACATGTATAATGGTCACCAAATCTTCCTTTAAAAAACAAATCCTTACAAATAGATTTAGTCTACAAAATAGTCTATCAGATATTTGTTCTAATTGTGGAAATTTGGTTAATACAGAACCTATGAGTATGTGTTAAAATTAAGTTTTACTTTAGAAATAATTTGCAACCTTAAGCATATTTTTCAAAGGATCCAAAATTAACTGGTTTATTAACATATATAAAAGTTACACACTAACATAACCATTACTTAGACATTTTAAAGGAAAATTACCTGATATCCATTTAGATCCGTATAAAATCTGTTTTTGCTGTTTATGTTAGAAGAAATTCTCATTGCAATCTCGCGGTTATGTTCTTTTCGGATGTCCACAATATTAGACACTTCCACAGACTGTCCTTCAATTCCTAAATTTAAAATAATACTTACATTAATAGAAAGAAAGAAATTGTCCCGTTTTTCTTAAATATGCTATACAGAACTCCTTCCAAAGTTACGTATATTTTCCTGTTTTCTGTCTCCTATCTTTACCATCTCTCATATGCTAAGTGGTCACAATTCACCTTTTTTAAAAAAAAATATCAGACGGTAGATAACGTTTATTCAGGTGCACATATAACTTAACAGAAAGATGAAGAGGTTGGGATGAGATAAATGTAGATGAAATGCCAATGATTCCCCAATGAGTTCTAGAAGGGAAAGAGGACGTTAAATGAGGAAAGGTCAGCCCTACTACAGGCCAGGCCACCTCTCGTCCGCACCGCCATTCCCCAACAGAGCCATTCGAGCCTACGTCTTCACCATTCTCTCCTTACACACTGGAAATGACGAGCAGTGAAATTTATACCCTGTTGGTTCAAGAGACAGTGTATTATAGCCCATGATCTATATGTAGGAAAAGAGACAGGAGAGCCAATGAGACGATTTATGGCTGAAACCGATATTACCATATTAGTTTTAAGAAGCATAATCTGGGGAGCTCCCCAGAACTTAAATCAATTTTAACCGAGTTTGGTATCACTTGGGACCCTGGTTATGGAGTGATTCATTGTGTCCTTTGGTATGTAAAGCAGAAGACAGCTTGAAAAAGTCCCAGACATATTAAGCAGTTTTTGTTTGTTTGTTTGTTTTTTGGGTTAACCCTAAAGTGTTTACTAATTTCTATCTATTGTGCTGCCCTAACTGCATGGTCAGGTCCTCAGTAGAGCGTAGGGTCCATTTCAGAGATGGAGAGAGGAGTTACGAAGAAGCCCAACACTCTTAATACAGATCACGGGTGTACAAGAGATATATAGGATCTTTTAAGAAGGAGAGCAATTAGGAAAGTGACCAACAGGAGAAAGACTGGCCCTATCCTATTTCATAAGGCTGAAGTCTTTTGAGACACTTATTGGACACTCACTTGCAGTTGTTATTCATAACTGACTTCTCTCTACTCCTCACAGACAATCTGTTACTCTGTGCTGATAACCAACAACACTCTTTAGACAAAGAGGGCTGTGTAAAGAAAAATGGGGATGGGAAGAAAGGAGTGAGGAAGACTTTTTTCTAAGAGCCAAGAAGAATCACCGGAGCTTACAGAAGGTGACAGCAAAGAGTTAGAGTAAAGGAAGTTTGAACCTGTGGGATTTGAGGAAAAGAATGTAAATGCAGCTGGCCCTGGCACTGTAGGTGTACATGAAAATAACACTGGCGATTATAAAGCATAAATAATAACATGGTGACAATACTAAACAGGCTGAAGCCTTCATCAACAGGATTTTCAGAATGCTCACAGAAAGAAGTTCTCTTGTGGTAGGTTTTGCCCTCCCAGCTCAACAACCTCAGTCAGAACTAACTTCAGTTCCTTCTCATTCTTATAAAGCTATTGTGACTATGGTCTCCATGGGTGGGGGAAGGGGGTGACTCTTTTTCCTGCTTTATGTCCACAGTCTGAACCACTAACCTCTGCCAGTTAAATATACACATATATTTCCTTCTGAGAATTACCCGAAGAATTTGCCGAGATCTCCACTACTACTGGGATGTTAAAAAAAAAAAAAAAAAAAAATCACATGCACTGATGATAGAACAACAGTATCTTCTTTGAACTAGGAAAAGTATTACCTAAAATGCAAATTATTGTCTCAGTATACTTAGATTAACCAGAATATTGTTTAAAAACCAAATGAAGTGCATACTCAATTTTAATAAGACAAGATTCTACAAATGAACCCAAGACACCCCAAATCCAAAATGTAGTACTAGGGATGACAGTACTCATGTAGCATTGGGGAAAACAGCAGGTGACAAGTAAACTCTAATCTACTGGAAGCATCTGTAGTGTTTTTAGCACTGCTTTCATGTTTTCTCCTCTCTCCAACCTAGAGGGGTCAACAGAATACATGAATTGAAATAAAGTCTTAACAAAGCAGAGCGTCATTAATTTCAAGTCATGTATCGCTGGAAAACATTTACAAAAGAAAATGCTTCAGGAAAAAAATAATAATTTCACTTTACCTCTAGCAATAATATATTATTTCCGTTGAGAAAATCATCTTTTGCAAACTCAGTATTATGCTCAAATCCTATTGTGGCAACAAATGCTTAAAGCTCCTTTGAAAGAAGCCTCTATGTACATTCACAATTCAGCAAGACGTTAATTTAAATTCTGTGATACAACAGACTTTTAAAATAAGATCAAACTTTAATATACATTAATACATATATATGAACAATCCAAATAAAACATGTCACGGTAATGAAAGCAAAGAGGGTATCCCTGAGTTCTCAAAGAAAGTTATTATTTCTTTAAAGAATATGTGAGAAGGAGAGAGAGGACTGCGAACTTTTCCTATTCAGTATCAAGAATTCCCTAACGTGTCCCATGCCACTCCCAAGGAAGATCACAGGATTGACAGGAGTACCTGGGAAGCAGGGGTACAAACCCAGGGGTCCCAGTGGTCTGCTGTGTTTGCAATACGTGGCAGCAAAACATATTTTTAACAAAGTGGTTCTCCCTGAGCATGGCTGGCCAGGGCTTTCTGAGACCCTCTGTTTTTCCTTCAATCCTGGGGAGAAAAATAGCTTCTACTTTATAAGAGTAGTGCATGGGGGTCAGTGAGGTGATGTTATTCCCACATTTCAACGAAGAGATATAAGTGCCCTCTTGCTGTTAATGCCTCATACTATGCCTTGGAGAAGAGAGAATGGAGACTGTTTATCCATATTAACACAGGCAATGCAAGGTAAGAACAGAGCCTGTCCATCAGCGAAAAACTATAATAGAGAAGTCAGGAGTCTTTCCTCAACTGTTTTTTCATCCTCCCAGTCTGTTAGCGTCTCACAGACACAGACTGTTTTATACACCATCTTTGCATTCCAGTTTTTAACAACATTTTGGACATGTAATAGTTGTTGAATCACTATTAAACAGAATTAGTTAAGATGTGAGACGCAGTATCACATCATGCAAAATTTACTGACATGGGAGGAAATGAAAAGAATGAGGTAAGTCTGTCCAGGCAAAGAAAGATCTGATGAAAAAAGCAAATGCAACACAAAGTATAATAAACTTTATGCTGAAAAGGGACACAAACACAATACTATACTTTTCTACAGGTGTGTGTGTGTGTGAGACAGAGCAAGAGAGAGAGAGAGAGAGAGAGAGAGAGAGAGAGAGAGAGAGAGAGAATACACACAGGAGAGAACAGGTAAGTATTCTCTCTCTTGATCAGTGGATAGAGGCCAGGCACAGATTCCAGAGAAATTTTACCTTAGATCTGTAAAGTGTGAAATTTTTGTCAAGAGTATACATATATATTATTTGTATTTATATACATAAAAATAATTGTGAAGCATTTTTAATAGAAGAATATTTCCTAAGAAGGCAGGGGAAAAATAAAACTAAGTAGGCAAGGGATGAGGACATGAGGTCGGGCTGTGTCACAGGGAACATGCTTTGGGAGTGCAACAGCTTCCGGCCGACAGGCTCCTAGAAGTACTCTCAGAGCGATGCTGGTCTCCTTAGAGCCATCTCCCACAGGTGGATCAGGACGGAGGGGACAGAAAAGAAAGGGCATCACCCTCCCGACTTTGTTGCTTAGCACCAGTCTTAAGGAAACCAAAAAGGTACGCCTGAGAGTCTGAAGAGAAAAATTGGAGGGCATCTCTGACACATCCCTGTGTTTTAAGGAAGAGATGGAAGAAACATCAGGGAGGGTATAGGTGACTGTGAGGAATGCAGATAGAAAGCCTAAAGTCATGGCCCTGAGCAGCAACTGATATAAAATCTATCTGAACAGCCTAATTCAACTCTGAACTGCAGAATCTCAGAGTTGATCCAACAACCCTCTCCGCCTCTCCAGATTACCTTATTCTAGCAATTTTGAAATGCAAAGTACAACTTTCCTAATAAAGATACCTGATAAATCAGATGTTACTCTCACTACACTCAAATGGTTATAAGAGTGAGAGGCAGCATCTGGGTAAAAGAGCAAAAGAGAGGCTTACTCACACCCTGGCAAGAATCAAATATCGTATTGGTGGTACTCGATGTATGATTAGTACAAGTCATTAGATCAAGATAGAATAATAGCAACTGGCCCACACTCACTTAGGAAAATGAAAAGTGATGGTGAGACCCCTAGGAAATGTTTAAACCTTCAAACAAATGTTTAATTGGAATTTGACATAGATATGAAACCACATAAAATTAATCCTCCAAAAAAAAAAAAAAATCTAAGATTGTAAACAAGGTCTTCAGTAAGTGTCCTTAAAATGTGGCTCTTGGGCAGAAACGGAACCTTGCTATCTAATTGTCCTCATCCCTTTTCTTCAAATCTGTGCCTGAACAGAGAAGGTGGCTGAGCCATAATCACTTTACAGCAGAAGTAGGACAATAACAGCTGGCGTAAAAAACAGGGGTTCTAATTTTTAATATCCCCCGCCCCAATTCTGGGGGTATTTTATTTTGTATTTAAATAATCAAAAATATAAAAATACCTTTCCCACTATGTATTTACTTTTGTGATGTTTTTGTGAACTTATCCAACTTAACTGGGAGTCTACACTTACAGTTTTTAATGCTCAGTTCAGAACATTTAGGTGAATGACAATTCTCACAACAACGATAAATTTAGTAGGTCAATATGGAGATGTTTCTAAAAATCAAATATCATGACTATATTTTTTAAAAACTGCATTCATATCTGAAAGTACTGAAAATAAAAATGGTAATAATTCCCACAAGTGGATGACCTTTTTCTCCATGTTGACTTATTCAACTTATCATCCATTATAAGATCTAATTTATCCTCTGAGGTACTTGCAGATTTCTGGGTCTGTAAATGTTCACATTGATTATTTCTCCACAAGTGAAAATTTCAACATCTGCTTTCATGAATACAAATTTTAGTAAATTTCATTACAAGTCTCAAATTTAAGAAAACGATGATGTACCACTTTCTTTTACTTATAAAACGCTGGATAAATAACTACCACTACTTACTGATGAATTTACAATAAGCTAGGCACTAATCTACATATTTTATGCTTTTCATGTCAGTAATTCTCACAATGGCATAAGGTAAATGCAGACTAGGAAAGCTATAACATTTGGTCATATGGACTGCAAAGTTTGGTTAAAGATTATAACAGTTAAGTGTGACATACTTGAAGAAGGCCTAATAACTGAAAAATACACTACAAAACTGGGAAGCTATCTTTTTTTCTCCCCACATAAACACTGATTTTAAGAAACAGGGTTTTTGGAAGCTCTGTTTGGAGGAAACAACACCTACATCAGTAATATACCAAGGGTGCCAAAAAAAAAAAAAGTATGCATATGACTTGTATTCATCTTTTGTTATCGGTATAAATTGAGCATTACAATTTTAATACAGTTTTTTGCCTTTCTTAAAACGTGTATACATTTTTTTTTGGCACCCTCTGTATGTTTTCAAATCCCAAAGAGACAGGTCTAAAAGCCTTTCTTTTGGAAAGTGAATAAAACAGCTCAGAACCCCAGAGCCTTCTGTCACCTCCCCCATAATCCAGCTTTATGGGCTGGTCTAGGACAAGGGACAGAAGAATTCTGGAACAATCAGGATGGTCTGTTTTCATACCCTCCACACTGACAGTCATTCTGAACTCATCTACTTCCTCTTCTCCCAAACACACTCCTTTGTAAGGTGCCTTTAGTCAGGAAGCTCGGATTCCATAGATTCTCATTCCTCAAGCGGATCTGCCTGAAACGGACCTGCCACGGAGGCTCGTGCTTCTTCCTTTTCCCACTTTCACTATTCTTTCTCCCAGCTTAAAACAAACAAACAAACGCCCTCCCACATAATTAGCATACCTCTCACCCACCCTAACTCCACTGGGTGCTGAACAAAGACAATTTAAAATATTGAAATATAACCCAAAAAATAAAATAAAATACTGAAAGAAAAGTAAGAGAACTAGATGTCAACTTAAAAATATGTAATAGTCACTACGTCCTTCAAATTCTTCAAGGAACAAGGGAATTTCATCTAACCAAACCCATTTCATGCTTCATGATATTCTTTTCCTCCTTTCTGCCCAGTCAAGTGACATTTCTCCAAGACCTGGCATCTCAACAACTCTACTCCTTATCAAATCTTCCCCAATTTCCCCAACTCCCCCAACCCTCAATGACCACTCTCTCGTAATACTTGACTAACGCATCTGGCCTGTACGTCCTCTTAAGGAGATACAACACTGAGTATGTGCCAGGCTTTAGGTATGTTAACTCAGTTAATCCTCCCACACTCCTGTAAAATAGACTATTATTGTCACCATTTTCAGGATGAAACCGAGGCCAGACAGTTAATAACCTGGACAAGATGAAACAGCTGGTAAGCGGCTGAGCTGGGATGGGAGCTGGGAATGAAATGCAGGTGGGCTAACTCCAGAGTCTGAGCTCTTAACCATCACACTTCCCCCTGGGTCTCCCATCCCTGTGCCCTTCATCAGAGTTTAGAACACATTTGAGGGGATGCAGTTCCCCTGCTAAAAAGCCTTTAAAGCAGCAGCTGCTGTCAGCCCCCAAGATAACCTCTGAGTTCTGATTTTGTGTAACCAGAATGTGCTTGTAGTTCCTTAAAATAACCTTCGCTTTCATGCCTATAGGGAATAATCAGATTCGACACATAGCACCTTATTTCAATTTTTAAAAGTTCCAATTAACAGGAAAAAAAAAATCCTTAGCAGTCAATTGCATATTATGATATTCAAAAAATGTCTTAATTACCTAAGTCTGCCTACCCATAACTTACTTAATACTTTTTACTCTTAAATCAAACTAAATACGGAACGTAGTCTTGGGAAAAAATGAGACATTGATTGCAAGCCCTTTAAATATCCTCATGAATCTTTTTATGGAAATAAAAACTTCAGTGAAGCTCTGAGACCTTGTTTACAAGTGGGAGGACTCCAGTGATGGGAACCCCAGATTCAAACAGCCTAAGGAGGTGAATGTAGAAGCAGGGAGTCAAGCACCAGAGAGACTGTATGTGATACCAAATTTTGTGAAGACTCTTAGATGGTTACACCTCATTGCCCATCTAGTCTTTCTATAGTTTAAGTAATGGAGTCCTTAAGAAAATAAAGACCAAAGTCAAGGTCACTAGAGTTTGCTTACAGGTGAAACTAAGGATTTGGATCTTTAATTTCAATATGATTCTCTTATATGTTTAACTAGATGAAGTTCATTTTGACTCTCTAAAAGTCCAGGATCGTATTATGAATCTATTTAGGCTTTATATTCAAGACAGAAAAAAATTAAGTAACCTCTCTTTGACTGCTACATATGTCCATGCAAGGAAATTATAAGTCGTTTCAGCCAAAGGAAAGTCTTTTGTTCCATACTTTTTGATGGCAGTTCATTACATTTTACCTCTAGGCTATTTGCTTTCTTTTAGCAAGAACCATTACATACAGCCCTCTTATAATATGTTGGTGGAAAACAGGCAAAAGTATTGCATTTAAGATATTTCTCCTAAGGGTTGAAACATGGTTTACACACTCACTCCCTCACTCGCTCACAAACACCTGCCTAGGAGAACATAGTCTTGGTGGGGAGGGGAGGCAGAGTGAGTGATAAACCTTGAAGGTATATAACAGATCTGGAACCTGAACCTTGTGCCAGTGAAAATGTACAAGACACATTGGTAACCCATAGCAACCTAATTCTTCAAAGTGGCTGTTGATGTCAGAAAACTAGGGCACGAAAATCTAATAATTACGGCTCTGAAGATAAATGAAGCCATAGCTGGCAAATGTCACTTACTGATCATTGTGTCACTGCAAGGTGTGTACTTTCTGTGACGGTACGGTATCAAATATAACACAGGGGGACACAGGGGCTTCTGCTTGTATTATATTCTATCTTCTAATCCAAGATTAATGGCAAAACTAAAGTAGCCTTCCTGGTAATATTTAAAGCTTCAACATAATGAAAGATGTTTACACTACAGTAACAATCCTCACCTCTCCCATCTTTTCCCCCAGAAAAATGTTATTTTCTACAAACTAAATAATCTGTTAGAAATCATAAAATAGTTCCCAAAGGGCATTCATTAAATATTGTCACCATGAAATGGATTTCTTATTCAACCTGATATAAGGCCAAACATTATGTTTCATTAGAAATCTCTGACATTGCTCTATGTTTTGGAGCTTTTAAAGCTAGTGAGCATAAGATTTCCTCTAATTTAATATTTCTAGAAATCTTTTGAATGTGATGTTTGAGTGATAATGAAAAGAAAAACACAGGGCTTTTTAAGAGCTCAAGTGATGTTAAAAGGACTTTAAATGGCACCTCTTACTATTTTCATTATCTGGAGCGAACGCAAATAGAGAAGCTAAAGTTAAATACCAAACCCAAAACAAAACCAGGAGTCAAATTTGAACCCAGGCCTCCAATTCAGTTTGTTTCAAGATCAATAATGACTCTTGATGCCTATACCTAACTGACCACCTGGTCTTTCTATAGTTAAAGAAACAGAGTCTTATACAGTTTTTATAATTTGGGAAGTATTGTTTGATTTTGTTCTTGATTTTGTTTCTTCCTGAGACTTAATTTGGGCAAAGTTACTTTGGGGAGAAAAGAGCCAAAGAGTAACTAAAAAAAAAAAAGAGACTGAGGAATTTAAGGATATTTTGTCAGGTTTGCATTACTTTAGTTTTTTAAACGATTGTTTCAAGTAAATTAAATTTGAAAGGTTTAACAGAGACACTCAATAAAGACAGACAATCCATAATATTAAATCATTTTCTGTTTCTTTTGTTGCTGAGAGATAGTAAAATATTTTGTATCACTAACTGGTTTAGTAAACTAATACAATTACAGTATGTAATCACAAGAAACTTCCATTTCTTTCTGGATCATAAATTTGACACTAACAACAAACGGGCTCTAATCATTAATACTCATCCAAATGAATGTATCTGGTCAGTTTAGAGGGGGCAAAATCAGCATATATCCAGAAATAGTTTAATAAGTTACATTCGAGAATAATTATTTTTGTTAAGAAATATTAAACCAAAAACTATCTGCAAAAGCATGGAAACTGGCTGAAGTTTTCTCTGCACCTAAGATGAGAAGCCACATTCTGTTTATGCATTTTGATCAATCACCCAGATGCCTGGTTTGCATGAGGCCAAAGATGAAAACACTAAAGGCTTTCAAGTCCTTCTCAGCACAGATGCTTTGACGCAGCATAACCAAACCCCTCTAAGGTAGCTTGAATGCCTAGAGAGTCAAAAAGCTCAGAAAACTTCTCAGCTTTCTCACAGACCTTGATTAGTGATTTAATTAAAACTCCAGTGAGCCAGGATCCAGACAACCTGCGCCCTCACGCAATGATGTATGAAAGAAAAGGATAAATGGAAGTGGGTCATGAAGGCTATGGAGGAAAAGATCCATCTCCACAATTGGGTTTATTTTTTCCAGGAGGAGAAAATTTGTCTAGACAGGCTCAAATACAAATTTGGAAGGGTACATAGTTTGGAAGAAAGCCTTTCAGGTGCTCTGGTATCTCCATCCATCTCCCACCAACTACTTTCAGGTTGGGGAAAAAAAAAAAAAAAAGTGCTCTGGGACTTGACAGAGAGAGAGAAAAAAAAGACGGATACATCGCTTCAAATAGCTATATATGCTGGTTTCAGGTCCAATCCAAGCAAGCACAGTAAAATACATCTGGAGAAGCACTCTAAGTTAACCTCAAATTATACCTAAATTACTTATCTGTTATTTCCTACAAGGTTCTGAAGCTTTCTGCTTTCAAGCTACAAAAAACAAGTATCAGGACAAAAATGCTTCACTCATTTATTTCACCCACTGAGACATCCAGAGGCAACCTGAGTCTACGCGTGTATTTATTATTATCGTTATGCTCATACTCTAAATGCCCTGTTCAGAACAACCTCTATTTCTTCACTGATTAATCAGAGTCACTTCTGCCACCATGGAGGGCCAGGAGTCAGTTAAATTTCAGTGGCCCCTGCTCCTGTGAAAGGGCTATTAGTCAGCTACTGGGCATTTCTGAATGCCCAGAGGAGAGGGGAAGAAGAGACAAAAACAAGTATTAGTTTTAATTAGTTCTATTAGTTTGTCGGAATAAGTAAACAGGCAAGTTGGAGCCTATTAATTTCCAATTCGAACACAGGGTTATGATGGCAAGCTAACTTACAGCCACAGCAGCAGAAAGGGGCCCTCTAATTTATAGAAACCATCCTTTGATGTGAGATCTACATCTCCTGGAAAACCCCAAAAAATAAGAAGTTGCAGTGACAGTAACAGAAGCAAATAAAAGCAAAAGCAATTAAGCAAATATACTTGAGGAGGTGGAATTTCCTGATGTGGTGCTTCAGCATTTACTCTGAGACACAGTCTATGTCTGTGGAGGGTGCCAAAAAATGTATGCGCATTTTAAGAAAGAAAAAAAAACTGTATTAAAATTGTAATACTCAATATATACCGATAACAAAATACGAATACAAGTCACATGTATACATTTTTTTGGCACCCCTGGTGTAACTGATGAAAAACAATGGTAAAGCCAACTGATGACACAGGTCTGTGACAAAGTGCACCGTGCTATACTCAAGGAAGAACTTTTCCATTTAAAGAAAAACAATAGTTTTCAGCAAATTGAAAAGTAGGTAAGTGCATTCCTTGTATGACAATGCTATTTTCTATCTGTAAAGTGAAACCTTTGGCCATAGCTGAAAATGTAGTTTTAGAGCTTTCAAAGATGTTAAACAATGGCTTACGCAAGAGTACAAAGGGATGGATGGTCAAAAACATTGTTTCTGACTTATGAGAGGTTTGGGGAAACTCAATGAAAAATTATTTCAGAACTATAGACTTTCTTACAGGTAGCAAAGTGATTGCAGATAACTGTGGAAGTCACATTTAGAACACAAAATTAGCATCTATTATAACTTTTCCCATCTTTCAGAAGGCCTTTTAGTTTTTGATTTAACATACAAATCACGAGTTATGCTGAAAATATATCACATTATGACCTAAGAAGTCACATGATAAAGTTTGTCATACCTGAAATGCTAGCAAGAGGCAAACATTAATGAAATTTGTAGTAAAAAAAAAACAAAAAAAGAAATAAAAGCAAAATTAAATTTAGACACTGAAATTAGAAAACTAAACTTCAGCTAATAAATTCCATGAACACAGTACTCTTTGCTTCCCAATAACACGTAGAAAGTAAACAGTGCCTACCCATACATTTTATCACTATTTTGAATAGTGCTTTTTTGTCTACTTGTTTGAAGACTCTGGAAAAAATATTTTTCCTTTTCTAATTTTTTCAGCTTAGCTAAGAGCAAAGAAAAATTTAAAGTGGCCTTTTCCTAAGGTCCTTTTCTAAGAGAGGTGATACCTGGGAACCTGGTAAACGCCTGGTGACTAGGATTAAATGTGTAGTCGGAAAAGTACTCCATTCTCAAAACACTGAATTCAAAACCAGCCAGCATGACTGTACAATTCTGACAGTGTCTGGGAACCACAGCTCTACCCAGACCCTATGGAAGGCCCAGTGCTAATGCCTACACTGAAGTTCCTGAAGGGATCAAAGGCTGTTTCCTACCACTTGATTAATAAAGATGCTGCTTAACACGGTCCTAAAAGTGGTAAACGATTCCCTGATTTAATACTTTTAACAGCTAAAGAGTTGTAAGCAGACAGAACTCGTGTAGAACATTCTTTTATAGTTAAATTCCAGTGATACCTGCTATTGCAATACAATCTATGTTTAAGGCAGGCTGCGTGCACACACGTTTGTGTGTCTCCCACTAACTGGAAGCTCTATTTGACATAATTTCCATTCTATAAAATAAAAACAACATTGTTTTTAGATCTTAGAAATAAAGTTTCCAGTTAATGAGCTCATGACTAAGACAAATATTGCAGTAAGAAAGAGAAGATATACAGAAAAAAAAAAAGAAACATGTATATGTAGGGAGAGTTACATGTTTTACCATGTTTGATTATCAAAGGGTAAATATTATATTTTAAATTACATAAGTAGGATGTCAAGATTAGACAGATTATATCATCTCCAAAACTCAATTGCTGATTTGTTAAAAACAGCACAAGAAAAGCAAGAATTCAATCACCAGTGTACACGTTTCACAACTGTGTCTCTTTGTTTTCTTACCGTGTATGTTGTACAGTCGGACTCTATGGGTAACATGTTCAAAATAGCAAGTCACATCCGAATAAAACTTTCCACGTTGCACTCTGACAAGGGGCAATGTTGTGTAAACATAGGGCTGAGGAAGAAATGACATTTTTAAGAAAAAATATTTTGGCTTTTAACTTTTCCAAAAAACGTTTATTAGTTTCCAAAATGGCAAACATAGATCACCTGACATTTGTAATTTCAAGTAAAAACCAAACCTTACCAAGTATCAGAATATACACTTGCTATCAACATTGAACATAAGGTTTTTCGTTATACAAAAATTGTTGAAAATAGAAAATAAAAATGTGTGCAACTTGATTGGCCTAGATCTACAAATATTCCTCCCAGCTATAAAAATTTCTAATTAAAATTCTTCTGTATTGTCCATACGGTATTTATTAGAAAGAACAATCTTTATACAGTGGTGACATTTTCCCAGGCAAAAATTTATTATATCCATGGCCCCCTAATGTGTCAGGGGTCGGGTCAAATGGCAGGGCTGACCACAGGGAGTCATCTGAACAAACAGGACACAGGATTCAGAAATATAGTTTAAACACGGTTAGGTTTACTACTCTATAAATATACTGCCCTTTAACTTGAAGGAACTACCTGAATATAAAGCAAATTCACAAACTTGGAAAAAACTATGGCGACTATTGGTTCAGTTTTCATTATTTAGAATCTAGATTCAAAAAAATATGGGACTAAAACATGTAACTTATGTGACATAGGAACAAATTTAAAGCATTTATGAAGAGTTATATTTTCTTAAGTATTACACACCTTGCAAAGTTCAACAATAGCATAAAAAGCTAGGCTTGCAATGTGAGCTACTTAAGTAGCATAAGATTTTCCAGAACTGTGTAATTTTCTTCCAAATTTACCTCTTTGGCCAGAGAATAATACCCTGAAATTAATAGTTTACAAAATTCGTGTACTTACTTACCATATAGCTAGAAAGTAAGGGAGGAGAATGAAACCTGGGATGGTGATATCTGGGCTCCTGCCTTTTTCTGATACACCCAGTGGTATCTTTCCCTGATGTTCTTTAATTTTCTCTTTGTAAACATATGGTAATTCTCTTTGTCCTCCTATCTAATATTAGAACTATTTAAAGATAATTTTACGGAAATTAATTACCACTATCTGTGCATAATCCATAGCACAGCTACTTTTTTTTTAAGTATAAGAATAGTTAATCAAAACAAAATGCCTGGCCAATAACAAAAGCTGTTAAGTAAGAACAAACTGATAATAGCTTATACTTAGGATCACTGCACGTTCTGGAATGCCTACTATGAGCTGTGGCTTACCTTTAATTCCTCACTGATTTAAAAAGACCAAAACAAACAACAAAAAAACTAGAATCCTTAGTGCGGCCTACACAATCCCTTAAAATCTATATTTGATTTTGGTTAACAGGCTTTTCTACATTGTAGAACAAAAGTAACATTTGCAGGAGACAGGTCCCTATGCAACAAAATATGGAGAATATTTAACTTATCTTGAAGTGGAGAAAGCCTGTTTAAGTATAAAAGCAAAGGGAGGAAATTTAAAGAAAAAAAAAATACAGAATTGACCGTGCAAAAATTAAACACCACTGTGACAGAAAAATAAAATAAAAAGTTAACAAATTAAATCAAACATTGAAAAAATTTTGCAATATATAGGAAAAAAGATTAATTTACCACATGTAAAGAATACTTACAGATCTGTAAGACATACCAATAAAAAAATGATCAAAGAACTTAAATAAAAACCCACAAAAGAAACATGAAAGCTAAATGTATAAAAGTTTAAGCTCACTAATAATCACAAAAATGTTAACAGTTAAAATATTTTTTACATATTATTACAGGTAAAACTTTTAGCAGGGCTAATTCTCAGTACTTGGAATGGTATACTAGAGAGCTACTCTCAAAAAACGCTGGTGGGAGTGAAGATGCAGGCCTTCTAGAGGGAAGATAAGTAGTACATATTGAAAACCTTAAAAGGCCTCAGCTACTGACACAAAATGACTCTTCTAAAAAGTTATTCTCAGGATTAAAAAAATGCTACAAAAAAAAAAAGCTTATCATAATGTCACTGTAGTAAAGCATTGGCAGAAAGTGTACATATGCAATAGTAGGAAATTCTTTTTTTTAAAAAACACGTACACAGACATACTTTCTTTTTTTTTGTGAGAACATTTCAGTTCTACTCTCTTAGCAAATTTCAATTATACAATATAGCTATCAACTACGGTCACCATGTTATACATTAGACTCTCAGACCTTATTCATCTTATACCTGAAAGTTTTTACACACAATAGTGCGTATTAAAATTGTTTTTGAAGAATATATCAGATTGTGAGCATTGTCACAGTGAAACATATATAACGCAGTAAGACAAACTTGAAAATTGGGGAAAAAGGGATATGTATAAATTAAAAGACAATAAATCAAAATGGTGGCTTTCACAGGCTTATGAAATAGTTGGTAAATTTTATTGTTTTCTGCATTCTCAGAAGGTGCCAAAATTTGCATATACTACCTTTTCAGTCAAGGATAGAAAAAAAGTTCAGAAGAAAAATGGCCCAGTAGGCAATCTATTTTTCTAGAATAACTTAGCTCAGCAACTTACCTTGGCTTCCCCATCAGGTAAGAAGAGGTAGGCACCACTTTTGTCCTTTTTACTTGTGGTCCCATACCATGAAAATTGTACTTTTACTTCATGACGTTTACCATCTTCTTTATTTATTATCTCCTAAACATAAAAATTTTAAAGACAACTCACTATTGAGATATTAATGATGTTGCATCTGGTTTTATGTATATGTCGATTTAAAAAAAATATCTCGGGATAGATTAAAAAATGCTAATAGTCTAATATTCACAATTCTAAGATGAACACCCAGAAATTTATACTTAGCTTAAGAATTTAAAACCTTCACAATAGAAACAAAAAGTCAGAACACTCTTCAAGGAAGAAAGAGATATACAAGAGATCTAGACCAGTGCTTCTCAAACTTTCTGTAGTGAAGAAGCAAGCTTATTTTTTAAATTTCCAATATGCATTTTATTTCCAATATGCATTTTATTTCCAATATGCGAAACATTTTCCAATGTTTTGTAAAGTACAATAAAAGTGAATTACCAGAAAAATTAAATTTGAAAAGATATACCAAATATACACTCATATCTTTTATTATTAGATTCAGTAGGCATAAAAATTTACATGTCAAATTGTTTTAGAAGTTTCCATAAACATTTCTAAAGTGATAGTTTCTATACAGGTCTGCCACTTAAGTTCGCAAACTTGTTGCAATGCTGTTGCTAACCTTGTTTGATATCAGAGGGATTACTCATTATGAATTTGTACCAACTGGACAAACAGTGAACCAAGTTTACTATTTGGAAGTGCTGAAAAGGCTGAATGAAAAAGTTAGACAACCTGAACTTTTTGCCAACAATTTATGGCTCTTATATCACAACAACGCACCAGCTCACACGACACTGTCTGGGAGGGAGTTTTTAGCTAATAAACAAATAACTGTATTGTAACACCCTCCCTACTCACCTGATCTGGCCCCCAATGACTTCTTTCTTTACCAGAAGATAAAGGAAATATTGAAAGGAAGGCATTTTAATGACATTCAGCACATCTACAGTAATACAACGACAGCTCTGATGGCCATTCCAGAAAAAGAGTTCCAAAATTCCCATGAAGGGTGGACTACGAGCTGGCATTGGTGCATAGCTTCCCAAAGGGAGTCATTCCTTCGAAGATGACCATAGTGATACTCTCAGCAATGAGGTATGTAGCACTTTTTCTAGGATGAGTTCGCGAACTTAATTGTCAGACCTCATATTTATCTGTTGATCAGTAACTAACAGTTCACAAAGCAGCACCAACCACACAGGCCACACTTGTGAAGAAGAAGTGGTCACTATGGACCAGAAGGTTCATACTGCTCAGTCATCCTTTCTCGCAAACTATTTGCATATACTTTTTCCCCTTAGCATAAGTAACTTGCACATATTATAATAAAATGATGTCTTCCATGAATTTCAGAACTATTCAGAACATACCTCCAAAAGCCCAGACTGACCAAACTGAAGCTTAATAAAGGAGTTCTCTAGAGTTATATCTTTTTCAGTGCTTTTTACATTCTTCATGTTGAAAATTCCTTTATTTTCTATGTTACCATTATACAGGACATATTCAGCTAAATGTGGATTTGAAGTTGTTGATTCTGAAATCGTATACACTTTCAGTCCTAATGGTGGCATCTGTGCTAGGAAAGAGATCTTTAAAAGACAGAGGAGGAAATTTATTAAAGAAAAATGTAATCTACTGAAAGGAAAAACATTTAAACTTCTAGTGAAAACAACAAACTACCACACTATTTAAAAAGATAATATAATACTCTTCTATAAATATGTTTTGATAACCTAGAGGTAGAGTATCAACATCTCAGTTTATTCAGGGGACCCAATCCTCAATTGTCCAACAGTGCTCTTAACGGATGCTCAGAGAGAGAAATTCTCGGTGAAGGTAAGGACTTACTGTGAACAATGATTTTTCCTAATTATTAGGAATCTTTTTACAATACTGTATTGCAGTACATTAAAAATAAAAATGGTCAATGTAATAATACAAATATCAAGCACAGTAGTTCAGTCAACACCAGCCATCGAATGCTTGGGATCTAGCACACGCTGGAAACAGACATAGAGGATGCACGCACTGTAAGACAAGACCCCTGCTTTCCAGGAGCTACTGTTCCATTTTCTAGATGGTGTTTCCTGTAAAATGTGAACAAAACTTGGATTACACTTTTCATTTCTACCTAAAGGATTATGAAGGGCAGCCAGCAATGGCTTTTAACAAGCGGAAGTAAATCTCTTTTTTTTTAAAGAGTTCCTAGCTTATGGCTGTACAGTTAAAATTGTACCCCAGACTCTCAAAGTTCATTTAACCTTTCTAATGAGGTCAAGATTCAGTTTAACATTGCTTATTTTAAGAAATTTCCCCCCAATGTCTATTAGTTGAGCCCAGATTTTCCATAACTATATCGGGGAGAGGAAGCATCTTACTTATTTTAAAAAGTCTTCATGATATATTATGTGTCACCTTTGCAATAAAAGTTAAAAGTATCCAAAGTTATTTAGATGGATTATTTATCTCAATTTCAGTATGCACAGTTGTCAGTAAGAGTTGGACAAAAAAATTTCAAAACTGAGTAATGATCACTTTATTACAACAAAGTGAAAAAGTTACATTAAGCATACTTACAAAAATATACAATGAACATACTAATAACATGTACTCATAACATACAATATACATACTAACAAAGATATTAATATTTTGGGAAACACGGGATCTATTTTCCTTTAGTGTCACTTAACTGGCCAGTTAAATCCTCTGGTACTTACAACTTTAACCATTTCACATACACCAACTTGACAGCCCCAGGGACCATGCATACATATATAAATTATATACTGGCTATGTTTTTTAAATAATGCCTCTTTAAATTCTATGGCAAAAACATACCTCGTAGGCCGTCTGTGAAACAGTACTTGCTGTATCCCAAACCGCACTCATTTGAATTTCCACAGGCTTTCCAGAAGCGGAGGACACTTGTACTGCGGAGGAACTCACACAGACTGAGACCAGTGAGTTTCGCTCTTGTTCTAAAGGATTGTAGACCACAATATACCTGCAAAAACAGCTGCTTCACTACTGGGCACTCAAAATACTTTTGGTTCTTTAATGCTATTTGTAAGATCTTAGCTCATAGTCATAGAATCAACACGTTTGAAATAATTATAAAGGACATTCTGGTAAAACTTGGAGAACAGGCAATTTCATCACCACAAATACTGCACAAAACAGAGGGTAATGAAATAATGTTTCTTTCTAAGAATAAAATGTTATACAAATGGAAGACATTAATAGAATTGTAATGAAGTTATTTCCATGTCCCAGAAAATGACCTATATATATATGGTTTTATTGATCTGTTTAAAAGAATCAGCTCTATACAAGTAATATCTTGATCCCTGATTAAGCTCGCTGAATAAGAAAATACATAAATTGTCTGGTTGCAATTTAGCCATAATTAATTTCAATTAAAATTCTGATATTTATTTTAGACCAGCAAAAATCCATGGTTACACATGTAGAATCACATAATTCACATGTGTATTTCATATACGGGAGGCCCTTATTATCCAAGAATTTGTTGGTTCTGGAAAAAAGGTCATGTGAAGTGAATCTACTGAAAATAGAGGCTAAAATGTGATAATAAATAATAGTTAAAAAATGTTTGATTGGGACCTCGCTAGAAAAAGGAAAACAAAAACTATTCAAATAAGTTTAGGCAATATTTACAACTATGTGTAATGTTTAGAATGAACAAAAAATTAATGAACTGGGGTTTGGGGCAGAGTTTTTCCAACAATATTTTATACTAGCACATTATGACATCCTTCATGCAACATTTAATTTTTACAGGATGGTTTTAAACATAACTACATTTGCAACAACAACAACAACAAAAAAGTCAAGGACTTCATCATTTTTCCTAAAGTCCTCCTTCAATTCTTAGACATTTAAATAACTCTCAGTTGAAGAACCTAACATCCTTGGTTTTCTCAGTAGCACAACTTTGCCAGTTCCTCATTGTTTCATGACTTTACCTGTGAGTAGTAATATTCTAGACCATGTCACAGACTTCATGAAATCTGCAGCCTGTGCAAGATTTGTGATTTTACTGTATAACCAATTTGCATCATATTATCTTCAATTTATCAAAGGATATTTCAAGATGATATCTAACCAATAATATAACTCACTGATTCATTAATGACTATTTTCATGATCTGAAATATATCATTTTCCTATATAATTTTTTAATTGCAAGAACATAGAACTGGGTAGTGAGATAGCATCGTTTATTTAGTGCATCAGAAAGCCTAGTAATGCCTTTTTATCCTACATACATGTCCTGTATATTTCAACTGCATTAAAAAATTGTTCATTAAGAAATAAAATTAAGACCTACAGTGGCCTAAACTAAAGCAAAGGACAATAAGCAGGCACAGAGATAAAGAAAGGGGATGGAGCATGAAATCTATAAAATGTTTGGCTTATAAACTGTTTATCAGGAGAAGCACTTATGATTGAAATAATATTCTGAAATAATTGAGATTCCTGATGTATGTGAGAGAAGAGCAGCTGACGCCACGTAGTCAAAATATATTTACAAAGGCCACTGAAATCTCCTAATACTACGTAAGATCCCATTTTATCCACAGAAGCAATTCTCAAGAAGAGTGAGGGGTATGCTTGAGAAGTATGCTTAACAGACTTACCTAAGGGATCTATCAACCTATTTAAACCCTCCTACAGCTTGCATTTCATCTGGCTGTTCTCCCATCACAAACACACTGGAGAATCACAACCGCCAGGATTCACTGTTACTAACAGGACTGTATTATACCCCTAAGGTGCACTGGGGAAGAGAAATAGCTGAGGGTCACTCATCCTGAGCAACAAAGATGTTCAAGTCAGCATCCTAGAAATGAATGATGTACTACTGAACCCTTTGTTCCCAGAGGCATAGAGCTAGTATGTGAAAAACTCTAGAAGATACAGTCTGAAGACTTCGACCAGTCTCCTAATTCTGCAAAAGCCCGGAGGCACATCCTGGTACTGAGCCTAGAATTCCCACTGGCAAGTTCTTTGGATGCTCCACTACACAGGACTGGTCATAAAGATTCTGATAATAAAATGTAACGTGCGCCCAAGCAATAAATTGGGTAACAAGCATCCAGAACACTGATTTCCTTCCCATAGGAAAAAACAAATGACTCACATATAAAGTAAATAATAATTTTGACCATACATTTCGTTTCGTACAATATTAAATCACTTTTTATAATAAGCTGTGAACTAGGTTCTGTTTTGTTTCATTTTAATAGCTAATTAATATTTGACCATGATGATGTTTCTACTGTACTGAATGATTATGTAATTATCATGCCAGGAATCTATTCAAAAACTAAATGTGTAGAGTATATGAGTGTAATGCTACACTAAGAAAATAATTTTTTAACATAATTAGAGATTCACAGCGTGTTCTTCAAGAGTACCATAGCCCAACTGTATCTGACACACATAAACTCTTATCTATGTACATTTTAAGTAGAGTACAGAGAAAGCATGCTTGTATATGAAGTATGTTTCCTTTGGAAATAAGTACACCATCACAAAATAAATTTTCATTATCACCATCATGTTTGCTAGTCAAACATTTGTTATACTACCAATATCCCCAAACATAAGCCCTTTTAAGCCCTTCAGTTGTGAATGGAATCAACGAGTTAGTTTCAACATCCTACAATAGTATCATGCTCATTTATTGAAAATTGATAACAGTTGATCCATACTAACAACAGAAAAGAGTAACATTTATAGCCTGAAAATGGGGATAGTTAATTTCTATTTTTACCTTGGAAGTAGCTGTACAGGAAGCTCAGAACTTCTTTCCCCAGTTTTCCCCCCACATTTGCATTAGCTTCCTACATATCATCTGTCACCAAGTCCCGTCCAGACTCCTAGTTCTCATTATGATACCAAGGCCCCACAACTTGGGGTTATGGGCAATTATCTCAGTTACAAGGGCAATTATCTCAGTTACAATTATCTCATATACAAGGACAGGCCCTCGCCTCATGAAGACAAAGCACTCACAGGTTACCTGCCAACAGGATTAGAGGGCAGACGATAATCTACTTTGGGAGAAAAAGGAAGAGAGAGATATGCAAGGCCATTTGCATGCTCATGTCAAACTGGGAATCACTTTATGGAAGAACTGTAATTCCATTGTAAACATGTTCTGTCCTTGAAGATTCTATCAAGATTGAGTATATTTAGAATTCCCTCATCCCTTTTGTAGAAATGATTCATGTTATGTTAAGACAGACAGCTGGGGCAATCCAAGTCCTCTCTCTGAGGCAAATCTAATCAGCGCCTGCTATGAGCAATACACTGCTCATGAGGACCACACGGGTTTCCATCTAGGACTGGACAAAGGGTAGAGTGCAAGGAATGTGCCATTTGGTCAGAGTAACCTTGGCATTATCACTCACAGAGAGCTTCCCATATGCCAGGCCCAGTCCTCTGGGTTGTACGGGCAACCACAAGATACGGCCTTTTATCCTTCTCTCCAAAGAGATAAAGAAACTGAGGTTCAGTGAGGTTAGGTATGTTGCCGAAGCTCACACCCAGCTAAGAGTGACACAGCAGGGCTTAGAACCCAGTCTTAACCCCAAAGCCACCTTCTTAACCACTTTACTTACAGGCTAAGCTCATGAGGACATTTTTGACAGCTGAGGTTTCCTCTGGAGATTCCCTTAGTTCTAAGCTCATAGGAGAATAACTTTCTCCTCACTGATGCCAAAGATCCCCACAGAGCCCCTCTCTTTAGAAAGAGCCAGAAGAACAAAAACCTATTTATGTTTCATGTATATTATATTTGTGAAAAAAATTTATAAACTTGAACATTGGGATAGCAAAACTCTTGCAATATACATTAAGGAGTTCATCTTATGATCTCCCTGCATGAGATAAACAAAAACAACATTCAAGGATACATTTTTTAAAACTACATATTTTCATAACTGTGTAAGGAAGATAAAAATGAAAAATATTTACAAGTCCCCTGTGAGTGCAGTTTAAAGCCAATTAAGGAAATACTAGGTTAAATAAAAATAATCGTTAACTGCATGTGCCTAGCACGGTACCTAAAAACAGAATAGCATTCAATAAATAGTTGATGAATGAGTAATGCACAAAATCCCACTAGGACAATTTGTCATTTATAAATAACACACACCAGTGCGTGCCTCTACAGTTCTATCAGATCATTTTTATTTTGATTATTTCAATTCCTCAAAATATGCTTTTAAGGTCAACAAGATATGTAATTAATCCCTTTGCAAAGATGGGGGAAATGACAGATTCAAAATCACAGAGAAAGATAAGAATAAAGCAAAGACTAGAGTTCAGTTTGTCTGATTCTTAATCAATGACAGCATATAAAAAATTAATTTCAAACAAGAATATATTCATTTTCCTAAGTAGCCTCATTAGTGCAACATAATTTAAAGAAGAGTAATAACCTTTATACAGTATTCTGAATATGGATATATGATTTATGTGTTTACAAAAATTGCAATTTCTAGATTTAAAGTTTTTTTAATGTAGTGCACCTAGTTTTGTAGGTTTAAAACATAATGCTTACCATATTACCCACCAGGAAAAAAAAAAAAAAAAAAACAGATATGAAAACAAAGGGAGGCTTTTTGAGATATATCAGGTCTTCAAACATCACACTCAGTTCTGTGATTTCTGGGCTCTAAAATCAGACACATTCAAGCTTACAACCCCACCATGGCACTTGGAATTTGAGAGGCTTTAAACAAATTGTTTCATTTCTTTAAGCCTTAATATCCTCATCTATAAAATTAGGAGACAAGATTGTTGTTAAGGTTAAATGATAAAATATTTGGAAAATCACATAGCTCAGACTTGGCACAAAGTAGAATCTCAATAGCAATTAATTTCTCTCTATTCCTTCACAAGACTCTCCTGTCATTCTAACCAGGGACCATGGTACATGAATCATACTGGATGGTGGAATGAATGTTTTAATTAACCCAGGTCACTGAGCTACCTTAAATGTTTTTTTTGTTTGTTTGTTTCTTTTTGGTAAGGAAAACAAATCTAAAGGAAAGATATTAACAAAACCACACATGTGATAACACATATACCTTGAAACAAGAGTTTGGATAACATGGGGAGTAGGAGTGTAGAAAGACAGATGCACAGGCACGTAGAATATACACACATACAAAGTAAACACATGGTGTATGGCTAAACGAAAAAGCAATAAACAAAAGGACAGAGAGAAGGATACTTCCTGGTATGTGTAGTCATAAACTTATGAATATGAATACATACTCCCTGTCTTGGCAGTACATATAGACTAGGAAGGGAGAGAGACAGAAATAATTAAATTCAATATAATAGGGTAGGTAATAAGACAAAGGTATGCACAGTGTCCTATGACACACTCAAAAAGGTAGAAAGATGATAAAGAATTAAGTCAGAAGAGCATTCAAAGTAGAAAATTAATTTTACACAAAATGAGCAGAACGTATATATAGAAAGTGATGAAACTTTACTGAGGGACGTAAAAATCAATAAATGGAGTATCATACCATTCTAGGTGAGTAAACTAAAATACTGCAAAAAAGACAACTTTCTCAAGATTAATTCATGAATCTTATTCAATGCCAAGCAAAATCCCACTGAAATCCTTTTGTTGGGAGAAAGGTGAGGGAATGAAAGGGATATTAGGGGGGGTGAAAAAAAAATTTTCTTTTGACATATCTACAGTAACAGACAGGCAAAACAAACGGTTAAACATGCACTAAAACAATATGCCAAGATTGATTCCAGATGAGTTAAAAAGTTTAAAACCATAAAAAGGATACAAAATTAGTAGGATAAATAAATATATAATTTGTGGTACAAAAGGTCTTCCTAAGGGCAACAGAAAAATACAGCAAAGTAAAAGGCTGACAGATCTGACAACAAAAGCTTAAAAACTTGTTCTAACTTAAACAATAAGATTAAATAAGAATAAAAAAGAAAAGAATCAAATTCAGGAAATTTGTAAAGTACTCTTACAAATCAAAAGAAATATAAACACTGAAGTAGAAAAAAAGGGTGGGCATTTTTTTTTTTTTTCCATTAAATTGAAGTTGAAAAATAAATGATGTTTCCAGGAGAGGTGGAGCAGCTGACAACAGACAAGAGCTCTCACTTCTATGGGCCAACTGAAGAAACTGATAAAATACAATAATCATCTGCTTGAAAGCAATAGAGAACTGATAAGGATAAGGTAAAAATATCAGAGAAGTGCGCTGCCTTCATGGTCATTTTACTCTGGGGCATGCCAACTCTCAGCATGGGAGAGGCTGAGTTCTATGCAAAGCCTCATACAAAGTCTACAGAAGGATTATGGCGGGGACAAAGGGGACAAAAGAACATTTGGTAGGTACTTAGGGGCTTCAAGTATACACTTGATTTTTCTCATCAGGCCATCTGCCAAATACAGGGTGCTGCACAGAAAGGGGAGTTTAAAACCTAAACAGAAAGCTTCTGAAAAGTAGAGCAGAGACATCTCATGAGATTTCAGACCCACCAGGAAATAGGGCCTACAGAATATACCAGGCTATTAGGTGAAAACTTGGTGAACTAGATGAACAAGAAGTTGAATGAATTAGCCTCAGTTTAGCATAGCCTTTGATTGGAGTAAGAGTGAACTCTCTCTAGAAGAAGATATTTTCTAGACCATACATAAATTTTATACACAACGTCTAGCACTTAATATAAAATTCTGACACATACCAAAAGACAGAGCTACATGACTAAACAGCAAGAAGACAAAAGAATTATAATCCTACATGATTGGAATATTGGAGTTTCCTGATAAGACTTTAAAATAAAGATTAGTATGTCTGAGGAAAGAGGAAAACATTAATAAAGTAGATGAAAAGATAAAGAATTTTACCACAGAAATTAAACACATTAGAAATTAACCAAATGAAATCCAAAAGGTGTGAATATTTGAAATTAAAAACGGAGCAGATAGGCGCATTTGCGATCTTGCTCCCTGGCATATGTCGTCAGTTTGGCTCAGATAAACTTTCATAAAAAGGAAAAAAAAAAAAAGAAAAGAAAGAAAAGAAAACCCCAGCAGACATATTGAACAGCAGAGTAGATTTAGCAGAAGAGAAGTTAAACTATTAACAGGGATACTTCCTCTAAATTCTGGGGTTATTAGAGAATATTCTGCAACTAGTTTTTATACTTCTGGATGTAAAATACTACCTACAAAAATTACGTACGTATGTTTAAAATAATAAGAAAAATACAACAACAACAAAAACATACAACTTTTTAAAAGTGGGGTGGGTAGGTGGTGAATAGCCAGGCAAGAAAAGTAGGGAAATACACTGTAAGTAGAGTGATTATGAGAATAAAGGCACAGATATATATAAATATCTTATTTTGGGGGAAACATGGTTGCTACAATAGCCCAGGTAGGTAAAGTGAAGACCTAAATTAGAGGAGTGGTAGAAATACAATATATATATGGATGTTATTTTCAGAACATACAGGCTATCCAATACCACAAGAATCTACATAGTAAAGTACACCTCTAAAATGCCAATATATGGAGCTAGAAAGGGAAATGTACCCCAAGTCACAGTGAGAAGTGCGGGGGGGGGGGGGGCGTTAAATAATTACAAGGAGCTTAGACCTTATTATCTAGATTATGGGGAGTGACTGAAAGATTTAACATGGTCCAATATCCATTTTTAATACATAAATGCAGTTGCCAGGTGGAGGAAAGATTTAAGAAGTCAAGACTCAAAGCAGGAAGACCAAGTAGATACTGTGTTTCCCTGAAAATAAGACCTAGCCGGGCCATCAGCTCTAATGCATCTTTTGGAGCAAGCATTAATGTAAGACCTGGTCTTATATTACATTATAGTATATAAGACTGGGTCTTTTATTATATTAAAATAAGACCGGGTCTTATATTAATGCTTTCTCCAAAAGATGCATTAGAGCTGATGGTCCGGCTAGTTCTTATTTTTGGGGAAACATGGTTGCTACAATAGCCCAGGTAGGTAAAGTGAAGACCTAAATTAGAGGAGTGGTAGAAATACAAAACGAACAAATCTAAGAAATAGGTAGGATATCTTATCAGTAGGATTTGTCAATTCCTTGGAGAAGGCTGGGTGGTAAACCAGAAATAAAAGTCTTCTACAAGTCCTGATTTGCAGCTCGGATGGGCTAGATATGGCAGCGCCATTAACCAAGATTGAACAGCTAAAGATAGGTAGTGGGAGGCGGATATAAGATGAAGATAACAAATCCAGGTTTATACTTCTTGAATTTGAAGTGCCTGAGGAACATCTACATAGATTTATCCTGATGCTTCTCAATTAACTATCACAAACTCAGAATCTACTTACTCACTGGAAATATAAAAATTAGGTTTCCAGGTATCATAGGCAGAATAACTGTCCCCCCAAGATGTCCACATCTCAATCCCCAGAACCTACAGATACATAACCTTCCATGGCAAAGGGACTTTGCAGATGTGATTGAAGTAAGGGTCATGGAATGAGGCGATTTCTTGTATTACCCAACTGGGCCCAATACAATCACAAGGATCCTTATAAGAGAAATGTGGAAAGGTCCAACCGAGAAGATGGCCATGTGACAACAGAAGCAACAGGTTGCAATATGTGAGGAAGAGGCCACAGGCCGAGGAATACAGGTGACCTCTGGAAGATGAGAAAAACAAAGAAACAGATTCTCCCCCAGAGCCTCAAGGAACCAGCCCTGTCAACATGCCATTAGGTGAGTGAAACTGATTCTGGACTTCTGATTTCCAGAACTGTAAGATATTAAATTTGGGTTTTCTTAAAGATACTAAATTTGTGGTAATTTGTTATAGCAGCAGTAGGAAACTAGAATACCAGGTTACACTATTCCTCTTGAAAATGAGGAGTAAACTTGGGTTTCATATTACAAAGAATGGAGACTTTTTACCACCAAACACAAAAAAGAAAATCTTGAGCTCTGGAAAAGGGGGTAGGAGTCGGGGTAGGTAAAAAATAATGAGAAGATCCTGGGGTCTCTGAAATTGAGCCCAAGCAAAGACTGAAATGAAGTCTGTCTAGCCCTCTAACCCTCTGTCTCATGGAATACTCCCTCCTATTTCCTCATCCTTTGGCTACCAGGCCTGATTCACCCAAACTCCCAGCGTCCAGTTCAAGTGCCCACTGCTAACAATAAGGAGAAAGCAAATGAGAAAAACCCAAAGCTTATACTTTCTGAAAAGCAAATGACTGATAGTGCCTTACACCAAGGTGGTCATTCTGAATCTTCAAAAATTCTATTTATTTTGTTATCTTGAATACCTTAGGCAGACCCCATTCTCTGGAGAAATGCACATACGCACAAGATCTTTCATACAGGTCCCAAGGCCTCCCAGCTTAAGAACCTTTCTAGTTCCATAACATAGGCCTTCTTAAATAGGCAAAGCATTTAACTGTTTTTCCATAAAAATCTCTCTAGAAATGATACAATAATGATCTCTCTTATCTTCAATTAGATATTGGAATTTATATTTGCAAGGGGAAAAATAAAAGTGATATTTTCTGGCCTTATCTAAGAAAAAGAAAATTCAGCACCAAGGAACACAGCCCTTTCTCTCAGCAATAAAAATTAGGCTTGTACTTGAATATAGTAGTGCATAAATGTTACCTGACCTTCCTAACACATGAAAGTTTATTTCACCATTATTTCCTATATTTTCAGAGAAATAACTTTCTAAAATTCATGGACAAAAATATTAAGAATCTATCAACCCATGGAGAGTCATTTGTCCAAAGACAAGATTCAAAAAGAAAATGAACAAGTACACTGCATGTGTGATTGAACCCAAACATAAAGCTGCCCTTCACAAAACAATATAATATTAATAGCAGCACCTAAAACTGCGGTTGTCAGCTAAGTGTTTAATTTCTGATATCTCACTGCCCTCAAATCCAAAAATGTCAAAAAATATTACTAACGAAAGTTCTTAGTTTAGATGAAAATTATAGATTACTAAGTAAATATTCTAAAACGCTATGTGTTAGAAAATATTACTTTGAGTAGAAAATTATGTTTTTAATATTAATAGCTAAAGCATTAAGTCAAAAATAAAATTGTATCTTAAAGGAATATTTCTGCTATATCTAACTCAAAGTAAATTTAACTTGGCAGGTGTAAGAGAGTTTTCCAGATGTAATACCAATACCAATAAACATAACCAATAACAATAATACCAACAGCTAGCACTAAGTGAACCTTTAGAAGAATGCTTAGCACATAGTTTGTATGTGCTTTACTTGAATTAACTCCTTTCAGCTTCCCAACCAACTTCTGACGTCCTAATAGCATGGCCATGTTACAGGTATGCAGAGTTCGGTATTGCTTATGGCTATACAGCCATTTAAATGGCAGAGGCAAGATTCAAACTCAAGTAGTTAGGCTCCAAGGCCTCTTAGAGGTAGGGAAGGTGGCCGCACTGCTCTCCAGCACATAAGACTCTCAGGTGTACAAGCACAGGTGCGCCATCTGCAGCACTGAGTCCCATCCCCCCACAGTCTCTGAACGCTGCCTCATCAGAGCGCTGTATGTCCACTCCAACCATCTGCAACAGCAGGACTGCAGGAAAGGGGGTTTCTTTGAGATGATAAAGTTGAGGCTACTTCCCCTAGCTACTATAATGACAACACACGCTGTTCTTTCAGTAAGTTCTTACTTTTGTAAGAGGTGCTGTAAAGAGAATTGCTATGTAAGAGGTCTTCATTTTGCAATAGTGCTGATGTTTTGGAAAACAGCTTCTTATGTCCCAGTTATTGGACAAACTTGGTTATTTTCCAGAAGTGAGTTTTCTACCCAAAATGTTCATTTTCTGGTGTTTGTACAAATGAACGCTTTGTAAATGATTTATGTTTTAACAAACAAACAAGAAGAGTAAATGTCAGTTGGATATGACCCTGGGATCAGCTACTTCAGCCCCCTCTCTTCCAAGCTATATAGCATGGATTAAAGTTTCTTTTTTTTTTTTTTTTTTTTCATTTTTAAATTGTTTTTATTCTTAGTCATATTTGTTTATATTTTTCTCAGCTTTGAATTAATGAGGAATTTTTTTTTTTTTTTTTTTTTTTTATTAAATTTATTGAGGTGACAGTTGTTAGTAAAATTACATAGATTTCAGGTGTACAATTCTGTATTACATCATCTATAAATCCCGTTGTGTGTTCATCACCCAGAGTCAGTTCTCCTTCCATCACCATATATTCGATCCCCCTTACCCACATCTCCCACCCCCCACCCCCCACCCCCAACCCCCCTTACCCTCCCAATTGAAAAATGGGCAGAGGACTTGAAGAGACATTTCTCCAAAGAGGACATACAAATGGCAAATAGACATATGAAAAAATGCTCAACATCACTAATCATCAGAGAAATGCAAATCAAAACCACAATGAGATATCACCTCACCCCAGTCAGAATGGCCATCATCAACAAGACAAATAGTAACAAATGTTGGAGAGGCTGTGGAGAAAAAGGAACCCTCATACACTGTTGGTGGGAATGCAGACTGGTGCAGCCGTTATGGAAGGCGGTGTGGAGGTTCCTCAAAAAATTACGAATAGAATTGCCATATGACCCAGCAATCCCTCTCCTGGGTATCTACCCAAAAAATCTGAAAACATTTAGAGATAAAGACACGTGTGCTCCAATGTTCATTGCAGCTTTGTTTACAGTGGCCAAGACATGGAAACAACCAAAATGTCCTTCGATAGATGAATGGATGAAGAAGTTGTGGTATATATACACAATGGAATACTATTCGGCAGTAAGAAAAGATGATATAGGAACATTTGTGACAACATGGATGGATCTTGAGAGTGTAATGCTGAGCGAAATAAGTCAGACAGAAAAAGCAGAGAACCATGTGATTTCACTGATATGTGGTATATAAACCAAAACAACAAAAGAACAAGACAAACAAATGAGAAACAGAAACTCATAGACACAGACAATGGTTTGGTGGTTGCCAGAGGATTAAAGTTTCAAAAAGAAATGTGAAGCTGGTTAGTTGGTTAGTGACAGAAGTAGGACTAGAAGACTAGAATGAGCCCACAACTCTCAGTCCAGCGCTCCCTTCACAATATTGTGACTTTTTAGTCATCTAACAGTAAGATCTGCCCAAAGCACCAAAGTACAGGAAACAAAAAAAGTTACTATCCATGTTATCAGAATTTACAGCTGTAAACACAATTCAATGCTGTAAATTAAAGTGTTAACCCTCAAAAGTACAACTACATATTTCAGGACTTTCCCACAATGGGAAAAACATTTCTAAAGGCATAAATATAACCAAAGCAGAATCAACATGAAATTTTATAACATTTACAAACGAACCAGGACTGAAAACGTGTAACTATTTCCAATGTATAACAGAAAATATCAAGTCAATAAAAAGGATAAATACTCCTTTCCAACTATTCAAAAACTTTTGTACTAAAGCAATTAAAAGGAAACAGACACAGAAATTGTACATAATTTGGCTGACCCCAAGAGTCTTGTCACCAATTAAGTTGCTTTCACTCTGAGAGAGTTTTGCCTAAAACAAAAATACCATCTGTTTTACCTAAAACATTAAGATGTTCTATTTTCTTGTCAATTCAGAAATCACATCTGTAGCCATTTTCGGAGAAGACAGCAAAAGACATTATATTTATGGGTGACTGCATAAAGAATGATGTTAAATCAAAATGTAATTTTCATCTACTAGAAGAAAATATCATTTCTCCAATGAGTATAACGCTGTACCTTTGGAGGAACACACAGTGCATAAACAGGCTGGTATTCACAAATAAAAAGACCTTAAAAGTTAGTGTAGTAAAATAAGGTTGTTTTGTTGGTACAGACAGAACTAACAAATATTCACTTTGTATATCTTTGTCGATGACTGAAATCTATCCTGTGTGAGGTCTTTAGGTGAAAAGAAGAGAAAACAACAGCTTTTTATTGGTGCTACATAACATCTCTTCATGCAAGTGAAGCATCATATAAGAGGTAAAAATATGAAAACAACAAAAGGAAAACCACTTTCTATTTTCAAAACACTTTTCAGACAACATATTGGACTTGGGAAAGACACTCTACTCTACAATCCAATGAACCGACTGAAGAAGATATAAAACACCAGGGAAAACATCACGCACAGTGACTGCAAACACGATGTCACAAGGGATAAAGAACACGTTTGGAAGAAAAACACACAAGCCATCCAACTACCTAAAATACTTTGAGTATATATTAAGTACCTACAAAAAAAAAATCTGAAACCCAGGTATGTTTTAAGTTTAAAAAGTAGCCCAATTTCACATATGATTTTTTTATCTAAAAAAAATAAAATAATGCTACTCTCCAAATAAGGATGAAATAAATAAGTCCAAAGGCTCTATTTAAAATTTTTCTTTTACCACAAAGTTGTGAAGTGTTCTGAAGTCCAAGATGGGCTTGAAGCCCTCCCTGACTTTCTCAGGATCAGGAAACCTTCACTAAAATCCTTTTCCTTGTTCCTCTTGTAGTGCACGCTTTATTAATCTGCATTTAGAAGGAAAAAAAATCTGGTTCAGAAGAATGGACGACTTTGAAATATGCCACATCACTTCAGTCTATGCTCTGAACTGCTCTGAGTTCATTAGCTTTATGTTAGCTATTTCAGAAGACATGATGGACACGCGGAGGAAAAGAAGAGCGAGAGGACTAAGTGTGCAAGAAACGAGAAAAAATAAACAACTAAGGAATCTCTCTCATAATTGTCAATTCCTCCCATCCTACTACAAATCACTTTAAAAAAAACCACACTCATATTCCAGATATTTAACTTACTTTGACACTGTCAGAGTGCATTATATAACTCTAACTAATGGGGGAAGGAACTTTGGCGCTACAGCAATAACAGAACGGAATCATTCAAAATTTGCATTATCTGGCAGACACACCAAAACTCATGCCAGCTCTTCTTTGAGACTATCTCATCTCCTTTCCAAAGTGGTTCTTAGGTTGTTCTGCAAAGTTACATATTTCCAGCTACCGTCACTGGAAATTATTATAATCTTTCCTAGACTATAGGTAGTAGTCTCCATGCTGACTCTGTCTTTACATTGAAAGGTATCAAATTGCCTCATCATACAAATATAGGCACATATTTTTCTTCCCCATCTTCTGCACTTTCCTGATTATGGTCCTTGATGGGGGTAACTGCAAGATGTGGTAAGCAACGAGCAAAACTGCTTTAATTTTATTATTAGGTTGGTGCAAAAGTAATTGTGCTTTAAAAGGTTAAAAATAATTGCAAAAAGTGCAATTACTTTTGCACCAACCTAATAGACAAACCACACATCTAAAACACCCTGTGTGAACTCAATTCCCTGTGCAATCTGACAACAATAAATTAGAACCACACAGTTAGTTAAGAAAGTTTCATTTAAAATGTAAATAATAAAATGGCAATTGAAACATAGACTAACCAGGCAATTGAGTAGGCGTTCACTGAACACATAACTACTTTGCCATTGCTTGCTAAGAAATAAAACTTAAAACCATCATTTAAAACGCAGCCTATTCAACTACTTCCACAAATAAAATCTAAAATCTAATAAAATCTAAAATAGTTTTGTACCTAGGAACAAAGTCACAGCAGACTAATAACAAGGGGCCTAGGAAAGAAGATTCTTTTAAAGTTCACATAAGTTTTTTGAAAAGAATGATTTAAGACACCACACCCTTAAAACTAAGGAGACAAACTCCACATTATAAATCACTTAAAAATCAATGTGTGAAATTTATAGTAGCCTACTGACATTCTCTTGGCGCTTCTAAATGACAGTAAAAATGTATATATAACTAATATATATTAATAACTGTATTATTTAAAGCAGCTGATTTTAGACCTTAAACTGCCTGATCAAGAATTGTAAAAAGTATTATTTTAGGAGGCACAAAAACGGAACAAGAAACTTTTTTTAAAAAGACAAATTCTGATGATGAGGACTCCTGAAGTACAGACGGAAAGCTGGAACACTCAGGAGAGTCAAGGAAAGGAATCTTGCAAAGAAAAAAGTCAACACTTAAATATCTCCGCGTTTAGGGAATGTGGTACAGAAGGTGGAAGAGTCAGCATTGCTCAACGAGCAAAGACGTCTTGAGAGATGGACATTTTCCAACAGACCATTCAAAGGGAGAAGCTGTGGCACTAGTTTCGACGCTATTGATAATCCTGGGCCAGTCAGAAGAGTCAAGGCGGTTCCTGCTGCACAGTCTTTATCGGGGGAACTTGGTAATTTACTTTAGACAAATTCATAGTTCTTTCAAGTCATTACTCTACAGGGCTACAGTCCATCTGCAAGGTCCAGCAAGCTCTGAACAATCCAGATGTTTCAAAAACGTTTGGTGGCAAAGCCTAAATTCAACTGACATGAATCTACCTATAATTATTTTTTCCACTTGATCTGAATATTCAGAAATGTTAAGATATGTGATGACTCCTGCCTCTGTCAGAAGCATTATGTAACATATCATATACAGTACGTATATTTCAAAATTTTCCTAAAATTAAAAAAGAATTTTGAATTCACAAATATCTCTAGCCCTGAAGATTTCAGGTACAGGATTGAGGATTTGTATCTGGGGGCAGTTTATGTAGCAGAGTCTAAGTCTCAGACTACTTACAGAAGACACCCTGCCTATATAGGTTCAGAGCAAGAAAGAACCGAGAAATAAAAAGGGAAAGAAAACATGAACACATTCCAGCACAGAGCTATGCAAGTCAGGAACACAAATAAATCTGTCCTTGAATGGCTGGCTGACTGAACTAAGGAATAAGGACATCTTAACATGGTCCTAAATAGAGCTGTAAGAAATAGTAAATGCTTAAGAATACTGTATTTTCTTAATATGTGAACATCCCAAATCCCAATAGGACAAATGTGCTCTTATTTTATGAGCTTCTACTTTATCTCTCCTAATTCTTCATTTTGTAGTACCCAATTATATTTGGTTTTGGAATAAACAGAAAATCTCTCATTTTCTCTAGCAAGTGTTTGATACGATTTTACTACCTAAGTGATAGGAAATCTTGAGAACAAGTTTTTAAGAAGCTTAGCACATAATACGGATTTATTCAGCACAGATGCTTCTACAGTGTACAGAACACAACTCCAGCTCGTGCTGAAGGGGGCAGGTTAAGAGTAGCCAATGACCAGTAAATACGGTAGATGCTTTGGGGTCTAGTTAACAAGCCTAATGAGTAGATGCTGACATTGCCGGCCCGATAGCCATTCTCATATTCTCCGATACTGACAGAAACCCAGCTTTACTCAGGATGACAATTCTAGCTTGGAAAAAAAAAAAAAAGAAGAAACAAACAAATAAAAAACCTTGATTCTGCATGCTTGGGGAGCCATGTGATTTAGTTCTGGTCAATGAAATGTCATTAGAATTCAATATGTGGAGTTTCCCAGAAAGCTGTTATAGCCCCAATTTAATAGAAATCAGCAGACTCAACTTTCCTCCTTGTTCCTCTTCCTTCCTGACTGGAACACAGACGCCATGTTTGGAGAAACAGGCACCATCGTGAGACCATGAGAACAACATTCACAGGCCAAGGATGGCAGAGCTGAAAGGTAAAAGGGGCCTGGTCCTTTGATGACACTGTGGAACACATCACAAGTCCTAGACTACCTACCTTGAAACGTGTTCATAAGAAAAATTAACTGCTTTCTTTCGAAGCCAACGTAATATGGTTTCTGTTAAATGCAGCTGAATGCAATCAAAAGTGAAATACTATGCAAACAAAAAGTAATATTGAGTAACACTGGGAGTCCAACGAGTACCAAAAATTTAATATTAATCTTAAAAGATGACCCTGAATGCAAGATGATTTTGATAAAGCAAAAATGTTCCCATATAGATTTACCACTATAGACAGACTTTTCCTTAAAGGGTTGCTTATTTTTAAATATTTCCTTTACGTAACTGCCTATTAAATATTACATAACACATTTTTCTTGTATTTTCATCCTCTCCATCTCAATTAGTTATCAAGTCAGCAAATACCTCCTAAGTGCCACGCACTTCTCTCTCATTTCACTCAACTATTCACAACTTCTTTAATTCAAACAAGTCCTCTGCATTTTTTCCACTAACCTTGAATGGCAGAGTTCATAAAAACTTAAGCTAAAACTTCAGAATTTACCAATCCTGTGCTGTCTTTATGATAAAAGAAATGCTAACCTGGTGTCTTTTTAAAACTTTATATAGCATTTTGTGATCACAGAATATCTGACCACATCATTGATGGTTATTGTTGATCAACATTTAAGTCTTTTAAAATATTCAATAAACAAAGCTGAGAGACGTATCTTCCAGTGCAGTGGCCAGTTCAGATGCTCCTGGTACATATTACTAGATCACTCTCCTGAAAGATTACTACGTGTCATGGTAGAATGATTCACATGACCCAGCCCACGACTTCACAGAGTTTACAGCAAGTCTCTTCAGAAGAACATTATACATATAATAAGTGGGATAATAGTACGTAAACACATAGTCCCATGGGAGCATATAAGAGCGACACAGCCTGACTCAAGGCTATCAGGGAAAGGTACCAGAGGCTAATATCTAAGCTAAGTCCTAAAAGATAACCAGGAACCAATCATGCAAATTGTAGTGGGTGAGGGAGTGGCAGGGTTTTTTATGGTATCGTTTTTTGCCCCAAGCAGCAAATTTCTAGAAGTAAGAGAGAACATGGGATGTCACAGAATTCATAGTTGAATGGCTGAAGCACACTGTGCAGGCTAGAGAGATATAAAAAATGATGCCAGAGAAACTAAAATGCAGATACATAGCCCAGTTAAAGAGCCTCGGAGTTTATCCTTAGGGCACTGGAGGAAAACAAGGGTTTTGAACAAAGGATTTAGAACATCATTGCTACTTATTTTATTTTATTTAATTATTTTTATCAGCTAATTATTTTTTAAGTGCTAAGTGCTAAATTCTATACTATTAAGTTCATATACATAACGTTATTTAACTCCTCCAACAAATGCATGAGGCAAGGACATTCCTCACAGAGTTGTCGCCATCACCTAGGGGAGAGACAGTAGCAGCCCAAAGTAGAGTAGAGGCATTGAAAGTCAGGAGAAGTGGGTAAAATTGAGACACATTTTAAGAAGCAGAATGAAAAGACCTAGCCTTTGTTTGGAAACAAGTTGAAAGAACAAAGATGATCAGGGTAAATCCTATCATTTCTCATAGAAACAAATACACTTCTGAGCGTGAGAGCGGACACTAATGAAAAACTGCAAGATACGATCACTCTAAAATTGAGTCCCAGGTTCCTGGCCTGGTAAGCTGGCTGATGATGCTGAAGTTTTATTAAAGAGCTTGTGACCACAGAACAGGTTTGAGCGGAGAGGAGGAGCTCAGTTTTAAACAGACTGAGAAGGAGGTGTGAGTGGGCCATCCCAATGGAGCTATCCATCTGTGCTGTGGGTGTGTGGGTCTGGAACTCTCTGGAGACTTTTGTCAGCAGAGATATACGTTTAGGGAGTCAATAGTACCTTGACAATAAACGAAGGCAATGGAGTAGGAAATATCACTCTCTCTGGAAGTTTTTATCTTTAAAATCTTCCTGAGGCAAACAATTATTTATTAAAGATCTCCTATATGCTCTTGCCTCTCTACCTCTTTCGGATGTTAACATAATCTAAAGCTTTAGATCTACATAACTGTCAGTACACTACCTTTACATTATAAAAGTTCTGCCAAAACTAGATGGCATTTCAACTTCCAATTTGGTGATGAAATTTACAATTTAATTATTTGGATTTCATGATGTTTATTTCCAATGCCTTTTTGATTTTTACACACACATATCAGGTCAACTGAGTTGACTTTACCAAGAAAATTTTTAAAAAGTACCTGTGGTATGTGTTATGTTATATGTGAAAATGTCTTTTTGTTGTCTTCACATATGAAAGATAACTTTGAATATAAAAGCATTTAAAAACTCCAATTTTCTCATCACAGAGAAGAAACCTAAGTCAGTCTAGCTTTCGTTCCACATTGTACAATGTCTGTCTTTTTACCTGGGTACTTTTACAGTACAGTACTTTTAATTGAACTAAGTTACCAAGATGTTCTAGAGGTGACTCTCTTTTCATTTATGTTACCCCGAACTTACCACTTTCATCTATACAGCAAGACCTTTTCTGCTCAGAAAACTTTTCATCAATTATATTTTTAATCATTCCCTCTGCTTCATTTTTTCCTTAAAAAACAAAATCTATAATTCTTTTAACAAATTGATGGTCGACAGATCACCGGGAAGGGCAAGCAGAGGGGTTGGGAGGATGGCGGGATGGGTAAAAAAGGTGAAAGAGATTAAGAAGTACACATTGCCAGTTATACAAATAGTCACAGGGATGTAAAGTCCAGCATAGGGAATAATAGTTAACAATATTGTAATAACTACGTGTGGTGTCAGATGGGTACTAGACATCGGGGTGATCACTTCACAAGGTATTTAAAAGTCTAATCACTATGTTGTACACCTGAAACTAATATAATATTGTATGTCAACTGTAATTGAAAAATATATGAAAAATAAAACATCTAATTTTTTTTTAACTTATTGGGGTGACAATTGTTAGTAAAATTACATAGATTTCAGGTGTACAATTTTGTATTACATCATCTATAAATATCTAATTCTTTTGTAGAAATTTTGTCCGCCATACCTACCATCTTCTTTCTCGTTGTTTCCACTCATCTTCCTTTTCTCTGCATTTTTAAAAAGTATCTCATGGTTGTTGTTGTTGTTTTAATTCATGCCACTGGTACACTCTTCCATAATGTCAGCTTCACTCTTCAGAATCACTAACGAACATGTTCTGTTATCAGGCCCCCAACAATCTTTCCTCACTTCACTCCCTCCCCTTTTCCATATCATCTTGTCATTTTTTTTCATTTTAGCTTTCTGCTTTCCGTTTCATATTTCTTAGAAATCATAACTCAAACTTTTTGATAATTCCAAAGAAATTTTTATAAAAATTGTTTTCTCATCTCTGTAATAAATCATTTTTAAGAAGTAAGCTGTTATTCTGAATCTTCAAGTTACCCCTATTTTTTGGTCACGCTGCAGAGCTTTTTCATAGATTTCATATGACAACGTTCCCTTTACTTTCCCTCATACGAGGAACAGCCGCCGAGACCCTGTGATGATAAAGGTACCCTAGGTCTTTATTCTGATATCAGTTGAAGTCTCTCTCTTGTCTAGAGTTAGTTTATTTGACAAATATTTCTTGTGCCAGGTATTTGCCAGGGGATTCAAAAGCAGACCAGTTCCCTGACCTCACAGAGCTAGTATTTCAGCAAGGGAGATAGACAACAAGAAATAAACAAAATCATGGTAATCATGCCTGAAGGAGGCAAAGAAGATGCAGTAATGGATCAAAGAGTGAGTGAATAGTAAGTTCACACGCACAGATGCAGCTTGACTGCAAGTTCTCAGAAAGCTACCATCCAAGGTGGCTGTGCCTGTAGTAGTCACTGTTCTAGATCAGCTCTGGTGCTCTGAACCAATGGAATATTCAGCAAAGAGTATCACAGTATTCTTCTGGGCCATGCCACCATCAACAGTAATTTCCTTGAGTGGACACATCCCAAGACCAGTGTTCTACCATCAATTCCCCATTTATTCCTGCCTATTTTATTTCTGGCACAGTTAGTCTCCAAAATGGTTGCAAAATACAACGCAGTACAAGTCCTCTTATCAATATGATTAAGGCTGGCAAGAGATCTGATAACTGAAAGAGTAAAAGTTGACTTGAAAGTAAAAATTAAAATAGGACGTCATATATGTGTGTATATACAAACACGAACGTCTGACAATTAAGTTCGAGAACTTGTTGCAACGATGTTGCCAACCTTTCTCAATATCAGAGGGATTATTCATTATGAACTTATACCAACTGGACACACAGAAAACCAAGTCTACTATTTGGAAGTGCTGAAAAGGCTGCGTGAAAAGTTAGATGACCTGAACTTTTCACCAATAATTCATGGCTCTTGCATCATGACAATGCACCAGCTTACATGGCACTGTTTGTGAGGGAGTTTTTAGCCAGTAAACAAATAACTGTATTGGAACACCCTCCCTACTCACCTGATCTGGCCCCCAATGACTTCTTCCTTTACCCGAAGAAAAGGAAATATTGAAAGGAAGACATGTTGATGACATTCAGGACATCAAGGGTAATATGACGACAGCTCTGGTGGCCATTCCAGAAAAAGAGTTCCAAAATTGCTTTGAAGGGTGGACTAAGCGCTGGTGTCAGTGCATAGCTTCCCAAGGGGAGTACTTTGAAGGTGAATTTAGTGATATTCAGAAATGAGGTTTGTAGCACTTTTTCTAGGGTGAGTTCATGAACTTAATTGTCACAACTCGTGTATGTGTGTGTGCGTGTGTGCGTGTGTGTGTGTGTGTGTGTATACATTACCATAAAACTTACAAATGTGTATCATTTCCTAATCTGCTGCTATAAGATCAAAGCTTCTACTTTGACTATGGGATTACTAACTAGAGTCCTGTGTCATATTTCCTGCATAATCATACATGTGATAAATCATCTATGGTTTCTACCTTAGGTTTTTCTAAAGTTAACCAAGAACTTAAACACTTTAGACAATATTAAGCAATCTGAGTGCAGAATTTTTCTACACCTTTATGATTTTTTCCAAAATCTTTTGTAGGCATCTTGCCAATATTTATCAGTGATTCACTTTTGTTGAAAATTTCCAAAGTGTTTAACTTCATATAAAAAAATAATTTTTTTTGTATGTTCATAAGTTACAGAAAATGAAATTGTGAGAGAAAAATAACAACAACAACTAATTTGGGAATAAATAATTGATTCATAATGATCGAAGAATTCAACTGAAATGCTGCAGGGAGATGTGTACCAGCCTGCTAGCTAGTACCCAGTTAGCAGCAAGGTTAAGGAACCATGGGAACAGAAAAGGAATAGAGAGTATCAACTGATCTAGTTGGTTAATTAAGTGGAGATTGGTTAATAGAGATCTTAGGCAGAGAGGATGAAAAGAAAAGAATAGGTACCTATCTGTTCAACATAGCGCCCTCCATATAGAAAAATATTTGTCTTATTTTTCTGGTTGATAAAGCACCAGAATTTCAAAGCCATGGGGGTAGACAATTTGAAAAGGAAAAGTAATCAATCCCTATACTTGATTTTGGAGATCTACACATTGCTTTCACTTCTGTTTATCATTGCTCAGTGAGTAATTGCATTTTTCAGTCCGGGTTGATCAGCTTTATAGTTTATGGATATCTTAGATTGTGGCAATAGGTTGACTGCCAAATCAAGGTTCTGGTGTTCTTCTGATTTTCATCATCTGCTGTGTCTTCATGAGTTTTAATAGGAAACTGAGAGTCAGTCTCAGGGTCCCTAGTCAGTTATCATACAAAATGGAAGCGTCAACTTTTATATATATATATATTTTATATTGTATATATTATGTATATATATAATATGTACATATTATATATTATATATATAATATATAGTATGTATATTAAATATATTATATATGATATATATATAAAATATGTTATATATATATTAAATATATTATATATATTATATATATATATATTACCTCATCTAAGTCAATGTGAGGTTGAAACAGTATTTCAAGAATTAATACTCATCATTCCTGATATCACATAATAGAAATGTTAAGGGTGAGGAGAATATTGTGGGAAAGGTGGAGCCACTAATTGGACAACTCCCCAAAGGCCTTTGTATTTCCCTGAAAAAAAAAAAAAAAATCAGGCAAAATGCAAGCCTGTGAATTATTGATTTAGAAGGGCAAACATCAGATATGATTATTTTATGTTGCTACCCAAACATGATTGTTCGAAAAGCAGTTCTAACCACTAGGCAAAAAAGTTGTAACATAAAATTAACTAATATATCATGCTGAGGGTATCTCCAATTCCCTAATAAACTTTTGGTTATTTAAATAATGTCCTATATTCTATTCAGTCTTTTGGGTAAAACATCCTTTCTAAAAATACCCCAGGTTACAGACAGGCTGAAATGTATTTCTGGATAATCAGAGAACTGTATCTTAAAAACGTCAAAGTGAACAAATTACAACTCAGATGGAATGTAGGTGAAAGTACACAAATACTTTTCACGAGCAATTAACACTTAAAACAGAAAAGCCTCCAGAGGAAAGTTGAGGAACTCCTCTTTCAAGTCCAGTAATGAGTATTAATTCATAAATGGACTATGCTATTAATACCCAGACATACCTAGACTAGAATAGCTCACCTTTGTGTTTTTCTTTCTTTTTTATTTTAAGAGTCTCCAGTACTGTCAGTTAACAACTCCCTCATTCAAAGTTCTAAACTAGCTTTAAATGTAAACAGCATTTCACCTTCTCTCAGAATAAGAGAACCTGTGGAGTGTCCAGACTGCCAAATCCTAGTCAAATCATGTATTTGATTATCACCTTGAATTCCCTTGGGATAATTTTTAAATGTAGCCCGCTAATCTTCCTGAGTTTATACATTTATTTTCGTGCTAACTAATATGAAGACATTTCTATACTTATTTTCTAGTATAAGACAAGATTTGAGCTGAAACCATTATGATCCATGAGCAGGAAGCATAGTTCTTACACTAGTTAGCACTGCTAACTTTTATATCTCCTCCAAAGAAAAACAGTCAAGCACAAGGCAAGCTCCATCTGGACATTTATCGCTCTCTCCTCAGATTCCAGCTTCTCAGAGTAGAACAACCGAGGCTGAAGTCGGGGACTCTCAGTTCAATCACAGAGCTACAACTGCTTTTACCAAGTCTATAATACATAATACTGCCAGAATCTGACTGGTTAGAATTCTGTTTTTCTAGAAACGACATTTCCAAACAATAAAAATAAGGCTCTGAGCTTGGTTTTTTCACTTAAAACTTACGTTTAAACAACTGGTAGAAATATTAGATATGTCCTTAGACACATTCCAACGTGGTATAAAAATATGTTGATGGCAAGGTGAACAATGAAAAAATGATCTAAAGCCTTGAATCCCATTATACTAATACACAATTACTGCCAGAAGAACTGTTTGTGATAACAATATTTAAAAAAAAAAATGTAGAATCAGGCAATTACTCTATGTCAACAATAACAAAAAAGTCTTAGGTATAAAAAATGATCTGATAAGGTCAAGTCATTGGGGCATTTGGAAATATCTTTTGAACTCATTCTTACGAGTCCCCAAGAATGCAACCTCAACAGAGTTAATTCTAGAATAATTTTATGAGGCTGAGATGCAACCTAAGGTTTTTTTCAGATCTCATGGTATGAAACTCTAAAACTTAAAATGAACAGCTGTCCAAATACTGAGCAAATTCAAAGCTCCACTGAATTACTACTTAATTGATTTTTACTTGTACTGGTAGTAGTATTTTGTCTATTAAGAAGCCTTCTGGTAACTAACCTCCAAATATTAGATGAAAGAATATGTATCACAATACCACATTTTCTGGGGAGAACGTATATCATGATACTGCATTTTCACATAGAATGTCAACAGTGTTCTATGCATATCTGGTGTCTGAAATTTAATAGTCTCTTTAATCAATAACTAAGTGTATTTTAACAAATCTTGATTGAATGTTTACTATGCTGAATATAATACCATAGGCATGGTAGTGGGAACAAATAAAATAGTTCCTACCCTCAAGGGATTAACTTTAATTACACTGGCAAAAATAAGCCAACATTAATTCCCAGCCATATGAGTGCGCCTTTCTGAACCTGATTTTAGATGAAAATTCTGAGCCAGTATCATCATGGGATGAGACTTTGGGCACCTTGGGGGGAGGATGAGTTTATTTTATTTTGCACATGGGATGTAGGTGAATTGTGGTGGCCAGTGGGTGAACTACAGTAGACAGTCCCCCGAGATGAACTGCCATTATTCTCTTTGCTTCATGTACATACTCTTTACATCAAGTCATAGAGATTAATTTCCCTCTCCTTGAATGTTCATTGATCTCAGTGACTTGCTTGGCTAATAGAAATGACCTTTCAGTAGTAGAAATGAGCTTTCAGGACTTCTGAGGCCAGATCCTAAGAAGCATTGCCATTTCCACCCAGGTAACTTCTCAGAGTTCTGCCTCAGGCAGATTCCTCTGATAACTACATGTAATAAGTTAGGCGCATAGAGAAATTGAAGACAAAAGGGCCAGAAGCCATTGCAGTGGTTCAAGCAAAACATAAAGGATGGCTTAAAACCAGAAAGTCATAGGAAGAGAGGAGACGATGGATGTCAGTAATGAGTAAAGGTAAATCTGAAAGAACCTCCAGTTGATGAACTTAAGGAATAAGAAAAGGTAGGAGTCAAAGTGGGTTCTGGGGTTTCAGAATTTAGACAACTGAAAAGGAATGACGCTATTATTAATCAAGACTGGGATCCCAAAGGAAAGCACAAATGAAAAAAAAAAAAAAAAAAACAGAGGAAATTAAATTAGAGGTGCTGGGAGGCCATGCAGGAACCATTCAGTAAATGAATGGCAATAGGGTACTAAGTGCCTTTTCAGGAATGAAGTACATTTTATATCTGGTTGATGTTTTGAAGTCACCCACGCCCCAAAAACCCTGATTTCCACATAGTTAATGGGTTCTTTTAAACTTAATCCCTTCCTTTTCTGGCCAAAAAAAAAGAGAAACAGAGATGTAGGATTCTTTACCAATAAATACCTTGCTAAACATTAAAAGCACTTAAAGATAAATGTGTAATGGTGGTTTGAATAAATTACTCTAAAACTGAAAAAAAGTTTCTACTTAAAAAATTAAATGTTTAGATTTACAGAAGTTACCTCAATGTAATTTTGATTATATACCTACCTGGTAGCATTTCAAATTATCCTTTTAAAGTTTAAGGAATTTTTTTGAAAAGTTCCTTTACACCTCGTCAAACCATGCAACTTCCCTGCCTGTGCTGTGGCAACATTTATTCCCGACCTGCCTGAAGAGCCCCAATACTGAAGAATGAAATCTCTTCACGTGTCACAGACTTTTACTTTGTATCCTCAGTGTCCTCCAAGTCCCTAATCCTGTTAAGTCATTGTATCAAGTTTCTTTACAATTGGTTTCCTTAGTTGCAACTATGATCTAGAGAGAAATAGAAACATCTTTGCACACTTAAGGATTATTTAAGCCTAGACAATTTATGACTTGTTCAGGGTGTCCTAATTTTTAACTCTTAATTGTATCTGCTTTCTAGACACCAATGCATACACTATATTGTTCACATAACCTCATGAATTACATTAAGCAGGTTGACACATACTATGTCACTTTCAGTCGATGATTATGGACTACTTTTTAAACATTCACAAACTAAATTATGTTAGGTTATGGCTATAACTAACTGTCAACAATGTGATCAAATTTATTTACAGGCATTATTTATATCATATGGGTTTAGATCAGTGTTTCTCAACCTCTTTACATTATAACTTCCTTAAAGACTCTTTTTAGACATTTCTCCTAGTCATCCCCCATACAATTTTAATACTACACAGGAAGTGTACGAGTATGTGTGTTATGTACTGTATTTATGCTTTATATATTTTCAAAACCTCCAATAACCAATTGTTAGCCTCCTAGGGAGGACATCTCCCCACTGTGAATGCCTGTTTTATTTAGTTTAATAATTTGTTGCTCAAATATGAATTATACTTAATATCAAAAACAACACTAAGCCATAGAGAATCGCAGAAGCCTCCTGAGGAATATGAGGGAGAGTCATGGATACACTTCTGAAACTTCCCATTTTAAAGACTACAAAGTGAAGGTAATTATTTAACTTCAGTACCTACTACATAAAACTCAAATTATTCCATTTTAAAAGGCCAACACCATTCCTCCATTGTTCACTGATTCTTACTAAGAGATTAGTCACTCAGATAATTTGCATCTAACAAGTAAAACATAGATTTTAAAATCAAAAATATAAGTAGCTCTACTCATGAGGCTCAAAAATACAAAACGGATAATAAAGATAAAAATAAGAATCTAACAATCATAAATATTCCCAATTCACCTAACTATGGAAATAGCAACATTGACATTTGGTAGAAGAGAACTGTGAAGAAATAAACTAAGATGAAGAAAGCTATTTACATATAAACTGTCTATAAGGAAATATAAAAAAAGTGATCAATTTACAAAAATTCTATTTATGTTTATCTATCATTCAAACTCCTCAATATTAGAGCTCAAAAATATATTTCTTTTTAATGAATGTACCATATCTCCTAACTTCCTTTCTCCAGCATAGGTAAGTCTAAATGCTCACTTACTGTTGGCTAAGGCAAGGGACAGTATAGGAAAAAGAGAAACCACAGGGTACATCACTTCCTCTGACCCATCATGCTCTCATCTCCACTCTATGTCATCCACCCTAACCTGGACCCACAGGAAGACCAATGGGGTGGAGAGGGGGCATAAATTACTTATAGCAAGCATAAGTCATTGTTACAGTCAGCAAACACACAGATGTTCACCCACCAAAACAGAGAAAGGGGAAAAGTGAAAGGGGATTATACCTAAAACCACATAGATTTACAGGCACCACAATTTATTAGGGACACAATATTTAAAGAAGAGCTATATAACCCCAAATGCATCAAAACATTATTTAGTGTAAGACAAAGAAAACATTTTGTAGTTTTATAACTGATTTTTCTTTCAACATTAGTATTCTGTCATCCCAACTATGTCATGGCAATCGGAAAGCTTTTAAGACTTCAGCAAGACTTCACACTTAAGACTTAAACTTTCTTTTCAAGTTAATCCCTTCTTTTTCTGACCAAAGGAAAGAGCTATAGGATTTATTGACTATTACTTTAGTGATACTTTAGTATTACTAAAAAAACACTTACCTTCTTGTCCTAAGGTATAAGCTGTATATATTTTAAGTCTCTACTTACTAAAGAAAGTCAGCTAAGGCTTTAGTGTATTCTTAACCAAAATCTCAACTTTATTAACAACTATAAATTTTCCGTAATTTAATTCAATACTTTAAAATCAATATTTTGATTCCATTTATTTTTAAGTAATTTAAATAAAATATACCTAGTTAAAATAATGAATTATTCTTTACAATTATTCTTTCATAATTTGTAAGAGGTGGCATTAAATTTCTCAACTGAGACAGTAAAAGTTATATTACAAAAATACACTGCATATCTGGGTATACTGGGTATTGACTGATTGATATGTGGTCATTAAAATCACATGACTTAGTTAAATAATTGCCAATAAAAACAAAACATTTCTTTGTAAATCAGAGGCACCCATCAATTAAATGCCTCGTTTTTAAGTAAACTGAATGCCTTTCCCTGTAAGTTATAACCTAACATAAATCAATAGTGCTAAAATACGGCAGTTTGATCAGCACAATGACAATTATCTAGTAAACAATTTATAGGAGGAATACTTATCTTCTCATAATAATTTTCTTTCTTAAGAAATAGGATCGGGGAATAATGAAAATAAGGTAAGTAAACAAAAAGTGAATTGAGAAAAATATAATCTAAAAATAATACTACAAAGTTAAATTTTTATCATAAAGCTACATGTTTATCATCCCATACCAAATATCTGTAAGAAATATTGTTATAATAGTTCCTTCAGCAATCAAAGTACCAAGCACTGTGTTAGCTATTAGCATTGAACATGATACAAGTCATGGGAAAAATCCATTTCTTCAGAAAAATGTTTTAAATTAATAAGTAAATGAAAAACTACCTCAAAATATATGTCGTCTAGAGAACAGAATCATAAAAACCAAAGGTCAAGTCAGGAAAGTAGTAAAAGTTTATGAGAAATGTATTTACCTTGGCTCTGCACTCAGCTTTATTATTTTTGTGTATGGTAGAGAACTTTGTGATTTTTGTTGCAAATCCTATAAAAGTGAACAAAACAAAAATTACTTTACTTTTAAAACAAGCTTCAAAATTATCTATGCAATATTACCTTGCAAAAATCTTGAAAAGAGTATAATAGGGGGGAAAATCCTCTTTCTAGCTGTATAATGTCCATCAAAGTTCAAAATAAATAATTGTGTGTATGTGGGTATTTAGACATCAAGTACAGTGTGTTACAGGGACTAGAGCCCATAATGGGTAGTTTCAATTAGGAACCAAATAAATCTAGTCCAAGAGATAATTCTGCAAAAAGTTTTACTACTTTAGTTTTGTATCATATGTTTCATATCCTTAAGAAATGTATGTCCATTTATTCCATTTTTAACTTTAATATGAAAATTTATAATCATGATTTGATTACAAGCATTAGTGCATGAAAATATCTCTAATTCCACACATCTGTAAGTTGATATTACATGTAAAAATGTCAAAGTCTATCATTCACAATAGATTCTAATGACAAATAAATTACAATTTAAAAATATCTGAGTGCCCAAGTGGAAGTGTAAAGAGGGTTGCAATCAACTATTTTTTCAACGGTTCTTCCTTACTACAGAATAGCACGCTCCTCCTTTCAGAGTAGGTTCTATTTTATTAGCTCATTTGATCCTAATAACGACCAAGCCAAGGTGGATATTACCATCACATTTGACAGATAAATGAACAAGGGCTGACACATGTTAAGTAACTTTTTGCAAGGCCCATGCAATCAGGTACAAAGGTTGAGGCTAACAGTCCTCTAAATCCTCAATCATTGCTCTACTGTTAACACATCTCAGCACTGCTCATACACTGCATGGACTCTTAGGATCATTTAAATTGAAGTTTAGAAAGAACAGATTAAGGATTTATAGAAGTTCAAATATCAGGGGTCTTCCAATTAAAGCCAAGCAAAATAACTAATTATAATGTCTCCCTTACAACATCATCTTAGTGTTCTAAAAGCCTGTAAGGGTCACATATCTTGAAATAAGTTCATTATTTTTCATGCTTAGATTAAGGCAGAACAAAATATACACCACAAATCAAATAGTGACACACTTATATGAATGAAGAACACACAGGTAATTTATATAATGATACAAATTATATCAAAAAATGTGCAAGAAAATAATGATTTCTCAATGTCTCTTTTCACTAAGCTTCGCACCCCCTTTTCCAACCCAGAAAACAAAAGAATCACACATTTTTATAGTGAATATAAGAGATAACAACTAACCATTTCTAGGACGGTATCAAAAGAGTAAGATTCATACGAGTGCTTGTCCTTCAAAATGAGAAGAAGTGCAGAATGTCCAATTATCTTCTTCACATTCATTAACGAATGAAAGAGTCTGTGAACCAAAAATTTTACTAATCTAAGTAATTTAAAAAATCAATATACAATATTTTCAGTCTCTTTAATAATGGGCAAACCACTACCAGTACTTTATCCTGTATTCACAAAGTGAAAGCTACAATGAACCTATAATGAATTGGCTCTTTTTTTGTCCAGAACTAAGTACTAAGAAAAAAGTGGTTAATCAAAAGATATCACTGATAAGGATTCATTTAAAATAGAAAACTTTCTGAACATACCTGAAAGTCATAAACATATTTAAAGTATTTATACTTTCTATGAATATCGTACCAAATAAGAATTTCCAGCATGATTACTCCAACAGCTTTTTGAAGCAATGATGTGATATTTTACCTTTGAAATATCTTTAACAAGAATTGAAATGACAAAAGAAGTCACAAGATTAACTCTCATTCACAACAAAATTCAATCAGTATACACACTTCAAATAACTCAAATTCCTGAAGAATTCAAATAGGTATTTCGTTGAATTAAGTTTCCTGTTCTGATTCAAAAGAACTAGAAAAAAAATTTTTCACAGAACTAGATAATGAAATTGTCTTTCTCCTTGTTATGTATCTTGGTCATTGAAATTGTTACCTATATTCAAACTGTATTTTTCGATTTGAGGAACCAAAGGATGCTTATGAATCAACGGATCAAAATCAATTCTGGAATATAATCTTGGTACATCACCAGCTATTGCTGAAGCACTACACATGGGGAAAAAACTTGCTTGAAGTTTTTTTTCAAATTCTATCTTACTACTTTAAAGCTTTATAGAGCAGGCATCCCTAAGCAAACTCATATTGGAGAAATCTGTAGAGAAACATTGTTAACCATATTTGCAATCAATCATCGGAATCAATCTATTACATTTACATAGTGATTATATTATCTTCCCCAAAACAGGAAGCAATTTTGGCTCTACTCGTTAAAAACATTTTTGGTGGCAAGCAACAACAACAATACAGTGTAAAAGAATTAAAAATAACTTCTTTTTGCAGAGCATTAAGATTACCTTCAAAGATGTAAGTGATCATGTCAAGTTATTAATTAAATAAATTTACATAGTAAATCTATAACTATAATATTAAAATTTTATGGATTTGACTTTAGGCCAGCATCCAGATAAATTTCTCATTCTATTCAAATGTTTTCCTAGACGGTAACAAATGTTCTGAGACTAAAAGACCCTATGAATGAATACAAATCAATTATGGAAACAAGTCCCTCAGTCTAGGTTTATTTTTATTATCTATATGGCTATCTTTATTATGCTGTCTCGACCTACAGAATGAAAGTCATGTTCTCCATCACCTAAAACCTTGTATGTATGTGTGCATGTGTGTATTAATACTGCATGTAACAGTATATTACAGAGTCCTAATAAAACTGAGTGAATGCCAGGAATCATTGTTTGTATCCTAAAGGCACATATGCAATCTTCTAATGAGATGAGCACTAAAGACTAACACAGCATTCCCCAAATGCTTTCTCAAGATATATAAAGATTCATTTAAACCAAAACAAAATTAAACACGGTAATAAATAAGTTTGGGAAACACTGGATAAAACAAAATTTTAAAAGTTTCACCATTTCATCAGTGTGGGATTTCTCTGAGCCTCCAATTTCCTAACATGCCCTTATCCTATTGTTATGGAACAGTTCATGGAACATCATTTAGGAATCAGTTTTCTAGCTTGTTATCATTGCTGCTGTTTCAAGATGTTATCATGTTTGTCATTCAAAGTTTGATATACGAGGTCTGACAATGAACTTCGCGAACTCATCCTAGAAAATGTGCTACATACCTCATTGCTGAATATCACTATGGTCACCTTCAAAGTAGTCCCCTTGGGAAGCTATGCACCTATGCCAGCACCTACTCAACCCTTCAAAGCAATTTTGGAACTCTTCTTCTGGAATGGCCATCAGAGCTGTGGTCATATTACACTTTATGTCCTGAATGTCATCAAAATGTCTTCCTTTCAATATTTCCTTTATCTTCAGGTAAAGAAAGAAGTCATTGGGGGCCAGATCAGGTCAGTAGAGAGAAGTGTTCCAATGCAATTATTTGTGTACTGGCTAAAAACTCCCTCACATACAGTGCCGTGCGAGCTGATGCATTGTCATGACGCAAGAGCTCCTTAGGGACCAGTTTTGAACACACCTTTCTCATGCCAAGAGTTTCTGTTAAGATTTTCCTAACTGTTTCTCTTTCAATGTTTACTTGGTCTTCTATGCTTCTCACAGTCAGCTGATGATTTTGATGTACAATTCGACAAATTTTTGCAATGTTTTCATCAGTTCTGCTTGTTACTGACTACCCTGACCTCTCTTCATCAGTGACACATTCTCTCCCTTCAAGATGTTTAATCCATTTGTATAGTGCCATTTTCTTCATGGAATTATTTCCATAAACTTGGACTAACACGTCCCTGATTTCACTTTCACTGTTGCTAAGTTTAACAAGAAATTCAATGTTTGTTCGTTGCTCTAATTCAAGCTCATGCATTCTCGCCATGGCACATAAAAAACATGCAACAACAATAATGAACGCCACTCAGCAAAACACTGCCACACCTTGTCACAAACACAGCTATGAGACACTGATGTACCAAGGTTATGAAACCTTACTGAGCTGTTTATACAGTGCTGCCAATATAAGCGCACAGTGGCAAGTTCACTAACGTAATTGTTAGACCTCGTATATGTTAGGGCCCTCACACTTACCCTTTGTTCATTTTTCTTCTCCTACCTACCTCATCCCAACTTAGGGATTGGCAAATTCTAAATCTTTCTGTAACTGACCTTATTACTCATTACCATTTATGTCTTCTCTTTCACATAGCCTCTTTATCTGCTTTAAAGCTGAACATCCAGTACAAACACTGGCCCAGTCTAATTCATGCTTTTATACCATGATTAGAATTAACCTCCAAATATGCCATGATGTATTCTTGCTCTCCAGTTTATAGTTACACCAGAGGTGCCAAGAAAATGTACACATTTTAAGAGATGTTATCTATGTTACTTTTTGAAGTTGAATTGAATTACAGTAGCAAGGTGTAGTATGACGTTCACTCAAAAGATGGCGTTAATCAAATGAATTCTAGCGTCATTCATTGTATTACAATTTTAATACAGTTTTTTTTTTCCTTTCTTAAAATGTGTGCACATTTTTTTTGGAACCCTCTGTATAAATATTCAATCTACTGTTAAGAACGGGAGTCTAAAAAAAATCACCCTTAGACAGCAGACGAGAAAGCTAGATGGGTCTGGAGAAAGCACTGTAGAGCTGTCACACCTGAACCAGTGACTTGCAGACGTCTTTCATACAGCATAAAAATAAGCAGGATAGGATTTATTCTGTTTTGAGTTGCTGTTACCAGCAGCCAAATGCCATCCCTAACTCATATATTTCTTCATAGGGACATAGCTGCCAACAGTAGTCAACAGTCCAAGAAAAAGAGAGACACCCAATGCTAGCTGCCTCTTTGTTTATAATTCTCTCATTTGTGTTTTTAAATTTCCAACTTAAAATGTTGGTGATAACCACTTGGTAACTGTTTATGACTTTTCAATGAACTGTGAAGTGCTCGCAAAGCAAATTTACAAATACCAAGTACAATTTGAGAATTATTGTTTCTTTTTTTCTCTAGGATGTAGTTTTGTACAGGGATGTTTTTATAAGCTAAAAGTAATACCAAACATATGGAGGAACTAGTAACGCCCTCTAGAAAGGTGATGAGACAGAAAATGTTCTGTAACTAAACTCACTGACCTATACCCAAATCTCTTTCAATATGGCAGCCAGAGAGAAAGCAAGTGGGCAGTGACTTCTCTTTTTCCTCTGAAGAGTTCTGGTCTGCTTATAAGCAGCCTCACATTTAAACTCTCAATAAACCAAGAAGACCGGAAAAAGGTGAAAAGGAAAAATGGAAAATCTGACCTTACTTTCGAAAATGCTTGAAGCCAATATATATATATATATATATATATATATATATATATATATATATATATATATATATATATTGCTTTCTGTAGGAGACCTATCAACATCGTTATCATCCAGTATTTTCCACTTTAAGCTCAGCTTAAACCTCAATAGATGGATGCCAAATACACTTGCCACAAGAAAACTGAGAGATTGAACATGTATTTTTAAGAGCTCAAGTCGACTAATGAAACCTCAAGAATTTTTCCCTAAATTTCTAGAAAAGCAGTAAAAAAACTGTAATAAATTTAATTAACACTTATTACAACTACTAATATCAGTTGTGGATCTTTTGTTAATGTTGACTGCATGTGCTGTTATCACTTTTCACATATGAAAATATTTATATAAAAATAAAATTACTTTTGAAATCTATAAGAAAATCAGAGTATATTTTTAATTTTTTAAAAATATCATCAAAGCATACCACTGCTGATAGAAAAAAAAAAAAATCTGCAAGAAATAATAATCTAAACAACCGTGAAACAATTGTCAAAACAACTTCCCCAGTGTAGGAATCTCCTCTGTACTGATCCTAAACAATGGTAACCCAAAATCTAACATGATGATGGAAATCTCACTATCATAAAAGATAAGCCTTTCCATTATTGGGAAGCATGTTTACAAAATCCTCTGCTATTCTGAGCCAAAACCTGTACTCATCGTTTTTAATTATGCATTATGAAAATAACTGAGCTTCTACACCCCTCGTTCATGTGACAGACCTTCAAAGAGTTGAAGATGGCTTTGATGTCAATACCCCAATCCCTTCTCATCCCAATTCCTTGTATCATCATATATGACAAGGTTTCTAGGTTCTTCTACTTCCTGGCTATGCTTCTAGGCTTATTCTTTTGTGTCAATGTTCTTCTAAAAGGATATATAAATAAATATATATACATATATATTTGTGTGTGTATACTAGTGAAACAATTGTCAAAACAAAAAAATATATATATATTTGAGTGTATACTAAAATAATATATATATCTGATATATATATATATACATATATTCTTTACCATATATATATATATATATATATATATACACACACACACACACGTATATATTCTTTTAGTATACACATACACATACGTATTAGGTTGGTGCAAAAGTAAGTGCGGTTTTTGCAATTATTTTTAACCTTTTAAACCGCAATAACTTTTGCACCAACCATCGAAAAAAAGTATACATATTTTAAGAGCTGTTGTCTATGTTCAAGCAGCAGTTCTCCATAATCAGATGTGTCTGGACGCTGACGGTAACCATTTTGAGGACCTCTTGTAACTGCAGAAGTCAAACGTGACTTGTATTCATCTGTTGCTATCAGTATATATTGAATATTACAATTTAAATAGTTTTTTCCTTCCTTAAAGTGTGTATGCATTTTTTGGCACCCTCTGCATGTCTCTCTGTCTCTCTGTCTCTCTGTCTCTCTGTCTCTCTCTATATATATACACACACACACACACACACACACATATATGTACATATATGTGTATATATGTGTGTGTGTGTGTGTGTATATATATATATATATATATATATGGTATCTGAGAACAACTGGATATGGAATAGGATGAAATTAAATTTCTATACAATGAAGTGCAGTTCTTCATCTCCCTGGATTATAACTATGATTTTGATATGAAATCCTTAGTCAAGAAGGTACCCCAGTTACCACACCATACTTTGGAGAAAATAGGATCAGTTTTATAATGTTTTACTACTCCATTTGCAGAAATGCACTGCAATAAAAAGTTGGGACAGCCAGTTCTTTGTCAACAGATTTCTCAAAATATGCTTTGAAAATTGGTGTTGTTTTTCTATAGCAATACTTATAAGGTATATTATTATTAATGTGGTCTGATATACATTAACAAGTTCATTAAAATATATAAACTTATGACCCAAAATTTAAAAATTTTTTAAGATCACTTTTCAATAATTATATTACCTGGTACCATAATCCACAACCACCCAATCTTTTGCAGTTCCTGTGATAGCATCATGATGTTGAAACAGTCCCAAATTCCTTCTGGCTTCTGTCAGCATCGTGTAGAAGGACGATGAAAGAAATGAACTTATCTTGTATTTCTGAGCTTGTGTCAGAGCGAAATAGTAAAGAATTTCAGCAGCCCTAAATGTGTAAAATAGTCATTAATTTTTATTTCAAAACAATCATTTTATTTTACTATCTAAAAGACGTGGCATTGGTGTATTTTCAACTGTTTTTTATTTTAAATCCACAATTTCAGTATAAACAATTTATAAGAAAGATGTTGATAATAAACACTTTTATAAAACCAAGGTACCTATCTAATAAATCTAAATTTTCAATCATCAAAGAACATCATGTCCATGTCAATACAAAGAGCCCTTGTTCTAGATGGTCCTGGAAAGAAGCCATTACCCACTGGCAGCAAGATAGGTTTATTTATGTATAACATAGTGGAAAAATATCTCAACAGGGCAGTAAGAACTGGATAAACATTTCTGTCCTTCTCTCCAAGAGCAGTGCAGACATATACTTCAGACCATAAACTTCATCACCAGAAAGCCATTTCTCTCATATGTACATTAAGGGGAGAGGCAGTGGGGAAATGTGCAGTCACGTGAGTGGGAGAAGAAGAAAATGATGGTTTGATAGCTTGGTGACAAGAGCTAGTCTCAGTGTTGGATAATTACATACAACAACTATAGAGAATTGAACAAGATAAATAGAAAGATGATAAAACATGTGCTATGTTTTCTCATTTATTTTAAAAGAATAAAACACTTTAGCTTAAGAATAGCTTTTCAGCAAAAATACGGGTTTTATAATTTTCCACCTTGTATTTTTTTAATCAGAGGATATGGTTCAAGATAGGTTTCTAAAAGTTCTTTAAAAAGAGCCAAGGCTTACTGGAGTAAAAAATATAAGAAGTTTCCTTACGCAAAACATGTTAAGCATGATGGAGGGAAAAATCAAGGTAGCTTGCACATGTATTAATATTAAGACATCAAGAAAAAGGAGAGAAATGCAGTGCTTTAAAAAAATTAATCTTTTTTAAATTGTTGAAATAGTGTAGTAAATAACCTCCATTTTAAAATTCCAACCCTTCTGATAGTCATAGCAGGAGAATCACTATATTTGAATTAAAGAAACTGTGTACATATGTTCATATATATCCATAACAAATAGTCCTCAAAATACCTCAAAATGTAAAAAAAGTGGACTTTAAGAATATTTCTTCTTTATACTTTTCTATTTTACCCAAATTTTTTACAAATGAAGATTAGGATGAATTATCACTATTATTAGACTACAAACTTATTTTCAAATAAGTTAATTATATTATTAAATTCACAATGATAGTTTTGTTGTTTATTTTGAAGCAGCAAATTTTTAAAACTATATTACCAGTAGTAACTACTTCACCTAAATATGTTCAATAAATTAAGATCGAACCAACATTCATAACTCTTTGCCACTAAAAAATATCTGACACTTAAAAATCATTCAGTAGTCCAACAGAATCTCTACATTATTTAGCACTTGCTTTATTTGCTCTGTGTTTATGATAGATAGTTCAGAAGAACATAACAGATCACTAATTAACGTTCTGTTGGGTAAAAATGCATAAACTTTCATAATATATGAATACTATTTTATTATAAATGTAATAATATGTATCCATCTGGCACACTTGTGAATATCCAAAACAACAGTCAAAGATTAGGCTTTTGAAATAATGGTAACAGTAGCACAACAGTAAAATAATAAAAATACACACTACTATTTCAAAGTACAACTCTTGGAAAAAAACTCATGTTTTCTATAAAAAGGCTTTCCAGAATGTACCCTCCACTAGTGCACAGAAGAGGGTAGGTATGATATAACTTTTTAGTTATAAGACCGATATTCATTATGAAAATTAATCATCATGAAGTCATGATTTGAACTGAAATGAAAATTAATTCGTCGTGCAAATGAATTACTCTCCTGGGCTGCACACACGTATGAAAAGCCTCAGGAGTCCCTGGGGTGATTTATCTTGACCAAAATATGAGACTCAGTTACGTAGAACTGTACACTCCAGTATGACAGCCACTAGTCACACGTGACTATTTACATTTGAAATAATTAAAATCAAACAAAATTAATAATCTCGTTTCTTGGTTACACTGTTCACATTTCAAGAGCTCCATAGTAACGTGGCTAGTGGCTGGCTACCACACTAAACAGTGAAGAAACAGAATATTTCTATCACTACAGAAAAATCTATTGGACAGTGATAGAAAGTTCTACTGTATAATGCTAGTATAGAGTGTTTTTATGTTTTCTATTGACTTTTATGTTTTCTCCATGTCAGTTTTTTTTTTCACTCTGCCTCCACCAGTTCTCATCTCTCAAGCTTTATTCTTCTAAGCAGAAAAATCACACCTACAATGTGTTTCAAATAAATAAATAAGAACTGAGACGGAGCCTCTAAAGATCGTCCACCTAAAAAATACATTTATTTTACAGTATGTATTTTTAGGCCCACATTTTGGCTACTGAGAGGCCCTATTTGTTCCTTTTGACCTATGCCCGTTTCCAATAGTTTAGCCTCCAGATTACTGATCTATAGACACACATGATGACATCACTGAATACTATCATGATGTGCCAATGATTGAGGCAGTCAATTAAAAAAACAAAGAACACAGAATACACTCCCAGAAAATCTATTTACATAAACTACTTTTTCTCCCAGAACAAAAAACCCATGTAATAATTTGATTTTGCTTTGAAGACAGATCTCTGATTGCATTAAAATCTCACAATTCCATTTAAACACAACCTAACACTCCATAAATGTTGCATATTATGCAAATCTACAAAGAGGCTACGATAGCATAAAAGAAGTGAATAGCTATCTTGGTACATGTACCTTAAATGGGACTCCAATATCCTATCCATTCGTTTGTAAAAGGGTCTGGATGTAAAGTAGCCACTCCAATAATGATCGTCTCGGTCAGCGTAAGTGAAAAAATCTCCACTTAGAATAGGGAACATTGATTGGCTATTCTTTCTACTGGCTGCATCTTCTTTATCCAAGGCATCAAAATAATCTGATAAAGTCCCAAACTGTATCTATTAAAAAAAAGAAAAGAAAAGGTCATACTTCAATTATTCAAATCTACCTTAAAATTACTTTTGCACTGAAAGGAAAAGTACTAATAAATATTTAAGATAAGCTTCCAAGTAAAAATGAATATATATATACATATATATATATGTATATATATGTATATGTATATATATATGTGTGTGTGTGTATATATGTGTGTGTGTATATATATACACACACACACACACACATATATATAGCTGAGATTTTATAAAACTCAAAAGCAGAGGGAATAATACTCAATGACTCTTTCTTTTACTTGCATTAAGTCTCAAATTAAACTAAGAGAAAACTTGTACACCTGAGCAGTTAGAAGAAGAGCTATTTGGATCTACGAACTTCTGGATCTGAAAACTCCTTCCATGTAATTTCAAAATGTGCAAGGATCAGGGCAAGGAATAATCCAGAGATGAAATGAAAGATGGCGGAAACAGCAAAAATAAAAGACATATTCTGAGCAAAATGTTCCTGAGCAAAAAGTTCCAGAAGTCTGGAATAAGAGTTTTGAAAGCCATTAAGTATTTGCATATATCATATGCACATACCCTCCCTTGGTCTTCCCTTCCCCCTAGTTTGAATTCCTGTAAGGGAGAAGAGAGAAACTTAAAGAAAGCAAGTCATTAAAAAAATGGCCTTTCCCTCTCATCAGGTAACATTGAATAGAGAAGTAAAACACAAAGAGTGACTAGAATTGCAAGGCTGACTGCTCAAATGAATAGGTCTTTCCGACTAATGATTTAAATTTCCAGTACATAAATCTATTTTTATAAGACCAAACTATTCTATAAACCAAAAGAAAAACGAAACATTATACCAGACCTTTTAGACAGATATTAAAACACAGTGTTTTAGGAATAAAGCAAGAATTCAATAGGGAATGTGTTCCTTTTAATAGAAAGATGCTAATTTTGTTGTTTCCTACCTTACACACACATTTGTCTCTGTGTCCTTCTGTGTTACAGCTAACAGAGTTCTAAGTGAAATGCTTAGAAACACAAATGGCAGATAATGGTGTAAGTTTTAGCTATCATTTCTCTATTGCAAACATAAAATTTCAACTGGAAACACAGCAATGATATTAGTAAGACAAATATAAGTTATGATATAATAATTGTGATACAATAAATTTTGTAACAGCAAAACAGATGATTATCTCTAAATCCTTATGTTCAAATGAAAGTAAAGCAATTTTCAACTCTATTTTCTACTCTTACCTTGGCTTCACCAAATACAGTGTGTGTTGGGCAAGATAATCTATTTGTGCCTCAGTTTCCTCATCTATAATGGGGATAATTATAATATCTACTAGAAAATGTTCAGAGAATCAAATAAGACAAATAATGTGAAGCACTTAAAAAAGTTAATAGCAAATAATAAACACTCAATTAGCTAATATTTTAAGTATTACTCAATTATATTACTAGGAAGCAGAATACAAATAAGTATTTGTGTGTGTAACCATATAAGAAATGATAGTCACAAATACAAGGAAATGCAGCATTAATTTCACACCCAATAGGTACAGATGAGCTCAGGGAAGTATACATGATAATAGTGGCAAAATATTCATGATCTAAGTATTTTTAGGTCCTATAAAGGATTTCTATTAGATAACAAAAATCCCTTTCAGTTTCAAATTTTAGGGAACTGTGGGATGTTACATAGTCAATACAACGGACTATATCCTTTAAAAATATTTCAATTAAATTTTGTTATTAGCCAAGATGAAAATATTTCCTATTTTGCAATTACCAGAACAAAGATTATATAAGAGGCCTACCAGGGTATCTCACAAACTTAATTCAATTTTAAAGAGTTGAACTATAATCCTCTGTTACAGAGTAGTTTCAAAATAAATTATTTAAAGTAAATTTTTCTATAGAGTCTCTTGGTAACTCAAATGAAGTAAATATTTGGGACAACTGAAAATACAACCAAATAAAAATACTTAAATGGTTTTTACATTAAAAAGCAACAAAGTAAATCGTAAGCATAACCTTAATCTTAAACTTCTCTATCAGGACATCACATGGAAAAATTACATAAAGTATTAAATAAGTGATGATAGATGGCAAACTGGCTATCTTTGTTAAAACAATACCAATTTTTTAGCCATCTAGATTCAATTACTCCTGTTTTTCCTTTCACTAAAAGAAAGTAATAAACTTAAGTGTTCAGCTTAGACAAAGTAACTTTAAATACCCAACCAAGAACCGATACAGTTAAACTATACAGAGAAGAAAGATTTTATTTGACGATATCTAAGAGCAATCAAGGTAGCCAGGACTTGAGGGACAAAATGCTGGAAAGGAAATGCATCAAGTCAAGTTACTGGACACGAGGTTAAAATGCAAAGGTCAGCTATATTGTTATACATGAACTATACCATGATCATGGATTAGATAACCTAATATTTGTAAAGAAGTTAATTATACTCAAATTGATCCATAGATTCAAAACGATCCCAATCAAAGTCTCAACAATTTTTTGATAGACATTAAAAACTTGACTCTAAGCCTACAAAGAACTACATAGCACTAGGAATAATCAATGCAATCTGGAGAAGAACAAAATTAGAAGATTTATACTACGAGGTATTAAGATCTGTTATAAAGCTGGAGTAATTAAAACAGTATGAGATTAGTCAAACAGACAAAATTGAATAGAGTCTAGACACACATCCATACAAATGTAGTCTCACTCATGATTAATGAGACAAAGATGACACTGCATTGCAGTGGGGAAAGTATGATCTTTTTCAATAAATGGTGCTGGATATCCATATGGGCAAACATGTACCTTGATCCCTAACTTCACCAGATTTACAACAATTAATTCCAAATAGATTACAGATCTAAATGTGGAAGGTAAATCAATAAAGTTTCTAGACAACAGTTTCATAAAAACATAATAAGCACTAACCATAAGGGAAAATACTGCTATATTAGATTTAATTAAAATTAAGAATTTCTGTTCATCTAAAGACAGCATTAATTAAACACAACCTACATAGTGGGAGATAATATTTGCATAAATTGTATCTGAAAAAAGACTCAATACAAAATATATAAAAGGTAAAAAAAAGGACAGACAACCCAATTTAATTTTAAAAAATCATCAAAAGACTTAAATAGACACTTCACAAAAGGGGGTATGCAAATAGGAATGAACTTATGAAAAGAGGCTAACCCTCATTAACTACCAGGGAAATACAAAATAAAACCATCACATCTATCATAAAGGATAAAAATGGAAAAAAAAAATCCTGACAATACAAAGTCTGAGTAAGGAAGTGAAGCAACTTAAGTTGTCATACAATGCAACAACTAGTGCATCTATTTTGGAATAAGGTCTGGCATTATCTACTAAAGTTGAACAGGTGATACTTAATGACCAAAAAATTCCATCTTATTTTATACTCACATAAACTCATACACATGTATACCCAAAGATGCACAAAATGTTCAAAGCAGCTTAATTTATCATAGACAAAAACTGGAAACAACTCAAATCTCCATCAACGATAGGTATATTTATCAAATGAATACTAGAGATATTATACAGCACTAAAAAAGAATGAACTACTGCTATACACAACAAATGGATGAATTTCACAAACATAACGTGGAGCAAAAAAAAAGCCAGACACAAAATAACACAAGCTTAAGATTCTCTTGTTATAAAATTTAAGAAGAGGCAACATGAATCACAGTCATAAGAAGGCAAAATATGGTTACTTTTGCAAAAGTTGGCAACGATTTGAAGGGTATCAGAAGGACTCTTCCAGAGTGCTACAAATGCCCTACCTTGATCTGGATGGTGGATATATGGGTGTTTTTGACCTTGAAAAAATTATCTGTACACTTATGATTTGTGCACATCTCCTGTATATGTGATACTTCAATTTTAAAATTTACTTTACAAAAATTATTCTAGTATGCAAACAGAGGAGGAAATTAGTAAAATATTAAAATCAGGATTTAATTCTTCAGAGTCAGCTAGCAGATCCTTTTATGGACCTCAAAACCATTCCCCAGGAAGGCATATTTACAGATAAGATACCACATACATACGCCCTCCTCTAATCAAATGTTCATGTATGAGCTTCATCTTTGAGGAGATTACAGATATGATTTAAATATAGTCCCGATGCTCAGAATTCACAATCTGGTAGAAATTCAGTTGTATCTTGAATAAATTTGACATTTTATTTAAGTTTATTTATCTACTTGACACTATTTAAGTTTACTTAATAAACTTGAATTCTAGCTACATAAAATGTGGTTCATTATCAGCTGTCTAATTTTCTTTTTTAATTAAAATTTGTTGAGGTGACAATGGTTAGTAAAATTACATAGGTTTCAAGTGTACAATTCTGTAATACAAAATCTATATATCGCACTGCATATTCACCACCCAGAGTCAGTTCTCCTTCCATCACCATATATTTGACCCCCTTTACCCTCTTCTACTATCCTCCCCCCCACCTTTTACCCTCTGGTAGCCACTGAACTATTAACATCACTTCTTTTCTACAGTATTTTCACAGATTTTTCTACTGTCTGAAAGTTAATATGTGAATACAATAAACATCTTAGAGAAGTAATTTTCTTATGTAAGGTCTAATATGTGAGTTTTGTTTAAATCTTGACTCACAGAAAGCATCTATTAAAAATACTTTGATGAGATCAGGACAATTTGAATCTATTTGGATATATATTATTGAGTTATTGTTAATTTTTTAGATGTGATAATGGTATTATGATATATATTTTAACAGAGTCCTTAGCACTTAGAGATAAATACTGAAATGGTTCCAGATGCAACTATATGACATCTGAAATTTGCTCCAAAATAATCCTGGGGAAGGGGTGAGATGACAGTGGGACACAGCTGAAATAAAAGTGACCCTGAGTTGATCAATGTTGTACATGAACCATGGATGCAGGGGGGTGAGGGTGGGGTGCATTTGTACTATTCTCAAAACTCTAGGGTATATTCTGTGTTATTCTCAAAATTTTAGGGTACACTTTAAAATTTCCAAAACAAAATAGTAAGAACTATAGGCAAATGATTAATTTTAGAAATCTCATCTAAGAAAAATGCTAGTGTGTTCTCTGGACACAAGACATTTGTTTGCAAAATTCATGACATATTCATCTGCATCTACCAGTCACACTAAATCACAGGATGGCATTGTCATAGAGAAAGAACAAGCTGTCAAATGCTAGTAGAAAAACAGGATGTCACTGAAAAACGAACATCACAACTTGTATAATAGGCGTGTTTTCAACCACGTAAAAGTAATGGCACTCTTACCTTCATGGAGTGGTAGGAAATGGGAAACTTTGGAAATGGAACTAGAGTACAAGGTAATTTTTCTCTTAATGAATTACACTTTTACATAAGAAATACATATTTTAAGGAATACTGGGATGCGGGACAAAGAAACTAAGGCTATTATGTTTAGCCTCATTTAATAGTGAAGGCTCAACTTCAAATACAGTACGTATTATAATTAAATATTTTCTCATTACCTTAACATTATACTGAGGTTGAGAATTCATATAATCAAAAAGCAGCTGATAATTCTTAAACTGATGGTCCCATTCCGTGCGTTCAGTGTAGCGGAAATCATCTCCTAGTGGGGCCAGGAGAACTGTGGTACGGAAAAGCTTTGACTTCTTTCGGTACTGATCTAGAAGCATCTCAGCCCTTCAAAAGAAAAAAGGGAAAATACATACAGTATTTAGAAAAGAACAAGGGGGCAACTCATTAAAAAGTGTATTCTGTTAAAATAAATTACTGTATATTTTACCTATATTCTGTTAGTATGATTTATGAGGCCATTTTTAAAACTGTCATGCTAATTTTCATTACCCATTTAAATATTCAAAAATTCTTATCAGAGATTAAAACTTTAGAGTTTTCCAAAGGATTACCCTTAGAGAAATAAAGTCACCTACCAACTTTGGCATGTAATTATTTGGGGGCATCATCAATGCTCCCATAAAGGCAAGCCAGAGAGATTGGATCTCAGGCTGTGTTTTAAAATAATTTAGTCAAAGAAGACAATAAAGATTTCTCATCTGTATGAACTTTGTAATATCCCTTTCTCGAATTGAATCTAAAATTGCCTGATTAAACAAACATAAGAAAGTATATTTTTTTGAATGAAACCAGTTATAGAACTGCATTTCTTTTTCTAAAGGAAGAAAATCAACTCACTACCTGTCATCAATAATCTGAGTATCTGTCATGCTGTCCTCCTCAATACAGATCAACAGATAAAGCTTAAGAGTTGACTGAGCTATTCTGGTTTACCTCCCTGGGCTCTAACCCATGACTCAAAAGGTCAGCTAAACACAATGCGCTAATATGTTTTTATTTCATATTCTGCAGAAAACCCTTTGAGAAATGCTGAATTGGGCACCATTTGAGGAAGTCTGAAAATACAAATCAAGAGCACAGGCTTGTGAAAATGAAATTAAACAAGCAGATGAACTAGAGTAGTTCTCCATGTTTATAATGAATGCCAAAGGTTAAGAAATTAATGATAAATGACAAATATGCTTTTTACCCAGTATTCCAATTTTCACTTCAAGGATTATCCACCCATCAGTACATTCCAAAGTACAATATAAAAACTTATCAAGAAACTAAAAAAACATTAATGACAGAAAGAGGCATTTTATAGAAATTATGAAAAAACATTTAACAAATTGAGAATTTTATACGATCTTTTTATACTGATAGTCTCTGAAATTGCTTTTTAAGTATTAATTAGCAAAAATTTAATAACTTGGTAAAATATAACTGTAATATTCTTATATAACATATAATGCTTAGCTTTCTGAGATTAGCATTAGGGGAAAGTACTTAATTTTTACTAGTAATTTACTAATATTCTATGTTTACCAAAAACAATTTTAGATTATTACTTACATTAAAAAAAATACAATGAGAATAATCATATAAGACCAAAAGAAATAATAGAAAAATATATATATATGTGTGTATAAATTACAAATATAAGATATACTACGACTAAGCATTCAACTAGATTCCTCAGGCAACCAGCATAAAATAAGGGTATGCAATCATTTAAATGCATCCCAAGGTTTACTACTAGATATAACATATCTTGCATGTATGTATATAAAATACATGAAAGGAAAGAAATCACAAACATTAATGATGTGTCTTTTCCATTCAACATCTATCCTAACTCTCAAACTCCTTCCTGCTCATAAACTGTCAACACTGGGAAAACCAATGGACCAACCTATACAACCTGGCAGGCAGTAGATACTCACTAAATACAGAGAGTGCCAAAAAAATATATACACATTTTAAGAAAGGTAAAAACTATTAAAATTGTAACACTCAATAATACCGATAATGAAAGAGGCATACAAGTCATGCTTGACTTCTGCCATTACAAGAGGTGCTCAAAGTGGTTACCATCAGCATCCAGACACTTCTGATTACGATGAACTACTGCTTGAGCAATGTTGACCAAAGTGTCCACTTGTATACATTTTTTTGGCACCCACGGTATATAGTAAACTAATGATGAATGAATTGACCTACATCACATTTGAAGATGAGCAACTGCAATTTGCTCTTCACTTAGTCTACCAGATAAGAAATGTAAACTTAACTAGAACCATGAAAAATAATTCCCTGAAATATGAAGTCATCTGACATGTAAATCATCACATATTAAAATACATAGTACTAGACCAAAAACTGAACTTGATGAAGAATGGTATTTATTTACAAAGTAGAGAAACCTGCTGAACTGAACGTATCAAATGTATCACCTGTATATTATAAATATTTCATTTTCTTTTGGGTATTAAAAAGGCAAGTTCTACCAAGCTGTTTTTGATCTCTATTTATCACAAAGTCGAAAGGAAGCTGATATTTAGATGGGAACTAACCAGCAGGGTCAAGATTTCAAGACTTACAAGAAGTTTTTAAAAAATCAACATAAATATTATACATAGTCATTCATCCTATGTCCTCAGGTGCCTGGAAACCACTCTCAGAATCATTGGAACTGACTGATCACAAAGCACATTCTTAGAGGGCAATCTTTGAAGGGTTAGATGACACTCTTAGCAAGAAGCTTACACAATATAGCTCTCGGGAACTCTCTGCAGTAGCAAGAAAAGAAAAAGGGGTCCTCACAATACCTATGGGTGCACTGGGACTCCAAAGGGAAGCGTTTGGCTACCCTTCAAGCGGTTCCCTATCCCTGACCACTTGAGCTGAGAGAAGTAGTGTAAATACCTGATTCAGTCAAAAACAATTATTTTCCCAAGTAGACAGGCAAACTCCCCCCTTCCTTTACACTATATCTTGTACTACGTAATATACTGAATTGTTCTCTCATGTCTAACACACCTAACCCCTGAAAACAGGCTGTTCAATGTTCCTCACCAATTCTTACCACTGTAGGAACCAAGAAAGTGAAACCAGGCTGATCTCTTATCTTGGACAGTTTTTCAAAACCGTGAAAGTCAGATTTTGATAGGAAGGATCCATGGCTTCAAGAGGCTGCCATGCTGAAATCCTTTTGTGTCTGCCACAGTGAAAGGTTCACACGAGAACATTTTCTTGATGACCTACAAGGACTCCCTCAAGGCAAAGAGACCCAATTTCACCTTCCTCCTCACACATATTTTTTAAAAAGCAGTTTTTTAAATAAATAGATTTGATAGAGCACAGTGCAAAGATCTTACTTCATTTGAAAGGCTGTATTATTTTTCTGGCAGAGTTGAGTTGCGTATACGTGCATTACAACACCATGTTTTATTTTAATGCATTATAGGCCACTATTTTTAAGTGGAGAAATTAAATTTTAAAAGCACCTAAATTAGAAGGTAACTTGGTTTAATAATTCCATCACTAGCACAATTTCTTTTTAAAAAATGACTCATTCCTTTGTTTTTATTTAAATATCTTTAAGTATAAGTATTCCTAATTAAAGTTTTCCTTAAATGAAAAACATCAGAAAGATGCAAAGATGTATATTCATCAGGGTTGGGCAGCATTCACTATTATTGAAATTGCTAGGAAAAACAGATAACTACACTCTATGTGTCCCATTTCAATAAATATGTTGCTTTTCTTACCACTTTAAATATGTTGCTTTTCTTACCACTTTATACAATAGAGACCAGAAGTTACATTATTAACAAAAGTATATGAAATCAAAGACAGGCTTTTATAATGAGAGCAAAAGAAATGGTAATAACAGTGCAGTTTAGGTTACTCATTGTATATTGACCTACTATTGTTCACTTTCCATTAAGTCATAACATATAAGATGCATCGTCAAGGCTCTCATCTTTAAGTTGCTTTAGATTCGGTTTGAATGAATATCTTGAACGAGGATAATGTTGGCTACTGAAGCCATTGATTCAGCTCTTCAGCAACAAGCAACTAATGCTTGCTTGTTCAAGATGTCTTATGAAATGCGTATTTTCATACCTGTTTTGGACATTTCCAGGGTATATTGTTTCTGGGGGGACTCCCCAGGGACAACCAAATCTGCCTCCAGGAAGTCGTTTAAAATCAAACTGGCAGCATATTTTAGGATCAGGTCCACAAGTGTGAGGAATGTCATAGCTGTAGAAGGGCATCATGTGGCAAAAAATATCTGTGACAGATCCCAGATCTAAAATAAAGAGCCAACAGACAAACCTGCATTTATAAATTTCATTTTCCCAAAACTATTCAAAATGCCAGTACTTTATACATACATAACGTAAGCTCTGCCCTAAATCAACAACCCCTTTAATTACTAGGACATATACCCCACAGCATTCAATGCCAACCAGCCTGAAGGAAAATACTCATACCTCAGTCTCTATCTACCTCTTATATCTAAACTTAGCAGAGACAGAAAAGCCCTGTCATGAACCAGCATCTGCTGACCTGAGCAGAAGCAAAATTTATAACCAGCTTAACCAAAATTATGGTGGTGTCCATCCCTGGCTGCCAGCTCCTGCCACACTGTTCCCACCAGGGGTAAGAGAACACACTGAGAGAGACCATTAGCTTCAGAGTCTGGGTGAGAAGAGAGGAAGGGAGTAAACGGGGTAACTGGAAGAACAAAGGAAGAAAGGAAGGGGGGTGGGGTGGCTTGTGAAAATACTGGCTAAGTTCCTATCCACTTCTTGCAGTTAGAAGAAGGAAGTACAACCAGGAGAGTTCATGGAGTTTCCCCGATGTTGACCAATAAAGGGCCAATGGGACTTGTCACCAAGAAAACAACACAGAAAAAATAAAAGTAATTTTCAAAACCAGAAACAAGAATAGAAACAAGCAAACAAAAAAGATAGAGAAAACAAGCACTGATTCCTGATGCAGAATTGTTTTTAATTAAAACAGCAATGCCAGCATGTGTTGATATACTTGCCCTTGAGTTCAGAAGCCAACCACCAAGTGAGATTGGAGGGCTTAACTAGGAGCTAAAAGTGGTTCTCTTTGTATGAGCCTGACCTGCAAATAGCTCTCCCCCTTTAATTATGTATGGATTTCCAACTTTCAGGAATGAGTATGCATTGCTTTCATAATAAAGACAGACAAAAGAAACAAGAAAAAGCAATATTTACATTTTAAAATGAAAATAACTGCTTCATTAGAACACACAAAGAAGCTCAACTTCATTCCAAAACACAGTTGTAAAGCAGCATATTTAAATCTATTGCATAAGTTCTAAAATATTTCAGTTTTGCCTCACACTCCATTTAGTTTAAATAATTATTACGTCTTTTCCAAATGTTAAAGCTATTATCATCGGTATTATCATCTATATTATTTCTGTGCTGTCAATTGTTTTTTCACTGAATCACATTTATGAGTGTGACACCATGGATGCTGGTCACTAATGCTTGCTATCTGCACAGAGGTTGTCACAAGTTCCAGAACTAATGGAACTCTTCCTCCTTTGCTCAAGGACTTTCTCAACACCCCACTGTTTCTCCTCACATATTACTATTTAGCAGCCCATTTGCACATTTCAGTTTATCTGCTGCATTTGGTGTTGTCTTTCATCAAATTGGACTAATTTCCTTACAGCCAAAGATGTTTTCTATACTGCTTCCTAGCATAGTTCGAACTACAGAAAAGTACTTGGTAATTTCTTAATGACTAATATTTATGGGCAATTTGAATGTAGGCAATAGTTTAAGTAGGACTTCTTCAAATTAACAATCCTTTTTTTTTTTTTTTTTAACTAATATGCCCCTTTGCAATTGATCAAACTATACAGGATATAACCCTCTACATGTTTTTATTTTCCCTACAGGTTTAATTTTCCAAAATAAAGTATAGCTAATTTCTCTCCTTATTTAAAAAACAGCAGTACATACAAGAAAGTTACTATCAAGATTTACAAATGATTCTTCTGAAACACTTAAGAGGATTTAGATTACACAGGAAAGCAAGTATGATGCAATACAGTAATTTTTAAACATTGTTTTAGCAATTAAATCCTTTTTCCAAATGAAATGTGATTGAGGACTCAAGACTGGGAAGGCAGTGCATGCCGAGGGTTAGGAGGCCAGGTTTCAGAATTGCACAGAACTGGATTCAAACCTTGGCTCCATACCTTCTACTTCCATGACTTGGCAAATGGCTTCATGTCTCTAAGCCCCATTTCTTCACTATGTAAAAGGGATAACAGATCCTAATTTAAAGGATTATTTTAAAGATCCAATGAAAGAGCGAATATAAGACATAAAACACAATGCACGGCTCCTTATAAGGATTCAATAAATAAAAATGAGTTAAAAAAATAAGATGTTGTGAATTTTAAATAGGGGTGGAAAAGGTAAAGGTCTTCCAAGAGGCCTAAATCTTGTCTCTTCTCCCCCAACAAAGAGTTGCAGAAGTATGTCCTTGGAATGCTGGGGTGCCCACAAAACACAGGGCAAAAACAAGCAATATGGTAATATATGAACGGTTCTAGGAGGACAGGATTAAGATTTTAAAAGGCAATTTTTACTAAATGCAGAGACAGGAGAAGCAGAAGGAAGAAACACTGGCTGAATAAGAGATCAATTACTTAATATTAGTTTTAACACATGATCAGTTTTGTGATAAAACAGGTGCTTTTAAAAATAGAAGCAAAAGCATTATTTGCAAACGACTAACTCCTTATATTTATTTATTTTCTTTAGACATAAAAAAGAATCTACAATGTTCTATAGATAAATATCTTCACTATTGCTTAAAAGAATTTTGACAGAAATGCATTGGAAAAATAATAAGAATGTGTATCTTTCTGCAACCAGATTTCAAGACTGACACTCTGAATAAAACCCATAATGGCATGAGTTCATAACCCTTGCAAAATAATGTCTAGGTCAAGTGAGATCTCGTCAAACACAACATACCCCAATTCTGTCTCCAAAAAAACTCCAGTGTTTTATGTGATGCAAAATGTTTCTTAACTGAATAATGAACCCTCTGGATAAGCATGTGAGAAAATCCAGCACGATTCAGAAGATAAGCCATTGTTGGTGAATGTCCAAAAGGATCAACAGCCCAACCAGACCGAGGTTTCACTCCTGTTGATAAAAAAAAATAAGTGTTATTTTTTTAAATTGACAAATGAAATAAAAGGAAGTCACAACCCATTCAAACCCATCAGAGTTCTATGGTCTCCAGAGTTCTAAGACAAAGGAGCTGACCAGCATTACCTTTAGGAGCACTCCCAACAGGACTCCCTAAAAGGGAAGATTCTGACAAGGTGATATCCTCCCAGGCAGGGGAAATCACACCAGAGGTTAATCAGTTAGAGCTGAAATAAGCACTCTGCCATTTATAAACATTAGAAAGCTACTGCCATCCAATAGAGCGAGAGAAACAAACAGCATCAAGACCTCCCTCTTAGATCTGTTTTTTTTTGGGGGGGGAGCTGGATAACCCAGCAATTCACTGTTATGTAATAAAGACAAGTAAGTAAACTCATTTCAACCTGTACTCCCTAATTCCAGCATTAAGAGACTTTTAGGCTACATTTTATTCCTTAAAACTATCCCAAATCATCTTATTATACAGTGGCAGAACTGGCCAAAATAACTATACCATATTTCAATAAATCTTTATATATTTTGATGCTGGTGCTTCCTTACTACCTACAAGATGTAAATGGACTTATATACCCGACTTCATCAATATTAACAGCCATCAACTAAAGATATATCTCAATTTCACATAGGATAAAATGCAAAAAATAAACAAATGCACAGATTTGAATTGATACGATTATTCATTTGGTATTATATAAATAGAACCTTTAATTTTTTCAGGATTCTCAAGGAAAGCTTCTACATACAACTTATAAATCGGCATAAAAAATATTACTGTGCGCAGTTCTTTTTTTTCAAATACCTGTTTAGGACCTTCCATATATTCCTAAGAGTATGAGAGGCCCCAGGACTAGAAAAATGAGTTAATCATGGTTCTGACTCTAGTTTCAGACACTATCATGCAAATAGATGTAACACAGAGTAACAAAAACAGCAGTGGGAAGAGCTGTATAGAACAACACTGCAGATGAACACCAATATGGGAAATCAGCAAAGAAGACTAAGAAGGAAAAGTCAGAACTCTCAGAGGACCAAGAATATGTGTCAGAAGTCAAAAATCTGACCACATAAGATTTGTGCATTTCACATATGTAATTTACCTCCAAAAAACGTAACTGTGGGAGACTGAAATGTACCCTATGACACTGAATAGAAACAGGACATACCAATATTAACTTCTGGTTTTTAACATACACACACACACACACACACACACACACACACACACACACACACACCTCCTAGATCAGAGCACTAGGAGGGTCTACTTACAATAACACATTAGTACCAATGAGCATACCTTAGATCATATCTGGACCTCTAAAACCTCCTCTTGTGCAACCAGTAGTTGGATGCCATCTTTCCTGTCTTGAGTCCTTCCCCACATGGCCAAATCTGAATCTGCACTGTCCTGGTGAGCTGTGTCACTCCACCCTGGTGACTTCCTGGGACCATAACCCATCCAACTCCCATAACACCAGAGGCACATTCTCAGACAGCAGCCAGCTGGGGCCTGACTACAGTCTTTCTTGGACAACTCTTGAGGTACATGGGCCCGAGGGGGGCAGCGCAGACCTTGGTGTGTGCTCTGAGACTTTTACTGAGTAGCTTCAGGCTCAGTACTGGAGCCAAACCAGAAGTTACATCAACCTACAACACGACTCATCCCATCCTCATGACTTCTTGAGACTACACCTCACCCAATTCTTGTATTGCATAAGGCTTTATAAGTGGCTGAACCTTAAGGAATCCGGCAGGTGTCAGCAGGCTTTGGAGTGTCCTGGCTTTTGGTGGAGCTACCCCAGGCCCGGCACTGGTGGCAGACATCCTCTGTTCGTATCATGCCCTCTCACACACCTCTAAGTCCCACATAGGGAGTGACTAACCATGGATCACTTTGTAGCTCCTACAGGTAATACCCAGCCAGTCAGAGGCAGTGGCTGACCTGGGCCTGCACCAGAGCCTGTCTCAAGAAGCCCCAGAACTAACATACCTGGAAGTCAGTATCAGGACACAGCAGAGCATCACCCAAATTAGACTCACAAACAGCAAACCCAAAAGGTGGTCTCAGCAGTCACCAGAGACTGCTGGGACGAATCCAATTCTGTGAGGTGAGTCCCCTGCAGAGCAGCCTGTAAGCTGTGGATGGGGCCAAACCCCACAGCCAGTCATCCTGAGGGTCAATCCCACCCACTCATGTGCCAACATCAATCAAGGCTCAACTATTACAGGGGGCACACACAACCCACACAAGGGACACTTCTGGAGTACTCAGCACCAGGAACCAGGGAGATTGCACCACTGGGCTCCTCAAGGCACTGACTACATAAGACCACCCAACCAAGACTAGGGGATGTAGCAGAGCTACTTAATACACAGAAACAAACACAGAGAGGCAGCCAAAATGAGGCAACAAACAAATATGAAAGAACAGGAAAAAACTACAGAAGAAGAACTAAACGAAATGGAGGCAAGCAATCTACCAGATGCAGAGTTCAAAACAATGGTTGTAAGGATGCTCCATGAACTTAGGGATAGAATAGATGAACTCAGTGAGAACTTCGACAAACATATAGTAAGCATAAAGAAGAATACAGAAACCATAAAAAAGAACCAGTCAGAAATAAAGAATACAATAACTGAAATGAAGAACATACTAGAAGGAATCACCAGCAGACTAGATGAAGCACAGGATCAAATCAGCGATTTGGAACACAAGGTAGCAGAAAACACCTAATCAGAACAGCAAAAATGAAAAGAAAACAAAAAAAAAGAGAGAGAACACTTTAATAAGAGATCTTTGGGACAACATCAAGTGTAATAATATTTGCATCATAGGGGCACCAGAAGGAGAAGAGAGAAAACAGGGATTGAGAGCCTATCTGAAGAAATAGTAACTGAAAATTTTCCTAACCTGGTGAAGGAAATATACACACAAGTCCAATAAGTGCAGAGAGTCCCAAACAAGATGAGCTCAAACAGGCCCACACCAAGACACATTATAATTAGAATGGCAAAAGTTAAAGACAAAGAGAGAATCTTAAAAGAAGCAAGAGAAAGGCACGTTAGCAACCTACAAGAGAGTTCCCATAAGGCTGTCACCTGATTTCTCAGCAGAAACTTTGCAGGCAAGAAGGGATTGGCAAGATACATGCAAAGTGATGGAAAGTCAGGATCTACAACCAAGACTACTCTACCCAGCAAGGCTATCATTTAAAATTGAAGGAAAGATAAAGAGCTTCCCAGACAAGGAAAAGCTAAAAGAGTTCATCACCACCAAACCAGTACTACAATAAATGTTAAAGGGACTTTGAAAGATAAAAAAAAATATGAATAATTAAATGGCAATAACTACAAATCTGTCAATAAGAACTTTAAATGTAAATGGAATCAAAACATAGGATAGCTGAATGGATAAGAAAACAATACCCATACATATGCTGTCTACAAGAGACCCACCTCAGATCGAAAGACAGACTAAAAGTACAGGGATGGAAAAAGATGTGAGAATGGAAACAAAAAAACAAAACTCTGGAGTAGCAATACTTATACCAGACATATTAAGCTTTAAAACAAAGGCTCTCATAAGAGACAAAGAGGGACATTTCATAATATTAAAAGGATCAATCCAACAAGAGGCTATAACCCTTGTAAACATTTATGCGCTCAACACAGGAGCACCTAAATATATAAAGCAAGTATTGGCCGCCACAAATGGAGAGCTTGATAGTAATACAATCCTAGTAGGGGACTTTAACACCCCATTGACACCAATGTACAGATATTCCAGGCAGAAAATCAATAGGAAACAGCAGAAAATCTGAACCAACCAATTACTACTAACAAAATCAAATCAGTAATAAAAAAAACTCTCATCACACAAAAGTACTGGACCTAATGGCTTTACAGGTGAATTTTACCAAACATTCACAGAAGAATTAACACCTATCCTCCAAAAATTTCAAGAGGAGGGAAAACTCACAAGCCCATTTTACTAGGCCACCATTACCCTGATTCCCAAACCAAAGACATGACAAAAAAGAAAATTATAGGCTCAGGAGCATAGATGTAAAAATCCTCAACAAAATACTAGCAAACCGAACTCAGCAATACATTAAAAAGAGCCTATACCATGATCAAGTGGTATTTATTCTTGGCAGGCAAGGTTGGTTCGATATCCACAAATCAATTAACGTGATACACCACATAAACAAAATGAAAGATAAAAATCATATGATCGCATCAATAGGTGCAGAAAAAGGATTTTAAAAAATCCAGCATCATTTATGACAAAAACTCTCAGCAAAGTGGGAATAGAGAGAACATAACTCAACATAATACAGACCATATACGACAAACCTTTAGCTAACATCATACTGAATGGGGAAAAGCAAAAAGTGTCCTCCTTAAGATGAGGAACAAGAGAAGGATTCCCATTTTCACATCTTTTATTCAACACAGTACTGGAATTCCTAGCCACAGTAATCAGACAATAAAAAATAAAAGGCATCCAAATGGGAAAGCAGGAAGTAAAACTGTCATTGCAGATGACATGATACTATATATATAGAACCAAAAAGATTCCACCAAAAAATTATTAGAAATGATAAATTCAGCAAAGTAGCAGGATATAAAATGAATATTTAGAAATCGGTTGCATTTTTGTACATCAATAATGAACTGTCAGAAAGAGAAATTAAAAAAGAAAAAATTCTATTTACAATGTCATCAAACACACACACACAAAAAACAAACAAACAAACAAACAAAAACCCTAGGAATAAATTTAACCAAGGAGGTAAAAGACCTACACTCAGAAAACTATAAGATACTAAAGAAGCTACAAAAAAAATGGAAGCATATACCATGCTCATGGATAAGAATTAGCATTACTAAAATGCTTATATTACCCAAAGTGTTCAATAAATTCAATATAATCCCTATCAAAATACCAATGACATTTTTCACAGAACTAGAACAAATAATCTTAAAATTAATATGGAACCCCAAAAGACCCCGTATAGACACAGCAACCTTGAGAAAGAAGAATAAAATTGGAGGTATCATGTTACCTGATATCAAACAAGGCTATAGTAATCAAAACAGAATGGTATTGGCATAAAAACAGATATACAGATCAATACAACAGAATACAGAGCCCAGAAATAAACCCACATGTAACCAAATGGAAAAAGTCTCCAAAATAATATGTTGTTGTACACTGTTTATAAAACAAAATTGAGAACACTAATTTCAGCCAAAGCTACAATAAGAAGAAACTCCATATTCTCAATTGTGTTCATTATCTAAATGTAAGAGCATAAAACGCAGAAAGAGATACACAGGAGTAAATCTTCATGACCTTGGGTTAGAAAATGGTTTCTTAAATATGACATCAAAAATACAAGTGACAAAAGAAAAAGTAAATTGGATTTCATCAAAATTAAAATTTGTACATCAAAGCACACCTTCAAGAAACTGAAAAGACAACCCACAGAATTAAAATATATATATATATATATATATATATATATATATATATATATATTTGAAAATCATTATCTGACAAGGAACTTGTATCAAGAATATATAAAGAACTCTTACAAGTCAACAATGGAAAGACAAAGAATCCAATTTTAAAAGTAGGCAAATGACTTGAATTGACATTTCTCCAAAGATGATATACAGATAGCCAATATACACATGAAAAGATGCTTAACATCATTAGTCTTAGGGAAATGCAAATGAAAGTCATAATAAAATACCATTTCACACACACTAGTATGGCTAAACTAAAAAGAAGACAGTAACAAATGTTGAAAATGTGGAGAAATTAGAAACCTCATACATTGCTGGTCAGAGTGTAAATAGCGCAGCCATTTTAGAAAACAATTAGGCTGCTTCTCAAAATGCTAAATATAGAGTTATCATATGACCCAGCAATTCCATTTCTAGGGATATACCCCGAAGAAATGAAAACATATGTCCTCACAAAAACTTACAAAAATGTATATAGCAGCACTATTCATAGTCAAAAGAGGAACAATCCATATGACCATCAACTGAAGAATGGATAAACAAATGTCTATCCAAACAGAATATTATTCAGCTATCAAAAGTGAAGCTGAATACATGATACATGCTATATCATGGATGCACCTTGAAAACGTCATGCCAAGTGAAAGAAGCCTGTCACAAAAGCCATACTGTATGATTCCATTTACGTGAAATATCCAGAATAGTCAAATCCATATATATAAAAAGCAGATTAGTGATTCCCTAAGCTTGTTGCAGGGAAGGGAGGAGTCAGAAAGGGCTGTGACTATTAATAAATAAGTGGTTTATTTTTGGGATGTTGAAAGAGTCCCCAAAATAACGGTTGCACAACTCTGTGAATATACTAAAAACTACTGAAATATATATACTCTAAATGGGTGAATTTTATGATATGTGAAACAATACAGTATAAGAAAAAAATTTATGCTGAGCAAAAGAAGCCAGATCCAAAAGAGTTAGACCATATAGTATATGAAGCTCTTAAATAGGCAAAAATAATCTCCAGCGATAGAAACAGGAAAGCAGTTGGCTGCAGGGGCACAGTTGAGGAAAATAAGGAATTTTGTGGAGTGATGAAACTGGGGGTTAAATGGGTACATACATTTGTCAGAATTGAAACTCTACAGTTAAGATTCATATGTTGCACTGCATATAAATTATATATCAATAAAAGCTAAACATAAAAGTAAAAAATCCACAAAAACCAAGGTTTATAAAGTGAATATTCTTAGCTTAGAATATTTTTGGCTTAGAGAAGTGGCCCTGTGCAGGGAGTCCCCAAGTCCATGCCCCTGTTTAGTGATTTGTTAAGAAAGTTCACAGGACTTGGCATACAGTTTTACTCCCAGCTATGATTTATTACTGTGGAAGGATACACAGCTAAGTCAGCAAAGGGAACAGGCACATGCCCTAAGAATAAGATTTTAAGTGACCTATCCCTGTGGACTCATACAGGACACATTTAATTCCTCCAGCACCAAATTGTGACAACATATGAAATGCTGTCAACGAAGGAAGCTCTTGAGAGACAGTGTCCAAGGTTTTCATCAGGGGCTGGTCAGGTAGGCACCCCCTCTGCCTAGCACATATTGAGATTCTAGACTCCCAGAAGAAAAACAAGAATTTAGCATAAACTACATTGTTTTTACAAACAATTTAAACACCGCAAGCCACTTTTAGCATCTAGGGAAATCCAAGTCCCAGACACCATTCAAGGGCCAACCTTGCAGGCAAGACTTTTCTAAATATAGCAGTTTCAGACCTATGTTACCTCTTTTCTGCTCAGGTATGATATCTGTAACTTACTCTAATAATAACAATCTCAACAACATTCAAAGAAAAAAAAAAAAAGGAAGTATGTAGAAATTTCAATAATTGGTGAATGTGGTTGAGGGGTTTATGGAAGTTCTTTATAGTATTCTTTCAACTTTTCTTTAAGTTTGAAACTATTACAAAATAAAAAGAAAAAATGAATGGGAACGGCAGGAATTTTATCTGTAACGGAGAAAAAAAATTTAAATAATGAAATATCTAGAATAAATGTCAATTTAAAAAAACATGGTTCTTACAATACAGAACTACAAAATTGAACTGCAATATGAAATATTTCAAAGGAATTACATACCATGTTACAGAATTCAAGTATTAGATATCACAAAGATTTCAATTAGCCGAAGCCCCATGTTGCCATGAGTTGTCGTGAACATCTGATTTTACCAGTGCAATGATACCAGATCCTTCCCTCACCACGGAGGGCCCCTCCATTCACATGGCTCAGGCGAAGCTGACCCTGCCCTCCACAGACCCCTCTTCCCCATGATCATTTCCACCGAACTGACTAGGCCTCTGTGATTTCAGCTCCTATACCTCTGGCCACAGTAACTGGCTCAGAAATAAGCACCTGACCCAAACTGGGCCAATTAGGTAAGGTATTAAAGGCAAACTCCTCCTGGTTGTTAGACTGGGAAGATGAGTTCTAATTGCCTATGGCCACCTTACTTACCATGTGAAGAGGTCCAGGGGAAGACTAAAGCCAGGCAAAAACAAGCAGAGACAGAAGAGACAGCGCCCAGACAACATACTTTGAATCCCCCGGATCCAACCTTACCTAAAACTACTTTACATCTGGAATTCTCAATGACCAAACTAATACCTTTCTTTCTTGGTTTCTTTTTATCCCCCTTAAGCTAGTAAATTAGGTTTTTGCCTCTTATAACCAAGACTTTTAATTTATGTAATTAAAATCCCACTGGGATTTTAGGAAAAAAATTCCAATTAATAAAAATAACAGGTAAAATTAATAAATAAAATGATGGATTAAACAAGGTATATGACCATAAAAGGGCCCTGTTGTATTTATGTAACTCAGTTTATGATCAAAGAACTTCATTAATCATAAATTAATGAAGGACAAATTACTCAAAAATTATTAGTATTGGGAAAATTAATTATTTAAAAAAATAAAACAGAGCATCCCCTCACATTCCCCAAAATTAACTGCCCAAAGTAGTCCACATGAAGAGGAAAGACATCAATACATACCTAGATTTTTTTCCAGCCACTGATGTCCTTCAATTAGTTGGTCAATTAAGGCAAAGTAATGTGCAGCAGCTTCATCAGGCATAACCCAGCCACCTGTCACAACTTCAAACTGACCATTTTCTAGTAAACTAGGGAGGAAATAAAGAGTCTACATTAATAGATAAGAAAAGATCAAATTAAAAACAGCATGAACATTAGGGACAACCGTTAAAGATAACCAATATTTATTACACTAGTTAACATTTTTTTTTTTTTTAAACCAGTGAATGAATGTCCACTTTAGGACTCTGGTGACAAGACATCCTTATAAATTTTCTGAGATGACCCCTCCTCCTTAGGCAAAGTTTGGAAGTTTCTTTTCATAAAGGTATAATATCCCACACGACCTCAAAGATTCCCGATGGCTGGCGACACATCAGATTTATTTCTAAATCTTGCAGAGCACCTAACAAAGTACTTTACACAATGTATATGCTTGATGAGTGTTTACTGGATGACTGTCATTTTAAGCGCGATATTTGTTTCAATACCTTTATATTGAAAAATCAATATTTATTTTAGTCCTTCTGACACTGGTAAGTTAATCATGCAAACTACACAAAAGTAACAGCAATAAAGGTACAGCTGGTAAATGTCACATGCCTCTGGGAATACAGAAAACATTAAAAAGCACTTTGCTCTAGATACAGTTAAAATGTAGGCTACATAGTTTATTTTTCATTATTGAGTGGAAAGCTCTAACATTATCATTATCTGTCCATTAGGCAATCCTTTGCCATAATTCCATACAAGGTAACTAGACCTCTAGCCCTAGAAAAATTGAATTGTTTCAAGAAGACATCTTCCTCTGTAAAGGAAAAAAACACACATCAAAGTTAAAAATTTGAAGTACCTGAAGGAAACATTTTAAGTGCCACAGACTTGTCAGTTTGCAATACGATGGTTTGGAAAACGGAGTAAAATTTCAGAAAGAAAAGGGGCTTTAATAAGGATACACATCACTGGATACCTACCACTAACAGCCAAGTACCAAGCCAAATTTAATTGAGGCTGACCAGAACCTTTAAAGACAGATAAATATTTCCCTACAAAGCCTGTAACAGAAGCCACAGCACTAACACAACATCTGATTTATTCAAACATATGCACGATCACATAACCAGTGACAGAGTGGATAATGGACACAATTTCTAAAAATGAATGAATGAATAATTCCTTCTATAAAATTTTTTAAATGTTAATTAAATCTGTACTGCCATGGGAATCACCAATTAATGTAATTTCACACGGAGAATATGATGGCTCATTATAGTGTCTAAAGAAACCCAAATACCCAGTCAAACCTCAGATTCTTACAGGTCCAAATCAAGAACTTATAATAAAGAAGCTGGAAATTTCTAAAAATCGCAGTTCTTTAATAGCACAACTAAATCCAAGACTATTTTGTCCTGCTCTTACTGCCAATGGAACTTTGCTCCTGTTTGGTTCTTTTTTTTTAATCTTGCTAGTGATTGCCTGATTTAACTGCACTCTGGAGACCATGGACCAGACCCACCTTTTATGCCTTATGGCCAATACTTGGAAGCCTGAGAGGTTAGGACAGATTTGGGATTTAATCTCTGGCCATCAAATACAGAAACTTGATTTCCTTATCTCAATATCCCAATACACAGAGCTCTTGGAAAGTTTCAGAAACACATTGGTCAAAACAAATTCGCTGCAGCTTTTAAATAGAAAATAGAAACTACAGAGTAAGAAATCTGAAAATTAAAATGAAAGGCACACCAATGATGGAATTTTTCATCTCCATCAGTTTTATTTTGCTACATAATCCCAGTCCCATAGGCATGAATGGGCTCCAAGAAACAGCCCACCAAGCAAAGAATCACACACACTATAGACAGCAACTAATTTCCCCAACTCCATTTGTGAATAACCTAGCCCTTCTCCCTCCCCATGATGCCTGAGATGCTACTGTGATCCTGTACTGAGTTCTTACATGCGCATAATGGTTACTTTGACTATCCTGTGGATTGTTTGGGGGGAGGCATAAGAAGCCTCCAACTCATTAAAATGTTTTCCAGAATTTTCTTAACTATTGACTTTTTTTCTCTCCTATCTTTCTCATCCTGGGTGATCCCAGATGTCCTCATGTCTCAACTCAAATAAGACCTAAAAGGAAAAGTGTCCTTGAGCATCCAACTTAAACCAACACTGCCACTGTACCCTCACATTCTACCACACATTAGCATTTATCACAAACTAAAATTACTGTAATTTTTATGTCTCCTCTCTGTTCTTCTTCATCCCACCCACCATTAGAACTATTTTGTTCTCTTTCCCATGCTCAGCACTGCGAAGCATACTTGGCATATAATGGGCACTCTAATAGTTGTTAGATGAATAAGGAAGGAATGAATGAGACTCTTAGCTTAAAATTAGGTTTACTTAAAGTTTTTATATTAAACTCACAGGCATATGCAAAAGTAATTGCACAGGAAAGTCCAGTTAGAGAGGTGTTAAATAATCTAGGTATGAGATATGATCTAGAATATGGCAGTGGTAGGAAAATAGGGAAGGTGAGGAAAAGAAGACCTTTCTCATGAAAAAGCATCATGGGAATTAGGAAATGACTAGAGACAGAACAAAGGATTAAAGCACACGTGTGCTTAAGGTTTTAATTCCAGGTGTCTCCTGGGGTATTAATGCACACAGTGGGGCTAAGCTGAGAAGGAAAGTTGAGGAATAAATTTTAAAAATATTCATATTATTAAAATAGCCATCAAATTAGTGGGAAAGAATGAATTATAGTTTTTTGTTTGGTTGGTTTTTGGTTGTGTGTGTTTTTTTTTTTAAAACTTCAGAGTGATTTTAAACAAGCTCATAAGAAAGCCACAATAGGATATCGTGGAAGCCAGGGGACTAATATTTTGAAAGAGCACACTGGTGTTTAAGAAAAATTGCATGAGTAGGTCGCAACAGGCATAAATGACGGCATCAATCATAGCAGGCCAGAAGGAACATAGGTTTTAGTTTTTCTTGGCATAATAGGCAGAACAGAAACCTAATGAACGAAAACAGACAATGTGATTTAAAATATGAAGCAATGTGACAATAACCAGACACCTGGCTGAATAATCAAATTAGTCCGAACCCCTATTTCACTGAACTACCTGTTCTTCCTAGTCTATCACTCTTTGAATCATAAATAAGAATAGCAAAAACTAGCTGATAATCAAGCCAGAAGATTCTTCCAAGCAGGAAAACGTGAAATTGCAGAGGTACACAAATTTGCAATGCATATCCCTGTATTCCAGAACATACGTGGTAAGCATTTATGAAGTATCTGATGAATGAAAAACAAAAAGATCCAAGGAAACATAAGGAAATTGTTCCCCTAATGACTGGGAAACACAGCAATGATCATCATCCTTTAGTGACGGAAACAAAAAGTAGGACTGGCAGTCTTACAGAAACAACACCTCAGGAAATAGTTGAAAAAATATTTAGAAGCAATAACAGAAAAACTATGTTACTACAAAAAAAGTACCATATTTAAAATCGTTATTGTTAGCAAGCAATATGATGAGTACAAAATTAAGACATTTCAACTGTACATTCGAGACTTTAATATTTTTTTTTTTAAATCAAGTAAGTAATGGGAAATACTTATACCTACAGAAAAAGTTACTTAGAGCAAATACAATTGTTTCCAAGTATTTCCATTCATTTAGTGTTCAACAAGCACCAGTTGGGCTATTTCTCTGTGATAGTCAGGGGAATACAAGATCAAAAAAGATGTGCCTACCCTGTAGGGTCTATTGCTTAGTTTCTAGCAAGAGACTCTGATTTTTGGCAAACTTTTTCACATGTACACTTTCCCTAATGTTGCCTAATAAACATGAGATCTGAAAGCAAAAGACACAGAAGGCAAGGGAAAGGAGTATATGTATAATGTAGTAAATCCAGAAAATAGGAAACTAGGCACTAACGTTTAAAATTAACAACATTCTTTCACTTTTTAAAATAACTCACTTGTAACTACTGGTGAAGACATTACGTACCTCCATGTTTCTACTATTTCATTGCTGGGGAATTTGGTATAAAAAGCTTAGAAAATAACTGATCAAAATTAAGCTGAGGATATCTGTCACAGCTCACTCTGCCTAAGATGCAGAATTACACTTAAGAATTTACTGCCAAGTACAAGAAGCTGCAAATCATTTTATAAATGTCACTTTTTCCCCTATGTGGATTCATCAGACATTTGGAATTTGGACACACACTGAAAGATAGACTACTCAAAGAGCTTTTTTCCCTAATGGGAAAATTGTTACAGATAACTTAGTAGCAAACAATGCATCATTTAGTGAACTTCAAAGAATCACAAATTAATTTCACATGAGAAAACGAGTTGAATTTGTAATCACACATCTGGGGAAATATGAAATAATACAAGATGACATACAGGGATTCATTCTTAAAAAGAATTGTTAAATGGAAAATTTAAAAAGATAGAGGCTTTCAATGAATCAATTAATAGCCTTTCATAAAATCCACATTTGATTATTACATAACCTGATTCATATGCCTCTCATAAGGAGTATCTAACATGAAGGTTAAAGTAAGATTTGTTTTAAAACCCCTCGCATGATAATTGGGAAAAGTCATTGAATATTGTCGGTGATAGGATGAGGAACTGATGGCAAATTAGTCATCTCTCACCAATTTTTCCTCACATCATTCCAGCCATACCTCCTTCTTTCAGTCCACTGTCCATGCTTTTTCTGCCTGAAATGCTTGCCCCTCCCAATATTTGCTTTGGTGGCTTTTATGGATCTATTAGGAGCCTTCCCTGGCCACCACATCCCACCCAAATCCCACCCAAGCTGTCATCTTTCATAAAATCCAAAACTTTCTTTTGTAGCACTTATCACAAAATTTAATTACATTTGTATGTTTACTTTTTCCTTCAAATTACTGTTAAGCTCCATGAGGATAGAAATCTCATGTTTTCCTATTAGTACAAAACTCTAAGAAAAGGGTACTGATAATCCAAAAGAAAAAGGAATAAAGAATACAAAGCAGATTATTTCAGGAATAACTGGTTCCTAGAAATGAAAAGAAATTTAACCTTACCAGAAGGAAATGCAAATTGAAACTTCAATGAGAATCTGCTTTTCACCCATCAGATTTGAAAGATCAAAAAGCTATACAACAAACTGTGATATCAAAGATGTATGGAAATGGGTATTTTCACATATTTCTGTCAATACTACCAAATTTTATTATTTATATATATATATATATATATATATATATATATATATATGCTTTTATCCATGCTCATTCAAAGTCAGAAAATACATAAAAATGTAAAAATATGTAAAAGCATTGTATACACTAAAGATATACTCTATGCATTTGCAAAAGACCAGAAATTAAACTACATCAATTCGAAGTATTTAAATTAAGGCCCACTCACAAAATACTTACTAAATCTATAAAAAGAAAGGGGTGCCTCTTTCCTAAAAGGTTCTCTAAGACATACTAAGTTTAAAATGCATGGTACAACATTTATTAGCATGGCTATTATCAAAAAAAAAAAAAAAAAAGAAACAGCAAAAGGTGTTGATGATGATGTGGAGAAACTGGAAACCTTGTGCACTGTTGGTGGGAATGTAGAATGGTGCAGCCACTATGGAAAACAGTATTACGGGGGTTCTCTAAAAAATTAAACACGAAATTACCATACGATCTAGCAATTCAACTTCTGGGTATACACACAAAAGAATAGAAAGCATGGACTAGAACAGATATTATACACCCATATTCATAACAGCATTATTCACAATAGCCAAAAGGCAGAAACAACCCAAACGTCCATCAACGCATAAAAGGATAAATAAATGTGGCACATTCATACAATGGAGTAATATTCAGCCTTTAAAAGAAAGGGAATTCTGACACATGCTACAACATGGATGAACCCTGAAGACATTAAAACAAGTGAAATAAACCAGAGATGAAAAGACAAATATTGTATGACCCCTCTTATAAAAGGTACCTAGAGGAGTCAAACTTAGAGAGACAGAAAGTAGAATGGCAGCTGCCAGGGGCCAAGGTGAAAGGGAATAGGAAGTTGTTTAGTGGGTACAGAGTTTCAGTTTGGGAAGAAGAAAAAGTTCTGAAGATGGATGATAGTGGTGGTTGCACAACTATGTGAATGTACTTAATGCCACTAAATGGTACACATAAAATCACTGAAACAATAAAATTTACATTATGAATATTTTACCACAAAAAAAGACTCATCTAAAAATGATAATAATTGTAAAAACCCAGCATAATGTACATGGCATACTATCACTAGTATAATACATATGTGTATGTCTTTCCACACATGTAAATGTGTATGTCTTTTCCTGTATTTCTATAAAATAAACAAGAGTCCGATCCACCGTCCACCGTAGCTGCCTCCTGGGAGAAGAACCAGATGACAAAGAGACAGGAGTGGTTAGTCCTTACCTTTCATTGTGTAGCCTTTATATACTTGAGATTATTATTTAAAAATGAATTAAATGTAAACCTTTTTCTAAAGTATAAATGCTATACCCTGATTTTTCCTAAGCATTGAAGATTAACAAAACCGTAACTTAAAATAGTCATGAAATTTTATTTATGAATATTTCTCATATTAGGTGGCTCAATTAATAGTTTCTGTCAAGTTTTTTAATATATAGAGGACATCCTTTAACTACTCCACTGGATAGTATATATTTATGCATTCTCTCATTTATTTTTCCAACAAAATTTAATAAAATGCTCATTCAAAATAAAAAAGAAAATACATAAGAGGTTAAAGAATAATATCTTACTATAAATGCATAAGGGGTTACGATAGGCACAGTTTTTAACCAACTTATTTTATCTAATATTATACCATGAATAGCTTCCCATGTTAATAGACATATGTTTATGGCTATACTGTATTTTGTAAAGTATTCTGAGATATAAAAATATGCAATATACAAATGTTCAATTAAATTAATTTTGACAACTGTTTATACCCATGCAATCATATACCCAAAACAAGATACCAAACATTTCCATCAATTCAGAGAGTTATCTCATACCACTTTCCAATCAATTCCTACCTTATCCCCAGCCCGCCCCCACTACACACAAAAAAAAACCCCAGAGATTCTGACATTGTGATTTCTATCACAATAGATCAGTTTAGCTAATCTTAAGACTTCATAAAATGTAAACATACAATATTTACAGTTCTATATTAAGCTTCTTTGGCTTAACTTGTTTGTTTGATTCCTCTATATTACTGTGTATTTCGGGAATTCATTATTTTTCATGCTGAATAGTATCCCATTGTATGAATATGTCATAATTTTTTTTATCCATCATCTTGCTGATGACATCTGAGTTGTTTCCTGTTTAAAGTTATGATGAAAAAGTCTGCTACGAAAATGTCTATACAAGTCTATTGTGTGCATGTTTTCATTTCTCTAGGAGTGAGCTTCTAGGTCACATGATGTATGTTTAACCTTGGAAAACTGGTGGCTTTTCAGAAAGGATTTGTCCCATTTTACAGTGCCACTAGCAATATATGATGAGATCAGGTGCGTTCAGGGGGGTATGGATGCAGAGCCTACCAGCAATAAGAGATTGTTGCATATTCTTGCCAACCCTGGGTACTGTCAGTCTTTGATTTTAGCCATTCTAAAGCATTTGGGATAGTATCTTGCAGTCGTCTTCATCTGCGTCTCTGTGATGACCATATATATCTGGCCCCTGCACCCATGTCTTCCCCCACCCTTTTGAAGCCTAATCTACTTCTTTCAGGTGTTTGAACATGCCATGATTTTGCTAAGCCCTGGCCCATAATCACAATTCTCCTCTCATAACCTGAAATTCCTGCCCCACGCTCTGCCACCCCCTTCTTAACTGACGAGTCCTAATCACCTCTCAGGTTGCAGCTTGAATACCATCTGCTTCAGGAAGCCTTCCAAGACCCCCTTCTCGCTTCCACAGAAGGAAACACTTTATTGTGCACTGCGTTTAATTACATGTCTTCTCTGCTCTGCCCAGAGGGCTGGGACCAGGTCAGGGGCTCATCTCCTGTATCTCTGGAGTGAATGTTGGAGTAAATAAGAGAAGGCTTTGGAGATGAGGTAATATTTCAGCTGAGTCTTAAAAAATGCGTAGGATTGAAATTATCCGGTGCACAGTAAAAAAAAAGGGAAAAAAAATCTAAGCTGAACTCTCGGGCAAATTCCTAAGCAGCAGGAAAAAGTATACGTGTGAGGATACTTACATAGCTCAGACGGCTAAGAGTAGGGTATGAGGTAGGAAGTGATCAGAGGAGAGGGATGAGTAGGGAGGAATCCAAGAGCAAAAGCCAGTATGTGCTGGGCGCAGGATACTGGTCTGTACTTTCTGACAGTGAAGTGTCACTGAAGCATTTAAAAGCCAAGAAGAGACATGGGCAGACTCACATGTTAGAAACCTAACTCTGTTGGTGAAATTGAGGACATATGGACGTGGCACAGCTGGAAACAGGAAGACCAGGTGGAGGAAACAAGAGTAATAGGAATGGAACTACGGGTCAGAGTGTAGAGATACTAAGAGGCAGAACTGACAAGGCTTTGGAACTGACTGGATGTGGCCCCAATGGTAGAGCACAGAGTGGTAAAGAGCCCTGGTTCTGGGTCAAGGCTGTGTGGCTCTGGTCCTGATGCCACACTTACTAGATGGGGGACCTTAAGTGCTTTCCTTAACTCCTCTGCTTCAGTTTCCTCAACAGTGGAATGAGGATAATAAAGAGTCTTAACTCATGGGAACACTGTAGCACTGACTGAATAAATACATAGAAGTGCTTAGAACATGTCTGTCCATAGTAAACACTCAGTAAGTGTCAGCTGTTACTATTACCACTAACTAGGGAGGAAGAGAGATGGTGAAGTAGAAGCTTTAGATGTGAAAGCAGCCCCAACACCTGGTAATTAAAACCTCAGGGTGGACGCGCACACACCATCAAGAGGAGAGCCAAGGGCTGCTACCCCAGAGGCAAGAAAAGGGACATTTAGGAAGAGAACAGAGGAGGAAATCAGAAGTGATGAGAAAGGAATGCTCAGCAATGCAGGAAGAGAACCAGGAGACAAAGAGACCAGGTCACAGAAGACAGAAAAGAACCTCAAGGAGGGTGGAGTGGTCAGTATCCAGGCTGCAGAGAAATCCTCCCGGAGAACCGAAAAATATCTAACGGGACGAGGCAGCTGAGAAGGCACTCACGGCTTTTCCAGTATCTGTAACGTAAACAGAAGCCAGCAGATGAGGTGAATGCGAGCAGAGCTGCCTCATTCAAGATGAACTAGGATTGGAAAGGGTGGGGATGGGATACATATGTTCTAAAATAAATGTACACGGCTGCTTCAACTATTAGAACTAAAGTAATTTTAGACACTGGTGCCATTGCTTTGATTCCTTTTATGAAAGGCTATGTATCTTTAGCCTCTAAACGCAATCCAAATCTGCCATTTACCCTGAACATCACGAGACATATTGTGACTTCTCATCACTCTGCAAATTTTATAACCGGCTTTGGTCAAATAGAAAATCTGACTTGTATAAAATGTATAATACATTAGCCTGCATTAGGAACTTTAGAGGCACATTTTTTTTTTTGACTGAAACTCAAAATGCATATCAGTGAGTTTGGATTTCTATTATTTAAGAAAGTTACCTTAAACATTTCTTTGATTTCAATAAGGAAACAGACAGTAAAGAGGATAGGTATAAGGTTCACTTGCATATAAACTTAGGGAAAAGGATGTAAGAGAATGGAAGAAAGATTACATAAAGACTTTGCATTCTAGGCAAAGCAATGAAACCCAGCAATGTAGTGAAGACATAATATCTATATTAACGGATGGTACCTTTCCTCCCAGCACATGTTTGGAGCCTTATTTCATACCAAACGGTCCACACCGAGAAGCTGCTCAAGACTTTGGCAAACACACAAACTGTTCTAGGTTCTAACAACCCAGTGAGCTTCTTGGCTGAATACTGGTCTCAATATCAGGAGCAGATGCAATATAAAAACTGTTTCAATGCCTCAGAGCCCAGAGAGGAAAAATGAATATGTAATATGCTGCGTGCTAGTCAAAGGAAATGCTAAGGCTAATGTTTCAGCTGCCTGACTCTGAATAAGGGTTCACATTTTGATGCATTATAAACATCATGCAGTATTTAACTGCATTTAGTAAAAAAAAAAAAAAAAAAATTCAAATAGGAAGCCTAAAAAATAAAAAGGATGTTCACATACCAGTCATTTTCAAAATAAAACAAGCACTGACAGAAAATGTGCTGATGATTTAATGAGAGGCAGTTTCTTTTAAATCCACTGGATATGTGTTACAAGTGGGCACCATGACTATGACTGATTAAATTAGTTTGAATCACAAAAAATAAAACAAAAAAATCTAGATGTTTGCATTGGTCTCCATTTACCTAACTAGATTTTCATTTTTAAAAACCTTACAGAGCTGACTACTGCTGCCACCGGGGGAAGAATCGAACACGTCATTGCTAGAATAGATTATGGGGGATCATTTGAGTTATGTTTCTGTTAAGTTCCCACAATCAATTGGTATTCTTCAGGGATAATAAAAGCTCACATGGAACTCTGCTGGAATTAACAGGTTCTGCTCTGCCAACAGCTAGCTTGCAAATTTAGGTACAGACATTTAATCCATAGACTCATCTTCAAAAGGAAAAACAAGCTATTGCATAAGCATTACACTAGTCAAAAAAATTCTATCAGTAATGCCACTTAGTAAAAGCTCAGAATTCTAAATAAACGGAGCAAGCCTATACAGCTATTAAGTTTTCTCCAAAAACATACATTTAGGCAAGAAACACTAAGAATATTTAAGCAAGTAGGGAAAAAAATGCTGTTACCCTAGTTCCACAGATAAATATAATAAATGAATAAAAGTGAATGGTTATCGCTAGAAGGGAGGGGACTTGAGCAAAGCTTGACCAGAAACAAACCTCATTTACCCTAATGGGTGGTTATGAAACAGTTTTTTCTTCAAGCAAAATGATGTCATTAAGGATCAGGCCTATATAATTCCAGAATATTTCCATTGCCAAAATAGACGTTCTCAAAGGAGTTTGAGTAAAACAATGGATTAAGGAATAAATTCTAATTTGCTTTCCCACCCGCAACATCTTACCATTCTCTACCCTTAATATTGGGTTGAATCACATAAAATTACCATTTTTATATATCGAAAGTGGTTAAATATCAGCAATTTCATATGGTTCAACCTAAGTAAAATGGCGACCTGAAGAGAGAGAGGAAGAAAGAGAGAGAGGAACTTGCATTCAGGGAGAATGAGGAGAAGGGAGCCATCCTCATGCCATACAATCGGTGGCATTTGTGATGGATACTGTGCAGGTGAAACTAAAAGAATTCAACAAGTACTGACCTGCAACCACCCTGCATGAAAAGTCAGCATGGAGTCCAAGTTGTAAAGAGAGAAGAGCCTGAGAGATTCTGGCAACGACCCCTAAGCCAGAGGGCCAAGGGACGAAACAAAGCTGAGTCTTGAGACAATCACAGTTCCCATCCTTCATCCTCACGGTGTTTCGTGAGGTCCCATCCTGTCGGAGCCTCTCCACCCCCAGGCCCTGACTGCTTCTGAGGGCGGCTCCCTAATGCGACTGCACTGGGACAGAGCCACGCACGGCCTCACTTTACCGAAAGCAGAAGGCAGCAAGCCCAGTTTCCTTCTGAGGTGGCTGGACTTTCCTAGTCTGTGAAGCAGCACCTTCATACAGGCCACTCCTACCTGGCTTACAAGCCACACAAAAAGAAGCTAGATGCAGAAAGTCAACTGCGAATGCCTCGCCTGACACAGAGCAGACACTTCATGGATCTCCCAGTCTTCCCACAGCCCCCGCTCCTTTCTTCCCCTCAGCTAGTCCTATTCATAACCTGGGCATCTTCCGCAGCTGCGGTCCCTGTTGCTCATGCAAACTTCCAGAATCCAGCTGTCCAACAAAGGACCCAAGGAGAAATCTGTCAGCCAGCCTTCTAATCTGCAAGCAACACTAACTGACACTGGAAGGGAAATGTATTGGGAGACCATCCCGGACACAGAGTACTGACAACTAAAAGTCCACACTTAACAAAGGGCTGGAAGAAAACAAGAGGCAACGCTATGGGGACCCCAGGGACCATGCCACAGGACAGGAAGAGTCTTATGAGTGCACCAGTGCTGTGAGGATGACCTGCAACCTTCCTTCCAGGTCTGTTTCCCTTCCTTCCATCTGTCCAACCTTGCTTCACTTTCTAAAGATTCAAAACCCTGGAAAAGAATACATTGATTAGCTGAGCTCAGGTCATAGCTGCCCTGTCTGAGCTGGAGCAGGAAGATGGAGGATATAACTTATGTGTGAGTGAGACCATTTCCCAAAAGGAAATCTGGTGCAATGGATATCGGCCAGCCAGTATTAACTAATACTCATGGCAAGGAAACAGAGTATTTGGTTAGCAAAGGAAGGGATTTGAGGCGAGTTACACTCTCTATTTTAGGACAAATGCCCAGTGTGGATACATCTGTTATTGCTCAAGGATGAATAAAAAGGATGAATACTTGAACTCACAGACAACAATATAAAAAACACAAAACTAAAGGGTAATAAAAAACATAGTTAAAACCAAGCATTTGAAGCCAGAAAAGAACAGGCTTCATACCACAGAGAACTGAATCTGAGGGGGAAAACAAAACAAACAAAAAAAACCTTGAGAAAAATCTCCCAAAACACAGTTTAAAAATCAATAAATAAAATAAAATAAAATAAAATAAAAATACATATTCAGAAAAGAAACTAAAGACTCAATGACTAGATAATTGAATTCTAAAACAAATAAAATAAAAACAGTAATTAATTAGCATGAGCAGAAAACATAATCTGGAGAAATGTTTGAATTGGTAAATGGAAAATTCAATAAGTTATATATAGCTACATACCTGGTGAAAATTTAGAATTTTATGGATAAAATTTAAAAAATCCTGAAAACATCTGAGCAGAATGGGGAAAAAAGGTTACTTTCATTGACATATTACATAAGGAAGCTTTTTAAAGAGAGAAACCATAAATTTTATAGTTAAATTCTTCTATTAAAAGATGAAGACTCTCAGGATGATTTTAGAACTAAAAACTATAGGCAGTGTCCAAGAGAAACACACAAAGTGGAAAATAAAAGTTAAAATAATAAAAGTTGCTAATGTTCATAAAGACTTAAAATATTAGAGACATTGTGCTAATAATAAGCACATTATTCATATTTGTTCAATCCTCATAAAAAGCAAATAAAATAAGTTCCAATATTATCCCCACTTGACAAATGAAGAAAATGAGGGATAGAGAGGTTAATTTCCCCAAAGTCACACAGTAGATGGGAGTTGGCCAGGATTTCAACCCGAGCAGCCTGGCTCCAGTGCCCAGCCATTTGAACTACCACTCTAAATGGAAAGCCTTTAAAGTAAAAAGAGCAGCCATCGATCAGATAAATGCAAACAAAAAGAATAAAAATTGTCCAGTCTGTACTCTCTAACCATAAGATATGAATACTAGTTATTAACAGCTAAATTATAACTGGGAAAAGAACCGCACTTGGAAATTGAAAACTATTTTCCTAACATACCCAAGTCAAAGAAAAAATACTAAATGGCTATAGAAAACTTAAGACAAAAATACAATAATAAAAAAATAACATAAAAATGTGAAAGCTAGTTAGAGTAGTGCTAAAAGGCAAACAGGCAAGTTCCTTATTAAAATAAATGAGCTGGCTCATTTAGCATTAGTAAAAGCAGATGGAAGGAATTAAAGATAAAATAAGAAAGGTCAAGAGTAAAAACTGGTAAAATAAATAGTTCTTTGGGGGTACAAAAAGGGGGGTACAAAACCCAATAACAACAACAAAAAACAAAAGCTTTAGACAATCTAATCAAGATGAAGAAAAAAAAATGAGTTTCTCAAAAGTAATAAGGAAGGAAAGAAAAAATACAGATGTGATAAAATCTTACAATCTAAACAGTCTGAGTAAAACTCTATAAAATTCTAATTTAAGAAAATATGAAGTATTATTTCTACTCAAGGATTAACGTAAGACCTAGAGGGACCAAAAAAATTTAATCTTAAAATTAGTCAAAGAATTACCTATAAAACAAACACCAGTTCCACAGGGTTTTACAGAACAGTTCTTAATATAAACGATGGCAAACTAGTAGATACCTCGATTTAAACTAAGGATTCCATTTCTCTCTCTCTCTCTCTCTCTCTCTCTCTCTCTCTCTCTCTCTCTCTCAGAGGGCGAGAAAGAGAAACTAAATAAGTTGCTACTGTTTCAATTTAAAAAGTCAAGATATTTTACATAACATTTTGGAATTCCAGCTTTTCTTGAGTAATTGGAGAGATTTCCTGACAATACTTATTCCAGTGGCCACATGTGGCTGGAATGCAAGAGTGGCTAACCCTTTGGGTAGGGTAGTTACTCTTGGTTCATTCAAGTACCTCCAAAGCCTCCAGCCTCCAGTATGGCAGCTTTTTGGCCATTCTTATAAGCAAGCATTTTAAGTGTGCTATCAGAGGGGGGAAAAAAAGCTTCAATGACTAATGATGGAAAACCAATTTTTCCGAAATTACCTTTAAATGTTTATGTCAATTTCTATCAAAATTCTGTTTTTAATAGGGTAGGAAGAATTTAACAAATGAATTCTAAAGTGCTTTGAGAAAATTAAGTGGCCACTCATTAAAAGAATTTTTCAATAGAGAAAGACAAGGGGAGAATTAAACTGTCAGTTAATGAAACATATCATAGAGCCGCAACAATTAGTCAAATAGAAAAGTCCATGAAAGAGGTCAGAAATTCCAAAAATCAATACATATTTAAATACAATAAAGACAGTACTCCAAGCCAGTAGAAAGGATGGACTATATAAATCTTAGGGAAGTAGCACAGCATGAAAGACAACAGCCCATAAGGTTGGACAGGCTGGGCTGGATAGCATATCAGTGCAGCACGTCCCAGCTGGGTGGCCCTGAATGACAGAATTGTTGTGAGGATTATCAGTTACCATTTGTAAAGTACTCAAAACAGGGACTAATACAGTAGTGCTGTATAAGTGATATTAAATACATAAAAGAAAGCAATGCATGCTAAGATAATCCTTAAACTCCAGGGAGCAGAGGGGAGGGAAATATGGTGAACAGAACCTCCCATCATAACCACATTAAAAAAATACATTTCAGAGCATTTTACGAATTTGACTCCAAAGGCAAGGGAAGTAAAAGCTAAAATAAACGAATGGGACTATATGAAACTTAAAAGCTTCTGCACAGCAAAAGAAAACATCGGCAAAATAAAGAGGCAACCAACTGAATGGGAGAAGATTTTTGCAAACAGTGCCTCCAATAAGGGGCTAATATCCAAAATATACAAGGAACTCATGAAACTCAACAACAAGAAAACAAACAACCCAATTGAAAAATGGGCAGAGGACTTGAAGAGACATTTCTCCAAAGAGGACATACAAATGGCAAATAGACATACGAAAAAATGCTCAACATCACTAATCATTAGAGAAATGCAAATAAAAACCACAATGAGATATCACCTCACCCCAGTCAGAATGGCTATCATCAGCAAGACAAATAGTAACAAGTGTTGGAGAGGCTGTGGAGAAAAAGGAGCCCTCATACACTGTTGGTGGGAATGCAGACTGGTGCAGCCATTGTGGAAGGCAGTGTGGAGGTTCCTCAAAAATTTATGAATGGAATTACCATATGACCCAGCAATCCCTCTCCTGGGTATCTACCCCAAAAATCTGAAAACATTTATACATAAGGACATGTGTGCTCCAATGTTCATTGCAGCTTTGTTTACGGTGGCCAAGACATGGAAACAACTAAAATGTGCTTCGATAGATGAATGGATAAAGAAGTTGTGGTATATATACACAATGGAACACTATTCGGCAGTAAGAAAAGATGATATAGGAACATTTGTGACAACATGGATGGATCTTGAGAGTATGATGCTAAGCGAAATAAGTCAGACAGAAAAAGCAGAGAACCATATGATTTCACTGATATGTGGTATATAAACCAAAAACAACAAAAGAACAAGACAAACAAATGAGAAACGAAAACTCATAGACACAGACAATAGTTTAGTGGTTACCAGAGGGTAAGGGGGGTGGGGGGTGGGAGATGAGGGTAAGGGGGACCAAATATATGGTGATGGAAGGAGAACTGACCCTGGGTGGTGAAGAACATATAATGGGATTTATAGATGATGTAATACAGAATTGTACACCTGAAATCTATGTAATTTTACTAACAATTGTCACCCCAATAAATTATAAATAAATAAATAAAGTTTCAGGCTTTTAAAAAGTGAGTGGTAAAAAATGAAACTAGGGGAAAAAAGACTATATAACTGATCCCTAGATTAGGGAAGACCTTTCAAAATACGGCAGGCAAAGTCAATATCAAAACAGATTAAATTAATTTGACTACAGAAATATGTTAAAATTCTGCATATTAAGCACTAAGAATTAAGAAGACAATAAACACCTGAGGAAAAATAAGAGATAATATATATGTGTATAAATATAATTACAAATCAGTATGAAAAATTACATAATCAAGCAATTCATAAAAGCTTTGCCTATATATGAGAAAATATGCAATATTGTCACTCATCAAGAATGCAAATTAAAATTGTATTTTTCAACCATCAAATTGGTCAAGGTTTTAGAAAAAAAATTATATTATTGGTCAATGGGCAGAGAAATTGGTAAATTTCTATATGGAAGATTAAAGAATACACTAAAACAACCTTTCTGGGGGTCACTTCGATTACACACTTCAAAAAATCCTTTAAAATATTAAGCCCCTTTGACCTAGTAATTCCATTTCTAGGACAAAGCTGGAACATAAGGATTTCAATGGAAAGGTTTCAAGTCACTTTTTCAGAAATGAACCAGAATCTAGGAAAAAAGGATGTGAAGAAATATTTTAAGTTTCAGATACAAACCTAAGAATTTGTACCTTCTAAAAATTCAACACTTATTTCACTATATAATAAATGTTTAAAATTACCAAACTTTAAAAAAACAGTTCCAAAACAAACCTTTTAACAGCATCCTTCTTCTGTGTATCTATAGTATCCCACCACTTTGAAAGGTATGAGATCTCAGACCACATAAATTTCCTCCGTGAGTCTTCTTTCAGCTTGATGACCATGTTATTAAAAATATACTGAGTCTTCTCTCTAAAGTACTCATCGAAGGTCTTCAACCAACCTAAATCAAGACACAAATATACCACAAAGGTCTGATTTCAACTCAGTCATAGTACATTGATTTCCTTTGGATACTCTTAGATATTTCAGTCATATAATGACATACACAATAATTTAACTGTTTTCAATTAATGAACATGAGACAGAATGACATTTGAATGAACATGAGACAGAAATAGTCACTAAAAATGAAATGATAAGAATACTCTGAAAACTGCACAAATTCAGATAGAAATGTGAAAAATGACTTAAGGCCAAAAAGCATTTGTCTATACTTAACAATTATAGTTTCCAATTATTTACAATTTATCTCTAGTTTAAGGGATTTTCTTATTTTAAAAATCTGAACAGTGTTAATAAGTTGATATTACTGTTCCCATAATATGGGATGAACTTTTTATCCTCTCATGCCACATCTAAAATTCTCCACCCATTAGGTAAGTTACACTAAGAAACAAAATCACAAGTACAAACTGTATCTGAATAAAAGCCAGCAGCAGAGCAGTAAGGTAATTACAACTCTATTATGAATACTGCAAAGTAGAATTCTGCCGAAATAAGGCATTAGTTCCCACGGGCTGTTCATCATTCCATTTTTTGGTAGAACAAATTGACACTAATCAAACAACAAATGTGTACACATATATGTAAAGTTTTCTCAAAAGAGAACTGCAGATGTTGATAACTTAGTTCTCTGACTTTTCTTACTACTTCTCAAATATCTTGGAAATTTTATCTAAAGACATTTACAATTTGAGTATCAGGAAACATTTTAAACAAGACCCATAGGTCCCAACATAGCCCCATCTGGCAGAGTACTAAAGGAACACAAGTGAGTGACCAAGGCAAAACGTACAGAGCCACCAATGCCACCTCCTGACAAAGTGGACCCTCTAGAGAATCTCTTAACTATGAAATCTTACAGGAAGGGGTGTCTATATATCCAGGCTGAACTACTACTCTACTGTTTCCAAGCCTCAAACAAGTGGGAAAGCAAAATATAAGGGCTCCAATGGGCTATTCTTTTGTCTGTCTATGATTAAGTTAATATCTAATGTATACTGTATTTGCTGGCAAAAATAATAAAAACCTGCTATAGCAGAGAAGACAGTACAACTATTTTGATAATGCAAATATGAACTTCTGAAAAGGGTACTGCCAATATGATTATATTTCTCCCTTTTGCTTTAACTGAAAACTATTAATTCATTCCACACTTATTTACTGAGCACCTACAAAGTGAAGCTAGGAGCCAAATAGGAATACAATGTAAAATATTCTTTATAGGACTTTCTTGATCTAGGGCAATTTTAAGCTGGTTTTTCACTAAATAATGCCATCTGGATAATTCAACTTTTCCATGTTTAAATTAAAAGCCTGTACCTGTTTAAAAAAACAAAAACTCAGATATCTCAGAAGTGCTCAGACATGAGCCTGAGATATAATATAGCACTTGATAAATATTAGCTGCTATTATTATTATAATTATCATCATAAGTTTTTAATTGCTACTTCCCCGTCTCTACATTCAAAATCTGATTTTGAAAAGTATACAATTTATTTAAAACATTTAAATAAACTGCATCATACCTTAAACATATTGGTTACCCAAAATTAAAGTTTGCATAATTCATTCTATGCCCTTGTTATGGGCTGAATTGTATCCCTTTAAAATTTATATGTTGAAGTCCTAACACTCAGAATATGACTATATTTGGATGTAAAGCCTTTAAAGGGGTAAATAGGTCAAATGAGGTGATGTGAGCGGACCGTACTCCAATATGTCCTTATAAGAAGAGGTGATTCGGACACAGACACACACAGAGGGTCATGTGAAGACACTACACTGGGAGAAGGCCATCTGAGAACCAAGAGGAGAGGCCCTCAGAAGAAACCAGCACTTCTAACAACTTGATGTTGGATTTCCCAGCCTCCAGAACTGAGGCAATACATTTCTATTGTAAGCCATCCGGTCTGTAGTACTCTGTTAATGGCAGCCCAAGCAAACTAATACAGCACTAGAAAAAAATAAGTGTTATTACCATTCAAAAAATAAAGATCGCAATGTGGGGAGAATTTATTTTACCAAATACTATTGTAATATTTAATTTAATATACATCTACCACCATATTTCAAGATTGAGCCAAAGTCAAATATATGTAAGTACCATCTATTTTTGTATATGATACTACTATATAATATTACAGTAAGGACCATGTAAATTACTTAACTGTTTCTATTAGAATTATTTTTTTTAAACATCCCATATACCATTAACCTAAATTTTAACAAAGGTCAAAACTAATCCCTAGTTATTTGGTTATTAATTCAATTAAAGAAAAGAACTATGAACAGTGGCATGTCTCCAAAATTAATCTAGTAACAAAACTCTAGTAATGTAGCATAAAAGACAAATTTAGAAGAAATCATTTTCATGAAGATTTCTAAGTAAAAGGTCTTTTTTTTCAAGTTCAATTACTTATTTTCATCAGGTACACTTTTTTATGAACTAAGATCATTTCAAAGAATAGTTTACCACAGGAGTTTTCATAAAGGAATCACAGTGACTGTTTAATCCATTTTGCCTTCAACACTTCACTCGCCCCTCAACAATCATGCAGAAAACATATCAGAGATATTTAAGTGAGCCAAAATACAAGCTCAGAGATGTCCACTTAAAGCCTTCCATAAAACTCATCTATAATAGAGACTTAATGTCACAACACTATATAACAATTAATGAAGAATGAACTGAAAAATAGCCTCTTGCAGCTTTCAATATTGAGTAATATAACAGTAAATTAGCTTTTATTGCTCATATACAATAGAGTAATCAAGTATTCCCTTTTACAGTGAATTGGCTCTTTCTTTTTCTAAATTACTATAAAACTACAATTGTATATTAACATGAGACAAATCAGAAAGATAGTATTTTATAGAAAGTTGTAGGGGATAAATTTTTGTGACATAAAATTATATTCCTACCTCTAAATTTAATAATCTTAGGACACCGAGTTGCAAACTGCTTTAATTACTTAAGTGGTCAATTCACAGCTTTTTTCTTTCCCTTGAATACACTTGGAAATTGAACCAAAGCTGGAAGAGCATTCAGAATCCCTTTGCATTTATTCTTTTTCACTCTAACAACACTATCACCCATAAAACAGTTAATCGCTTTTTTAAATAAGTGAGGAAATATTTAAAGCAATAAGCACATAATTAGTTCTATAAAGAAGGCATAATTCCAAATTTAATATCATTATTTTATCATAAAATATTTAAGTCCTAAAATATAAAACTAATAAAGCCAAAAACTCTATTGCTTATTTTTAATGCGCACGAACAATTAAGCACCTAGTAGTTGTGGAAAAACACAATTTTGGACTCCTGATTTACCTTCAAAGTCTAGAGACATTGTGGAGATCTGATCTTCTGAAGAAATGCTTAGTTTTATATGGTTCGTGGGCATATACAGTATCACCCTTAGAACCTAGGCAAGAGTGCCCCACCCTGAGCCCTGGACTCTAAGGGGATCTCCCCATTCTTCCTCTGACCACATTTCTTTCCACATGATAAATCCACAGGCAAAGAACTTGCCCACCCTGCTCTGCCCTTCTGAGTACCAGGGCCCAGAAATCTATGTCCAAACAGTCTCAAGCCAGCTTCTAGAGCCTTCCGGGGCCCTCTAGCAGCCCTTCGCTGTCAGGGCAGTCAACCTTGCAGGTGGTAACCTCTCTAGCCTGAGTAGTGGCCAAGGAGCTGCGGTTTGCAGGGGGTGTGGAAAGAGAGTTAGGGTGTCTGCAAAGAGGCCCTGATTTAGGACAGGGCCAGATCTGAGAGGAGGGATTGGGCTGTCCCGTAGGCTGACTCTCCCCCTGCACCACCACATTCCAGTGGGAAATGCAGCCCCAGCAATCTAAATCTACACTTGGCCTTCCAGATGACTGAGCTCAAGACAGGTAAAAAGGACCTATTTTGTTTAGCAATGTATTAGTTTGACTTATAATTTTTAAATGTTTAGACATAAGGTCTGAGGGCCTCCAGGCATTTTTGCCCCAGGTCCTGCAAATTTTAGAATCAGTCTTGGATACATGCAACAGTCCAAACTTCAAGCCAGTCAGTGCTCATGAATCTAACACCTGGTATGAAGCCTATAACTGCAAGAGTTCAACAAGTACGTGATTGATGAATGATGATGCACGGTCCAAAGGATTGAAGAAAACTTATGTGGAATAGAAATGCAAATTTATTACTTCATCTAGAGAAGAAACCAAAGGTTAAAGATATCACATACTACTAGTTCTAATATGTTCATTGTCTTTTTGATGCTAACCTAATAATCTATGACCAACAGCTTTAAGTTTCTAGTTAATATTTTAAAAGGTTCAGGCAGCTCTAAAATGATTTAAAAACACACATCTCAAAAAAGGCATGGCCCTTAAATCACTGTCACACCATTATGGTTTTAACTGCTACAATAATGATTTTTTAATGAGTACATTTATTCCACTCAAAAGTTAAACAGGTACCAACTGTTAAGAAACCATGAAAAGATTTTGAGTCAAAAATAATTATATCCAGAAAATAAACATTTAAAAAAAGCAACTTAAGCTTCCAGTTATTTCTATTTTAACGTAATATTCTCAAATTTAAAAATAACTACAAACAGGTCTCATGAAAAAAAGAAAGTTCCTTTATTTTAGTAACTAAGTTATACTCTATCAACAAGTTTCTTCCCTCACTTGTCAAATCTTTCAATATTCAACGGCCAACATCCAGGCTTACACTTAAGGGGTCACAGACCATCTTAATTGGTATTACTATAACTCACATATGCTGCTGATTAATTTTAATTCCAATATTTCTCTTATAAATTAAGCTTGCTTTGCCCCCACTAATAAACTGTGAAAGAATTTTAATTAATATTCTGTTCTGGTTTATTCAGTCAAACACAAACCAAGCATCTAATAAGAGCAAAGCAGTAAAGCTAAGCTAAATGAAAACAGATTCTGTAGTGAAAATATGAACAAAATGCTGTGGGAATAAAGTAATTTCCTACCAGAATGAAAGAAGGGAGATTCTTAGATTAGTCCGTCATCTGGATAAAGGGAAAAGGCGGTAGTTCCAAGCTGAGGTCAGAGCATATGGAAAAGACTAAGCCATGACGGTACACATCAAGCTCAGAAAGCAGAAGGAGGCTGAGTATGGCTGCATTAGAGCTTACATGGTGCGAATATGTCGAGAAATTACACTACAAATGGGGGTGAGATCACTGAAAACCTTCTAAACTATTTCGGCTTCTCACGGAAAACTTAGGCAGAAGAAAGTTAAGGTTTCCTGATGTGTGCTTTCAAAATTAACCGTTCTGTGAATGTAGAGGACAGGATAAAAAAGTAACGTAGAAGAGAAACAGGAAATGAGTCCACAACAATTATCCTGCTGAAAAATGGTTAACGGACTACAGTGAAAACAGATAGGAAAATGAGAGGCCAAGGAAGCAAAATGAAGAAAACTGGAAAACTCACTAACGTTCCCAAGAAAGAGTAGTGGGAGAGTCCAGGATGAAGCTCAGGTTTTCCAAAGACCCATAAGTCTTTGGAAACCTATAAACTTGCTGATTCCGAAATGATGTTGAACTCAGGTTTCCAAAATAACCTAACCTTTTCCCCAGGTGCTTCAGTGTCACCTAACAGTTTTTAAAGCATATCAGCTTCACTTCCATTAAGTTGTTGGAGAGACAGCACTTTTTGTACCCAGGTAAGATGCTGTCCCTGGAAATTCTATCCCACACCACAAGAACCTATGTGCACTGCTGTTAGGACAGTTGGGATTTTGTTCATCCTGTAGCTGTATATGTATGATGTCCAATTGTGACCCCTTTCTGTATTGTTTTGCTAAATGCCCTTTAAAAGACCTGCTGACCTTGATACTTGATATCTGCAATTGTGAGCTCAACCTCCAAAATAATTTCTAAATCTGTGCTCAAGTTACTTTCCTCCGTGTTAAGGATTCCAACCAGAAGCATCTACTCACACCTAATGAGGACACTTCAGGACTACTAAGTCTTCCCCAAACAGAGCAGGGTTGTCTGAAATCATAAAAAGTGTCTATAATCATGAAAAGTGACATCATTGGAAGTAAAAGAAAAACTGATTTCCTTTAAGAAGTTACTCTTAGGATATATGAGGAGGCCACTTAGACTTGCGATCAGGCAAATACTGGGCAAATTCTCAAACCTTCTGGAAGAAACTATCTTAAAAGCCGGAAAATACTGCTTCAAAATCACTTTCCAATTGTAAAACATGTAGCAATGAGGAAAACCACTCACCATCTCATGTACTAATGTAGTATTTAAGGACAGAAATATTCATTTCAATAGGAATAAACCAGAAGAAAAAAGGGACAGGAAAGAGTGCAGTGAGGTGTCTACTTTTGCACAATAGTTAATGTTTTATATGATTAATAATGTAACATGGATGACAAATCCCTGAAAGACTCTCTTCCTAGAAGCTTTGCCTCTGGTTTCAGAAGTACAACATTAAATAAAGGTCACAAGTCCTGATTCCAGAGCCAGATGGCTTGGGTTCAAACCCAGCCCTTCCATAGACACATTTCTTATCCTCTCTTCTGCCTCAGTTTTCTCATCTATGAAATGAGGGTAATAATAGTCCTCTTGTCATAAAGTTGCTGAGAGCAGTAGTGGATTTAAAATATGTTAAGTGCCTGGAACACAGTAAATTCCCATAAGTACTAGCAAGTATTTTTATAACCAGGGTATGGTGAGTTTTGAAGGACCCAGGCTTGAAACATAGACAAAATAACCTAAATAGGGGAATTGAGAGATGTTTAATGATCAGGTATATCTCTTAGGTGATACTTGACATATGTGCTTGAAAAGGATGCAGCCCATTCAGAGCCCAAACAGATTTTTTTCCCTCTAAAAAGAAGCTCATTACACCAATTCTAAAGATCTTCTAAAAAGACAATTCTAAAAAGCCATGGAAATATTTATCTTAAATGCCACCATTTTCTTAATTAAGATTGTCAGATAAAATACAGAATGCTAGTTAAATCTGAATTTCAGATAAATAATGAATAAATGTTTAGTATACGTAGGGTTCATATGATATTTGGTACACACATATAGAAGGTCTGACAATTAAGTTTGTGAACTTGTTGCAATGCTGTTGCTCAACTTTTCTATATCAGAGGGATTATTCCTTATGAATTTGTACCAACTGGACAAACAGTTAACCAAGTTTACTATTTGGAAGTGCTGAAAAGGCTGCGTGAAAAAGTTAGACGACCTGAACTTTTTGCCAACCATTCATGGACACTGCACCAGCTCCCACGGCACTGTCTGTGAGGAAGCTTTTAACCAGTAAACAAATAACTGTATTGGAACACCCTCCCTACTCACCTGATCTGTCCCTCAATGACTTCTTTCTTTACCCAAAGATAAAGGAAATATTAAAAGGAAGACATTTTGATGACATTCAGGACATCAAGGGTAATACAATGACTGCTCTGATGGCCATTCCAGAAAAAGAGTTCCAAAATTGCTTTGAAAGGTGGACTAGGAGCTGGTGTCAGTGCACAGCTTCCCAAGGGGAGTACTTTGAAGGTGACCATAGTGATATTCATCAATGCGGTATGTAGCACTTTTTCTAGGATGATTTTGCAAACTTAACTGCCAAAATCATATACTAAAAATTTTTCACTGTTTATCAGAATTTCAAACTTAACTAAGCAGACTATTTTTCCTTTTTTCAGGTCAATCTGGCAACCCTATTCACAACCCAAAGTTCAGAAAAAATGTGCTGAATTAGCCAATGCCCATAAAGCAAGAAGAAATAGAATCACTTAAACTAAACAAAGTATCTTAAGAGTCAGTATGGTAAACGGAAAGCACATGGATCTCAGAATCAGGCAAATCTGAGCTGCAAGTCACCATCCTCTGTCACTGTAGAACTAACTGTCCTTGAACGGAAAAAATTAATAAACCTACCTTAGCCTCACTGCCCTCATATAGTCAAAGGGGTTTAATTTACCACTTTTCAGGATTGCAAAAGTAACACACACCAGACATTTCCCTGACGCAGAACAGTCAACGAAGGCTAGTTCTCAGTTCTTCCTCATACTATCTTAGCTCCCCAGAAACTCAAATTTCCTGTCACAGTAGCCAAAACCAAAGAACTCACTGAATCCACAATAACTAAACAGGACAAAGTACTCCCCAAACTGTGCCCGAATACGAACCTCTCCCGACCATCTCATTTCACTCAGCAGGTGCCAGAGTGCTACGTGCCCACTGCCTCTCACCTAAGTGGGCCCCTCCAACTATGGCACCAGAACTGTTTTCTGCTGACAGCGCTTAACAATATTTGAACAGAAAAACCTTAAAACAACATTACACTGTGCTTTCCTCAGAGGTTTTTGTTCTTCTTCACAAACTTTTTAAGAATAAAGACATATAAATTCATTTCAAACTGCCATATAATCCTAAATGCTAAAATCTCTTTTCTTAATTAAAAAAAAAAAGCCAAAACATCCAAGTCACTCAGTTGAGTCAATAAAAAGTCTGCAAAGGAACTGCCCATGCATATAAGAAAATTATTTTGCAGAGTGACTCCTGGAACTATCTAGATCCTCTTTGTATTTTGGAGTCATACCACATGGGGGATTATTTTCCAATATTCATTTTATAAATTGCTTAACTAACAATATGCTGTCCAACTTCCCATTTAGTCTACCTTATCTTCTCTCTACACACTGTGATTTCTTTGAAGGAAAATTAACTAAATATTTTAGCAGTTTAACTAGTGAGAAGCAAAGAATTAAGATTGTAGATACAAAGGTGCTGTAATTGTGTTTTAATCAGCTTATTAATACAACATGAACATGTATCAATCAACTAACATTTAATTTCATGGTCCATGATTCAAAACTTTTCAAAAGCAAAACAATATAAAGTTATCAGAATTTACCAAACGATTCCTTTCTAATTTTGTTTCAACTCGTGTAAACCATACAAAACACTGTATAACAATTAGTACATGTCCTTATGGACTAGAAGAAGACATAATTAGGAATTTTATTAAAATACAAACATAATATGAAATTTGTATTTCTTACGAGATATCACCAACTTGGACCAAAAAGAAAAATATCTACATATATAAAAACACAGCATCATAATTCTTTAAGTTAGGGGACTAAATATAGGAATCTTTAAAAAAATCTATTTCAAATATTTCTATCTCCAACAGACAAAACTTCATTGATGAAACAAACTACTGAGCTAAAGTTTGTTTTAAATTGTTGCTGTAGAAAATGCAAACCAATCTCTATAAATCTCATTTAGAAAATAAATTGTCTAATTGCACATTCATTTAGGAGTATTACACAAAGATATCCCATTACAGAGTCACATTTGACCTGTAATATATGTGCACTTACTTACCTCTTTTCCTCCATTGAAAAAGTGGTTTTTCATGATATGAATGATTCAATTTTTCACAGAATAATTTAGTTTATCAAAAGTCTATTTTTGTGAAGGAGCAGTGAAATTAGGAAAACTCAGCAGATTCTTTTCTCTAGAATTCTGCTTGATAGCAAAAATCATTTTAGTTTTAGAAAGGTTTGCTTCTGACCACTACTGTTTTTCTCAAGTGGAGAAGGGCCTGAGGGTGAGGGTCATTAATATCTTTTACTAAGACAAAAGGATTCAACTGTGGTTGCTAGGATACCAACAGACAGATTCATTTATTGCAGTCATGAACAGTTATTAGGGATGTCTTCTCACAGAACAACTGTATAGAGTGCCCCTAGAAGCTGTGAGAATGAATTTTGTGTGAGCAAGAGTGACTGCATACTGAATGAGCAAGAGTAACTCCATTTTGGACATGTGCAGAGAACTTAGCAGACAACTGCCCAGGGAGCTACCTGGTTGCCCTAGTAATTGGGTGTAACCAGCTACACCCCGATGGTCTGCTACTAAAGATAAGGTGAGGTCAGGAAGTCATTCAGAATTGCAAGAGAACTGAGGACTTCTGCAGCTCAGAGAGCTAGTCCACTGAGAGGTGACCACGCTGCCACTCTGCTCCGAGAACCCACTGCCATCTGCTCCACTGGGACTGAACCTCTGCTGGACCGGCCTCCCAGACCAGCCACCCTTCCTCGCTCCATCAGGACTCTGAATGACTTTGGGACTGGTTCCTTCCTCTATTTTACCCAATTATTGCATTACTCTGTGCTTTACTGTTTGGTGTGCTGAGGATTGACGTTTGAGTAAAGAGCATATTGAAAGGCATTTAAGATCTTGTGTGCTCTGTTCCTCACTCGTGACACGGCGACCGTGGAGCCTCAGTCAGTGCCAGGTAGATCCTGGGGGTCTGAGAGCCCCCTGGAGGTTAGTCCCCCTGACTTGCAGGAAGGGACTCAGCATGGACTGTGAGCCTCGCAGTCGCTCGTCATAACAACATACTAACTACAGTGGGAACCCAACAAACAAAATCTAAAAGGCAAAGGCAATCCCTGCCCTTGAAGAGTGTGATATCATCTGGTTTTGGTATTTAAAATTACAAAGTGCATTTTAAATAAGATATTTTTTTAAAGAAATAGAAATAAGTAGACAATGGGGAAGAAGGGAAGGGAGTTAAAGAAACACGTATGGCTGAGGTCAAATACTTCATCTGAGTCTGCAGAGTCCAATTCCTTCATTCGTTATTTATTTAACTAAATGAGTCTGTACTATGTGCTGGTTACCGTCCTAGGCATTAGACACTCAACAGTTAATGATGAAAAGTTTGAGTCCTCACTGCACTTACATTCTAGTGAGGAGACCCAGCAGAAGTGCTGCAAATATTTACTTCTGTGCCTATGTGGAAGCATGTTTGTGTGTGTGTGCGTGTGTGTGTGCGTGTGTGTGTGTGTGTGTGGATAGGGTAAGAAAGCTGTGGAGAGGCATGGAGGCACGTCAGAGAAGGTCTGATATATAATTTAGTGATTACTATACGTCAAGTATAGGGCTAGACAATGACGGTAGCGTGTAACAGGAGACACATGTTCTCTGCCGTTCTGTTATAGTTTACTCAGGTGGGAAATCCAGGTAAACTAACAGGCGCCACTGGTGCCACTACCTGTGTAAGCTTGACAGGTTGGTAACACCCTCATCATGAATAATGGCACTAACTTTCAAGGGTTATTGGGAGCAGTAGGTGTTTACAAAACATTTGGCACAATTCCTAGTAAACTACAAATGTTATTATTACAGCTAAGTGCCCATGTTATAGAATAATAAGAACTGAGATTGGTAGAAATTGAGGATGGCAGAAAAGGGGAAACGATAATAAAGGTCTTCAAAAAAAGAAAAAATCAAAAAGGAGGACAGATGAGTCCAATGAGGACTTGTAAGACACACTGTGAAGTGTATTTATGAACCTACAAGAAATAGTATACAATGGAATCACATCACACACCCAATTAAGTGACAAGAATAAAATTACACACGATTGGCAGAGAAGAGAGAAGGAGAGAACAATTTAAAAACTACAAATGGCTCTGCCGCTACTTCACTCAACAAGGAAATATTTCAGAGTGAAGGAGTTTATAGAAAAAATATCTATAGTCCTACAGGCAGTCTCAGATCTCATATGTGAAATCTCAGCTCCTCACCTCACTGAGTTTGACTCTAGATATAAACGAAGATGTGTTTTCCATACGCACCCCCTAAAGACAAATACATTTAATCTGGCACTATTTTGATTAGATACGATTTTCATCACCTTTTGTACTTACTTCATAACTAACTCCTGCTTAAGATGCTATTCCACCTCTATGATCTCCATTTTGCAGATACAAAAATAAACATGCCCAAGGACACCTGGGCAGTATACAGCAGAGCCAGGATGCCTGCCTCCTTCTGTCTGACTCTAAATCCCTGTAGTCTTTCCGCCATGCCCAGACATCCCTGGCTTTGATTTGAAGGGGCAGGCTAAGATTAAGGAGGAAGACGATGCAAAACATATAAAAGTTAATAAAATGAACAGGTATTTGTAGAAAAAGATAAAGACATTAAGAACAAAGACAGAGAAACTAAGTCAGAAGCAGATATATTATAACTGCTCATCACAAATTTCCAAAACAATACTGATTTCATGTATTTTATACCTCTGTGCTTACTAAATATTGAAGTATTCTGGAAATTCAAACATTTCAACATCCAATCAATATCCAAGCTCTATCTCCCTGACTACCTCTCATACCCAAAAGAGGCACACAGAGCACACATACACACCTTCACCAAGTCATGTGTCCATACACTAACTTGTTAGTTTTACTGCCTTTGAAAGAGAAAGAAAGGATGACAATAAACTAATGGGAAAGAATATAAGTAGGAGATGAATGTTGGGAATAAAGAAAATCCTCCAAAGTACTAACTGAATGGTGGTACCTCTGACAGTAATAATGAAATTGAGAAAAATACCAAATGTAAGTATTAGTAAGTCATTCAAAAAAAAGTCTTTGGAAGTAAATTCAAAAAAAGAATCCTGCAACTAAATTCATTGGGCATTTACTCTGTGCCTGTAGATTCACACTAACAAGTGTACACATCGAAACATAATTCCTATTATAATTTTAGTAATTTTCTCTTATCTTGGGGAGAAATCTCTGGTCCCAATGAAAAACAAAAGTCATTCCTTTGAAATAACAATCACAATAATGACAATGATAGCAGTTACTTTTGGGCCATTCACATGCCTTTACATTTCACCCCTTGAAGTACGCCATTCTGATTCTACCTGGGAAAATACTTAACCACTCTCAGATTAAGGAACTTGCCTAAAGTTGTCTAATATTTCAGACATGATAGGGTAGGGGACTCACCCATGTCTGTCAGACACCAGGGCTCTAACCACTTTCTACTGATTCTCCATTTCAAAGACTCAAACTTAAATGTAGAGTTTATGGACATGAAATAATTCTCCCACGTAGTATTTTACACTAAGCAACTAAAATGAATGATCAGTACCTTAAATGCATGCAACTTTTCACCCCCAAAACTATGACCATCTTGTGTTTATTACTATTTTATGCTGCACCACTACTGTCCTTAAATGGCACATGAACTGATAAAATGAGAACTTGAAAGACAATGACATATAAAAGGAATACGATGCTGGTAAAAGTCAGAGAAATGTCTCAAAAACTTGAGAAATGGGCTCCACCAAATTACCATTAAAATAGTCTGTGCCTCCAGGGTCTTAAGAACCTCCCGTTTTTTGAAGTGCAAATTTTACCTGGGTCATTATGGGAATGAGGTACCACAAAGACTTGAAGGGGCTTAGTGTCCCATTCATTAAATTTATAGGTAATGTCAAATCCTTGCTTCCAAACTCCACCATCTGGATTGTCAAAAGGAATTAGATTGTAAACATCCAACATCTAAAAATATAAAAGACAAAAAAAAAAGTCGGTTTAACAATGTATAGCCATTATTAATTTAAACTTAATGTTGAAAAATATTTGCTCAAAACTACTTATTGTTGTACTCTGAGTACATATTTTACAAGATAAAACTACTTCTATAGACATTAATGAAGAATTTAAGGCAGAAAACATTTAATCACCATTCAAAGGCTTGAAATGCTTCCTGTGTGACCTAACTATCCTGAAAAATAATCCCCTCCCCCATCTGCTTCTGATAAAAACTTTCATTCATTTCCTCTTCCCGTGTTACTTCCAATTGATTAGAAATGAACAGAAATTGAATAGCAAACAAAAAAATTGTATTATGACCAAATATTTAGCATTTTCAAATACAGTACTGAAAATTATTTACTTTTTTTGAGTTGCCTTTAGTTTATAATCAATCTCATATATTTTAAAATCTGAATCTTAGTGAAAATTCATAACTATTCTTTCATTTAGCATATGTTTTTTATTCTAAAAATAAAAGCATAATAAGGTCAAGTAGGTTAAATAAGGAAGAATTTTTTTAAATTGAGATTTAGCTTTTAAGTGTTCAAATATTTTCTAAGTTTCCAATGCAATATTCCTTCTAGATAATAATCTATTTGGACACAAAGGAAAAAATATTGCGCCCCAAAAAAACCCCTAAAAACTTTTATTCTTCATACTATCTACAATAGTAAATGTGACAAAGAACACAACCACCCTTTGGCAAAATTCAACTTATGTAAAAATTACATCCTAATTAATGTATAAGTGGGTTATAAAGATTTTCTAAAAATATCAGGCAACTTTCATAAAAGTACATACAAAATATCTTGTTTCCCCGAAAATAAGACCTAGCCAGGCAATCAGCTTTAATGCATCTTGTGGAGCAAAAATTAATATAAGACCCGCTCTTATTTTACTACAATATAAGATTGGGTATAATATAATAAACATAATATAATCTAGTATAATATCGGGTCTTATATTAATTTTTGCTCCACAAGATGCATTAGAGCTGATTGTCCGGGTAGGTCTTATTTTCGGGGAAACACGGTACTTTGTATAACATATCAGTTCAGAATTTATGACTTTAATAAATAAAAGAAAATGCTCCAAGGATAAGTGAACAGATCTTTGGGAACCAGCTGGACAGGAGGATGCGATAACAGTCTCTGCTATTCCTTTCAGTTCTTCCTTAGATCCTGTGAATCTCCCGGTCCCTGCTGCCTCCTTCTGCCTGCCTTCCATAGTTGCTCTACACCTCCTTTCTGTCCACCCCAGATTTAGAACCCCCCAAAAAGTTCTGTTTTGTCCCCCTTTAAAGGTTATTTAATTAAAACCTGAACAAAGCCAAGCCTCATAGAAATAAATACCCATTCAAAGCACAAGATCCTGATCCTATCTGAACCTGTCCACACAATAGCTGATGAGGTTGCAGGCATAAGGCCTGGCCAGCTCCACTGTCCCCAGCTATCTACTTGGCCTGTGAGCCATGTGGCCTCGAGATCATATCATGTTCTTGTCCCTAGCAATTAGTGAAAATTTGAAGCAAGGCCAGAGCCACCTCATTTTGCACAACTGTAAAATATTCACCCCATAGGGTTGTCTTGTCAACAAGTTCGTTTCTAGTCTTAGGTAGAAAGTTAACAAACACAGCTCTGCTAATTTACAGAATAGAAAAATATGAGTGACACACCCTAAGTGTAAGAAAAGCAGAAATCCTTCCTTACCCTAGTCTTCAACTCCACTACCCTCTAGGACAGCAGGATTCAAGAGAAATGTGCAAATGAAACCCGTAATTGTAAATTTCACAGTGAAATGAAATAGGTGAAATTAATTTTGAGGATATATTGTTGTTAGCCCAATGTGTTCAAAATATTGCCATCTCCCACCTCAGGGATGATGTAGATGCCTGATCACTGCACTGTACACCTGAAGCTGAACAATAATGAATGTCAACTACAATTTTATATATGTGTGTGTGTGTGTGTGTGTGTGTGTGTGTGTGTGTGTGTGTGTGTGTGTATGTATATGGTTACAGGAAGCGGAGTACAGCATTAGGAATAGAGACAGTGGAAATGTAATGGCTCTGTGCGATGTCAGAGGGATAGTGGATGGGGGAGGGGGTTCACACAGTTTGAGGGATATAAATGATAAACGTCTAAGTATTATTTTGTCTTGTGCACCTGAAACTAATAAAAAAAAAAAATGGATCTACCCAAAAAAAAGAAGAAATTGCCATCTCAACGTGTAATGAATATAAAAATGAAAGATACTTTACAGTCTTTTTTTCATACTACATCTTTAACACTTTGTGTGCATATTATACTTAGAGCACATTTCAGTGCAAACTAACCATGTTTCAAGCACTCAGTAACCACGTATGCGCAGTGGCTTCCATATAGCACAGCACAGCTCTAGAATATTTCCCTTCTCTCTCACAAAGGGATATTCAGCAAAATGAACCTAACTGCCCACTGTGTGAAACCTATAATGTAGAACAGTGATATAGTTAGAAGAAGGCTTTTCTTGTACTCTCCAAAGGAAGGTAAGAAAATCTCTAGCCAAATGTAAGCTTCTAAATGTCTTCAACTATTACAGAAAATAGGACCTAAAAAGCATAGCAAAAGGCCATCTTCACAAAGTATAAAGTAAGAAAAATTAGGAGAAACACAGAATTATGGAATTTTATCACTAAAAAAAGGACATTAATAATCTTGTGACTAATCAAATCACTATACAAGAATAGAAACTAAAATCCAGAGAGTTTAAGCAACTTGCTAGTAAGTAAGAACAGATAACATACCAACTCTAAAAAAAAAAAAAAAAAGGTTCAGTGATTATTAACACATGTATACATTACCTGCACATGTGAATTCTGACTTCCGCTGTGTGAAGCAAACAGACAGTCTTCAGGGTCGATTGTGAGGGACAATTGTTTCGATGACAGAAGAGGTGACCCAGCACCTCGGCTGAAATTGCCTTGTGAACTTTTCGACCCATCCTCCACAGACTCACTCAAATTGATGACAGAATCTCTAATATTTGAGATGATCTCATTATTCTCAGCTAGCAAACGCTCCAAATGGTCTATTTTTTCTTGCAACATTGAGAGCTGGCCCTACAATAAAAAAGACAAAGGCAGCTATATGAAACTCCAATATAGCTCTGCGGAGGCACACAGATTTTTTTTTTTTTTTTTCTAAATTATGTGCCTGCCCAAGAGGGCAGCCACTCACCCTTTACTTTCCACTTTTATAAGTGGGATCACAGAAAGCATGAACAGCTGAAAGGGTTGAAACACCAATTTACGGCAGAAAATTTTCTCCATAGCTGCAATCTTTGTTTAACCATATTTTAAAATGTGCAACAGAAGGACCCAAAACATTTTAGGATATATTTCCTATTAACCCCAACCCAGCCCTGAAAGATCTTTGGGTCTCTAAAATCACTTAGTACAACAGCATATTATATTCAGGTATGAAATCTTAAATATAAGTGTAATTGATTGTAGTTATTCTCAAGGGTCAAAGAGTATGAACCTACAAATGATCATTTCATATTAATCGGTAACACTAGTGGACAATCCTAAATAAGAACTATTAGCTATAGAAAAAAAAATCAATTAGTCAATTGTTAATTAGCCATACGCTTGAAAAAGACTGTCATGAACTTTCTCGAGTAACCACGTTGTTGAGTCGTTTAGACTGCTTCCACTATATTGTGTGACTTTTAGATTTTTTTAATTGCCCCTCACATTAAAAGGGCCATCTCTATAATATAAACCTTGCTATACAGAATAGCACCTCAGCTTATTATGAGAGCAAGGACAATCTTTGTCTTTTTCACTCCTATACCCAGGGTTCCAAACACAGAGCATATAGTTATAAATTTGTCCAATGACCCTCATGTTACTGGAACTCAATTATAATTCCTGAGTGAATACCCACTGTGCCAGGTATAATGCTACATGCTGGGTAGACAGATATGCATAAGATATGAGTTCCTGTCTGAACACACAAGATGACATTGTAACTAGAAATAGCCTACCCTATACCCTCAAACAGTCCACATTATGGTTTAATAAAATAACTATATGGATATGAACAAACAATTCTAGACATCCAGAAACAAAAAGTCTATCACCAGTAAATAACAGAAAGAAAGGAGGAAGGAGAAAAAGAAAACTCGTAAATGTCCACAAGTAAAGGACTGGTCACATGGTACATCTAATATTACTGACTAGTTTTCAGTCACTGAAAATGTAGAAATATTATTTTTTTTTTAAAATTAAAACTATATGGGAAGTTACTTTCAGGAAATACACTTGAGAAACAGTAGTTTTAAAATAGTATGTATGGGAAAAAAAAGTATGCATGACATTATCCCCTTTTGAAAAATAATACATATGGAAGGCCACCATGGAGATGGTAAAAACTGTTTATAGGCATTTATATTCTTCTTTAGCTTGTTATGAACAGTTGCTGATTTTGTAATGGGAGGCTGAGAGAAACAAGGATTCCACTTCAGGTTACTGGCCAGTTCAACAAGGGGAGAGAAGACGTCAACAGACTGCTATGTACCAAGAAAGAGCCATTTCAGCAAACTGTGTGTAACAGACAGTCCTCAAAGACTCTCTCACAGGCCTCGCTACCTAATAAAGACAGAAATAGCCCCCTATATGTCAAAATTGCAGTCCTTTAAAGTAACTGTCATCTCCGGGGGGGTGGCATGTCTCCACAAGCCTGTTCATCGGCATGTACAGAAGCAGGAAGTACGAGGTTTTAGCACAGAACTCATGCTGAAAGACAAGCCCCATTTCCCCTAGTGCAGAGCAAGAGAGAGAATGTGGATCAGTTAATAACTAAAAATGGCAAAACAAAGGAAACTTGACGGATCAGTGCAACATTAGATTCAGGGTTCGAAGAGAAACTAGTTGAACCATGTAGATTCCAGGTCAGCAAAGCTGTTGAGCAGTATTATACTAATTTTTTTTTTCCTTTTAATAAGCACACACTGATGTTAGTTGAATCATTCTCAGTGGAAAGGCGAAAGGGGACGCTTGGCACAAACCAAAGTTCATACAAAGAAGCTAAAAATATTTGACAGTCAGGTACACAGCTTTGTATATAAATTTGTATATATTTTCCTAAACAGACATGCTATCAAAGGTTGTCCAAAATAAGGGAAAAGCTTTTCTGCACTCATTTATCACAACACCATAGACTGTAGCTTTTTGAAATCACTTCTGATGAATTCTGTTGAATATTTTCAATACTGAGATACAAGTCTACTTTAGTGATGCTTGCAATTCCTGCCACAGCAGGTAAACACAGTAAATCCAGTTCCTCTGATTCCGAGAATTAGAACATGTTGACTCGACTTACCTGCAGTCAAGCTATACACCTCCATAAAATAAAACCTTGGCTTGGTCTAAGGTTTTATTTTGTATCACCCAATAATACCATTACTAACTGCTTGGTGACAGACGATTTCTAGACTTATTGTGGTGATCACTTCATAAGGTATATAAATGCTGAATTACTATGTTATATACCTGAAACTAACATAATTTGTTAACTACAATTAAAGATAATTTTTTTAAAAAGCTAAGGGGAAAACAGAAATTAATTCCAATGAAAATAAAAAGCTATGTTGGAAAATCTTAAAAAATTAATAAATACCACCATCCTAGAGCTTTCATCAGACACTTACAGTGTATAAATTAACAAACGGGTGCCGAATTTCTCCACATCTTCCTGCACTTTCAGGAAAAGATAGTTTCGGAGCCATGCACACGGCCAAGCTGCCTACACCTCAAAAAGTACACACTGAGAAAGAAAAGGGCTCCCTTTGGAATAGTCTTACTATGACCCTGGTCCCTTAACCCACAGAGGAGAGTATTATTCAAAATAAACATTACAGGAGATGGATGTTTCATGAAAAAGGAACTTGTGGGCATTAAAGATGATTTCAATCTCATTGTCGCTTTAAAGATAGAATTAATGATCAGTACCTAGAATTTGATACTGAATTAAGTCCATTGAGAAAACCATGTCCTAGGGATATGTCAGCATAATGGTCTAATGAAAATTGTTTTTAAAACTGTATTACGCAGTGGAATAAAGGCTCCCTCTAAACAGTTGAAATTTTTAAAATACACACAACCTCATAAGCAAATTCTGTACACACAATAAAGAGTGGTATGACTTTAAAAAGATGCACTCGTAGTCTACCTTAAAGTAACAGAAATCATAGATAATGTTTCAATTATGCTGACAAGTCAAAGAATACTTGATGGTATTGAAAAAGACAGTTTTTGTAGTGCAAGAAAATTACTTATGAGAAAACCACTTTATTCTTTGATTTGCTAATCAGTTCTATAGGGAGTCCAGGGTGTTGCACTGCTGAGGAGAGAGGAAGGTCATGACATTTGATTTACTCTGCTTTTGGTGAAAAGAGAAAAACAGAGCAAAAAAATCTCTGATATCAAAGACTTTGGAGAGAGAACATTTAGAGCAGGGGTGTCCAAACTGCGGCCTGCGGGCCAACTGCGGCCCATGATCCATTGTTAATTGGCCCGCAGCAAATTCCAAAAATATATTTAGTTTACTTAAATAAACCAGGTGAGGCAATACATACTTCACCTCGAGTGAGTGGCCCGGCTGTTTGTGTATTTTACCGCATATGGCCCTTGGTGAAAAACGTTGAAAAAAGTTTGGACACCCCTGATTTAGAGCCTACTAGAAGGCAAAGTGGGATCCAGTACCCACTTAGCCCTACGAACAAAATCAATCGTGCATCTCCGGCTAAATCTGAAAACATATTATGTAATGAGTTGCGCAGGTAAGACACTAGCTTCTGGGATTGGTATCACGGTGATCACTGGAGCACAGCTGAATCTGCACACCTTCTCCTTCCTTCCTGTCATAATTGAAAAGAACATGTGCCTTCCCCTCCCACCACTTCAAAGGCCAACACTCTGCTGGTGAGCTCCAACCTGATCTCTGCCAGCTGCTCAAAGGCTATATTCTTGTGGTCAAACTCTCTCAACACTGCTGCAACAAACTCCCCTTCTGAAAGCAACTCATTCTCAGTGACAACATAACATGTTCTATTTGGTCAAGCTATATGAAACTGCCATTCTTATAAGTCAAAAGTAATCAAATGTCACCAATTTCATATGGTTCAACTTAACATCTTATCCTAGCTAAACAAATAAATCAAACTTCAGTGCTTCCCTTGGTCCTGCATCCCTTTCCAGGGCCCCACACTCATCATGGTCATTACAGGGATTATTAACAGTCTACATTTATTATCCCCCTTCCTTCCAAACTCCCACTGGCTCATCTGCCCATTCCAATTAGCACCTGACCACTACTCCACCAAAACGTACCATGAAAAGTACCCAAAGGCTTCCATGTTGTCAAGCCTGACGAACAAACACGGTCCTCACCTTATCCATCACCTCATGGAGCATTCGGCATTCCTTCCCCCCAGAAACGTTTTCTTCACTCACTCCCAGTATATGTTCTTGGCTCTCCTCCTTCCAACTGTTTATCAATCTCCTTCTTTCCCCGATATCTAAATGATGGAGGCCCCCAGGTTAGCTCCTGAGTTCTCTGACTTCTCTATACTGTCTTATCCACTCTATGGTTTAAATTCCATTTTTTTGTACTGATGCCCCCTCCCCATATTTGTATCTCCAACTAAACCCTATTCTCTGAAACAAACAAACAAAAAAACATCTATCCAAATGAGTACTGACTTCTCACCTTGGGTTTCGAACTTACATCCAAAAGACACCTTCCTCAAAAAGCCTTCCACAGGCCTCAAGTCTTCAGTAAGCAGCTTTAACCTCCACCGTGTTGGTCACTCGCAAAATCTTGGTGGTATACCTGATTCTTCCTCCTTCCCCACCCTGCTCACATATCCAACCCATCTACAAGCTCTGTCCATCCTACCTCCAAAATACTTGAATCAATCTACCTCTCTCCCTCTCAACTGGTACCACACTGGTCCAAGCCACCAACGATCCCTCCTAGCCTCGTATAGCAGCCTCTTAACTGAATTCCCATATCCACATCCTTCAACCATGCCCTACTCAGATGCAACACCTTTCTTACATTCCAGTGCTAGTTTCTCATTACACTTACATTAAAATTAAAATACCTTCTACTACAATCAATAAGGACCTGCATATCTATTCTCTCTACCCTTCTCTTTCTCCCCTCAACTTAGCTTCACCCTATTCTTATTTCAGTTCTAAGCCAGCTCCTGCCCACTCCATCTCAAGATCTCGGTACATGTTCTCTCTTTATACAATGCTTCCACTCTACCTCAAATGTCCCTACTGCAGAGCCTTCCCCAGCTATCTTATCTAAAATAGGCATCTCATGTTATTCTCTATGTCAACCTGTTTTCTGTTCCTTCCACAGCATTTTTATCTATTTTATTCATGCATTGCTTCCCCCTATCCTTCACTAACTGAATCTCTATTTTGAGAACAGGAACCATAACGGCTCTATTGTACCGTGATGCCTAGCACAATGCCTGGTGCAAAACAGGACTGCAAAACATTTACTGGGGGGCGGGGGGAAATAGGAAGAAAGAAAAACAGTGTGTGACACTTTTTTCTATCATAAGGAAGTATTAAATGTCATTTTTGGACATATAAACCTACACCAAAAATAATGAAAATAACAATTTTTTAAGAGAGAAAATTCAGGGGAAAAAAATTCATTGCAAGCCAAAAAGTAGGTACGAATGAGAAGGGGAGTCCTAAATAATCATGACTGACCTTGTGAGTAGGGTAAAATATGTGGCTCCTTTTCTAAGGAAAAGATTATGGATTCTATACACTCCAACCAATGGTTTTCAACTTTCACTTATCATCAACGGGCTATGATTTTCAACTTATGCAGGGATGTAGGGAGTTTGGAAAAAGAATCTTGAGAAACTCTAGAATCCTTCTTACCATGGTAGTGATATAAGGTGTTTATCCAACCAAATCAAGTTTCTAGTTAAGAGAACTGTAGAGAAAATATTACTACATATGTATAATATAACCACTACTGGCAGCATTCAAATAAACAAAATGTCACCCCAATGTGTATGTATCTGAAATTCCAGATCTCAACCATCTTCCATTTGTATTCTTTTACCCTCTTGGAATCAAATTTTCTTAGATTCAGCATATCACTCGAGCACATCAAAGTTTCCCTGGACTTGGATTCTATCACTGAACGTGCCATGCCCACCATGTAGCAATGCGGTTGGGTGAACAGGCTATAACAGTAACCATCAGAAACATCTGAAAGGCTGTTCAAAATCATGAACCCCAGGTACTCACCCTAAAATCTCTCAGGAACAGCCCCAGCCACGAGAGTGACATCACCAAAATGGCATCATAGGAGACCCCAACCTCCATCCTCCCACAAAGATAAACAATTACCTATCCACAAACAAAAACAGCTCTGTGAGATGACTGGAGTCTACCTACAAAACTTCAGCACACTGTCAAACAAAAAATCTGAGACTAACCACACACACACAAACAAAGGAAAACAGCTTCATTTTGCCTGGATCATCCCATCCCTCAAGCCAGTACTGCTCAACACCAAGAGAAAACTCTCCAGCTAGAAAGAGTTCCCCTAGCTGGGAAAAAAAGAGTGTGGTATGCAACCAGCTTCTCAGTCTTCACTGCACAAAGAGAAGAGACATATAGTTCAAGAAGAAAAGCAGGGGCTACCAAGTGCAGCCACACAGAGAGCAAGAGAGTTCAGTCACCTGCTCTACAGACAAACCCTGCTTTCACCATTGAAGAAGGAATCGAACCAACAGTCTGCAGAGCTGGCATAGAAGCCCTGCAGTGCTTACCCCATGTATTGGCATTCGCTGATGTCAGCCACCATGCTCTCTCCCCACCCAGCCCCTCTGGAGCCCGAGAACCACACCAGTAGCCAGCCCACACCTCTGTGGCTGCAGGAGTGAAAGACTCCCACCTAAACCCCCACAGCTGACCCCCACTACCATGGGGCTGGCCCCTCCAGCTGCACACCTGCATACCTGTCACTAGCATCCACTTTCTACATATGCTCAGGAGGCCTGGGAAGCCATGGGAGAGCACACCTAGAGCCAGGGGCCCTGCAGATGCTTGTAGGCCCAGATGAGACCCTGTCTTCTGTCACTGGACTGCATCGTTGCACTCACCTGCTGCTAGACCCTCCAGCTGTGCCCCTGCACACACCCAGCCTGATCTCCATCAGCAGCCTCCACTGCCATGTGCCCACGGTGAGACAGAGCAGGCACGGCAGTGCACGTCACCAACCAGTGTGCCCACAGCTGGCCCCAACCCAGACTGCCAGCATTGGCTGCTACCACAACATACATTTGCAACCAGCCCCGGCCACTACACATGCCCCTAGCAGCTGGCCCCCATAGCTGAGTGTATGTATACCACCAGCTCTCGTCACCACTGCTATCTGCTGTAGTCCTTGGGAACTGGACCTGGAGATGCCATTGAGGACTTAAAATGCCCTTATTGCCACTGCAGACACTGTAGCACTTGCCAAAGACCATGCAGTTGTCAATGCTGTGGACCCCAGTGAACTGAATCAAAGAGACATCACAATGCCCCTGAAACTGGTGCAGTCACACGCCCCTGCACCACTAGACCTGGGGTCACAGCATGCCCCCGCATGCCTCACCCATAGGTGAAAGGCTTCCCTTACCGAAGTCAGTCCATAAAGTCTGGGAGAGATGACTGCATTTTCAAATGCACAGACACCTATGCAACGCTACAGAGATCAGGAAGAATCAGAAAAACATGACTCTGCCATAGGAATACAGTAAACCTCTAGTAACTGACCCCAAAGAAATGGAGATACAGCAAAAGCCTGACAAGTAATTCAAAATAATTGTTTAAAGATACACAGAGAGTTACAGGAGAACACAGATAATTAAACAGTATCAGGAAAACATAAGAACAAAATGAGACGTTCAACCAAGAGATGAAAAACATAAGAACAGAAATGTTGGAGCTGAAGAATACAGTGACTAAACTAAACAGAGAGTTTTAACATGAGACTTGATCAAACGAAGAAAAAAATAAGTACACTCGAAGATTAATCAATTGAAATTGTCCGATGAGAAGAGAAAAAAGAAAAAGGAATAAAAAAGATTGAAGAAAGCCTACATGATCTACGGAATACCAATAAGAGGATCAATCTGCAACTTATTAGCGTTCTAGAAAAAACAGAGAAGTAGAGGGCAGAAAGCTTGTTTAAAGAAATAATGACTGAGAAACTCCCTAATCTGAGGAGGAATTTGGATACCCAAGTTCATGAAACTCATCGATGACCAAACCAAACCAACTTCAAGAGATCCTCTCCTGACACATAATAAAGTGGTCAAATTTTGAAGACAAAGAAAGAATCTTAAAAGCTGGAAGAGAAAAAATAAGCTTGTAACATACAAGGAAAACCCCACCAGGCTATGGACAGATTTCTCAGCAAAAATCTTAGAGGCCGTGATGAAAGAGTTGGGTGATATATTCAAAGTTCTAAAAGAAGAAAACTGCCAACCCAGAATACTTTACCTGGCCAAGCTGTCCTTCAAAAAAAGGAGAAAGACTTCCCCACAAAAACAAAAGTGAAGGGAATTCATCACCACAAGACCTGCCTTGTAAGAAATGCTGAAAGAAGTTCTTAAAGCTGAAGTGAAAACATGCTAATTAGTAACATGAAAACATATAAACATACAACACACTCATAAAGGTAAGTGTATAGTCAAATTCAGAACACTCTAACCATGTAATATGGTAAAATATTAACCACTTAATCTAGTAAAGGTTAAAGAACAAGAGTATTAAAAATAACTATAGCTACAATAATTTGTTAGTATATACACAATTTAAAAAAGGTAAATTGTGACATCAAAAATATAAAAGACAGGGGGAGTAAAAGGTAAAGGCTTTGTGTGCAATTGAAGTTGTCATCATCATAAAATAGATCTGCAGTTGGTTTAATCTACAGATGCAAAACTTGGCAATACAAAGAACCTACTGTGGTAGGCATAATGATGCCCCTCCCACCCCACCCCAAATGATGTCCATGTCCTAAGTCCTGAAACCTGGAGTGAATCTCTTACCTTACATGGCAAAACAGGCTTCACTGATGTGATTAATTTAAGGATTCTGAGATAGGGAGATTGTCCTAGAATATTCAGGTAGGTCCAATGTAATCACATGGGTCCTTATGAGGGAAAAGGAGGCGAATCAGATCGATATGAGATATGAAAACAGAAGAGGTCAGAATGATGCCATCCTAGAAGGGAGTCTTGAACCAAGAAATACAGGCAGCTCCTTGAAGCTGGTAAAGGTGTGAGGAAACGGATTCTCCCCCAGAGCCTCCAAAGAAAGGCAGCCCTGCCAACATCTTGATTTTAGTCCAGTAAGACCCATTTCAGACTTGAGACCTCTAGAACTGTAAGAAAATACATTTTTTCTTACGTTAAGCCAGAGTTTGTTGTGATTACAGCAGCAATAGGAAATAAATATGCCTGGCAAGGAGTTGACCCAATATAAATAAAGTTTAGAAAGTTTCCTTCCACTTGCAGTCCCTGTTAGAGGAAGCCACCCGAATCCTCATCAGAAGACGTGGGGAGCTGAGAGCCCATGCAATGGAGCCAGAGGGGTGACACCACGTGACTTTATAAGCTGTTTTCCCAGGGGCATATTTTGGTCTAAGGCTACATATCTACCTTAGAATAAAAGAGATAGGAAAAGACTTTATGATTAAAAATATTTTTTCAGGGAAAGAAACATCAACATCTTCATCTTGGATAGGTTGGGCGCTAATGAATAAAAAGTGTTTTAAAGGTATTCTAGCGCTATGGTGGGGCAAGTGGGGTAAGATGGTACGGCAGGTGGCCAGGTAAATGCCATGGTGGCTTGGGCCATTTGACAGGACACAGGGAGTAGGAAGGGTCAGGAAAAGAAAAATGTTTGTTTGTTTGTTGTTTTTTTGTGTGTGTTTTTTCTGAGGCCACTGGGAGAATGATATTTGTAGGTGGCACTGAAGAGCAATAGGGAATGCTGGGGAAGGAGCAGAGTGAGGGGCACAGGTTTTCTTCTGGAACTATTAGATAGATAGCTCCGTGGTGATATCAGGTAGACACACAAGCTCAAAAGTCAGGAGAATATATAAGCTTGAGTAGCTATATAAATATGAATTTAAAGCAGTGGGAACGAATGGGATTACCTAGAGAGAGTACACAGAGCCACTTCTTATAATTGTAAAAGGCTCACCAGGTGATTCTCACACATCTGCAGTTAAGAACCACTGCATTAAAGCTAAATGTAGGAACTGTGATTTGGTAAAAGAGAGTCTGTATTTCCAGCAGGGGTGTCACTGGAATTGCAGTAGTTCCAAGTCAGACGCTGTTCAACTATAGAGAGAAAAACCCTCCTATTCAGTCAGAGCTCAGGCACTTAACAGGAAAGCATTTTGGTTTCATGAATGACAAGTAACCCCACAAGTGACTGCTCCTCCCCCCTTAAGATGTGTACTGTTGAGGCCAAAGAGTGTGAACTGAGGCTGTGGCCACAGTTATGTATGTAACTACTTCTCTATCAACAAGCCACAAACCATAGTTACAAATGACCTCTTAATGGTATTTTCCAGACCCAGAGTTTATCATGCCTGAATCTCTTCCAGGGTATTTTCTTTGTGCGGCCATTTGTTCATTCAAAGAAATAAATACCCTCACCATATGAGCATCAAGAATAATTACATAACACCTTGCCAAAACACAAGAGCAATGCACGCTTTGCCCTGGCAAATCATTATTCATAATTCATACCTGCCTAGGTGTGACGGTAACAGAGGCTCCTCAGATGCAGATACACGTGTATGACAAGAGTGCCAAGGGACTGTGAAGGGAAGAGCTGGGACTTCAAGCTCACTACCCTTTACCTCGGTAGGTGAGGTCCCCAAGGATTCCTGGCTGCACCTGGGTAAAACCACTGTGCCGCTGCCAGAATCACCACAGAGGATCCCAGCCCTGACCTGGAATAACAGGCCACTCTGGTTTTTCCGCACCTTTGTACCCTACTCTCTCACCACTTTCAAAAAACATGGTCCCGGCTCCAGTTGCTGACACTTTCTCCAGGCTCCAGGACACAGCTCCATTTCCACCCTGCGAGTTTCCAGATGTATATTTAGATTAGAACATACAGCCCCCACCCATGCCAGCCTAATGCAGCTGCATAGAAACCACTTCCTGTTGAGGCACCATTTTAGGCACCAAGCTACTATATAAAGTGAGATTCTGCAAAACAGGTTATCTTTTTAAAAATGTTATTAGTAGAAGAGCTTGTAAATAGGGCAAAATGCTTGGATTATAAAATATTTTCATACAATACAGTTTTATTACTTTCAAATACATTTAATAACTGCATTAAGTGGTGCTAAGCAAATAAAGTGTTGACTAATTGAATATTTTTCTTTAATTCAGCACTTCCCAAATTGTTCTATGAAATATTACGTGTTTTTTTTGCAAAACTTTTTTTTAAAAAAACCACAATGATTTTTATTGTAAAATGAAGTTTTACTGTATTTCTATTCCTATACATAGCACTCTAAGATAATATGTCAACAGTGTATGCCACCCAAGAACACACATGGAAGTTCATGTATGTTTAGGTTGCAACAATTCCCAGAGAACCAGTCACATGTCATCTGGCCAATGATTGCTGGTCTTTTTTGGTACTCTGCCTTATATTTTTTCACATAAGGCAGTCTTTGTACACAAGGGTTATTATATACTATCCATTTATACTACCTAAACTCATTTGCCATGGATGAATGGCCTATACTATATTTTAGGGCCTGCTGTTAAATAAATGCAATTGACATGTCTAAGATGGTTTTTCATATAGAAATAGTTTTGGGGAGCCTCTGAAAGGAGATAATCAGCCTGACTTCAGGCTTATTTATACCAATCATCTCCTCAATAAGCCCCTTCTATTCCTCACTGACAGGAGACAGGTATTTAGTCAAGCCCCATGTGAATGATTATAAATTCTGAATTTCCTAACTCTTCTTTGCAAGCACCAAAGATTCTACAGTTTTCCAAATCCTTCCCTACTGACTGGCTTTATAAAAATCCATCTGAAGCAACTGATCTCCTAGGGCAAGGTAAGACCTGGTAAATACCACGGAAGCAACAAATGCAACATAGTAAGGCACAATGTAACAGATTACATAATAATAGCAAACTTCTAAATACCATACCAACAGCATCAAAGATGAGTTAAGGATACAAATCTTGAATTCTTCTCAAATCTTTTTCTTTCTTCTATTAAACAATTACTGGTTAGGTTTTTTTCCCCTAAAAGTCACAAGAACTATCTTGCATCTCCACTGTCGTCTTGATTTGACCCTACAAATTTTCAAGAGGTGGTCGTTGGACAGAGATAGTTTTATTTCAGTATGTGGTGGGTCAGCAACCAAGCAAAAGAGAGGGGGGCTCTTTGCCATAAACAAGAGGCAGTTGGTGGGTATTACCAGAAATCTCATTTTCTGAACAACCTTGAACTTTGAGGCCCCGATTTGGGGTGCTGCCTTTTGATCTTTAATAAATTATCTATCCTTCCCCCCCCACCCCACACAGAGGAACCTATTTCTGTTCTTACAGCACAGAAAGAAAGAATTTATCCCCATAAGGTGGGCCAAAGGTGAGAAGGGTCTTTTTTAGTTTCCTATTGAAATGCTTCTTTGAACTCCTTATGATAGTCTCATCTTTTCTTAGATATGCTGCCCAATGCGCTGGTTTCTGACAATCTGAATACAAGCTGACTTCATTTTATTAACATCTGCTACACAATAATCTTAATATAAGAAGCATAGCTTTTGGCTGTAAGAAATGTACTTGGTGCTCTGCTCTCTTCTCACAAAGCATAGTCCCGAGTGAGCTGATTCCTTCTCGACTATACTGATGACCACCAGGTCACATGTCCCCTCCCTGATCTCTCACTCTGGCACTCCAGCCCACTATTTCCACTAATGTCCACCTAACCATAAATGAAACCGAACTGGGCTTTCAAACCAGCTTATCTTTCAAACTATCTCCTTCCACAAACAGTACAAGCAGGCTCCAAATACCCCAAAGGAAAAAGGTGAGAGAAATTTCTTTGACTCAAACCAACCATCGTTATCTTTTATCAAATCTATACGGTGTTTCCCCGAAAATAAAACCTCACTGGAAAATAAGCCCTAGCATGATATTTCAGGATGACATCCCCTGAACATAAGCCCTAATGCGCCTTTTGGAGCAAAAATTAATATAAAACCCAGTCTTGTTTTCGGGGAAACACGGTAGAAAGCCCCAATGCTTCTTTTTACAAAATGTCTCCACATTTTCCCTCTCCCTCTTAATTCTAGCCAATTCAGTACTGGTATCAGGATTTACTGCCTTCTGTCTGTATTACCTCAAACAGATTCTCAGCTCCTTCCTGCTTATGAGTCTTCCTACACACTGCTACCAGAATAATCTAGATTAAATATTCTCTTAGCTCTCTTCCAGGTCTAAAATTTTCTACGAAATTAATTCTCCAACACTGCTTTTCTCAAGCGGCGTTCTGGTATACTCTGTACCTTCAAATGGTTAACAACTATCTATTGCATCACTCCTCAGACTGGTTTTCAGGGCAATTCACAATCTGATCCCAAACTACCTACCTTGTTTTCCCAACTACCCTTTACAAGCACCAAAGATTCTAAATCAGTCTCCTCACTTCTTCTCATGATGCCCTCCTTCATAACTCCAAGCCTCCAAAAGCACTGAACTTCACGCTAAGAACGTTCTTTCTCCCTTCAAAGTCCTGCCCCATCAGGAAAGTCTTGCTTCTTTCCCATGTCCTTCGGTCAGCTGGACCTAGGCCATTACTAGAACTTAGTTCTGTTTCTCAATTCCTTTTGAGGCTTTTGCCCTTATATTAAGGATATAAATCAAGATCACGGACTCTTGTTTTATTTTTCGCTCCTGTACCATCAGAACTTACAACAGTGCTTGGTACCTAATAGGTAAACCTCTGCTCCTAAATCTCTGTTCATTGGTAATAACTAGCATAGATTAAGAATTTATTATATGTCGGGCACTGCTCTAACTTCTTTAAGTGAATCATTAAATGACATTTAACTGTCTCTAATTGTTTCACAAATGGCAGTTGTGTCCCCTCAAATAACTACGAAGCCCTTTCAAAGCAAGTAATAACATTTCTAGTATGTCTCTCCTAATCACCATAGTACCTAACACATAGTAAATTATCAAATATATGCTGGGTATAGTACAACAGATGGGCCACTGAATTGCAGGCCACGGCGCATGTCTGAGGTATGCTATGACTGGCGATGAGCCCTGGGGCAAATTTCTGAAGTCCAATTTATGTAGCTCAGCGTCCTTATATGGAAAACCAAAGAGTGAATTACCTGGCCTGGAAGAGCCCTCCCTACTCTAAAATTCTATCTCTGATTTTTTCTTCATTTTACGACTTTTCTGGAGTGCTGGTACTATTAAGATGACTACCTCATGGGATTCTGAAAATACACATTCAGGATTTTTTTGTGCAGAAAATAATTCTGAGGATGAGTCATACTCTCAGTCTTCCATCCTCTAATGCTCCACAGACTAATAATAATAATAATAATAATAATAATAATAATAGTAATGCTACCACGAAGGCCTAGACCCATACATTCCACATTCCTCTCCACCTGTGGCATGAAGGAACAGAGGTGAACTGCTGCAAAGGACAGCTTCAGCCCCAAAGCATAGCCTTACCCTGAAGGGGGAGAGCTCCTCATCACAAAACTAAACAGTAGCAGTCCTAGAGGAAACGTGTTTAAAAGAATAAAAATCATTGGCAAATTCCTGGCTCTCCAGAATCCTGTTTCCAGACAGCGAGGTTCACTGGTAAAATTGGGTCGCATTTGGGGCCTGCCCTGCCATTGGAAAAAGCATTTAATTTCTCTGGACTTCCATGGGTGCACACCTGCAAAGAAGCTGCTGGGAAATCCATTTAGATGTGAAAAATGCATAAATACATACATATAAAAATGCAAAAACATAGTAGGGTAGCAGTTAAGTGCCCCTGCAGGCATCCTGGTACTTCTGTGCCTCTAAGCTGAGCAGCCCTCAGGGATTCAGGGAGGAATGTCACGTTCCAGCCAAGATCTATGGTTTATAAAGATCCCTAGACCCCGGCTCTCCCTCTACAGTTACTAACTGCCCCAAGCAGTCCGATGAGGCTCAGAATCCAGTACATGTGTGAACTGTAGCAAATCCAAATATTATAAAGTCATGGTTTTCAATCTTGAGACTATGGATCACTCTTGCTTAGTTCGTGCCCTAGAACCCTATGTCTCAGAGCAGCCCTATAGTGAGAAACCTTCGGGTAATAGAAAGATATCCATGCTCCAGCATGAAAGTTCCCCAAGGATATGTGGAAATCTATGAAACATGTGGATAGCACTAGTTTTAAACCACACTCTCAAAACACAAACTGAATTTGACAAATGCTGATGTAATAACCAGCTCATGAGAATTGTGTTTTTAATTAACCCACCTCTGCTTCAACAGATCGAACCACACTGTAGGCCTCCAATGTTAATAATAAAGAAATACAGTTTAAACTAGGAATTGGACAATTGTTTCTGTAAAGAGCCAGACAGTAAATATTTTGGCCTTTGTGAGGCAGATAGTATCTGTCACAACTGCACAAAAATTCTAACCTTAAAGCACAATTCATAGAGGAATGAGTGTGGTTACCTCATAAAATATTTAACCATTTTAAAACGAAAAAACCATTCTTATCTTGGGCCCCTACAAAAACAGGTGGCAGCACAGATTCGACACAGTTAGCTGACTTAGGCAGAATCAAGACCAGAGGCCTTGAGGACAAAAGGGAAGGAAGGAGGATATTTGTCAAGAACTTCATTCTTTTCCTATCCCTACTCCCATCCCCTTTCTTATAAAAGGCTATTTAAAACAAAATGAAATGGACAGACAGGAGGGAAGTCTCCAGGCACTTTATTTTCCAGTTTCTTTCCCTGCTTTTTCTCATCTCAAGAAGTGATACAAGTAGCCAGAATCACCAGAATTAACAGAAATAAAACTAAGTGATACCTTGAAGAAAGGAAATAGCTTGCCTGAGGAAATTTCAGACATCTCAAATTATTTTAGCATATGACTTTCATGCTACCTTGTTACTAATCAATGCATCTTATCTTCCTGTACTAAAAGGCAAAGGGAATAAATCAGAACTACTGACAACCTCTAATTCAGCTCACAGAAAGTAAAAGATGATCTACTTACTATCATCTGACCATAATGCTTTTCTCAGAATAATAAGTGCATCCAATTTTTTTAAAGTACATCCAATCTTAAAAAAATAAATTTCAGTATGATAATCTTCCATTTTTTCTTTAACTTGCATATGAACATAATCTACGCTTGTATTTTCTGTAACATATGGCAATTTAGAATCCTAAAAATGTAAGTGACTTTTAGGCATCCAGAGAAAGGATACATTTCGATCATCCAAACATGCTAGTTATCCTTTTGAGTATTAGAATTAAGCCTTTGGCTCACCCCTTCCTAAAATGCAAAATGCACAGTGGGTATAAAAAATAGGCCTTTGGCTAGACTGCTGCCAAAACTGGTTTTCAACAGGGTCGATTTTGCCCCCAGGGGACATTCAGCAATGTCTGGAGATCCCCTTTTGGTTGCTACAACTGGGGGAAGGGAGAGGAAAAGGTGTTTCTGGCATAAGACCAGTAGACTCTAGGGATGCTATTGAACACCCTAAAATGCATAAGACAGCACCCCAGCCCAAAATGTCAATAACAATGACGCTATGAGGTAGCCAAAGGTAGAGTATGTACAGTTTTAAACTACAGTGCTTCGAAGTGGATCTTTTCTTTCGATAATAGTTATGTTAGATTTACAAATTTAACGTAAACTATTTACTGGATACTTACTATGTCTGCATAAAAGTACAAACAACATTATCTTAAACATACTATCTCACAGAAAAGCTACGTTATGACCTCAAGAGACTTTCTTTCAAATCAAATGATTTACTTCCTCCCTATCACAAGGCAAATCTGACAACACTCAAGCATTAGGTTTGAACTGCATTTCAGTACAATCAACCGTGCTCACACTTGTTTGAACCTAAGCATGGTTTCAACCTTCAAATTAGCAGCTTGGCTTGCAATCTGTAAGTGAAGAGAAACCTTTTTTAGCTAAAATGGTCTACTGCCTGTCCTGATCAACCTACAAATCACAATGATGAAAAGAAGCAAAATTCACTCTTGGAGTTCCTCCACCTCTCCTTAGTTCTGCGTATACTGTAAGAGTCCATGCTGCCAGGAATTTGACCAACAACATCCAAAGGGGCCAAAGTACAATGACTTACAATGCGGCAACCAGAAATCATATCTCCCCTACTGAATATCCTCCCATTTTCTGAAAGATCTATATGGAAGTGAGGAAACAACAAGGGAAAACTGAGACTGCTGGACTCAAAAAAAAAAAAAGAAAGGAAAAGAAAAACTAATAATTAAGCAGCGGCAGCTACCGAATTACTCCTTCTAGGAAAATCTCAACACTTAATGCCAGTCTGCCAAAAAAAGGCCAGAGTTTTAACAGCTATCACAAAAAGCAACAGCTGACTCAAAGTAAAAACAACAAATAAGAGTGGTAAGTTTAGTCAATGTTTTGGCCTGCCCACAGCCCAGATATCCTTTAATGCTAATTAATGAGTAACAGAGTAAAATCCCCTGCAGATAAATAGGATTGCAACATCTCCCAAACAAATGTATTTGTTTAGACCCTGACAGCAGTGCTACTCTGGGAGCAACACATTCAGTTTTAACAATAATAAACTTAAGCCTTCAGACCAGATGCAGCGAGTGTCTGTCCCAGTTGGTGTTTAGGAAGTAAGCTTGAGTTTTAGTGAAACACGTTGGGCAAGAGTCCTGTAGGATGCCTGCCCTCAGGAGGGGGTGGAGAACAGCCTCTTCAGAGGTTTTCACGTTCTTGCATTCCTCCTGAACACCTGGTTGCCACCACTGTCAAAGTTCTACCACTTCCCAAAAGTCACAGATCTCAAACACTATCGAAATGAAGCAAGCTCCCATTTGTACACCCGCACAAACCCCAGCCACAAGTGCTACAGTTTATAAACAGAGTGCACTTAAGTGTGGAGAAGTGGGGAAGATCACATTTTTCCATATGTCCTCTGTTTCCCCGAAAATAGCCGGACAATCAGCTCTAATGCGTCTTTTGGAGCAAAAATTAATATAAGACCCAGTCTTATGATAGATATTTTACTATAAGACCGGGTCTTATCTAACATAAGACCGGGTCTTATATTAATTTTTGCTCCAAAAGACGCATTAGAGCTGATTGTCCGGGTAGGTCTTATTTTGGGGAAAACATGGTCATTACGATTCACAGATTTCTGAAAGAAAAATAAAATAATTGGGGATTGAGGTCAACTTTTATTAAACATCAACTATGTTGGACCTTAAAGTACTAGAGATGGAAAGAGTTTCAGCATATTTCTGTATGTGTATTATATTTTCACAACAAAAGTTAAAAAAACAAAAGGCATAAAAATCCCCACCTTCCAATGTCTTTCAATCAATACTTGTATTAAGACAGTCTCACTTTTTCACTTGATAAATGTTACCTGGGCACAAAAATAAAGTCTGAACTTCACTGTCACATTTTCCATCAACCCCAAGAGTTAATATTAATCCTTATGGTCATACGCTATACTAGTTATTTAAAAACTGATCATTTGTTACACAAACCTGGCTCATTAATTTAATTCTCTAGATACAACAATAAGACATAATATTATGCACATCGCTGATAGTAAGCAACTTGTGAAATCTGCTTGTATGAAATAATAAAGAATTTCAGGAAGACTTTAACGTTTCTCCTTTCTATCTGCTGGAATTCTTACATTACCTCAAAGTATCTTCAGGGCATTAGGCCCTGGCCAGCCTCTCATTCGGAGTGCAATTTTTATTAACTTTTCTAACTGAGATTTATTAACCCTGAAATATATACATAAGCTAAAACAGACAAGGCCACCTGTTGCCTCCAGGCCTCAAAGGAATTCCTCCCAGAAACACAGGGTAAAGCCTTCCAAAGAGTATCTCAGATGCAGGCAGCTGCTCCAGTGTGGGAGAAAATGGAGCACCCCAAGTTGGGCCCACTTCCACCCCCGAGTCTGGCGAAGTGGTGGAAAACAGAGGTGTGGGAGGAAGGAAAGAATGAAAGCCAGAATAACAGCAAATAGATTGCTCTCAATCTAGGATAGTTTTAAAGCACGTCATGCTTACGTACAAGATGGACCATATACCTTCCTGAAGGTTCTAGATCAACTGACAGAAACTAAAATGGACAAGTCAGAGGAAATCAAACCCTTTCTAGATAAATCATTCTACTAAACACCAAAAATGATACATAGTGACTGACTAGCTGGGTTCTAATAAAACTAAGGAATTCAGTACCCAAACGGAACGAAGAAACATAATACATTGTAATTTAGTTGTGCTATGTTTGGTGTTCTCATCAAATTAAGGTTTACATGAGAGAAGTAGTGGGGGAAAAAAAAAAATCAACTCAAATGCTGGATGCTGCCCTACATCATGGTTTTCATTATAATGTTTAGCTCTGAAGTGAGCTAGAAGACATTGTGGGAGAGGTATAAATTTCGAGCATTAAATGTTTCGGAAAAAGAGCATATTTATTTGGGCTTTTTTTAAAAGTTCCTTTTAAAAAAAAAAAGTCATAAGCTAAGGAGCCACAGAGTAACATGCTCTAGCTTCCCCATCAGATCTTTTCCACAAGCAGGCTGGGGCCTAACAGTAGGCAAAGGACTACTACGTGGCAGTACAGCTGGCAGCTGAGAGCCTGGACTCCAAAGGCCGCCTGTTCAAATCTCAGCTTTTAGCTGTGTGACTTTGGGCAAGTCCATCTTGCTGTGCCTGTTTCCTCACCTACTGGGGTGGTGGTTGTGGGAATCGTGTTTATCGTGGAAGGCACTCTGGCTGATGTCAAACACGAATTGGCCTTACAGCACTTTCATCCTGTCCACCTGCTTGGTGATTCAGTGGCTCCCCAAAACTAAATCAGTAAAGGGTGCCTTCTTCCTGCACCGAAAATCCAATACTGAAATTCTGAGAAAGACATCCTTAAGTATAAAAAACTCCACCTACCTCACTGCTTGCACACAAAACAGAAAACACACAGGGCCTCCTCTTCCGGCATCCACTGTCACTTTTCTCCACCAAATGCTTTACATTCTAAGCAGAACTTCGGTCCCATGACAAGGACTAGAGGTGGATATTAAAATACTGGAATTAACTTTGCCTAAGATGTCCCAGTAAAGTGAATGAGTCACTCACTTCTTTAGAAGCAGTAAAATGTCAAGGTTGCCAGAGAACCCCGGCCCCAGATGTTTGCATAAGTCATTTCCAAGTGATCAAAACAAAGCCATAGGACAGTAGTCAAGATAACACTTTAAGTAAAATGTATCAGTTTTTATGATTTTTCATGTAATGAAGAAAATTCTGGAAATAGGTTTGGTGGGGGAAATCACAGTAAGTTTAGCCCCAAAATTATTAAACAGCATATTAAACAAGGCTTAGAAATCCTCTTTTTGCTCTTGCTTCACAGGATTTACCCTTTTTAAAACTTTTACTCAATCTTATCAACAAGCACTAGAAAAACTCTAAACTTAAGATTTAAAGATATCTCAAAGTGCTTATCTCACTTATATTTACCCTATCAGACTACTTAGGAGAAGCAGAAGCTTTTACAAATTTTGATACATCTGTTCATAAGGTTTTCAATACCTCTCAGGGTAAAATATTCTCCCCGGTAAAATATTCTCACCAGTAAAATATTCTGAGTGTCCTGTATTGATGATAGCAATCACAAAGGGGTGTTTTTTCACTTTCATAATAACTCAGGCAAAGTTAGTAGTTTAATTTCAAATAAATTCAAGCCTTTTGCTCTAGCATATCACAAGAACAAAAGGCAAGGATACTCTTTCGTCATTTAAATTGTCACAAAGACAAATTTAAAACATCAACTTATTCACGTACTACGTTTCTCTGTCTCTGAGTCAAATAGTTGTCAGATCAGCTTGTCAGGATTTTGAGATCTTCAGGTTCATTCATTACAGGGGATATTACACAATACGTAATTTTACTAAAATTTCCTAAGTGGACTTGGTCATTGGCAAATAACTCGAAACCGAAACACACGCGGCGCTGTGTCCTTCCAAATAGAACCGTTTGTCTCCGTTTGTTTATTTTTAGTAACTTTAAATAAAAGACTGAAAACGGGTCGTTTTCCGTAACTCGTTTGACAATTCGACCACTGGGCACAAGGCTGAGCGCCCCACAGCTTCCGGCTGGAGTATGACACGCGCTTCCCCACTAGGCTCCCACGTCTGTTCCAAACAAACCCGATGTAGCTGAAGAACGACGACACTAAAATCAACCCTACAGATTCACTTCTAAGAGGTCTGCAACACGAAATAAACTTTTATTTCTTAAGAGACGGTGGGGTAAGAACACTGCCCAAATGGAGTCTGTGTGATCCATTTCCACGAGTGGGCGCGTGCAGGGGGTCTGTGCAGCTTAACCCTGTGTGGGCTGACGGGCTACCCAACAGCGGCAAACAGGCGTTGTGCAGGCCAGGGCGCGCCTCACGCCGCGCCCGATCCCCGGCCAGCAGGTGCCCGAGGCCACCCTTACAGGCCCGGGTACCAGTGCAGGATCATGGCCACTTCACCTGAGCTCGATCCCGCCAAGCATGCCGCCCAGCACTTTGTTAACTCCTCGCGCCCGGGAGAAGGCTCCGGGATCGCGGTCACCGCCGATCCAACGCTGCCAAGCCGGGTTGGAGGAGGCTCGGATCCTCCTCCAATTCGGACTGGCCAAGCCGTGGCGCGGAGCCTCCGCGGGAGAGAGGTCGAGGAGCAGCGGGTAACTACCGGCCCCCATGCCTACCCTCTGGGATCTCTGTGCCCCGGGCGCTTACCTGGGGAAAGGAGCCCTCTTGGCGCGGGCTTTTGGGGTAGTCTAAGTGACCCCGATCTAGCATCAGGTAGAGCGAGAAGATCACAACACAGAAGATCGCACTGCCGAATACGGTGAACTGACGGCTTAACTTCATTTTTTCCTCGATAGACTTGGGTCCAGGACACTAGTGTGTCTTCACCCGGAGGAAGCAGACTGTGGACTCCTGGAAGCGGCCGCCAGAGGCTCTCCGCTCCCAAGCTCGTGTTCTCCGCGCTTAACGCTGCGGCTGAAGGTCCCGGCCGCGCTCCGCACCTTGTCTCCGAAACCACCACGCGCCCTCGGCCTTCGCCCTGGCCCGCTGTCCTCCTTGGGGCCGGGCGCCCCTCTTAAGGCGAGACCCGTCTGCAGCCCGGAAGGAGCCCCGAAAACTTGATCTCGAGCTTAGCGCGGGTACCCGGCAGGACGAGCGCAGCAGGCGGAGGAGAGAGGTCGCTGCCCGGACTTCCTGCCACCACCGCCTCGACCAAGTCCGCAGGAAAAGTTTTCTCCACAAGGGCAGGCGTGTCCTCCTCACCCAGGAAGTGGGGGTTCGGTGGCTCAGGGGCCGGCGGCGCGGAGCTGGGTCCCAGGAGCCGAGGGGGAAAGAATCCAGTCGGGAGGAGCCGGGCCCCACAACTTAGCGCCCGGACAGCCGGTCCCGCCCCCGCAGCGCAGCCCCCGCCTCCTCCAAGCCCCTTCCTGCGGCCGCCGCGGCAGCCGCCGAGGCCGGGCCGGCGAGCACCCTGGACGTGGGGATGCACAGATCGAGCAGGAGTTGCCTCCAAACGCGCGTCCACCCTGCGGCGTCTCCCGCCCCCCGCCGCCCTTTCCTCTCCCCTCCCGGACCCGGGCTGCGCAGGGAGGGCGCAGGGGGCAGGCAGCAACAACGCGCGGAGGAGGAAAAGGAAAGCAAGGAGAGGACCGTCCCCGGAGAGAAGCCCGCTCCAGCTGCAGCCGCAAGTCCCCTCCCTCCTTCCCGCCCCGCAAACACGGAGATGGCGGCAGCAGCTGCGAAAGGAAGAGCCGGTTCTCCAGCGCCACTCGGCGCTCCTAACCGCCCGCCACTAACAGAAGGAGACAGCAGCGGCGCCGCGGCCGCTGGGTCAATAAGCGCCCGCAGCCCCGGAGCGGAGCAGCCGGCTAGCCCCTCCCCTTCCCGATGCGTCGGGATGAAGGGGCGGGTCTCCCCGTGGCCAATCACAGCGCGCCGCCTGCCCGGCCCGCCCAGCGTCCGCCTCCTGCCGCCCGGCTGTGGGAAGACCCCAGGTGGCTTTTGTGACCTGGGAGGCCGCCAGCGACACGCGTTCCACAGGGTCTGAGTTTTCTACCCTCTTTTCTTTAGCTACCCAGGTTTCCTGTCTTTGAGGGTCCGGGCCTCGCGTGCCTTAAGGGAACTCTGTGAGGAGCTGTAGGAAACGAAAGAGAAGGGGGTTGCGAATTCTATATTCAGATGCATCTTTTCCTCCGTTGCTTTTGTTGACTTCCTGGTGAAACCGGAGGGAAAGGAGCCTGCCAAAGCCAGGTGTAGACATCTGGCTACCAAATTTATGAGGGGAACCTGAGAAGTGATTCATGTGCCGGTTATTGATTGATTGCCTCTCAACTCCAAATTCACCCTTGTTGACTGCGCTGTGAAAATGGATCTGGGCCTTGTCAAGTAAGTTTTCCTTCGCCAAGAGAGGCAGAAGCTTTGTCAGTAGAGGACACTAAAGAGACGTTATGAGGGAAAGGGTTTTTCTTCCCATTTTTGTTGTATTGGTATGCAAGCTCTTGCAGTATACCTGGCTTTCTCTAGCGCCAAGCTCCTATAGTGCTTGGGGAGCAGCAGTTTCCTCCCATGTCCCCAACTTTAGTGGTTTTGTAGTGGAGGGCCCAAAGTGAGACAACACCCCATGAATAGTTTTCCAGGCATGCTAGAGACAAGCTATGAAGCAAGTTCCAGAGAGCTGATTTTCGACAAGTTCTACAGGTGTGACACCACAGTGACTTCTCTGCCATTCAGTGAGCCAGGCTGTTTCCTCTCCAGTAAAGAATGGGTCTTAGCCCTGGGACAGGCTGGGGGAGCTCTTCTTTGGGAACTCTATCTCCCAGCCATACGGTTAGTTTAAAGTTAGCCCCTTATAGCTGGTATTTCTGTATTCTTTAGGGTTCTTTTCTCACTAGTGAATCCCTCATTACTCTAATCCCCTGTTGTAGTTAATAATTATTTTTTATTAAACACTTTATTTTTATTAAGTTTTACCTGTAGTCCTTAGCTTATTTGGTTGATTGATAGAAACTTGGACTTAGTGGTGGCCTACAATTTGTGAGGTTGAGATGCCAGAGCTTCCCTGACATAATGTGGAACAGAAAATCCAAGGGTTTAGAGAAATGTTATATTGGACTTATTCTATGCAACCTAACTACTCATTTCCCAACTATGTTCCATGCAAAGCCCCCCAAGACACTACCTCCACTGAAGAAGTAAGAAACACATTAGTGAGAGGAAGACATGTATCTCTGAAAATCTCTGTGGATGTTCTCTTCTATAGGCTATATATGACTATAGAGGATGCCATTATTGAGATGGCCTCCTTGATTTCAATGGGTATGATAGGATCCAGAATAGCAGAGTCCAAGCAGCATTTAACTACCAAAGATAATGTGGGTACATCTGCCTTTAAGGGCAACAGGTATGTACAGGCAATCAGACTGCCTTGGCCCACATAGGTGGCCTAGGAACAAATTAGGCGGCCTAGATAGACAGCCTAATACTAAAAGAGTACTGCTTAATATTTATAACAGGAAAAGCTCTAAGTCAGCTAACTAAAATCTGACTTGAGTCACCACAGTGGATTATCACAGCCTTTCACTCAGTTTTCAGACCTAAATTCACAGACTCTAAACCCCTTCATTGAAGGAGGGTCTGGGTCCCCTTTAGGAATGACCTATACCACTGCCACTGTACACATTATAAATGTTCCCCAAGTCTTCCCCAAAGAGATGTGTGGCCACTTACTAGAGCAATGGTGCATTGGAGATAAGGGAATACGTAGATATTTTGAGGTTCAGTAGACACTCGCTCTGAATTGATGCTAATGCCTGGGGACACAAGCCACCACAGTGACCCTCCAACCAAAGCTGGAGTTTATCATGGTCAGTAGCTAGAGGAAGGCTTTGCTCATGTCCAACTCACAGTTTGTTCTGTTAGTTCAGTTGATCCACATACTCTCTGTGTGGTTCTTTTCTCAGTTCTAGAACTGACAATACCCCCACTTTGGCTTTCTTACCCATGGGGTGAGGGCCGTTACAATATGAAGAACTAAATGGAAGCTCCTGAACTTTTACTCCCTTCCAGGATAGCAAACCAGAAGCAATTAACACCACCATAAAAGAAGTAGGGTTGGTGATACCTATCATAGTCCCATTTAACTCACCAGGTTGACCAATACAAAAGTCATGGATCTTGGAAAATTACTGTGGACTATTATAAACTTAATCAGGAGCTAATTCCAACTGTGGCTGCTGTTTGAGATTCAGTATTTTTCCTGGAACAAATCAAACAGCACCTGGCCCTTGGTATACAGTTATTAACTTAGCTAATGCCATCTTCTCTGTGCTTATTTATAAGAACCACCAGAAGCAGTTGGCTTTTACCTAATGGGGTCAACAGTATACCTTCATGGTATTTCCTCAGTGGTATATCAATTCTCCTTAATACAGGCTACAGAGATGTTGACATTCCATGAAACACTACACCGGTTCATTTTGGTTGTTCATAATGACAACATGCTGATTGAATCTGATGAGCAGGAATTAGCAAGTATGTTAGATGCCTTAGTAAAATATATTTGAACTAGAGGACAGGAGAGAATAATCATGACTATAAGGTGACAACTCTAATGTGGTCCTGGTAAGGCCCACACCTTGGGCAGGATAAGTGCAAGAATGGTAAAAACTCTACAAGGAAAAAGCCAACTGAGAGATGAAATACAAGCAAATGGAGTGGGTTAGAAAGGATGAGGATGGGAAAAAGGAGTGAAGTGATTGCTGCAGAGACTGGTCCTAAAAATCATCTGGCAATGAAAGGAAAGCAACAACCCAGATAGTAGGAAAGGAACACCCTAATCCCTGGGAAGTCAGGAGTTGGGGGAAGAATCATTTACTTCTCTTGTCTCTTACCTTTAGAACACTTGGCCTGGCCTGTCATGTCAGAATGCTTTGGTAACTCTGAATACCCATTCTTAACTTATATCCTGTATCTCAGGTCTTAGATCCTTAGTCCTTAGATCTTAAACTAAGGGCTGTTGACCTTTCAGGTGGATGAACTCTACCCATGATGGCAGACATGAATATGGTCCGCCTTAGCCTAACATTATTGTCAGTCCTTTGTGGTCTCTATCTACCATCTAAGAGGAAAAAAAAAAAAATTCTTGTATGCTTTCCCTAGACCATAGCTACTGCTCTGAATTTAACTGATTGCTGCATCTACCACTTCCTCTTGACCCTACCAACAAAAACTTAACAGCTGTTCCTTTGAACACTAAAGAGTCAAATCTTGCCCCACATGCCAGCAAAATGCCGTTGCTGAAGTCACTACAAATCTATTCACAGACTGCAGTTCACCTGGGGTAGTCTGTACTAGAAGGACTAGGCCGATTGGTTCTGATAGACAGATTGTTTCTTCCAAAACACTTGAGCCTACTTTGCAGAAATTATTTATCTCCAATTAAGGAATTTGTCTATCACAAGGGATACAAAATTGACTGGCCCTTGTTGTAATAAATGATACTTACTCTCCTAATATAGTTTATGCCCCCAGTAGGGTACTACTACTATGGACATCAGACCTATACTTGCCCGACAAACATAAACCATCTAAACTCTCTAATGCAGATGGTTATAGACAATCATTTGCCCCAGGCTTTTGCTGGCCAGTCAAGGTACCATGTTTCCCTGAAAATAAGACCTAGCCAGACAACCAGCTCTAATGTGTCTTTTGAAGCAAAAATTAATATAAGACCTGGTCTTATTTTACTATAATATAAGACTGGGTCTTATATTCTATCATATATCATATCATATCATATATCATATCATATCAGGTCTTATGTTAATTTTTGCCCCAAAAGACTCATTAGAGCTGATTGTCCAGCGGGGTCTCATTTTTGGTGAAACAGGGTAGACTGTCTAAATGCCAACACCTATTGCCACACTTGGATTACTGAATCAGGGAAGATGGAGCAATCTATTTCCTACCTTTAAAGTGAAAGTAATATGGCCCGCCAAGGTCAATCTCAGCAGCACCTGAGACACCCTGGATGGCTCTGGATGGGGGGTCTGTTTGCCATTTATCCTTGAAGTTGCCCTGATCATCCTGCTAGGACTCATAGTCACGGCCACTCTCATTTGCTGTGGCCTAAATCAAATAGAAAAGATTTGGTCCAAGTCCCAACAATAATCGGTATAGTTAATTAGGTAATCTATAGGGTGCCATAAATTCCTGACTACAATTCTTACTTGGATACAGGAATGGTCAGGGGGAGAAGTCATTACAAGACAGCTCTGCCACCACATGACCATACATGTCTTCACTAGGCCAGACAGACAAGTCTGACTAGAGTCTTGTAGGAATGTCCTGCAATTCCTCCTTGACCAAGGAGAGATGCTTCTTGTGAGGGACTACCGGGAAGAGCCTTGCAGAAGACGGCCATGAAGCTATGTCTCATTCATCTCCCTAGTTTCAGTTGAACACAGGACTTTCCATCTTACTCCACCCCCCCTTCAAATACAGCTATAAGCTTTTGTGTAAGTCTAGAAACTGCTTGGCTATAGTTTAGATGGCTTCTCAGTAGCAGGTCAACCTATTGCTCCTGTCTCTGTCATCGGGTCCCTCCAGTTAATGTCATCCTATAGAACTAAAGATGTGGGGAGGTGACAGCATGCTGGTATTGTTCTTGTTGAACAAGTAATAAATTGTCTGAATCCAGTTGAGCCTGTTGTCATCTTACTGGCTGAATCTCTGGAAGTGTGTCAAGCTAACCGAGCAGCTCAGTAGAGATCCTTGTGGCTGTGTAAGCCACCACACTGCTGTTTAGGGACTGAGTGCTCAACCACTTGTTGAAAATTAGTATTGTCCTAATCTGAAGGGTGAATAAAGCCATTCTAACTCAGGGGGAAATACTCATGCAGAAAAATAGGGGTTAGCAGAAACAAGACTTTGACATATTGGGGCAACCAAAAACTGTAGGGATAGAGCAAGTGGAGAGAGCAACTGAAGACACAAGAAAGAGTTAAATGAAAGACCAAGGTGGTAGAGAAGAAGATACGGTGATGGGGATCAATAGCTTTGGTAGAGAAAATCACTCTGGAAAGGAAGAAGACCCCTCCTTTCCCTCTGAGACTGAAGAAGTCAGCCTCCTCCCCATCCTTTCCAGCTTCCATTATCATCTGGTCTATTTCCTAACAGGTCTCCTGAGTAACCTTGTCCTACTGTTACCAGTTTCCCCATACTCCATGTTTGTGACATATTTAAAATGTCAATCACATGCTCTTGCCTAAAATCCATCAGCAGTTTCCCAGAACCTTCAGATTTTATTCTAATCCCGTAAGTATGAACCCTACATTCTGTCAGGTTCTGATGTCTGCCTTTCTCTCCAGCGTTGTCTCCTACCAATTCTTTCACATATAATCTTCACTCTGGTTACGCTGAACAACTTGCTTTCTCCCTAAGGAGCCAAGCATTCAGTGCCGCTATGTGTGGCTGTACCAACCACACCTTGAACATCTCTAAGAGAAGCCACACTTATTTCTGATATTGTCAATCTGTATAGTTATTAGAACTATTTCCTGAAATATGGCAGTAAAGTGTCATTCTAATAAAATGAATGTGATATGACACTTTTGTGACATATGGAAGTAAAATACCTTGAAGAAAGGGCCAATTTTATAAAAAAAATGAGCAGATCCTTGGTCTAATTATTTATGTTTGGAATGTGCTCTAGTTGCCTTGTCCACCAGCAAACTCCTACTCATTCTACACAATGAAGCTCAAATATTACCAGATGTTTGTTATAACTACTTATCTCATGGCCCAGAAATATTTGTGTTATCACTCCCATTAATTTTCTAGTGTTGGGTTTTCAATATTCATTTTTATTTCATTTTATCCTGAATGAGCACATGAGGTGTTCTGGATCAGAGGCATATTTCTTACTACCTTCAATAAGAACTGCATGCTCTCCTCTCCATCTCCTTTCCAGAATGATTCTCCACCGGAGCTATTAATCCCCATCACTGTATCTCCTCAGGCCTTACCCCTGGGGCAATGTGAAATTTCCTAATGAGTGGCCTAGGACACTATAGACAAAGGACAAAGAAAAATAATTTTTCTCTGCTTATAAAGGCGAAGGAGGCAGTTATTCCCCTCCTCTTCTAAAAGGGTCTCATCCTTACTCCAGATGTCTCCAAGTTCCAGGTCCTCATTCCTAGTTGAAATTTAAATAACCAGAAAGAAAACACTACTTTCTCCCCAGCACCTTCAGAACTAACCTAGATGCCTATCCCAGGATATACTCTTTTGCTTTAGGGAAGATAACAGAAATTTCATTCTCCTTTTAAGAGCAGAGTAATTAGCAGAGTTATTAGGGAAACAAACAATTACAGATCTAAACCTAATGACATGAGAAAATCTAGGAAAAGTGAAAGTGAACATTCTCATATTGTGCATGTTTCTGTGGTTTAGAAAGCTAGAGATTTTTATAGGAACACTGAAAAATATAGAGAAGTTTTCTTTTCTCACATCTAGAAGCTACTTGAGGGCAGGGCCCATATCATAAGGATTCACTCTGATTCCTTCTCCAAGACACACAGCTTTTGTGACTTGGGGAAAGTTACATAATACCTCCAAAATTCCATTTTCCAACATGCCACATTGGGATAGTAATAGATATTTTTCAGCATTGCTGTAGATTTACAAGACATAACAAATGACATGTTAGGAAAGTGTTTTCCAGATACCTTCCATATTCTCTGGGAAAGGGGAAGATGGGTTTGAAGAAGGAGTGAGTACGGTTGAGAACATTTGAAAGAGCCATTATGGGAACTAGATAATGGATTCCACATGGATAATTGGACAGCATTGATTTATTATGGAGTAAGTCTACAGTTTTCTCTCCCTGGCATTGATCTGTGGCTTGAGAGCCCAAGGAAAGTGAACTGTGAGGATGATACAGGAAGAGCCCTTTCTACCAGGATGCAAGAGCAATGGCCGTGTAAGGGGCGCTCAGGGCTGGGAGCATATCATACTCTGTGTGTTTCTCTACCCACATAAATATATTTTTGCAGTGGAGATTTGTTAAAATAAGCACTCATTGTAATCCTGAACAGGAGAAAAGACCGGGGTGAGGTTTCTGGAAAGCATGAGGTCTAGCTCCATGCTTCTGGTGATGAGATCTGTATCTATACAAGAGCCTCAGATTATATTTGATAACAACTGAAAAAATCTATCTCTTCCCTTGTCAACTGCTACTCCAAAACTGTCTGAGCTCAATTGCCTAAATACATCATATATAAGGTAAAAAGTTAGAAGGGGATAGGGACAAGGTTCTAAGAACTTTAGAGAATTTTATAATTATAATTGGATAAAACCATAAAGGATGGAGGTTTCAATCATTTCCCCCCCTACCTGTTGGGAAACACAGTCTGCCAAGGGCCCTGAGCATCTCTACGCATTATCTCTGGGTGTCCTAAGAATGCAAGACCCTGACTACCCATCACTTGGGTTATTTCTCAGGGTTGCATTTGCAGCAAGCGACCTTGAGCAACCAAGTAATATCTCCTCCAAAACAGAGAGCAAGCTTGCTTACCAAACACTGTAAAAGCAGTAAATCCTACAAGTTCAGTATTCCTTGGCTGTGACAGAAATGTATTGTGTATGTGGACTCTTCCCCCTTAGACTCCATGGGATTTGGGGAACGTGGGAAACTAGTGTCAACATCATGCTCATGAGGCATTGACATGCTCCTTTGTCTCTGATCCATCTCGTGTTTCCTGCTGGCATCCATGAAACAGTAACAGGCCCCAGACCCTTCACAGATCCTGAAACTACTCACCTACCTAAGAGAATCTTGGCATTGTTGGCATAATCTTCACCTCCTTGTGATTTCCTCCAATGAAAGAAAGCTGAGAGAACAATGAGTGTGGGGACAGAGTTCCGGAGAGCAGTTTCCAGGCTCTGGGCCTCACACGGAAAGGTGCTAGCTCGGTTATTAGATGGCCGTCAGCTGTAACCGGTTGGCCAATTAGCCACTGATATAACTGCCGTGGCTGAGCTAGCAAGGGTGAATTGCAGTTAGCACAGCGGATTGTAGTTAGCAAGGGATTGGTTTGTTCATTGGTTGGTTGGCAGAGAAGCTGACGGCAGGCCGTGGATCGTGTGGCTCCTGCTTCCTGTGTCTCCCACTCAGCTGCCACCTAGACTATAGTGGTATGACTCCCCTATTGATGGCTCCATGGGTGTTCCTTTTTGGCCTCACCATATCCTGCATTCTTATGCGGGGAGCTGGACCAGAGACCCCACATGACACCCCCATGACAATGACAAACTGCTGAGAAGGTAAGGAAAAGAGAGCTGAAGAGTGCCTTTTCTTTATAGTCCTTTTCACTGTTTGAAATTATTGACTTACTACATGTCTGTCTGTCCCAATATAATGCAAGCTCCTGGAAATCACGGACCTTTTGATTCACCGCTATATCTTAATGAGTAAAGTAGTGTCTAATAATGTCAAAGCTTAATAAATATTGTTGAATGAATTAATGACTACCTGGGCCTGAGCCACCAGGTGGGGTGAATTGGTAGTAGTCATAGTGGGTTTCTTTGGTTCCTAATAGAAGCCTGTCTACAAATTTATATTACTAATCATCTCACTCACTAAAGGAAGTACAATATAGGGATAGAAAGAAATGAACACTACATCCTGAGTGATCAGTCCGTGCTAGGTGCTTTACTTGTGTTGCCTCAGTTAATTCTCATAACTCTACAAGATTAGTTAGTATATTAATGTTTGTTTTATATATAAGGAAACTTAGGCACAGAGAGGTTAAATAACTTGCTTTGGATACATGACTATTAAATGGTATAGCTTGCTTTTTTGGGCTTCAAAACCCCTTCTCTTTTTTGCTCCAGCATTCTATAGAGTTATGGTATTTTATACTTTGTGTTACAGTGAATAGATTTTCCCAAATAACATTTAGGATTTGTAACAGTCAGGGTTCACTGTAAACAAATAGAAACAATCCCAGGAGTTTTAAGCAGGGAATTATTTAATAGAGGAAGCTTATGGAAATCCATGTGAGAATTCAAGAAGTGAGTTACCAACTGAGCCCCCCAAGAATGAAGGAATGATTCCAGTACAAAACAGACGTGATGAGTCAGTGGGGCTGTTACTGCCGAGGAGTGCTGGAGTGCAGGTAACATAACGTTATGACGGAAGGTGGAGTCAAAAAGCTACTGCGGTCACAACTGCTACCGCGGCTTATTGTCTCCCAGGGGCTACATAATGGACCATGGAACACCATGCAGAAAAATATTTCTATGACCGTAATTGTAAGAGAAATATAGCCAAAGTGGTCAGGAGGAGGCCCTAACTTCTCTTATATTTTCTAAATCTTGCATGAGTATACTGATTGACAGACGTAATTCATATTCATAGCTGTAGGTGCGAAGAAGTCTAGGAAATGTTTTAAGCTTCCAGTCTCTGCCACCATAAGAGGAGGGTGGAATGGACACTGAGTGAGCCAACCTGTAATACTTACCACAGGCAGTGATGGGAGACATACTAATACTTATACAGGATATTATGAATATAATATGTGCAGAGTATATACAGAATGTTATAAAATGTTCAAAACTGACTCTGTCCAGGAAAACATATACCATTGTGATTATTTCTTTATACTCTAAACTTTTGACATCAAAATCTTTATGACTATGATTTATCCCAGGAGAATTATCCTCTACGCACATGATAATTAAAGTCAATAATACATCTAAATGTGCACATATCAGAGACGGGAAAATTAGTTGTGATATAGGATCATTACTTTCAGTTTTCTATAGCCCTGTGTTTGCTGACACAATTATTGGCATGATTTTTGGGAAGAAGAGGTTTCTTTCCAGCAGTCCCCAGACCTTTCTCTTATTCTCTTTGGCTCTGATTTCTCATATGTTAACACAATACTCGAATAGGAGCAATTTAGTACTCCAAAGCTTCAAAGACACTTAGCACATCCAGACATTTTACGTGGAGGCCCCAAAGAAAGAAAGTCAATTTGCTCAAGGTCTCATGGAGACTGGACTAGAAGCCAGGTTTTCTGACTCCCTATCGAAAGCTTTCTCATCACAACAAAACCAAGCCTTAGCTTGTATGCTTCCTAATACAGAGTGATAGTGTTTGTGTGTGATTCCTCTTATAACAAATTCAATAACAGACAAAACTAAGCTGTATTTTTAGAGAAGCATATTACATATTAAAGTATGAAGCAAAGCAAGGAAGTGTTAACCATCAAAGTCTGGTTAGTGGTGGAGGCCAAGAGTTGTTACTAGGGAAAACCAGTTGGGAACTTCTTGGGTGATGGCAGTGGCTCAGGAAACTCACAGCTTTGTAGGACTCAAGCTTTCTTTAAAAAAAAAAAAAAATTTAATCCAATGTAATGTATTTGAATTTTGTCTTGAATAACAGTTTTAGTCCTTACTATATATGATAGAGCCAGGCTAAGTGCTTTCCATGAATTACTTCCGGTAACTCTCACAGGATCCCTGTAGTAAAAGCTCTGTTATTATCTCCATTTTATAGATGAGGAACCTGAGGCACAGCCTTTACTAACCTGCCCAAATCCACACACTTAGGTAGCAGAGCTGGTATTTGATCCATCTGTCTCCAGTGTCAGGTGCTTGACCACTCTGCTCTGCTAGCCACCAGAAACTTAACTGGCGAGTAAATTATGGAGCCTTGTTTTTATTAGTATTTTACAGTCATAAAGTTATAGTTATGAAAAACATATTAACAAGAGAAAACATAATATACAAAATTGCACACACAATTGTGATTACATCAAAGTTAAAAATACGTATACATAGGTATAAAAGACCAGATATAAAACACTGGTAAGTTAGATTGATGAAAATATGTGTGTTTATTTCTTTGCTTCTCTGTTTTCCAAATTTATTTTAAAGTGACCGTATTAGATTCACAATGAGAAAATGTGCTCTACAATAAACTTCCCATTTACCTGAAACATAAAATTTCATGTCCACACTCTTCTTTCCTATGGCTTTGTATAATCTTTAGAAATCTCTTCTGCTCAATGAGTTACTTCATTACTAAATTGATGGCACTGGATCATTCTAGCTATGCAAATCACAAACCCACAGCCAGCTGACGGAAAGGCGGATAAAAGATTACATTAAAAATTAAACCAACATGTGGAGATGTGGAGGTAATGTGCTTACAATTATTTCTACATATTTAATATGTATGCATTTACAAAGCCAGTCATACAAATCTTAAATCTTGCGTCACAGTCTTTTTGCCCTCTGATATTTTTGACCTTGAACTGAGACTGCCAAATAATGTATGAAAAAATGGCTGTGTGAGAAGCATTTCCTGTGGCCTATAAATGATAAATGCTTTTTTCTTAGAAAGTGATCTCATTTCTTCCTGGCCTTTGTTTATTTTCAGTGCCTTGTATTTTTTTACTCTGTTATATTCTGATCACCCTTGAAAGCACTGGGCTTTCAGTCTCCACAGTTAGGTTGTGTTGTTTTCTCGTGCTGCTGCTATGATGTGTTTTCTGTCAGAGGAAATTTACAGGCACATTAGCCTACTTGACAGGCACAATGAGCCACAAGGCTCTCCTAAGGAGAAGCTTCCATGTGCTGTGGTGAGGTTTTCTCTGTCTCTCCATCTCACCCTCCCTCTTCCACCACCATGATTCAGATACAATTCCCAACCACTTTCACTTATAAGTATTGCTTTGAATCCTGGATTAAATTCTCTGGTTCCTGATAACAGCATTGTATCTGCAGCAATAAGCCAATGTTTTCACTTACAGTCATTTAAATACCCCGTAAGGAATGGTTGGGAACCTTTTTTTCCCCCATATGATAGGCATGGACACAAAGAAAGCCAAATAGCATCCGAGATCTGTATACATGAAAAATGGTATGATTAAATTTTATGGAAGGCGTTTAGAGAAAAATATTCTAAAACACTTACTTGACTTCTCTCTCAGTGTGTCATAGAAAAATGGTCAAGAAGAATCAATAAAACTTGTTAAAAATTCAAAAATGTAGAATGAGGCGTAACTGAAAGGGTAAGCTGTTTTTTGTTTGATTTTGTTTCGTTTTGTCTTTTTGTAGATTCCAAATAAATTAAGAGTATTTGCCTATAGCCACTGGGGAACCAAAGGCCTGTGCCTTTTCAGTTTCATGTATATTATGCTGCCCCTCAGGGAGTAAATTTGCTGAGACGTAGCAGTTCTAGTACGTTTAGACCCTGACATGATGCTAAACTATCTCTCCAATATAACAATTTCCAGGCCTTTCTGATAATTTTTGAAGGGTGATTTAATTTTGGGAATATTCCCTTTGCCCTTGGTATATTTGAACCATAAGCATGTAACTGTATAACCTAGAGAAATTATTTAGAACAGTCCAAAGTCACATGGAAGTTTCTTGCTTGATTCTCTGCTAAGCACAGATATTTACTAAGCCAATGCATAATATTAGTCTGAGCTGCTCTCTTTGTTGAATGAATAAATAAATAAATGAACATTGCATTATCTAGAAACTAGGAATGGGTGGTTTCCTGGTGGACTTACTCTTTAGAGAATTAACTAAGAACCTTCTTAGTTTGGCCCTGTCTTACTTAGTTCAGGCTGCTATAACAATATACCAGACTGGGCAGTTTATAAACAGAAATTACTGCTTGCAGATCTGGAGGCTGGAAATAGGAGATGAGAGTGCCAGTATGGTCGGTGAGGGTCCTCTTCTGGGTTGCAGACTTCTGCATCCTCATAGTGGAAGGAGCTAGGGAGCTCTGTGGGGTCTCATTTTTTAGGAGCGCTAATCCCATTCATGAGGGCTCCACCTGCATGACCTAAGTATCCCCCAAAGGTCCCACCTCCTAATACCATCACCTTTGGGTTTTAGGATTTCAACATATGAATTTTGTTGAAAATGAACATTCAGGCAGGAGCAGACCTCCTTCCCCTTTTGCACTTTCTTGGGACCATGCTCTCCAAATGTTTCATCTGCCCACTGCAGCTGTGTTCTCACCTATGCCCTCTGTGCCTCTCCATCCTTGAAAGGACATCCTTGAAAGGACAAAGTGTTTTTTTTGGTTCTGGCAGCCTGGAGGTCCTTGGAGAGACTGAGTCACTTCTCAGGTTCCCTAAAAGTGAGAGCAGACCACAGCCTCCTGTCTTTGGAGTGGTACTTCCTTAGTCTGGTTTTCTGCAATGACAGGGATTCTCCTCTCTGCTTTCACTCCTGTGTAATGACTGCAAGGATGTGGAGAGGAACTGAGGTTTCCAGGCTGTCAGGATGACTAGAGGTCCCTCCAGCTGGTCCAGTGCAAAGGCAACATGTGCCATTAATCTTGCCCATTATCTGGAAAATACAGAAAGCCTAAAGGACAAGAATTATTTACCCTCACACAAAGAAAACCAAGGCATGAAGTCAATGGACTTTATATACAGCCATTCTCCATCTAAAGGTCTTTCGAAGTAGAATTTATTAATCAAGGGTGATTTGAGTAAGATTCTTTCTAAACAAGAGGCCAATTTAGATAGCACTTCAATGTGTCTTTAATCTCATTGTTTGTTTTGTTTTTTAATTTAAAGGATCATAAAAAATAGATAAATTTTCGCCAGCAGTGTAAATTTCTGTTCACATCTAAACAGTAGATTTTCGTAATTTTAGCACTGAATTATTTTAATAAATAATCATCAAACCTCTATTATGTACCAGGCAGGTAGATGCTGGAAATACAGAATAATGCATATATTACACCTTCAATGTGCAAACTACATTGGACCCTCAGCACCTAGCACACAGTGCCTGGCCAAGAGCAGGTTCTCAGTAACTGTCCTTGTTTGGAAACACATGACAGCTCTTTTTCAGGGCGGGGGGGGGGGGGGGGGGGCTCCTGAAGGGGCTCAAGGATCATTTATATCCTCAGTGACCTGTCTCTCGGAGCAGCACTGCTATTAGCGTGGAACTGTCCCATAGCGGTGCTGGCTAGCAGAGGGGCCACTAGCCACCTACTGCTATTGAGCATCTGAAACGTGGCCAGTGCAACAGGGGACTTATGTTAATTTAATTTAGTTAAATTACATTTTATGTACCCAGTCATAGTTTAAACTCTACTTAGGTGAGTGTTCCAAATTGTGGGTTTCAGTTGTCTCCCCGATCCCCCTAGGACTAAACCAAAGACATTGGGTTTCAGCATCTTCACCCCAACTCCAGCCGAGGGGACGCATTTTCACTGGAGTGGGTGAATCCCGGAGTAGGATTGTTTCACCTCTCCAAAGTCCTGAGGACTTTTTTCTTTCGCTACCAAGAACTCTTTACTGAAAGTCAGTGCCCAGGTAGATGAACTGCCAAAACGGAGCCTAAAACATATAAACATTTGCCAGTCTGGATGTCTGCACTCATAGCTATCTGGGGAGCTGCTACAAGATGAATGGAGAGGGAAAATTACTCATTTGGAAGCCTGGCTGTCAAAGAAAATCCAAACCCAGGAGCTTTTCTCCTAAGAACCCCTATGACATTTATTCTTTAAATAAATCTTTTCTTCCTCTCCTTAGGTGAGAGATTGACATTTTAAGATCAATCATGCCTCTGCTTTGCAGGGTTGGTAGACTTTGAACAGGATAAATGGAAATTAAGCAACATTTCCATTTTTTTGAATAAAAATACTCAAAATAGCTACATTCTAGCTCAGTATAAAAGAAGGATGCTCTTCCCCCAGTGGTCATTCTCATTACTATAGTTATCTCAAGACCTTTGGATGTCATAATTTCACCCTGTTTTTTCTAAAAGACGCATTCTGAACATACACCTGCTGTTTGAATAGCAGCCGGAAGCAAAGGAATCTTACGCTATGTTTTTCTCCATCAGAGTCAAGGGTGTTTTAGTGTTGCTGATATGGAGTCACCGGTTACCAGCTTTTCCAGTCCCTCTCCATCGTGAGATAAGTCTCAGCTTGTTATTACAGGCTGCAGTTGAATTATGTCCTCCTGTTTATATTATAGTCCGTAGCCCCTCTTCTTGTTCATAATAGTCACCATTGGCCAGCCTCTCCAAACACCAGATTTGTTTCGTTGTTAGTGATCCATTATTTGTTCTGTTGTTAGTTATTTTGACTAATGTAAAATGATTTAAAAGCAAATATTTAAGGCTCTCAGGCCATTCCATTTGCCAGTACACATTTCTAGTGAGTCCGGTAGGGTATGTACCAGGTGTTGGAGTAGGTGCTGGTACCACAGAGCTCCAGGGAGTGGCATGCTGTGGTTTAAGAAGCACTAACGAGGGTCAGGAGGTATCCTTTTGGCTCGCGTGTGGCCTGGGCAAAACCACCAACCTCCGGGTTCATTTTATCACATGCAAAATACGGGGTGGAGAGAGCTGCCCTTCCTTCAGACTCTAACGTTCTGTACTTGCTGCTGTTATCTCTCTGCAGTGACAACCCAGTGGCCTTACTGTTATAAACCTTCCCAAAAGGTCTTAATTCTAATCCAAGGGGTAGTTTGAGTGCAAGAGGAATGCTTTTCAAAGGCCCAAGAAGACATTTAAAGAAAGGGTACATGTAGGTTTTTACTTTACTGTGCATTTGAGCATGTTCTCCCCCCAAATGCTTGCCTGTTTTCCAGTTGCTAGGTAATATAAGGGAGTAATCTCCAAGCGTGTCGGGTCAATTAGAATTCTATGCACAATGGTCTACGCTCCTCAGGATTATAATAAATCAAAGTTGCAAAAACAAGCAATAAGTCCAGATAATTCTGGACTTACAATAGTGACAGTTCATCAGGGCACATTAAAACTCCCTAATGCTGTGGCATTTCAGTTGTTCTAACAGTTTTCAAAGCATCTGAGACGCCCTATTATTGCTATTTATTTATTTATGAGTATTGACAGTGAAATGGATGCTTGCTGTTTGTACAATATTGTATTGTTCCTTATTTGCAAGCCACTAGGTATTCTTCTAATATCATGTGAGAATTACTTTTTTTCTTCTGTTTTCTCACTATACAAATCATATTTTATAAAATATTTTTTTTTTTTTTACAATGCATTTCAATTTGCAAAATATGCAACATTTTGATTTTGGGACCAGGCAGATTATTTGAAATTCAGCGTGATTCCACAATTTCTAACCTAAAAAATGTAAGGAAAAAAAAAAAGGATATATATTGCTTTTTAGATCTCATCACCCTGTGTTAGAGGTTAGTTCATTTCGATTTCTCATATCAAAAGAATATAGTAACTTACTATACACCATTGATCAGAGGGAGCACAGTTTCTTGTTTCCATTTCTTAAAAAAAGACCCCACAGATACATCACACATAAAAACTTTTTTTTAAAGGAAGAACAGGTAGTAAGGTATGAGTTATATTGAATAGCTCTCTCTGTTTCCCTGGCTTCCTAATAACATTTCATGGCTTTCTCTTCTTTCTTTCCTTCCTCTTTCTATAAATATCAGAGCTGGTGATGGACTTCTACTGCTGCCTTTCATGCAAACTCTTTAGGCTTACAAATCAGCTACTGGTTTTTGGAACCATCTCCCTGTCTTCCTGCCCTCACACAGTTTTTTAATGGGGCTAAGGGACCACAAAGAATACACAAACATTGTGTAACACGTTGATTTGAACACTGAAACTCAAAGGTTGGGTTTTGGACTTCTTGCATCAGCTCAGTCTCCCTGGTGCACGGTGCAAGGCAGCTGCTTACTGAACATTTTGCCTATTGAGAGGATGGCCGAAGGGCAGCCCAAATAAGGGACACAAATGGTTCTCGGAGAATAGAAATGTTTGCAGCAAAGACTTCCTGCAAGCAGGAATTCTACTCCCTACTTCAAACACTGTTGCTCTTTAAATATAACATTTAAATATACTTTAACTTTCTCAAATGACTTTCCCTAATAAAGATCCAATTTAACGTTCTATTATACCTGTGTTCTAACCTTCTCATAGCACTTTACGCTCACATTCTTATTCTCCTGATCAGAACTTATGAAGCAAATTTAGTGGAGATATATATATATATATATATATGTGTGTGTGTGTGTGTACACAAATATATCTGATACTATGTTGACTTAGAAACATGGAAGAATGGAATAATTAGCCATGGTGATAAGCATTTTTTGAGAATATACTATCTACCAGGCACTTTCTAAGCACTTTCTACCCTTCCAACTCTCTCTCATACAATATTATCAGCAGCTCCATTTTATAGATAAAAAAACTGAGACACAATCTATTATGTGATTTGCCTGAGGTCACACAACTAGAAGGTATCAGAGCAGAGATGCTAACCTCGGCACTGCATTCTTTTGCTTAAAATTGGGATATGTGAATGTACTAATCAGAAACAGTTTTGGAGACATAGAGGAAAACCTGAGGGTTGCTGGATGGGAGGGGGTTGGGGATAAGGGGGGGGGATTAGAAAGCAATCAGTAACCACAAGATTGCTACAGGGTTACGAAAGTCAATTTGGGAAGTGTAATCAATGATGTTGTAAAGATTTTGTAGGGTGTCCGAAGGACACTTGTCTCATTAGGGAGACCACCTCAGGGATGATGTAGATGCCTGATCACTGCACTGTACACCTGAAGCTGAAGCTGAACAATAATGAATGTCAACTACAAGTTTATATATATATATATATATATATATATATATATATATATATATTCTTGTATATACTTACAAGAACCAGAGTACAGCATTAAGAATAGAGACAGTGGAAATGTAATGGCTGTATGTGATGTCAGAGGGATAGTGGATGGGGGGAGGGGGGTTGACACAGTGTGAGGGATATAAATGATAAACGTCTAAGTATTACTTTGTTTTGTGCACCTGAAACTAATTTTAAAAATAAATAAATAAATAATTGGGATGCTCTCGATTGCCAAACAAATGGTACAATGTATGTGTTATTTGAGAACTTGGTTCTAAACATTAATTAAATTGGGGTGTTAACTGCCAAACTTCTGGATTTTGTGATAATTCTATCCTTCCAAAAAGTGAAAGTTTCCAGGGTTACAGCTCCTGGAAACAAACTTTTAAACCTCAGGCTCTTGGACTATGCTGTCCAATATGATAGCATGTATGGCTATTTAAATGTAATTTAACTAAATTAAACTAACGTAAGTCCCCAGTTGCACTGGCCACGTTTCAGATGCTCACTAGCTAGTGGCGCCTCTGCTAGCCAGCACCGCTATGGGACAGTTCCACGCTAATAGCAGTGCTGCTCCAAGAGACAGATCACTGAGGAGTAACAAAAGAGTAAATGATCCTTGAGCCCCTTCCAGAAAAAGAGCCTTCATTGTGTTTCCAAACAAGGACAGTTATTGAGAGCCTGCTCTTGGCCAGGCACTGTGTGCTAGGTGCTGAGGGTCCGATGATCAATATAGATCAATGAGGCAAACATGATCTCTGCCCTTCTGGGAACTCACAGTCTCTGCCAGAGCTAGTCACCTGAGTGACAACTGCAGTGTCAGGGGAGATCTACCATGCTGAGAAGCATAGAAGATCTAGAAGATGCAACGTCTAACTGGGGCTTCCGGGTCGCGTTTATGTAAAGCTTTCTGGAGAGAGACAGGAATCTAAACTAAGTCCTTGATTATGAGAAGGCTCATGAAACAAATACGAGAGGGGAAATGTTCCTGTTTGAAGGAACAGCCTGTGTGAAGATTCTGAAGGGGGAGAGAGCATGCCATGCTTTGAAGGAGTTTAAAGAAGTCAGTAAAATTACTTTCTCCGTTCTGTTTCTTAGGATCAGAGCTTACGTAATTTTTTTTTTTCTTCTGAGTTACTCAGCACAGAGGGAAGGCAGTAGAGAAAGAAAAAGCAGAGGCTCTTTCAGAATAGCTATGCAGGAGACAGAAGTGGCTCTTGGCTACCCCTCAGCATCCCAAGTGCTCCGATGTGAAGAATGTGATGGACAGCAGCCTTGTGGTGATAACAACAACGTGGCAGCCACTTTAAATGAAGGGCATGTACCAGATATGATGCTGCCTGGTTTATTAGCATGATTTTACTCAGTCCTCATCAGAAGCCTAGCTATTTCCCTACATTTATATTTACATAATTAGAAATTGGTAGAGCAATCCATGAGACAGAAGAACACACATTCAAGAGCTCTTTATCTATCTGCTGAAATCCCAGGTCATACAGGCTCCCTGGGTATTGCTTCTCTGTCTCAGGCTAGTACTACCTAAGATGACCAAGTAGAGGGCTGTCACTGAACCAACATGAACACAGGAAGGAAAGCCAAAGAGTGCAGTTAAGAAAACTTGTCCTGCAGAAAATTAGTTTACACCACACTAAAAGTAAAGTATAATCCAAAAAAGAAACAAGTGAGTAAGGGAAATACCTTCTCTCTTTCAGAATCAACCTGTATAATGGTTAACAATTTACCAATATTGATTAACCCCAAGAGAAGAATTTTGGTTTTTAGAATTTTCCAGAAAAGTATTAAGCTAAGGAGACTTCTATTTGTCATCTTATCCAGCAATGATCAGACTGATTTAAAACATTTATGACTTATAGTGCGATTAGTTCAAGCCAACTTTCTTCACAAACTTCCCTCTAAGATTGTCTCAATCTGTTGAAAACTGTTTTATGACTCAACTCAGCTAAGGTTTCAGTGGTGCATATCTTCAGATAAAACACTTATTTCACATCAAGCAGTAATTAAATGTGCAGGGCATGAAATAAGCAGCAAGTTTGGCTTCAGAGCCATCTTGCAATCTGTAAGTGATCCAAGATAGGCCATATGCCTCCAAGTCTAGATGACTGCATACCCATTGAGGGGAAAGTTCACTGTCATTTCTGCACAAGAGTCATCAAAAGATGAAAAAAGATTTATATAGCTTGTCTGATAAATACATGTTAATGTCTGTCCACTGAGACTTGGTCAAGTACCCTTAACTTTTCCTTTTGGGTTCTTGATTCAGTTTACCAGAGAAAACATTCAAACTGACAGCTCAAACCGACGCCATTCTTAAGTAGCTCATTGCAATGGGATGGGGCAGCAATTTGGACAGAGATTTTGTCTAGCAAGGGTTGCCACCCCTCTTCTGTTGGTTCTGTACAGAAGTTGCTCCCCACTCCCCATTGGGGCTGTTTACTACTGTGCCACCCTGACTCCTGAACCGGCTCACCATGCCCTGGGGTGGGGCAGGGTGATAGGTTCAATCACGAGCATTTGGCACAACAAGGCCAATCTGAATCTTCGTTGGGATTGCTGTACAGACCTGGGAAGGAGACATCTCCCATCCGTGGGCTTGCTAAGCTAGGAGGTTGTGAGAGTGAGGCTCCATATGAAAAGAGCCAGTGTGAGAACAGTCATGCAGGGAAAAACAGAACTGGGAGATGGAGACAATCAGTGACCTGACCACCTTGTTTGGGCCATCTGGATTCTGTCATGTCTGATGTCATTTCATAATCATTGAATGAGTTAAACATTGTCTGGCAATTACAGGAGGGGCTTAATAAACAATACGACTCATCTCTTCCCTTCCCTCTTTGACTTTGGCAGCTGCAATGAACACTTCTGTTTCTGGCATTTAGAGGAAAGCCAATAAGACAGAATAGAAAATGATGGGTCCATGGTCTGCAGCCGTCCTGAGCAATGCAGGCTCCCTCTGTCTCTTACAGAGCGCTCCTTGGAAATAGCCATTCTTTGCTCAGTGCATTCTTAGAGCTCAGACCACAGCCAGCCATAATCAAGCTGGTACAAACAAATTACACTTCTTTCCTAGAGGAGGAAGGTGATGACTTGGTCAAACTCTAAAGGGGAACCTACGACAGGAAGCAGGCTACATAAACACCTCAACAGGCATGTAGTTTTCCGCTGGCCAGTTGTATGAAAATGCCCGTCTGCGCTTGTTGGCTGTTTGCCAGCGGCACCATTCAGTAGAAGGCAGGTAATCCAGAGTGTGAAAAATATAGAATTTATCACAGTGTTTAACCTCAATAAAAATCAGACAACATGGTGGTAATTGTGCTAAATATTAACAGTGGTTTAAAATGCAGTTATGATAGGGCGAGTAAAACCATTGCTACTGAATGGTATTTGCGAAATATGCATCCTCTCACCCCTGCACAGTTGTTCAGATAAACCATTTGCTTGTATAATAAATGCTGGTGGTTGATGATCAAATTGGGTTGTTTATGTGATACAATCTGTGCAGTATGAAAATCTTAAAGGTGATTTCTGAGAACGTATGTTTGTGATATTTTCAGACTCAATGAGAAAGATCATAAAAATCGTAATATTTAGAGCTGCAGCGGCTCTTAAGATGAAAGCAACTGAGTTTCAGAAAGGTATGATGAGTTGTGTAATGGCCAGGCGAGGCCCTCAAGAACATGCCTTCTGGTTTTCAGTTGGACATCTCTCTGTCAACCCTACCCTCTCATAGACGGTAGCACAGGACATTAAAATTGGGAAGGATCATTTAAGTCATCTAGTCCAACCTGCCCATTTACAGTATGGAAATGGGGCCCAGAGAGATGAAGTTCTTGCCAAAGGTCAGAAAGGAATTAGGCTACAATGTATTGACTCCTGGACCAGTGCTCTCACTCCTTGTTGCCATGGAAAAACATGCTTTGAAAAACTTAGCTGTAACCACAAGTCATTCCACCATTTCGTTTCTGTCAAAAGGCCAACAAATTAACAAACACCCAGTCATCACCAGAGAGATCAAGCAACGTGTGAGCTCTGGCAATAACAATTTTTGAGAGAAACAGGGTGTCTTAGTCAAGTAAGTGCATGATGAAGTATAAATAAACTGCCGAGCTGAAAGATGATAATGGGCCAGGTGTGTTGTGGTATTTTATTTTCCCCATTGTCACTGAGATCTAGAGGCTGCAGCTATTTCTGATCTTGAAACCTCACTGGCTTCAGCGAGAAGGCCCTTAAATGGCGTAAAGCATCAAGACTCTTCTCGGTTCTCGGTTCTTAATTTATTCTGATGGGGAGTCAGGGTTAAGCGTCAAGCATTTGTGTTGTTGTAATTGGAAGTTCACTGCTTTCTAAATTCCTGCAGGATATTTGTATTCCAGGTAGGGTCTACGTAACTGTAAATAAGTCTGTCTCTCTCTTCCCCTCTTTTTCTCTCTTGGAGCATTAGGGGAATTAAGTCATTCTATCTAAGGAAGGAGGGGGAAGGTGAGAAGCAAGACTCAGAGTTGCCTGTCCGCCTACAGGAGAACATTACCATGTTAATCAGCATTATGCGTTTTGCTTTGCTTCCCAGGGAAATGGTTGGTAGAGATACAAAATGTTTTAATCCTTTCCAAGCAATGTTGTCCTGGGCGATAGCCAGGAAAGAGGGATTTTTTTTTTTCTTTTCATTTATACCTTTGAGCAACCTTGTACAGTTTTGAATTATTAACAATAAGAACCAAACTAATGTCAAATCAGGTTAATGAGGAATTATCAACTGCTTGCTCTGTGCCCAACATGCTTCTGAGCCCCACTGGAGAGACAAACAATAATATTGTCCTTGCCCTTGAAGAGTTCACCACCTTTTTAGAACAAACAATATTATTTAATAGCAAAAACAATCAAATGTCACTCTCCCGTGGGTGTAGTGCATACTCGTAGGGCTGAGCCTCATCCACTGGGGCATGACACAGGGAAGCAGTCGCAAGGCCAGCAAGGAAAAGAAGGAACACTGGGGCAGCCCAAGGATGAACATTAGGGCTGTCTCACAAGAACTCGCAAATGGAGTCATCTCCAGTTTTTCTTTTTCTTGGCTTCCTACAACAAAGACCCTGAGGTGGCAGTGTACAGGGTCTCTCCCCTCACACTCTGTCCTTTGGTCCCTCTGGTCTGTCAGGTGGCTCAGAAAGTGGTTGTTCTCAAAGTCTCAGACAGGTGATGTGAAAGAGCCCCTTCATTCTTGCTCCTAACACCATCGGCCTCAGACCCAGGGATGGCTGTAGATCTGCACAAATACTTTCCTCCGATCCTGAGTGACGAGCCTTAGATCCAAACTGCAGTCTTGACTCTGTTATTACCGAGAATAAGAATGTGGTTTTGTTGTTGTTGTTTTCCTTATTATTTTATTTCCCCAGGCCATTCATTTCTCTCTTATGCAAATAATTCCCTTGACAGGTGCACCCTATTTGTTCTTCAGTTATATTCTCATTTATCTGAGTCTCGAGTAAACAAAGCTGAGGCAATGGCCACAACTCCTGAACAAAGAATAATAGTCAATCAAAGGAGATGGTGCCTGCCAACTCTCCCTTCTAAACTGCTTATCTCAGCCTCCATTCGGGTGACTAGCGAGGATGTTAGAGACAGACCCAAGGTACCAGGGGTTCCCAAATCAGTTCTTTAACTTCTCAGAGTCTCTGCTTTCTTATCTCTAAAATAGAAACAGGCATAATCCTATCTTCTAACAATGTGAGGAGGATGAAATGAGATTCTGCAAGCAAGGTGCCAAATACTGTGCTTCGCCCATGGGTGAATAAGCAATACTGGCTATTATTTTTATCATTATCTTTACAATTGATCTGGATTCTCTTTTCAGAAAGTTCACTTTTGCTATATCAAAAAGTGCTGGAGGTGAATCAGAGGAAGGCCATGATATGCTCTGCTATTAGTGAAAGAAGAGGGAATGCTGAATTCAAGACACAGATGTACAACAGATGAACTCTAACAGAACTTCTTCTTGTTCAGTCAGCAGTATGATAATGCCAGACAATAAAAATAATAGCAAAGCACCGACAACAACCCCACCCTCCCACATCAATTATTATTTTTCTATGATTTTTTTTTTATTTTGTCCATTAAGTATAATTTTGCTGTTACACTTATAGCAGTTTGGATCCATGCAAAAAGCAAATAACTTCCCCGATGAAAAATTATCGACTGCCTACTAAGTACCAGGCACTATTCTAAGGTACTGAGAACAAAAAGAAGAAAACAGCTTGAAAATTTACAATTAATCTAAATATCATTTTTTTGTTTGGGTAGTACATATATATTTTTCACAACATAAGGGTTTTCACATGTTGCTGCAGAGGAATAGAGGAATAGTCAGGAAACAGAAGATAATGCATTTTTCAGAGCTGATAGTAAAATAAAGAAGTGACTGGAGAATGTCTGACCAATCCATGTGTAAGAGCGAGGCCCATTCTGAGAGACATAGGAATATCCTGTATTAGGAATCATTTATGTTACAGAAAAGATAAAGATGAGAATAATGAAAAGAATGAAAGGAATTCATATAACACATACATCATGAGATATCTGCAATAGTGATAACTTAGAAATAAATAGAAATAGACAATAAAAATATGGAAAAGGGACTTTTCTATGAAACTGAGGCCATTAAGGAAATAAAAGAGAAGAAAAAAAGTAAACTCAGAGACTTAGATGAAATTGTTGGTATTTACTGTTAGCTTAATGTTTGTAGGTACCACAAAATGAGAGATGTCAACCAAACAAGAGAAATCTATCCATTAATAGAAAAGTAAGAAATCAATTACAATTTAAAAAACTTGTTAAACATTTAAAAGTGACAATAAAAAATATTAAAATAAATGAGATAAGTGGGAAGCACTTGGCATATATTATAAGAGAATTTTTGAATCCTCTTTTTCACTTTGAATTATCTTGCTGCTATTATTACATTTCTTATGGGAATTTCATGAACAATTAGGCAACATACACAGGTTCAGTTGAGATCTTACTGATTCATGGCCTTTCTAGTAAGCATTTATTGTCATCAAAAAGAAAATTATATAATTGACCATCAAAGTAACCAACTTTCTTGAATCATAGCAAACTCTAACTCAGAAATGGAAGTATAAACGTAGTTTATTGACAAAAGTAATCCTTCTGGGAATGTTATTGCTTTAGTTAACTGTTTTCTGGAATGCTGCTAGAGAAGCAGAATATAGATCATTTTGGAGCTGGCATGGGTTGAATATTGGTGAATTTCTGGTGTTCCCTCTGGTCAGTTAATTTCCATGACTCAATAATAGGGTTGACAATTTAATTGATGTCAATCATTTTATTAAAAGTAATGTAGCAAAACCAAACCCTCAAAATATCTTAAACGTTCATAAATTGAAGACTAAAAATTATAGTACATCCAATTCAGTGGAATTTTAATCAGCTATTAAAATAGCATACACACACAAATGTATTGAAATATTTTACAGAAATCACATGAGCAATTAGGAGATACATATATATAAAGATGTGTAAAGATATTTTATACCTTATATATATTATACAAAGATATTTTTATTATAAGATAATGTTTGTATCATCTCCCTTATATGTATATTTATATATATAAAGATATTCAAGATAGCTATTAAGTCAAAAATTCCAGTTTTATAATAGCATCATATACATATCCTTTTAAAAGGGAAATTACATATATACATAATTATTCCTGGAAGGATACACAAGAGATTGTGAACAGTGACTACGTCTTGGAGTGAGACTGTGGTGAGAGATGTATTTGTGTTTTTCAGTTTATATACCTTCATATTCATTGAATTTTTCACCATGAGCGTGAATTACCACAATAGTAAACTAGTTTAAAACTTAAAAAAATAATAATAGAAAACTACAAGGACAGTTAACAGCAAATATCAACGATATCAAAGGAAAAACTGAAAGCTTGATAAAGGGGAATCATGATTTCATCGAAAAAGTAAGATAAACAGTTTTCAATGAAAATAAATTACTCATGACTTTAAAATAAAACAACCCAAAAAATAAATGCTTAACAGTACATTAAACTTATTAGTTTCCATGTGGTACCGGCATTAAAGTACAAAGAAAACTGAAACTAATGGTTCACTTTTAATTAATTGCTCTATGAAGAATCAAATATATAAATGAAACTTTTCTCAAAGAACTGTATGAGTTTTCCATGAATATGCATGTAAAAGAAGGCCTCTTCCCTTCTTCCTAACCACACTCACACACACACATAGCTCTGCAATGCACTGTTAACATATGCTCACTACTGAAGGGAAATTTAATTTCATGACCTACCTAAAATATCGACATCTAAATGTAGACAATCTTTTCATTGGAATAGCTGCTGCAATCATACCCTTACATGGTAAAGAAAAATTCAAAGGGATATATACATTTTTGGAGTGTGTCAAATGGTAACTTAACATGTGGCACTTGCAAAGGATAGACTTTGGGGTAAGAGACGCTGCTTCCCTGCTTTGCTCATTCTGGGCCAAATCATTCCTGTTATCATCAGATGTGTCTACAGCTTTCGGTATTCCTTTTGGTATTCATGTTACTATCACAGGGGATTCTCGTAATGCCAATCTTTGTAATGACGATGGACAGGGCAAAATAAGAATGCCTGAATCCACACTAGAGAATGAATATACGGGATCATAAATAGGTAATCAGACATAAAAATACTATATGGTTCTGACAATAACTCCAAATCCTTCTCAATAAAGGACTGATGAAGACCTGATTGAGCCTGGTCCCATTTTGATATGCACCTTCCATATCTTCCACTAATCCTCTTCCATGTTCTTTCACTGTTATCAGTAACTTATTATTAATGATGGTTTCTTGTTACCATTTATTGAGAGTCTAGCACATGTCAAGCACTGTACCAATCACATTGCATGTATTTTCCAAAGTCTTATAATTCTACAAGGAAGTAAGTTCCCATAGAGGGTACACGTTTAATAATGTAATTAGTAATAGCAAAACTAAGATGTGAACTCTGGTATACCAGTTAGGGTTCTGGGTTGCAAATGATAGATTCTGATTCTGGTTAACATAAACAGAACAGTAATTTATTGAAAGGATACCAGAGATCTCACAGCTTTCATGTGAATCTTTCCAGAAATACATCTCTATCTATCTATCTATCTATCTATCTATCTATCTATCTATCTATCTATCTGGAAGGACTCATATGAAAGCTATATATAGCTATATATATATGTACACCTATATATAGCTATATATAAATATAGAGAGATATATTTTTTCTCTTCAAAATGTATCATATATGTAGAAGTAGGCTCAAAACTGAGCAGAAGAGCAAAGAGAAGGCTAGGTAGTCATAAGCTCGCCCAAGTCATGCCATTTGTTTATAATAGAAAAAAAACAAAACATGGAGACAGTGAATGACCATCAAGGAGAATGGTTGAATAAATTATGATGGAATTAGTAGAATATAATACAACAATTAATAAAGATGAATAGAGCATTCCCTGGTACCTTGGAGAGATTTCTACAAGGAGTTGCTGAGTAGGAAAAACAAGATGCAGAAAAGTATATATAATATGATCCCATTTTTATAAAACATGACAAATCCTATATATATATATATGTGAATATGTATGTGTTCACATAGGAATACATGATATGGAGAAAAACATGGAAGGATATATTCTAGGTTGTCACCAGAAGTGAATGTCTGAGATGGGGAGCTAGTAGAATAAGGGTTGATGGAATCACACAAAAGAGGAAAAGTAAAAAAGAAAGAGCTAAAAAGTTACACTGTATGTATGCATTTATGTAAAGTTATAATATATAATAATTTTTAAAGGCCAGAGAAAGGGACTGGTTAGGATTCTGTCACTGCTACTGCTGCCACCATCAACTCAATGAGCTCTTTGCATCTGTACCTATTCTGCATCCTTTGCTCCAGAAGTAAAGCACCTAAGATGGAGAGTGTCCATCTGGTCTGGGCCTGTGTATTATTCAAGTCAGCTGTACAACAAAAAACTACAGGCTGGGTCGCTTAAACATCAGAAATCTATTTCTCATAGTTCTGGAGACTAGAAATTCAAGATCAAGGTTCAGCTGATTCAGGTTCTGGTGAGACCTCTCTTTTTGGCTTACAGATGGCCACCATCTCACTGTGTCCTCACGAGACCTCTTCCTTGTACCCCTGGAGAGATTTCACAAGGAGTTGCTATCAATCTTTCTTCTTCCTCTTCTTCTCTCTCTCTTTCTCTATTCTTATAAGGTCACTAGTTCTATTAGATTAAAGCCCTACCTTTGTGATTTCATGTAACCTTAATTACCTCCTAAAGATCCCATCTCCAAATACAATTACATTGGGGGTTAGAGTTTCAAAACATGAATTTTGGGAGGACACAATTCAATTCATAGCAATGAACCAGCTTCTTTATTTTTTCTTCCATTATGAGAATCCAGACCCTGACCTTTATTATACTCATATATGTAGTGGCAGATTCTCCAAACACCTAAGCATGGCTTGGCTAAATGACCAAAGATACTTGACAGATATGCAGATGTCTAACTCTAAAATTTATGCCTACTTTTTACTAATCCAGTTTGTTTCTTCTGAAAAGAAACTCAGTTTCTCTGTCTTAATGATTTATGTTCAGGCTTTGTAGGTTTAGGATCTTCAGCAAGTATATTTCTATTGCATTATCTACCACTGTTCCTGATTTTGTATTGCACAGATCCAAACTTAATCTTCAGTGTAATTGCTTTTAGTTTTTTGTGTAGGGGTGTAGGGGTGGATTGAGGAATACCTTTTATATTTCTGTGCTTTCTCTCTCTGCTGTGCTGTGATAGTGAAAAGGATTATACAGATTGGCTTTGGGAGAGAAAATATTAATTCATACTTGGGAAAGATGAGCAAGAATTCCTTCTGAACAAGAATTACTGGTATAATGCTTTTTTATTTTTTTGCACATCAAATACCCCCTGACTACAGTCCCTTGCAATTTTGCTATTTAATTATTTCAGATCCTCCTTAATGGATTAAGCACTATGCCTAGAAATTATTGTTTTTCAGGATCCCTAGTAGGCCAACAATCCAAAATGACTCTTTACTATCTAACACAAACAATTTTATGAGGCTAAGATCAATGCATTCATGACAAATGCATAAAAATTCTTGAATCTTGGTAATCCATTGAACATATGCAAGAGATATTCCATAATGGATGCTAAAATTCAAAACTGTGTTTCACAAAAATGCCTCTGAAAAAAGTGAGCCAGAGAAGTGCAAAAGAATGTAAATACTGTACTACAACTTGTGTAAGAAAAAAGGAAAGTAAAACATTCATGCGTCACTTATCTTTACAAAAAGAAACATAGGAAGGAGTTATGGACTGAGTTGTGTCCTTCCCCCCCCCCCCCCAAATTCATACGTTGAATCCCTAACGAGTTGACTTTATTTGGAGATAGGACCTTTAAGGAGGCAATTAAGTTAAAGTGAGACCACTAATGTGGGTCCTAACCCAATCTGACTGGTGTCCTTTTAAGAAGAGGAGGTTAGGACACACAGAGAGACAGTAGGAACCTGTATGCCTAGGCGGGTGGCCACATGAAGAGGCAGCAAGGGTGGCCACGCAGAAAGGCGTCAGAGGAAAACAAAACTGCCAGCACCTTGATCTTGGACCTCAGCCACCAAAACTGTGAGAAAATAAATTTCTGTTGTTTAAGTCACCCAATCTGTGTTGTTTCATTATGGCGCCCTGAACAAATTAATGTAGAAGGATAAACCGGAAGACATGGAAGTTGGTTGCTTATAATGGGAACAGGACATAGGGAGGAAGGAATAAGAAGGAGTTTCACTTCTCTCATTCTACTTTTTTGCATAGTTTTGACTTTTGGAAGCACGTTAGTGTTCCACAAATTAAAAATAGAAGTAATTCAGCCAGGAATGAAAAAACTGAAATGGAAAACACTGCAACAAACAAACATAATTGTATTTCAAATGTATGCCATAACTACACTGAGGGTGGGGGAAGTTCTAATCCAGGTAATTTATAAACGCAGCATTTGACTATATACCCTCATTCTTGGTTGGGGGATGGGGGATGGTGAGTACTGAAAGCAAATCCTGGTCTCTCATTAGTAGGTTTATGTATTTGTTTTGTAGTTTTATGGGCAAAGCAGTATTGAAACCATTTAAAGTGCATTATAAAATTAAGCAGGTGAATAAATGTATTGATGTGGTTGAGAGCCAGGATTCTCACTAGGAAAGAAGAGATACACAAATATAGAACTGAGAAAAACAAGAAAGAATCCCATGATGATGAAATAGAGTTGGAGGCATCAGTGTGAATTCACCATTTCTGAAATGTGTGTGTGTGTGTGCATAGGCATATCTAAGTACACATATATGACTATATCTACATGCATTCATGTATTTCCTAGCCCTGGCCACCAAAAGGCCACTAGGAATAAAGAGACCACAGTAACAGTGACCACATTTAGCGTGCATATTTTGGAGTCTAATATTTCTTTATGAAAAGGAACCAGGGCTTCTTAGAGAAATGGCTGGTTATAAGACTTGAGCAGAATAGATACAAAAAGTTAGAGGCCGATCTGAGGGGGCTGACACTGGCCAAATCCAGGACAATTTTAGTGCCAAAATAACTAAGTACAGCAAGAATTATAAGACAATTATAAGATAGGAATCCATGTGTTCATACTGATAATAAGTAGATAAATTGATAGGGGAGAGGGAGGGCTCTTTACAGTAGAATGCTGAATGTCAAGTGGAAATGTGGAGGGAGGGCTAGAGTTGAATAAATACCAATTTGCAAAGATAGGTCCAGGCGAAAGGCAACAATGGATGCTAAGTATAGGGGTAATTTTGATGGGGAGCAGGATATTTGCATGGTCTTCAAGAAATCCCCATTAGTTGCTTATTAGTTATGAGGGAAAAAATATTAACAATGTAGTAAAGAAATAGTACTACACCTTCACTATGTCATCAAAATTAATAACACCAATGAAGGGCAAACATTCGCTTTTCAAACTGCAATGCTTTATCATATTCCAGATATGATACCTAGAAAAGGACACAACATTGCTTATGTGATATTCTGGTCAGTGATATATAAGCTGAATTAAATCATGAGGAAATATCAGTCAACCCAAATGAGGGATATTGTTGTATATTTTTGCATACTTCAAAAAATTAAAATGATGAAGAAAGCCTGTGGAAATAGTCCAATGAAAGGCTGATAACTAAATGCAATATTTGATCCTAAACTGAATCCCATACTGGAGGGAAAGAAATGCTATAAAGATGTTATTATGTTAATGGACAAAATGGACATATGGATGGTGGACTAAGCAAAATATTGTTTCATTGTTATATTACTAAATTTGAAAACTATATTGTGATTATTTGTGTCAAAGAATATCCCTAATATTATGAAATAAAAACTGAAGGTTTTTAAGTTGAAGAGCATGATGAATACATATAGCTCTCACATTATTCACAGAAAAATATTATATATATATAATTTACATATATATTATATATACATTATATATATATATATATATATATATATATATATATATACACTCACACTAGAGGGAGGTAGGGGAGACATATAGAATGCATAAATAAAGCAAATAGAGTAAAATATTAACAATAGGTGAATCTGAGTAAAATGAATATTCGTATTTTCTTGCATCTTTGTATACATTTGAAAATATTTTCCTATAAAAAGGGCATATTGTTTGTTTTCTGGGACTTAGTTGTGTTTTCTATATCTGGGAACTATGCTCTAAGAAATGAGCTTTTTCATCTGGAAAGGTTCCTGTTCTCTAAGTGAACTATTTTCCTATCTTTTGGAGAACACTGATCTGTGGAGAAGATGGCTGTAATCAGGAAAGCAGCTAAAGAAGCTAGTTATGAGTACTATTTTGATCTGGAAACAGATATTTTTTTTCTTACATTGAGGAGTTGGTATCTCAAGAATGAACAAAATTTTAACAGGGAGAATATAAGATTGTGAGTTACAGCAAATTTATTTATAGTTTTAACATTACATGTTAAATGATAGCATGTAAGAGAAAACAAACTAGTTCGCTTTTCACATAACAGGTATAATGTCTTGAGACGAAATAAAGCAAAAACTGCAATGATTTAGAAACAATTTCAGTCCTCTGGTACTTTCCCCTTTTGAGTTGTCTAAGGAATTGGTCAGTTGTGTGCTCCATTTTGATTGTGCGCAGTCTGCTGTGTTTATGTCTCCCTTCCTTTCCTTATTGTGGATTAGCAACAATACAGATTCTCTAAATGCCAGGAACACACAGCCTTCCCAACTGCTAATGTATCTAGATTTGTTTTATTTCAATAATAGGGCCATTTGGTTGTAATTATTTTAAGCCATTAATTTGTAATTGAGGTGGTCCCAAAAAAAGGGATAAAATAATAAATTTTTTATAAATAGTCATATTCAGGTACATGAAATTTATTGGAATGCTATCAACTCCCAAAAGACTACAGTACCCAAAGATATTTTCGAAAACATGTATACTCTCACTGTATATTTTAGAATTTATTTTATTTTTAAAACATATTATGAAAGTCTTCAAACATATATAAAGCAGAGAGCATTACGTAATGATCCCCCATATATCCATCACATAGCTTCAACAGTTATCAACATATGGGCACTCTGGTTTCACCTGTAATCCCACTTTTTCATATCCCATCCCCACTGGATTATTTTTTAGATAAATCTCAGATATTATATCATTTCCTTTATAAATACTTAGCATGTATCTCTGAAAAAAAATATTGCACTGAATAATTTAATAATAATTTAAAGGTAATTCTAAATTAAAATTTCATTTTCAAATGACTGTTTTTTTTCCATCTCTTTGTGGCATTTTTTTCCTTGATCTTTCTCTCTGCTTTCTTATGCTCTCTGTATAATATTGAGACATACAAAGGAAGAGGCATTTCTTTATGTCCAAGAAACCTCCTCCAGATTATAAATAGCCTACAGTTTTCCTCATAATCTAAAACTGCACAGCCTTAACATTTTAAAAACTCTTTATTGTAAGATAAAACACAGATACAGAAAGCTAGATAAATGTATATAGCTTAATGAATTATCATAAGGCTGGCACCGTTGTAACCACCTCTCAGATCACCTCAAAAGCCTCTCCATGTGAATTGTCTCAATCTCAATGATTCCAAAAGCAACCACCACTCTGACCTTTACAATTATCTCTCTCCTGCCTGCTTAACTTCATCGTTTTATCACCCAGGAGTGCAAACTTAGACCCTATAGCCTTGCCCCCCCCCCCCCACACACACACCATTTTTTGTTTTAACTTGATATATGAAGCTACATGTCCTTTAAGACAGGCTGCATGCTTATCCACTACCTTCCTCATCCATGAAAAGTAATTAGTTTTTTATTGCTTCAAACATTCTTTCCTTCAATGTACCATTACTATAACTAAAATATATTCAACTAAACCCACATAAAAATTAAAAGCAAACACTTTTCTCCTGATGTAAGCATAGAAATTAGTTCAAAATCCTTTGATCTAGATTAAGGTGAGAGGCACAGAGCACACTTTTATCATCTCAGCCAATACTAGAAAGCCCAACAGTAGTATTTCATTTTATTTTGAATAACTTCTGGTGGCAAAGTTTCCGCTTAGTTGTCATGACGACATTTATGTTCTTTACAATGTGGAAGCAATTAGAGAGTAGTTGGGAAATTAAAAGGAAAAAAAAAGATAAAAACTTCTAGACAAAGTTGTTGATTTAGGATAATTAGGATGAAACAAAGACTAATACATTTTGATGAGTTCTGGGTAGACATTTCTTTTGATAATCCTTTCTCCTCCACTTTTATTGATTAGGGAAGCAATATGGCCTCAAAATGACAGTTATATGATTGAAGAAAACTATGAAAAAGGGTATACATTAAAATAATGAATTTTCATTTGGTATTGTCTTTTCACTATATCTGCTATGTTTGCATGTCAGAAGGTAAAAGTTTAGAAGCATGCCGTGTTTCCCCGAAAATAAGACCTAGCCGGACCATCAGCTCTAATGCGTTTTTTGTAGCAAAAATTAATATAAGACCCGATATTATACTATATTATATTATATTTATTATATTATACCCAATCTTATATTATAGTAAAATCAGAGCGGGTCTTATATTAATTTTTGCTCCAAAAGACGCATTAGAGCTGATGGTCCGGCTAGGTCTTATTTTCGGGGAAACACGGCAGCTATGCTGCTCTATATCCATTTCAGATATGGTGTCAGCACAGCTCTCTTCAAATAGAATAGTAAATAATTACAGGATATTTTTCTTCATTTATATTTCATAGTCAGACTTAGGTTAGAAAAAATACAAAAAATCTCTAGCATTAACGGTCATATTTGATAATGAGGATAACAATAACATCACTGTTTATAACTTGATTTGTTGTTAAATGTTTTGTATCTTGGTGAGAGTGATAGATCCTAGAATCTCATTCTTTTGTTTCCCTTCAATTTTCCTCCCTGTTTTAAGTCTAATCTATTAGAAAAATAATCATGTTATTGATTATCCACTAGCTGTAATATCAATCATTAAGGTGAAAAATGATTTTCTCTCTTTTAAAGTGGTTTATGAGACCTGAAAGAGTAATCTAGATTTTAAAATTCCTGAAGGTGTTAATAAAATGCAAAATGCAACATTGTTTAATTTTCCTTGTATTTATAACCCAAAAGAGTATTAACTGGGGAAATAGCCATGCTACTATTATCATACATTTACATCAAGGAGTTTTTATGTTAACCTATATTTTTTCCATCAATATTAGATATAGCGATGAACAGTCAACTGAATAACTATATGTCCTTGTGAAATTGTGAGGCATTTGTTAAACTAGGCTCTAAATTTAATTCTCACGAAATCATATCACTTATTTTTCCTTAAAAACTTAATGATTAGAAGTCATTGTTTACCTATGGGATATTGGTATTACCTTAAGGTCTTGAAGAGCTTAGCAAAGATGTGACCTCTGTCTTAAGTTTTATATTTCAAATTCCTTTCAGAGGAAAAAAATGACTTCAAGACCTGGTCACCATTTCTCAGCTGTCAAGAATGTGTTTTCTTTCCGGTGGTAAAGAAATATCACATTGCACTGCTTTGTTTCAAGATCATCTGTCAGGAGTCTCAATTTACCTGCAAGACTTGATAGATCTTAAACATCAGTAAGTGGCTCATTCTTACCTTGCAATATAAAACTGAGGCTGTTCTTGTGCCATCTAAGAAGACTGTGAGTGTGTTTTTAGCAGTGTTTAGAGTAAACACTCAAAAGCATCACATCCAGTTCTCTTTTCTTTCTCTCTTGAAAGAGGACAAAGATGTCTCCTCCTAAGGAATAGAAACTCTCTGGCATCAACTCTGTCAAACAGTTCACCTCAGAATGAAGCAGTAACCTTTCTACATACAGAATCTTTTTAGTAAAAAAAGTTTTGCCCTATTGTGAAAGAAACACTATCCCTGCCTGTACTGTCTATAAAGCATCCTTTTGTATGCTTCCTACCTCTTGTCATAGACTTTAAAGCATTCTTTTACATTGATATACCAAGTAGCCATCTGGATTACACAGTAGTGGGCAGTTTATTAAAGGGAAGTTATAAACAGGAAGCTATCAGAGCCTGTTTTATTCTTTACATTGCAAGTGTAAGAACATCAAATGTCCATGAATTGATTTTTGTGTGATACTGGATACCTTTTTGCTGTTGTATGGAGCATAAGCTCAGCGATTCCTTGTGACGTTGAAATCCTTATGTTCATGCCCAGGAAGCCTAAATAGGCTATGGCTGGGTACACTGTTGGATGCGTTTTCATGATTATGCTGATTGTTATAACATTTTGTCAAGACACTCTATTTTAAGGAGGCTGGCTCTTTCCTTCACGTCTCCTTTTATATTGCTGTCTTTTATCCAACGGAGGGTCAGAAGTTCATTTATTTATTTATTCAGCCATCAACAATATTTGTGGAGGACTTTCTACATGCCAGGCACTCTTCTTAGTGTTAGAGAATATTGAAATAAGTTTAAGAAAAGGCCCTTGCTTTCAAGGATCCTATGCTGTTGTAGAGACGGTAGGACATGCTCTCAAAAACCCACAATGCTATTTGAGTGGTAAAGGGAAAGGAAATATGTATTGATCATCTAAGTGCATTCACGTGTGATCTCATATAATTCTTACAGCTATCCTCTCCCAGGAGTATTATTATCATGCCTTTCTTTTGCATAAAAAATGAAGAAACTTGCTGAAGGTCATGGGATTTTAAAGTCAATCTGTCTGAGTCCAAAACCCATTCATTGTAGTAGGAACAGAGTCTCATACTTTCAGGAAAGGAAAAGGTCACTTCAAAAATGTGGTTGAACAAGAGAGAGGATGTTTCAGGGATAAGGCCCAGGGAAGGAAGTGGGTGTGGAATGGGAAAAATTCGCATGGGTAACAGCTGATAAGTACTGGAAAATGAGGCTAGAACTAGCAGTTGTAGGCCTGAGGAGTAAAGCCATTTAGCGGTGGACTGTGGAGGCTGCCCTTTATCCTACAACCACCAGCAACACTGGAAAATTCTGATCAAGGATATGGGATGATCAGTGTCATCTTGTAGAAAAACATTCTGCCAGTATGGTGCAGAGGGAAAAGATACAAGCTCTTCTGTCATTTCAAGTGCCAGCCACATTTCTGGGTTCTAGGTAGGTCCAGGAAGCGGCCACTCATGCTTTTTGGGGTCTGTGGTAGATATATTCATTCCTCCCTGTGTGAGACTCCTAGTTCCTTCTTAGTTCTAAGTGTGTCATGGAGAAGTGCTTCTGTGGCTGACAAGAAAGGTGAGCAGGGCACAAAAAAGGGGAGATTTAAACTCATTATAGTGAAATTAAAATAACAATTTTACTCCCTGATGAAAGGAACAGAGTAAGTTTTTGGTTTATTTTTTATATCTCACGATAAATCAAATGTCCATTCTGGGGGGATGACATGTGAAAGAAGAGATTCTAGGGTCATTGCTACTTTGTAAAAACCCTTCAGAAACTCATATTAATAAAAGTTCTAGAAGGTCTAGGTGGGGAAGGGTGTATGTATCACAACCAGCTTAGAAGAGAATGGCATTATTGAAGCTTCTGTAACATACTATTAGGGGTTGAGGGTAAGGATACAGTGTCCAGATATGGTAGGAGTGCCCAAAATCTGCACCCAAACTAATCTTGATTTTCCTATATTAGAGGGTAGTATTCCGACCCCACCCCCACCCCCACCCCACCAGTTGCACATTAGAATCACCTGGAGAATTTTGAAAAATATACCATATCCAGGCCCCACCACCAAGGGATTCTGAATTCGTTAGAACATTTTTTTTCTTATTTTAAAAATTCGGTTTAAGTTATATGGGGTAACACAGATTTTTGGTCTACAGTTTGATGACTGGATCCAGTTTTTTAAATTGAGATGCCATAAAATTCAGAGATACACAACCTTTGACCTTGAACTCCAAGGTGAGCATCTATAGGGCTACAAGAAATACAGAGACTTAGCAGAAATGGGAACGATTATTAAAATAATCTTGAAACTATATTTTGGGCTCTATTTACTTAGAGGGTACTGTTTGACAAGTCGCAATATGCAATTTTTTTTTTAAAAAATTTCTTTCGGGGGGTGTATATGCTAGAACATTGAACTAACAATACACATCAACGAGCTCTGGGAAGATCATACATCATGAGGCCAGAAGATTTTTTTTTACCTTTGTGATTAATCCCACCATAATAGGCCACCTGAAGGCCTATTATGGAGAAGTAGGATGATGTGAACAGAGTGTAGAGGGCTGCTCTTAGTGGTGTGATCTGGGCCACTTAGCTTTCCTAGAGACCGTCAGTTGGTTCTGTTCTTATGTACAAGGATATGGGAGAGGGAAAAGCACAGGGTCTTCTGCCTGCACCAGCCTGTCTTAAAGAAAAATACTTGCCTGTGTCATACTTCTAAGAGTAAGAGCTTCTGCATGGAAAAATACCAGAGAATACCAAAAATCAAACCCAGGAGAGCACGAAGGAAGGGCAAATAGAACCAGGAACTTAAGGCATTGTTCAGTTTTCCTTATCACAGTTAAAACTGCTTGATAAGAAGGAGGACTGGGAATTGTATCAGTATAAAAAGAATGATTCGGGTAAACATTGTAAGCAATTAAACATGCAAGGTACAACTTTATTGTTTGATATTAATTTCTGGCTTTCTCTCTGGGAAAGCTGATGACATACTCAAACCTAATTTATGGAACCAGTGTTTGGAAGCTCAGGTTTTAAGTTCTTATTGGTTATTGATAATAAACAAACTCTTAATAAGGCAGAGAAGTCACACATGATCTCTACTTCAACTAGCATTAGGCCTAGAAAAATATTTAGTCATAATTTTAACATTCTAATTTCAGAGAAATGTTAAAAAATAAGTAAATAAAACATGTGTAAGTTTAGTTAGCTAAAAGAAGATTTTAGTACTTGGAAATGTAAGCATAGCAATGAAACATCATAGAGTCACAATTTCCCATCAGTACCCCCACATAAAATACCCCCATATATAAATGGGCGCCGTGGGGAACAACTATTAAAAATTTAGCATATGACAGGCCAGAAGATGAGAAAAGTTAATTACATGGAACATCTCATTTAATTCTCACAACATGTTCATAGTATTGATCCTGTTACTATTATTCCCATTTCACAGAGGAAGGAACTGACAAGTTAAATAACTTATCCAAAGTCACCCACCTAGCAGGGGAAGAGGTGGAATCAGAAGCAAGGCAGTCTGATTTCAGACGCAGGGGGAAGCACAGAATGAATCCATCAAGTCCCACAGTGATGTGCAATGTACAACATTAAAAGTACAGTCCATGGCCCCTGCTGGAGTCTGTGCAGAGACAGGATAGGGAATGTGCAGAGCTGAAACCCATCCCTGACTTCACCTCCCCTCACCCTGCAGGCCTTGGTCGGTCCTCACAAGGAGCATCAAATAATCGGGTGGTTGATTTCTCCTCTGACCTCTCTCCTCCCTTCAAGTAGCAGGTTCAAAGTGACCAGAAGGACAGCCACAAGAGCAGACTGGGACAATAGTTGAGGCAGCTCTTCTCTGCCTATCACCCTATGAAGCTGAGGATGTTTCAGGACATTGTCAGAAGTAGGCCATGGGGAGGCAGGGCCTGGGCTTAGATAAGTGGTTCTGAGGAGGCCTCTCTGTCCATCAGTGTCACTGTGCCCTTAAATCTCATTATTCAATCATTGAACGGAAGGAATACATCTGGAGAAATAAGAATGAGAACTAAGTCCTACATATTAGTAACTGCAGGTGGCTGTTCAAAGCACTTCACGTACACACCTCCCTTTGTCCTCATCCAATCCTGTGAGGTAGGTTTAGAGGTGACCAGCTTGTCTTCATTTGCTTGGAAGTTCCTTAGTTTGAGCAAAGTCCTGTATCCCAGGAACCTCCTTAGTCCCAGGCAAACTGCGATGGTTGGTCCACCCCAGGTAGGTACTATTACAGATAAACAACAACAAAGGGCCAGGGAAGTGACTTGCTCATTTTGTTCCCCCCAAATTCATATGTTGAACCCTAATCCCCAATATGAGGGTATTAGGAGATGATTAGGTCGTGAAGCTGAAGCCCTCATGAATAGGATTAGTGCCCTTACAAAAGAAACCCCAGAGAGATCCCTTCCTCCTTTAGCCATGTGAGGACACAATGGGAAGATGGCCATTTAGGAACCAGGAAGGCGAGTCTCATAGGACACTCAATCTGCTGGTGCCTTGATCTTGGACTTCCCAGCCTCTGAGAAATAAATTTCTCTTGATTATAAGCCACTCAGTCGATGGTAATTTGTTACAGCAGACCAAACAGACTAAGACAGTTAAGGTTCTTTATCTCTTTCTTCCTAACATTTTAAGAATATATTCTGCAGGATATCCATGAACCTGTGTGACAGGAAAAAATGGGTGAGGTAGTGGGTGTGAGGTAGGGAGTAGAACAAATGGTGAGCTCCAGTTCCAGGAATGAAAACGACAGAATGAGGCAATTACCACAAGAACTTCTAAATATGGAGTCAAAGAGGGGCCAGGATGGAAGGCGTCTAGACATTTTTGACACTTCAGCAAAAACCACAACAAATCATATATACTGTGTAGAAAATCTCTTCTGTCTCCAACTCATTCGTTTATTCATTTATTTAATATAATAACTACTTAGTGAATACCTAACATGTGCCAGTCAAAGGGGATACAAGAGTGAACAATATAGATACAGGGCAGCTAGACACATGGAAATTATAGTTGGTAGGGAAATACGACCACTACTTATTATTCATGCCAATCCTGGCTCTTCCCACACCCCCTGGGCGTAGAGGACAGCTAATTTGTGTGACATTTGCCGATTTGTGATGTAAACAATTTCCCCTGTGGCTTACTATAAGCTGCCAAGTTGATAACAATTGGCTCACAAAATTCCTGAAAATGTAACAATCATCTCTCCACGCTCAGCACACCACTGAAACTATCCCTCATTTCACCCACCCTACCCTCACACGGTTAACAGTGGGAATTACTATTCCTTACGAATTCTAAAGGCTCTGTGAACCAGGAGTGTGTTTCCATCATCGGGAGGGTAGCAGCAAAGTTGGGAAACTATCGGGTAGCTTGGGTTTTCGCCCAAAGTGACAGAAGTGAAGGCCAGGGAATTGCGTAATACTCCAAAGCATATTTGGGGAGCCCTAAGGGAAGAAAAGCTCAAGCAAACTCAGAGCCTGCTACCATGTTTGCCCGAAAATGAGACCTAGCCGGACAATCAGCTCTAAGGCATCTTTTGGAGCAAAAATTAATATAATACCCGGCCTTATTTTACTATAAGACCCAATCTTATACTAATTTTTGCTTCAAAAGACGCCTTAGAGCTGATTGTCCGGCTAGGTCTTATTTTCAGGGAAACGGGTAATAATCTGGAGGTGTACTGCTGCTCCAGGACATGGACACCTTCAGGAAGTCTGATTTCCCCACAGTTTAGTTTTACTCTTTCAGGCCAATTTTATCATGTAAGAGCCTTACCTGAGCGATCTAGCATGGTGATCCATGCATGCAGGTCAGTAGATAATGCCGGTCTGCATTTTCCTGAGAATATAGCCTTCAAATTGTTATTAAGTGGTTTGAACACAGAGCAGAAGCTGGATTCAGGAGGGGAGAAACTTTCTTGGAGAGAATGTAGGTGAGAACCTACAAAGCCGAGTGCAGAAACCACCAAAACCTCGTGAATCCTGCTTCATACTGTTGCCTGGGGCTGGTGAAATTGGTACATTTTGAGCTATCAACAGATAAGGTGATAATGATATTAAAAGCTGGTTAAAAAATAATGTAAGGTAACTTGGAAGGATTTTTTTCACCTCCTATCTTTTCTAATAGGCCTGCAAATGGCATTTGACAGTAAATAAGAGTTTATAGCTATTATGACTCCCACGGAGATTAAAGGCTAGCCTTGGAGATGCTCTGCAGAATTTAGCAGCATGTGTGAAATTACTTATGGCAATGCTTCTCGTTTTTGAGAATTTTATGTATTTTTTTTACTTTTTAAACCACGATGTGAGACTGAATTCTTCCTAGACATAGGAAATCCCTTCACCAGATTGCTTTTCAGTTATAGCACAAAACTTTCTGCCCACCTAAGAAAAAACATTACAAGCGATGTTTGGCACTGCATCCGAGTTCCCGAAGGCCTGCTAAATTGGAAATTATTTACATAATGCTTCAAAGCATGTGATAATCAGAACATGTTGCAAGTTTATACTGAGAAATTGGTAAAATGAGTTAATGGTGACGATATATTTAATTATTTCATTAATACAGAACATATAAACAAAACTCAGTACTTTAAGACTTTTACTTGATAAATAGTGACCAAAAAACTCCAACAAGGGGATGTGATTGGACTTCTCCTCGTCAGCTCAAGAATGATACCGTATCTAACCCAAGGGAAAAGATGGTGGTGAAGGAGAGGAAATGCAGTTTCACTGTGATGTTAAGGCTGCTAACATTTCAATACAGTAGTTTATCACCATCTGTTCGCCAATGACGTTCACATAATGTTCAACTGATAAAACAAACCAACATACAGGCTCTTTTGAAACAGTACATTGTAGAAAATTTTGGGCAAACTGTGATGACTTCCAAAACAGTCTCAAATTCATTTGAATAAAAGAATATGTGAATATACTTTAATCCATGGCCCTGTCCTTTTTCTAATTCCTGCTTATAGGACCTACTTTCTTTACTTCTTTCCTGTTATTGGGAATTACAGTTTGACAACATATCAATTACACATCAAGATTCAGTTACTGTTTTGTTTAGAAGCTTAGATTTTTCTCTTTCTCATAGATTTATTACCACACCACCCTCAAATCTTATCCCAAATGACATTGAGTGTCAATACTCAAAGATCCTAAGTTACTAATTAAATTAGGTGAAAGGAATCAGAGACCTACAGAAAAATGATCTCATCAAACTAATTCTAATATCTAATTTGACTATTTTTCCTTTTCTTTTGCTTTCTTTAACTTATAAAATCAACATAAACCCAATATTAAAGAAAATTTTGGGGGAAAAAATACCACTGTCCTAGATACCAACATAATATCTTTCAATTGTGCATTTGCCATTGCATTGTTCAGCCTGATGCATGTACATTTTACATAGTTGCAATTGAAGTACATACTCAAATTTGTATTACTTTGATTAGTTTCATGAATGTGTTTTAGTGGTTATTTCCTATTTGTTTGTTTGTTTGTTTTTTGTTTTGTTTTCTCCATTGAATATTCAGCTAATACCTAAAACAGTGCCTGGCACATAGTAGGTGTCATAAATAAATACTTTAATAAAGAATGGCAGGAATGTCCAAGTGCCCAAATATTCTTTAAAATATAGAAGGGACTATGTTTTATACTAAACTGGATCCCTTTGGGTTGCAGGTAGAGCAGAGGAGCAGTTGTTGCTCAGGAGACAGAGTGTGAGTTAATGAATCATTCCATCCTTTGCACTTTCTTCTGAGATGTTTCAAGTCTCTCCTCGGGCAGGATGCCCCAGCCTCAGGCCTGCCAGTAGGGCTTGGGCTTATTTTTGAAGACTGTGCGTGCATTGATCTCCAAGGGGACAAGGAAGAGGTTCTTTCTTTGCAATTCGTCTTTGCTTTCCTCTGATAGTGAGCGTAAGCATTCCACACTGTTGGCAGCTAAACAGGACAGCTGATGGGAGAGGGCTGAGAGAACTCCATCCCATTTCAGTGTGGTGTAGCACGGAAAATGAGGATGGGCTTTATTTACCTGAATGGGCTACACTGTCCCCTAGGCCAGTGTAACTCTTCGCTTCGAGGTGGTCTGTTGGTCTCCTACCTAAGGAGGCTGCCTAAGTTCCAGCCCACTGCACAGCAAGACGTACGCGTGTACTAGAATCGTGGTCACAAGAATAATCCTCTATGCTTTCTCCCCTCGCCTGGTCCAGTTAGAGGTGTGCGTACTAGGAAAGTCGGTAAACTGTTCTGAAAACTTTCTATTGAACAAAATAGCTCAATTGCATTTCAAATACCATCTTACTGGACTGACCAAATTAATGTAATCTTTCCTGGTTGTTTATTAGAAAGAGCCTAGACTTTGGATTTAGACAGATCTGGGTTCAAATTCTGGCTCTGCCATGTAATACATTGGTTATATGACTTATGTCACATGAATGGATTTCTTGGCACCTGAATGTTGTCCCATCTTGGAAAATGGGAAGAATCATTCTAACATTGCAGGAATTTGTGATTATCATATGATATGAGATCATAAATGTGATCATTTGAGGTAGTATTAATAACATATAGTAAGCAATCAACCTGAGTTTTCCCTTCCTTTCCAGAGATTAGCTAAGGCCCTGGGACAGTTTGCTTCTTTAAGCAGAGCTCTTTGCTTTATGAGGGACAGCAGTCTTCTAGTTTTAAAATGGTCATAGAAAATCGAAGACTACAGTCATTTCAGAAATTTTAAAGGTTTGCTGGAAGTCCCTAATGCCCACTGTTACTTTGTATTTGTATGAGACCAATTTGGAGACTTGATTATCCCTACTGCCGCGTGTGCAGCCGATCTGATGAAACACTGGGCTCTCCCAGAAGCCAGATCCAAGGCCTCACATGGTAACTTACACACAGCGAGCAGCCCAACAGCACATGCCACACAGCTCAGATTTCCACTGATACAATTCAACCCTAGACATAAATTACACGGAGCTTACAAGGCAAATGAAACACAATCTATCAAGATGGAATCACCAAGCTTGCCCCTCACAGCCAAAATGGATGTGATTGAAACAAGTTTCTTTGCAGATTCTTATTTCGGATCCTGACATTTTTCCTACAGTTTGTTTAAAAGTTGTCTGAAGTAACTGAAAAGTAATTGTATTTTTTGGCAACAAAGGATCCCTAGGAAAGCACTTAAAATGCAGCAGCTGCTGGCATAGGAAGAGGAGACCTCACTTGATTATGGATATTCTGCCAGAGATTTAAAAGTATTTTTGTATACTAAAGAATTGCAACTGAATTATCTTACTTTATGCAGATAACACCTCCTTTGCCTTCAATACAAGTTGCTGATAATTTACCAGTCTACCAAAAATTTTTAACCAGCCTAGTCTTCTCAGAATATATATGAGGTTTTAAAAAAGTGAGCATAGTCAATTATCAAATTGTTTGATCTTTTCCCCATCTGATAGGTGAAAAAAATGTATCTCCTGGTGGTAACTACCCTGCCAGGTGTGAACAGGTCCTCAGCTCTCTTCTCTAGCAACCCTGTATGTCTCCATGGGAGGAAAGGTGCTAGGTTTGGCAACTGGCATCCTGGCATCCTGGCAGCTGCTGTTGAGTTCCGTATCATGTCCGCAGCTTCCTGTGGGGCCTTCCAGCAGTGGTGCAGATGGTCTTCACACTCCCATGTGGGTTACGGAAGGACTGGAGACAGGGCAGCAGGGGCCAGGTGTATAGTGTGGGCCCTGTTATGTGTCAGGGCCATACCAGGGAGGCTCAAGTGAAGAAATGTGCCTCCTTCAGACTCTTTCCTTGCCTCCCACCAGCATCTATTCGTTACGATTACAGGTCCATCATGCCTGCAAAGTGTGTTTCACCCTTCTTGTGTGCTGTAGGTGAGTAAGAGAAGTCAAAAAGGAGATACCCTGCCTTGAGACAAGGCAGTCTTCAGGTCACGCTTTCCCATCACCCGATCATAGGCAGGTGGATGACAATATTCTACAGCACTCATTGGCAAAAGCATTAGTTATTGAATTTCTCACATTAACATAATGTCACTGTTCTGCTAGGTATGTGACTCACTATATTCTCGTTCCTTGACATGTTAATTTCTTTTTCCCGAATTCTTCTAAGTTTCACTCTAAAATTGATTGTTCCCTTCATCAGCTGACGCATCTTAGCATCCATTCTTTTGCCCTGACCAAAAACTATTTTCTCCTCCTTGCTGCATAAGTATTTATCAATAAATTTGAGGAATCACCTTAGCTTTTACTAATTCATTCACTGAACGTTATTGAATACCTACCTACCTACTACATGCCAAGCATTGTGCAAGGGTCTAGCAGTAATGAAGAGAAATAAAATATTGTACCTGTTCTCAAGATGCATATAGTCTGGGGCTACATTTCTTAAACATCATTGCAGAGAAAACATGTTCCTGTAGTCTCTCTCTCTCTCTCTCTCTCTCTCTCTGATCAGACATATTTGGAAAGTGCTATATACAGGGTACATCAGCACATTAAAAGCACTGTGTTTTTGGCGATAAGGAAAACCCTAAGATCTTAGATTTCATAAATAGGTTATTGAATTCAGAGTGTTTTAAGAAGAGAATGTATATTATGTATTTGAAAGAATTGTATGTAAGTTCAAGTTCTACATTATTATCGCTTTTCATATAATTGCATTGAAGGAATTCTGAACACCTACAAGAAAGGATTAAAGGATTGCCATAACAGACCACCTTTCCCTGAAACCTTTTCACTGTGCCCCACCAGTGTCCTCCTAATTTTTGAAGTTCTCCAAGCACTGTAAAGTATCTGGGCCTTTGTTGTAATTAACAAAATCTCAGGAAGATCATATCGCTAGTTGCCTGGTGTGAGTTGGAAGTAGGAGTCCCCATCCTTTTGGGGGAGCAAAGCTTACTGTTTTCTAATTCCCTGACCTCACTGAGGGATTCCTGGTAGCATCTGGCTCTGTCACTTTCCTGCTTTAAATACTCTTGAGCAGCTGCCCCTCACAGCAGGGTGGCTGCAAGTGACTGGCTGTGGATCCCTGTTGTAAATGACAGCTGCAGGATGATTTTGGTCATGGCTGCCAAGCAGCAGAAGTTGAGTGAAAACATTATAGAATTTTTATTATTCACAGTGGCAATGTGTTCATGGCCAAACAAAGAGGGCACCAGTTGAATACAGAAAAAAAAAAAAAAATTGGATCTGCTTTCTCGAAAGCTTCACTGATGTCCTTTCATTGCCAGAAAATTGAACGAGAAAAACGAAACTGAAGACACATTGACTATTTCAGCCCTGGCCTATTCTGCCTAACTTATACATCCTTGGCCTGAGAAACAGAATAGTAACACTACTTCTCACACCTCTCATTTGTGGAACATTTATCAAGTGCCAGACACCACAGTCTGTAACAGTTATCTGAATTTCTCCTCCACACACACTTATGAAATAGCTGCTTTTTTTTTTTACAGATGAAGAAATTGAGATGTTTAGAGGTGCTGAGAGGTGACCTTGCCCAAGGTCGCCTAGCTATTAGCTTATGAGACAGAGACTCACTCTGAGACCTCTCCAACAGGGACTTCGTGGAAAGGCCATGCCATTGACTAGGCGAGTTTCTCAAGTCCAAGAACAGTGGCTGTCATTTAAATAGACATGCCTTTTCCTAGCACTCTGGTCAGGTTATAGCACTAGTATATGTACGAGGTGGCATTTGCAAGCAAAGATGAACAATAGGAAATGAATTTAGTGATTGAATTCCATTTTGACTGCTAAATTTCAGTGTAAACTATGCCTGCTTTCCCCTTCAGTAAATAAAGCTGAAGATATTAAGTGACCTTCGTGGACATGAAAATGACTACCCGGCATATTCCAATTTCATAGCTTCCTTTATGATTAAGGTCGCTTGATTATTTTTTTGTTTCTGTATCTCTAGCACCATTTTGTCCCCTGACTGTACTGACTGAAATGAGGAACAATCATTCCCTAGTCCCCCCGCTGAGGGAAAGGGTGGGGGAGTGGTTTTTATATGTGAATTGGGCCTGAAGTTTGTGGAATCCAGTCATTATGGAAGGCAAAGCTTGGAAAAGTCACAATTGCTGTGGAAATGGAAAACCCTGGGAGGGAAATGCAGTTTGGGTTTCCATCTATGTTGAAGGTATCCTATTAGTGCTAAGAAGTGCATTTCTTTGCAGTGCTTTTCTCTCTGAACACATATTAGGATTTTCTATATGGCTGCTCAAAGACTTTCTTTTTCTTTCTTTGAGAGATTAAAAAGGGATTTGATTATGACAGAGCTCAGCTCCAGCGTGAGAAGTACAGTGATGCCCTGTTCTCTTTCACATGGCTCTCAGAGAAAAGAGATTAGAGGCCGTTCTATTCATCTTCCGGCCACTATAGATGGGTTGATGGAGCTATCAGAAGGTCTTCAGAAGACCTTTTGACTGCGAGATCAGAAATTACTTCTCTGACATTGTGAGGTAAGGCCCTCTGTCCAGATGTCGTTGTATTTTTCTCATCTTCCCAGTACCCATAACTCCTCCTGATTTCTTCATCACCAAGTTTTGACACAGAAGTTTCTTTTTCAATAAGGCTGAATGCTCCGGGCTGTTGCTTACTATTCTCACTGCAGCCCATGCTAAGGTTGTGGTCAGTACCTGAGATAAACTTTTATTAGAGTGTTTCCATTAAGAAGCTTCAAGGCCATTATGTCAAGGGATGAGACACATCTATCTTGTTCTGATTTAATTGCAGAAAGGAAGTTTGGTTTTATGTGCTGTAAAGCTGCTTTCGGGGAAGATAGAACTTCACATCTCTAGTCACAGGGTTTCATTTTGTTGAAACCTTCAGTTTCTCTTCACACTGCTGAAATTATAATGCAGTTTCACTTTATGAGGCTCCTGCCATGGTGGCTACAGTCACTGCCTGGTTTTCCAAATGGACACTGACACGTACAATATGAAGTGCTGGGAGGCAGCTCGTGGCAGCAGTTCACAGGAGCTGCACACTCTGTCTTACGAGACTACTTCGTAAAGGTTCATGAAGCTGCCAGGGAGATTTTTGTGCCCTCCCTGACCAAATTGCTTTCTCCTTAACAACAGCTCCCTGGAGCCACCTTCACCCCCTTATCGTGTCAGCCTTAAGTCCTAGGCCACGGTGCTCTGATGGGCTGTTCGCCTCTAATTGTTCCTTTTAAGCCTTTTCTCACTTTCTTAGCCCAAGTCAGCATAATGTTGGCCACTTGACAAAGGATGACCCAGGTGAAGGGAAGTCAGTGTTCTTGCCTCCTCTCCCATTCATCCAGGTGTTCAGTTTGAGTGCTTCCCAAGCCCCAGGGTCTTTTTGAGAGAAGCCTGGGCTGAGGCAACCGTTGTTGCCGCTGCTACGTGTCCCTTGAGCACCATCTTGCTCCCTGACGGGCACTGACTGAAGTGAGATCAATCAGTCATGCCCCAGGCCATTGGTTTGCTGAAACAGAATTACCACTTCATTTGTTTTATTTTTTTCCCAAAAAGAATTTTTCACTGGAAAGCCAAGTGAAGAGGAAACAAGTACCAAAGCACAGAACCTGACAACCTTTGTCTTGGCCGTTTGCGCTTCAGAATTAGTGTTTCCTATTGGACAGGCCACAAAGGTCTATTTCTTCAGATAATGAGAAAAGATGATTGCCACACATAAAGTGTATGACATCAGCCCCACTCATCTCTCAAATTTCTCTTAGTGCCTCCCTAAGATGTGCCGGGGAAAAGCCCTTTCCATATCCATCTTTAATCATAAAGTGATAAAATTATACATTCTACAAATATATCAGATGTCATTTCAATCTAAGTATTAGAAAATGGGTTCTCCCCTCCCATCCTCCCAAACATGAGCCTTTCCATTTTATTTCATTTAACGGGGCTTCTCTGGCACTTTGAAGTTAGTTCTAGTCCACCCTTTGCGTCAACTGAAACCCTAAATCTTTCATAAGATCTTCTTTGTTGACAAGCCTGGCTCTAACTCCCCTGTATTACTTAGATTTCAATTGACTGGTCCCAATAATGGAAGAACCTTTAAAGATGTCTATGTCAGTTCTTACTTCATTCCTATAAATAATCAGGGGGCTCCATCATACATAAAATGCACGTGTGTGTTCATGTGTTGTTTAATGTTCTACGGAGATTTTCTACTCCTTAAGGGCAAGGACTGTGTGTGTTTAACAGTCTAGGACTATGACATATGCATCTGGCCACTTAGAAAACACGATTTAATGATAATGCTGTGGTATTCTAGAATTGGGAGGGACCTTGGCCTTCACTTGGAGTCAGTACTTCAGAATAATGAGTTATTTCCTTTTAGGCACAAGAGATTGACTCTAGGAAGTTAAGATGTTTAGAGATAATACCATTTTGAAAAAGCCAAAAAAGCTGCTGCATGAGAATCAGTGTGAGAATCTATCCCTCTCATAAAATTCCATAATATCTGTACCTCTTTATGACAAATATTACCTTCTATTGTAAATCATAGTTGAAGATACAGACATAAGATCCCTGAGGGCAGGATCCCTGTTGAAATCATCTTGATATATTCCTTATATTCACATAAGCCCAGAAGTCTTGAAAACATTAAGTATCAGTGAACTTCTACTGAATTAATGGAGATGTGATAGGCTGTGGTACCATAATGGAAGGGGTGTTGGTGGAACTGGCTTTACATGATATGCTGTCTGTGTACTTGGTTTGGGTCCCCTTTCTACAGGTGAAGGCCCTGTACTACACTCTCTTGCTCTCTTCACCCTCTCCCTGATCTCTATGTGAAGGGTCAATTCCTATACAAAAATCTCGTCAATGTTATTTTCATCTTATTAACTATAAATGCACATGGTGTGGAACTAATCCTTACTTCATGCTTTGTTCCTTTCTCTTTATCCCTCTCCTTTTGTTCTTTCTTTCCCCCTCTTTCTTTCCAGCCCAACCCTTTCTCTTCTGAAATCCTTCCTCCCACACTGATTCACTTCCTACAGTGAAGAACATCAGAGAGACAAGAAAGAGATAAAATAGATAAATACATATATGGAGAGGGATGGACTATGCAACAGAGTTACTGGTCCTGCCTTTATTCTATGTATATTTTAATGCCCATTTCATAGGATATTTATTCAGGTGACTTTTTTAAAGAGCAGTTCGTTTTCATAATAGGCTTTCCAGTTGAGTGGTTAAATGCAGTATAAAACGACAGAACAATTATGGAATTTTCAATATATTCCTACATAATTGAGACAGTTCTAAAAACTTACTTCCTTATTTCTCTTCAACGTTTATTAAGTACCAACTGTGTGTATGCCCGGCAACATGCAGGACACTGAGCATACACAGCTGTTAAGACATGAGCCTCACCCTTAATGAGCTCTACCAAGTGGGAGGGTGAAAAAAAATGAGAAAATTGCACCTTACAAAAGCCCAGGACAATATTAGCTCTTCAAGTCAGATGTTCTAGGAACTTTTATTCTTTCGTTGGAAAGTAGTGCATGAATCTTCTTTTCCAGCATGAAGGACAAAGAGAGACACAGAGGGAGACAAGCTCTCCACCCCCAATGTCATTTCAAACTTATAACTGTTAATATAATACCTACTTGCTATTATTATTTTTACTAATCACACAGAGAATAGAAATAATGATGTCATTGGACAGTTTCTACTGTGCTCTTACAGTTTTACCTTTTTAGTTTGCTCATTGGTCCTGAATCCTCACAGAGCATCCGAATAGGCTGAGCAGCTTCTAAATAGACCCACCCCCAGAGATTCTGACTGAATCGTCTGTGATGTAGGGAGGTTTTCAATCTCTGGGTGATTTTAGTGTACAGGTGAGGTTGAGAAATGCTGATTGAATTGGTTGATTATTAATTAGTTGGATTTCCCACCCCCACCCCCGAAAAAAGCAAATTTATCAAAAATAGCCATAACAATAATAAAGGAATTTAAATAGAAGGGGTTGGGGTTTTAGAATTAAAGCTTTTTTTCCCTAAAATGAGGAAACAAACTAGTGCTTTAGGAAACCAAGTTCTTGACACAAATTCTGAGAGAAATTTTCATGCTTGATGACAAATTAAGGGCAGTTTTTTGTTATTGTTTGTTTGTTTTTTCAAATCATTTTATTGAGGCTTTATTGAGTCATATTTCATGTATATAACTTGGTGGGTTTGGAGATAAGTATACATGGTAATACCATCACCACAATGAAGGCAGTTCTTTAAGAGATTTTAGAGATACGGTTTTAAGGTGTAGCCCGGGGGTCTTCAAATAACTCATAGACAGAACTTAGTATATGATACTGGAAGAGTAAACATGTAACATTATCCCTATATCTCATACCCTAAGGATATTACCATTACAGCTCTTCCTAAAAGGTAGTATTCGGCACACATAGATCCTACTCCCCAAAGAGGGCCTGAAATGAAATGATCTTGTCACTGCTAATTCATTGGCTTTAGAAAGCATGTAGCTGAATAGGGGGTAAGGGTATTTTATGATGAGATTAAGACATATTCTCCTCTATGTGGAAGGGAAGAGATATTCAAAATCCAAGTCGAGTATTTCTCAGGAAGCAGTTCTGAATTCCCTATATTACTTGAACCAGTGCTTAAGACTCCATTTTCCACACTGGAGAATAAACTAAAATAAATTTGGGCCTCAAAAGTATTTAGGCCCATGCTAAGCAGAGTATAAAAAAAATCTTTGTCATACATACTATATCTGTCTATATAAAGAGCTCACTGAAACCAATAAAAAGTCAAAACACAATAGAAATGGCGTCAAAGGTCAGTTACAGACAGTTCACAGAAAGAGACATACAAAATGGTTCTTTAGAAAACATGGAAAATTATCAACTTCACTTACAATAACAGAACTGCAAATTAAAATTAATCTGATATATCATTTAAAAATTTATCAGATTGGTAAAGATCCAAAAAATTATTTAAACTGTGGGAAAACATGCACTCTCTTATACATTACTGATGGGAATGCAAGTTGATAGACCTCTATGAAAGTCAATTTGTTGGTATCTAACAAAATTACAATCCACATAACATTTGATCAGGCAGTTTAGAATTTTAATGTGCAGGAATATACAATGTTACTATTGCAGAATTATTCGTAACATCAAAATTTGGATAAACCTAAATGTCTATGTAATAGTACCATTGTATGGTACATCCATAAAACAGACACTATGGAGCCATTAAAAAGCATGAGGGACTATTTCACCTACTGATTGTGTATAATCTTTGAGATACATTGTTAAGGAAATAAATAAAGCAAGGTGAACACGAGTATATAATGTGTTGCCTTCTGGTTCTTTTTGAATTTTCAACCACTTGAATGTAAATAACATACAAACAAATTTAAAAATAATGTTTCAGACTATTGTCAGTTGTTAAAAACAGTCACAAAAACAGGAAGTATTATTCCTTCATGAAATCCCACCCTAAGACAAAATGGCCCCCTTGTGTGCCTGGCTCCATAAATTCAAAACCAAGTCCTTTTTCATATTTACCTACTCTGTAGAAATATTAATTATTGACCACCCCTACATTGGAGAATGGGAGCAAAGACCACTATTAGAATTCAGCTGCTCTAGTTAATGGGAAACTCATTCCTCCCCACCACAAGCCAGGATTGAACACATTGTCTTCCAGAGAAGCTCTCCCACATACTCCAACTTCTCACTCCTTTCCCCTAACTTCTCATTTTTCTGGTCTTAGCCTACACATCTGTTCCTCCAGACAGTATTCCCTGACCCCTCCCCCAAGCATGCTGGGTTGGGTTTCCTTTCCACATGCTCCCAAGTACCCCTTAATCACCATCAGAAGGATCTTTATACTTTTGCACTGCAGTCACCTGTTAACTTGTCTTTCTTCCCAAGACTCTTAAGTTCCCTAAGGGGCAAGGACTGGATCTTACTCACTCACTGCTGTATCCTTAACATCTGTCACAGAACCTGCCCCTTACTTTGCACTCAATAAATATTTGTTGAATGAAAGAATTAGGGACAGTTTCGTTATCAGAGATCCCTCCTAAATCAGGATAAAGAAAACCATGCTCTCAGTATAAGTTCTTCCTCATATTTAGAGAGCAGGGAATATAAGGGGGGAAAATACTGAATTTCTCAAAAGAATAAAATAAATCCTGCGAAGCCATTATAATGTATATTTATCAAAAGACAACTGTAAGCACATCTGTTTTTTAGGTTGTAAAAAGCGCTATCACTTGTCTTGATTCAGGCACTTGCATTTATTTCTCTGTTTCTGGGGGTGGGGGTGGGATGTTGGCAGTGAGTCCTGCTTCCACTCTTCTCCCCTCCCCAGGATAACTCAGGGAATCAGGTGCCCTGTCTCTGAGCTAAGAATTGGAGTATAGTCCTCACGATTTTTGTATCCATTTTGTTCAAACAAATGGACCATTCATTTGAAGCTTCGTATTTTCGGAAGTTAAATAAATCTATGGGAGAGCACTTAAACTTAACATTCAGAATTATAGTCAGAGGACCTGTTTTGACTCCAACCAAAATTTATGCATCAACAGACCAATTGCAAGTCATGACAGGGCATGAAGCCAGTGTCTCATCCTTTCAAACTTTAGTGTTAACAGTAATCCTTGAATTTTATGTTTATATACACGTGCACACTGCCCAAATTGGCTGATCTTCCCTACAAAGCTGGTGAGTGTGTATGACTAACCAGTGACGTTAGGCATGGCCAGAATAGATGAGAGACCTGGGTAGATAGAAGCTGTGGTGCCCAGAGCAGAAATTCACATTCATAAACTCTTTCTGACATCTATTTTTATAATTAAACTAAATATATTAGGGAGGGGAAGGACATTTTGTGGATGAATCCTTTGCTATACTAAGAACATCTTGCCTTCCTAAGAATAGACTTAGCTCAAAAGCTAACCTTTGAATTGCTAGTTTACATATGGTGCTTCAATTTAGAAAGGCTAGCTTATGTTGGTGCTTCAACTAAAGCATGGGATTTCCTTAACTCTCATTGTTTTTGAAATTTCTATTTCTTTAGACGGGAACTTTCCAAACTAACTGAACTGCCCTCTCTTGGTTGACTTTTTTCTTTGCAATGGGAATGCAGTGGAAAAGATTTGGGATGTCTTTATTTCCACCAAATAATCAAAACTACCTTTCTTTCAACCAATTTTACTTTCTCCCCCTTCTTCCCTTTACTTTCAGCCAACTTTTGGTATTGATTTTAGCTACTGCCAGAGGGTAGGCCTGGAACAAATGAAGAAAATGCCTGGCTCTTTCCTCTCTGCTCTAACTCATCCCTCAAAAGAGTCTGGCTCATGCTCTCTAGACCTTGGCAGGCAGGCTTGTACCTTCTTCTTTCGCACTACCCCTGCAGGAATTTGTACATTCCCTACGAGTTGAATAAGTGATTTAAAACAAGCAGTGTGATGGTTGAAGCTTGGAGCAGAGCCTATTATGAGTTGAAAAGAATTCCCAGCTGTGTTTCACTAGTCCCGATCCCAGCTGCAACAGTGCACAGGGGACTCTGTTTCTTAAGCCCTGGATGTATATGTACATATTCACCTCAATGCATAGGAGTGCATGACTTTGAAGCAGTTGGGAAGCCCTGAACATTAGAGATGAATTAATTTTCTTTGTGAGACAGACCTGAGTATCTACAAGTACACGGTAAATACATCATACTATTTATTAAATTGTAAAGATTCTCGGCATGATTTCAAACATCAGGGGCATCAAAAGCATGGGTGTTCATGTCAGAGCAGGTAAGGGCATGGAAACAAAGAAAAATAATTCAAGGTAGGTCAAGGAGTACCAGCATACACTGAAAAAAAAGAACAATGAGGTTTAAAGTAGATTCAAGATTAGTGTGTAAAGGAACTCCTCTCTAGTTTGGAATAACAGAGTAAGTCTGAGTTTCCTTCTTACTGGGGGGGGGGGGGGAAGGAGGAGGGGGGAAATGATTCTCATGAATATAGGCTGAATTTCTCCTTAAGGTTATACTTAAGCAAGGGGGAGCTAATTATACAGACATGAAAAGGAGAATTTAGAAGTGGGGTGTAGAGAGAAGCCAATGCTTTTCTAAACAAATTAGAAAACTAACACTTGGGGCATCCATCACTTTTCACTGGATTAACAGCCAGTGAAGATCAGGAGCATAATCCAAAGACAAAGTCACAGGTCCAGGAATGCAGTCTCCAACTTTCTTAGATAGTGCTTATCTGATCCTCAATAAGGTCCATCATTTCTTACTTTGGTCACAAAGTATAATCGGTCAAAGTATAAGCATCCAACGCAATATCCCTCATCATCATTCAAACAGGATGCCATTTGTATCTTGACCTGTATTTCTTATCATGTGGCACTGGCTATGAACTCATGTTGGGTTTCTGAGTACTTGATTGAATGACTCCAGATTTCTGTACCAAGCTTGGAATGCCCATTTTCCCCAGACCCTGGGCTTAATTGCTGCTTTCTTTTTCACTGACCCACATGAAGTCATCATTACCTGTCAATTTTGGACTTTTTGAAATGTTGCCCTGCATGAGATCACTTACATCCTCCTTGAAAACCTCGGTACGTGAAAGGAGTCATAACACCTAAAAAGCAAACAACAAACTCCTCAACAAATAACAAGGAGCATGCAGAGCAGAGGCTAAAGTGACTGAATGTCAGAACGTCCTCAGAAAACCTGGGCAGGATGGAGGAGGGGAAAAAGCAGTTTGGGAAAGATATTACTGTGCCTGGAAAGATGGAGAATGTTTCGGCCTAATTGCCCGCAATTTTCTCAGTCTTCATTATGCTCATTCACAAGCCTGGTATTATTTTGATGTCATTATTCTGCGGATGGCCTTGTTTTTATTTTTTAGGACACAAGAAAGGGACAAAAAGAATTTCTTCATGAGCCTGTCAGGCAAACTGTTCTCTTCTCAGAGGAAGAGAGTGGTTGAATCTATGTCAGCAGAACTATTCATTACACACAATTTCCCTCGAGCCAGAAAACCAGGGTCTAGGGTGTGACTTGCAGTCTCCTTGTCCTCAAGATCCATAATGGGGTCAAATTTGAGGTTTGATTCCTGAGTCTGTGTTGGGCCACAACTCCTTGGTGGCAGCATTTTTATGATGAAAGGGAAACGCACAGCGGACTAAGATTTAGAGCTTTGCTCAAGGTCAAAAGGGGCACCTCCTTGTGACAAGCTTCCTGTGAAAAGCTCAGGGCACCAGCAGAATCAAAGCTATTTGTTAAGGCATATCAGGCAGCCAAGAGCATCCATTAAGGTCTGTTTGCAGAGAATTTAGGGAATTAAAGTGAAATAGAAGATATGGCCCCTTCCTTTTAAGAGTGTGAAATCTAATGAAGGGAATAAAATCCACAGGCAAGAAAATGGGACAGTTACAAATGAAAATAGATAGGAACACTTACAGGAAAGCAGCAGAAGCATGCAAAGACAGTCACTGCTAATTGGACATGTACAGAGATATATATCCATGTGCTAAAACAGCCTGGACGTGGCTGAAAAAAACAAAAGCCAGTGGAGGTGTAACCTTCATAGTATGAAAATATGATTTTTAGAAAGATATTTCAGCCTCAGATCAGACCATTTGATGAGCCCCTCCCTCTCCTGGTTCTGGGTCCTATGTGTCACCCTCCACTATGTCTTGTGTTAAGAATGATTAGACCCGATGCCAGAGAGAAGAGGAAGCTATTTGGGTGGGGGTGGAGAAGGGGTTAAAGGAACGTAAAGGAGGGGGTCCCATGGAGCCTCTGCAGGCAATTGATAGAGTAGACAAGTGCAGCTCCCCAAAAAGCTAGAGTTGGGTCTCCATGCCTGTAGATGAGGCATGGGAATAAGTTAGCCAGACTAGAGAAACCCACCACACTTTGGATTCTGTCCAGTAGATTATTTTACTTGAATATAAGGTAAAAACTAAGAATAGTTATAGGGATTCTTTGTAACGTTTGCCTGGCTAAACGAAGGGCATAAGCCACTCTGTTACAGGCCCTCCCATAGCCCATCCCTGGTCTATACGTACTCTCAGTTCTTCCAGACTGGAAGATGGAGAAAGTCAAGGCAGACTATAAAGAATCAACCAACCCACTGTCCAGTAAAGAGGGCCGTTTGACTGTACTACCTGTTCCCCTCTGTCATGAGACAGAAGGCCCAGATTACAGAGATCTGGACAGACGTCAGTGTGAGGTGTGTGACAGAGAGAGGAATTGGCCTGATCTGGAACACGTGCAGAACAGCGAGCATGATGTCACAGATGTACCTTTGGTTACCTTTTCTGATGTATTGCTGGAACACCTTGCTGTACAGTTTGTTCCACAAGCTGGCTTTCAGTGAACAAACATTGCAAATTACGATAATGCCCTACCATTTTTATTTGCATTGGAATTGCATCCTACATATGATGCTTCGTCCCGTGCACAATCCCCCAGGTTTAAGCTTTGAAAGAGAAAGAAGAAGTCTGAAGAGTTCTCAGGCTATGGTCTCCTCTTTTCTGAGGCTTCACTGTGAAGTGACATTCTTTGTCCTAAACTCTAGGTGAGAAAATAATATAAAGGATCCCATGAAGCCTCTCCAAAAAGTTTCCATACAAACCCTGCATTATAAACCTTCACTCATTTGCACTAGACTAGGTAAGAATTTTGATATGGAAAAAAAAATTTAAAAAGAAATATATATAAACTAGTTGCTAAAAGTATTACCCAATTTATGGCCAATAAATACCCCAAGGAGACTTCAGAGACAGAGTTTTTCCTCTCCCATTTCCTTTTTATACAAAATCAATTATTTCAAACTATAAACATAGATAAAATTAATATCAACTATAATCAGAAAAGGTGTGCCGAAAGATTTAATTGCACATCCTTGAAAAGATACACTTATCAGTACTCCTTTTTATAAATTATTACTTTAAAAAATTACCTTTATGTTATCTTTCATGAGGTTTGCATTTTAGAAATCAACTTTTAATTAGTAATCTTTTCCTTACTAGGGATACCATGGGGTAAAGAACTTATATTAGTAATAAATGAGTGTTTTGCATCTTGTGCTTCTGCAAAAATGAACTATTACAAGTGACATCAGGAATGCAAAATGAATTGCAAAATAATAGTGGCAGAAATCCTAGAGATCTTACACAGAGGGTTAGAATTATTGCAAACGTCCTTTCTTATCTCTAGCAGCCTTCAAAGGATGAGAGCTTTGAACTCATGTGTGGGACCTACATTACCAAGACGAGAATTGTGTGCAGAGTAGATGTCAGGAAGTAGCCCAGAATTTATGTAATTTTCTTCACAATTACAATTTCTTGCTAACGATTTTTGGAAGAAAATGGGTCCTATGGAAAGTAACCTCACAGGGTGATCTGATCATAAATTCCTAACTGGGCAGGTCATAGTGGGTAGTCACGCCCCAGCCATCTAACATCTTTAGTAAAAGCTTTATCTTTGTCCTAAGCAAGCCCTGTCCATTGTTTCTGTGTCTAGGTTGACACACCTTTGAAATAAGTCAACCATCCTCAAAAGAACACATAACCTTTTAAACTAGCCTATAATCTGTTCCCTGCCTTGCATTCTCCCACCTCTATGTAATCTTCCTTAAGTTCCCTCCTTAATTTCAAATGCATAAAAGAAATTGCAAAATGGTTATTCTCAAAAGCACTGAGATCTTGCTCCCTGGGACATATCATCAGTTTGACTCAAATAAACTCTTATTAAAAAAAATCTCTACAGGTGCGGATGCTTCATATGTCGATAAGTTTGTAAGTGGATTCACAAGAGGTTAATTCTACAAAAAGCAGAAGGGAAATAACTATTAAAAACAGGACAATCACAATTCACCATAGGAACATTTGCCGACATAAAATTTTGGCCCAAGGTACTAATATTAAGCTGTGAATTACAGCCTTTAGTATGACTCTGGCCATCTACAATTAATTGAAAGGAAATCATTTCCTATTTAGGATTGCCACCCATCTAGAACCTAGAGTTAAAAAATAGAAAAGAGAAGAAGAGGAAAAAAACCTCTGCATACTAATTTCATGATCTTTTCTATTTTTAATGCCTCAGCCAGCTTAATGTAGCTCTAAGAAAATGAAATCTACAGGCTAAAAACTTAAGTTTGGCATTAATTCACTTTTTAAAAATTAAATTATTGATTCTCTAAACATTTGAGTGCTAATTAGCACTTGTCCTTGGGTTTGAGTCGTATTATGTGATACTGAGATGGTATCAAAACCAGGAAGGACTGAATTTCACTCCAAATTTTTTTCAAGTCGCTAAATATGGAGCATTTATCCTTTGGGGCCCTGTCTTCCACCCCACCCCTGCGGAGAGGTAAAGGGTGTAGTGGGAAGAAGCTAGGCCCTGGTGTCAGAGGGTAGAGGGTTCAAATCCACCCTGACTAGCTCTAGGCCTTGGGCAAATAATCCCTCTATGTGTCAGCTTCCACATCCACGTAAAGGAGATAATTCCCATCATACATACCTATCTTCAAGGTCATAATGAATATAGCACATGCAAAACTGACTAACAGAGGGTAGTACATCACTTGTTTGCCCACATTTCTACTCAAAAAGTTGTTTGCTCCCTTGCCAACAAAGAACAGTGAGCTAGTAGGGAAACCTCACTCCAAATAATAACAGATACAACTCCAACTGGTTTAAACAAGAAAGCACATTCATCAGCTCACATCAGCTGACACCTCTGAAAATCTAGGCATAACGTTAACGTCAGGCCTGGCTTAATACAGAAACTCGACTCCTGTCTTTGGGCTCAGTTCTCTGTATGTTGGGCTCTGTTGTCCTCTTGGCTGGCCTCACCCTCTGGCAAGCTTCCCTTGAGGGAGCAAGATGGGTGCAGCCCAAAGCCTCACATCTGCACACTGCCATCACCTGTGCAATGAGAACAGTGACACCATTGGAAACAATAGTAGCTACTCTCCATTGATCTGTATGTTAGGTGCCTTGTTTTCTTTTTCTTTATGTATATATTTAAGATGTACAACTTGATGATTTGATGTATGTATACATTGTGAAATATTCACTACAGTCAAAGTGATTAACTGCCATCTCAGGTGCCTTTCTAAGCTATGATACAGATTTGATAGAGATATAGTGGGAAGTATATATACTCCCCAATACAATCCATTGTCTCTTTTACACATGAAGAAACTAAGACACAGAGAGGTCCCCAAGGGCTTGCAGCTAGATGGCCATGCAAATAGGACTCCAACCCAGTCAGGGGCTAAATTTTGTGCTTATAACGTCTCTGCTGAGTTCCTCCTTCCCAGAAGCCATGAAAGAAGTCCATGAAATGGACTCTGATTGGTCTATGTGCCAAGAGGCACATGAACAAATTACTGTGGGCCCCTTGGTACAGGATGTGCTAATTGCTTAAAGCAGTTAGGACCCACCCTGGAGCTGAAAGTATGTCAGTCCATTGACAGCACCTGGCTGAGAAGGGTACAAGAGCACTTGTCAAAAGGGACTGTTAAGAGGGGATGGATAGTAGGCAGCAAACGATAAAGGTTCCCTAAAGGCATAAGGATATAAACTGTAGTTGAAGCCTCCCAATAAGCTTACACTTTAGAAGGAACTCAAAACAGATATGCAGGACCACAATACAAGGCACTTGACAACATTATTTATAGCGCTACAGCAGGTTGCTATACAGTGTCAGGGTGCCTACAGGTGGGCTCTGGCCAGAAAGGCCCAATTCCTTGTCTTCTCTTGCCATGAATTACTCCTTGTCTGTTCGCATGCATTCACTCGTCCATCCATCCATCCATCCATCCATCCATCCATCCATCCATCCGTCTATCCATTCTGCCATCCATCCATCCATCGGATACTAGAGCACCCACCTTGTATTATGCCTTAGTGGCACTGGTAGTTCTGGGATGAACAAGATGGGCACAGTTGCTTCTTCCATGGAGCTCACAGAACAGTGGAGGAGCCCCTGTTACAGTGACAGCATAACAAGCTGTTATAATAGGGAGCTGTGACAGGGAAAGTTCAAGTTGATGTATAAGCCTGTAACAGAGGAATCTAACCCAGGCTGGGGTCAGGAGAGGTTTCTAGGAAGAAGTGGCATCTAATTTGAGACTGAAAGAAAGTTGAAGAGTTGCTTAAACAAAGGTAGATAGAGATAGGACCTCAGAAACTGTCTTGTGGACACTCCACTGGCTATTTTTTTATGAATGGCCTCCCCTGGTCCTCACTGTCCTCAAAGCCTCCATTAGAGTTCTTCTAAAGAAATTTAAAAATATCAGGTTAATTGAATTGATTTACATATTCTTTGTGTTGGGTATGGCTGTGCATTATAGAATCATGTGCCTGAACCCTAGGGTTCCACAGAGGTCTCCGGTTCTGGGGGTGAAAGTGAGTGGTGTAGATGGAGGCTCCGTTGCTTATAGAGGTCAAAGAGGCTGAGCAGGGAGAATACTGGGCCTCCTTTCCCTGATTCGACCAGACCAACTCTGTTTTATTTAGTGGGAAATATTGGTATATATTATTGGAGGGCAAGGTTCTACTGCTTAAAACTAAAGTTGGAATAAGGTCCTAAGAAGTTCTGAGTAAGGGAATGAAACAATCCCAGCATTATTCGAGAAAAGTTAATTTGACAGCAGAATTTAGGAAGGAATAAGGCAGTAAAGATTACGGGCAGGGAGATCAATTAGGAGGCTATTTTAATAGTCCAAATAAAAGATAAGAGGCTAAACAATGGTTATGGTAATGGGCACGGAAGTATTGGTTAGATGAGAGAATTATGAAGATCAATGGCATGTTGCTTGAGGAGTGATTAGATATGGAGGGTGAAAGACAGCTGGAAATTACGGTGCTAGTGATGCCTTACTTGGAGAGATTTGGGAAGTGGAGATAGTTTGGGCAGAGTTCAATTTGAGGCATCCTAAGCTTTGAATGATACAACATGTGGAAACGAAGTAAGAAATCAAGTAGGCAATGTGTGCCCTTGCCTGGAAAGAGGAGCTAGGGAAGGAAATAAAGATTTTGGAGTTAACAGCTTAGAAGAGGTTGTTGACCCTTTGATAGTGAATAAGGTCTCTGAGGGAAAGTATACAAAGAAAAGAGCAGAAGGTTGACAATAGCAGCGTGAGAGAAGCTGTATTTCAAAGATGAGAGAAAGGAAGACAGCAGGAAACGGGGTGGAGAAGGAGTAGGATTCCAGGAGGAAAAGCGAATTGGAAAGAGAGCGTTTCAAGGTAGTCACAGGATGCCAAAAGATGGAGGCTGAGGATGCAGGCTGGGGGCAGGAACCTCCCACCTCTGTCCCTGCAATGGGAAGAGTGGTGTTCAGTGCACTGCACAGCTTATCATCACGGAGAGCCTCTGCCATACTGCCACATTTCCTAGAATCCTGCACCTACCCACATGTAGCTTCTGTGTAGCTCCTCAAGCTATACACCTGCTCAAGGCCCCTCCGCAATTTTAAAACCCAGTTGCTCTGTATTGCTTTCCTGCTTATGATTTTTTTCCTTGAATACTCAGTACCTGATGGTTGACATCTAGTTTGAATCTCTTAATTGCTAAACACTACTTAATACATCAACAATGAAACCATGCCAATCACAATAACCATAATAATGATCCATAACAGTTAATCATTACACCAAATCTCATTAACACCACTATTGCTTGTCATCAATGTGGACTTATTATATAGAACAGAAAAAGAGAAAAAAAGTCACTTCCCTTTCTTTTTTCAACGTCATGGATGGACTAGGTTTCCAGTCTAATTCTGGAATGTGTCTCTGTATGCCTTATTTGTTTTACTGAGGTCTCACCGAATTTAAGTGAAAGTGAAATCTTCGGTGCAGAAAAAAAACTTGATAGCACAAAAAGTATGCAGGCACATAATTAAGGAAATTTAGAGCTTCCACCCTCCCTTCAGGACCTCCCTACCTAGAGTCAAGTTATGTGAAAACAACTGCTTCCCTACAGGACTTTAAAAGTTAGACTGATCAAATATCTCCTAGGTCAGCCATGTTTATTGAGCACATGCTATGTGTGTGCACAGAAAGTATAAAGAATATGAAAGGGAAGCACCAGCCTTTGGCCACTCCCAGGCCTGGGGAAGGGCATGCCTGCTGCAGTGATGGTTATTATGGCATGAGATGAAGACAGGTGAGCTAAGATCTGCATCCTGTGCCCGTGCGTCCTAGGAGTGTTTTGTAATACCAGGCCATGGGCAGCAAAAGGCAGGGAGACCATCAGTCAGGACTTCTGGAGCCAAGACAAGGCTGGAGAAGAATGAGGGCCCTTGTGATATTCCTGGATTCTTTCGGCTCAAGTCAGTGTGGGTCACTCGGGACAGCATGGATGAGAGTACAAGACCGATGGCCCAGAGTCAGGCAGCAACTGGCCTAAATTAGCCCTTGTGGAGAATGGACACCAGTGGGCACAACCGGGAAGCCGAGACCTGGTGTCCAAGAGAAAACAGTTCCAGTCCCCATGTTAGAAATTCTTGGCATTGGTCCAATAAGCAAGAAGGGCAGGGGAGTTACTTGGTATTTAAACGTTAGGCAGAGTACAGTTGTCATCTGGAACATTTGTCTATTCGAGGCCTTCCAGGAGTCACTTCTAGTTCTCTCTTATCATATTTTGAAATCTGATTCCTGTGTCTTTTTCTCTTAGAGCACAGAGGGCAAGGCTCAGCCCCATCCCCTTTCTCTCTGAGAGCTTTGGGCTATGGACAGCATTTCCCCCCTGGCTGATGCTCCAGGGCCTGCTGTGTCCACTGACTGTGCAGCGAAGTTTGGGCAGAGCTACATGGGAGGAAAAGTCAGGCCCTCGGGGGGAGATGACACGGCTGCCACTCGTGGGCTGTTTTCCAAGTCATCAAAATGGCTTTACAATAGGCCATTCTATTTCTCTCACTTGATACCGCTTGTCCCCAATAAGCAAACATCGTAAGGAGCCTGTGACCACAAAACACAATGTTTTTCATTTGGCAAAGAAGATTGGCTCATAGCAAATCAATCTTCACCCTCACTCAGTTTCATTAGCATCGCGATCAACTCAGTGTATGGGCTCTTGAATTGGAACACCGAGGTTCACATCCTGGCTCCACTGTATCTCACTGACTCTGAAAAGCTGGACAAGTTACTTAGCCCCTCTGTGCCTCAGTTTCCTCATCTTTAAATGAGGATAATAGTACTACCTACAACACAGGGTTCTTAGGTGGATTAGATATGTTAAGCCACTTAACGTTCTCAGAACAGTGTGAGTCTCTGATTCAGGAAAGAACTCAGTAGATGATATCTAAAATGTACACCCACAAACTGCCACAAAGTTGAGCTTAATGGGTAAGATACATTGAGATAAGGAAATAACCTCAGTGTTTATTTTCATATTTAACCTTGAGAAAGACCTGGCAAAGCCAAGAGTCACCGAGTGCCCAGAGCCAACTGCGATAAGGAGAATGTTCTGCCTCAGAAGCCATAGCAGACATGTGACCTGTGGCCCTTCCCTATGCAGAAGGGCTGCACTCTGAGCTCTCAGCTCAGTAGCAGGGACAGAACAGGTGTTCAGTAAATGAGCAGTGAGGGCTGCTGTCAGCACCTCCCTCACCATTGCTAAATCTACCTAGTGGGCAGGCTTAGAGATGGCCCAGCATACAGGTGGAAAACCTGGGAAATTGGTAACATTTTTGAGTTAGGACAGGTTTACCTAGGACAGGACTTAGGATTCTGTGCCACTCTCTCCGTGTGCTGCTGAGACCCCTGGCTGAGTGTCAGATGCTCTGAGTCTTGAGAGCTGTGCTGAGTCCCCAGGGAGTCACTGGCTCCACTCTGGGCAATTAGTGCTTTACTGCAATTAAAGCTGGTTTTCTAGAGAACCACTAAATGGCACCCTAATGACTAGGAAAAGATAATGTTCAGCTCTATACACCTAACTCCCTATCAGAGAGTTACTTAGACACTGGAGACAATCTGGCTCATTAATAAATAAATTCATTTCTATGTTTCCTAATCTACACTATAAGCTGTCCTTGAATTTATATCCCTTTCTATTTTTTTCCCTCTTTGTCTATCCCTTTATTTATTTTTGTAGCAGAGCTTGACTGAGGTATAATTGACGTACAATAAACTGCCAGTGTTTTAAGCATACAATTTGATAAGTTTTGACATACGTAGAGATCTGTGGAACCATCACCACAATCTAGTTAATGAACTTGTCATGTCTATCACCTCCTAACTTTTTCCTATTGTCCCTTTTTAAGCCTTCCCTCCTACCTACCATGGTCCCAGGCAGAATCCTGGGAAATCACTGGCAATCACTGATCTGCTTTGTCACTATGGATTAATTTGCATTATTTAGAACTTGGTATAAATGGAATCATGAAGTATATACTTTTTTTTTGTTGTTTTTCTTTAATGCATTGGCTAGTACCTGTGGTATGATGCTGAATAGGGGTGGTAAAAACAGATATGCTTGCTTGTCTTGTTTTTGATCTTGGGGGAAAGCATTCAGTCTTTCACCCTTAGCTGCAGATTTTTTCACAGATGCCCTTTAAAGAAATTTTCTTTTACTCTTTGTTTGATAAGAGTTTTGATCGGGAATAGATGCTAGATTTTGCCAGATACTTTTTTTGAATCTATTGAGCTGACACAGAATAAGTTCTTTAAAAAGATTCATTACTTTGACTTTTGAATGCAAAACCAAGCTTATATTGCTGTTAAGCTTTACTTGATCATGATGCATTATTCTTTTTATCTGTTGTTGGATTTGATTTGCTAAAATTATGTTTAGCATTTTTGCATCTTTATTCATGAGGGATATGGGTTTGCAGTTTTCTTTTGTTGCAATGTCTTTGGTTTTAGGATCAAAATAATGTGCTGGCCTCATACAATGAGTTGGCAAGTACTACTTCCTCTTCAGTTTTCTGGAAGAGTTTTTATAGAATTGACATTATTTCTTCCTTAAAAGTTTGGTAGAATTTACCAGTAAGTAACCTGGAACTGAAGGTTTTAGGGGGAAGAGTGGGAAACTTTTATTCTTTTAATATTTGTAGAATCTGTGATGATGTCACTTCTTTTATTTGTGATATTGGTGGTTGCAACTCATTGGTTAATCTCTTTTTATCCTGATTAATTGGGTTAGAGGTTTACCAATTTTATTGATCTTCTCTAGAAAATGATTTATGATTTCAGTGATTTTTTTCTATTATTTTTTATTATCTATGTCATTGATTTCTACTCTGATCTTTATTATTTTCTTTCTTGTGTTTACTTTGATTTTCAATTGGTCTTTTTTGTTTTAATTTTTTTAAGGTAGAACTTGAGGTCATTAGTTTGAGATCTTTCCTCTTTTATAATATAGATGATTGGTGGTGTTAATTTCTCTATAACTGGCATTACACAAATTAATTTTTTTTTTCATTTAGTTCAAAATGCTTCCTGATTTCCTTGATTTCCTTTTTGTTTTCTTCTTTGATCCATAGCTTATTTAGAAGTGTCTTATTTAATTTCTACATACTTGGGGGATATATATATATATATTATATATATATATATATATATTTGATATATATATTTATTTATAATATACATATTTATAATATATATTTATAATACATATACATATTATATATATACATACATATATATGTATGTATATACGTGTGTGTGTGTGTGTATATATATATATATATATATATATATATATATGGCAGACCTTTTGTGAATTTTACCTTTGGGTATAAATAACACTTGAGCTTTACTCTACAATGTAATTAATTGGAAATTGTTTGATCCGTTCAGTTTTTGCTTTTAAGATTTGTTAGAACTAGAGTAATGTTCAGTCTAGTAGGAATATTTATTCCCCACTACTGAAGTAAGACTGTCCTGTGTACTGTGGTATTTAATTCCCCATGAATCCTGAAGTTTTCCAGTCTGGCTGGTAAGAACAGACCCTATTCCCAGCCCTGTGTGAGTGCCAGACAGTATTACCTCAAATCGTTTTGAATGCTTTCTTCTCTTGATTCTAGTTTTGCACATGCACGCTCGGTTCAGACTTCCGCTGAGGGAGACCTTCTTCAGATATCTGGAGTTTTTGCTGGGTGCTGCTCTTCCCTCTCTGGTACTCATTCCTGTAACCACTAGCCACCCTGTTGTCCCTGGACACCCAACTCCATCTCCTCAACTTCAGGAGGCCACTGGAATCTAACTGGGTTTCCTCTCCTTGCCCCACAGCCTAGAAACACCCTTAAGGCAATAACCTGGGGTAATTTTAGGGCTCACCTATATGCTCCCCATCGCTCAAGGATTATTGTCCTTTGATGCTCTATATCTAGTGTCTTGAAAACTGTAATTTCATATATTTTGTCCCTTTTTGGGGGACATGTTTCATGAAGGAGAGTAAATCTGGTCCCTGTTACTCTGTATGGGGTGAAAGTGGAAGCCCCCAACATTTCTCTTTAAATGCTCTGAATTTTTCTGTTTAGTTCACACTGTACCTCTCGCTATCAGGTACAGTCTGTTGAATGCCTGGGATACAATCATTTGCATCTAGCTTTTGTATGACTCTCTGGGAGTTACTTTCGAAATTAACAATATGATCTGGAATGTGTTTTATATCCCTAAGGTCTCAGTTTCCTTCCTTCATCACTTAGCTGATGCTTCTCTTATAATGGGTTCCTTCCTTACATTTGTTACAAATGTGTCAACTGGGCTAATTGTTCACAGCACCAGAGCTTTTAAACTGTTATTGATTTTTTATCACTTAAATAAGAAATATATGTGTGAAACCATTTAATTGAGTGTGTAATAGCTGATGTCCTTGTCTAATGGACAAGGACATCTGGTGGCTTAGGGAACAAAAATTTCTAAATCATATATGACATGACAATAAACATGGTAAACATAACGAAAACTAGTATTTATTGAGGACCAGTTATTGGCCAAGTACTTTGGTGGGATTTTTCTCCCCCACATTATTGTTTTTAATATATATATTTTTATTTTTCAATTGCAGTTGATATACAATATTATATTAGTTTCTGATGCTTAACATAGTGATTAGATATTTATATAACTTACGAAGTGATCACCCTGTTAAATCTAGTACTCATTGGACACCATACATAGTTATTGCAATATTATTGGCTATATTCCTTATGGTCTACTTTTCATACTCATGACTAAAAACAGTAATTACTAACTTGTTCTTCTTAATATTTCCCCTTTTCACTCATCTCTCCAATTCTCCTCCCATCTGGCAACCATCAAAATGTTCTCTGTATCTATGAGTTTGTTTATTTTCTTTGTTTGTTTATTTTGTTCTTTAGATTCCACATACAGGTGAAATCATATGGCATTTGCCTTTCTCTGTATGACTTACTCAACTCAACACTCATCACAATACCCTCTAGATCCATCCATGTTGCAGATGGCAAGATTTCTTTTTTTTATGGCTGAGTAATATTCCGTCATATATACAGAGGGTGCCAAAAAAATGTATACAGATTTTAAGAAAGGAAAAAAAACTGTTAAAATTGTAATACTCAATATACACCAAAAAACAAAAGATGAATACAAGTCATGTTTGACTTCTGCAATTACAAGAGGTGCTCAAATGATTACCATCAGCCTCCAGACACTTCTGATTATGGCAAACTACTGCTGGAGTAACGTTGACCAAAGTGTCCACATGTATACTTTTTTTGGCACCCCTGGTATGTACCACCACTTCTTTATCCATTCATCCATTGATGGATTCCCAAAGTTGTCTCTATATCTTAGCTATTGTAAATAATGTTGCAATGAACATATGGATGCAATGTCTCTTCAAAGTAGTGGTGTTTTTTTTTTATAAATACCCAGAAGTGGGATTACTGGGTCTTTCTTTGTCTCTTGTTATAGCCTTTGTTTTAAAGTTTATTTTGTCTGGTATAAGTATTGTTACCCCAGGTTTTATTTGTTTACTTTTTGTTTGTTTTGTGTGTGTGTGTGTGTGTGTGTGTTTCCATCATCATGAAATATTGTTTTCCCATCCCTTTACTTTCAATCTGTATGTATCTTTTGATCTGAAGTGAGACTCTTGTAGACAGCATATGTAAGGGTCTTATTTGTTTATCCATTCAGCCACCTTATGTCTTTTGATTGGAGCATTTAATCCATTTACATTGAAAGCAATTGTTGATATATATGTAGCTATTGCCATTTTAGAATTCATATTGTTGATCTTTTTTTCTTCTTCAAAAAGTCCCTTTAACATTTTTTGTAATACTGGTTTGGTGGTGATGAACTCCTTTAGCTTTTTCTTGCCTAGGAAGCTTTTTATCTGTCCTTTGATTCTAAATGATAGCCTCCCTGGTTTTGTTTCTATGGATTAGGTAGGACTGCTGTGTCTCCTGGCCTTAGTAGAGTGGCCTTATGTAGTAGTAGCCTGTGGGGCCAAGTGGTATAGTCTCCCTGGTCACCTGAGCCGGGTGCTCCATGTGTGTCCCTTGTGTGGTTTGTGTATGCCCTTCTGTTGTAGATGAGCTTTGGTTGCTTCTTGCATGTCAACAGGAGGGACTGACCCAACAGGCTGATTCATTGTGAGGACTGGCTGTGACTACAGTGGAAGAACTGCTGTGCAGGGGCTGATTTTACAGAACAGGATTCCCTTTATTTGGGCTCTGGTGCCTGTCCAGTCTGCCATTCAGATGTGTCATTTGTGGAGGTGGTTGGTTGGTGCTCTGGTGTGGTCTGAATCTGGTCACCAGGTGTGTTGGTTCTGGGGCTTTTTGGGAGGGGCTTGTTGCAGGCCAAAGTCAACCACTGCCTGTCCCCTACCAGAGCTACTTGGTATGTGCTACAAAGTGATCTTCAGTTGGTTGCTACTTGTGCTGTGCTTGGAGATACCTGGGAGCAACTAAGTTTGAACTGAGGCTGGCTGACACTAGCTGGGCTTGAGGCTACTTAGCAAGAGGTATGGGGCATGTTGAGTCCAGATGCTACTTGTTTGGTGTTTGTGAACCTCTGGGAGATTTCAGGAAAGTCTACAGCATGAGCCAAGAAAGGCCGTTTATATGGAAAAGCCACTGGAAGGGCATTGGGTGTGCCCAGAAATTAGGTGGAAGGAGTCGCAGGGAATCAGCAGGGTGGGGTGAGTAAATGGTGTTAGCCAGGTTAATAGAGAATCAGATATGGCAGCCACTAGCATCTGGATGCTGGATGGGAGGAGGGCTCAACAAAGGAACAAAGACCTCTGCCAGCACTTCTGTCTGAGAGAAAGCTACCCCTCCAGACCTCGCCCTGAAGTCAGACAATTCAGTTCCTTCCCATATGTCTCAGGTGCCTTTCCAGCTCCTGCCCTAACCTTGGTGCTCAGATAGTCTGTCAGAAACTAAGTCCTTACGTGGGCCCTTTAAGAGGAATGCGTGGGACTCCAGCCACCCACCATCTCACTCAGCCACCATCTGCTGATTTTCATGGCCAGAAATTGTGGGAACTTCTCTTCCCAGCACTGAAACCCTGGGCTATGGAGCCTGGTGTAGAGCTGGGACCCCTCACTTCTGGGGGATTGGGGGGACCTCCATAGCCAAGATATCCCTCTTGATTTTTAACTGCCACATATGGGTTTGGGACCAGCCTCTTCCACATCTCCACTCCTCCTACCAGTTTCCTCATGGCCTCTTCTGTATATTCTTAGTTATACGACTTCTGTTCAGCTAGTCTTCAGGTGACTTTGTAGTTTAGTTTTAATTTTGATTTGGTCATAAGAGGAGGCAAGCACAGTGTTTACCTAGTCTTCCATCTTGATCAGAAGGCCTCCCCACATTATTTTAATTAATCTTTACCTTTTAAGGTGGATATCTCCCACCCTATTTTTGCAGGCAAAGAAATTGAGTTGCATAGAGGTTAAGTAATTCCCAAAAGTCATTTGGCTGGTAAGTAATGTAGCCAGAATTTAAACTCAAGTGTCTGATTCCAAAGTCCAAATTCTTTCTATTCTAACATATTTGCCCAAGAGGAAATCGACCTGTTGCTGATCATTAGACTTTTCTACATGTACTCATTAGTGTGCCCAACTCTAGAAAGACACATAAAATCCTCTGCAAAGCAACTGAAATATGAAAGTCCTTTGAAGTAAACTTTTTATTGATGCCTTTCTTGCTATCTCCTTCTCTCAAACTTAAATCCTTTAAGCAACAAAGAACTTAACAACTACAAGTAATAAAAGCAATGAATGAGATGGAACTCATTTCTATTTAGGAAAAAGTTTATTTGGATTATCTAACGTTAGAGTCAGCTCCCAAATAAATGCAATGTGCATTAAATATCTAAGTTTAAAAAAATCAAAGTCATGAACTATTCAAATGAAACATGAGGTAAAATTTTGAAAATCTGGATTTGGAAGATGCCTTTCTAAGTGAGGAATGATATCCCGAAAACATAGAGGGAAATATCTGACAGATAAGATGACGTAATTTTTAAATTTACATCTTTACCAAAAATATTCCTCAAACCCTCCTCCCCTCTAGAGAGAGACAGAGAGAGAGACAGAGAGAGAGAGAGAGAGAGAGAGAGAGAGAGAGAGAGAGAGAGAGAGAGAAAAGAAAGAAAGGAAAAGAACTCCTCAAGCAACAGAACTGGGAGAAAATGCTTATGATACTTGTACCACCCTCAGCAGCATTATTCCCTAATGGTTCATGAATTCATTTCAAACTGAGGCGCTTGCTGCAGGGAACCATGTCCCCCAGGCCTCCATCCTTCTGGTTAATTTCTCCATCCCACAGTTCTTAGTATCATGAAAAGAGTTAACCAAATCAGGGTTGAAGTTCTGGCTCTGCCATTTATAAGCTACATGACATGGGGCAAGTCTTGTCGCCTCTATGAATCTCAGTTTAATGGCCCAATGGGGAGAAGCAACAGTACTCAGTTCATAACATTTTTGTTATGAGAATCACTTAGCATTTTCTTTGGTTTATAGTAAGTGTTTAGTAAATGGTAACCATTGCTCATTGTTACATCCTCAGTGCAAGGATATCATCTGGCACATACCGACACTCAATAAATATTTGTTGAATAAATAAGTAACTTCTACAAATCAATAAAAAAAAAGACACTCCATAGAAAAATAAGCAAAGGATATGATACGAAATACACAGAAAAGTGCAAATGTTTCTAAATACATGGAAAGAGGCTCAATCTCAATACTATTAATTGAAATGCAAATTAAAACAATAACAAATTACCTTTTCTTTTTAACCTTCCACGTTGGAAAAAATATACAAATGACTGATCACATCCAGTGCAAAGTTGTGGGGAAATCTTCCTGTAACATGGTTGAGGGAGTAGAATTAGTAGAATAACCCTAGAAAAATATTTGGCAATACTTTAAAAAAAAAAATAATATATATATATATATATATATATATATATATATATATATATATACTTTCAGTAATTCCACTAGCCTACAGAACTAATACATCTTTAAGGGTGTTCATTGCACATTGTTTGAAATGGGGAAAACATTGCAAATAACCTAAATGTCCACCAATTGAGAACTACTTAAAAAATTAGTCATAGATCCGTATAACTGAATGAAATAGGTCTAAAAAATGTTCATGGTATATGTATTTTTAGGACATATATTTAAGAAGAAAGCAAATTGAAAAACAATGTAATTATAATAGCTAATAATTGTTGAACACTTATGTGTTAGGCAGTGTGGTAAGCAATCTATATGAATTATCTTATTTAATTCTTAATATACAGAGCGCCAAAAAAAGTATACTCATTTTAAGAAAGGAAAACTGTATTAAAATTATAAGACTCAATATATACTGATAACGAAAGAAGAATACAAGTCACGTTTGACTTCTGCAATTACAAGAGGTGCTCAAAGTGGTTACCATCAGTATCCAGACACTTCTGATTATGGTGAATGACTGCTTGAGCAACGTTGACCAAAGTGTCCACTTGTATATGTTTTTTTGGCACCGCTGGTATACACAGCCTATATGGATTTCAGTTTTTTCAGGTGTAAAATAAGGAATAGGATCAGATAAGATCTTTACCATCCTAACTCTAAAATGCTACCTATACCAAGATACTTTTTTGAGAGTCATCCAGCTCAGAGAAAGTCTGAGCAAGATGATGCTTCTGGGAGTTGAACAATTAAATTGATGTCTTGTCATGTGGTTTCTACCATTGAATCTACAGTGCATGATTCTGCTTCCTGGAAAATATTCACACACTTGTTCTCCAATGTTAAGTGACCTGAATATGTGCTAATTGGTAAAGAAGGACTTTCTTATGTTAAAGCGAACTGGCTCCCCCTGAAGCCCACCTATAGAGCAAGTGAGCTCAGGTCTCCTAACTGTGCAGGAGATACAACCACATGCTCTCTTGAGAGTCTAATCGTATCAGTAACAACTGCCTTCATCATCTCATTGTCTCCCTAGGAGCACAGAGGCTTGCCTCCCAGTATCTCTGGGATTGTGATGTTGCTAAGTAGCTTCACATTGGCAGCTGAGTGGTGGAGAATGAGAGAAGCACGGCTTAACCAACTGAAAGGCAAATGCATGTCCCCAGAAACTCTTCACTTTTGATCCATTCACTGTTTGTACCAGGTAGTATGCAAAGATCGAGTACCCTTAGCGCTGCCCTGTGGAGAAAAGGCAAGTTTGAATAGTGAATATGGGTGGAATAGTATGGCAGTATAGGAAAGTGAGTAATGAACTCAAGATTTTGACTATATACTCCTATTTCTGAAAAAAAAAAAAAAAAAAAAAAAAAAATTTAAATGACAGAGGTATATCCTATCCTTAGATTAGTATCTGACAAAAACCATGTGTTTATCCATAGGTACCAATTCGAAGTACAAGTAAGCTCTGATTGTTGCCTCTGAAATAAAGACTCACTATCAAATAAAAACATATATTGGGTAATCATGGCCCAGTTGTGCAATCTGTTGAGATTAGTTTGGATACCATTGGTAGTACCAGTGTGACAAATGACCATCCGCGAGGATGGAAGAATTGTCATCACCTATTCCAAGAAAGGATAAAAGCCCATCTCCTGCATGTGTCAGGTCACTGCAGGATCAATTTGGAAATCGATGGCTCCCTGCCCTCAGTATCAACACAGAGAAGCATCCTCTTTCACATGGGCTGCAGTCAACCCACCCAAAAGTGGTGTTAGATAATTAAATATCACAAAGAAGGGGAGGTAGGAGGATAGAACACAAGTCTTTTCCTCTACTGGACATTTTTATTTCATACACAGATCATTTCTATGAATCCTGACTCTCACAGCAGTATTAACATGCAGATATTGTATCAGTAATCATGTGTCTACATTGTGCCTAAAGCTGGTTGTTTTCGTTTGAGCCAAAGCCTGAATAAAGGCCAACACAAATCACAACTAAACTAACGCTATTCCTGATAGGTTTCTTTCCAAGAGTAACGGGGTATAACAGAAATCTATAGTGGACTAGCCATGCCTAGAGTCCACCCATTCCTCATGTAAGATACTGGCTTTGAGAACTTCAGCGTGAAAATTGAATACTTGTCTAATTTACTATTTCTGCATTCAACAAGCTGAGAATCAGCGGAGAGATGCAAACATAGCTCTAAAATTACAGAGAGGTTTTGTGGCCCTCCTGTACCTCTGACACTGGCTATATGGTCCCTGGCCTCTACAATTATGTTAATTTGTTGCTGTTTTGAACTTATAGCCCATCCTCTGTTTCATACTTCACCACACCCCACACTGACTTCACAGAGGGGATGAAATGCCTCTCACCCATTTGTGTGCCCCTCTGCTACAGGGCCAGAAGCAGGGCTGCCTCGTGCTCTTTGGGGCTTTCCCTTCCTTGCGTTTCAGGGAAAAAATATCCCAAGAATACACAGGAGTGGAGGCAGAGGTTGGAAAGGCCAGAAGACGCGCTAGATGGCACACACACATTATTTCATGTAAAACTTGTTTTTAGAGGTAGTCTCCTAATATTCTGATTCCTTTGGAGTGAATTCCTTCCTATGAAGCTCCTAGTCTTCATTAATTCCCAATGAAGTTATTCCCAGGAAGCTTCTCCATTCCTTCTGGGAAGCCCACCCACCTCCTGGACAGTCTGAATCCCCAGGTATCCCTGGGCTAGCCTCTTACACTGGGATTTCAGACAAACAGCAAGAATCATCTCCTGTGATTGAATGATGAAGAGACTCACTGAGGGAGTATGGAGGACAGACTGTTTCATGACACGACTGTTGTCTGTCCTGCAAGCTAGACCTGGGCCAGAAGGTTGCTTTCTGCAAACCCTCATAGAGAGACTATACGATCGCAGTTGATGTTCTCTCTGACACAAACCAGCAACCAGCACCCCTCCTGTGTGTCCTGCTATGTGCTGGTTCCTGGAACAGGCCATTATCCTGACCTGGTCAAGCATGCAATCTTCTGTCCCTGGTAGCATTCACGTGCTCAGTTCCTGTGACTATGCCGTCTTCATCCTATGTAATTCTTTGGCACCTGCCAAGCAGCACCACAGGGATCCGCCTGCTTGGAACTGCCTAAGCCATGCCTGGTATGTACGTTTCCCTTAATAAACTCCAGTAATTTCCTAACTGGAGTGGCTAGCCTCTTTCGTCTCTCTTTCCCTGCCCTCCGCTTACAGAGGTAGATTTGCAGTCTCAGGGTTCTTCTCTAGGTCTGCGTATACCAACAGGGAAATACTAGCTATTCATATCTTTCTAAAAAGGCTAAATTTCTAATTGAAAAATTAGTGCCTCTGATAAGCAACTTGCCTGAAATGTTTTGAGTCTGCTGAAGAATTATTACACCTGCTCTTATGTATCCAGATAGACATTCATTTCGCTTCTATTTCTCCCTTCCATTTGCAACACAGACTGTCTTTCAAGAAGCCCTGACCCATCAAGTGCCTCATGCTATCACCACTGGCTCCATTTTAGACTGGAAAAGCAAGACACACCCAGACATTTGTCAGAAGACTTAGAAAGAAAAAAAAACACCTCCATGGCTGTTTTCTGCACTTAAGCTTTTTGTTATTTCTGTTACATCATCAGATGGTTTCACTTGGGGTAGTATTTTAATACAGAAAAAAAAAGTAAAACTCTAGTATATTTGACACTTGAAATCGTGCTGATTGGCTGGCATATTTTAAAACATGTCAAATAAGATGGGCATCAGTGTTAGATCAATTTTTACACAAAATGTATTGTAAGAAACAAGTGAAAGGAAAAATGTCAACAAATTTCTTTATAAAATTTAAAAGACAAATGCACAGAATTGCAGTAGGTATATTAACTCCATGTAGAATTTAAAATGACTTTTGTGGTTTATAATCCTTTTAAGATTCAATCTGGAAAATTGCTTTGGAACAATGAAAACATGAAATCAAATCATAAAGCAGACTATCAGATAAAGACTGTAACACAAATGGACATATTTTATCCTGCCTGTTCAAATGAGAGTACATTTCTATTCCTTTTATAAGCACAAAGAAGAGCCTACATTAATTTGCCTTATAACAGTCATTATTTCCTTTGCAAAATTTTAGGTTATTTTAAAACTAATCTGATTGTATTTTTTTCTTTTCCCTACTGCTTACTGGTTCAGTTCTTGTATATATGCTATAAAAATAATCAAAACCACGTCAATATTGATGGGCACAAAGTGTTACAAAACAGCTATTGCAAGTACTGGATTGTATTGGGGTTTTAGGGCATAGATTTTACTTTGAAATTATCACTTTTGAGTTTAAATTATGCTGATAATCAGTGTCTGCCAGGCATAGACCAGATAGCAAGATCAGAAACCACATCTTCTCTTTGGGGTTTATAACTTCACTATTTCAGTGAAACTTTTCAAGCACATTGAAATTCTCTGCTGTGGTCGCCATGTGACTGGGTTTTAATATAAGGCAGCATCTCCCAAGGGCAGAGCAAATTATGCTACCTGAACCCTTTATCTATAAGCAGCAATACTACAGGGTGATGTAAAATAGAAGACAGATTTATTTAGACATAAACAATGTAAAAAATATTATTCGATACAAGAAACATAAAATCCAGTATTCCAATAAATCTAGCTGGTAAGCCTTACCTTACTGCTAAGTGATTGCACAAAAGAACAAACTTTCTTTAATGTTTCCAGGTTGACAAATACAATATGTTCTGTCTACAGCCTCCTAATTTTATCAGGAGCTATAAAGTCTTTCTCTCTGGGGTGCCAATATTTCCGAGGAGGTTTACAGGGTTTCAGAGTCTATACTGTTGCAGTCAGTCTGCTGAGGCCTCGGCTTTGTATCTGTTCCCTGATATTTATGAAATCAGCGGGCACTACCAGAGTGTAGTGTTATAGAATTTGCTTATATTTTGTTTTCAAATTTTTAATCAGTTATAAAAAACGATTTAGTCCAACACATCATAAACGTGAATGTGCATACAAATTACCTGAGGATCTTGTTAAAAAGCAGACTCAGTGTCAGTTGTTTTGGGTGAGGCTTGGGATTCTTTGCTTTGAACAAATTCCCAGGTGTAGCCAATACTGCACGTCTGTGAACCACACTTTGTGTTGCAAAGATCTATATGACCACCTCATTTTCAGAAGAGAAAAATCTGACCCAAACTGGATGTAGAAACTTAAATTTCCACAAATATGTAGGACCATTGTGTTGGAACATTCATTAAACTTTTACTATTTGCCAGGCTGGGGTTGGGCAACAGGGATACATAGATGGGGTGTCCTTATGGAGCTTAGAGGGTTGCAGGGGTATGGTGCGGAGGGGGTCAGAACAGAGAAGGGGAGAACTGAGGTAGAGCTCACAGCCAGAGCTCACAGAATTCATGTTTCCTGAGGTCCAGTCCATGGTCTGGCACAGCCTTTCAGACTTACATTCTTTACAGTTCTCTCAGGTCCTACAGATCATCTCCCATCATTCCAGGCCTATTTCCTACACCTTCTCCAAACTATTTGGTAAATCCCTCCATTACAGAGGCCTAGTCAAGAATTACTAATTGTTCCCTAATAATGGATGTGAATGTTATCCTGTAAGTAATATGGAGTCCTTGAAAGGTTTTAGCAGGAAAAGGGCACTAGAGGAGCGAGGGTTTTTGTCTGTGTTTTGACTGTTATACTAGCAGCTCCTAGGAGAGTGTGTGCAGTAAGAATTCAGTAAGCATTTGTGGAATGAATGTATGTTTGTTTCTATTTTGGATAGGCTAACGACTTGAAATGAGGGGAATGAATTAGGTGAGAAGAACTCTTCTGTGTCAGGGTTAGGGAGAGTGAGTTGACCACGTGTCCCTTGTCCTTACACCAAGCCCTGAGGTTGACATTGTCATTTAATCTCATGAAACACTACCAATAATCAAGGAGAGCAGTAGCTACAAATTGATGACTGCCTGAGTTTGAACCCAAGACTCTCTAACCCCGGCACCTTCGTTTTTTTAGTTCACTACTACTTCAAAAGCAAGTTACATACATGATATTTACAAATGAATGTTGGGTGCAAATATAAAATGGCAACAAAGTATGGAAAAATGATTACGTATTCAAATGTAGGGGTCAAACAGATCTGGTTTCAAATTCTGCTTCTGCCACTTAACAGTGAGGTTGGGCAAGTTAATTAACCTCTCTGAGTTGGGTTCCTCTTCTGTATATGACAATGACAACACCTACATCACAGAACTGTGTGAGAGAAAAAGCAACATAATGTATGGAAAGAATTTACCAGAGTACTTAGCACATACCCACCGTTCAATACATGGAAATCATATTATTTATTGTTATTGTTGTTAATAAATGTGCTTACATTTTACTTGGGAAGATACAGACTGAAGAATAAACAAAAATCCTTTCAATTAGGATGTTGTAAATAAACTAGAGATTTCTCAGAATAAAATGCAGGGAAGTTTGTTCCTGATGGCTTAATTAGAGTCCTGCCCAAGGGCCATGCCCTGAAAATGCTTTCTAGCCCCACAATTCTGTTTTCTCTGTCAGATAAAGAGGGCAATCATAATATTGACTTACTTCATAAGTGTTGTAAAGAATGCCAGACTCGAGTGTCTAAATAGTTTGAAAATTGCAAAGTATCATATATATTCTAAGTAATAATTATCTTTCTTTCTGAGATCCAATCCAAAACTACTCTACTAAGCGACCAACTCAATACTCTTTCTTTATCAGGTACTTGTCAATTGGTGCAGTGGAAATGCCCATAAATAGTATAGGAATAGAGTCTGGGGAGTTTCCATAGCAACCTATAGACCACTTTAGAATGCCTTAGGACTCTGTTTTTTTAGAGTCAAGATAATCAATCACAATATTAGACCAACTTGAAATATAATTCAAACCTATTTTCACCTTTATTGAGTGCTTCATACTTTATATAACAATTTTGCTTACAGTATACCTTTCACCTTTTGTGAAAACACAAATAACCTGCTCCATCTGGTAACTGCTGTCCCACCGTTTATACCTAGCCTCATCTTCTAGATAAATATTTATCACTTAAATATCTCTTTCCTTGAAAATATTTTCTTGAAGATATCTGCCAGACTGAAAAATTTGGAATATTGCTAAATTTCTCTGTGTATTTTTGATGCAAGACCGAATGAAAAGCTGACTTAGTACTATAACTTTTGCAAGAAACACTGATCATTTGATGAGAGTCACATACTATTTTCTTTGCACTCAATTTTCAGTTAACCTGATTGACAACTTCTATTCATAGATCTAGCTGCATAGAGAGAAATCCAGGACAATAAAATATTTCACATTTTAACAACGCATTTTTGTAGCTGAGAAGAAGGTACAATTAAGTTGCTCTGATTAATCACATGACAAAAAGGAGGACTGTAACAACAGAATGAGTGTTAACAGTATTAGTCTTCACAAGGAAAACAGAGCAATTACTTCCAAACCACTATTGAACTTCCAGGAAACTCTTTCCACCATTCAGTGAATTATGCCTTTAGAATCCATTTCAGTTGCACATCTCAGCCCACCTTGGACAAATCCTAAAGCTTTGGTGGGCAGCTTTCAGTATATTTTCCTGCAGTTTGTGTATCAACTTTAGACTCCTTTATCTCTTCCCTTGAAATCACAGCTAAGGGATTTTTTTAATGATAATAGTTGAGGGACTTTTCTTTTCTCCTTCTCTTACCCGTTTTTTAAAAAGACTGCCTAGGTTTGAGAAGTGTGAAAATTTTTTTTTTTTTTGATAGATCCTATTTTTATTTTTATTTATTTATTTATTTTTTAAATTTTATTTTATTAAATTTATTGGGGTGACAATTGTTAGTAAAATTACATGGATTTCAGGTGTACAATTCTGTATTACATCATCTATAAATCCCATTGTGTGTTCACCACCCAGAATCAGTTCTCCTTCCATCACCATATATTCGATCCCCCTTACCCTCATCTCCCACCCCCCCACCCCCCGCCCCCCTTACCCTCTGGCAACCACCAAACCATTGTCTGTGTCTATGAGTTTCTGTTTCTCATTTGTTTGTCTTGTTGAAATTTTTCTTAATATTTATATAAGAAGATGAAAAAATTATTTGCCAGAATTCCAGTTTAAAAAAAAACAGCAAAGAACTTTTCCAAGGCAGTTGAGTAAGAGTACAGTATTTTGGTATCATTCAGAGTCCTTTGGTTGGAGCTCTACTGACTTAAGTAGAAAAGAAATAAGTGGTGTAACTGAGAGAATGGAAGGGAAGGCTTTGGAAAGGAAAGGAAGGAGGGCACCTAATAGTCAGTTTCTTGGGGTGCAACTGTCTGGATGAATCAACGCCAGCTGATTCAAACGCTGGGAGACAACAGCTGTTTGGCCCAGCGTAGGTCCTGAGGCCCTTCTCCCAGGGATTCCAGGACACCTTGCTTGACAGTTTGCCCAAACAGCATGCAATGAGCGTGAGAAGAAAAATTGAGGCCCTGTTAACCAAAGGAAGGGTTATTGAGAATAAGAAGCCAAAACAGGCCTGAAGGACTCTACAACTAACCTGGGGGCTCCATGCAGGACAGAGAGTGTCTCGCAACAGGAGCACAGACAGGCTTTGGAAAGGCAGCAGACAACAGGTAGAGCGAAGTCTGAGAAAGAAGAAGCAAATGGGAGTGGTGGGGGATGTGGGCAGTAGGATGGCACCAAAATGCTGTACAAACTGGAGTACAATTTGATCCTTTCCTCAGAGCCCACAAATCTTCAGGAACACTCCAAAAATCATATAATTAGTGGGTTTGGATTTCTTGGGGAAGGCAGAAAGACATAGTCCTGTGAAGGTTTAGTGCAGGGAGCAATGTGTAAACATGCAATGAAGATTCAGATAGGAAACCCAAAGCTTTCCTGGAGAAATACAGTTGGGACTGTGCCAAGACTGTGAATCTAATGGTAAGTGATAAGATGGGTTATAAATGCCTTCCAGTGACAATGAGAAACAGCCTATATTTTGGAGGGAGTTTTGGATGACTCTTTGTTCTTATCTTTGTAATTGCTTCCAGGTAGGAAGAGGTCCAGAGCCATCCAAGTGGGTCCAGATCCGGAGCCAATTATCCAGGTACTCAGAGCCTAAAAACAATGTTCACACGGGAACAATCATGTTTAAATTAACGTCAAGGGCAGCCTTGAAAGAAAAATGTGGGCAATATTTGACTTTAGAGATAAGGAAAGAAGGGAGTCTCTTTTGAGTTTCTCTTTGGTAGTAGTGTATACATTTTGAATGCATGTTATGTGTACAAAACTCTATCTTTGTGGGCACAAGTTGATGGGGACCCTTCTACCTGCCCCTTGTCCAAATATCAACAACTGGGGCCCTTCTATCCCCAGTTATAAGTAATTGCCATGAGTCTTTCTACCCTAAACAAAATTCTGTTTATACCTATTATATTTATATGCAATATATGAATTTTCCCTCAGGCAGTACTTGAGGCACTAGACAAAGTATCTCCCATGGGGATTGTCTGCTTATCCAATATGCGTGGAGTAAATTACTGAAATGGATTGTTGAGGGAACTTTCTGGAAATTATAGGTAGAGAACTTTCCACTCTGACAGTTTTCAGACACTAAGACCTAACCTTTTGGATTATAAATATCTTCACTATTTGCTTTATTTTATTAGACCCGACCATCCTGCTAAGAGTTTGTGAAGGCACATCACTTTAAAGATAATTCAATTTAGAGTATTTTAAAAGTACCCTGTGATTCCCTCAATTAAATATAGGATGTCACGGAAATAAATGAAAATTCCTAGTCTAGAAGTATTCACTTGGATGAACCAAACAAATGACTATCGGCTCTTTTTAGTTCTGTCATTCTATGAAATCTGAGCACCAACATTTAGCTCCTATTTGAAGTCTTGGCATTTAGAAAACAAAGGTTGAATATTTATATTGGCTGTTGGCTATATGGAATGAAGAGAAAAATATTCTGATTGGGCACTGGGACAATGGCAAGATCTTTCAAAATTCTTAAGCACAATTTCATTTAGTCATGAAACACCCACCCGTGTTTACCTAGGGACAAGTTTTTCCAGAGTTTAGACTCATTGAATTGTGCCTGATTATAACAAATTGTGTTCTTTGTTTAAACAAAATTACCTTTTGAAAGCATGTTAACCATATTTTCATATGAAACCCGTCGTTATATGTAAAAGTCATTTCATATTGTCAAAAACAATGAAATGTGCCAGATACTATGCGTCCTAATAATAAAATATACACCATCTTTGTACTGGACCCGTGGCCTACCCAGGAAGATAATATATTCTCTGATGAGCTTTTTGAAAGCCCAAGTGAATTAATCATAGAAGCAGCAAGATTTGGTAGAGGAAGTGTTCTACTTCTTCTGATTCCAAACCTATTCCACTTAGAGTTACCTCCAACCTGATTCTTAATCTAGCAGAGAAGAAAAAAATCTTGGTCCAGGCTTGCACCAATTTATGTGCTGCAGCAAACAGACTAATAATTTGGCACTAATAATGTATAACTCTATATTTCTTAAATATTATTTTAATGTTTATTTGAAGGCGAGGAGGGGGGAAGTGGAAAAGGAGGGGTTGGGGACCGCCTCAGTCCTTCTTTGATGTCCCTAGGCAATTCAACTCCAGCCAAAACTTGCATACCCCACTCACTGAAAGGGCACCCACTTTGATTTAGTCAGTTTCTCTCCATCCATTTTTACTCAGGCATACTCCTGGATATTGCCTTCATGTTTAAAAAAGCGGAACCCAATAGGATACAAGGAGAAAGCAATGTTATTCTTTTCATCACTGTCCCTTAAATTCTTTCTGTGAGCTAGGTCTTTCCCTGCCAATGGATGAAATCTTGGCTGTTATGTTCACGCAAAGGGAATGATTTAAAAGTCCTCCAGGAACTTCTCGTCAAAGCACAATATCAATAATTAAAATTTCCATTCTAATATAATAGACAAAACTGCAAACTTCAATCAAATTGAAAGCTTCTCTCTTCATCCATATTGGGCTACTTCCAGCTGAAAAGCTGTAGTGGCACATGATCTAAAAAGCCTAAAAGGAAGCATGATCAGCCTCTTCTTTATTCTCTGACTTGTACTTATTTTAGAGCACTCCATTTTTATTAGACTGACTCTGAGTTCTGCTCTGGAGTGGGGTCAGACAGAAAAGCTAGACAGCAGAAGGGGCCTTACTTGGTGGAGCTGTTGTGACAAGACATTGGTGCTCTCTTCCTTCTGTGCATGTTCAAAGCTGATTTTTTCCCTGTTAGGTGCTTCTGAATGTTTTTTTCTGAGATTTACCAACTAGGACTAGCCAGCTCCATTCCTTTTCTTTCTTTCTTTTTTTTGTTTTTAAATAAAGTTTATTGGGGAGACAATGGCTAGTAAAGTTACATAGACTTCAAGTGTTCAGTTCTGTAATACATCATCTACCATGTTTCCCCGAAAATAAGATTTAGCTGGACAATCAGCTCTAATGCATCTTTTGGAGAAAAATTATATAAGACTCAGCATTACATTATATTGTATTATATTATATTATTATATTATATTAAAGACCCAGTCTTATATTATAATAAAATAAGACCGGGTCTTATATTAATTTTTACTCCAAAAGACTCATTAGAACTGATTGTCCGGCTAGGTCTTATTTTCAGGGAAACACGGTATATGTCACATTGTATGCTCACCACCCAGAGTCAGTTCTCTTTCCATCACCATATATTTGATCCCCTTTACCCTCATCTACCATCCCCCTCCCCGCTTACCCTCTGGTAACCATTAAACTATTTATTGTCTGTGTCTATGAGTTTTTGTTTCATTCGTTTGTCTTTTCCTTTGTTGTTTTCAGTTTTATGTCCCACATATCAGTGAAATTATATGGGTCTCAACTTTTTCTGTCTGACTTGTTTTGCTTAGCATAATAATCTCAAGATCCATCCATGGTATCACAAATGGCACTATTTCATCTTTTCTTATGGCAGAATAGGATTCCATTATATATATTCCACATCTTCTTTATCCAATCATCAATCAAAGATGCTTTGGTTGTTTCCATGTCTTGGCCAATGTAAATAAAGCTGCAATGAACATTGGAGCATATATATATTTATGGATAAATGTTTTCATATTTTTTGGGTAGATACCCAAGAGAAAGATTGCTGAGTCATATGGTAATTCTATTCTTAATTTTTTGAGGAAACTCCACACTGCCTTCCATGGCAGCTGCACCAATCTGCATTCTCACCAACAGTGTATGAGGGTTCCGTTTTCTCCACAGCCTTTTCAACACTTGTTATTTGTCTTGTTGATGATAGCCATTCTAACTGGGGTGAGGTGGTATCTCACAGTAGTTTTTATTTGCATTTTTCTGATGATTAGTGATGTTGAGCATCTTTTCATATGTCTATCTGCCATTTGTATGTCCTCTTTGGAGAAATGTCTATCCAAGTCCTCTGCCCATTTTTTAATTAGATTGTTTGTTTTTTTGTTGAGTTGTATGAGTTCCTTCAACTGCATTTCACATAATTTGGAGATGTATGTCTTTCCATGTGAATCTCATTATTGTTGCCCCAGCCTCTGGTCATTTACAAGCAATTGATTCCACCACTGGAGATCCCATCCACCCTTCAGGCTGTCTGTTCAGGCAAAATCCAAAACAAATACTTCTTAATGCAGCCTTCTTTTATCAAGGCTGACTTGGGAGACAGCTTCACCATAGCACCCTAACAACTTTGTTCTTCACAGAAGCCATGTGGCAAGACTTCACTACAGTCTGATCCAAGTTTTGGCTGATCAGCTCTAATGTGTGTCCTCCCAGAACGAGGGGAGACAGGCATCTTGTGAGAAGATATATATGCCCAATGCACTCTCTCATCTGCATTTCTATCTGGTGAGAGACTGCCACAAGAGCATGTCTCATGCATCTCCCTAATTTCAGCTGAACCCAGGGCTTCCCACCCACTTCTCCTCTCCCTCCTTAGCGTACAGATATAGGCTTCTTTGTAAGTCTATAAAACTGCTTGGCTGTAATTTAGAGTTGGCTCCTCAGCCACAGACTAGCCACTACCCACATCTCTGCTCCTGTCCTGTAAGAGAGAGACATGGAGAACCGACACTATGGTCACCTTGTTCTTGCCGTGGAGTAAGAATCTACCTGAATCCACATGGGCCCACTGTCACTTTGCCCACTGGATCTCTGGAAGTGTGTAAGACAACCTAGAAGTTTCTGTAGTGACCCTCTGACTCTTATTCACTTGCTACTGCTTAGAGACTGTTTAACCACTTGACAGCTACAAGCCAGCCAGTTTCTTATCTTTATACTTTCCAGTCTCTGTTCCATATAGACTCCAGGGAAAGAAGGAAAACTTTCCAAGTAGTTTTCCTGAATGTCTTCTTCCTTGAGGTAGAGGTAAGCTCACCCAACCACTCCAACGTTGCTGAGGAAGGGATAACCATGGAACTCGAACCGTTTTCTCCAAAACACACAACCCTCCACAACATCTTCAACCGAAACTCATACATATGCTGGTTTAGCACTTCATTTTGGAATGTAAACACAGCTAGACACCTATACCCTATTGTGTTATTCTCAGCTTTTGAAGTCTCAGCTTCCATGAAAACAAAAGGAACCCTAAGCAAACTTTTTGGCTGGCTTAACATCAACCGTATATAACATATTCAAATTATTCCTTCTAGTAACAGAACAATCTTCCTGGAAGAAATTCTGGCTCAAAACCAAATCATGTTTTTATTTTATGATTACTGTTGCTTTATCACCCTTTACAAATTGCAACTCTTGGTAATGTCCTAACTGGCCACCATTCAACCATGGAAAGGTGAAATTCCAGGGGCCATGTTTTGTTCTAGGCCACCTAGCAGGCAGATTTAATTTAGAGAATGTTTAATGTCTAGTGTTCACTTGTCAGTTGCCTGAGAAGGCGGGAGTTAACTTCTGAGCACATTAATCTTCATCACAAAGTTGTTGAATTTATAACCCTCTTGCTTGCCTTGATTAACTAACTGCAAAGCCCAGACATTACACTGAGCTTTTTAAAAGACTGAAGCCCTGGAAGCTTTCATATACCTTATTTGTCTCTAGATAAATACAGCCGCAGCAAAGCCTCTAAAGTGTGGCTGGTCCTGGGAAACAACTGTGAAATAGCTGCTTTGATAGCAACACCTTCAGTGCCCCTTTTTGTTGTCTTCTCTCCCCTCGGGAGCACCTAGTGTTCTTAGGGTTTCACCGAGACTTACCCTCTCAGGGGTAAGCCCTAGACCAGTATGACATTCTCCCGCTTTCCTACTAAAACTCACCTGTTATGTCCCTCATTTGTTCTGACAAGTACCTGCTCTGAGTTTATAAAAAGAGTTCTGGCTTTCCTTGTTTAGTTCCTCTTTTCTCCTACCCAAATTGGAAATTTTTACTTCTCCATATATGAGGTGTGATCAAAAACTATGGTGAATGCTGCTGCCAAGTGCCATCCAATGCAAAGGTGATGTTAATTGTGTTTTTTAACCTTGACAGAATTGTATAAGCTGAGTTTGTACCCAGAAACACTACGGTGAACTCTCAATATTATAAGGGATTATTAGAGCATTTAAGTAACAATGTGCATAAAAAATAGCCTGAGAAATGGGCAAACGGCCTTATTCCTCCATCATGACAATACTCTGTGTCACACATTGCTTCTGGTATGGCAATTCCTGTCAAATAAAAATGTTACGGTGTGTCCTCATCCACCTTTTTCACTGGATTTGGCACTGTGCAACTTCTGGCTCTTCCCCAAAGTCAAAATGTCCATGAAAGGTAAACATTTTCAATCAATTCAGGACATTGAGGCAGCCATAGCAGCGCAACTAAAGACAGTCAGGAAAGAGGACTTTTAGAACTGCTTCAAAAAGTGGTAAGAATGATGGGATAAGTATGTTTGAAGCAAGAGGAAGTATTTTGAGGGGGGTTAATGACAATGTGTCTTGTTAACATTTTTTTTTTTAATTTAAATATTCACTTTTTGTTTTAAATCATATCTCATAGATTCTTTTGGATTTTTATGAGAATACAGGGAAAGAGGAGGAAGGGTGGGACAGGAGATTGCAAACTAATACATTTATTTTAAGATGGTACCCTATTTCCCCCAAAATAAGACCTAGCCAGACCATCAGCTCTAATGAGACTTTTGGAGCAAAAATTAATATAAGACGTGGTATTATTATATTTTATTATATTACATTATATTATATTATATAAGATCACTCGGTCTTATAGTAAAATAAGACCAGGTCATATATTAATCTTTGCTCCAAAAGACGCATTAGAGCTGATTGTCCAGCTAGACCTTATTTTCGAGGAAACACGGTACCAGCCCATAATAACAGTTATTCACTCCTGGCATACTCAAAGAAAGTAGACCCTAATGGTAAAATTTTCAGACATTGCAGTAGCATGGAAGAAGTGCCGCCTGAGGCTATGAACATTTATATTAAACCAAGGAAAGTATATTTGTACCAAACTTTCTCCTCCACTTAAAAATCTGGATTTGTGGAATTGTTCTCTCAAAAGACCTTTCTGTAAACCTTCAGCTTATTTGGCAAAACATGTACTTGTTTATAGTATTACTCATTAATAAAAATGGACACAAATTGCTGAGAACATATGGATTGTCAAGTACTATACTAGGTATTTAAGACACATTAGCTGTGGCAAACTGATTGCTGGCTTCTCAATGTATGCTCTCCTTCTTCAATAATAATGGATTTTCAGGCAAGTATGCAGTTTTCCACTTGGAGACTATTTCTCAGCTTACCTCAAAGGTAGGTAGCCATGTGACTAAATTATTTTCAAAAGAATGTGGGTAGAGTGACATGTGCAACTTTTGCATCACTTAAATAAATAAAAATTTCCTGTCCCAGACTGCCTCTCTCTTGCCTTTTTTCTACTGAATGGAATGCAGGTGTGTCTATAAATTATCTTGGCCATTTGTATAGGACAAGAACCCATGTAACAGAAAAGCTCCTGACTCTATGTGCAGAAATATCTGGCTATTCTGGACCAACCAGACTTTTAGCAGAGATAGAAATAAACTACCTTGTTTGAAATGCTATAATTTTTTGTCTTATTCTTAAAGTATATAAGAATATACTTTAGCCTATATTCTAAGTAACATCTAAACAAAATTTTGCTTCCAAGTTCCATGAGGTCTGTATTAGTATCCCTATTTTATAATCATGAAATCACAAATAAGATTTTAAATAAAAATATATTTAATTATAAGTATAAAAGTATAAGGTAATACAGTAAAGCAGTGGCTGAACTACGATTCAAGTTTAAATCTGGCTGCATAATCAGACAATGACCCACTCTGCTATATTGTTTATATATTTCTAAAATAATTTGGAAATATAATATGACCCAATGTATTTTTCTTGAAGGAAGTCATAGTAAGTTTTAAGGTCCCGCCTAGAATTTTTTATACCAATAGATGTGTGCAATGCAGATTAGTTTAAGAAAATAACTAATACACAAATGCATCTCAATGTTATATGTAATACATGGTAACACCATAATCCATTTTCTCGGTTTTAGAGTGGTGTTGCACTGAACCAATGATTCTCAAACTTTTTAGTCTTAGAACTCCATTACACTAAAATCTTAAAACTTAAAAGACCCCGGGCCAGCCCGGTGGCTCAGGTGGTTGGAGCTCCGTGTTCCTAGCTCCGAAGGCTGACGGTTCGATTCCCACATGGGCCAGTGGGCTCTCAACCACAAGGTTGTTGGTTCAACTCCTCAGGTCCTGCAAGGGATGGTGGGCAGCGCCCCCCGCAACTAAGATTGAACATGGCGCCTTGAGCGGAGCTGCCACTGAGCTCCCAGATTGCTCAGTTGGTTGGAGCATGGGCTCTCAACCACAAGGTAGCCAGTTCGATTCCTCGAGTCCCACAAGGGATGGTGGGCTGCGCCCCCTGCAACTAGCAACAGCAACTAGACCTAGAGCTGAGCTGTGCGCTCCACAACTAAGACTGAAAGGACAACAACTTGAAGCTGAAAAAGACCCCAAGAATCTTTTGTTTATGTAGGTTATATCTACTATTATTTACTGTATTCAAAAATAAGACATTTAAAAAGTAATTATGTATTAATTTATTTAAAGTAACAATCTTAAGCCTATTGCATATTACCATAAATAACATATTTTAAAGAAAAATAGATGTATTTTCCAAAGTCACATGAAAATTAGTGAGAGTAAGGACATCGTTTTACAGTTTACAAATCTCTTTAACATCTGGTTTAATAGAAGACATCTGGATTCTCATGTCGACTTTTGCATTCACTGTTGCAGCATGTTGCTTTGCTTAAAACATGCAAAGAAAATCTATCCTCACACAAATATATGGTTGAGAAAGAAAGAAATGTTTTAATAGCCTTTTCAGATGGAGATGGATATTATTCTCTGATATCATACCAAAACTCAGCAAGTGGTACCTGCTTAAAGGTGAGCTGCAAAGTAACACCTAAAACTATATCAATGAGCTCTTGGTAGTCTGTAATATTAAATCCATTGGTCTGTCTTTTACTCTGATGGGATCTCTTCCTCATGCATTATTTTGTAACATCATGCATCGATCAGCTGAATTATGCAGCTCTTCCAAATGTGTATATATTTCATTATCCAATATAAAAAAGTCACATACTTAATATCACCACCAATCTCATTAGAAAAGCCTTTAAGTATTGGGAAGCTTGTCAAGCTCATGCTTTAGATATGAGTTTTCCAAAATGTTCATTTTTACTCGAAAGCTTGGATTTTATCATTGGCAATATACAGTGTAAATTATTTCCCTGGAAGTGAAAGGCTCATTTTGTTCATTTGAAGATCATGTCTGCCAAATACCCAAGTCTGAATCATGATAGTCTGTCAGTCGTTCTTTCAAGTAAAATGGAGTTCTCTGCAAAACACTGGCTACTTCAGCTGAAAACTCAGTGATAGAAGTGCTTTCCCTCAAAACAGCATTAGACTTTGCTATGCAGTATAAGCACTTTACATATGTATTTTTCATATTGTCCCACAAAATATTAAAATGAGGTATCTTCAAGGATTAAGATTTAATAAAATAATAATTTTTACTGCTTCATCAAGGATATTACTAAAAGAAAGTGGCATTTTTATTTTATTTTTATATGCGAGTGCTTGGTGGTGAGGAACATGCTTAGACTAGTGCTGCTCAGTGCCACTGCCTTGATTCTTGCTAAATTGCCAGCAGTTTGAACCACCATTGCTTTTGCACATCAGTAGAAATTTTATGTTGAAAATGTCAAACAATATCTTTGTATTATTACAAAAACAACCTCACAGCATCCCTGAAATTCTCTTGGGGACCCTCAGGGATCTGTGGACACACTTGGAGAATCTCTACTATAAAAAAATATGAAAACAAAATGTAGCAACCAAAGGAATTTCGAAATGATGAAAATCTTTTGTTTATGTTTCTCAAGCACCATACAATAAACATATAATTCACAGCAATGCTTCTAAAAGTCATATTCCCCCTCCATCCAAAGCTCTCATATTTCAGCTCCTCTGTGCCTTTCTCTCCAACCCCGCTAAAATCTTCCACCTTAGTCACTGCCCAAGATCTTCGAATTCTTCTCTATTTATCTCTTATGTACTTAGTCTCATCTTAATGGCTCAAAATAACTGGCTCAGAAAAGTGAGAAGAAGAATTAGATCACGGGAAAACTATAATCCTCTACTTAATGAAAAGACAATAGGAAAAAGTTGAATGTTCATATTAATTTTTGTTGCCACATTTTAAATAAATTTTTGAAAAGCTGATGGTTACATACTGTGCCAAATATTGACTGTTCATATTCAGCATGAATGCCACCCATCCAAACTCTTTCCTATATTATAGGGTCTGGAAACCTGGGAAATACATTGCTTAAATTCCCTCACTACCTCATTTAGATTCTGCCAGTAAAAGGCATCTTGCACAAAATTTGGAAGGCAGAATTGAGGACAGCCATTACCCTTCCTCAGTAGTGGCTTGTAGATTCCTGGGTTGATAGCACACATGAAGTTTACAGACGCATCCGAGTGAGCTTTTGTGAATTACCTGCCTTGGTACTGTAGGCAGCTACAATCACCAGTCATTTACTGTGATTCCTGGATTTCCAAATCTCCTTAAAGCCAGCAATATGTTTCCATGAAATTTAATTGCCCTAGTCCTCCCAAGTCTTGTAAATTTGTAATTCCCTTTGTATTTAATTATCCCTTCCTGCTATAAGCTAAAGAGGTAAGTGCTTTTCTGGCAAAACCCTGATATAGCGTTTGGTTCCAGAAGTGGTTCCAAGATGCAGAAACTCAAAGACAGGAATTTGAGATTAGTTATCTGACCTCCTTAGATTGGAAAGCAGTTAAGACTTTATCGCCGATGAAAAATGGGAAACTAGTAGTCCATAAAAAGCAGTGACAAAATAATTATCTATAGTTTTCTGGAATGCAGTGTTTATTGTAGAAAAGCCTTTGAGAGACTACTATTGCAATAAGATTTTTTAAGGGAGTAAGTACTACTGTAAGGGCAATTTTATGGGCTGGCTTCTTCTAAATCAAAGGTTAGGATTTCGAATTCTCAGCTCAAGGCATCATCAGAGAACCAGAGAGCTTCTAAGACTGCGCTAAAAATAAAAATGTCTCTTATAGCCATATGGCTAATGTATAAATTTTTATCCTGTAGGTTGCATAATTATAACCCAAATGGAATTCACAGACTTGCCAGGTCTCTTATGTAAAAGTTAGAGCATTGATTGAGAAAGAGCAAAAATTGGAATGAGAACATTTGGGTGGATTCCAGTGACTCAGAATCATGAACTTCTAAATCCCAATGAGCTTCCCTTCTTCCCTGTTTGCAATTAGCCTCCCCTAGCTTAAAGATCCTAAAACAATTACTTTGCACAGAGATAGAGATTCTCTTCATGGTCCACCTCCACCACTTATTATTGGCCTCAGACTTATAACTAGAGTCAGAGCCCAACAGACCCTGGAGGGATATTAGACACATGGAAAACATTAGTGGGAATGGAATCTAAAGGTTTTAGACAAGAGAAAAAGAAACATAACTTTGGGTATAGGCAAATTTGTTAGCCTAGGTGAAATTACCATATATTCTAGATTCAATGTTTAGTTTGAGTGGCTGGAAACAACCCTAGAAAGAGTCTGCTTAATTGGTTGACTAAAATAGACCCAACAGTGGCCTTCATTACATGAAATTGATATATTAAGAAGAATTCAAATGATTAGGAAGATAAAATTGTTGACACTCCCATCTTGAATTCATTGAGATATATATTACTGAAAGGAGCACCAGAATTGCTGAAAACCTCAAATGTATCTGTCCCTTTTCAGATTAGAGATGACAGTCTAATATAACACTATTCAGAATGACTGTCAAGGGTTGCAAAGGCCAATTGACAACACTTAGTCACTAGAGAGACAAGGTAATCAAGATTATTACACTGAACAATAGGTCAGAGTCCTAATCTGAATGGTTTTATTCACAGAGATCTTTGACAATGACTTTTTGATCAGTGTGTCCCTGGGACTGAAATGGATTGTCAGCCTCATAAAGTCTTAACTTATTTGTAAAATTAATATATTTTTATACATACAAGTTCTGACAATTAAGTTTGTGAACTTGTTGCAACAATGTTGCTAAACTTTTTTGATATCAGAGGGATTATTCATTAAGAATTTGTACCAACTGGACAAACAGTTAACCAAGTTTACTATTTGGAAGTGCTGAAAAGGCTGTGTGAAAAAATTTGATGACCTGAACTTTTCGCCAACAATTCATGGCTCTTGCATCACGACAATGTACCAGCTCACATGGCACTGCCTGTGAGGGAGTTTTTACCAGTAAACAAATAACTGTATTGGAACACCTTCCCTAGTCACCTAATCTGGCCCCCAATGACTTCTTTCTTTACTCGAAGATAAAGGAAATATTGAAAGGAAGACATTTTGATGACATTCAGGACATCAAGGGTAATATGACGGCAGCTCTGATGGCCATTCCAGAAAAAGTTCCAAAATTGCTTTGAAGGGTAGACTAGGTACTGGCTTCGGTGTATAGCTTCCCAAGGGGAGTACTTTGAAGGTGACCGTAGAGATATTCAACAATGGGGTATGTAGCACTTTTTCTAGGATGAGTTCGTGAACTTAATTGTCCGACCGCGCACATGTGCGTGTGTGTGCGCGTGTGTAGTATGTATACACAGATATATGACTTAAATAGCCATGATGGAGAGTCATGGACTCTCACCAGTTCTCAGGTTTGAGCTAGTTAACAGGGTCCCTTAAAAGAAGGTAAGGCTGGGACAACTTGAGGAAGGACCCAATGAGAATGCAAGAATGTGCTATAAAATTTCCTTCTAGATTTCCCGAAAATGAATTGCATCCATTTACTTTATCAGGATGATTATGTACTCTGTGAAAAAGAAAATATCCAGACATTTCCAGAGTTTTGGACAGTGGATCTGAAAATACCCCAAATATTAGGATCCACCCGTTAGAGTGTGGACTTAGGAATGTCAGGTAATAAAAGGAGTTATGGCTTGAGTCCGTCTCCCAGAAGTCCCAGTTCATTTGTAAACCTAGCCCTGTGGTTATTCTCCCAGTTTCCAAAAGCATATTTGGAACTGGTAGAACTCTGACCCTTCAAGTAAGGATCATTATGATAGGAAAGACCAAGAGGAAGCTACTGGAACTGTCCCCTTTCTATCAAAATAGTAAATCCATAATAATTCTATAGCCCTGGGGGACTTTCAGAGGTTAATATCATCACCAAAATTTGAAAGATACAGGAGTGGTGATTCCTACCACATTTGCATAAAATCTCCCCTTTTTGTCTTGTGCAGAAGAAAGATAAATTTTGGAGGAAAAAAACAGTGAATTTTCATAAATTCAATTAGGTTGTGACACCAATTACAATTACTGCCTCAAATGTGCTGTCTTTTCTAGAGCAAATCAATGCATCCTCTAGCATCACGTATGCCACTATTGATCTGGCAAATGCTTTTTTCTCTATCCCAATTCATAAAGACCGGTCATTGCAAATGAAAATGCTGTATTAAGCCTCTGACAAATCCAGATAAGAAAATCACAATGCGACCCTTGGGATTTTAGCGCACAGCCATACTCTCTTCCACAGGTAATCCTTATCCTTTTGAGAAATAACTCCTGGAATAAAACTGAACCCAAGTAGAGACAGAATGACTGCACATGGTTCATCAAGCAACTTTACAGCCTGAGATGCTCATCATAAATTGGATGTTGTCGAATTCACTGCGCCAGATTGGGCGTGGGCAGTAGCACACCGTAATCAAGTGAAAGTAGTCTCAACAAGCTCATGCTCAAGCAAACCTTGAAGACAAATAAGCTACATGGGAGCAATTGGCTCCAAATCCCCTGGCAGCTCCTCCTGCTGCTTTGTCACCTCTCTCTTGACCCACACCTACAGTCCTTGGGCGAATTCCCTTTGGTCAGTGGGCTGATAAAGATACTTTTCCCACCATACCCACAATGCCACCTGATCGAATCCTTTCTGGATTTCCCACTAATTATCACTCTCTGTCTCTTTCCCATAACCCTATATAGTTTCTTTTATCTCTTCCTCCCATCTTGCAATTTATACCCATTCCCTAAACCAGGGGCCCCAAACTCAAATGCTTAAAGAGGTGAAGCAGGTGACTTAAATGAGTTACAAAGGCCTCAGGGGATTTCCATTTCCTACTTTTGATATAGACATAGGTCCAAAATATTTCTCTAATATTTTTTTCAAACTCATTGATAAATTACCACTAAGACTCAATCTCAGTGTCAGAAAGAAAAAGGGACTGGTGAGATCTGTGACAAACTATAAAACTTACACCCTGCCCAATGAGGAAGCTGCCTACTACTCAGTGCCAGATGAATGTGCCAGGAATGTGGGACTAATGGTACCATATCTTACAGTTTTTTTCTGTAGAAACTGGAAAGTCAGATTTCTATGTGAAATCTCACAACTTCAAGTTTGGTCTCAAATTTGCTAAAGCTCTGTGCCAATTAAAGACAAGAGGAATGTACAGGCAACAGTGGGCCTGCAGGCACCAGTTTGGCACTTCTGCCCCATGGTACCATGAGTTCCTGGAAGGCACAGAATTGGTCTCACTTATTTGTGTATACACAGAGTCCAGATCAATGACTAGCCCATAACATTTTGCATTGACTTTTGATTACCTTTAGTTAAATCTTCACAATTTAATAAAACATATATTGTTTCATTCTACAGGTAGAAATCCTTAAAGGATCTTTTTCGTACTCATTTCGTATATACCCAGAGCCTAGCATATCATGTGCATACAGTAGATGTTCAAACATGTTTTGAGTTGTTGTAGGAAAATACATCAAGTGTTCATTAACAACTTAGTTTGATTTTGCTTATTAGTTGAGCAGCAAGCTATCTTCTAAGGCTTAAGGATATAGGACATAAGACAGATGATTTTGATAAGGAGGATTAGGCCAAGAGATATTAAATGCTGCCTTCAGCAGGTGTAGTGGACCATCTCGGTGATCTCAGTGGAAGAATGGGGAAATATGAGAACCCTGAGGCTTTGGGGGATTTGGTGACACAATAAACCCAACTTGACTGGACATCTGTGAGCTGGGGTTGCAGGGAAGTGCAAGGCTTTGCTTCTGCAATACCAAGAAGCTTTGTGGTTGTCACTGCTGGATGTAACTGCTCAGGACGGCTGCTGATTTATGGTAGTCACTTCAAACATCACTTTAAATGTCTACTCTGAGTAGAACCATAATATGTGAAAAGAGTTTTGAACAAAAAGGCTCAAGAGATGGACTTGCTTTTTTTAATTCCATCAGTTGAAAAAAATTGCCCACAGTTATAAATGTTTTCAAAGATTAATAACTCAAAAAATAGTTAAGTCTTTAAAAACATTAGCAAGCAGTACATTTACAAGGCAAAAAAAAAAAAAATAGTAACTGCAAATCCATTCATGTATACTACTGCTAATGTAACTTTAAAAAATGAGGACAAGAACTATTTTATATAAACTAAAAATGACTGATAATTTGCTGAGTAAATACTGAGTTGCATCCAATTTATTAAAAAAGATCAATTGTGATTATTTCCTGTTAAATTATCGTGCCATACATCAAGTGATGCATTTTCCCTGTCTAATGTATAATGAAAACATTTTTGGCAAACATTTGCCATATGTTAAATAATGCATTTTAAATTCATAATAATGACAGTATTTTATTATGCGTATATAAAACTCATCTGAATGGGAACAGCATTTAGAATATGGAAAATTTAGCAAATAAAACTTTACTTCCAAAATGTCATTAAAGAGGACTTTAGATCTTATTTTTGAGACAACCAGCCCTTTTCAGTTCCAAACACATTGTCCTAATTTTACAGAGGGTAAACAAGGAACTATTCAATTAATTATATACAGAAGTAGGTAATAGTTCCTCGTATATGAACTTAGATCAAAATGTTTAACATCTTACAATAGTGATGCTGTCTTATAAATCAGACCACATATTTTATTAAAACGTATTCATTCAATAATATTTACTGAGTACCTTCTATGTGTTGGACATTGTAGGCACAAAACAAAAAGAGCCAGCTCACGTGGAGCTTAGATTCTAAACCATTGCAATATTAATATCGCCACTTTGCATTTTTTGCATGTTAGGTATTCTGAAATAATAATAATAATAGCTTGCAATTATAATATATAGTGTTTCCCTTTTCAAAGTACTTTCAAATCTATTCTTAGTTAATTTTTACACTTTCTTGGCCTTGAAGCTTGGCAATGTTACAGATAAGGAAACTGTAGATGATAGATTCCCACAGCCACTTCCTAGGGTAGTCTCATCTCTCTCCAACCTACACAGTTGTGGGAGCACAAGAGTGAGGCAAAGTCATAGGCTGAATAGAATAAAGGAAGTTTAAAATTGTTGCCATGGAGAGAGCAAGATCATTGGAGAAACATTAAGAATGCCTGGAAGAGCTGAGATTGATGACTGTGGCAGTCATCGACTGCTCATAAATATACCTATTTGCTTCTTCTCTTTCTTGGCACATGGTAAGATTACATTTCTGCAGCCCCTTGAACTCAGGGGGCTGAGTTAATTCCTCTGGCCAACAGAAGATGAACAGAAGTCTTTCAAAGACAGTACACTTATGTCACTATGTCCCTTTCCCCTACTGCTGAGACTGTGGAAGCACAAGCTCAGATGGAGCCTCCATCACCCTGAGTCCCTGAATGACTAAGGTGAACAGAGCATCCTGCCAACCCATTCTAGATTTGCAGTACAGGGATGGAGAAACTTGTGTCAAGACTTTGACATTTGACACTTGTTTATGCTTTGCTTTGCTCCATCATGATTCATTTTGTTTGTTACCGAAGCATAACCTAGTCTGTCCTGATTGATAGAAAGCCTGGGTTTATCCTGGTTGTGTGTGTTTGTTTGTTTGTTTTCCTACAGCTGTGCTCAGTAGTTCAAATATAGGCACAGAAAGCAGACAGTGAATTTATCTGGGCTTGTGATTTTGTCAAGTGGTTACAACAGAAATACTTTAGGAGTTTGTCAAGTGAGTGATCGAGACAATGGACCATGAAATCTAAGCTTGACTTAGGTCGAGCAGGAGCAGGCCATGAGAAAAGAGAAAGTAGATGGGTCAAGACCTGGCTGTTTGGGTAAAGTGGATAATCAATTATAAAGAAAGTAAATGAATAGTCAATCTTAAAAAAATAAGGAGCTTTGATTGAAGCATAGGGTGGTTTAATTAGAGATTTCTGAAGTGACAAAATTTTAGGTCATGACAAGGTGCAAGATGTGAAATGGAACTGAGTGACTCAACAAGAGAGGAGAGGTTTGAGCAAATGGAAGTCATGGACCCGAGAGGCTGAGAGCTGGAAAGCAGCCACATGCACATTTGAATTCCAAAGAATGGTGGCAAGAATTGGGGTCAAGAGGGAGACAGTGGGCTAGTTGTCAAAAATCACCAGTTAATGAGTGAGGAAAAGTCATAGACAGACTGTGTCTAGTAGTCAGGAGCTTCAGAGACAGGCGTTTTCCTTTAGAAGAGACCAGAGGCAGAAGTGAAAGGGTACAGATTCTATTTCCCAATCCTGAGCTATACATGGTGTGGGAATGAAAATGAGGCCACCTCTCAAGAAGGTTACAGGACAAGTGGTTTTATAAGGTGATAGCCAAGTGTCTGTGGAGGTGGAAAGATAGAGGGAAGGTTGCTTGAAGAAGCTGAGGATGTAGGGTATGATTTGGGACCATGGAAAGGAGTTGTAAAGCGCTCAAGAAAAGAGTTTGGTGGGGAAGCATGAGATATTGGATCTGGGAGAAAAAGAACAAAGCATTATTAGAATGAATGTTAGGGGGTGAAGCACGACCAGAAAGGTGTCCGTGGGCAGTGACCAAAGAAATTGGGTATTTGAGATTAGGAGGAATTAAGTGGCTATGATATTGTGATATGTAATAAGAAATTTATTTGGTTTTGTTTCTGGTTCTGGCACAGGGCTCCTAAAACCCTGGTAATTCCCTAGGAAAGGAGAGCCAAAAAGGTGTCCTTTTGTTATGTCAATGAGGTGACTCTTACACTGCACCTAGGATTGGGGGCTGGTTGCCCCCAACCAAGCGATTAGAGGATTAGAACTTTCACTCCCCACCCTGACCTCTGGGGAGGGAAAGAGGGGGCTGGAGTTTAAATCAGTTGCTAATGGCCAACAATTTCATCAATCATGCCTATGCAATAAAGCCTCCATTAAAAACCCAAAAGGACTGGGTTTGGAGAGATTCCAGGTTGGTTAACATATGCAGGTGCTTGGGAGAGTGGCACACCCAGAGAGGGCATGGAAGCTCTGTGCCCCTTCCCACATACCTTGCCCTATGCATTTCTTTTACCTGGATGTTCATTTGTATCATTAATCATATTCTTTAATAAACTGGTAAACATAAGTAAGTGTTTCCTTGAGTTCTATGAACTGCTCTAGCACATTAATGAAACCTATGGAGGGGGTCCAGGGAACCTAACTGCTCTAGCACATTAATGAAACCTATGGAGGGGGTCCAGGGAACCTCTGATTACAGCCAGCCAGTCAGTCAGAAGTGTAGGTAACAACCTGGACTTGTGACTGGCACCTGAATTCGAGGGAGGGGGTTGTGGGAACCTCCAATCTGTAACTAGTCAGTCAGAAGCCCAGGTAAGAACTTATGACTGGTATCTAAAGTAGGGGTGCTAGGGAGAGTCTTATAGGACTGGGCCCTTAACCTGTGGAATCTGATGCCATCTCTGGGTAGATAGTGTCAGAATTTAGTTGAATTCTTGGGCATCCTGCTAATGTCCAAGAATTGATTGGGGTTGTGTGAGAAGCACCCTCACCCCAAGCCCCACTTCTGCCCAATGTAACACATACACACATCTGGAATTGTGTCCAGGAACTCCTAAAAAGAGAGCCTATCAGGGCTGTGGAGAGGTTGGAGCCAGTAGGGCCGTTGTTTTCAGTGTCCCCTGTGATCATTTGTGGGCTGGCGTCAAGGATGCGTAGCTATGCTTTGGCTATACACTTTCTTTTTTGTGGGCATGGACCTCATACAGGCTTAAAGCCTGTACCTGTTGAGGGATGCTCCCAGGAAAGAGATGTTTGCAACATTCGATCTCATGGAAAATACTCAGAATAGTGTTGAGATTGTTTTACACCGATTGCTAGAAGCCAGAGTCTCCACAACAATCAGGCAGGAGATGATTCATCCAAACCTTTCTATTAGGTGAGAAAACTGAGGCCCTAAGAACTAGTCAGCATTGTGTCTAGTTTGTCAGAGTTGAGTCTATAGCTCAGGTTTCCTGACCCTTGCACTCTCCCTACTCTAAAAGTCCAGCAAACTAGAAGAGTAATGGCAGACCATCGTCACATGATAACACTAATGCTTATAAAGAACTCACCAATAGCCAAGTCCTGAACATCATGTTTCATTCTCCTGATAACTCCATGTGTTTTAGGCACTATTGCTATCCCCGTTCTGCATATATAGAAACCAAGGATTAGAGAAGTTAAGTAACCAAGGTCACATAGCTGCAAAGTGGTAGCGCTAGGATTTGAACTTGGATCCTTCCGTTCCACAGGCCTCGCTCTTAGCCAATATAATATGCTTTGTCATTCACTGTCATATGTGTTAGGGCCTACCCATCCCTTTTTGGTCTTTAACAGTATCAGATAGAAAAACAGTGGATTTTTTTTAACCCTCTGCTAAATATTTAGTCCCATGTGCCAGCACCTGCTCTGCACAGACACTGATCAGTCATGGATGTGCAAACACCTGTCTTGAGATGGCTCTTCCTGGTCATCCTTGGCTGTTGGTTTCTGGAGCCACCCAGCTCTGGAGAATGAAGCAAGAGGGAAGAAGGATACAAATACACGTGTGAAGCACTGAGTTGTTAAGTTTTATTTTGATTTCTGAAATTACCAGTATTATCTAAGAATGACACTTGCCTCCTCTTTCACTCAAAGAAAGTAAAAGAGTGGCTTTAAAGCTACTTGCATCTGTGGACTTTTTAGCTAGTCATCCTAGCTTTCTGTAGTTTAGGGAGAGCGGTGCCAAATTGAACTTTGGGATAAAACTTGGGAATGGTAGAGCAGGCAGTCACACATCCAACATTCCCGCTGTTTACTCAAGTCTTTTCCGAGATGGAGAACGTCTAACCAGCAGGAGAGAGGGCCTCTTGGTTAAAGACTTGGCCTGCTCCTTGGCACAGGGTGGCACTTATTCAGCCAACATTTCATGAATTCCTCCTGTGTTCCAGGCATGTGCGAGGCATCCTTCAAGAAATCACACTCATCTGGGAGACCAAGTGGGTGAATAGAAGCTTGCAATACCATGTGGCAATTTCTGTATGAGAACACATGCAGAGTGCTAGGGCTACCCAAAAGAGGGGGTTGGGCATCCCCACAAGGCCTCCTTCAAGAGATGTATGGAACCATAATGACACTGAAGCAACTATTTTCCTTCAGAGAAGCAGGGAAGCAATGCCATCAGAGATTTATTAGTTTTTATTCTTTCGAATAGGCAGGGTCAAATTTTGATTATGAATAGATGTTGGTATGCAGACCTGGATACCTACAGAACACCCTAGAGGAAAATTGGTGAGGTAAGGTTCTAAATCCATTCTCTGACCTTGTCACAATTAATAAAGTTACCCTCTTTTGTTCCCCTGACACTCTGAAGCAATGTGGGATTGTCTCAGAATTGTTTTAATGATGTGCTGTTTTGTTCCTGTGAGCACTCCATACTTTAGATGCCAATTCACATTTTTCTCTCATAAAGAAAAGTCAGTAAAAGAACAAGAGGAATGGCTGCACAATTGAAAATCCAGCATATTGAAAAGGTCACGGTACCAGGACATACTATTTTAATTTCTAAATGTTTTAGGTGTTGTAAGTCCTTTTTGACACTCCATTCTACTGACAAATACTAAAAGGGATGGGACAAGGCACACACATTCTTTCATGTGTTTGTAAAACACGATGATAAGAGTAGGAAATGATGCAAAATTAATTCATGCTTTTTGTGGCATTTCATTTGAAGGCCTGTTTTGGACATGCTTTCCTGTGAGAAAGGTTAACAGTTATGACCAGCTTACCACAGTGATACAGTGGAAGCTAGGCATCCCTCTAAATAAGTATTTTAACTTCCTCTTCTTCTTATATACTTGTGTTTTACTAGTTCTCCTCCACCATATATTTAGTGACTGATTTACTTTCAGGAAACCTCCAACTAGAACACTAGTAATTAACATTTACCCAGAGTTATCACTTTACAAAATGTTCGTGGAAGACGCTGTGATTATCTTATCCAACCTCCTTCTCGCCCTGGCTCTTTTCCACTGTGGAGGCTGAAAAGCCACTTACTTGTTTAACCCCCCTTGCTAGACGTAGCCATGTCCAGCTCTGGAGACTGTTAGATATAAGTGAAAGTCAGCTGAGAGAGTTCTGAAAAAAAGGGAACAGACAAAGCCCATGCATACTTCTCCCTATTTTCTGCATGGGACTGGGGATGATGTCTAGAGATCCAGCAGCCATGCTAAAGCAATTAGCTGACTTGCTAAGGAAGCTAGAAAGGAAAGAGAAAAGAATCCTGAAACATTAATGATGTCACGGTGCTGCTACACCTGCTTACCTACCTGTAGATGTCTCGTTAGGAGAAAAACAAAACAAAGCACAACTTCTATTTGTTTAAAGTGTTGGAATTTTGATACTCTGTTACTTGTAGCTGAAAGTATTCCTAACCAATGAAGAAGTGCTTTCATAAAATATCTCATGTCAGCTTCATGACAAACCTGTAGTAGATATTCATTATCCTCTTTTACTGATGGAGAAAGAAGTTAATAGTGTGTCAGTTAAGAGCACACACCTAGAAAAAGATGGGCCAAGACATAAGTCCTGGAAATCCCAAATTCCCTGCACTTTTTTCGTCATTCTCCTATCCCTATCTGGGATAAAAATTTGAGCTTACATTGGAAAGGAAAATATTCCATTAAAGAATTATTTGATCCATCTGCTAAGCAACTGCGGTTCTTCTCTTCCTCGTCAGTCACTAAAATATTTAGTTGGTGCATCATACTTCTGCTTCCTCTGAGTGTCATATTTGCATAGTATTTTTTCCTGCAAAGTTGAAGAATTTGGAGTTCAATTAGAACTAGGAATGTGAAAAATGTCTCTGAATGCAGAAAAAACCGATGAATCTTTCTCATAACCAGAAAGAAAATAGTATGATGCATATGCCTTTTGGAATTGAATCTACCTTTCTTTTTTCCTTTTCAACCTGAAAGTGACAAGTTTCAGAATGAGTAGTTGATTCTCCCATAGTGCACATTGTCGGTGTCTCATCCATAATCCTTTCCCCTTTTCCTTGCTGGAAGAACAAGGTGTTTGGGTGTTAATACTCCTTCCAAGTGACTAAAGGGAGGGATCCTTTCTGCAGTTATAAGGAATTCTGTCGGTCCATCACAGCTGCTCCATTCCCCTTGCCATTGTTGGCCTATGAGAAAATGTCTTCTACCAAAGATGGTTTTCTCTTCCTATGGATATTATCAGACTGGCTGTAACTCTTACCTTATAACAAGACAAAGCCGAGTCACTATGGATGACAGAGTGACAAAATGGGAGGAAGTACACCCTTAATGATAGTGTTGAACCACTGAATTTAACCCTGGAGCATCCCTACCTTTGGACTTCTTGTTTTGCCAAAAAATAATTTTTGTATTGAAGGAAAATTGAGTCAGCTAAAGGCATAGTAACTGACTGCATAGTGTCCTGATCTCAGTGGGGATTTGGCCCAAGTTGGAAACCCAGCAGAGTACTCACCATCTGGGACCACCCGGTTCCCAGACAACATGGGGAGACTCCTTCTAGGCAAAGCCTGAAAGCTTCCCTGCATACTGGTTCTTCTAGTTGTTCTAAACATTTATTACAGCTCCACACAACAGTCATGGTGTGCCCCCAGGCTGGAGACATTCAGTACAGACAAATTGAAAAGCCAAATCTAATTAATGTGAACTGGGATTTCTTAAAATAGAATCATTAATGCTGTTAACTGAATTGAGGACGTTATAGAAAATGTTGCATGTTGTGCACTGATGTCTAAACATTTATTGTTTTCAGAATGAACAGTACCTTGTGAATTTTACTCTCTGGAAAACAGCATACTGTAGAATTTAAGAGTCTAGGTTCTAAGTGCAGGCTACCAGAATTCAAATCCCATACCTGGCATTAACCAGATGTATGATGTTAAGCAAGTTATAGTACCTCTCTGTGCCTTGGTTTCCCCATCTGCAAATAAGCATAATAATAGCATCTACCTCATAGGATTTTTGTAAAGCGCTACCATTTTTTCATCATGTAGTGGGCTCTAAGTAATTGTTAGCTGTTTTCATTATTTGCTGACTGGATTGCAAGCATACTCTCTTTTGTATCCTTTTGGTGTGACAGGAAATCCTTTTGTTTGAATTTTTGGGGTTTTCCATGACTTTATTTGGAAAATTTTCACTATGATTGCCTTATGTTTATCTACTTCATAACAGACGAAAACAATATCTTGAAAACGAATCATGCTATGTTCTACTTTTTATAATTAATATATTTACTACGTCACTACTAATAACATTGCTCTACTAAAAGAAGCTTTCAGTCATAGAATCCTTACCATTTATAGCCTGGTAAATAAATTCTGGATTATCTTAGTTTTGAAGGTTGTATAAGTGGACTGATTTTAGTAAATGACTCCAGTAAATTCCTTCTCGTAAGCTCAGACTTTTCACTATTCTTATGGTAGCTATCATCCACTTATATGCTGTCATCTTAAAATTTCCCCTCAAAGTGCAGCCAACCCTCACAAATGCTTTCGTAGTGGGATGTCTTAGCTCAACAGTATAATTTTTTTTTTTTTTTTTTTTTGCAAATCATTTAATTGAACTATTTTCAGAGAATTATCTCTAAGTTTCCTATAAGCAAAAGATTCTGGAAGGAAAATCATGATACCAGAGTTTTCTCTCTTAGTATTTAAATAGCAGAATACATACTCTTGTTTGTTATAGGCGCCTTATCTGTAGACAACAGTACGGTTCCCATGCTTTCAGACAAGGCCACTGATTGTACTGTTATTTCAATCAACATTATGATGTGAAGATTAACCTCAAACTTTCTTGCTTAGATTTTTTTCTTGATGTAGCTTCACTTTATATTTTTATAAGTTCTTAACTATAAATAAACATAGCTATTGACATATTTTTATTTCATAAAAATCCTTTATTCAAAATTTACTGCTTAGTCTAGAGGGGACACAAAGATGAGAACATACACTATTTTTTATAATTTCTGTAATTAATCAAAATATTAATAGTGGTGGTATTTATAATCACTTCTAGCTATTAGAATACAGGAGGAAGATACAGGCAAAGACTACTTAAATAAAACGCAAATATTTTATTAAATCACTAGCTTCTACAAGGAACATCTTTTTCTAAATATTAAAAGGAAGAAAATCTGTGTTCTATTGTATTTAATTGTTTATAAAGAAAAATTAGGGACTGATTTAAGAATTATTCCAAAAGAAATTCCAATTAGGAAGACACAGGCTGGTTGCAAACAGTAGAAATTCCATTCATGGTAAAATGGCAAGACTGAGAAGATGGAATAACATTAAAATCATGCAACAGGCACATAACTAGTTTGTGACAGGGAAAACAGAGTCATGAATGTTGCAAATATATATTTTTTTAATTGAAGAGAGGGAGAAAAAAATGGCCACGTGTTTCCCTATAACAGAGGGTAAAAGGCCTACAGGGCCTGAGAGACTCAGTCGATAACAAATAACATAAGATTATCTTTGAAAGATTTAGAACATTAATTAAAGTCATCATCCTGGCAACTAGAAAAACTGGCTTCAGGCATAGCCCTAACCCCAGAGCTCTGGAAGGAGGGCAGCCCCAGGGCATCGCATCCTAGAGGAAGTTAGAGTGAATCAGATGATGATGATGATGATGATGAAAGATAGCTGTTTTATTGAGCACCTATTATATAGCAGGTACTGTGCTCAGTCTTTACTTATCATTTAATTTATTCCTCTGAATGATTCTCAGAGACCATCATTACTAATGTTTTATCATTGAGAAAATTGAGGAGCACAAACATGATTATTACATTTTGCATAAGGTTGCTGTGATATTGTGATTTATAAGATATATATATATAATATATATATATATATATATAATATATATTATATATATATATATATATATATATATATTATATATATATATACACTTGATCATTCAGATGACCAGAATATATTTTTCAGATATATTTGGTCCTCATCCACAGTTCTGGCTCTCAGTTCCCAAACACCTTGGAATTTCCTAAGTGACAGACAACAACAATGGTGTCTCTTGTTATGTTAATGAGGTGCTTTCACACTCCACCCAGTGGTGGGGGCTGGTTGCCAATAGGAGTCAATCATGTGGTTAGTAAATTGGAACTTTCAGTCCTACCCCCTGATTTTGGGGGAAGGGAGAGGGGCTTGAGGTTGAATCAATCCCCAATGGCCAATGACTTAGTCAATTATACTGTACAATGAAGCCTCCATAAAAACCCAAAAGGACAAGTTTGTCAGTCATTTTGGAAGGAGTTTCTACATTGGGGAACCACCATGTTTCCACTTGCCATTGTGCCAGGCTCCAAGTTCCACAAGGACGGAAGCTCCTCCTTTTAGGACCTCACCCTATGTATCTCTTCATCTGGTTGTTGCTTTGTACCCCTTAATATTCTTTGTAATGAATCAGAAATCTAGTAAGTACACGGATTTTTCTGTGTTCTGTGAGCTAATTAATCAAACCCAAGGAGGGGGTTGTGGGAACCTCTGATTTATAGCCAGTTTGTCAGAAGCATAGGTAACAATCTAGACTTGAGATTAGCCTTTTGAGTTGGAGGTGTTCGTTGGAACCTCCAATTTGTAGTCAATTGGTCAGAAACACGGGTAACAACCTGGGCTTGCTACTGGCATCTGAAGTGGAGGCAGTTTTGTAGGACTGAGACCTTCACGTGTATGAACTGACTCTTTATCCAGGTAAATAATGTCAGAATTGAGTTGAAATCTCAGATACCCTACTGACATCGGAGAATTGCTTGTTGGTGTAGGGAAGCCTCCACACATAGGAATTAGAACCAAGAACCCTTTTCAGTTACGATTGGATGGTAACCTGTGATTTGGTAACTCCTCTGACCTCTTTCACTTGGGACGCCCTCTCAGTGTCAGAGCTGCTCCATCCCTCTTCCCACCTTACTTATAAATCTGCATTCTGTGGATAACTTCCAGGTCCAGCCAGAGTAAGGGAGCATTCTGAGCATACAACAGACCTCTGGATGTAGGAGCTTATTTATCTCTGCCTGTGCAATAAGCAGATAGATTCTGATTCCTGTTGAAGCAATATTCATGCAAAATAATTGCATTTACTAAAGAGCACCAGCATTATTCCAGGCTGTTCACCTAGTCTGTAGATTGAGAGTTGATAATAAAACCTTGTCAGCAATATTACTTTGAATTCACAGAGAACCTTTTATCTGAACAGGCTTTGTAGTTAGAGATGAGTGGTTGCCCAGATTTTTGGCAAATTCTATGTTGGAGTTGAGAAGATAAAATATAATTATGAATTTCCAAATCATATTTTATGTGCAGTGTATTCATAATAATTCCCACTTTTCATCCTTAACTGTATGGTAAGGTTTAAAGCACTACAGTCATTTATTTAGTTGATAGTTTGGCAACAGAGTTTCGCACATGTTAAGTTTCTATAAGTGAATAAAAGTATTAACTAATGTTTGTATAGCACTTTTCAATTCTTGGTTCTCTTTCCCAGGCAGATAAGAATATTGTTTCATTGTTCAGATGAGGAAACTAAGGTAGAAGCGTTAGGTGATAAACCCAGGGTCACACAGCTAGTAAGAGTTAAGTCTGCACCTCATATGATTTTCTCTTGCCCTACACTGCTCTTGGTTCCAAGTGTATGGTATATTCCTTAGCTTGTGACTTAGTTCAAGTCAATGATGTTGCCTAGATATAGATAGGTGTTCAAACTGTTTTTTAATGCCTAAGCAAATGAATAGAAAAGTGTTTTTACTTAATTGTCTCTATTAACTTATTTCCATATTTCACATCAAAAGCACCTTTCTGTCCTAAGTACAGGCTTACCTGTATAGACAGAAAATGAGATCCAGAGGTTAATTAAGTGCCTAGAGCCATAGAAGAGATTTATTAGCAGAACAAGAAACACTGAGTTTTATCTCACCTGAGTTGATCTTTGCCTAAGTGTAAAATGTTAGTCTCCTTCCAGCCTACACTGTTTCTCAGTGTATGCACTTTCCTGGTCAGAAATGTTTTCTTTCTAATATGCCTAGACAAAAACACATATAATGGAAGAGCATGACCTGTACTATATAAAAAAGATAATATTTGTTGTTGAGTATTTCCCATTTGAAGCTCAACATCTCAGTCTAACTGGATGTCATCAAAAAGCATTGTTAAGGATCACGTTTCAGGCAAACAACTCCATTTTATACCTTATTCACAATTTTAAAAATACTGATTTGGGAAAAAGAACCAGATGCAGATTTTTAAAATAAAGCTAAACAATTTCATGTGATTGCATATAGATAGTGGAAACCTACTTTAAGTGTATATTTTGTATAAAATATAGGGATAAAAAATGGGCAATAAGTATTTCTGGTTTTAAAAAATATCCAGCTCTATGAGACATAAAGATTCACATGTTAATAACAATAGGAAAAAAATGCACCTTTTTCATATGCAGATGGTAAAATTTTATCTTAATAGAGTGAGTAAAAGATAAGTTAGAAATTTATAATAATATTTTATTAAAAATAACACTTCCCTTAAATAATGATGAAGTATAATAAATTTAGTGTTCCTCTCTTTTCTTTTTTTTAATGAATTAGAATTTACATGTAGAATAAAAATGACGTGTCCTGTGCTCATTCATTTCTTTTGTATCAGTCACTTTATTTTAATTTGACTGAACTTTTGTTACACATGGTGTCCTATATAAATAGAATTTTACTTTTTTATCAAAGGGAGACAATTTCATTTTCTATCTCGGAGAGAATCCAATGCAAAATAGAGCCAACATAATTACGTACATATTTTTATAACTTCAATATCATAATATTTTGATTTTGCTTTACATCACACACTTCCCCAGCTGGTGGGCAGCTTCTGTTTCAGCTTTGTGAATTATATTAGTAATGGGGAAGGAGATATCATACACATTCTGAAACTAATGAGACCAACATTCTAGTGTCATTTGAGGAGACGATAATACATCTGTTTGATTGCCTTCAACTTGCTTTGTTATAAATCCTTGTACTTCAGGGGCAATGGCACTTATAATTATTCATAGCATGCTGGGGCTTAGGCAGCAACAGAATGGAAGTGCAGGGTGGGTAGCCAGAAAAGAAGCCTTAGGAAGGACTGATGCGAAAGATACATACCAAGACATGAGTCAAGATAGATGATATGAATAGGGGTAACAGGTCACAGGAGCAGATGAGAAGAAAGCAGGAAGGCGGCAACAGAGAACACCTGATAAGCCCATCCCTTTGCTCAGGGTCAAATGAGATTTAAGAGAAGGGGCAATTTTCTACTTCTGCCTCTGGGGTCCTCTGATCCCATAGAAACTAAAGCTTCAATACAGTGCTTCTAAAACTTAATGGCATACGAATCCCCTGGAGATCTTTTAAAACGCAGATTCTTATTCAAGAGACCCCAGATGAGGTCTAAGAGTCCCCATTTTTAACAAGCATCTATATGATACCCACGCTGCTGGTACAGGGACCATATATTGCACAGCTGAGTCAGGTTGGCCCAGAGTTGGCAAAGCAGACAAGAGGAAAGCTGGCTAGAGTGAGGAGCGTAGGTTTGAGGAGCAAGTGTTGTTCCTAACAACGGAAGAGTCTGCAAATTTAATGTATTTCAGATTAAAAAGCAAAATTTGTTGATGGCTTCTCGTTATGGATTGAATTGTCCCCGCAAAAAAGATACTGTTGAAATTCTAACCCCCAGTACCTCAGAATGTGATCTTATTTGGAAATAGGTGGTGATCAAGTTAACATGAGGTCATAGGATGAGACTTAATCCAATATGACTGGTGTCTTTATATAAAGGGGAAATTTGGACAAAAAGACTGACACTCACAGAGGGATGACGAGGTGAAGACACAGAGAGAAGATGGCTATGTGACTGAAGTGATGCATCTATAACATCAAGGATTGCCAGACAACACCAGAAGCTAGAAGAGGCGAGGAAGGATTCTTCCCTAGAGCCCTCAGAGATCATGGCCCTGGCCGAAAACTTGATTTTGGTCAGAACTGTGAGACAATAAATTTCTGTTTTAAGCCACTCAGTTTTTGGTACCTTGTTATAGCAGCCCAGTATATGGCTGAATAAGAATCTTGACTTGCCACATTTTTGGCAAATATTCAACAAGAAGAAAACTGGACCTGGAAAGATTTAGTTCATTACCCAAGGTATATATCTATTTAATAGAAAGAAGGCCTGGAAACAAGGTCCCCCATTTGTCAGTTGGTGCCTTTGCACTTCAATACCCAGCTTCCCAAGAGCTCACACAAATGGACTAATCAATAAAGCCACACTTCCAAAACCTGTGTTCTGCAGAACATTTTTTAGGGTTTTGTTAATAAGTGTTGCAAAGGATTTATGGTTAAACTTTCAAACACTTCAAATTCAGATACACAATAACTTAATTGAAGATCTAGGTAAAACCTACCAAAAAAAACCCCAAACATTTGTAAAACTGGCTAACATGTTAAATGTGACGAACTACCAGTTCCCTTATTTTTACAACATAGAATAGTTTTTCTAATAAACTCCTCTTAGTATCCTACAGAATAACACTTTAGGAAATAATGGATGAGAGGGTAAAATTCATTGCCACTGAGAAAATTCATGCCAACAAAACAGCTACTTTAAAATTTAATTACATGTAACTGTAAGTTCTCCAGGAAGACTACCTGAGTTGTTTGTTGTTTCCTCAAGGCAGGAGAGATGATGTCCTCCGGGATGAACTTAAAGCATAAATTTGAAGGTCTATCATAAAAGTGAAGTGAGAGATCAGTCAGAGTGACATGGGACCAAATGGAATTGAGCAAAACTGATGTGGTTTGAGAAAAATAAATGAGAAGATGGAAATCAAATATTTAAGGCTTATCAGTGTGGTTACAGTCTTCAGAAAAATCCCAACAAGCCTAAAGAAAGACTTTTACTGTGCCTTGTATCACTGGTGAATAAAAACCAGTGCACCAGTATGCCATGGGTGACACACTTTCACTGTCATACTTCACATCTGGTGCACCTCCCAGGGCTTCCGTGGACATTTGGGCAGGTACCATGGCACCACCCAGAGGTGCCATTCACGTGGTGGATGTTACAGATCCGTGCAATGATTAGAGCAATTTTGGCAATAAAATTTCAACAAAATCAGTAGTATATTAAAACAAGTGCAGACACATGAAGTAACATATCCTGGGGAAGGGAGCCTTTTTCTAAGCCACAGATGAGTTACAGGAGTTTACAGCAGCCCTGGGACCCGTTCTCACTACCAGTAAAGTTCAAAATCCCATTTCCACCAGGAAAATTGTTTGATGCCGTTGTCTGACATTAAGATGACAAAAGAATGTTACCGAAAATGGGCCTCTGCCATTTACCCTGAGGAGCCAGGAATCTGACTAGGCCTGAAGAATATGTCTCACATTATGAATTCATCAAAAATGTTTAGGTCTATTAACAAGACTTGCTGTGCTAGGCAATAGAAGCAGTTGATACACAGACTTGAGTTTTAAATGCCATTTTCACATACAAGGACACTACATTTTGCAATATTAAAGGTTAGAATTTTAAAGACATAAATCATATTACTTATTCAAAAGAGAAACACTAAAATTAAGTCAGTATATTTCAGACACGATTTTAGCAGTTGGAGACAGCAGGAACAAACGTCCATAAAGTTTATAGTCTAGTGGGGATGGCAGGCTACACAAATTGTCATGCAAATAATGATATAACTGCAATGGTAAAAACAATAAGTAACATTATAAAGTGCTCTAAGAGCTTGTGATAGAAGGTTCCAGTCAAGACCAGGGAGTCAGGGAAGCCCTTCCTGAAGAAGGAGACTTTAGGCTGAGATGTGAAAAATGAGTAAAAATTAAACAGGAAAGAGATAGGGAATGAGGGTAGTGGAGATGAGTAGATGCTCTCAGGCAGGGAAGAGCTCAGAGTGTTTAAGAAACAAAAAGCCAGAGTGCCACAGCTTTGTAAGTGTGAGAAAAGGGGTTCTAGGGCAGGTGGATGAGATTGTGCAGGTCCTTCTACGTTAGGCTAAAGATGTTAAAATCTTTCATGAGAGCAAAAGGAAGCCTTCAAAGCTTTGTAAGCAGGGAGAAGATGCCACCTTTTCAAAAGCCTGCTTTTGCTGCTGTGGATGGAGAGACTGAAAGATGCAAGAGTAGAGCTGGGAGCCGAGTTGGCTATTATTTTTATTCAAGTGAGAGATGCTCGTTTAGTCTTGAATGATGTCAATCAAGATGGAGAGAAGTGGATAGGTTAGAGATATATATTGGAGGTAGACTCTATAAGAAATACAATTGGGCATGAAATGAGTTATTTGTGCTAATAAAGGCATATGACCATGGGATAATCCAAAACTATGTGTGTATTTATGCAGTGTTATGATATTTCACGTTTCTATGGTACATGGCAGTTTACTAACCGTTTTCTCAAAAATGAAAACTGTTAATTGAGCACCTACTGTGAACCAGACACTGTTCTAAGCACTGATCACAGGAAGATAGAGACGCACACGACAGACAAAGTCCATACCCTATGACGTGAGACTATAGCTGGTCATTGGAGAAATAAGCAAACAGGTACCGCATCTGGCGGCAACGAGGATTTTAAAGTAAAGTAAAGCAGGGTATGGAGTTGGGAGAGGGAGGACACGTTCTGGCTATGTTGCATATCAGGAGGGCAAAGATCAAAGTGAAGTGAGAGAATGCAGCATGAGAAGAGAAATGAGGAAATACTGGTAGGAGATGAGGTTGGAGAGTGTAGGTGAGGTCCTGCAGGCCCCTATTGGCAGCGAATTTATTTATTCCCAGCATCTACTCTATGAAGTTTCTGTGGAATGGCTGGGTTCTTCTACCAAAGATCAGTGATCTCTCAGGGTGGTCTACTTTATACAAGTAACGCTGTCTTCTTCCAGCACTGGGGACGGATCAGCCCTGCTCCTGCCAGCACTGGTTCCTGTTCTATCCCTTACTATTTCATTCTATTCTACCCTATCTTTATAATTATAGGGTTTTTTAATATAATTATAGTCTGTTGTAAATAACACTTCTCAAATTATGCTGTGTGTGTGCTATCTGTTTTCTATTGGAAGTCCAGCTGATACAGTGTTCAATAAATGTCTAGATAGGAAATGAGATTAAATGATAGTCTAGATATGCATTTGTATTTTTAATTTTTATGGCTAATTCACAAAGTGCATTTATAGACATTAATTCAAAGTTAAGTATACCAGGAAGATATAAAAGCCAAACTTTTTTAACTTGAGTGCTTAAATTTTTGCTTTCTATTACCTTTAATTTAAAGCAAACATATTTAAGATAACTCTAGATTTCACAATAAAAACTCTTCAAATTTTGCTTTGGTTCCTGATTTGGAACAAAGAATACCATGTTGTTTTCATTTCTACTTTAAAATTTAGGCTCTTCCTTGTGTCTTATTTCACACAAGAGCAATTTATCTGATATAAAGAAGCAGCGGCAATTCACAAAAGTTGTTCAACCTAACTGATAAAAAAAAAAAAATGCTTACATTAAAATAATAAAATTGGCCAAAATGTTTTAAATATTTTAAAATTATACTATTTACTATTATTTGGTGATGATACAAGGAAACAGGGACTCATAGTATTCTGTTGATAGACTACTTTGACAAAACATTTTCAAGGATGATTTGGCAATCAGAAGCCTTCAGGTAAACTAAATCAGCAACTTTACTTCTAAGAATTTAATCTTAGGAAATAATCAAAGATGTATACACAGATATTCCCTATAGGATTCTCTCTAATACTCTCCAGCTCCCCACCCCAAAAAGGGGAACATAAATATCTAATAATATCAGGAACCATCAAATAAGTTATGGTGCATGCATGTGATAGAATCCTATTCATCTATTAAAAGAAAAATAGTCAAAGAATAGCCTCAACCCTGCCTCTGCATTGAGATCAACTGTGAAACTTTTAAAAAATAACTCCTACCTGTGTCTCTCTAAGGAGAGTCAGATCATTAGGCTGGGAGTAAGATCCAGGCTTCCGTATTTAATTTAATTTATTTATTTTTATTTTTTATTAATTTTTAAGTTTTTATTAAAAATATAGCTAACATACAATATTATACTAGTTTCAGGGATACACCATAGTTATTCAACATTTATATACCTAAAGAAGTCATCACCATGATAAGTCCAGCAACCATCTGACGCCATGCAATCACAGTATTATTGACTATATTCCCATGCTGTACATTACAGCCCCATGACTTATTTATTTTATACCTGGAAATTTGAACATCTTATTCCCCTCCCCCTCCTTTTTAAATTTATTAATTATAGTTGACATTCAATATTATGTTATATTAATTTCAGGTGTACAGCATTGTGGTTAGTCTAGTACTCACCTGGCACTATATATAGTTACCAGTATTAACATATCACTGACTATATTACCTATGCTTTACATCTCCATGACTATTTTGTAACTACCAATTTGTATTTTTTAATTCCTTTACCTTTTTCACCCAAACCCCCTCCTAATTGGGTGGTGCTCTGCTGTGGTCTGAAGCCAACCTCCAAGTATGTTGGTTCTGGGGCTTTTGGGAGGGGCTCTGTGGGGACAGAGCCAGGAGTGCAGTTTCCAGGCTCTCAGCCTCACATGGAAAGGTGCTGGCTCAGGTAGTATAAGGCCATCAACTGTGATTGGATGGCCATCAGTTGTGGCTAGTTGGCCGTCAGCTGTAACCAGTGAGCCATTGGGCATTAATATAACTGCGGGGCTACGCTAGCAGAAAATGGGGGCTGGCAAGAAGATTGTGGCTGAGTTAGTAAGCGCGGATTGCAGTTAGCAAGTGGAGTTGAGTTGAGGAGAGTCGAGGTGAGTCGTCAGTCGGTTGGCAGAAAAGCAGACAGCAGGTCGCATGTCGTGTGAATCCAGCCTCCAATGAGACGATAGTGGTATGACTCCCCTACCTATGGCTCCGTGGGTGTTCCCTTTTGGCCTCACCACATCCTGCATTTTTATATGGGGAGCAGGACGAGAGACCCCGCAGGCCACCCAGCATGACAGGCTCTGGTGCAGGTCCAGGTCAGCCACTGCCTGTGACTGGTCAGGGGCCACGTGGTAGGAGCTGCAAAGCAATCCACAGTTATTCGTTGCCTGTGCTAAACCTGGAGGCACATGGGAGACAGCACACTGTGAACCCAGGGTAGCTGCCACCAGTACCAAGCCTGGGGTAACTCCACAAAAAGCCAGGACACCCAGAGGCCTGCTGCCACCTGCTGGCTCCCTTAAGGTTCAGCCTCTGATAAAGCCTCGTGCAGCACAGAAGTTGGGTGAGTCAGGGTCTCAGGGATTCACTACAGTGGGAAGAGTTGTGGTCACCAGGTTAATGTAGATTCTGGTTTGGTGCCAATGCTGAGTCTGGAGTGACTCAGCACAAGTCTCAAAGCACACCGAGGCCAGTCACTTGGAGTCTGTGAACTCCCATAGTTTTCCAAGAAAGCATGCAATGTGGGAGGGGCTGCCACTCACAAAGAGTGGTGCTCGAGTTGAGTGGGGTGGGGTCCCAGCTGAGTCAGCAGGGTGGAGCAGCAGAGCTCACCAGGCCAATCACATTCAGCACAGGAAAGATGTGCCTTTCCTGTGCAGAGGACCACTCACCAGCAAAATACCGACTGTCCTCCAGTCTTCCCCTCAAAGCTATACAATTCAGTCTGACCTCCGCAGGTCCCTGAGGCCCCCTGAATCACCCTCCGCTGGAGCTCAAAGTGAGTGCCTGCAAGTGAGTGAGTCTGTGCGTGGGCCATTTAAAAGGATGTCTGGGTTTCCTGCAGCCTTCTGTCCCACCCAAACAGTTGGAATCCCCACTGGTTTTCATAGCCAAATGTTGAGGGCGCTCCTCTTCGCAGCACCAGTACTCTGGGCTGGGGAGCCTGGTATGGGGGGAACCTCCGTGGTTGAGATACACCCTCTTGATTCTCAACCACCACAGGGAGGTTTTTGGCCCATTTCACATCTCTGCCCCTCCTATCAGGCTTGACGTGGCTTTTTTTTTAAATGTATAGTTATAAGATTTCTGTTCAGCTAGACTTCAGATGGTTCTCCAGGTTGATGGTTCTATAATTTAGTTGTAATTTTAATTTGTTCATGGGAGAACACAAGCACAGTGTTTATCTACTTTGCCATCTTGGATCTCTGCCTTGAATCCAGGCTTATATATTTAAAAAAAAAAAAAAAAAAAAAAAAAGTCCACACAAATGATTCTATGGAGAATTGAAAACCATTACATACAAGACAATATATAACATGGAAACTTGTTCCAGACATAATGGAAAGCTTATTATAATACTTTAAAGCTTACTTAAATACAAACCCAGAAAGTAAATTATAAGAATAGGCCCAAATTGACAGGTTTTTATCTTTGGGTGGTAGGGTTATTGGTAATTTTTCTTTCCTTTTTTTGTCATTCTATAAACATTCTAAATTTTCTATACTAAAAATATATTCTTTTTAATTTTTAGAAAATAATAAGAAAGAAAACATCTCTTCCTAGCTCATATTGTCTTTTATCCTGGCTCAAGAACTTTCAAGGATGGCCTCATTCCTATCTTTGTATCCAATTCTTCTTGTCTATTTTTAACTAGTTGTAGAAAACTAATAATTTTAGGGGCATTTCAAGCTTAATTCCAAAATCTGACAATACATTTTTTTTTCTTTTGTTTGTTTTGCAACAAAGTAAATTTTATCTCCACTGGACACTGTAAATGTTTATCTGTTGGACTCTCCTCTTCAATAGTAACACAAATATGACTGAACAAGAGGTACTTTTTTAAAATATAGTGTTCCCAAGGAAATAGTTGCCACTTTCTTAAATACACATTTAAGTGACATAATACAAAGGAAATGTATGCATTATAAATGATAAAAAATATTTTCATATAATGTGCTATTAACTTATAACCTGCCTTTCCTGTGAAAGAAATAAAAACTACTGTATGAGTGTATGTTTGAATGATTTAATTCTGTCTAGACCAGGGGTGTCTAAACTGCGGCCCGCGGGCCAACTGAGGCCCATGATCCATTGATAATTGGCCCGTAGCAAATTCCAAAAATATATTTAATTTACTTAAACCAGGTGAGGCAATACGTACTTCACCTCGAGTGAGTGGCCCGGCTGTTTGTGTATTTTACCGCATATGGCCCTTGGTGAAAAACGTTGTAAAAAGTTTGGACACCTCTGGTCTAGATGATGCTATTTTATCATTTTGGATTTTAAAAACATTCCATTTTACAATGGAAATAACTTCACTGCTCTGCTATACCTTTAATTAGGAAGCGCTCCTACCTAAATCTCTCATTTAGTTTTATTCAAACAAAATTTTATGGAAGCATTACACATACATAAACATGTAAAAATCATAAATGCTTAGCTTGATACATTTCTATAATATGAACATGCCCTGATAATTACCACAGAAATCAAGAAACAGAGCCTTCTCTGCACAGCAGAAACTGCACTTTTATTCCCTGCCAGACACCAAAGCTAGCAACTGTCCAGGCTTCTAATATCACAAATTAGTCATAACTGTTTTTGAACTTTATATGAATGGAATTGTATAATACTTACCCTTTTGTTTCTTTTCTTCTTAACATTATGTTTGTGAGATTAATTTATGTTGTTACACATAGCAGTCCTTTGTTCTTTATTATTTCTGCATAGAATTTCATGACATAAATATACTACAATGTTTTTATCCATTCTGCTGTAGATGGACATTTGGGTTATCTCCATGTTTGGGCTATTATGAATAATGCTGCTATTAACTTTTTGCATATGTTTTTAGCATACATATTTTATGCATTTCTGTTAGGCTCTTATCTATGAGTTGGATTTCTGAGTCAGGATATGCAATTGTTCAATTTTAGTATATGCTGCAAAACAGTATTCCAAAGTGGTTGTACCAGGAGAATATAAAATTTTCAGTTGCTCTACATCCTTGCTAATTTGCCATGTTGTGAGTCTTTTAGAAATTAGCTAATCCAGGGGGTATGTATGTATTGGTATATCATTGTTGTTTTAATTTGTATTTCCCTCGTGTTTAATGATGTTGGATACTTTTTCATAAGTTTATTAACTATTTAGATATCCTCTTGTGTGAATTACTATTCAGATTTTGTCTCTTTTTTTTCAATTGTTTTGTCAGTCTTTTTGTTTTGAAATATAGGATTTCTTTATATATATCCTCTCACAAATCCTTTGTTTTTATCTACTGCAAATATGTTCTCCCACTATTTCTTTCTCTTAACGATCTCCTTTGATCAACATATATCAAATTTATCAATGTGTTAATGTGGTCAAACTTATCATTTTTTTTCTTTTATAGATGGTGCTTTGTCTGTCCTGTTTAAGAAGTCTTTGCTTCTCTCAAAGTTATAAAGATATTTTTTTCTATATTATTATCCTGAAACTTTATTTTACCCATCATGAGTTTACTATTTGTAAGGTGTGAGATAGAAGTAAAGACACATTTTTTTCAGTTATCCATTGACTCACCACTATTTATTGAAAACAATATTTCCCCCTATTCTGTATTGACAACTTTATAATAAATCAGGTGTTTTTATATGTGGAGTTGGTTCTGAACTATATTTTGTTCACTTACCTTTTTACCTATCCTTGCACCAATATCACAGTGTCCTAATTACTATCCTGATATTGTCCACATAAATCCTCGAATTTTGGCCTTTTTCTAGATTGTCTTTGCTTGTAGATCCTTTAGATTTCCACCTGTATTTTATAATATGCTTGTCAAATTTTCACCTCCCCCCAAAAAATAGATTTTGGTTGGGATTACATTAATTCTGTAGAGAAGATGGAAAATATTTACATTTTTACAATATTGTGGGTTTCAATGCTTGAATGTGATATATCCATTCATGTATTTATCATATTTATTTTCTCTAAAAAGTGTGTGTGGGGGTGGGTGTGTGTGTGTGTGTGTGTACTGGTCCTATACATTTGTCTTTAGAATTATTTTTAGGTATTTGAATTTTATGCTACTTTAAATACTATTTAAAATGTTATTTCCTAATTTTTGTTGCTCGTATATAGAAATACAAATGGTTTTTGTTTATTGCTCTACTATCAAGAAACTGCTATATTCACTTACTAATTCTAATAGTGTATCTATAGATTCTTTTGGATTTTCATTGACACAATCATATTGTCTATGAATAATGACAGGTTTTTTTTAAAATTAAAGTCTATTGGGGTGACAATTGTTAGTAAAGTTACATAGATTTCAGATGTACAATTCTGTAATTCATTATTTATATGTCACATTGTGTGTTCATCACCCAGAGTCAGTTCTCTTTCCATCACCATATATTAGACCCTGTTTACCCTCTTCTTTTCCAATCCTGACATCTTTTACTTATTTTTCTTGACTTGTTGCCCAGGTTAGGACCTCCAAGACAATGCTGAATAAAATTATTGGTAGCAGAACGTCCTTGTCTTATTCCCAACCTCAGCGAAATGCTTTTACTCTTTCACTATTCAGTATGATGCCAGCTGTAGGCATTTTTGGTAGATAGAATTTGTCAGATTAAGAAAGTTCTCCTCTATTTTTATTTTGCTAAGAGTTTTTATTATAAATAGGTATTGAATTTCATCAAATGTTTTTATTCATCTATTGAGCTTTTTGAGTGGTTGCTGTAGGTATTACATTATATATACATAACTTATCACAGTCTACTGGTGTTCATTGGGACAAGAGGTCCCTAGTTCTCTTCACCTTTCAGTCTTCTTTTGGCTGTTTTACATGTAAAGTTAAGAGTTTGTAATTGTTCTTAGTGAAAAGTATGTCTACTCTGTGCTCCCAGACCTGGAAGTTCAGTTCTGAGAGTTCTGACAAACACATACAATCATGTAACCACCATCATATTTAAATTTAGCTCAGTTCCATCATCCCCTCAAATTTTCCCCTCTCTCTTTTAAGTCAGTCCCTTCCTTCATCCCGACTGATATGTTTTCTGTCCCTATAATTTTGTCTTTTCCAGACTTTCATATATAATAAATAAAATCCCATAGGCATGTAGCCTTTTTGACACTGGTTTCTTTATCTTAGCATTTGAGAGTCATCCATGTTGTGTGTGTCAGATTGTTCTTTCTGTTGCTGAATGGTATCCCATTTTACTGTAGTTGTTTATCCATTCCCCAGTTGAAGGATATTGGGGTTGTTTCTAGTTTTGAGTGATTACAAATAAAGCCCCTATAAACATTCACATACAGGGTTTTGTGTAAACAGAAATTTTCACTTGTCTCAGGAAAGAAAATAGGAGTAGGGTTGCCGGTCTTATTTTAAGTATATGTAAATTGTATAAGAAATTGCAAATGTTTTATTTCCCAATTGGCTGCACCATTTTCATTCCCACCAGCAATATTTGAGTATGAGAGTACCAGTAGCTTCACATCCTTGCAACTATTTATTTATTTGTTTTTTTCCATTATAACTAGAGTCTGTAGTATCTTACTGTGATTTTAATTTACATTTCCGTAATGAGTAATGATGTTGAACATTTTTCATGCCATCTATATATTGTCTTTGGTGAAGCCTCCTTTCAAATCTTTTGCCCATTTTTTAATTGGATAGTTTGTTTCTTATTGGTGTGTTTTGAGAGTTATTTATGTATTCTGGATGCAAGTTCTTTATCAGAAATGTGATTTACAAATATTTTCCCTCATTCTATTGCTCCTTTTTTCATTTTCTAACAGTGTCTTTCAAAGAGCAGGAGATCTCAATTTTGAGAAAGTCCAATATATCTATTTGTTCTTTGATTGATTGTGCTTTTGATATCATAGCTAAGAAATCATTGCTTAACCTAAGTTCACAATGTCTTATTTCTATATTTTTTTCATAGTCTTTTTTAAATTAAATTCCAGATATTGTCTTTAAAAGATTCTAGAAATAATAGGAGGCTCTGGATGATGTCACTTTTCTCTAAGAGAGAATATACTTCAGCTTCTGTCAGTCAGTTTGGTCAGAGGTGGATCATTTTAATCTAACTGGGGATTGAGATAACTCAAATGCTGTTGTCAGTTTTTGTGAAGGAAGGTATATTTCTTGTTTGCCCTAAAGTATAAGGCTTCATGGGGGCCCATCGAAAGCCTAGAGTTTTTATCGGCCTTCCTCTTTCGTGGGTCTTAAACACGAATTTTTGTCTCATCAGCGTCACGAGCCTGCCACGGCTCTGCTTAGCCTCTCTTCATTTCAGCCACTGCTTATAACTCAGCAGATGGCTCAGGGGAAATGTTCAGCCAAATGTCAGGCTCTTTTTGTCCTTCCCTTCTTTTCAGTGTCATAGCCCCAAGCACTGAGAGAAAGTTTTTGGAAGCTCTTGGATACCTTCAAACATTTGCTTTATCTAGCTTTCATAATTTTATTCAGTGGGAGCATTGCTCTAATATAAGCTAGTCTGACATAGCCAGAAGCAGAACTCCCCATCAGTTTTTCACATTGACTATTCTAGAAGCATATTATTAACTCAGAGTTTCGGAGATTAGCTTTCCTTGGAGCAATTAGCATACATTGGAAGCTGAGACATTGTAAACCTATAGGTTCACGTAGATGAGGGAAATGATATCATTTCCCTGTGCAAGCTGAGGTAAAAAAGAGTGATTCTCTCTCTTCAGTATTTCTGGAAGATTGTGTTTTATCAGCTTAGAATGAGAGACACTGATACTTAACCACCTGCACCAGCTTAATGTAACAACTTTCTCTGCCTAAGAAGCATCAAAAATTTAATTACTTTCTCCTCCAGTCATTGTATGTGTTTATCTCTCCACCCCCTTATGCCCTTAAAAGGGCTACAACTAGCAAACAAATCTGTCAAGCAATATCTAGCATTCCATCCAGGATTTAATATTGTGGTTCCCTGGATGATCCAGGATGAAGGAATTTGTCTTCAAAGTGTCAAATGAGAGAGATAAAGTTTCCACAGTCAACATTAAATCTTTGATAGTAGCTCAAAAATAATTGAAATAAGAAATACCAGATATGAATGCACATGTGCCACCTTTCAAAATTGAAAGCAAAATCCTAAGAATCCTGAATGGAGATGCTAGAGAGCTAGTCAGGGCTGCACCAACAGTTGGACCAAATGTAGTGAGATTATAAGTAAAGTGAATGAAGTGAAGTTTTATACAAGATACAGAAACACAAAACAAGAAGGTACAAAGGGGGGGCTCTTAAAGGTAAAATAAATGTTTAGGTCATAAGAAGAAATGAAAGATTTAGCTTAATAATGAACAGCTTGACTAAGAGAAATGGCAAAAACAAAGATTCACAAAGTATGGATACTGTGAGCTTTATAAATTATTTTTTAAATTAGTTTTAGGTGCACAAAACAATGAACAATAATGAATGTCAACTACAATTTTATATATACAACATATATAATATATATATATATATATATATATATATATATATATATATATATATAGTTACAAGAAGTGAACTTTATAAATTGAATATCTTTAAAAGATGGGTAACAGATATGGCCAGTGTCCATTTGCTTGACACACAGAGTACAGAATTTTTTGGATTAATTGACCAAAGAAGAGGGTTAGAATTCCAGCTCTGCTGTTAATTCATGGAGTTACCTTGGGAAGGTCACTTATTTTCTCTAAGCTTCTGCAAAATGGCAGACTTTTATTGAATCATCTTTTAGGTTCTTAAGTCTATGTGGGTATAACCCAACTTTAAATATTGATATGAGGTAGTACTGGACCTATATTATATATTTGACATCTTTTATTAGTTTCATATATACAAAATAACATAGTGATTAGACATTTATATATCTCACAAACAATAACCCCAATAATTCTATTACCCATCTGACACTGTGCATAGTTATTTCCTTGACATTTTTACATTTAATAAAATATACTGTAGTATGATTCAGGCTGTTTTCTTTTTAAATCATAGGAACATGAATTGTACAACATATCCTTTTTTCTCCATAATCAGTCATTTAATATGTACAAATTGAATTCTACATACAAATATGTATAATTTGCCAAGAACCTGGATTTATAAGCCTAATTACCCACGGAAGTCATTACTTTAGACTCACACTGAGCTAAGTTTTGTGGATAATTTCACCCTCTATATAGTCATTTTGAGTCAGTGGCATATTTACCTTATTCAAGAAGAAAAGAAACTTCGTTACTAAATATTTATGGAGAAACTAAAATTTCTCATCAGTAGCTTTAAAATACACTGTTAATTCCATCTTTATCTTGTGTAATTTTAACTTGTTTTCATTATTACATTTCTAATTTTGAAACAAAAAATCTAAACATTGCAGTTATAATAACTCAAAAGTAACCTGTAAAACTGATCGTACAAGCTTTCATGTTTCTTCAGAGCTGCTTTGGTAGTTTATCTTATTTTTTTAAAGTTTACCCTTCACTTAAGACAGCTAATAGAAGCACACCTTCCTGCAATTATCTTCAAATTTCACAAGCACTATTTAATGACATTTAGAAGTGGCAGGTGTCAACTGGACAAAATAATTTTCCAGGTAGTCCACCACAAGGAGGATTTCTTTGGGAAAGACAAAAAACAAAAAACCACTGCAACAGTGCCAGAACGTGCACCTCCCACCACCCACGAGCAGCTTCTGCCCGTCTCCTAAGACGGCTGCTATTTACACCTCCCCACCCCCACCCCCAGGATGTTAGAACCATAGAGTTTTAACAGGAATCAGGGCTAGAGAGTAACAGGAAGCCCAGCTCCATCTATAGACCTCCCAGCTCCCTGGTCAGTTCTTTTGAAGTACTAGTTCACTTTTATCACAGGGATCTTTCAAAACAACATAAGGCCACCCTAACATCACACAGGCAAGGAACCAGTAACCCCCCACATGTAGGCACTTCACCAAGAGGACACAGTCTGGTTACCAGCAGAGTCCTGTCTGACTCCCTGTTAACTGTTCTTTGAGTCTGAGTTTATCAAGTATTCATTTAAGCATAAACCTTTTCACCTAGTGTTTAGAGGAAGTTCCAAAACAAGAAAACACAGTGCCTGTTCTCACAATGGAAAACTCCAGGACACCCGAGTTTACATGCACTTTGTTCATTGGGGTAGCCCAGTATCTGCCTTAGTGCCTGGTACCGGGTAAGCACTCCATCAATACAAGTAAAAGGAACTTAGGAGAGAAGGTGAAGTAAACAGGAGAAGGACTCACCTGTTCCACAGATCAAGGAAGGCCGCATGGCAGAAAGGACCCGAGCAGAGGCCCTAGAGGAATAGTGATTCCAGACAGAATGCTTTCTTCAGGGGCAGCCGGGAAACAATCACAGGTCTAAGCATGTGTGACCTGTATCACTAAAAGTCATGTAATTTGCCCCAAGGGTAAATAGCATCTTTATTTTGAAGATTTTTTTTGTTTTGTTTTTGTTTTTAAGCATGTACAAAGAGCTAACATAGTTTTTTGGTGTTTTTTTTTTTTTTTTTTAGTGAGGTAGATGTCTTAGATAATTCATCCAAAGAAGATCAATTAGCCTAACCCGATGAAGCCCCCATCCTTCACGTACTAATGGGAGTGTTGGTGGCATGTGTTGAGGCTATATTCCTGGGTCACTGCAGTTTTGAACAGACTTGGCAAGAGAGGGAACCTGCAGAATTTTTGCAGGTGGCTCCAATGGAGCTTTCCAGAGAGCAGCGAGGTAAAAGGAGGGAGTTAGTGCTTGCATGCACTCCTCAAATTTTTTAGTCACAGTTTCAGTACCCACCGTGTTTCTCCAAAAATAAGACCTAGCTGGACCATCAGCTCTACTGTGTCTTTTGGAGCAAAAATTAATATAAGACCCGGTCTTATTTTACTATGATATAAGACTGGGTGTAATATAATATAATATGGTATAATATAATATAGCAAATATAATACCGGATCTTATATTAATTTTTGGCTCCAAAAGACGCATTAGAGCTGATGATCCAGCTAGGTCTTATTTTCAGGGAAACACGGAAGTATTTTAAAATGTGTTCTATTTGAAAAATGCTTACATAGTGTTTACTGTGTCCCAGGCATTGTTCTAAGCTGCTCATACATCTGGAGGCAGTGACTCTCAGAACAACCCTATCAGGTAGATAGTATCCTTGTATTATAAATGAGGAAACTGAGGTGTGAAGTTAAATAACGCACTTAAAGTCATGAGCAAGTAAGGGGCAGAATCAGGATTTAAAACCAGTCAGTCTTGTCCTAGAATCCCTGGTAGCCTTCAAACACAATGTCATGCTTGCTCCCTGCTGTGATGGGACCCAAAGGAAATAAAGCCAATGTTTTCTTACTGCTTCACCTTTTCAGCAGATTCTTGAGAAGTAACTGGTCTTGGCCTGTGCTACACCTTTCATTCCTATACTCATCATCCCTTCATTTGAACCATCACTAATTGTGCTCAAAAAGTGTTCCATGAACTTGTGTGTGGAAACCACTTTATTGTAGGGACACTTCTTTGGTAATGGAAATTGCTTTCTTCCCTGACTGGCAGTAGGCAAGGGCCCTGGGGCTCTCCATGGAGAGCCTGAGGAAGCTTGGCTGACAAAGGTGGCAAATGAGTATTCAGGAGCTAAACTGGTAAATTGCTTAGGTGCACAAGTGTGGAGATTGGCTATTAAAATGAGGGCCTAGAAGAGAAAAAAATGTGAACTCCTATGTATTTAGCATAATTATATGCCAAGCATTTTACCCACATTAGCTCATCTAATCCTCATAACAATCAGATGAAGTTAAAAACTGTTATCCACTTTAAAGTGGAGGTCTTAGAGATTTGTGGAGTTAATTGTTTTGTCCAAGATTGCACGGCTTCTGTAAACAGCAAAGGGGAGGTCAGACCACTTATTGATGCCCAAACCACCAGACCAACTGCTGCACCAGGAGAACTGAAGGAGCGGAGCACACATGCTCTGGACTACATGATAATGAATACAAAACACAGCACAGTCTCTGCCAGGGCCAGCCTGGGACAGAAAGGAAGAAAGAAGCAAGATACTGTGGCTGTGCCCAGGCATGTGGCCAAAGCCAGAGGCCAAGACCATGGCTAGTATTTCTGCCAGAGAGACCTACTGGACTGATGGCTTCTCGGAGACTTAAGACTATTTTTTTAAAAGGCAGTTAAGCTCTTCTTGAGCAGGCCCCTGGTAGACACCAGCAGGGTAGGCACACCAGCAGGAGGCCTGGTAAACAGTACTGAACTTGAGGTGCCCCAGTAAAATCATAATTTGAAGCACTGCCCAGCCCTGCGGCAGCTTTTACCACTGGGACATCTGTAAACAGAAGGGAAGAAATTAGGGATTTAGTGATCTGGTGCTTCAGGTTTTTGGACGAACACTGGTTTTGTTTGTTTTTACATTATTTCTATACACCAAGTAATTGCTATTTGAGCTTGAGGCTAGAGACTGGGTCTTATTTTTGCTCTCATACCCTACGTCAGTGCTTTTTGTGTGGTAAGCATTTACTAAGTATGGATAAATGAATAAATATTCCTTTGTGTATTATGTACATCGGGTTTTAATTATACAACCAATACCACGTCAAACTGGGATGAGATAACATTGGTTATTCTGGTTTCTGCCTTTTCTCCTATATTTTACAGAGACTGGAAGCACTGAGTTCACATTTAATATTTTTTCAGTGGATGAAAATGGCCCTCAATTTAGTTGTATTTATGGTGTTCATTGTTCATGGTGAACCCCATGAGAGTGTTTGCAATTCCTTTTCTGGTTTGAGACGGTGCGTGTTGGCACAACTTTACAGTAAATGGAGCCCTTCTCCGGATTTCACAAAGTGAATTTCAGATGTTCTGAGACTTACAAAAGGACATATTTTTGTTATCTTTTTTAATAAGCCAGAAGCATTGTTTTTAAAGAAAAATTTTCAAAAAACAATTCTTAGACCAAGGCCAAGTTAGTTTATGACAAGCCACTGAGAATGAGATGGCTTCTGTCATACCATAAGCTCTTTTAAAGGCAAGATTCATCAGAGAACAATAGCAAGCACACCCAGCAGCTCTTTACAGCCCATCTGTAACTTACGAAGAAAGTCTATCATCGGTTGCATCACTTCCTGCCCTGAATAAAACCGGATTTTGATTTACTTCTAAGAGTTATAGAAATTGAGCAAGGCTAACACAGATCTTCCATTAAAACTTAATGCTGAAAGAAATGAATGCCCAGCCAAATGCACAGTGTGTTGCCACCATGTTTCTAATTCCAATCCCAAGTATCCTAGATCTCAAATTCATATACAAGAGGTTGAACATAATCAAAATGACAGGAAAGGGGGTTTTGCTCTGAGAGATTATAGCAATTATTTCCTTAATAAATAAACTGAATCTGTTTTCATTGATGTCTTAACCAACAAATTGTTCAAGATCTAGCAAGTTATTGAAAAACCGAATGTTATAAATGTTTGTAAGATTTTCTCAACCTAATAGAAATTCATGGCATAGTGATGAATGAAACCTCAATCTTCCTTTACAAATATGATCAGCATTGCCAAAGGTTGTTCTAAATTTCCTGACAAATTAAAAGCAGACAAATATGCTTTTTCTCAGCGTGACTAAATAAGAAAAGAATTATTATGGATTTCTGGTCAAGATGGTACAGGAGTGAAATGCTGTGCTTACCTTCTCTCACAACCACATCAAAATTACAACTAAACTACAGAACAACCATCACTGAGAATCACCTGAAGTCCAAGTGAACTGAAGCCCTATAACTAAGGACATACAGAAGGAGCCACCTCGAGACTGGGAGGAGGGGTGGAGATGCTGAACGGGCTGGTCCTCTACTTGCATGTGACCATTAAAAATCAGGAGGGATATCTTGGTTGCAGAGGTCCCTCCTGAGGAGCAAGACGTCTCAGCCCCACACCAGTCTCCCCAGCCCAGGGTTCCAGTGCTAGGGAGAGAAGTCCTTATAACTTCTGGCTGTAAAAACCAGTGGAGATTGTGGCTGAGTGAGATAAGGGTGGCTGTAGTCCTAGATGTTCCTCTTAAAGGGCCAATGCACAGATTTACTCACTGACAGTCTCAGCAGCTCTGAGCTCCAGTGCTGGGACAGCAGCTCAAAAGACACCAGGGACATACGGGAAGGAACTGAGTTGTCTAGCTTAAGGATGAGGCTAGAGGGGCAGCTTTCTCCCAGACGAGGAGCTGGCAGAAGCCATTGTTTCTTTGTTGAGCCTCCCTTCTCCCAGCATGCAGACACAGTCGGCCACCATATCTGAGTCTCCATCAACCTGGTTAACACCGTTCACCCTGATTTCCTAAGATCCTGCCCCACCCGACTTTCAGGTACACCCAAGCTACTTCCAGTGGCTTTTCTGTACAAACAACCTGTCTTAACTCATTCTGCAGACTTTCCTAAAATCGCTCAAAGGTTCACAAACCCCAGAAAAGCAGCACCTGGCTTCAGCATGTCCCGTACTTCTTGCTGAGCAGCCCTAAGCCCCGCTCTAGTGATGGCTGGTTCATGGCTTGACCTCTCGAAGTATCACCAAACCCAGCACAGGCAGCAGCCATCTGCGGATTGCTTTGTGACTCATGCCAGGTGTCCCCAGGCAGGGCGCAGGCTATGGCTGAACTTAGCCTGAAGTGGGGCCCTTTCCAGGAGGCCCGAGGCTGGCATGCCAAGTGGCCAGCTTCAGAATGAGCCAGAGTATCACCCGCCTGTCTCTAAGGACAACCCACCCAAAGGGCAGACTGAACAGACACCAGCGCCCTCCAAAAGTGAAATCTGCTCTGTAGAGTCAGCCCCTGTGCAACAGCTCTTCCACTATAGTCATGACCAGTCCTCACAACAAATGACCCTGAGGGTCAATCCCTCCCATTAACATGCAAACAGCAACCTAAGCTCAACTACAACAAGAAGGCATACACAACCCACGGGGACACACCTGAAGTACCCAGCTTAGGTGACCAGGGAGACTGTGCACTGTGCCCCACAGGCCACCTACTATATAAGGCCACTCCACTAAGACTGGGAGGCATATCAACCCTAACAATTAAATAGAAACAAACACAGAGAGACAGCCAAAATGGAAAGATAAACATGTCCCAATTAAAAGAACAGAACAAACCCTCAGAAATAGAACTCAACAAAATGGAGACAAGTGGTCTACCAGGTACAGTGTTCAAAACACTGGTTATAAAGATGCTCAATGAACTCAGGGAGGACTTCAACAAAGAAATAAGAAATATAAAAGAGATAGAAAACATAAAAAAGAACTAGTGAGAAGTAAAGAATACACTGAAATGAAGAATAAATTAGAGGGAATCAACAGTAGATTAGGTGAAGCAGAGGATCGAATCAGTGATTTAGAAGAGAAGGTAGCAGAAAACACCCAATCAGAACAGCAAAAAGAACAAACAATCCAAAAAAAAAAAATGAGGATAGCTTAAAGGGCCTCTGAGACAACAGGATGCATATCAACAACATTCACCTTACAGGGATACCAGAAGGAGGAAAGAGAGAGCAAGAAATTGAAAACCTATTTGAAGAAATAATCATAGAAAATTTCCCTAACCTGGTGAAGGAAATAAATATACAAACCCAGGAAGTGCAGAAAGTCCCAAACAAGATGAGACCAAAGATGCCCACACCAAGATACATCATAATTAAAATGCCAAAGGTTAAAGAGAAAGAATCTTAAAAGCAGCAAAAGAAAAGCCGTTAGTTTACCTACAAGGGAGCGCCCATAAGACTGCTGATTTCTCAACAGAAACTTTGCAGGCCAGAAGGTAATGGCACAAAATACTCAAAGTGATGTAAAGCAAGGACCCACAACCAAGGTTACTCTACCCAGCAAAGCTATCATTTAGAAACAAAGGACAGATAAAGATCTTCCTAGACAAGGAAAAGTTAAAGGAGTTTATCACCACCAAAGCAGTGTTACAAGAAACTTAAAGGGACTTCAAGAAAAAAAAAAGATAAAAATTATAAATAATAAAATGGCAATAATTATATATCTATCAACAGTTACTTTAAATGTAAATGGATTAAGTTTTCCAATCAAAAGACAGGATGGCTGAATAGGATAAGAAAACAAGACCCTTACATACTCATATGTTGCCTACAAGAGATTCACTTCATATTGAAAGACAGACACAGACTGAAAATGAAGGGAAGGTCATGAAAATGGAAATGAAAAAGAAAAAAAAAAACTGGGGTAGCAATACTTATATCAGACAAAGTAGACTTTAAAACAAAGGCTCTGACTTTAAAACAAAGGGGCCGGTCAGGAGCTCAGGCAGTTAGAGCTCCATGCTCCTAACTCCGAAGGCTGCCGGTTCAATTCCCACATGGGTCAGTGGGCTCCCAGCCACAAGGTTGCTTGCTGGTTCAAATCCTCGAGTCCCGCAAGGGATGGTGGGCTCCACCCCCTGCAACTAAGATTGAACATGGCACCTTGAGCTGAGCTGCCGCTGAGCTCCCGGATGGCTCAGTTGGTTGGAGCGCATCCTCTCAATCACAAGGTTGCCGGTTCGACTCACCAGGGATGGTGGGCTGTGCTCCTTGCAACTAGAAATGGCAACTGGACCTGGTGCTGAGCTGAACCCTCCACAACTAAGACTGAACGGACAACAACTTGAAGCTGAATGGCACCCTGCACAACTAAGATTGAAAGGACAACAACTTGACTTGGAAAAAAGGCCAGGAAGTACACACTGTTCCCCAATAAAAGTTCTATTCCCCTTCCCCAATGAAATCTTAAAAACAAACAAACAAACAAACAAAAAACCAAAGGCTCTAACAAAAGACAAGGAAAGGCCCAGTAATCCCACTTCTGGGCAATTATCTGAAGAAATCCAAAACATTACTTTGAAGGGACATGTGCATCGATATGTTCATTGCAGCATTGTTTAGAGCGGTTAAGATGTGGAGGCAGCCTGAGTGTTCATCCATGGATGAATGAAAAAAGAGTAGGTGGTACATATGTACAGTGGAATATTGCTTGGCCATTGAAGGGAATGGGTTCTTGCTCTCTGCAGCAACATGGATGGACCTGGAGGGTAATGTGGTGAGTAAAATATGTCACATAGTGAAAGACAGATGAAATGTGATTTTGCTTATACGTGGAATCTAAGGCATAAAATAAACAAACAAACAAAATACGAACAAACTCATAGATACAGAGAATATTTAGATGGTTGCCAGATGAGAGGGGCTTGGTGGTGTGGGTGAAAGAAGGGGAAGAGATTAAGAAGTACAAATTGGTTGTTACACAGTAGTCATGGGGATATAGGGTTTGGCATAAGGAATACAGTCAATAATATTGTAAAACCTATGTATGGTATCAGATGGGTACTAGATTTATCAGGGTAATAGATGGGAGGGGGTTTGGGTGCTCCATTAAAAACGTGAAGGGATTAAGAAGTACAAATTGGTAGTTACAAAATAGTCATGGAGATGTAAAGTAAAGCATAGAGAATATAGTCAATAATACAGTAATATCTATGTATAGTGCCAGGTGGGTACTAGACTAGTCAGGGGGATCACTTCTTAAATTATATAAATGACTAACCGCTATGCTGTACCCCTGAAATTAATATAAAATAATATTGAATGTCAAAAAATAAATAAATAAAAACGAAGTGATTTTTAAAAAGTGCTATTATAAGAGCATTCACAGGATATCCCCCAAAAGATTGCATGGTTTATTACTGAACCCATGCAAGCAATGTCAATTATTTTCTACCTTGTTTTGAAATGAACTTCTATGAAAATAAATAAATAAATAAACATGTGCCTTTATGCAGAACTAGTCCATGACCTTAAGAAACTGACCAGACTAAAATTAAAAAGAAAACTATTATAAACACCTGAAAAGTAGCTTTGTCTTGGGACAACTTAGTAAGTAGGAGTAGCAATATTAGAGACCCCGAAATGGATATATCATGCCTAATTTTTTGTTCACTGAAGATGATTATTTGAGGTAATCCTTGTAAGTGACTACTAGCCTTGATATAATTAGGCAATTGTCATCCGTAGGGTTAAATCTGCTTTTATCTTTAAAGCTGCTAATCATTTATTCACCAACTATGTATTTCAGTACAAACCACATGGCGGAGACCTGGATTCAATGGTGAACAGGCAGGGGTGGCCCTCACCTCAGGGAGCGTCACAGGTTAGGGACCCAGGAACTCAGATGAGCCCCATAATAGGAGGACTGCCTGTCAGGGCTTGGAATTGACTACCATATCAGCCCTCAGAGACTCCGTGGGAATAATTATACCCAGTTCCAAACATGAGAAGCACAGGAACATTCCCAAAGTCGCACAACTCTTAGTTGTGATGGTACATGCATCCGTCTGCTGGCTTGGCAAATATCTGGTAAATATCTTTCATCCATCACACTGGGAGGAAGTCTCAGGATGATCCAAAGGTTCTGAAGTTTAGACTCAAGAATGGAGACACCACTGCCAGAAATATGGTAGTTGAGAAAAGGTCCCAAGATCAGATGAGATGGAGATACAGATCTAAGAGCTGTGAAGTAATACTGTAATACTGAAATTTGTGAGTATAAAGAGCAAATACTAACAAGATGACCCAGTGCTATCTGACAAGAATAAAAATGGCATTTACCATATGTCTATCACTATTGTAAATATTTTGCAACACTAATTCCTTTAAAAAACAACAACAACCCTATGTGATAGCTTTAATATCTACTTTATAGATGAGGAAACTAAGCACAGAGGAGTTAAGTAACTTGTTCAGTATCACACAGCTAGTAAATGGCCAAGGTGGGATTTGGAATTAGGCAATTTGACCTCAGAGTCTATGGCCTTAACCATTATGCTTTACTACCTCTCTGGAAAAAGAGTCAAAAGCTCTAAAGGATATTTGTCTGCCACTCAATGTTCTTTGTCTCCTTCAGTGATTATGGTGTACAAAATGACAACAGCCATTGGTTTCTATTTCACAGCATTGTTGTGGGCTTTTTTTCTTTCTCCTAGGAAAAGCACATTGGCCTTATCTGAGGGGGAAAAAAAAATTGTTTCCTACATTCCATTCACTTACTACTAGCTCTGCCCTAACTGCATATTTCTTGCCATTCCTTTCAAAGCATTAGCCTTTTGACATTCAAAATCAATACTGTCTTATCCTGAGGGGAGTTCAGAAAATCAAAGTAGTAGGCAAGTATGGGACTGTCATTGTCTGTGAAAAATGCCATGACCCTAGTGGCACTGTGGCCACACAAAATGGAATTTGCCTGTACAGAAAACAAAGGACTTTGCTCTAAAAGAAGAGGGCTACAATTCTTTGGTTATTAAGAAATGGAATTTACAAAATCACATCATCAATAAGTCTAAGGATAGATGATCTCCAGGTATCATGAGGTAAGAATCATTGTGTTTGAAATTGAGGGTGAGCCAGCCATGGGTTCCATACGACCAGCCACCTATCTCCTAGGCTGAGAGTCAGGGAAGAGTGACTCCCCAAAGGAAAATCACAGTACCAAGTAAAAATCAAATAAATTAGGAGTGAAGGTGGAGCAGATAGAAACCAACAGCAGGCCAATATGGGAGTCCAGTCTCTACTCCTCAGCTTGAAAAACTACGGCAAACTTCCCTAGCAGGGTAGCATTATGGAGAATTATGGATTCTGCCCAGGATTTTCCCTGAGTAAATTAGACAATACAGAGGAAAGAAGTGAAATAACATCTGTGAGCATTCTAGTGCCAAAAACAGTGTCAATATTACTATTTGTTCACGTCTCCAGTTTGTTCACCTCCCCAAAACTACTTATGGCCTTATTACAATTTTCTTTGAAAGTTATCACTTGAGACTGTTTTTCTTTCAGCCTGAATTACTATATTGATACTTAGTGTTCCTTAACTGTGTTCAGGAAAAAATCAACAACCACATGGGTTGTTTTTTTAATTAATATTTTATCAATTCAATAATGAATGGGAAAATGTGAAAGTAATTGTATTTTAAATTTCACATTGCTGATGTTCTCAAGTCACCAAAGATTGTATCTGGTTGGAAATTATATCAATGTTATGGGATTTGGTGACTCAGAAGTCCCTTTTTTTTTTAAAATGTCCACACAAGACTTCATGTAAACACTTGTGTCTACATGTTTTAACTGTTGTAGTTGTATGATTTTGTTAGTTACAAAATCCAAGTGTTAACAGTGAAAGAAGACCTGGAGAATTTACAGATGAGAGACCAGTGAAAACTAGGAATAAAATTCAGGTCGATTCATTGTCGGAGAAAAATTTAAAGCAAACAAACAAATCTGAGCATTTAGCCATAGTCCAGGATTAGGTCTACCATAGTGGGAAAATGTGGGATCATCTTTCTCTTCGTTTTTTAGCCATTTACCTTCGGGAAAAGTGGGTTTCTCATCAAACTCTAGGCTTTTGTTGACTCATAACCTTACACTGAATTAAAGGAGAAATGAAGTACCCACCCCACCCCACCTACTGGGCCACAAGCCCAATACTATAGTCTCTATGGATAGAGGTCAACGAACAGAACTCATCTCATGTTTTATGGTCTATCCTCATGGCCTCTGGACTGTTTAGCCTGGGCCAGCCCAAAGTAGATTGTCTTCTCTGAAGAAGGCCTGGGTTTGATGCATGTATTTCCTATTTGAATCCATTAGTCTACACACTCAGGTTAACCCTACACAGAGGGTCTATTCTTGCAAAGCTTTCAGTATAATTTGAACACAGTGGTATCTGAGCAATCAGTGCTGTACATGCCCAGTCACTCTTGAGCCACGTCTAGATCTTACAAGATTATGTGACAGACTAATCATGCAGCTCTGCTTTTCACTCCTGTTAAATTTCATTTGCTGTCATTATCCGTTATCTGGCCATTGGTCTTGAAATAAGAAGAGAAACAGGGACTCTTGAAGAGAAAATAGACTTCAAAGCTTCATTCCTACATTTTTGCTGTGTTGACTGATGACACAGCTGCTAATAAGATTAGTGCCTTCTCATCTGTTCATTTTCTAGCAGAATTAGTTGCTGCTTTTATACCCTCTGCTGCTAATTTTGCTGGCAAGTCTCTAGAGGATTCTAGCCTAATTTTCTGCCACTAGAAGCAGAACTGCCATTCTAATAGGTCACCTCACATTATTTAATTCCTTTTGGGGAATCTCAAAGAATAAAATCTATAGGAGTAAATCAGACACAAACATCAAATACAAATTAAGGACCAATTTTTCAGACAGGCAAATAGCTTCAAACCAGGTAATTCCTATTTCTCATAATCTTTACACTATAAGGTTTTTGTAAGAAGTAGATAGATAGATAGATAGATAGATAGATAGATAGATATTAATATTATATATGATATATTCCATTAAAATATATGACATTATTGTGTATTCAAATATAACCTAACACTGTGCCTGACACTGAAATGTGACACATTTTTAAGCTTTGAAAGCAAACAGTAATGATTTAAGGCTCACACATATGCATCTAAGTCATCCTTTGTTTATTTGGGACTTGAAATGCATAGCCTAAAAATTATACAAGCCACTTTCAGTTTCTTCCCTCCTGTTGATTCATTTTTCTTCCTTTCATATCTTTTGGAAACACTGTCAAAAGAAAGATGAGAAAAGATAGAGGTGATGCATTTCAAATTTCTCCAGACCAGCACTATCAGTGGAATGAGAGATGTCTCGGTATGTATCTCTCTCACCTGGTATAATGAAATCTGAGAACAGGCAGAATACAGAGACAGCCTAGGACAGTAGTAGAGATGCTCTACTTGTTGTCCGTCTCATCCACAGCCCAAGGTGGAGTCGTGTGAAAGAAGGGGATTGGTAATGGGGACTCGGGAAGCGGTACCAAGAACCATTCCAGTAAGGAAAAATTTTAAGTATATCAGGAAATACCGGTCACAAATGGGAGGAGATTGGCCCATATTGGAGATAGGAATGCTCATGGGACTTGTAAGCTAAATTTAGACAAATGTCTCTGTTTTTCTGGAGGCGAGAGCCAATGGCAAAGAGAGTGGAACTTCCGCCAGGACAGTAAAAGCTTTAATCAGTCTCTGACTGGATCACTGAGTAACAGACATTTGGGATATTAACAAAACAGTAGCTTTTTTCTGAAGAGAAGCACACACACAATCACACACACATACACACACACACACACACACACACACACACACACACACACACACACACACCCTCTCTCCACTGGTAAGGCGTGGAGCCACAGCTAATTTATATTGAATGATGCAAGGATTATGGCAGCAGGGTCATTAACAGGATAAAAGCTCAATAAGGTGATAGCACAACTCACAAATCAGCACTCCTAGGCACCACAGAATGATCTGTAATTGACATAATAGGCTAGAATTGAAAGCACTGTACATTAGCCTATGGACGTAATCACTTGGGAAGCATTCTAATTGAGGAAAGCAGCAATTAATGTTGGCTGGTTACAAAGCTGTATTTAAATTTGTAACTATTTAGAACTGATTGCTGATTATGTGGAAGGATACCGGAAGCTTAAGTGGACACCAAAACAAAGTAATATTAGTGCTAGCATAACCTGCTGTGCTCAACAGAAAGTCAAGAAGGGGAGGAGGACACACAGGAAAACCCAGTGGGGTCTTGATTGAGTGTTCAGGTTGTTCACAGGGCAACCTCCAACCAGCACATTTTTAGCAGGGTGTTTTTCTGATACTATTTGGCTTAACCCATGCTTTAGTGGTGTTATCATGACACATAATGTATCAAAATCACCTGTAATCTAATATATTTTTTAATGATAATACATACCAAGCTTTAGATTTTATTTACCTTTTTCCTTTAATAAATGAGAGAGGATTCAAGATTATCCTTAGCCTAAAGCCATTACTTCTCACTAACATTTCATATATATACTCTTGAGTGAGGAGAGGTTGCCTAGAGAACATAAAGGTTTAAGTGAGGTGAAGGTAAAGAATGGGGATGGGGTAGGGGAGCGAAAGAAGGGAAAATAACATTTCCCCAGTTTGTCCGATCATGGAACATAGCCCCGTTTTCCCGTGCAATGCTTACTCCGTCTCCTCAAATTCTGTGGTGTGCATTTGTCCTTTTTTGACCAACCAGTACTTGAACTCCTTTTCTATGGGGGACCCCCACGTTATAAGCCAGGGTTCAACTCCTCCTAGAGAAGATGAAAACACCTGAGAAACATTTTTCCAGTCACCCCTGTATCCAGTGCATAGACACAAAACATAGGCTTGGCCAATCGAATGAGACTGCCCCAAACACTGATTCAGAAGCTGTGACATGTAGCTTTCGGGACTACAAGGACTCCTAGCAAGGCCACATCCAGAGACTTCACGCTCTGTGTGTGTGTGTGTGTGTGTGTGTGTGTGTGTGTGTGTGTGTGTGTGTGTGGTCTGGCGGCATAATCCTGGCTCCAGGGTCGGGTCGAAGGAGCTGAATACACCAAATGCTGCCTGTGTTCCTCGCAACTTCATGGTGTGGTTCTAGATAGTGGTGGGGCTTAGTTTGGAGCATTTTTTCCAGATTATGTGGCCTCCAAGCCTGGTTCTCAAGCTTTCTTGGAGATTTTGTGATCTACGAAATATCCTTTACTGAAATAGCTTTCTGCTTGAATCAGCCACATTTAGTTTCTGTTGCTTGTGATCACAAACCTTGACTAATACAAATGACCTTAGGAAACATAGTTTTTTTGTGTTATATATATATTTTAAATAGTGATAGAAGATGAGCTCTTACTGACTATGGAAGGAAGATTGAAATTTTAAAAATAGGAGAAAACTAAGATCCATTGAGTGTTACTAGTAACTGACTTTTGCAACTTAGGTTTTATTATATAGCATTATTATTACTATTCTAACTTTACAAATGGAAAAGGCAAGACTCAGAGAGGTTTGCCTGAAGTCAGTAAGCAAAAGTCAGAATTCAAAGTAAGCTCTAATTCTTTTGCCTATATCAAAGAAACAAGGCTACATAACACGAGCAACTTAAAACATACAAATTTAGGGAGCATTTTCTCAATCCGTTGAGATATTGCTTCCCAGCAATTATCATCAGTTTGGCTCAAATAAACTCTTATAAGCTTTCTAAAAAAGAAAGAAAGAGAGAGAGAGAGAGAGAGAGAGAGAGAGAGAGAGAGAGAGAGAGAGAGAGAGAGAGAGAAGAACCATACAAATATACAAATATACAACTTTAAATAAAGAGTTACACCAGGATAATCAGGACGTATGACTTATGGTGATCACATGTCCTTACAGCAAACATGGCAAAATGTAAGTAAACCATGGCAGGTGAAAAGAGAAGCCTCTGGAACTGGATCAGTAATTGCTTGGGTAACTCTACTATGCCCACAAAAAAGATGAGCCAGGGGGTACAGGAGTTTCCAGTCTTCCTCTTGTTCTTATCTCATCACTAACTAAAAGTAATTAAGAGCAGTTAGTGCTCGGAGAGACAGAGCAATGTGTTAAGGAGGTAATTAACCCCTGTACAAAATCAACCTGCTAAAAATTAGGTTGATTATTCAGAGTGGTGAAAAGTGCCTGGGGCACCCTCTGGGTGTCAAAAGAGAATGATTATAAACTCTCCATTGACAAATTAGAGGTAAAATTATTCATTTGGTACTTAAAATTGATTTTGCTTTTAACCATTGCTCTAAATGGGGTATTCGTTACTTTAAGGTTTAAAAATCTAGACAAAGAACTATGTGCTGTCACATAAATAAATATAGTTGGTGTGAAAATCACAATAGTAAGGAATGAGTATCGTATCTCTGCTGACCTCGTGTGTTTAAACCTGAAGAAAACTTGGCCGTTGGCCTCATGTTATGCTAAAACTACTGGCAAGCAGTGGGTTCCAAGAATCAGAGTTATACATAAAATTTCCAAGAGTCAGAGCTATACAGGGAAGTGTCACTTTCTTCTAATTCTTACTACTACATTTTCATTTCTCCATTTTTTTTCTAGCCCTTTCCACATTGCACCCCCATAGGTAACCAGTTTCTTTAATGTTAGGATTATACTTTTTTGCATAAATTAGCAGGTGCATGTATATTTTCTCATATACCTCTCTTTCTTACACAAAGTGTAGCTCACTCTATACAGAGGGTGCCAAAAAAAGGTATACACATTTTAAGAAAGGAAAAAACTGTATTAAAATTGTAATACTCAATGTATACTGATAACACAAGATGAATATAAGTCACATTTGACTTCTGCAATTACAAGAGGTGCTCAAAGTAGTTATCATTAGCGTCCAGACACTTCTGATTATGGTGAACTACTGCTTGAGCAACGTTGAGCAAAGTGTCCATTTGTATACATTTTCTTGGCACCCTCGTATGTATAAATATTATATTTATCCATACATTTATATGCATGTATATGTATGTAAAATGTATATTTATACATTTTAAAGTATTTTGGGAAATCATTTTGAGAAAGTATTCCTCAATTCCTATTTTTGAACGTTTTTATTGTGAATAAGTTTGTAATTTATTCATAGGTTTTCTTCAGTATCAATAGAAATAATCATTTTTTTTCTTTAGCACAATTCAAATAGTATATGATATTAGTGGATTTCCTAATATTGAACAAACCTTGCATTTTGCATTTCTAGAATAAATCCCACTTGGTCATGGTGTATTTTTAATGTGGTATTGGATTCTGCTTGTTAATATTTATTTAGTATTTTTGCATTGATACCAAGATAATATTAGTTCATAGTTTTTGGGTGTTTTTTTTATATACTACCCTTCTTTGCCTTTCTTCCATTTCCATTACTTTCTCTCTGACCATTTTTACTTTATTTTTACTTTAGTTTCTTATTTATTTTCCTGCCTTTCTTCTCTGCCTATTACATTTTCATGTGAGTCTGTTGTCTCTTGGGCAACTTGTAATTTATTCTTTTTATTTTTCAGATATTTTTGTCCCTTGGGTAACTCTACTACTAACTCATTTCTTTCCTGAATTCAATCAACTCTCTCTTAATTTCTTCCAGTTTTTAACTTTTTCTGTTCTTCATCTTTGAATTTCTAATTCAAGGTTGTTTTGTTTTTTTGTTTGTTTGTTTTTTGTCTTCAAATGCTTGAATGAGTATATCTGATTCTGTTTGAAGTGTTGACTTACAAACTTCTTCTGTTTCAGAGTTTTTCTCATGGGAGATGGGTTGTTATATGTAAATGTAAAAAAACTCAGATGATATATGTAAAAAATTATTTCCTGATTTTTTGCAATAGCTCTGTATGAATTTGTTGGTATTTCTTTTCATTTTTATGGTATTGTAGTGATTTATAAGATTCCTAGTTTAATGGCTGCATCTTCTAGCAATCTAGCAAGGTTCATATGCTTTTGGGGTTATTTTGTTCATGTGTTTTAGTAATGATAGGAAGAGTTGTAAGTCCTTCAGTGTTGTGTTTCTCTTTGGTCTTGCAGGACCCAAAATTTTCCACCCTTTGTTTTCTGTTTTGTTTTTTTTTCCTTTCACTACCCAATTACAAAGGGTATTTCTCCTTTCCTTTTTGTCTTCCGTTTCTCCCCTTAAAAATTGTGTTTTGAACAATGACCTTTAAATAACCCTTGACCCTTTTCATCACATATACCCTGAAGTCTTTTCCCTGTAGTCCACATTATGCTCTGCCTGGATACTCTTATCATATTTTCATATGGAGGATGAATTAGTCTCTTTGATGGTGGTTTTTGATGAACCTTAAGCTCCTTTTCTAGCTTCCCTTTTTGGACTTTCCTGGACTTGTTCTGAGCCTGCCTTTGCCCACTACAGAGCCTCATGTTAGCACAGGGGTCGAGCCAGAGTATGAGAGATCATGCAGTGGGATGTGGTGATTTTTCTCCTTTTAGTCACAGTCATTTTAAAGTTTTGGCATTCTCTGGCTCCAAGTTATGCTGAGGGCATTGTATTATGTAGATTTACGTATCTTATTTTGTTGTTTTGAATCAACAAAAGGTGGAAACACTTGGAGGCAAGTAGTTAGGCAGCTGTCACTGTCTTCAGCTACCAAGAACTCCCCAGTTATAGTTGTTTTAAAGTTCTTGCCTGCTAACTTCAATTATGTGCATCATCTGTCTATTTGTTTTTGTTGTTGTTTTTCCCTCTTATCAGTCGTATGACGTTACCTCTTCATATATCTAGTAATTCTTGGTTATAAGTAGGATATTCTGTATAAAAGACCCATAGAGGTTCCAGATATTATATTTCACAAGAAAAAATGTCCCTTACTCCTCCTGCTATGGAAGAATTGGATCCTCCCAAAATCCATATATTGAAGCTATAACTTCCAGTGTGACTATATTTAGAGATAGGGCCCCTAAGGAAGTATTTAAGATTAAGTGAGGTCTTAAAAGTGGGGTCATAATCTGATAGTATTAGTGCCCTTATAAGAAGAGAAAGCTATCTCCCTCTCTCCCCCACTCTCTCTCTCTTCTGCACCCTACCCCCTTCTCATTCACTGAGAAACCATCCCAGAAATCGAATTGGTCAGAACCTTCATCTTGGACTCCAGCTTCCAGAGCTGTAAGAAATACATTTCTGTTATTTAAACCACCCAGTTTACATACCGTATTTTGTTATGGCAATCCAAGCTGACTAATACACCTCTATTAGGCAGAGAATGGCGCCTAATCACTTAAATCCAATCAGGAACTGGACTGGCATGAAGTTTTCATAAGATTCAATTTACTTCTGGGTTACTCATGTTCCTTGCACAGGACTATCCCAGGCTTTTCATTTTAAGTATGGTGTTTCTTTGCCGCTTTAGTACTGAAAGGCTGAAGGAGATACATTTCTGCCCTTCAGAAGTTTTTAGCTTACTCTTTGGCCTCCTGTCCTATGCAACTTCAAGATTTGACAAATGTCTTTAGAAAGAGATTGGCCATGTGTTTAAGACAGACCTCTTCCCTGATGAGAATTTGTTTTCTAAGCTCTGTGAGACTATAGGAGATTTCAATGGGGTTTGTATGCATTTAAGGCATGCATTTGAGGTTCCTCAAGTTTCCAATGCTCCACAAGATTATAAAAACTTTGCTCGTTGCTCTTTTTCAAGCAGAGTTCCTCCACTTGGGTCAAGCCGAGGCACCAGTGCATCCCCACAACTGACAAAGGCTCTGAGAGGAAAAATAGCTGGCAATCATCAGATCACCTCAGAATTGTTCTCTCCCTTTCTAGAAGTTTAGGTCATTTGGTCTTCACTGAAACCAAACGTGTTTTTTCAAGGGAAACTAGCAGAATTAAAGAGATTATGAGGAAGAGACTAGAGCATTGTGGTGAAATCAGTGTAACATGTTAACTGCATCATTTTAAATGGCTGTGAGCTTTAAAATAAAGATGGCATTTTATTATAGCAACTGAAAATGCCATTAACTTTGCAAGCATTTAACTGTTTCTGGTCATAATAGAATTTACTTTGCATTAAGAAATGAAATTTTAGCCCTTTCCTCACCTTTCAACAGTCTGTGAGAGCCAAGTTTCTTGTCCTGTCTCCTGCGTCTGCACCCAGCAGGGCACTGGTAGCTCAGTATTCTAGCAGGAACCCCTCAAATATCCCAGAGAAGAAATCATTTTGCATTGCTAGACTGGAAGAAGTGGCGGTCCCTCTGAAACAGAGTGGGAGAACTGCACCTCTGTGAACTCCACCCAGGACCAATTCCATCTCATGTAGGTTTGTCTGGATGCAAACTCTGTTGATGTAAGTGGTGGTTTGGAGACAGAATCCTCTAATGGAAAAGATACACTAGAAGATGCTGGGGATACTTCGGAGGTGATAGATAGTCAAGCGAGCTCCGTGGATGAAGAGAATGCCCAACAGTTGGGAGAAGTAGAGCTGCAGTGTGGGATATGTACAAAATGGTTCACAGCAGTCACCTTCAGTATAGATACCTCATTTGTCTATGTTTCATGACCAACTACAGTTTTCACTGCAATGTGTGTCATCATAGTGGAAATACCTATTTCCTCTGGAAGCAAGCAAACTTGAAGGAAATGTGCCCTGTACTTCGGCCAACCTAACGTGGCAGTCCCGAACAGAGGATGACCATCTAAAAACCATGTTCTCCAAAGATAAGGATATTATACCATTTATTGCTACATGCTGGGAGTGTGTGATGACCAGACAGAGACCTGGGAAAATGACTCAACCAAATAACATTGTTTAAATGATAAGTATAGAAAGACATATATTCTTGTTAAAGAAACACCCTGATCCTGGGAGTAAGAATCCAGAAGATTTTCCAAAGTTTGGACTTTTGGGTCAGGATCTTAGTAACATTGTTCCTGCTTATGACAGCCAAAAACAAAGTAGTGCCATGTCTACCAGTGGGAATCTAAGAGGGGGAGTTGCAGCATGAAGCAGTGGAAAAGGAAGAGGAACTAAGTGTAAACCGCAGGATGGAGGGTCCAAGGGACCACCAAGAAGGCCCGGAGTGACCCTTTGTTTTCTGCTCAGCGCCTTCCCCCTCATGGCTACCCACTGGAACACCGTTTAACAAAGGTGGCTATCAGTATACTCTAGCTGAGCCTAATCCCCATGTCCCTGACTCCGAGAAGCCTGAACTTGACTGCTGGGCAGGGACACCTATTCCTGGCAACCTCTACAGAGCCTGCTTGTATGAACGGGTTTTGTTAGTCCTATATGATCGAGCTCCCCAGTTGAAGATCTCTGAGGACCATCTGACTGTAGTTTGAGGGAAAGGCTACTCTATGGTATAGGGCTCTCATGGGGTACAGAAAGGTGGCTGGTACTTTAAAATCACGGTGGATGAGATGCCACCAGACACTGCTACTAGACTGGGTTGGTCCCAGCCGTTAGGTAACCTTCGAGCTTCCCTTTAAGTTTATAAGTTTAGCTATTCTTGGTGGAGCAAAAAGGGAAACAAATTACCGGTCCACTGGCAAACTACTCTGGCTGTGGACAAGGAGATGTCCTAGAATTCTCTATCAATCTTCCTGAGGACACACAGACAGACAACTCACTGCCCGATGCTTATAAAGATAAGGCTTTGATAAAGTTCAAGAGTTGTTTGCCTTTTTTTATTTTAATTTTATTGGGGAAACTGGGGAACAGTATGTTGCTCCAGGACCCATCAGCTCCAAGTCGTTGTCCTTCAGTCTAGTTGTGGAGGGCGCAGCTCGGCTCCAAGTCCAGCTGCCGTTTTCAATCTTAGTTGCAGGGGGCACAGCCCACCATCCCATGCGGGAATTGAACCGGCAACCTTGTCATTGACAGCTTGTGCTCTAACCAACTGAGCCATCTGGCCGCCCCTCTGGCAGCTTAGTGGCAGCTCGTTGCCTTCAATCTAGTTGTGGAGGGCGCAGCTCACTGGCCCATGTGGGAATTGAACCAACAACCCTGTTGTCCAGAGCTCGCACTCTAAAGGAGTTATTTGTATTTTGAGGAAAAAAAAATTGTGGATAAAGCAGAGAAGAGCCTAAAGCAGACTCCCCATAGTGCGATGACATTTTATAAAAATGGTGTCAATCAAGGTGTGGCTTACAAAAATATTTTTAAGGAGGTTTACATTCCGGCCACCTCACTGTACAAAAGCTGCACGGTCTCCATTAACTTTGGACTGTGCTTCAAGTGTCCTCCAAAAGATCTCACTTACCGTCCTATGAGTGAGATGGGCTGGGTCACTGTCATAGTTCATACTCTGGCTGATGTCTTATGTCATGTGGAAACAGAAGTGGGTGGGAGGTGGAGTCGCCATGGGAACACTGACCAGGTTTCTCTGCAGACATGGACTTTCTGGGGAATAACATTGAGAATTATGTTTTTGTTTTTTAACTGTTAACAAAAGTTATACCAAAGATACTGCAGAACACAGCCCTTGCTGTTAGTAAGTTAAAAGGCTGAGTGGGACTGGGAGAGATTCTCTCCCTTCAGCACTCCCCCTGCTTCTGGTGACTGCTTTTATTTTGTGTGCCATATGCCAACAACTGCTGACCCTAGGATCCCATAAGCTCCCTGTGAAACTGGGAGCGTGTACCATGTACCCCACCACTGGGACTTGTTCTCTTACTGTATTTTCTAAGGAATGGATAATCATGTTCAAGTAGCTAATTTATTTAAAGACATTATTTTCCTATGGGCGTTGACTCTATCCCACCTGATTTCCAAGGAAGTGGTGGTGTTTCTGGAATCAAAGGCTTTACATTCCGAACCAATTTAAGAGCTCTTTCCTTGTGGTGTAGGATTGTTTTATTATTAATTTTGAGATATACTTTTGAACACTGGAAACTCTGAAACTACTAGGTCTCTAGAACTATAATTTTGAAAGGAACTATCTTGCAGCTTTAACAATCAGAAACTCTTCCCAAATAAAACTTTTGTCAAATGAAAACAAACAAACAAATAAATAAATAAATAAAATTTTAAATCATTCTAGGCTATGTTTTCCGAAAACGTATTTTGATTGTCCACTAAACATCAAAAAAGAAGCAGGCTGAATCTTGTGGATGGACTGCATAGCTAAGGATTTATGGGGCTAAATGGGCACTGTCCCTAATAATCTATCATTTTTCAGACAAAAAGATACAAATCAATGGGAAGAAAGGTTGATTGTCATTTTCCTAAATTAAAACTCTTTGTAGCAAATGACAAAAACACACATCAAACTGGTATAAATAGAAAGAGACAGAGAGGAAAGGAGGGACGGAGGGGGAGAGAGAGGGAGAGAGAGGGAGAAAGAAGGAAAGGAAGGAAGGAAGGAAGGAAGGAAGGAAGGAAGGAAGGAAGGAAGGAAGGAAGAAGGAGAAAGAAAGAAACATCAAGAGGAATTTATTGACATTATTATCTGAGTTGTACAGAGCTAGCTCTCACTTCAGGCATGGCCAGGTCATGTATTTCTTTTCTGTATTGGCTTAACAGAAAGACACTGACAGGCATTTTCTATATTGTGGAACTTCTAAGCTCTATAGAGACTTATATTCTCCCAGCTTCAAATCAAGCAGGCAAGCAGGGAGGGGGGATGAGAGGAAAGGAGTAAGGAATAGTGGGAGGGATGGAGGAGGGAGGGAGGAAGGAAGAAAAGAAGGAAGGGAGGAAAGAGCTTCATTTTTCCTGTGGTCCCAACAAATGTCCCCAAACTGAGTCTCATTGGTCTAGCTGGGGTAATGTGACCAATGTCTAGCCTCTTTGGGGCTAGTTCTAGATCATATCTGTATCACCCCTGGCATCAGAAGGTACAGGAGAGGGGGTAAAGTCCTCCCCAAACATGATGTTGTTTGTTTACAATTACTGTAACTATGTGTATGATTTTCTAGTCCATGCCTGGCTCCCCACCTTCCTGTTTCAGTTCTGCTTTTGGGTAAATCATTCCTAAGTAAATCAGTCAGCTTGTATTGTTATGCCAGTGATACACACCTCGCTTTATCTCTTTCTCAAGCTTATCATAACTTGGCTTGCTGTATATTAAAATTTGGCTCTGCAGGGAATACCGTGATAATTTGGGTTGTTGCAGGAAAGGAAAATATGTGGTGGAGATAACATCATTGGGGAGATATGTTAGTTTGCTTTGAGGGATGTGTCTGATTCTTCCATGCATGGGGCTTAATTGGATTTTAAAGTTTGCTGTTGCTAAAGCACAGCTATAGAAAACTTTGGGGCATAGTACAAGCTCATCTTTCTGTTATTAACAGATAATGGGAGGGAAATATTAGTCTATTTAGTGAATTTGTCTGTTTATGAACATACTTCATGTTTCACGACACAAATGGCAAGGGTCAGTAAAGTGGTCACATCAGTAATACTGCCTCCAGAAGCTTCTCAAGGAAGGACATTAGCTCCATGTAACACACCAATGAGAAGAATGAAGATCTGGAATTATAAAATTGGGTTTCTGTCTTTGTCCCACATTTACTATTTGTAGGGCCCTGGGCAATTTACTTAACCATCATGTAAGCCTCCATATAAAAGGAGAATAACAACATATGCCCCACCTAACTAGCTTAGTCCATTCAGACTGCTACAACAAAATACCACATATAAACAACAGAAATTTTTTGCATAGTTTTGAAAGCTAGACGTACAAGATCATGGTGCCAGCATGGTCAGGCGACTGCTCATGTATACCCACGTGGAAGAAGGGGCTAAGGAGCTCTCTGGAGCCTCTTTTATAAGGGCTCCACTCTCATGACATGACCACCTCCCAAAGGCTTGACTTCCTACTACCATCATCTTTGGGGGTTAGGATTTCAACATATGAATTAGGGGTGGTGGGTACACAAACATTCAGACCATAGCACTAACTTACAGGGCCAGTTTGAGGTTCAAATGGATTAAAGCACTTATTATATTACATTTATGCTATTCATCCCCATGTCTCTCCTATAAATGAATGAAGCACTTAATGTCACACTTACTCATCCCGACGTCTCTCATATAAATGAAATGCCTCACAGGTCATGTCTTGTTCATCTTTGTAAGTTTCAGCACCTAACCCTGCACTTGGAATTCATAGTATGCTCAACAAATGTTTATTGGCCAAACAGATAAATAAATGAGCAACTGATTAAACACATGAATGAATGAATGATAGCCATGGCTAAAGGAAAATAGAAAATATCATTCAGCACTGGTGTAGGGAAGTTCTGAGATTCAATGATATTTTAACAGTATTTCAGAACTTAGAATCTCTATATTTGATGCTGATTTTTTTTTTTTTCTTTCCTGTGCTTCTCTTAGTAGAAAAGAAACTGAAGATCAAGATTTGGAAAGAATAGTAAATCTCTTAGTAAAGAAACAGCCAAGAAAATTAATGCTCTCCTAGCTCAAAGAAAACATTAATTAAAAGTAAGACATGGGCAAGAAGTAAAATGGAGAACTTGTAAAAATAAATTGTATTATAATTAACACTTAGTAATTACTCTAAATTTCAGAGCATGACTGTCTTGTTGTAGAGGCCCTTGAATTATTTAAAGTATTTCTGAAGGAAGCCTTTGAAATCCTTGGAGATGACTTTTTTTTACCTTTTTATAAAGGTTCTTTTCACCTCATTCAGATTCTCTGCACAAGTTCATATGATAGAGCGTATACAATCTATAGTCTGGGAAAATGGAAATGGATTTAGTTAAACCTGAGACTAACTATCCTGCTTATTTACATCTATTGGGAGGGGGGTTTCCACTACGGTAAACTACTCTATGTGTGTGATTATGTGGTCTCCGGAATTGTGCATCTTTGTTTAATTGTTCCTACTGAGAAAAGCAGCTCTCTGATTACTGTTTTTAAATCATGGCAAACATAGATTCCAATATCCATACAAAATTGTGTATGTTTTTGAATGGGAGAGTACGTGTTCCGGAGGGATAGAAGTGATGCAGAAGGATTTTGAGACAGGTACAATAATCTATTATACTCTTCTTCTTGGTTCTGATCAAACACATCTGTGTTCTATTATGCATAGCAATAACTACATAGAATGCATAATAGAAATATCTCGCATGTTCATCCAGCCACAAGTACAAACGTGAAACAAATTTCCACCAAGAACCTCTGCAGTTTGTGTCAGGGAACAGAAATACATGGAACTAGAAAGAAGTTTCCAACTATGGTCACATTTGGATTTTACCAGAATACCTTGTAAGAGGGAGGTGTTTCTCAGCTCTGTGCCTATGATTTAGGAGCTGGAGGTGGTAGGAGAATAGAGAGACTAAATCTCGGTTTCATCCCCACTAGAAATATTCTGTTTCAGCTTCCCAGAACAGAGTACAAGGAAGAAACTAAAGTTACTAGGACAATTTCTAGACTGGTAGCAAAGCCAATAGTCTGCTGGGGGTGGGGCAAGGATGGGGCTCTCCATCACCCCTTCCCATTCATCCCATTCATGGGCATACTCACTGGGTTTGCTGGAGGAGTCAACCAATAATGAACTCATTACGGAAATAAACCTAGCAATCCAATAGAAACGAGCAAAGAACATGAGCAGAGTTCACATACACACAAAAGCAAATGGCTTTTAAACACATGAAAACAAACGAGATCTCTCTAATAAAGAAAATAAGACAAAATGAAACCATAGTGAAATACTATTTTCCTGTGGCACATTGCCTAATACCCAAACAATTTATGGCTCATTGGATGGGTGAAGTTAAAGGTGATGGAAATTGATAAAATTCTTTGGGAGTCTATTTGGAAATATGTACCAAAGGGTAAAGTGTACATAGCAAAATTCACACATCTCTAGGACTTTCCTTACAGGTCTAATCCTAATGTGGAAAACCATATGTATGATATTTATTACAGCACTGAATACTGTTTGTAAGAACAAAGAATGCAGACAATCTAAACATCTGACAATAGCAAAATGCTTAAATAAACTAAATATTTGTACCATAAAATATCATGCAGTCAGTAAGAAGAGAAAAGTTCTGAAATGGACTGATTGCCAAGATATTTTTGTTAAATGAAATAAGTAGATGCAGGACGGTGTGAAGATACTTTTCTACTTTCCCCCATTCACTGTCCTCTGGCCATACTGGCCTTTCTCTCTTTCAGATATGCCAAGCTCGATTCAGCCTCTGTACTTTGTACTTGCTACCCCTTCTTTCTGGAATGTCTTCCCAATCTTCACATAGGTGGCTTCTGCTCATCTTGCAGGTCTTAGTGCAAATCCCTCCTCCTTAAAGAGATGTTCTCGCTACTAGTAGCCATGTCTTATTGAAATAATCAGCCTACTTTGCTTGAAACTGTTTGTGACGTAGAGTCCATGATAGCTAGAGTGGCCCACCTTCATCACTCGTATTGAGTCACCCTGTTTAATTTTCTTCCTAAGACTTGGCACTACTCGAAGAATCTCATTTTTAAAATTGCTTCATGTGTTTATTTACCCTTCCCTTTGGCACAAACCAACTCATGAGGATTTAAGGTCCATAAGGACAGAAATTTTGTTGTGTCCATTCCTATGCCTCCAACATCAAGAGCTGTGCCAAATACAGAGTAGGCTGTCAATAAATGTTGAATGAATGAATGAGTTACCTACACTATATATGCAAAAAGTGTTTCTGGAAAGTACTCAAGATAATGTTAGGCTGCTTCTTCCCAAGAAGGAAACTCATGTTCTGGTTTCAAGATGAGAGAGAAACTACATGGCACATCACGCCTGACCTAGGTCTGTTCATAGACCAGGAAGTGTTACTTTGCCATTGCAGTGCTGTCAGTATCACACCTCCTTGAGAGCCTTCATTTTATATTCGTATGAGAATTGCATATCTGCTGTGAAAGCAGAGTTGTTCCCTCAAAAATCGAGGAATACTCAGAGGCCCTTTCTCAGCTCCAAGCCCTCCTTTTATATAGGACATGAGTTTGGAAGTGCTGGCAGGAACCAGATCTTACAGGGCTACGGTAAGGAGTCTGGATTTAGTTTTTATCCAAGTGCACCTCAGTCAATGGCACCTCTATCCTTTCTACACTGGGGGACTGGGATGACTGAACCCACATCTCCAAGACTCCCTTGATAGCTGGCTTTCCATTAAGTTCTACCAAAGGGAATCACCAGAGGAATCATGGAAGGAGCAAGGAGGGGAGGACAGACTTATTTCCTATTTTCTACTTCCTGTCAGCATCTTCAATAACCACCCACAGTTGGCTACCACTTCCACCTTCTTCCAGCGCTCAGGGTTCCGTTCTTACCCAGCTGCCTAGTAGCAGCCAAGCCGAGACCCTCTGCAACCCTGGTAGGAGGCACACTGTCTTCCTCTCTGATGTGCTACTCCTCCTGTGCCCTAGGGGAGCCCTCTGGGCCATGCCCTTCTTCAGACATTCAAGTCCCAGCTGCATGGAATTTTCTCCTCGAGGCCAAAGCACAAGTTCTGTGGGGACCCTCCTCTTAGCTCGTAGGTTCTGATTAAGGGTCTCTTCTCTCTGCTCTCCAGGCTTCAGAGTGGTAGCTGGTTTTGACTGTCATTAATCTCTGGGCACCTCAGCAAGCTTTCTGACTTCTGCATAACCAATTCCCTATAATTCTAACTATTGTGGTGTCTCTTTTCCTTCCTGCACCATCACTAATGCAATATTTGTCGTGGACCTTCTTCTCTTGGTTTACATTCTTCCTCTGGGTGCTCTTCATTTATCTTGATCCATTTATATACCTCAAGATGCATATTTAACTTCCATTTCCTGTTTACTTCTTAAAGCCTGATAGATACCTTAAATTTATTTTGTCAAAAAGTGAACTCCTGGTACACCAATCTGTTCCTCTCCCAGAATTCTCCATCTCAGTAAATGGCACCTCCAGCCTCTCATTTGCTCAATTCAAACTTCTAGAGGTCATCCTTGCTTTCTATCCTTCCATGAATATTGATATCTAGAGCATCAATATCACCGTGGTTCCATCTCCAAAACCACACAGTTACCTATTCCTTTCTCTGATGTCATTACTCCTGTCTAGATCATTATCTATCACCTTGACAATTACTTTTGCCTTCTAAGTGGTTTCCGTCGTTCAGCTCATCCTTTCCTAGAGTTGTTTTTCTATGTCATAGCCATAATAATATTTTTAAACTGTAAGTCACAATGAAAATTAAACCCAGACTCCTTACCCCATAGGATCTGGTTCTTGCCAGCACTTCCAAACTCATCTCCTATAACAGTCTGTTTGCGTTAACTCTGCTCTAGTCTCAGAGGCCTCTTTTGTCTCATGTTATTTCAAGCTCTTTATAGATTGAGGTTGTTTGAATTCACTGCCTCTTCTGCTAAGAAGCTTCTTCTACTGGTTGTTCATGGGGTCTCAGTTCTCATCGCATATGAAGTCTGATAAGTAAGTTCGTGAACTTGTTGCAACAATGTCGCTAACCTTTTTTGATATCAGAGGGCTTATTCGTTATGAATTTGTACCAACTTGACAAACAGTTAACCAAGTTTACTATTTGGAAGTGCTGAAAAGGCTGCGTGAAAAAGTTAGATGAAAATGACCTGAACTTTTCGCCAACAATTCATGGCTCTTGCATCACGACAATGCACCAACTCACACGGCACTGTCAGTGAGAAAGTTTTTAGCCAGTAAACAAATAACTGTATTGGAACACCCTCCCTATTCACCTGATCTGGCCCCCAATGACTTATTTCTTTACCCGAAGATAAAGGAAATATTGAAAGGAAGACATTTTGATGACATACAGGATATCAAGGGTTACATGACGATAGCTCTGATGACCATTCCAGAAAAAAGAGTTTCAAAATTGCTTTGAAGAGTGGACTAGGCGCTGGCATCAGTGCATAGCTTCTTTCCAAGGGGAGTAGTGATATTCAGCAATGAGTATGTAGCACTTTTTCTGGGATGAGTTTGCAAACTTAATTGTCTGAACTTGCATATTCAGGGAGGTTTCTCCTGACCACCAAATCTAAAGTAGCCTTCGCCCCTAATTCCTCTCTATTACAATTTATCTCCTTCACACTCTTCTCTTGATGATTTGTCCTTTCCTTTGTTCTTTGTCCAACTAAACGGGGTAGAGACCTTACTCTTTCCTGTTGTGTCACCAACATCTCCAGCACCTGGAACAGTCTCTAGTCCCTAAGAAGTGTTCAGTAAATATTTGCTGACTAAATGAATAAGTGAATGCTTTTTATGCCCTCTTATTTTAAGTACTCCTATATCCAAGTCTTTATATACTTTCAAGTATTTAAACATTTCCACTACATTGGAATGGAAATCTATAGAATTAGATTTGTCTCCCATTTACTCTCCTTTCTTATCATACAGCCCAGTTAATTTCTTGAGGAAAAGCAGCTTATAGGATCAAGACTTGATGGCATGGCTTGTACCTTCTTTGGATAAATAATACACAAATATAAGTCAGAGATGCAGATACACCAGAATCCATAGATTTTCACAACCGCAAGATTCATGGCCTTTAAAAATATGTAAAACAAGATGAAACAAATGTTTTCAATAGATGTTCAGGTGCTCTTTTCTAAAAATAACATAAGTAACCACAAATCAATGTTTAAAGCCAGATGGTTAATGAAGGCCAGCCGGGAAACTCCTGTAATTCATAGTAATGAGTATGGTAATGAGCTCCCATTATAAACCAAACTGTGACATGACATACTGTATCTATTTCAAATAACAGTAATTTGATTGTTTCATATTTTTCCAAGCTCCAAAGCTTCATTTGTGAAGAAATAAAAAAAATAAAAAAAACTGTTAGAAAGCCTGATTGATGGAGCTAATAATGCCCAGTCAGTCAAATAGAAGACAGCTTACATTTTAACAAGACTCATCCAAATGTCAGGTGTCATCAGACAGAAAACAATAATCACATCCAAATAAAACTGAAGATCTTTCAAAACATGAAAGAAGACCCATTACTATGGTTGAAATGTTTTTCTCTCAACTCTTTTATGTCTTTACAAATAGGGCCCCAGGAAAGATACAAATAGGGCCCTAGGAAAGATATGTTCTGTTCGACAGAACGCTTCAGGGGCTCTGCCATAGAAAAATGCCAGGGATGGAATTTTATTTGTGTCAAAAACATATATTTATTTTTACACTTAAAGTCCACCTTTCTCTCAGAGACGTAGTCCAAAAGGGCATTTCCAGTTACCTAAAGTGATATGGGCAGGAGCTTATTGCATAGGCAGACCATTGACTATTACTATATGGAGCCACTCTGCTCTTGGAAGACATGTCACACTGGGCCACCTTCTTGTAAAAGGATAGAATGCTGGGGATTGAGTATTGAGAAAAGAAGGGTTTTAATATCCATCATCATTTCCATCTAATATAAAGTCAACTGCTCACACATTGTATGTTTGGAATACAAGTCCTTACAATTGATGTGTACGTTTGATGCTCCATATTTTTATGTTATTTTTATTAAGCTATTATTTGCTCTTAGGAATCCTAAAGCATACTTTCCCCCCAAATGTGACAAAACTATAGACAGACCTGCTTGGAGAAATTCTGGTTTTCTATAAGACTTCTGAATAGACCTCAGTTATTTACTGAGGACTGGAGGCTTATTTTTTGAAGTATATACACAGAGGGTCTCTGGTCTGGGAGCAAAAAGACAAAATTGAAGGTGTAAGTACTATACTGAAAATTGGAGAATTAAGTAAATATCACCATCTCCCCCCACTCACCTCCCTATATGTTGGTAGCCAGTCCTGCACCATCCAGAGAGGGGATTAAAAGGTCTCTGGAAAATAATAACAATTCAAGAGAAAGATATAAAGATACTGATATCAGAAATTTCTCAAGTAAATAGCTCAACCTGATGACTCTTCAATGAAATTCACAATCTATAAGGCACACTGATGCATTCCAAGTGGCCTGTGAGGGATTTAAAATGCAACAAAATATGAGAAGACAATATATGTCAGATATGAGAAGTCAATAATAATATATATGCATATATAATTATTTATAAAATATGAGAAGACAGTACTATAAAATATAAGACAATGAAGGCTTATCAGACATTGGAATCCAACACATAATTTGAAAGACAAAGGCCAAAAGAATTGATTTCAAGCAACATGGAGATAACAGACTATGCTGGAAAAAAGAAACCTAAAAATAAAAATAAAACAGCATTAATATCTACAGAGATGAGAGATCATGCATCCAAAGTCAAGAACAGAATACTATTACAAAGATTCAATTCATTCAGATTACAACGAAGAGCTTTTCCAAATGTAAAATATAGTTACAAATGAAAACTAAATAGATGAGCTTTTCAGGAATACTCTTGAGAGAAGATTTAGACAATTGTCGAAGAGTGGGGTTGAACAGTGATTAAACAAATAAAAAAAACGAAGCCAATGGAAACATAACTCCAGGGAATACAAAATGTGTGCAGGAAAGGAATAATGTTCATAGTTTGCTATGTGTCTCAGCTAAAAATAGAATTACACAGTCATAATAATGTATTAATATGTAATATTAATTTAACCAAAATTACAATACGATTGTTCTGGAGGAAAGGAAATGAGAAAACTGTGCATATGTGGTGGGAGTGGAAAGGGGGAGAGAGATACATAGTCTCATAGTGGAAGTCAGTTAATGGCAGAAACTGAAAAATCAAGAAATGGCAATGTAGAATGCTACTTAGAGTCATGCAGCTAAAGGACAACATCATCAGGTCGAAGAGATGAAAGTGATTAATTCTGGGGAGGACAAAAAGTTGAAGAGGGGTGGAGCAATGCTGTGTTTTAGAGGAAACCTTGTAAACTCTGGGAGTCTTTAGATGTTGTATATGATTCGCCTTAATAATACTAAGACCTCCAAGGAAAAGGAGGATGAGGCAAGGAAGAGGCAGTGAAAGGCCTCAGTGAAGTGACTACAGGGGAAAGAGATCGGGGTTGGTGACACATGTCTGTGCTGTCTCCAAGCCTGGTGACACATGGGAAGAGAGGAGGTCAATCCCACATGGTGTGCTGAGGCACATGCATGGCTCAGTGTAAGAGTCATTGATGGGGCTTAAAGATCCTTGGCCTCCAGATGTGTCGTTCATTAATTCCTGGCTCTGCCTGTATGCAGATGGGTGACCTTGGGTGACCAAGTCAGCTCCTCTCTGCACACCCTGACACCCCAACTGTTTCTCAATCATTTTGTATTCTTCAGTTTGTAGAATGTAAGCACCCAGATGCTTCTTTATAGATTATTTGGATTTTTTTTCCCCTTTGGGAAAATGTTCCTATATTTAAACACATATGTAAAATACATTTTTATAGGATAACTTGTTTGGAAACTGACAAGACATAGAGATAGTCCCAAGTAATCATTACATAATAATAACAAGCTCATTACATAATAATCTACACTTGGCTAAAACATTTTTGAAATTTCTCTGTTGTAATCACCTTCAAAATCCAAATGATTTTTAAAAATTTGTGACTATTTTTTGAATTACAAAATATGCACTTTTTTTTTACTGAGAATTTTGAGAAATACAGAATCAATGTTAATCCTACCACTCAGAAATAATCATAAAAGAGTTCGGGTGTATCCTCCAGTTATTTTTTTATTTACCTACCTATGCGTGTATGAGTATACAATTTACAAATTTAGAGATATACTGCATATTTTGTAACCTGAATGTTTCAATGAATATGTTATAAATATTTCCCCTTAGCATTAAATATTATTGTTACTATCATATTAATGGCTTCCTGGTGTTCAACAGATGTATGATAATTTATCACCAAGCAGTCTTATGTTTTCCATGTTTTTTTATAAATAACATTATAATGAATAACGTATACATAAATTTTTGTAAATCTGTTTATTTCATTGGCGATAGAATTTCAATTGCTAGAACTTACTTTAATTCATAGAGGTAGAATTTCTGGGGGGGAAAAAAGAGGATGTATATTTTTTAAAAGCTCTTGTTCCTACCTAATTTGTCTCCAAATGACTCTTTCACCAGCAGCCCACATTTCATACTTTTGAATACTGTCACAATTGACAAAACTTGATTTTTGGAAACAGTTAAATTCTTTACTAGATCTCCTACTTTCAACCGTAGATTATAGACTCTTTGAGCTTGGAACCACTTCCTAAAAAGTTATCTTTTGTATTCTCCAAAATATCCAGAAAAAGTACTTTTATATTAGTATTCAAAAAATAAGGTCAATGACCAAACTGAGTGATGATGTTTCAGTCAAATAATATGATTATAAAGTAGTAACACTGATTGTGTACATTGTCAACAGTCTTAGAAGAACCAATATAGCCTCACTCGTCAGTATAGAGAACAACTATCACGGAAGACAAATGGAAAATATGTGGGGTGTATGGGTTTCCTCTGGTGGCTTCATCAAATTGGTGGCTGTTTTTTTCAGATTAATCAGAGGTGATATTCATTCTAAGAAACCCCAAAAGACTAGACATGCAGATGATGACAGAAGTGCATGCTGGTGTCTCATAATGAGACAAAATTGAAGTACATATATAAACAGAGATGAATAAAATAAAAAGCCTCAGTGAAAAGCCTCAGGGAAAAATAAGCATTGCTTTATGTTCTTTTTAATTGCCCTTTACTGAAAAAGAGCACAATTAAATTCTAAAAGTGGCTTGTGAGAAAAGCTTCCTTCAGCTGTAGGAATGCTATTCAGATATTGTTCTCAACACTGAGATGTGTATTCACATTGTTCACACTGAGGCAGGACAAACAGAAGACTGACTTACACCTTTCCAGGTGAGGAAAGAGGTGGTTAGAAGTCAGAAACATCTGTTACAGATGACCTGTATCAGGTCCAGGTAAAAGGCCAGTTATCTCCCTCACATACCCTGGAAATAGGGCTCCACCCACCATTAATCTGTTCAGTCTTTGGAAAGCCCTGGCCTTGCCTCTCCGACTAAAGTCAGTGTTACTGATTTACCTGGGTCTTGTCCATCAGAGCTGGGTTACTTCTGTCATTGATAACTTCTTCCCTTCATCCAATTCGACTATCTTCCAGGTCAAGCCAACTGAGGGTGCTATTGGAAGAAACCAAGCTCTTGCCATGGTGAAAAGGAGAAAGCAGCTGTGTTTCTTGCTTTCTGCACAGGCAGAGTGATGGCAGGTTGCACATCCATAGCTTAGTCTCTAAGGGTCACACTTGTGAAGAGATGGGCTTGAAGGTGCCTCTAGTACTGTATTTCAACCTCTGCAGATAGTGTTGAGATCTCTGAGCTAGTAAAATTCAGTCCAATAGTCAAAATTGTAGAGAGGACAAAGTTTGTCTCCAGTTGAAAAAAAATAATAATAATGGAGATCCTTCAGTACCTACTCCAGTTCAGGTGCCATCACTAGCTGTTTTCACATTTCTCAGCTTATTTAAATCTGACAACATTCCAGGCAAGTGAGCTAACTATTTCTACGTTCACAAATGAAGGAGCTGAACTAAAAGAGAGGAAGTAATACATCCAAAGTTAACCAGTTAATAAATGGAAAAGGAAGTGAAAAATGTAATCTTGGGTCTCATTAATATTAAAATCCCTTTTAATGTCCTCTCCCCATTTTCTACTTGCGTTTTGGGGTCCCCTCTTTTCTGAACTTTTGCTATTCAGATTGACTTTCAGTCAGCTACCATGTTAGAAGGAAATTAATAATATAATTCATAGTATGTATATTACCTTTTAAAATTTTGGTGGCATTTGAGTAGCAAACAACCATAGAATGAAATTTCAATGGTGAAAATTTAGATATCACCGACAGTTTGATACAGGAGATACTTCACAATTATAGTATCAGAAAAGGAGGCTGAGGTTTCTAGTGTGACACCTAATAGTCTCAGGTCTGGAAGATCCTGAAGTCAGAGGCCACATGTCTTTGTCCATCTCTGTTGTAGTGACATGGACAGAACATGCTTGAAAAATATCTTCTGAAGAGAACAATGAAAATCTGTGTCAGCGTTTCAAGGAGAAAATACATCTGAAAGAGAAGATGATAGCAGAATAAGAATTCCTTGTATGAACACCAGTGTAATTTGCATCTTTTATCCAGCCTCTCAAAAATATAACTATAAACATAAAACCTCACCTATCTCCTTCAACCCTAATTCATCAACACGAACACGCAACATAATTGAGTACTAGTGAAAATGAAACATTTTTCTTGTCACTAAATAAAGAAAATCTGTCATGCAGTCCTCTTTGAATATATATTCTGGTAATTCGGAAAGAAACTGTGAATTAGAAGTAAGAGAAAATTTATTTTTTCCTGAGTTTACCTAAAAAAGTTGTTAGCTCAGACCTTATATTGAATGTGCAATTCAAAAGTTTATAGAGCAGATATTCAGCACCCAGAAAAAAAGTGCATGAAATCTGAGCCTGCAGAGAGCACCTCCTCAACAACCAAAACAAACATTCTTTGAACATTTAATATCTATAAAAATCTGAGTTAGACAGCAAAAAAATAAAAGGTAGAAGGTCATAAGATCCACTTTGGGAGACAAACTATGTCTATCCACCTACCTACAAAATACAAGAGAACGAAAGAAAACTAGATACCATTTTGCTGAATGTCTTCCTTGAACAACCTCAGTTTCTCCTGTGTCTTTATGATGTTACATAATTATCCTTGCTTATGAAAAATAATATGTTGTATTCTTTCACCTTTGAACTTATTTCCTAGTGTGGAAAATAAAGCCAGAGTTTTATCACAATGATTAATAAACAACTCACTTTTTTCTGTTTTCAAAAATATTTTATTTTAAGATAATAATTTTAGACTTGTATGAGAGCTAAGCAATAGCTCAGAGAGTTCCTGTGTACACTTTACTCAGCTTCCCTTAATGTTAACAACTTACATAACCAAAGAGATAAGAATACTTATCTCTAAACTAAGAAATTACCATTGGTACTATGCTATCAAACTACAGACTGTTCAGATTATACCAGTTTTTCTACTAATGTCCTTTTTTTATGTTCCAGGATCTAATTCAGGATTCCACACTGCATTTGCTTTGTCATGCATTCATATTCTGTTCCAATCTTTGACAGTTCCTCAGTCTTTTGTTCTTTTATTACCTTGAGCATTTTTTAAATTTTTTTAAAAATTATAGTTTACACACAATATTATTAGTTTCAGGTGTACACAACATAGTGATTAGACCTTTATATATTTATATATCTTATGAAGTGATCATCCCAATAAATCTAGTACCCATCTGATACCATGCAGAGTAATTACAATATTATTGGCTATATTCCCTATGCTCTACTTTACATCCCTATGACTGTTTTTATAATTGGCAATTTGTACTTCTTAACCCCTTTCGTCTTTTTGCCCATCCCCCCACAAATACCCCTCCCATCTGGTGACTATCAGTTTGTTCTCTGTATCTGTGAGTTTGTTTCTGTTTTGTTTGTTCATTTATTTTGTTTTTTAGATTCTACACATAATTGAAATCATATGATAGTTCTTTTTCTCTGTCTGACTTATTTCACTTAGCATAATACCCTCTAGGTCCTTCTATGTTGTAGCAGATGGTAAGATTTCATTCTTTTTTTTTATGGCAGAGTAATATTTCTGTGTGTGTGTGTGTGTGTGTGTGTGTGTGTGTGTGTACCATTTATTTATCCAGTGGTCTATCGATGGACACCTAGGTTGCTTCTATATCTTGACCATTGTAAGTAATGCTCAGTTAACAGAGGGGTGCATATATCTTTCCGAATTAGTGTTTTGGATTTTTTTCAGATAGATATCCAGAAGTTGAATTGCTGAGTCATATGGCAGTTCTATTTTTAATTATTTAAAGGAAATTGTATACTGTTTTCCACAGTGGCTACACCAATTTGCAATCCCACTACAGCGCACAAGGGTTCTCTTTTCTCCACATCCTTGCCGACACTTGTCGTTTACTGATTTATTGATGATACCATTCTGACAGGTGAGAGATTGTATCTAATTGTGGGTTTGATTTGCATTTCTCTAATGATTAGTGATGTTGAGCATCTTTCCATGTGTCTGTTGTCCACCTGTGTGTCCTCTTTTGAGAAATGTCTATTCATGTCCAATGCCCAGTTTTTATTTTGTAGAATATTTTTCAATTTGGATTTGTTTAAAGTTTCCTCGTGCTTAGACTGAGATTATGTATTATTAGAAAAAATATCACAAAAGTGGTGTGCACATCATCACTGTATCCTGTCAGGGAGTACATGTCTTACTGTGATGTTAATCTTGGACAAGGCTGTGTCTGCCAGCTTTCCCCACTGCAACTCTCCCTTTGTCATTAGTAAGTATTTACTTACAATAAGAAGTACCTTAAAAGTTTCAAATGTTCTATTTCTCCTTAAATTTCACCCACGACACAACTCACTTCTGAAGAAAAGGCAAACACAACCCATAGACAGGAGAATCCCAGCAGTGACACCTAAAGCCAGAGTGATTGGTAGTTGCTATGATAATCCTAAAGTAGACAATCTTCAAATTGCTGAAGGCAAGGCACATGAAACCAAAAGCTCTCTCAGAAGGGCAGAAGGAGTCAAACAACTTGCCATTAGCACCAAAAAGCCTCCTCTTTTCAATAATTCAAGGGCAGAGCTGAAATAAAGAGACAAATTGTGAAGAGAAACAGAAGGAATTCCAGACGGATTCCATAGTTATCAGAACTACATTATCATTTGTATTTCTTAAGTCATTTTTACATCAGTAAGTTACACGTTTCACAGATGATTTAAAAATTGTATTTTCACTGTTCCTCAGATCAAGTGCATAAAGAACTATAGGTTTTGGTATTTTTGAGTCATAAAACTTTGGCAGACTATTGAATGCCACTTGTATGATTGGTTTATTAATTTTCTCTTAACACTCAGTTACAACACTGGAAGGTCTATATTCAAATTACACTGTTAAATATGCCTTCAGAATGATTTCCATACCAGCTGCCCTAGCTGTAATAGGCAAAAAATTCATGAAGAATTTTTTGAAGAATTCACATGACCCTCCAAAATTCCCAACTGTAGCATATACAAAGGAATGTCATATTAGATAGTTTATCACATGAAAAAAAGCAATTTGAAGTTAATTCATGTAAAATATCAAAATACCTATATTATTATAACTCAGTTATGTATTTTTTCTGAGACAGCAATAACATCACTATCCATACAAGGTGTGATCAAACAATACAGTGAATGTTTAAATATAGAAATTATTACAGTAAAAGACACTTTGCCATTAATCCCCCTCAAAATACTCCCCCTCACTTTGAACACACTTATCCCATTGTTCTTCCCACTTTCTGAGGCAGTTCTGGAAGTCCTCTTTCATGAGTGTCTTTAGTTGCATTGTCAATGGCTGCCTCGATGTCCTGAATCGATTCAAAATGTTTAGCTTTCAAGGTCATTTTGACATTGGGGAAGAGCCAGAAGTTGTACAGTGTCAGATACACTGAATACGGTGGGTGAGGATACACCATAATGTTTTTAATTGACAGAAATTGCAGTATACTAGAAGTGATGTGTGACACGGAGCATTGTCATGATGGAGGATGATTTTCGGCACACACCTTCTCTTAACCGTAGATCATACCCAACTGATTGCACCAAACAAGTTGAAACTTGTCACACACTGTTACTAAGGTTCAATGCACCACTTCCCATATTGAAGATCCCTGCTTTTCCATTGGATGTACTCGGCAGCAGCATTCACCATATTTTTATGATCCCAATGGAAAGGCCCTGGGTCACACACTGAGTGCAAATAAAGATACTCAAGAAAGAGGACTTTCAGAACTGCTTTAGGAAGTGGCAAGAATGATGGGATAAGTGTGTTCAAAGCCGAGGGGGAGTATCTTGAGGGAGATGAATGGGAATGTGTTTTTTACTGTAACAATTTTTTTATTTAAACATTCACCGTATTGTTTGATCACACCCATATATTTAGTACTTTCTATGTGCCAGTCACTAATTATCTCATTTAATTGTCACAGCTATATGAGGTATCAAGAATTGTGAATGGTTTGAGATTTTACCCAACTTGCAAGCTAACAAGATAGCCTGCCACAGTTTTATGAATGCTGGCAGAAGACATAATAAGACTCTTAGATCACAGAAATAGCAGTAACCAAAGTATAGCATTTTCTTGGGCCAGTTCTCCAAGCCCCAATTCCCACAGGACAACAGGAAGAAGGTCAGGTAACACATATACACACAGGGGTTGCATTACAAGAGAGGAGCCCTAAATTTAGGGAACCTGAATCTTTTTAAATGAACAGTAAGCATGCCATTCTTTGCTCCAGAGGGAGACACTCTCACTTTTTTTTCAAGGCTATTTACTGTACAGACATCCTTGAACAAATAGGCCAGAACAAAAGCAATCAGGGCCTCTGTTTGCAGGACCCCCAGAAATGCAAGACACTCATGGAGAATTATCTCCCAACATAATATTGTTGCTATAATTATTCCTCTTACAAGTGAGGAGCTTTAAGTTTAGAGAGAACTTAAGAAGCCATGCAAAACAGGCATGGGGTATGTGCTTTTTCATGGGAGGGTTTTAGTATTTATATGTTCCCCATAAAGAGTTTGCAAACTGTACAGGAGTGGGGTTGGGTGTAAAGATGCACCCAAGGTAAATATTTCATTAGGTATTTGGAAAAATAAATTGTGCTAATATTAATTTCCACATATAATTTAACACCTACTATGCTCAAGTAATAAGTATGCTGCTATAGAAAAAATCCACATGTCCTGAAATCAGACAGCAAGTTGGAATTTCAGGTCTCTACTTACTAACCTCTCTGAGGCTCAGTTTCTTCATCTGTGAAATGGGAGTTCCTGGTAGGGTCATTGCAGGAATTAAATGAGATCCTGGATGTGAAGCTCCCAGCACCATATTCTGGCACATAGTATGTTTTCAACAATAAAGAGCAATAAGGATGACTTATAGGATGATTATTGTAAAGTGGCTTTAATTTCTGTTGCTCTCACAATTTGGAAAATTCAACAATCAATCAGAAAAAAAAATATTTTTAAGCCCTGTTTTACCATGTAAAAGCTTTTTCAGGCATTGTGGATGTGTCCAATTGAATTTAACTTTTTTCGTTCCAAGCTGAATTTGAAACGGGGTAAAAACTCTACAAGCTGTCAAAACATTAGCTTTTCGCATTGGGATGGATGTTGTTCTTTTAAAAGGGTCTCCTAATATATTTTTTAATAACTTGAAGCAGGAAAGCTTGTCATTTTCCTGTGAATAGAATACAAATGTATGGTGGAAACTGGCATTGAGAGTTCAGTAATCTACATTTGCCTTAATGTGTGTCCTAGCGATCAATTCAAATTCAAAGGGCCTTGTGATTTTACATTAAGAGAACTGTGTTGTGTTAGAGACAGCTCTGTTGATCTTTTATCCATTCACATGGAGAGGTGTTGGAAGATGAAATTGCATTTTACATTCACTTAAAAGTTACACCACAGCCATTAGATAAAAGCAAGAATAATTGCCTGCTCAGTGGGCAGGCTGCTACAAAGACAGAAACACACTCATCAAACAGTTGTGTTTTTCAGCTTTGGCAGATGGGACATCACATTCTTTGGTGAGTTCTCCCACCCTGTAAAATTTAATGATTTGCCCTCCCCACTGATTGCTGAACAAATTATGTCCACGATAGCTTGATGTCGATTTGCTTTCGAAAGCCTCTCAACTTTAACTAATAGTTGCAATCCAAATTAACAATAACTAAGGAAGTATGGAAATTATGGGTGTATTCTGGTAATTCACTCCAAACTAAGCTTGTTATCTGCATGAAATACAACCATGGCTCTATGAATAATTCTCAAAAACGTTGAATTTAAAATGAGCACTGGGTAGGATAAACAGTAGTTGAATAATACTTAAACTCCACCATCTGGTATTTTAGTATCTTAACGTGAGCTGAATTTCTTCTATTAGGTGTTTATTTGAGATTCTTTCTGTATGGATTCTTTCCTTATGCAGTGGGAGCTCCATAAATTGGGGAGGAATAAAAGTTATGATTCAGTATATTTTTCTTTTATAGTAATTCTCTTAAAGAGAAACACAAGTTTCAGAATCTCAGCCATTTCCCAAAGGGGCAACTGAAAAATTCCAGAGTTTGTCTCAGAGCACTTATTTGTGAGCATACGTAAGGTGGATGGGTGTGAGAGAGGAAAAGAGTCAGTCAGGTCGTAGAATAAAAAAGAGTGCACGATAAAGATTAATGACAGGAAAGCAACAAATGCTAGATTTGATTAATAGTAGGAGACAGGCCAGTACCCAAAATAATAACAAATACATAATAATGGTCTTTGGGAGAAAAATAAGAGAAAAAGTTTTTGAAAAATGAAATGGGTATCATGGAAGGAAGATTTAATGAGCTCATCATGCTGGAAAAATTTCAATCAATGCTATTTCCCAAAAAAATTTTATACTAAGCTATTCCAGCGACTTAATGTGACATTTGCATGAGAATTGTTTTCTTCTTCCTGATGTGAGAAAGGCAATGTAAAGTTACCTGGAGGAAGCTGGAGACAATAATAATGACATGTACATAGCTCCTAACCCTTTACCAAAATGCTTTCACAGGCATTACCTCCTTTGATAGATACAACACTCTGTATAAGTTAGGCAGAACTGATCTTATCATCCCCATGCTACATAGCACAAATAAGCTCAGGTGATAAGGGACAGTACCTTGAGGTCATTTTATTTTTTTTAAACTCTCAACTTTAATTGTTATATTTCAAATTAGCACTAACCAAAGTGGCAAGGATATTCTGGGTGCATTCCAAGCAAAACTATGATCTGTTTGAAATGGACCTTCCTTCTGATCCGAAATTTTTAGTTTTTACTTGATTAAACTGTTCTACCTAAAGAAATCTGGCTCCATTACCAACTGAAAAATATGCCTTAGAATAGTTAATTTCTCTAAGCAACAGTTTACTGAACTAACATTGATAGAGCAGTTCAAATTTACAAAGCACTTTTGCATCCATCATCTCATTTAGTGTTCATAGCAACTGTATAAAATAAACATTTCTATTTTTTTATACAGTAAATGAAAATTCAGAGTTGGTACATGGCTGGCTCAAGATCACGCTGACAATACGTGTTAGATCCAGATCTCCACTCAAGATCTCTAATTACTGCCTTACCATGAAATCTGGGATAAGATTAGATGCCTTCTAAAACCTCTTCCAATTCTGTCTTGTCTGACTTCAAAGACTGACTGGGGGAAGCTATTGTTATTTATATGTCAATAGTATTTAACTGGTAAATTGTATAATATTAGAATTAAAAGTAAAATAAAAATCTAGTTATTAAAGTACTTCTTGATACGTCCTTTCTACAAGTATGGTGAGAAGAACAAAAGATGAATCAAAACCTCTCTCTACCCTCGAAGAGTGTATGCTCTGGTTTGGGTCATAATAGAGGAACATCTACCAGCAGAAAAGCACTACAAAGTGCTCTGGGTTTCAGAGCAGGGAGGTGGCCTTAAACCTTAAACCATGGGGTGGGTTTAAACACTCAGAGACACTCAGAGAAATGGGGACAGAATGATAACCCAGAAAAATCTTGTGTGCTGTCTTCCTTATTAGCATATTTCCTCTCTATCAAGAAGACATTAGAATGTGTTTTCTTGTAAATGACAATAATATTACTCTCATCTTTATTATAATTCAGTACCAACATAGCCCTCCTAGTAAAATAAAGTTAGGCAACATTAATTCAATACCTGAAATATGATTGACATATATATGCAAATGCCGAGAGAACCAGAAATCCAGAGAACCTGCAGAGGCTAGGCATCAGCTTCACTCTTGTCTTTAAATCAATCTTTGCTTCGGTTTTGTAGTGTCTTCGTCAAGATCTGCCAAAAAGTGATTCAAGTGACCAGTTTACATTTTTCTTCCTCTGTATCTAACTTCTCAAAGCACTTAAATAAAACATTGAAATGAATAAAAGGCAAAAGGACAGAATGGAAAAAGAACAGACACAAAGGACCAAGACTATTATGTTTGAATAATTGAGGTCTGACAGACTTTTCTACTGCTGATGATTGTTCGGTGTTATTAAGTTGCACCCCATGACGTTATCCCAAAGTCAAAACAACTTGCCCACTTGTACTTAGCTTATAACAATGTACATACTGCACATTTTCTCCATAAAACAAGTAAGTTGGATGTCAAAGCAGGCTTTGGAAGATATTGAAAACCGAGAACTTGATAGTGGATCGCTCTGTCAGCAGATTAAATACATGAGCATCAATTCCAAACACTCTTTGCATTTAAATTTCAGCACTGCATCAAACATCAGGCAACTGTGTAAGATGAAGTAGGACTGAAGCAAGAAGGAAATTATAATAATGTAGCTTGCAATACAACTTCATTTCAAATAACATCTTTCATATAAACTGATGTCCAAAGTGCTTTACTGAATAAAATAGTACAAGAAAGTGGACAGCAGGTGAGATAAATTACAGAAAACAGTGGTGTAAGGATATTATATGTGGAGCAAATTAAAGCATTCCTTCAGAAAGCCAATAGCAGTGGGAAATAGTGGGAAGAGGTCTGGCAAAGTATATAATTTTAGAAAAGGTGTAAGAAACTTGGACATTGATAAGAAAGCCATTTTTCTCCCCACTTATGTTTTTAAAAATGAAGTACTTACTATTCTCTTCTGGTAGAAGGCTTTAAGCTGTGGATCTGATAAAGCTGAATTTTTGGATGCTTAGCTTGAATATTGCAATCAATCAAAAAGAATGAGGGGTTCTGTGCGAAGAATCAAACATTCCCCCAAATGGGCTGAACGTCTGGAATTGTTAAGTCTACAGGTAGCAAAATCTTCCTCCAATCATTTAGAGCTAACAGTTTGGAGCATGGGCGTTGTAATCAGGCCGATCAAATCAGCACCTCAACTCTGTATGGCCCTGGATAATGTATAACCTCTCTTTGTTTCAGTTTCTTCATTTCTAAAATGAAAATTAATATCTACGTGAAAAGATTGTCATAAAGATTAAATCACAAAATACCTATGAAATGTTTAACACAGGGTCAGTAGCACAGCCATTTAGAATGTTAGCTATTCTAAATATTAGGTAGGACGAGGAGGTCTGAGTGCGTGGGAGCTCCAGAACCACCAGTGAAGACGTCCAGATTTGTCAAAGCCCAGTGAATCCCAGGATTCACTTCAGAGCACCCCCTCCAGGGGTGCAAAGTCCGGGCATTCAAGGGGTCACATGATTTTTGGTTTGTAATCAAGTGTCTAAAATAAGAGAATACTGACACTCCTGAAAATCTGGTAGAAGATCCAGAGTAGGTCTTTTGTTAAGAGGTTCCTGAAGGGAAGTTAAGGTACATGAGCTCATCCATTTAACCAGCAATTACTGAGTTTATTGAATCCGATTCCCCAGTCCCGCTGCTTCCTCCCTGTTCTTACTGACTCCCTAAATCATAGCTTTCCTGTGTGGCCTTGCTTGTTTAGATGGCTTCCATGAACATACTCCCTGGGGAAGCCCACAGCACCCACCATCCCCCTGTTTTTAGTTAAGTACTGCTACATAACAAATTATCCCAAAACTTCGCACCTTAAAACTACAAACATTTATTATCACACCATTTCTGAGGTTCAGGAATCCAGGAGTAGCTTAGCTATGTGGTTCTGGCTCAAGGTTTCTCATGAGGTCTATGCAACATCAAGCTGTCGGTCAGGGGAGCAAGATTGTTTCCCAGTTCACTCATGTGGCCGTAAGCAGAGTTCAGTTCCTCCCCATGTGGGTCTTTCATAGGACTTCTCATGGTGTGTCAACTGGTTGTCCCCAGAACAAGCAATCCAAGAAAGAGAGAAACCAAGGCAGAAGCTGCAGTGTCTTCTATAAACTAACCTCAGAAGTGACATAGTGTTACTTTATAGTGTTCTATGGATCACACAGACCAACCCAGGGACAATGTGGCAAGGTGACTAGCAGGATGGCAGGGAGCCCGAGGAGGCTGACTGCTGTACCCCCTTGTGGGTAACTATTCCTCAGCCCTGGCCACTCGCACATGTTTACCCTGTTAATGACTGTGATCCAGTTTGTCTCTATTTTTCTGTTCCTTCCAAGCTAAACTATTGTAACCTACTGAATGATGCTTACGTTTTCCTTTCTCAAAGCACAAGCGAGAACATTTACGTTATTACATATAAATACTAAGGCTTTTATCTCTGTGTTCTTCCAAGTGAATCTGAATGTGTTCATTGCGGAGCATTAGTTCCCAGAACTCAAGGATCACATATCTGCACCTAGCACGTTAGCCTCATTTTTGAGACATTAAAAATAATTATGATTATCATCAATAAATGAAGCTTCAGAGGAATGCTTGCCTTGAACTGTCTTTTCTCCGGGTCTTTGCTCTCTCTTCATCCTCTGTGCATTTAGAATAGCTTTCTAATCTTTTCCCCCCAGAATTCATATTCTTTCCTGAGGCCTAACTTCAGTGACAGCTCCCTCAGGGAGTTTCCTCTGATCCTTCATTCCTCTGTCTCCTTTAAAGCTATGTTTACGTTTCCTTTGTCTTTCTTTCCATTGTTTACATTTTAGAGAGTAAGAGGGTACAGGCTGCTGGTCACGTGATAGAACTTTGTAAAGAGATTGTACTGGAAGCCAGTCTGTTAGATGGTGAGGCATGGTGAGGAAACACACAGAGGAAAGGATTGCAAATCGCTGATTTAAAAAAAAAAATAAGTTTCTAATGGTCTAGGAAGGTTTCTCCTTAGGATCTTAAGATAACATGCTTCTCTTTTTGGAATGAGGGGATGTTTACCTTCCAGTATGTCCCTGACTGTCAATGAGACAGCATGACCTTTTAGAGCTGCTTGTTCAGTGACCTCCTGGACTCCCAGTCCAAATTTTGCTTTGGTAGCAGGTGCCCTGGAGACAATGGGGTGGGACTGACCCAGGTTTCCTTAGCCTTTACTAGCTCAGCGCTTCTCAGGGACTGAAATTCTGAAGCTTTCTGCTTCTGTGCATGCCTTATTTTCATTATAAATAAAACGTGGCAGCTTTCAAGAACATTAAAAAAAAAAAAAAAAAAAAAAACTGGATAAATAAAATTCCCCATAGACAACTGCATAAAAACCAGAGTCTGGATTCTGAACCTATGTATTCTATGTGCCTAGTAAACAAGTTCAAGTTTCCTAATTACATTTCCTTGTCCCATTAAAACCATTATGCACACACATACATATATATATTTGCTCAATATTTTTTGGACACAAAAGCCAGTGGCACATGACATGTGCTCCTTTCAAGCCTTTGTCCATAGATGTATAAAGTTTCACACAGTTGCATCATACTGGGCATACAATTTTCTAGTTTTCTCTTAGCATTCAACATGCCACCATCAGCAATATTTCAGTGTTGCTGCATAGCCTTCATAATTCAGCATAGGGAGTTTTGGTGTCTAACAAACTGGGGACAGATCCAACTTCTGTCATTTAATAGTTGTATGACCTTGGATAATTAATTAACCTCTCTGGGAATCACTTTGTCTCTAAAGTAGGGTGAACAATATCTACTGCATGCTTTCAGGGTTAATAAATTACCCGCAGGATGCAAAGTCCTAATGTTGGCCTATACTAAATGTCCAATAAATTTTAGCTAAAAATAACCTTCATAAAATATAAATGTTTACGTGGTATGGCATTCCAAGTAGAAAATAAAAGTTATTTTTAAAAACATAACCACTCTAACATCGGATGGAATGCTTACTATGCACCCACAATCTTTTTAAATTCCAATTTCACTTTTCGCAGTATAAATGTATATCAAGACATCACATCATGCACCTTAAACTTGCACAATGTTTTACGTCAAATATATCTCAATAAAACTGGAAAAGAATTGCAATTTCAGACACTTGAAGCTCATCTCTTGTCTCTGACTGCCATGGCCTCTGTAATTACAGTCCTTTCATGTGGGAAAGTATTCCTGTGTCCTTTCCTTTTCTTATCCTGGGTACACACTAACGTTATAAAAATGTTTACCTGCTGGTGTTTATGTTTACATCAAAGATATTCATGGGTTGCTCCCCAGGTTTTTCTGGGATAGACATCATTGCAGACAATATAAAGTAGAATTGCAGGATGTTTGCGTAACTGGGAAATAAGTGGTTAAACACTCAGTAAATGAGGAGCTGCTTTGCAGAGATTAAATATGTGTTAATGAGGAAGTTCACAGGTTCTGTTTGAATTCTTGGATTATTTGTGAAACCAAGGAAACAGGAAAATGATTTCTGCTGATCACTGCAGAGAGAAAGGAGGCACTTTGAACAGAAAGTTCTCTCTCTTTTTTTTAACGACTGGAGTTCTCAAACAGCATTTTACATTTAATATTTTCTTATTGATAGCTGTAAGTACAGTTGGTCTTGATGGTAATTAAACAACGAGCAATGAAATTTTACTGGGGTTGGGCTGTTTGATTTCGTGTTGTTTTGTTTTGTTTTGCTGTGAGGAGGAAGGGAATGTTTCGATTGGGCAGAGTGCTTACTTGCAATCCACAGAATACACTTTTGCAAATTTGACAAACTTAGAAAGAGGAATTAATGAAAGGACAGTTCACAGAATATTTGGTAGGGCAAAAGGATCCAGCGATGAATCTGAATATCCATAAGCAATGGCCAGCTACTCCTTTTCTAGTAGAAACACCATTGACACTACCACTTGGCACTTACGATGCTCAGGACTAAATTCCAGGGTCACTGCCACTCCCTTCCCCCACCACCTGGCCTCTGAAAGGCCACTGCGCCTGGGTGCGCCTGCTTCCTCATGTGTTCCTTCCAGATCTGTTTCCCAAGGATGTTCTGAGTAGAGGAAGCTACGTCACATGCCTGCCCTCAAATGCAAGAAGTCTGGGATTGCAAGTTGTCTGGCTTCCTCTTTGGGAAGGAAAGACATAAAAATGCGGGAAATTATCACAGTGTAAGAAGAGAGCTCAAAGATATCAGGTAGCTCAGGTAATGAATGTACGTTACAGGGTTAGTCATTCTGAGTTCCGTATACACTAGCTGTGGGTTTATGTCCCTGAGGAGAAATTTGTTACTGCCAAGTGCTTCTCAGCATTCCTCAGATCCCAGGATTGTTCAAACCCTTTGTTGCCACAAAGAAAACTTGACATGCATACAACAGGAAGCCCTGCTTCCTCCATTCCTCCCCTCACCAGCATACTCAATATTAGCATGGGATATTGAGATCATGGAAATAAAACTGATAAAACTGTGTGTGTATGTGTTAGATGTACTAGACATCACATATTGCCATGGAGGAACTCATGATCTCACCTCTGGTTTATAGATATAATTATAACAAAAATAAAGGGAGTAAATTGTTTCTTAGAAATTTGATGGCATAAAAGGGACATAGGATGGATAGGTAAGATAATTAGAAAATGTCTAGTAATGCAAAAAGCTATATAATTTCACCATTATTAGGGAAGTGATCCTTAGGCAGAATGCTAATTACTCACTCTAACTGGAAATACAATGATTAAAATGGTTAATGTTCCCAAATAATAACTTGTCAAGTAGTTAGATGGGAAGAAAATAAACCTGTTCTTCAATGGTGTATTTAGAAACTTTATTAATCTTTGACATTCACAGTTAAAAGGATTCAATCTGTTTTTGTTAAATCTAATTGTAGGCCAAATAATTAGTGTGTGGAATGAAATAATGAAGACATGTCCAGGTAATCACAAACTAGGTTTGAATAAGTGATTTTACTAATGATGAGTTTCTCACTGAATCATCTGTATTCATTGGAAGTTTTTCTCTAATATTATTTAAAATATCTTATAATATATTTTTTAATTAAAAATAAAATGTGTTTACTGGAAAACATTTAGAAATATAGATAAACAGAAAAAAGGAAGAAAAGAAATCTTACCACCAAGTATGTATTAGTTTGTTCAGGCTGCCATAACAAAATACCATTGACTGAGTGGCTTAAACAACAGGCATTTATTGTCTCACAGTTCTGGAGGCTGATAGTCCCAGATCAAGGTGTTGGCCAATTTAGTTCCTGGTGAGACCTCTTTTCCTGGCTGGTAGATGATTACCTTCTCACTGTGTCCTCACATGCTGGAGAGAGAGAGAGAGAGAGAGGGAGGGAGGGAGGGAGGGAGGGAGGGAGGGAGGGAGGGCGGGAGGGAGGGAGGGAGGGAGGGAGGGAGGGAGGGAGGGAGGGAAAGTTTTTTGGTGTCTTTTCTTATACAGGCACTAATCGCATCATTAGGTCTTGACCTCATCTATCCCATTGGAGGTTATGGCTTCAACATATAAAATTTGGGAAGACACAAACCTTCAGCCCATGACATCACAATTCAGAATATCACCCCACTTGAACATTTCAATTCTGGGGTCGGGGAGTGGCATAAGAACAAAGCCAAATTTTGTAAAAATGAAAACATACTGATTTGTGACATATTCTCTGCTGTTCATCTAACACTATTCTGAGAATATCTTTCCACTTAATTGTGTCATTATACAACTGAGTATATAATACTATTTTAAATGTCTTCAAATATTCTGTAACGTTAGGGTTAACAACATAGAATTCTATTAAGTATATACTCTAATTAGTTTCCCAATTCACCGATTGATGGCCATTTATATTTTTTATAACTTTTAAATATTTTAAATAGTGCTGTGAAGAATATTCTTGTAATCATATCTTTATTGCATGACCATAATCATTCTGAGTAGTGGAATTTCTGGGGTAAAGGCTATGTATATATTTTTTCTTTTTCTAAGATTATTTTGTTATTAAATTTATTGAGGTGACAATGGTTAGTAAAATTACATAGGTTTCAAGGCTTTTGATAGCATTGCCTGATTTCCCTTGAGAAAGTTTACTCCAAATATATTCTCAACTAGCAATGTACCCTAAACCTATGTTAACACAGGGCATCATCATTTTAAAGTTTTTACCAAAGATATGATACTTATTTTAATTTGATTATTTATTATTCTATAGAAGGTTTTAATCAACCTTTACTCTTGGAGGTTTTTTCTATCATTAGAAAGGTTCTTTCCCACTTCAAAATTAAATAAGCTTTCACATGTATTTTAATTTTACACTTTTAAAACTTATTGTGTACGTATACATTTAAATATATCTTAAGTTTATTTTAGAGTTAAATATACTTTTTTTCAAATAATTAGCAAGTTGTCCCAATGTTTTTTGAAATTGAGTACAATTATGCATAAAATTTTGTTCTTCCTACACAAAGAAAAAAATTCCAATTAGTAAAATATAAAAGTAAGGCTCATTTTAAAGGATCTTTAACTATAAACTAGTCCTCATGGGGTAGACTGTGAGGATTATGTTATTATAAAGGTCATATGGATTGATTCTGGCCAGCTGTTGGTAGTTATTTTTAAAACATTAGGTGAACATGACCTATAATAACTCCCTGAATAACAATCCTGAAAATTAAATCTCCACATACACAATTTGGCTCCAGCATGGGAGTTGTACATAATTTTCTCTGTAAGCATACCTTGTTCTAATCTTGAAATCAGCAACACTTAAGACTACTAGCATAATTAATTTTGATGTATCAAATTAATCCTTTTGTTTCTTGACACTTCCAACATGGATATTGATTGCTATCATGATTTTTTTAAACACAAATAGCTATTCAATAAAACCTGGAAGTGCATTTTCGAATTCACTTAGAACTTTAAATTGCCACTAGATGGGGTCATTAAGTCTTCACCAAACTGGGTCCAATATAATGTAATGATCTGAAAGCAAAAAATCTATGTTTTAGTCAACATGCCTATGCAGGTAATTATTAACTCATCTGTAGACAATCATGACTTTAACTGAATTAGAATGAATATTAAATTTCTTTCTTTAATAAAAATTTGTGTTAGTAAATATTGCAAATTGGCATTAAAAGCTTTCTTCTCAAGATGAACATACAAAAACAAATAGCCTTGCTATATGTGTACTCACAATAACCAATTGGAAAGCATAATATATGAGTAAATCCTATTCACAATAGGTATAAAAAAGAATAAAGTACTCAAGAATAACTAACAAAAAATGTACAAAGCCTTTATACAGAAAATTGTCAGTCAAGCATTATTAAATAGCATTAAAAAGTCTTGGGGGAAAAATGAAGACATATACAATGTTCATGGATGGAAACACTAAATAATATGAAGATGTCAGTTTTTCCAGATTACATATTAGATACAATTCCAATCAAACAATACAATTTTTTTCTGTAAGTTAACAAACTAATAACAAGCTGATACTAAATCTAGATATAATAACACGACTTAAAATAGTCTGTTCAATTTAAAGAAAAACAATAGGGGGGTAACTCACCTTACTTGCCCAATGAAACAAAATATAAATCCAAGGAACAAAAAAAACCAATCATGGTATCCCCAAAATCAGAAAATAGAGACTTGGTGGAAAACATCATTATGGGAAAATGTTAACCTAAATAAAATTAAATATTTTTCTGGTTGTTATAGAAAATTTGGAAAACATAGTTATAATGTTTTCACTTAGCATTGTTTTATAGACACAGCATATTAAATAAAAGTTAAAGTTTTCATATTTGAAAAATATACCCCCAAAATAAAATTTTAAATAAAGTGAATAAGCATGCTCCAGTCATGCTTTACTGGAATAGTTGGGTATAGGTTGATCAGTTTGAGGAATTATCTACCCAATTCAGGTTTGAAAATACTCCTCAAAAATAATTTGTCTAAATAACATTGTATTAAGTTTTAAACTATTAAATTGGTCTCAACGCAGTTCAACAATCATTTCTTGAGAATTCACTGAGAGCCCTTCCTGCCCCTTTTTTTTTTTTTTTTGTCATAGGATTGAGGAAAACAATTAGCCCCCTATAGAGTCAGAAACAAAGATAAGTTAGGGAGCAATATATTAAATTCCATTTAGTGTTTTCCCCAAGTTCCATTAAAATCATTACTCGTTTTGTACCTGATCCAGTGGTTGGTTACAACGTGCATTTCAGTGTTCACTCAAATGCTGATTTGTATACTTTCCCCTTCCTGGAATAGCACAGGTCATCCTTGTTTACATCCACAATGCATTCCTGGAAATCACGTCTCATAGGGATCTGTAGTAACATAGATCCCCCTTAAAACTAATGTCTTAACTGAGGATCATAGTCCTAAATAAGACACACAAAAACAAATGTACTATAGCTCTTTCTGGCTAACTTGCCATAAAAACAAAGATCCTATAATGAGATACATCTATAATAACTTAAATGGTAAAAATCATATTCTGCATCTTATAAAGTGGGCATGGGGTTTCCATCTACATTGATACACGATAGGCAAATGAATCTATAGCACAAAAAATATCAAATTCAGATATAATATATTGACCATGAATGAATTTAATAAGTTCAATCAGCATTAATTTTTTGTTCCTTTTTAGAATTTCAAATGGGAGGCTACCTTGTTTTTGTTGGCCCAGATGATTTTTGAAATGAACCCAAGAAATCCACAAATGCATCTCCTCTTTTTCTTTTCTTTATAAACATCTGTATACAGTCACCAAAATCCCTCTGCAGAATAGAAAAGAGAGTTTAGTGGGTGATTTTAAAGATGATCATCAGAAAAAAAAGATGATAATGACAAGTGGGAACTCAGTTTAAAGTATCTTTTCCCTTTAAGCTCTCCCAGTGCCTCAACTCATTAAAAGCTGTCTCTGTGGCTGTTCTGGGGTCAACGAGCACATTGCTACCGGAGTCTTAATCATTTCCTTCACTGATCGGTTGTCATTGCCCAATGCAGTTTTCTTTGCCTGCTCTGCACAAGAAATGAATGGGTGGATGAAAACATGAGGAATGGATTTGAGAGATATCATGATGATATAGTATTATTCAGCAGAACTTCAATAAAGACAGGATCTGATAGATTAAAAATGTCTTTAAATTCTTTGCTACGTCTTCCATCTACAGACTCCTCAGTGATCTTAGTGACTTGCTTGATCAGTGGGGCAAAGTTTGCATGCTGAGCCTTGTGAGGCTAGGTTATAAGAACGCTTGCAGCTTCCTCTTGGGCCTCTTGGAACACTTGTTTATGTTACTCAGCTCTGTGCTGTGAAGAAGCCCAAGAAACCCTGTGGGGAGGTCCATGTGGAGAGGAACAGAGGCCCCCCAACTGACAGCCAGCAAAACTCTCAGTTGACAACCAGCACCATCTTGCCAGATGGGAATGAACCATCTTGAGCCATATCAGATGATACCAGGTAGAGCAGAGAAAAGCTGTCCCTGCTGGGCCCACCCAAATTGCAGATTTTTGAGCAATTAATAAAATATTAGTAAATGATTGTTTGTTGTTTTGAGCTAACAAGTTTTAGGGCAACTTGTTATGCAGCAGTAGCTACCTGGAAAGGGGAGAAAGGCAGAAAAGAAAAACTAATTTGATGTTTCAAGCCTGGATAAACAGGAGGATAATACTTTTTCCAGGAGAGATAGCAAAGAAAAGGGATGAAGATAGAACATTTGATTAGAATAGTGTGGGAAAACTTGGGTGTATAAAGGGTACTGCTGGGGACCATTGAAAATTATAATTTGGATTTCATTTTATTAGCCATGGTATCACTACTACCTCTATAAAATCCAGTTAAATCTAGAAAGAACTGCAAGTTTATTTAAAAAAAATACATGACAGGAAGAGGAAGATTTTAAGAAAATAATAATAGAACATTATTAAGTAATTTGACTGGATAATATATTATAATTAGCTTTTATAGGATGTGAATTGTGCAGATAATGAATCAGATCAATACTGGTCTTCACTTCTTCCTGGAAAACAAATTATCTGAAAATTCATGAAATAGAAACATTCAAAACTGCTTTAGCTTTCTCTTCATCTCTGGTAGGTGTGAAGGGGCTTTCAGATTTTGTACAATCTAAACAGTGTCCTGCGGAGGTCCTTTTTAGGAGAATGTATAATCCCAAAAATGAGTCTCAAGAGAGGATTCTTATATTTCAGAGAAATCAATATATATTGTCTATAAATAAGCGAGATACATTGAAAGGTGTTGGCTGGAATTATGCCGACAAGTACATTGCATTTAAATGCTCTGCTTGGTCACAAGAAGTAGCCATATGAAAACTGCAGGCCTCTTTCTTTCCCTCTAAAAGTAGGTGAACTCTAAAAGTAGGTGAACTCCTAAGTAATTTGTCACTTTAATCAATAACTTTGGAGATAAGCAATTGCTGGAAAAACATGAAGCTAAATAGCTGGGTAGAACTCTAACTTTCACCCTTACTTATAGCTCATTCTGTCAAATAATTTCCAAGAAACGACTTTCATCAGCCCGTATTTAGTATGGAAGGTTTACGTTTTGCACTCCATCCACTTTGTTAAGGAGGATTATGGCAACTATTTTTATTTTTTTTTTAAAGATTTCAGTCAATAGACTCTAAAGTTGAAACTGGAATTATTTATATTTAATCTTTTCATGTGTCAAAAAGTTTTAAAGGACATAACTCAAAGCATTTCTCTAGTGAACCAAGAGTCAATGTATTTTAACAGCACTTCACTTTTCAAGGAATGGCTTTCACCTTTTTCAGAATAGGTCAAAATAGAAAAAAATATTGGAATCCTTTTCATCTGCTATCCCATCAACTGTAAATATTCTTTGTATGCACAGTACCTGGCACACCTTAGGAAAAAAGGACGGACGAAGGGAGGGAGGCAGGGAGGACTCCCCTAAAAACCTGCTTTTCCATCACATTAAGAATTAACGTGAGATTCTTCTGTTCAGCCTCTGGCTGTGATATGCACTTGTATCTGTGGCGTAATAGCTCATAGATTGGAAGGATGTCATTCCAATAGGGGGAACCTGGATTGAAATACTAAGGGTGTCTCATCTCTCACTATCATTAATGCTCTCTGGGTCTGCCTCACAGGCCCCTTGGCATGACTTTTATTAGGGCCACCTCCTAATAGCGTGCCAAAAATCTAGCTCTTGCTAAATCTGCTGCTTAAGATGTAACGAAAAAGGAACACTGTCTGCCATTCTGCTACAGTGACTAACACAGCACGGTAGTTTGGCTTTAATTTATAAGGGTTTGAGTGTGTGTAACTGAGTCTTTTCTTTGTGCTGCATAATATCAGAACAGCTGATATCAGGAGTGGTTATAATAAGGATCGTAATAACTACCACTTGGTGAGTAACCACAAGTACCAGGGACTTGGCTAAGCTTCTTTTTATTATTGTACTCAGCTATGACAACAGCCCTGTATGGTGGTATTGTGATGCCTGTTTTGAAAATAAGGAAGTAGAGGTTAAATAACTTTGTAAGGATCCAGGGTTTCAACTCCAGATCATCAGTCTCCAAAACTCCTTCTCTTTCCAGAACCTCTACACTTGTCTTCAAAACCACCATCTTCAGTGAAAAGTTACCGAGTGGCCATTGCCATAAATGGAATTTGCTGTAGAATATATGTGAGTTCCCAAATTTATTTAGAGCGAACTACCATTAAAATTCTCCTATGGAAATCCGACCCCTAGAACTTTTATTTTTATTTTTTCGAATAAAAGTTCAATTTTCAAGAAACAACTTACTTCTTTTTTCTCTATCAAAGTCAATTTGATGGTTTTATAACTTACGTAAGACTAGTCAAGATACCGAAATTTGAGGACTCTAAGAGCAAATCTTAGATCTTAGAAATTCAGGACAGGATTGATTCACTCATTCCATACTGACTGTGTGTCAAGCACTGGGTTTGACATTGAGGATATAGTGATAAAGACATGCAGATAGCCTTTACCTTGAGCCCACAGTGATACCTCTTCTTTACAGTTCAATGAAACAAAAGGCAATAACATTATTGGGGTAGAGAGAACATATTAAAGGGAACAAATGACACTAATCGTTTAGAGACCCCAAATTGGTAGGTCTGAAAGTTGTTGAACTGCTAAATTTAACACCAGATTATTTTAGGACAGATAAAAATATTGATCTCTTCCGAGACCAACACTTTAGCTCCCTCTTTCAAAATAAACGTCAAAATATCATTCTGTTATGAATTCCCAGATAGAAATTGAAGCTCACTGATGCACTTTAAATTCGATCGAAGGATCGAAAATGAGAAGCATGTAAGAGAAGCTTTGGACATGGTTGGGTACCCTTAGATATGGTTAATACATCTTAATTCTGCTTGCAAACACTCTTGATTCTGAATAACAATGACAAATTAAGATGTGGTACAGCAAAGCGTGCTTTGCCAAGAGAAGCAGTTTAATCTGTGACCTATGACATGCACGTTGTTATCTGATACAGTTGACCTTTGAACAATGTGGAGGTGAGGGGCGCCAACCCCCACTGAGTTGAAATCTGCATTAACTTGACTCCTCAGAAACTGAACTACTAATAGCCTGCTGTTGACAGGAAGCCTTACCAATAACACATCAATTAACTCATATTTTGTAGGCTATGTATTATATACTGTATTCTTACAGCGAAGTAAGTTAGAAAAAAGAAAATGTTGTTTAAAAAATCATAGGGAAGAGAAAATACATTTAAGTACTTATTGAAAATATTCCGCGTATAACTGGACCTGCGCAGTTCAAACCAGTGTTGTTCAAGGGTCAAATGCACTACTTTTTGAAGCCTTTCTTTGCTATACTTCCACATAACTGTAAATACATCATCCTATTTATTCCTCCTGCTCTGTGTTTCCAATTCATGTGTCTACTTCAAGTTGGGGAAATAGGTTACCTTCCCCTAGAGTAAAAATAGTACTGACAACTCCAGAGTGAAGACAGTTCTAATGGGAAATGCTTTGGCACTACTGCAGGGGCTGCCAACTTGGCTGTTTCTGGCTATCAGTTAGGAACTACCAGATGTTACATTGACATATGTTAGGAACTAGCTTTTGGAGACTCATGTTTCAAAACGTATAAAAGAAAAACAGATGATCCCCCACCACCACCCATTTTTCTTTTTCTTGGCTTAAACTGGATAACTAGAAAATCACACCAGATGTGTTAATACGTTTCTCTTGAAAAACATTTTTGTTTCCTGAGAAAGAATGAGCAAAAACAGAAGTGAGAGAGGTGCTCCTCAAAGTGTACTTTGGTCTTCTTTCATAAATTTTAAATTTTGATTGTGATGAAAATATTTGACCCAAATCAATGGGGCAAAACAGTGAATTCACTATTTTTATAATTGGTATAAATTCCATAAACTGATAAATTACTCAGTTCCCCATAAGAACTGGTTAGAATCCTGAGGGAGAACACATCATGGAAAAGCCTGAAATGTGTAGAACAATTGAATCAGGTTACTTATTCAATTCAATAAGAGCTGAAATGTTAATCTCACTTTCCTATGTGACATTTTTATCTTAAATGATTCATTTTCACAGAGGGAAGGTATTAACACAAGAAAACATTCTTAGGTAGTTGGCATTGTCACTGTACAGATTACAATTTGACAAGGACTGTGGTGGGTTTTGCTTGTTTTTTTCATTCTGCTCCTTCAGGTGACAGTAGTTATAGTATATATTTGAGGAACCATCCCTTTTCCACATTCCATGTAACTGTCCTGTACATCTGGGCTGGCTGGTCTCCAGGGGTTAGTATGTGATCTGAGATTGGCCAATCAGTGGGTTCTAACGTCCTTATGACTACAATGATTGACTTAGTGTTGGGCACATGTCCCAAGTTAGTCCAGTGAGACACATTCTTGGAACCTTGGTAGGTTCCAAGCCTTGAAGGCTTCTCTTGCTGTTGGAATTCAAATTGTTGGATTGAGCTCCCTGAAGATATCTTGCCACCATGAAAGAAGGGTAAATTAAAAAATTAAGCCAAAACAGAGGAAAGCAAGGGGATGGGAGCAGGGTATAGAGGAAAGAGGGAGAGAGAGAGAGAGAGAGAAGAAAGAGTGGGGGAGACAGCCTTGATGATATTTTTAGCCTTTGGATCCAACCTGTCCTTGAATTTCTCAATTAGTTGAGCTAATTCCAAACCTCTTTTGTTAAGCCCAGTTTGAGTTGAGTTTCATTCAATTGCCATCAAGAGAGCATGACAACTACATGAGAAATCACTTTAGGCTGAGGGAATTAGGAAAGGTTCCATGGAAGAAGTAATACTGGGCAGGATCTTGAAGGAAGCTAGACTGGAGTAAGCAGAGATGGAGAGAAGGGCATTGCTGATGGTGTGGCCGCATGATCCAAGGCATTGGGTCAGTATGAGAAGGGTCACTGAAGCTCGGTGAAAGACCCGACAGACTGGGTCTTGAAAGACCCCAGACTGGGTCTTGGTCTCTGTCACTGCCTCTAAACTACAAACAGCCCCTCTTGACTACACAGAATTCCATGGGATGGGATGTACTCTCCTAAGGACAATGGATGTGCTTTCAGGTGAGGAGACACAAAGCTGGAGCCTGCATGAATAGAGACTATGTACTGTGGTAATGGAGATATAAGCAGAGGGACCAGCCTGCAAAGGTGGAAACCCCACATCCACGATCTGAAAGCCAAGCCCAACCAGGATGGGCATGTCAAGACTTTCCTATTAATATATTGATTGCTCAGGGAGAATTGTGGAAGTCTAGATTGGCTGAGAAAGGTCACCACTGAGGGTGGTGGCTTTTTAACATTTGTAAGCGTAGTAAGAAAGCTATGTTATATCATAAAACATATATACATAAAAAAATCGAACAAAAGTTCAAACAGCGGGACTTACTTCACTACTGGTTATATACTCTGAATTTTTCTAAACTCTTCCTTTTCCTTCCTTCCTTCCTTCCTCCCTCCCTTTATCTCTCTCTCTCTCTCTCTCTCTCTCTCTCTCTCTCTCTCTCTCTCTCTCTCTCTCTCTCTTTCTTCTTTTTCTTCTTTTTAATGCCAGTTGGACCCACCAAATTGATTTCATGGCCCACTTTCAAACTAACAGTTTGAAAAACACTGACCTAAAAGAGCTGCTGGGAAGAACCAGCAGATGTCACTATTGGTGACCACGCCAGTGTAACAGCTGCACCAGGCGACCATGGCGGCAGCAGCTTCCTGCCAGGAACCACAGCATCTGCTATAGTGTGTTTATTTTTATTTATTTTTTGTACAGGTCATATAGTCATAAGGTTTTACATTTCAAAAATATAAAAGAGCACACACACAGTGAAAACCTTCCTTCCTATTCCCATCTCTCAACTAGCCAGTTCCCTTCCTCAAGGGCAAATAATGTTACTAATTTCTTCTGTCTTCTTCCAGAGATATCTTCTGCATATACGAATATATATATACACACACATTCTTTTTTCCCTTCTTTTACACAAAGGATAGCATAATTATAACACTGTTCTGTAGCTTTCTTGCCTTTCCTTAGCATATGTTAGTGATTATTCCACCAACACAAAAAAAGAAAGCATCCCCATTATGTTTATGGCTGCATCGTATTCCACAGTACCTAGGGTCATTATTGGAACAGACACCTACTGACTATACATTTAGGTTGTTTTCAATATCTTGCTCTTACAGTGCTGCACTGAATAACTTTGCTGACTTATCATTTTCCACATATGAGAATACTGATCCTTAGAAATGAGTCACAGAGTAGATACATTTGCAATTTTGACAGATATTGTCAAATTGCTTTCCAGAAACTACTATTCTAGTTTGTACAAGTTTTACACTTGAATGTTCTTTAAAATATAGTTATTAAGTTTTCTGATCTTTGCCAATTGGTGGGTGAAAATGATACCTCAGTATGGTTTTAACTTACATTTCTTATTATGAAAGAGATTGAGCATTTTTCTATATACCTAAGAGCCAATGGTATATTTCTTGTTACTCTTTTTTCACATCTTTTTCATTCACTTGAAAGAGCAACCATCAGCTGTCAAATAAAGAAAGCATTAGCACTTGGCTTAGCTTGTCTAAATAGGAAGTAATTGTGTATTTACTGAGCAAAAACTATATCCTTGCAGAGCTTTGCACAAAGTACTATAATTAGACAAAAAAAAAAAAAATGTATCCTAGTAATCATTAATCTGTGTGGAACCAACCTGATTATTCCAGCTGCTTTCCCAGCTGATACATTCTCCAAGTCCAGATAACCACTAGTCCAGTATCAACCACTGGGACAAATAAAATAATCTGTCGTCTAAATCCCTATTAAAAACAGATTCTACACTAGGTGATGGTGATGCAAAGATGAATAAGACAGAGTTTTGAGGACAAAGTAAAATAAAACAACAAAATTAAAGGTATTTGTACTGAACGCTGTTGATGGTACAACAGGGGATCGAGTTGGAAGTGGTCAGTTCTGTTGGGGAGGAAAAGTTCACTAAAGGAATTATGGTAGATAAGCCCTTGAAGATTTTTTGAGAGGGCCCTTTGACTTTACAACTCTTCCCACCTCACAATCCTTGCTTCCTTGAATTCTCAAAATATACCTGTAGTTTTCTCAATAACTGAATCTTGACTTTGCTTATTCCTTCAAATTGCTTGCACATTTGCCTTACATTAATCATTTATCTTCCTTCTAAGCTGCAAACGTCTGAAAGGCAAGGAGTGGTTCTTACTCATACAAATGCCTATACAGTGTAGGCTTTTGGGCGATATTCTTGAATGGGTAAAAGAATGGGTGGGTGGGTGAATACATTCTTTTCAAAAGGCCTTCTCTGGTGGCAGTTACCCTACTCACCACAGATTGGTCAGCCAAAGCATTCTTTGCAGGTACAACACTCTGCAGAAGTCAAAGCCAAGCCTAAACTCTGCTCAGAAACCACTGAGAAACATTTCTCTCTAAGAGTGTCAATTATGGAACAATCCCTGACTATGGAATATTATCAGGATATCACAGTAATAGCAGGGAATATTATCATGTTCCCTAGGGTATTTATAAAAATAACTAATATGTTTACTATAGGTAAAGTCTCATTAACTTTAATCGCATTTTACTTTTTTTTTTTAAATAAAAAACTGGTATGTCTTCTACTACTACCTGATTTTCAAATCCATGTCCACAACCTTGGACCAGCAGCTATAAAGTCCATGATTAGCACTTTAAGCCTTAAGCTTAAGGACTCTTCCAGACTTCTCCCAAATCTCTCTTATCATACTGCCCAGCGTGGCTCCAATGGCTACCGAAGCCACTGGAAGCCTTTACCCAGTGTTGTTGCATGACTGGTATTGGCCACACAGTGTCCCACGTCTAACTCTCTCTTGGCTTCTCTGAGCACTGGTTTTAGTGATTCTTGTGGCTTCTGTTTCAGGACATGGCAAAGATATGTGTTTTCTGGGAAGAAAGACTAGGAAGAATAGCTTACAGAAGAGACCTATTTTTTCTGAGCTCTTTTCCTTTTTCATGCAAAAATTGCTCTTGGTACCCTGATCCACAGTTATGACTTTGCAACTAAAGACGGCAGGAATTAGCAAAAAATCTTAATCTTTTCAGCTCACTATTTCTGAGTCATTGGGAGCTAAGACCTCAAAATGTCCTTTTTACTACATTTTTATTCCTTCTTAGTTAGCTTTTGTCATCAATGTTATTAATAGCAATGTGAAATAAGAAATCTCTTAGCGGAACTTTTTAAAAAGCTTTATTTTCTTGCTTCTTTGTTTATTTATTTATTTCGGCTAAAGTAAGACTTTGCATCTCTTCCAACAGTAAAGTTCTTGTTTTCGGGATTTCACCTGTTACTTATATGAGACTATAAAAAGTCCAGGAACAAAGCTGGAACTCATAAATATTGTACAAATGCTCATATCTGCCAGGCCAGCTACCATATATAACCCTTATGTTGTACCCAGTAGGTCAACCCACAGACCTCAAATGACAGCTATATGATCCGTTCCAAGTGCCCTCTGTGCCAAAGAAAAGTCTAGGTATTTAGATATATAGCCATTGATTCTCTTCTGTACCCAGGATGTCTTCACATTAATAAAACAAACCAACAGCAAATATTTCAATGTTCTATCACTACACTTTAAAGTTTAGAAGGGAAACTTTTGTTTAAAACAATATTCATTCCGGTACAGTTCAAAATAGCCTGAAACTATAAACTTTGGGGAAATTTTTGGTTCTTATTTTAGGTTAAAAATGCTCCCAATAGAAAGAGAATTTTAAGTTATGAAAACACCTCATTTGTCTCTGTGACATTTATTGAGCATTTTTATTGGATATAATTTCATTTCTGTTAACGCCAGTTCTCATCTCCATCAAATGCTTAATGCAGTAAAAGTTTTAAGACCATATTTATTATCAGAGACGTGCAAACTATTTGGTAATATGGTAATATTTTAAAAAGCTAAGTTAAATCACGGTAGGAGACTCTCTGCTTGGCAATACTATAAACTAATACATTCTCGCATCTCCAGTCTCTCTTCACTTGCAACATCCAATCAAAACAAATTATGACATTAAATCTTAAAGGCGATAATAAACCAGAGATGTTCACAAATCCCATGATTGGATGGTCAATTGTATGTGAGTACATGGCTTGTTGAAACATTTTTCCATCATGAACTGATGGAATCAGAAATGAGTGACAGCTCTAATTTGGTTTCAGTCATAGAAGTTCTTCTTTTCCAAGGATATTTGGTACTAGAAAAAAGAACTTTCAAAAGATTCACACTTAAAACTGGAAAAGGCAATGCTTTGTGTTCACCTAGTCCTGTTTTGTTTTCTCTTCCTGCACACAAGAAAAAAAAATAAAGCTTTTCACAATTTTCCTTATAGTTAAGTTGTGGCTGTGCAACTAATTTTGGCCAATGGTAAGTAAACGGAGTTGAAGGAGCCTCGGCACCTGTTGAGATGGAAAAACCACAAGATGGAAGGTGCCTGAATCCCTGAGTCACTACATTGGTGACAGTATCATTCTTGCATTAGAATTTTTATGAGCAAGAAATAAGTCTTTGTTGTATTAAGTCATAGAGATTTCAAGATTACTTTCCTTACTGTATGATAACCTAGCCCATCCTAACCCAATCGGGGAAACAACTTTTCAATATAAATAGTGGAGGCGGGAAATGATTTGATTGGGAATTTATCTTAAAAAGAAAAACAAAATTATTAAAAAATTTTAATTATTTTTTAATAATCAACTATACAGTTAATAAAATGTAGATTGCAATGTAATTATGCTTAAAATAGAGAATGAATCAAGTGTTGAGCTTTTGACATGGTTTTTTCCTAAAGACTCATATATGTCTACTAGGCTTCACAAAACTACTCTAAAAATGGAGTATATCCCTTTATCACTCTTTCAAATTACTAAATGGAAATATACATCCATTTACATATCCTAAGGATTTCTCTTTGGTAAAAGTGTGCAGTTTAACCATTGGAAAAAGTATTATTTTTTTAAAAAGTTAAAAACAGTTAAGTTCTTAGAAAACCCTTTTGGAAGTTTTAGAAATATCATTATATAAAACTAACGTTTTATATACTTCTTGAGAATATAAAGAACAGGTACTATCACTTTTTCTGAACTTCAGGGAATTTCCTAACTCCAGATGTTGACCAAAAAATAAAAATAAATTAGAATTTATGTCAGCCTTCTCAACTAAAATTAATGAAAAACCTCTTGTTTAGCTACAAAGAAGCCCAGAAAGGAGAATCTGACAGATTGGGTATCATCTCAAGACCTCACAAGTGAGGTGTTGTTGTTTTTTCCACAAGTAAGTTTTAATACAGAGAGAGGTAGAGATTACAACAAATGAGATAGAAGCATTTTGAAAGCTTTAAAACACAGAAATTGCCATATGTAACCAATTCATTAAAAAAGAAAAGTATTTCTATAGGCCTATAGGCAGCACTGAGAACCCATAATGATAGAATATACTACATATGAAAAAGAGATCTTCAGCCTGTCTGATGGGATCTTTTGGACACTAACACTTGGACAAATATTCCTTGGAAAGCAGAATAATTCTATCATTTACACTTGTACTTCATTTCCTCAAATGGAAAGATATCTTTTTATCATTCTTAATTCTTAGATGAACTCTATGATGAACATAAAAATTTGATCCCTCATTAGGCATATGTAAATCTTGTATTTCTGGTGCACTTCACCTACTTAAAAATAAAAAGGATTCCGGAAAATTTGTGGCATCAAGAAAATGCTTTATACAATTTCAGAATATTTTGATTCCTAGTCCAAATGGATTGGAAAACATTCTCTGTTTTCCAATGCAGTGTAATTAACAAATGCAATAATTATTTTTACCAAGAATTTACTACACAAATTTCATGCAAGTGCTGATTAAATCATTTGACCCATTAAACTTAACGTTATATAAAGATTTTGGAAATTTCTATATTTTGCTAATTTGATATGAACATTAATAAGGGTTACAATTAGTCTAATAATTAATATTAATTTAATTTATTAAATATGTATGACATTCACATAATTCAAAACTCAGAAACTTTAGAAGGCATGCGAAATATAAAAGTCAACCTTCCATGTTTCTCATCTGCCCAGGGCCTACTCTCCCGTGCAGATAACCACTGTTCTTAGATGTTTTATGAACCATTCCAGAGTTACTCTATATGCATATGAGCAGATACAAATATAGACGAATGATGGTTTTCACTTCTTAGCTCACTAGTCTTCCTCGCAGCAGTAAAGAGAGCTCAATATGCTCAACTCATAGAAACAGTCATCCCTTGGCTTTCCTCCTGGTTTTCCTCCTACCTCTCTAGCCATTCCTTCTCCATCTCCCCTACATACATTGCTTCCTATGTGTGTCCCTTATAAACTAATTTTTCTGTTTTCACATGACATATTCTTATTGAGTCATCTCATCAATTCCCATTGGGGTATAAGTAAAGGTATGGTCATTGAAGTAATTTGTGGGCTAAGGAAGTCTTTTCAGAAGATATAAGTTTGCAGGATAAGCAAGAGTTATGTAGAAAAGAAAGAGGGTAAGGAGATTTCTAGATGGAGGGAAGAGAATATATATACTTGCGTGCATGTGTGTATGTATACATATATATACATATGCATACATATATATATGTATACGTACACACAGACAGATAAAAGAGGGACAAGATTTGCACAATGAGTGATCAGCTCGATGTCTAACTTAGTAAATATTTCTTGTGAATAATGAATGAAAAATTAATATCAAAGGAATTTTTACCAGGAAAAAAGTATTATTTTGCTAAATCAGCCGTGCAAAGTATGGAAACTTAATGAGATTAAACTAAACCTCGACGATCTGGGTCTATGAGTAATCTGAAGTAGAATAGAAGTCAAAACTATCAGATGCCCTAACTGACAATCTAGCATCCCAGGCTGTTTGTTGTTGCCACATAGCACTCTGCTGTAGGTCGCCTCAATGTGTGGGGAGGTCATCTAGACAGCTTTGCAGATTGACAATCTGTGAACCTGTCTCCAGATGCTATTAAAGATTTTGCAGCAGAATTTTAAAGTACACTGTACCACAGGGTGGAAGACTTCTGCCTCCAGTTGTACTGCTTTTTAAATCAACCATAATAAAATCACGTCAAAACCTAGTTGTTTTCTAATGTACACCCAAGGACCCATTAAATGGTATGACAAGCATTTTCTCCTTTTTTGGATACAATTTAAAAATTAAACATTTTCGTTTTCTTATACCAGCTGAGAGAATAGAATAGTCTGCCAAAGTCACAAACTCATGTCCAAAAGCCAGAAGAAGAAGCCACCCTCATGTATGTAGCTGAAGAATATCCCGACCCTGTGAGGACAGTGTTTTGATTATCTGGGCCACAGGATTTTTGCCCTTCACAGAATACTTTCTGACGTTTAATCTTTATGTTCTTCTGAACTGATTAATTCCATGTCTGTAAGAGTCCTATAGCTGCATCAACAATGGTGGAAGGGTGCGAGGGTTCCTCCAGCAAAGCCAGAACTGTGATGAAGTCCTGTGGCTTCATTTCTCTCATTGTCCTCATCTGTGCTGCCATCACAGAACCAATAAGAGAATTATATAAAATAAAATTGCTTTTTAAATCATAAAACGCTATCATACAGTTGTTGTAAGGATCTCCTAAACTTGGAATTACTACCGCCTGTTTGGGTTAAATTTCTTTTTATAGAAATGAGAAAGAATTAGCAGGCTACGAATAGACAGAGCATTTCATATTCCTTTCATTCCCTATGAATTCCCAATCAATAACTAGATTACTTCGAGGTCTCTGCCTAAAGGTGAGAATCTTCATCTGTCTGAGCCCCAAGTCTCTTAGTTGGCAACTGGGAAGTAGATGACAGAAAAATTTTTCTGTAGTTTTCTATCCAAGTCTCTATGGGGGACGCCCGCATAAAGAAGGGTATATTCTGAACCTTTTATTATTTTTCCACAAGGCAAAACCGTGACCTCAATGAGGAATTCAATTATCGCTTCACTGCAGAAGATGCACAGATATTACCCTCATAGCCTCACTACAGACATGCAGCATCTTTTTCAGAAAACGGTCTGGTGACCCTGGCATACTTGACTGAAGAACAGTGATCATGAGCTAATAATTCCATAGTCCCATAAGGGAAAAAAAAAAAAAAAAATCTCTATATAGACATCCCAGAGGGCTCAAGGCCATCTGGAAGTTTTCCGGAAGCTCTCCGTAACAAGTAGTGCAGCATGATTACACATGAACTGCCCCAAAGTGAGGAGAGCTGGAGTCTAGTCTGGAAACCCCACTGTGTGCTATGTAACCCTGACAAGTCACAACCTCAGTGTCTGTCCTTTACCAGCAAAACATGTCTATGTGATCTCTAAAATCCCTTAACACTCCACACACCATGATTTTTCTCATTATAACAATCTTTAAATAAACAAATCCTGATGTAACATCTTGGAGGCTGGAGAATAAAATAGAGTTTGAGTTTCTAAGTCTGTTTCAATGACTTAAAAATATATAGTTGTGTTTGTTTGTTTTTTTCAGAAAGGCGAAATCTTTAGTGGTGCTCATAAAGAACCGATAGCAATTTTCTCTTCTTCGTGTAAATGTGGAAGGATGCTATCTGCATATAGGCTAGTTTTGTCCACCACTGAACCAGAACAGATCCAGTGACTATGCCTGGACATGTATCTCAGTGAGATTGCAAAGGGCATTGATGAGAAAGGAGATGAAGTCTCCGTATCAAATAAATTATCTATTTGCATCTAAAAGCCATGGCATCTATGCAAACACCATGTTTTTGGAAGGGGCAAATATTGCTTGGCTAGTTTAAAAGCTATGAAGCAATTTTGGGGTTTCTATTCGATAGAATAAAAGGCAAGAACCAGGCGTTCTAATTTTGGTTTAGGACTGAAATGCCCCCGAGTGTCAGCATGCGGCTAAATATATGCTAAGCGCGTGACCGCAGACATCATTGACTATGTCTCTCAATTTACTCATAACTTTTAATTTGATTCAGCAAAGATTTGTCAACATATTATTTTAAGGTCGTGAGATTAGGGTTTCAGTGTCATAGAACAGTCATCTCACAGAAAGGTTGAACTTAACAAAAAAGCCTAATTTTCTCTATACAAAGGTAATCTTAGTAAATTCAGATAAAAAATTAAAATTAAATTTAAATTAAAATTGTCTGCAAGTCCACCAGTTCATTAATATATTCATGTGGTTTTTATTTTATATTCTTTTTCTTGTATATGTGGGGATGGTGGTTTTTTAACAAAAATAGGACCACAGTGCACATACTGCCTTTTAATTTGCTTTTCTTACCAGTATTATATACTGAACATGTTCACACATCCCTGGATTTTCTTGTATAAACAATCGATTTTAAACCAGCACTATAAGGCGATCTAGAGCTTCCTCTGCGATGCTGGAGAGGTTTTCAGGGTTTGGAGTGTGGCTGCGTAGATGGAGGTCCATCCCAGATCCCACCTTCAACCATAGGAGCTTTTTAAAAAATGTGCATTACTTTTTAAAAATTCATTTCTTTAAAATTTCTTCCGTGAAAAAGTTGAAAATCACTGCTCTGTATCATTTTTAATGTCTGTAATTTTTGGCACACATATACATATCATATTCTGACTCATAGATGCCTTTTGGAGTAGTTGGTAAGATTCAGACCTTTTGTTTTTGAATTCCAACTCTGTTACTGACCAGCTTTATGACAGTGCTCATTTTCAAACACCCACAAATTCTTTGATACTCCTGCTATAAATATAGATATAAATAGATATTAATCAATAATATATATGAATCAGAATGCCTTCAATTGCAATGACAGATAATCCAACCCAAAATGATTTGTGCAAAAAAAAAATTTATCAGCTTATATATCTTACATATTAGACATGTAAACCAATAAATAAATTGTTTTACATTAGCTTCAGGCAAAGCTGGATCCAGGAACTTATCAAAACTTATTCATCAAATCTATCTCTAACTCTTGATATCTCATCCATCCTTTCTTCTATTGTAATTTCATTTGCAAACAAACTATCTTGATGTCACTGCAGATGAAATTTCCAGGTTTATGTCTACATTTTTACATTATAGTCAGAATTTGACATATAACCACAGATTCTGAGGGTTAAGCAGAAAGGGAGCTGAATAACAGACTACTTTATAGGCTGCAGAACTGTTGTAAAGGCTGGAAAACCATGCTCAGGGCCAAGTTTTCAACCAGCATGGTCTAAAGAAACTACCACTAATGCTGCCACCACCAATGCTGGGTGCTTTGTTTGCACTGGTGCTAAGGAGCTGCAATGTTGCTGGTAACAAGGCCTCTCCAGGTCCAGAAACTCAACCACACAACCACTACCACTCCAAAAAAGCTATAGATCTTGTCAATATATTCACCAGCCAAATAGGGACCCCAGACCTTCCTCCCTTGAGTTGCCGACTTCCCAAAGTTTCACATGACAGAGTGATTGGGGAAGGCATCTAGGTCACATACTTGTTTCCTCACTAGACTGAATTCCTATGTAAAAGCTTGAGATAGTTCATTGCATCAATTCTCTCCTTCCTCACCCTGAGCACCCCTACCCTCCACTCCCACCAGAGTGACTGCCCAGGAATTATGGGCTTAAATACAGAACCAATTGCCATATTGGACCCAAGTGGATAGTTTTACTCCAGCCTTCAGAGTCAGAATACTGTTCTGTATAAACCAAACAAGATAGAAGGATGTCTTCCTTTCAAGAATTCTCCCAGCAGACAAGCTATTTCCTATAATTAACATATTGTGAGCTTTGAAAAAAAAAATTCTAAAATAAGGGCTATGTGAGAAATGAAATTAACTTGGCAAATAATCAAAATACAAAATTGCAAATGAGTTGATGACATTTCATAATTTTAAGCTTTGCCTAATTGAAAAATAGTTGAGATTTATCACTACTTCTTACATGAAAAGTTTAAGAAAAGAAAAACAATGTGCACACAGCACCTGGATGGTTTTTAGTAGATAACATAATTCCTTTGATATTATTAACATGTTTGGGTCTTTCACGCAAACAGGGGCTATGGTCTTCACAAAAAGAGTTTTAGGACATTATTCACTCATGCTAGAAACAAATTTATCCTCATTTGATGTTGATCACTTACTGTACAGTTATTAAGATAAAAATGCATCAAATATTGAAAACCAATTAAGTTACAGAAAACATGATGAATGATCCAAAAGAACTGCATATTATCTAGGCTAAGAACAAATTTTTGCTTTGATTATTTTATGGACATATCTTTTATAATTAATTTAACTTGGCAACTCAACATTTTTGCACCTGTTTATTGCATTTTCATAATATAAAGATAAATTTCTAAAACTATTATCCATCAGTTGCTTACAAGGTTTTCTCCATATGGCAAGGAAAATTTTGTGCTTGTAGAAGCTAGGTGTGAGGTGTACTGAAAGCTATATATTAGAAGTGGCCCCAAAGAACTTAGAAATGAAAAAAATAGATGGACTTGTGAGACGTAAGCTGAAAAATTGCATAATTACCATATTTTTGATGGGCGAATTCTCCTGTAAAAAAGCGACAATATTCTCAGCCTTCAGAACTAAAATATAAAGATGATATTTACATATACACCCATGAGGTCAGTCAAGGAAACCAAGAAAAGGAGAATCATGGAGAGTGGTTTGGCATCCTTGCCAGCACACACAAAGGAGAGTTACAGAAGAGAATGCTGGCAGGGTTCATCTCAACAGATTCTTGATGAGAGGGCTTCTTAGGCATTGCATTTTGAGTACCCTGGTCTTTGTGGCAAGACTATGTCCATGGAGATATGGACAGAGCAGCCCTGATAGTAACAAATACTTTACCTTCATAATGATTGTTGTTAAAATTTCTATGTTCACCACATAACCTTTTAATCACACGTACCTGATTACAAGGAGAGAATAAACTCTTCATTCTAACTGTGGGTCTTCACATTCTGATATCTCCTAGGCAATTTAGGTTCAATCCGTGTCACAGGGCTCCTAGAAATTGACCTCTCCCAGAGCCCACTTGAAAATGCTGATCTATCTGGGGATTTCTATGCTAGGATCCTAAACTAGGCCATTGGGTCTGCAATATTACAAACAAACAACAACAACAAAAAGTGTCCATAAACAAAGGGAGAAACCACAGTTTACTAAGAGAAAAGAATAAAGAATCAAGGATGGCTGACATCACATGGTGAATTTCAACACCCACCTCTGTGTAGATGGGTCTGAAACCCACAAGTGAGCAACTTCTCTGAGCCTGAGACAGAGGTGAATATGGCTCAAGCCGCCTTTGAAGTGAATAGTCTTCCCTGCGTCTCTCTTAATTTTACAGTGGACAAATTGTGTGTGTGTGTGTGTGAGAGAGAGAGAGAGAGAGAGAGAGAGAGAGAGAGAGAGAGAGAGAGAGACTCTCTAAATAGATTTTCCTGATGGCTGGCCCAGAAATCAAACTAATAGCAGCCCAAACTTTTCATTGTGGTGGCCAATATGATATGAGTAGCTATAGATCATGCGAGTAGGAAAGGGGCGCAGTCAGGGTACCTCCTGTGTAGCGGCATATCCTATATCTTGGAGCTGACCCAACAGAGTATTCTGAAGTACGTATAATAGAGTATGTATGTCCCAATATGTTTAGAACTCCCTGCTTTCACTGCTGCCTCCAGCATGCCACTTATAGCGACTGCTACCCTTTTACCCTCTTGCCAATCTTCCAGACCCAGGCAGGGACTATTTTTCAATTTCAAGTCGTCCATGAATAGAAATTTTCTCAAGTGTGGGTTTGCCACAAGCCAGATAATTTATTAGCTAATGAAGACTGAGTGCTTAGTATGCATGAAGTGGTTATGACTGACAGTTTTACCTAGAACCATAGGGATGAAATTGGGTGGAAGAACACTTTTTTTAAGACAAAAAGGGGTGCAGTCTCCAAAAGGGGGAAAGATATTCTAGAAAGACAAAACAAGAAATGTTTTAATTTGCATTTCTCTAAATATGAGTGAAATTGAACAGCTTTTCAAATATTTAAGGGCAATTTTTATATATTTTTTGTGAGTTTGTTTTTCCTTATCTCATTTTTCTAATGATTTTGATCCTCTTCTCTGTTTTTCATCTTACTTTAAGTAGGCTTTGTTTCAGAACACTTTTAGAAAACTTGAGGAGATAGTACAGAGAGTTCCATATACCCTATACCCAGTTTTCTCTATTATTAACATCTTACATTACTATGGTACATTTCTTACAATTAATGAGTCAATACTGATAGGTTATTATTAACTTACTCCACAGTTTTTGTAGATTTCCTTAGTTTTTACCTAATGACCTTTATCTGTTCTAGGATCACATCCAGGGTACAACATAACATTTAATGGTCTATTCCTTAGGTTCCTCTGGGCTGTGCAGTTTCTCAGACTTTACTTGCTTTGGATGACCTTGATCATTTTAGAAGTACTGGTCAGGTATTTTGTAGGCTGCCCCACTATTGGAACTCGTCTTACATTGTGCTCATGATAAGACTAGGGTTACGGGTTCAGACGAGGAAGACCACAGAGGTAAAGTGTCATTTTCATCACATCATATCAAGGGTACATATTATTAGCAAATTATTTATGTCTATTGATGTTGACCTTGATTATCTGGCTGAAGTGTTGTTTGTCAGGTTTCTCCACTATAAAGTTACTCTTTTCCGCCCATTCCGTACAGTGCTCTTTAAAAGGAAGTCATATGTACCGCCGGTTCCCAAAGAGTGGGGAATCATGTTCCCCCTCCTTGAGAGCGAAATAGCTACATAAATTACTTGGAATTTTTCTGCATGGATTTAGCTTTTCTCTTTCATTTATTACTTTATTTAATCATTTATTTATATTAGTATGGACTCATGGATATTTATTATATACTCTGGGCTATAATCCAATACTACTTTATTCTGTTGTTCAAATTGTTCCAGCTTTGGCCAGTGAAACCATTGGACACGGAGATTTCATTTATGAAAGGTGTTAAACTACTAATTCAATTTCTTTAGTGGTTATAGACTATTCATTATATATCTGATCTTTTGGTTTATGAAATTTGTTCATTTTGTCCAAGTTATTAATGTGCGTAGAGGTTTTTTTGATAGTGATCTTTTATTATCCTTTTAATTTTTGCAGTCTTAAATGTCCTCTCTTGAATTCCTGATACCCGTAATTGGTATCGTCTCTGTTTTTCTTTGTCAATCTTTCTAAAGATTTATCAACTTTATTAATCTTTTCAAAGAAACAGCTTTTATTTTCATTGATTTTTCTCTCTTGTTTTCATGCCTTTAATCTAAGTTGTGGTCTTAACTTTATTACTTATTTCCTCATGCTTACTTTGGGTTATTTTGTTCCCTTTTCCAGTTTCTTGTGGTGGAAGCTCTGATTATTTGAAACTTCTGTTCTTGTGTAAGTATTTAATTTCTTTCTAAGCACTACGTTAACATCATCCCACAGATTTTACTAAATTGTGTTTTCATTTTATTTAATCTAAATAAAATTATTTATTTAGTCTAAATAAAAAATTTCATTTTTTTCATTCCCTTCTAGGATTATCTTTAACTGGTGGATTTAGAAAAGTGTTTTAAAGTCCATATTTTTAAAGATTTTCCTGTCATTTTTCTTTTATTGATTTCTAGTTTCATTTTATCATGGTCAGAGAATGTTTTTTTGTATGACTTCAATTATTTTATAGTTGTTTAAAGTTGTTTTATGACCCAGGATATGACCTGTCTTGGTAAATGTGCACTTGAAAAGAATGTGTACTCTGCTGTTGTTGGGTGGAATGCTTTATAAATGTCAAATATATTCAGTCAGTTGATAGGATTTGGGTTTTCTCTGTCCTTGCTGATTTTCTTTCTACTCGGTCTATTTTATGGAGTAGGGAGTGTTGAAGTTTCTCCTCCTTCCTTTAGTAACGGAACTTCCAAATCATAGGTGGGCATTTTACTGCCTAGCTAGGACATTCTCTACCTTCTTTACAGCTGGGTGTGAACTTGTGTGATTAAGTTCTGGCAATGGACGCTAGCTGAAGTGATGTATGCCACTTCCTAGTTGTACCAGAAAAACAATGAAACTACCTTACTCTTTCTTTCCCTCTTTGTCTGGGAAATGGAAAGACCCAGAGCAGAACCATCTTCATCCCACAGGTGGAAACTACATGTTGAGGATGTCAGAACAGGCTGTGTCACCCATCTCTGGACTATTATGTGAGAAAGAAATATACTTTTATCTAATTTTAAGGCACTCTATTTTAAGGGGGTTTGTTACTGCTATTTTTAGCATATATCTTACCAGGTACCAAAATTAAAAGAAATTAATTAGGTTTATATATTTTATCATGGATAAAAGTCAAAAATACAATTTTCAGTGAAAAGATGTGAGTTGTTCAATGATTTATACAGGTTTATATAAGTGTGAACAGGTGAAAAGGCAAATAACATATTGTCTATATGTAAATAATAAAATTATAAGTGTACACAGGAATGATACATTCAGGTTAGGAGATACATTTAGGGAAGTTGGGAGGGAAGTGAAATTAAGAAAACTGCACTCAAGGGACTTTATTATATTTTATTTATTTTTAAGTATACTGAAGCAAATACTGCACATTTTATAATTTAGCAAAACTGGGTGGTTAACGTGGATATTCATAATAATTTTCTCTAAATTTTTATAAATGTTTGAAATATTTCACAACTGAAAAATAAAAATGAAAGCCTTCGTGGAGAACTGATGTTTGCCTTGACAGATATATAGGAACAGTCATATTTTATCAGTCTGTATTAGTTTCTTATTGTTTCTGTAACAAATTACCACAAAGGTAGTGGCTTAAACAACATAGATTCATCACCTTACAGATTTGAAGGTCAGAAGTCCAAAACAGGTATCACTGGACTAAAACAAAGATGTCAGCAGGGCTGTGTTCTTCTGGAGGCTCTGGGGGAGAATCCACTTTCTTACCCTTCCTAGACTCTAGAGGCTGCCCACATTCATTGGCTCCTGGTCCATTTTCCATCTTTAAAGCTAGCTATGGTGGGTCATGTCGTTTTCAAGACAGCTTCTCTCTCTCTTTCTGACTCTTCTGTTTCCCTCTTCCCCACTTAAGTACTATGTGATTACATCGAGCTCACCTGGGATAATCTCTTTATCTGAAAGTCCGCTGATTAGCAATTTTATTTCATCTGCAATCTTAATATCCCCTCGCCATGTAGTCTAATACATTCACAGATGATAGGGATAAGGACATGGATACCTTTGGGAACCAAAGGGTCCATCAGTATTCTTTGTTTACAAGCAATAGAAATTGTCTCTAACTTAAGCAGATAGGGAACTTATTAGGTCAATAAAGTTTTAGCTCATAAAATTACAGAAAAGCTGAATAATTTTGTGTTGGAAAAGATGTGGATATCTAAAAAGTAGGAGATAATTGACAATCTTTTCAATAGACACCACTATATTGATGAATCGGCTCCAACTATGTTTTATTCTTATGCTGCTCAACATTCAAATTCCAGGAAGAGATAGAGTCTGACTGGTTTGCCTTGAGTAATGTATCCACTCCTTGGCCAGAATTTGGGTGAATACCTTGATTGATGAACTCCTCGAGATCATAGGCAATGAGAGGAGGTTCTTCCCCAATGGAAAATCTAGATACTAAAACCAGAAGAAGGAGAAATGGATGGTAAGCAGGTAAAACAAGAGATTCCGTCTGTAGTCAGGGAAAGTATTTGGGGTAATAATAACAGAGTTGGCTACGTTGTAGTGGAATCATAGTAAACTGTATATTTTATACGTAAGCTTAGTTTGACTAGCATGAAGCATTAAATAGCCCTCACAAGAAAACAATGGGAAAGTAGGCTCCGTTGTTTATAACTATCCCTGATTATGCAAGTGAAATGTTTTACCCAGTGTCACAGGGAATAGGCAGCTATCAAATATTTTAAGATTGGAGGATAATCTGATTGGAACTATAGTTAAGGAAGCTAAGGTTAATGGATTTGGTAGTGTATGCAATAGGTTTAGATTCAGAAATACAGTTATGCTAGGAACTACTAGCTAGGAACAAATCTTACCTAGTTCATTCGAAACACTCTTGCATATGAAACTGAACTTCTGGTTAGTGAAAGACTAGACTAATTTCCTAGAAATCAATGATTTCTCCAGATCTTTAGGGAAGGAGATAAGATTCAAGTTTTTCTGTGATGACATAGCTAAAAACACCCATACACAGACTCAGCATAACCTCCAAGAATGACAACCACAGAAACAAGCATACACAAAACCATCTTTATCGTACTCTCTACCAGACCCCATAACTATCTATCTCACTGTTCTTCCTATCCAGTAGCCATTTTTCCAGTTATTTAGGAATGTAGTTATACCTTCATCCTAGTTAAGTTTCTAACTAGAATATGCTCCACTTTTAATTACTAGGTGATTTTCAAAGAAAGTAATTTTCAAAAAGTTACACATTTGGAGGTTGATGTTTCGGCTTCACAAAGACATGTTACTAAAGTAAGATATTTGAAGGTCAAAAATGTTTGCAATTTACGCACATGACAAAGATAAAAAGAATTCCTGGTCGGGAACTACTCCTCGGGAATCCTAAAAGCCATGTGAAACTCAAGCTGTGAATCTGAAAAGGAATGTAAAGTATTAACAAGTACTATCAATGTACTCCCACCATTGCCTAGAAATATTTTCCCCTTGCTTCTGAAACACCATCCATTTTTATCTAGAATATAACAGCTTCTCTTCTGCCTCCCTTGTTTTGCTAGCCAGTGGAATAGATAAGCCATTTTACCATCTGGGCTAGAGGAAAGGAAAATGTGTGGCTGAATAAAGCTGAATGTTATCTGCATAATGATGGTTCTACTGTCCAAAATCTCTTTCTCAGTGTCCTCATCTACACTTAGGCTCTCTTCAAAACAAAATTAAGGGGTATTCTACAAAAGCAATTTCTGGTTATTTATTCCCACCTCTAAGTCAACATTTCCAAACTTTTGGCAATAGAAAGTCCAGGCAACACTGAATTTTCAAGGGTTTGGTAATGGCTGAAAAGACTGGATTAAGTTAATCTAGGAAAATATATAGCACCATATTTTTTTTGAAGTGCCATTCAAAATTCTAAATAACACAATTCCCCAAAAGCAAGAAAGGTCAGCATTTGAAGAGGTAATGCTTAGAAGCAGAATTAGGATTACCCTAGTGTTGTAGGTTTTCAATTTTGTGAGCACACCTGCATGCGTGCGTGCGTGTGTGCATGTGTGTGTGTGTATGCATGTGTATGTATACTTTGCTAACACCGGGATACAGTGATGAAAAATAGACATATATCTTACCCTCAGAGAGTTTGTAGATAAGTGAAATCAAAAATATAGACCTAATGTAGAATATATTTCTAGGAATAGGAAACCTGTATTTAAAACATTATAAAACATAATTTTTGCTTCTGTTAATTAGAGTACTTTCTCTTTATAAAGAATTAATGCAACCCATATGGTTCATAGCTTTGCATTGCTGTATTTTGTATACAGTTTTATATTCTTCTTTGTATGTTGTGTTTTGTATAAACAGCTTTATATTTTCAATTTTTTAAATATGAAATTTTTTAAGAATTTCAGTTATCTGAAGAAACAAGCATACAAATAAAGTAGCCTGAGTACTTACTGACAAGCATTACTGAGGAAAGGTTAACAGAGGCTTTGATGAGTCTGTTAATCAAGTTCCGTAAGGTATAGCGAACTGGTAATGTTCAGCATGAAAACCAATTGTCAAAGGTGTATGTAAAGTCTCAGAAATTTAGAGCTGTCCTTTGATAGATGATTGGATAAAGAAGCTATGGTATATACACACAATGGAATACTACTCTACCATAAGAAAAGATGAAATAGTGCCATTTGTGACAAGATGGATGGATCTTGAGATTATTATGCTAAGCGAAATAAGTCACACAGAAAAAGTCGAGAACGATATGATTTCATTGATATGTGGGATATAAAACTGAAAGCAACAAAGGAACAAGCAATAAAGGAAGAAAAACTCATAGACACAGACAATAGTTTAGTGGTTAGGGGGGTGGTAGATGAGGCTAAATGGGGTCAAATATATGGTGATGGAAAGAAAACTGACTCTGGGTGGTAAACACACAATGTGATATACAGATGATGTATTATAGAATTGTACACTTGTAACTTTACTAACCATTGTCACCCCAATAAATTTTAATTTAAAAAAAGAAAAGAAGAAGAAATTTGAGCTGTAAGGGATCTTGTTAGGATAATTTATAATTTAGTCCAAATATTTCATTTTGCAAAAAGAATAGTATGGTAAGTTTTTTTGATTATGAAATTATTCAGGTAGAATCAAGATTACAAATGAAATTGCAAAACAGTTCTGTGTACTTTCTTCAATATCATTCTGCATATCATTCCATGGCAGCTGACTTCCAATTTCAGAAATGCTGTTATCATCATCATCATCACCATTATCATCGCTGATATGTATTGAATGCTCATTATGTGTGGGTTACTGATACAAGTACTTAATTATCTCCTTATACCTCACAATAACTCTTTAGGGCATAATGTTCATTTTCTAAATTCGAAAACCAGAATTAGAGAAGTAACCCAGCTAGTAAGAAACAAAGCCAGGAATCAAATATCGGTCTGACTCGAGCAGTTAAAATAAAACTTTTAACTTTCTTCTAAATCTTCGTATTTTTTATCTTTTCACTAACCATCTGATATAGAGTTGTGGATTTCAGAGGCCATTTATCTCTGCATTTTGCAATTACTGTAATTAGAAGAATATGTTTTCTAAAGGTATGTAAACATTCACATTTCTAAAAGTTATACTGAATGTTGGTTCTGAAAATTGGCTATGTGCTCTGCAATGGACATTTGTCATTTTTTTTGGCTGCCTGGAATCTAAACCTCTTTCCTACTTGAGGAATTCTCTACTGTACAATTCTCTAGAGGAGGCAGAACTTCCCATTATAGTAGCAGAAAATGCCAGTACCTACTTTCCTGTCCTTTACTGGCATAGGACTTAGGCTCTGGTAACCCAATGCCCCCTCCAGGGACTTTGACTCAGGAGCTAGTGATAAGGAAGCATGGTCAAGGAAGAATTCATTTGGCAACAACAGTAGCCAATTTTGAGTGGCAGAGTTGCCAGGAGTACCATCCTGTGTTGGTGTACGCTGTATCATCGTGCTCTGTGGGATGGCAGCAGTGTCCTCACCAGCCTGGTGATGTGGCACCCCTTAACCTATGATTCTGCATGCTCAGCCTTCTTTTGTTTCTGCCAGTTTCCACAGCTTGCTTCTCCAGTCTTTTCTACACTTCTGGGAGCTACCTAATATCTTTTCAATAATTTCCTGTTTCTCTGGAATTAATTTGTTTTGCTTGATTACAGCTATAACTCATACAGTTCCCACAATAAGGAAACAGAATCACTTTCAGTATAACTATATAGTCTCTTCATCTGACAAGGATGAGATTCATTAGAGATTAAATGAATCCCTACTATTTTTAGTGGTCTGTGCCAGGCAATGCTGAAGACATACCCGGGTATATGATCCAGCACCACATCATCTCCACCACAATCCACATTAACAAAATGGATGTCTTGTCCCCTAACTCTGAACTGCCACGGAACTTAGAGACCAGACACTAGAATCTCTGCCACAGCTGAGAGAGGTAATTCCAGTTCCTCCAACCAGGGCTTGCAGCAGAAATAACCAACACACTAGAAATGTGCTTGACTTATGACATTCACTTTGACCTTACCAATCTCATGTGGGTACGTCTAATTGGCAGAACCTAAATCATATCTGGAACCCTAGCAGCAGTAGAGTCTGAGAAGTGGAATTCTTAGTCTTCCAGGTTTCCAGCATAGTAAGATGTGTTAGAAGATTGTATGGAAGCCTGAAGAAGACAGTCAATATTGTCCATCAAAGGTCAGCCCACACATCCTCTTCTTTTCATACTTAAACTTTCACAGGAAAGGAGAGGCCCAAAGTCTTATCACTCACCACACCCACTTCTCAACCCAAGGTTGACATCCTAAAATCCAGTGGTTCTCTAATCCTCGCCTGGAGGATTGGAGTCTGGTGGGCTCTTTAAACACAGAGCGCTGGGCCCCACCCACAATGTTTCTGATTCAGTAAGTCTAGGACACAACCTGAAATTTTGCATTTACAAGTTACTAGGTGATGTTCACGCTGCTTATGCAGGTTCATCTCTTTGAGACCCTCAACCAGGACTCAGCTGGTAAAGTTCTTTAACTATTTGGGGAGGATTCTCAGAACAAACTTGGACTTCATATTTGAAGATGGCTCGCGTCTCCGAGCATGAGTCAGAGAATTATGGTATAAAAAAGTGTGTCTCCCCCATTACCTTTTACTTCCACCGCTATGTGGATCCTATCTCTTCAGGAAATACATTTCTATCAAATTACTCCATACATTTGAGGTTTTACATTATCTAATATGGCTTAATTAGTACAAGATTTCTTATAACCAAAGATTGTAAATACATGGCACTGACTTAGCAGTTGGTCAGTGGATGGTGAAGCAACCGATGTCAGATGCTAGGAAAGATGGAGATCCACGCTATGCAGTCTCAAAGCATTCGGTTAAATAATAGCTATGACTGTGGTAATTTGGAAGGCAGATAAAGTGCCTGCAGAGTCTATAATTTCAAGGAAAAGGATTTGAAAGCTGAATGTGTATTGTGGCTACTGACTGTTTAGCAACGTATAAGATGAAAGAGATGAGCTCACACAAGAAATGGTTTTTATGCAAATAGAAATGAAATGGAAAAATTCCAGAAGTTTGGGGCTGCAAATGACTAGAAAAGTGGACTTCCACTCGACCCTAAACTATGAGAGAAAAGACTGAGAAAGGTTTTGATCAATGCGGTTTAATTAAGACTGATCTTTATGAAAAAAAATCAGTTTAGTGGCTTTCCCACCAAGTCCTGATGGACTTAAGATAGTAATCATTAAAAAATTGAAAGCAAGGCATGGAGGTTAGGAAGCAAAGAATTAAACCAGACTTGAGAATTAATTCTGGGAAAGAAATCTGGATATGACTAATGACTCATAAAAACTGCCGGGGAGAAAACATATCAGAAGTTTATCAAGATTTGGAAGGAATTAATTCTGTGGGTAAAGAACCATGAGTCTAGACTAAAACTGCATTTCCCTGTTCAAACTTTAAAACAACAATCTGGTGGACTTCTGGTTGCAATCACAATGGATTAACTTCAATTGGACTACACTTGCCGTTGAAAGCAAGTATGAAAACTGGGAAAATATATAAAATGAATGTTTGAAGTCGTTGAAGAGTTTGCAATACAGGTCAGACTTGAGAGCCAGTGATTCCTGAGAGAAGTGAAACACAAGGTGAGCTTCACGTTAGCCTGGCTTCTGCCCTGAGAGCATTTACAAAACATGTGGTGCCAAGAACCAGAGTTAAAGCAGAATGTGGTATTCTTCATCCACAAAGGATACAGCTGGTCAGAGCACAGAGGTGCCAAAATGGCTGAACTCAAGTGGAAAGAAAAATCTGCAAGAGGAGGGAACTGCAAAGAAGGGACATTGAAACCTTCATATAAGTTCCCTTTAAGTTGTTGGCTGACTCTTAAATGATGCATGCAAAGACCAAGACACCCAGCAACCCAGCAGAAAACAGCAACTGAGATTATGAATTGCTGAGTAGAGATTTTATTCAGCAGGTTTTTGGTTGGTCTGGATGTCAAAAATAGGAATTGAAGTCCTGCCAAGAAAGGGATCTTGGTAAGTTTTCCAGGCTTTCAGTTGAGACCCCAGAAAGGAGATACTCTAAGACTCAGAACCACACCCTAGAAAAAAGCGCTGCATCCTAACAGTAAGAGCAAAACTGAAATAGACTAGTCCTAACATAACCTAGAACCAAGCATCCATAGGTTCAAGGTGACTTGCTGGCAGATCATGATCATTAACGATGAGGCCATTTCTATGCTAGGTCAATAGAAACCTCAGGAATCCTTCACATCCTTTCCCTCCAAGCTTCCTCCATTCTACGGGCTGGATGTTGGTGCTCAAACTTATAACTAAAGCCATGTATTGGAGATAATAGAGCTCAGGTCTCTGAATGTGAAGAAGAGCTCCCCACCCTTCCTGCTGAATGTGCTTTTAGTAATCTTGTATTGTGCTACTAAGACTTAAGGGTTTTATTCTCTATAAATCTTTATATTTATCACGTCACTAAAATGCTATAACATAGGTATTATTTTATTATCTCTGTTCTCTACCTCAAGAATCTTAGGCTCAAGAAAATTAAATGACCAACCTAAGGTCATTCAGTTCATAAATGACGAGGCTAAGATGAAGTTTTCTGTTTCTTCTTGAATCAGTTTTTGTGATTTGTGTCTTTCTAGAAATGTGTTCATTTTGCCTAGGTTTTCTAACCTGTTAGCATACAAATTAGCATACGAATGTTCTCAGTTTCCCCTTATAATTACTTTTTATTTCTGTAAAGTTAGTAGTAATATCTTCTCCTTCATTTCTGATTTTAGTAATTTGAGTCTTCTCTTTATCTTGTTTAATCTAGCTAAAGGTCTGTCAATTTTGTTGATCTTTTTAAAGAACTAACTTTTGGTTTTGTTGAAAACCAGACACTTAAAAAATATGTGAAAACTCTGGAAATCAGATTCTTCACCTTCCCAGAGTTTGTTGTTGTTGTTTGTTATAGTTGTTTTTTATTTGTTCAGTGACTTTTCTGAGCTACTTCTATAAAGTCTGTATTCTTCATGTGCTTCCATGGAAGAAGATTCTGCTTGGTTAGCTTAGTGCTCCCTAATGGTCAGACAGATTTCCTTAAACGCCTGGAACTACTATGTCTCTCAGTGTTTTTTGAGGGTCTGTGTGTATTGGGACATGACTTTAACACTAAGCCAGACAGTTGCCAACTCTCCCTTAGCCTTCACTTCTTGCTTATACCGAGTCTCAAGGTCAGCTTAAGGTGAATGCTTAGGGCCTTCTCAGGTCTTTCCCAGTTTAGCACAGCGCTGGGTATATATGTGGGTTTCTGGATTCCCATGAATATGTTGGAGCTTTTCAAAGTTTGACAGACATTCTCCAGCTTTTCTGTTTAAGCTTTTTGATTAATCGATTGTTGCCCCACCTGTTTGCATTGCCTAAGGCTGCAGCAAAGTTAATCAATTCCATCTCATTGTTTTTGACAAATGCTTCTAGGGAAAAGGATTTTTTGCTCTGGGAGTGATTCTGAATCAAATCAAATGAAGACAGCCTGGCAAGTGAGATCTTCTAGAGAACCACCAGATAGGTGAAATAATGACTATTCTCTTGGAATTAGACTTTGAAGGAGTTCCAACCTTATTCTGCCTCATCTGATGGCTGCCAGGCTGCTGGTTTTCACCATAATTGTGGGTTGTTTTTCAATGCTATAGCAGAGCTGGAGACAAGGGAATTGGATTAGAGCAAGTCAAAACATCACAAAGCTCACTGTTCCCTCCGAGATTTAGCTGTTTTTCTTGAATAAATCCTTCCCGGACTGCTGCAAGCCTTTGGCTAATGTCCAGAGTTCTGAAAAGTTGATTCTGACAATTTTGCCAGTTTTCTCATTGCTTTTGTGGAGAAAAAAATTTTCAAAAGCACGTATGCCTCCAATATTGATGATGTCATTCTAAGGCTATGATTTAGAGCTCAGGTTCTCTCACTTCTTGACAAATCCTCCTTCTATTATAATGCATCTATAACTTTATGTGCATTAGAGGCACCTGGAAGATTTGCTAAACTACAGATTGCTGGGCCCCACACTTGGAGTTCCCAATTCAGGCTTGAGCTTGAACCTACCTGAGAATTTGCTTTTTAAAAAAGTTTCCAGGTAATGCTGGTGCTATTGGTCTGGGGGACCACTCTTTAACAACCACTGCATTACACCATGTGGTATCTTCAACCTGTAGACAGAAAAGGGGTCACATACTAAAACTGACAAGCTCAGGGGAGACCAGCATGGCAGGCCCTACAAACTCGGAGACTGAAATTAACCACAAAGGATGTTATGAATATAAAAATTCTTAACTAAAAGCAGGTCATGGCCTGTAGTCACATCCTTGGCCTGCAGCTTCCTTGACAAAAGTCAATCTTTAACCTTAAGTGAGCTTGTGTATTGTCTTTTTTGCATCTAAGATAACATACCCTTGGAATCTCTGAGAAATCCCTGTTTCCAGACACCTTCAGGGCACTACCCACCACACCAGAGCACAAGTCTACAGAACTCCTCATTATCTTGTTCCTGAATACCATCTCTATATGCTGTAAAATGTTAATTATTAATTATCCTGCACCCACCCATGTAAAAGAAGTATGAGTCTCTCCATTTTACTTTTTATCCAATCACAGAGATTTACTAGCTTTGCTTTCTCCCATTCCCTTAATCTACCACCAATGGATTTTCTGTAATCCTTCTTATGTCTTCCTCTTTGATTCTAATGTATAAAATAAACTGCAAAACTGCCATTCCTGGAGCATTTTCTTAATCCATTCAGATTTCGTTTCCCAGCAATTGTCGTCAGTTTGGCTCAAATAAACTCAAATAAAAAGTTCTCCACAGGTTTGGACTTTTCTTACATCGACAAACCCAATGCCTTAGGGAGTGTGTCTCACCTCTAGAATCAACAATAATAATAATACATATAAATCAATAGCACATGTTATCTCTCTATACACACAATACAACAAATAAGCTAATATGTAGTTAGTACTTACTACATGCTAAGTATGATATACTTCACGTTTATTAGGTTATTTTAATCTGTACAATTGTTGTCGCAGGCTCACAGGGATGTCCAAGAGAGGACCCAACCTGGAGCAGCGGTGACTGGGTTCTTGTTTCCGCGCAAGAAAGAATTCAGTAGTGAGTCAGGCGCAGGAAAGCAAAAGTGATTTATTGGAAATGAAAGTACACACTTGAGAGGAAAACGCAGGCGAACTCAGAGAGTGAGTTGCAAGAGGAAGTCACTGATCAGGGGTTCTTAACCCTCCCAGGGCAAGGAACTGGTGACGTCCCATTGACATGATTCATTTATCTCTTCCCCCTGAGCAGGATCCTCGTTTCCTCCTTTTCTTCTTTATTTGGTTCCACTGGAACTGTGATGACATCAGATGTGTGATGGGAGTCATAGTAACCGCAATGTAAATGAGATTATAATGACAATATAATTAGCTAAAAGTCAGGTCCCAGTCATAGGGATCAGCCAAACTGATGGTTGTTGTTTTTCTCCAGCTGCAGGTATGGGATACAGTCACTTGTTACTTGTATAACCAGTGAGGCACCTCACCTTGTACCTTAGAGGGGGTTGTCAATTTCCTAGGCTACCTATCCTGATTCCTATGGGTACGCATTATTCTTTTCCCCATATTTAAATTGTCACCAGAGAGGTAAGTAGATTGCCCAGAGGTACACAACTCCAAATCCAGGAGCTGGTATAAAAATGTGGTCTGTTTGATTCTAGAATACATGCTTTAAGCCTCCACAGCAGTGTATCCTGAAGAGTAACAATGATCATTTCTGATGCCTCAGATGACTTTAGTTGGGACATGCATGCAGGATTAAAAACAATGACTCACATGGTGAAAAAGTGATTCCTATTTCGGTTCTATTTGTCTACTCTTTGATTACATGATAAAAATGCCATTTGTGTGATTGGTTTTTAATATGTGTCTATTGCTTGGTAAGCTCCCCTTTTATAGGGAGTGGGCTTTAGGTTCAGAGATTAGACAATAGTTTCTAGCCAGAATTTAAAAACACGGGGTTTTGTTCATTTTCTTACAGTTACTTTCAACTTAGGATAAGTGATGGAGGTTTTCCATTTTCAGTACTTTTATAAAGTTTCTCTCTTAAAGGAATTTAAAAAATAGCATTTATTTAAAGAAAACTATAAACAATACTGTGAGTAGTATACACAGATATGGTATAGAGCAATATGTGTAAAGCAGGGAAATATCAGTGGGAAATGGTTTCTTGGTAAGAAATGTACTACAGGGGTGGACTGGGACTTATATTTGGTTTCACAAGATGTCTAGCAAACTCTCATAACTTAAATTTCTATAGTAAATATTGGATAATTTATTTTCATCAACACTGAAAAAAAAAAGTTTGGTTTCACTGGCAGGAGATTTTGCAGTTTCCAGGGCCAGCACAAGGAGGGCTCTTAATTGTTGGGGGAGGGGCTGCGATAAATCTGTGCTGGGCACTGAGCGTGTGTGGAGGGAGTGAAGGGGGTTGAGACAAAGATGGGAGGACAGTGGGCCAATAATTAGAGAAGTCCACTTGTTTAGGATGAAAAGAGAGGATACGTGAGGGACGAAGAAACAATTTAGTATCACTGACATGATTAACTAAACTGTTACCCGGGTTTAAATTAAGCAAGATGTTTAGGGACTACAGCTGTTATTTTAGTTGCATGTGATGATGGGAGCGGTTACTTCCCAGCTTGACAACTGATCAGCCTCAAGATGAAAACTGGAAGGCTCTGGCTTGGCCATGGCTATAAAGAGGTACGCAAGCCTTTCTTATACCCTGTCCACGCCCCAGTAGAATCAGAAATGAGGGGGTGAAGGTATGACTGCAGGATGGGAGGGGAAAAGGCATTATACTGTGCGCAGAGTCAGGGTGGGAAGTCGTGCCCTTCCTTCATCTATTTTTTTCTCGTCCTGCTTACATCTGAACTGCAACGGATTGAACGTTATGCCAAGAGATCTTAACCTTGTTAGTTTTCCAGTGGAATTAAGATTGATTTTAATGCCTCTATTCTGCTTGTTGTAGTAATTCCTGAAAAAGTCCAGCTGCGCCACTGTTTCCCTTAGTTGTGCACAACCCCTTCCCTTTGACCGAGACCCCGCCCTCTCCTCCCAGCCCAAACCACAAAAGGCCGTGCAGTTCCAGCCCAGCCCCGTGCTCCGCCCCCCTCCCCGCCCACTCCCCAGCCGCCAAACGTCGCAGTGCTGCAGGGAAAGGGGGCGGGCCCAGACAGGGGGTAGGGTGGGAAAGAGTGTGGCTTCGTCCTTCCGCTCTTGCGCCAATCTGTGAAGTCTCCCTGACCCAGAAGGGAAGACCAGGGTGCAGAGACAGTCTTTTTTTTTTTCTTTTTCTGCCACGTCCCAACCATTGACGTTAGCCCACTCCTCAGGTTCCGATTGGATATGTGGATTTCTCCTGCCCTCATGCAGAAACCCTTAAAGTCTATTGGTCGTTGTTGCCTTGGGGGCGGGGCTTGTGTGTCCTCCTCCCTCGCCTCCACCGCGGCGCAAGGGGCGGGATCCGCCGCCGCCTTCTCTGCTTCCGCCGCCGCTGTCGCTGCTGCCGCTGCGGCCACCTGCCGCTGCGCGTTCGGCGGGGGAGGAGTCGGAGGCGGAGAAGAAGGCGGTGGTGGCGGGTGGAGGATCGAGCGCCGTTCTCGCTCCGGAGCCGCTGCACAGCTCGGTGAGGGGATTTTTACAATTTGCCTTGTTCTGATGTCCTGTATGTGAGGGTCGGGGAGAGGAAATTGTTGCCTTCACCTCCTCGGTTTCTTAATTTCTCTCCTCGATAGGGAGCGGGGCCTGTCCCTGGCCTGCTGCGCCGGCCATGGTGGGTGGGGTTGGTGGCTGTAAGAGGCCTTCTTCGCCTCCTGGGCCCTGTCTAGCCCGGACCCCGGGCCGCATTCCTGTCGGTGGCTGCCGCGCCCGTTGCCCCCGGCGGATGACATCGGTTGGTTTCGGGGGTGTCCATCGTCGCTTTTTCCTGCAGCTTCTTCTGCTGTCCTTGGTACCTTGGCCAAGGACCCCGCTGTTCTTCTCCCCACACTCGCGACTGTATGACTCTTCTCCCCACAACACTCCCACCCACCTTCTCTGCTCATTCCCAGTCACCCCGCATAGAGCCGATCCATCTTACGCCATAGGCCTGCAGCCCCCGTCTCCCAAAAAACCTTCAGTTGCCGTTGCTCTCAGGGCTGTGTTTGCGTTTTTCCTGATTGTCACCGAGGCTCGGGCACGCAGACACCCTGTACAAACCATAACAGTCGTTCTTCTCCTGCTATCAGCACCATTCCATCAATGGTACTTCCCACTAACGATGTCAGATCAGAGCACGCCTCTGGCAGATGTACCTTCATTTGTGGCCTCCCTACGATTACTGCTTTTAGTCATTTTGCGCACATTCAAAATGGTGAGTTTAAAGCCGCTCAGACCAAGTTAAAGAAAAGAGGAGGAGGTACGGAAGAATAATCTAGGAGATTTCCCTCTCCAGGCATTAATTAATTTTTTTTTTTTTTTTTACACATACCCATAGACACTGCTGGGAATCTGCTGGTTCTGTAGAGTTTACGATTTTCAAAAAGGCTTTATACATTATTTTTATCATGAACTATTTGGTCAGTTAAATTTCTTTAAAATGGCAGTCACCTCTGCTGAAGATTACAGATCATTTGAAGAGTATGTACGTAAACATTAAGATGTCACAAATAAACGTTTAAACTATTTTGTTCAATTTTTAATTATTACAGAACTCATGTCTTTTTTGTGTGCAGTAACTAATTTTTAAATACAGACATGCAAGCTTGATGTAAATTTCAACAATATAGAAAAAGGACTATTAGGTAAAATGTGAACATGTCTTTTCATCCCCCAGTCCCATTTCAGTATTGAGAGTTAACAGTTTACTGTGCATCTTAAACACATACATGTAAAGTTGTTTTGGGGGGGGGGGTGGTGGTTACCAAACACATTGGTATATCACTTGCTTTTTTTTTTTTTTTTACTTAATTATATATCTTGGGCATCTTTACATGTTATATATAAGTTTCCCTAATACTTTTTAAAAGGTTAAGTGATATTTCATTAGTTTGAATAGGCTATAATTTAACCATTTCCTTACTGAAAGACGTTTAAATGAATTCGTTTCTTTTGCCATCACAAATAATGCTTTCTTTAAAACCAACATTTTAATTTATTGATTGGTTTTTAATTACAAACTGTAAGCCTTTCTAAATTTTAAAAATTCACACAGTATGGAAGAACAGGATTCTTTTCCCACTTCTAGTCCTGCCTTCATCTTGAGAGTCAACTGTTCACGAAACTTCCTCGTATGTGATTGTTTCTGGAGCATGGGTTCTTAGAAATAGAATTGCTGGGTTAAAGGGTATGCATATTTTACATTTTGATAACCATTTCTTTCTCCTTATTACTCTTTTCAAAGTTATTCTTTACTGTGTTTTGTTTTTTCCTCAGCTGAACTTTAGACTCAACTTGTAAATTAAATAGAAAATCCTTCGGCATTTTGAATAAGGTTATATTGAAATTTTAGATTAATTTGGAGTGAACTGAACTTTATGATATTGAGTCTCTCCCCTCAGAAATATATGTATGTATGGTATCTTTCTGTTTTATTCACATCTTGCTTTATATTTTGAGGGAAAGTTCTAGTTATTTTTCCATGTGTATGAGATTCCTTCTTAATGTTTCTAGCTATCTTTTCATTTGATTGCTCTAGTAGGTGAAAATTTTCAATAACATTTTCTCTTTTTCTCTAATAATAGGAAAGCTTTTGAATTTTTTTCCCTGTTTATTATGTATCTGATCACTTTATTGAGTTGATGATTACCTGAAAATATTCAGTTTTGTGGCTTTTTTAAAATTTTTATAATTTATATGTTTTCCTCATTGCTCTTTGGCTATTATATGTCCTATATAATGTTGACTAATAGCAATAATAGTTAAAAACTTGGTGTTGTTTGTGACTTTAAGGGGAATGCTTCTGATGTTTTAGCATCAATTATGATGTTTGCTGAAGCTTTCTGATAGAGAATATTAAGTTAAAATATTTTCTTCTATTCTTGGCTTTCTAAGATGATTTTATTGTTTTTTATTTCTGATGACATTTTTAAAAAACCATAAACGGGTATTGAAGTTTTTTGATATTTTGGTATCTTTTGAGTGGTTAGGTATGGGCTTCACCAATATTAATATTCTTTGGTTAATATTTTCCCAAGAGAGCTCCTTTGTAAAGAATAAAATTTATTTACGTTAATTTACATACTATAAAATGTGTATATTTAAAATGTACAGCTCTGTGTGTTTTCACAAATGTTTACACCCCTGTCACCACCACCACAATCAAGAGCAGAATATTTTCATTACTACAATCAAGATATAGAATATTTCTATCATCCCCAAAAGTTCCCTTCTCTTTTGTAGTAAGTCACACCTTCACCATTGTCCCCAGGAAACCATCTGTCTTCTTTTTCTCACTATAAATTGGTTTCGTTTGTTCTAGAATTTCATATAAATGGAATTATGTAATACGTACTCTTTTGCATCTGACCTTTTCTCTCGACATGATGTCTTCGAGGATCATCCATGTTTTTGTGCTTAACTGGTTCACAACATTTTATTGCTGAATCCATACGGTATTTACCACAATTTGTTGACCATTTTACCTATTTGTGGATATTTGGAATATTTCCAGTTTGGGGCTATTATTAATAAAACTGTTGTGAACATTCATTCATAAGTTTTTATGTGAACATATGTTTTCATTTCTCTTGGGTAAATACCTTAACATTGAATTGTTGGGTTGCATGGTAAGTAAATGTTTAAATATAAGAACCTGCCAAACTGTTTCCCACTTTACAGTTCCAGTTCCTCTATGTCCTCATCAACACTTAGTGATTTCAGTTTTTTTAATTTTTTGCCCCTCTAGTGGGTATGTGGTAGTATCACATTATAACTTTAACTTACACTTATCAGATGATAAGTGATATCGAGAATTTACTCATGTGTTTATGGGTCATTTGTATGTCTTCCTTTGCACAGTATCTGTTCAAATATTTCACCATGTTTAAACATTCGTGTGTTTGTCTTACTGAGTTGTAAGAGTTCTTTACACATTTATTATACAAGTCCTTTGACCCACACAGACACATACACATTGCAGTCTGAAGCTTACATTTTCATTTTTCTAACTTTTTAAAAGAGGCACTTTTAATTTTGATTAAATTCAGTTTGTCAATCTTAAGTTTGCTCAGTGCAAAGTTGTGCAGAGTTCCTCTTACGTTTTCTTGTACCAGTTTTATAGTTTCAGCTTTTATGTCAAGGTGTATCATCCATTTGAGTTAATATTTTATGTGGTGTGAGATAAGGATAAGCTCAGTTTCCCAATTCTAGCACCATTTGTTGGAAACACTTCCCTCATTGTGTTAACTTAGTCAAAACTGAATTGACCGTATATGTGAATCTGTTTCTGGGCTATCCTTTTTATCTTTGTACATGGCATTTTGCCGGTACCACATTCTCATGGTTATTGTTGCTTTCTAATAAGTCTTGAAATCAGGTAGTGTGAGTCCTCCAACTTTATTCTTTTTCGAAATCATTCTGGCTATTCTAGTTTCTTTGCTTTTCTATAAATGTTTTTAGAAGTGATTTGTTGATTTTTACAAGAAGTACTGAGGGGATATTTATTTAGATTGTATTGAATGTAATTCAATACAATGCAATTGATCAATTTGGGAAGAATTGACATCTTATTGAGTTTTCCAATCAGTGAACACAGGGTATCTCCATTTATTTAAATCTTTTTTAATTTCTTTCATCAGCATTTTGTAATTTCAGCATACAGATATTGCTCATGTTTTGTTAGACTTATATCAAAGTATTTTATCACTTCTGCTTTCATTGTAAATGATAGTTTTTTTAAAATGTAGTATGCAATTGTTCATTGATAGCATGTAGAAATGGTTTGTTTTCATATACCGTGAATCCAGCAATCTTGTTAAATTCACTTAATCTAGCAAATTTTTTTTTTTTGTAGAGTCTTTGGCATTTTCCTATGTAAATAATTATGTAATTTGCAATATACACTTGTAGAACAGTTTTATTTCTTTGTTTTCAATTTGTGTGTACAACCTCCTCCCTTTTTTCCCCCTTATTTCACTGCCTATTACCCTCTTGCATGCTACTGAACAGGAGTGATGAGAGAGGATATCCTTGTCTTATTCCTAATCTTAAAAGGAAAGCTTTCTATATTGTTCCTATTCTGTTCCTAGATTGCTGAGAATATTTATCATGAGTTGAGATTGAGTTCTTTCAAATTTTCTTGCTATATTTATTGAGATGAACATATGGTTTATCTTTGGTCTGTTAATAAGATGAATTACATTGATTTATTTTCAGATGTTGAATCAACCTTGCATTCTCTAGATATACTCCCTTGGATGTGGTGTATTATCGTTTCCATACATTCGTGAATTAGATTTGTATACTTTTTTTGAGTACTTTTTTATTGGGTAATTTTTTGTATCTATGTTCATGAAGGATGCTTTTTCATATATATATGTATATATACATATATATGTATATATGTGTATATACATATACACATATATACATATATAGTTTTTTAATCAGAGTAATGCTGGCCTCATAGGGTTGGAAAGTGTTTCTTTTTATGTTTTCTGAAAAACAAATCTAGATAGAATTAATGTTTGTTAGAGTTTGCAAGCTAACCCATCTGGGACTAGAATTTTCTTTGTTGAAAGGTTTGAAAGGATAAATTTAATCACTTAAATAGGTATAGGATGATTATGGTTATTTCTCCTTAAAAACTTTCAGTCTTTGACTATTTGAGTCACCTTTACTCAGTATGTGAGCTTTAGTAGTTTGTGTCTTTCAAGGAATTTGTCTATTTCATTTATTCATTGCCATAAAGTTGTTTATTTATTGTCCTTGTAATGTCTGTTGCATCTGTAGTGATGTCTTCTTTTTTTTTTTCCTTTCATTACTGATATTGTCAGTGTGTCCTCTTTTTTGCCTTTGTTTGTTTCCAGGTTTATCCAAATTTTTATTTTTCCAAAGATCCAGCCTTTTATTTTATTGCTTTTTAATATATGTTTTCAATTTCATTGACTTCTGCTCTTTTTTTCCTTTCATTTTTTTTTTTTTCTGTATGTCTTGGGTTTAAATCCACTCTATTCTGATTTCCTAAGGTGTAAAATGTTCCCACAGATTTTGTTATAATGATGTTTTGTATTATAAGTACTTATGTGACTTTTACTTTGACCCATGGGTTTTTTAGAAGTATGTTGTTTAATTTCCAGATATGTGGTGATTTTGCCTAACTTTTTCTGTAATTGATTTCTATGTTTAATATTGTTGTAGATGGATAACATACATTGTATAATTTCTTTTAAGCTCTTTGAAGGTTTTTTTTTTTTGGCCCAGAATATGGTCAGACTTGGTAAATGTTCCATGTGCATTTCCAAATAATAGGTATTCTGCTTTTGGTTGGAGTATTGTGTAAGTTCTATATTCTATAGTAAATATTAATGTCTATATTTTATATTGAATAGTCTAATTGTCAGGTCAAGCTGATTGATGGTGCTTCTTAGGTTTTCTATTTTCTTACTGATCTTCTGTCTACTTATTTTGCTGATCACTGCAAGAAGAGTTGAAGTCTCCAAGTATAATTATAGATTTGTCTATTTCTCCTTTTTGTTCTTACAAGTTTTGCTTCGTGTATTTTGAACTTCTATTGTTAGGTTCATATACAGTTAGGATTGTTGTCTTGGTAAATTGACTCCTTTATCATTGTATAATATTCCTCTTTATCTTGGGTAGTGTTTCTTCTCTACGGTCTACTTTATCTGATATTAATATCGCCACTACATGTTTCTTTTAATTAGTATTTGCACGTTATGTTCTTTTACTTTGAATTTATGCCTTAATATTTAAAGGGAGTTTGCTGTAGACAACCTGCTTTTTAACTGGCAATCTAGCTTTTTAATTAGATGATTTACATAATTTATTTTTAATGTAATTATTGATGCAATTGGATTTAAATCTACCAGTTGTTTTCTGTTTAACCCATCTGTTCTATATTCCCTACTTTTGAGTCTGTTTTATCCCTATTGGCTTGCTACTTACACTTAGTTTGCCTCTTTAAAAAAGTTATACTGGTTTCTCTATGATTTACCTTACACATCTTTAATTTCAGCCTATATTCAAGCACTATAAAACCACTATTTATATAGTGTCAGCCCTACAATAATATATTTTCACTTTCTCCTTACTATCTTTTGCACTATTGTTGTCATACATTTTACTTTTACTTATGCCACAAATTCATAATATCTTCCTATTTTTTTTTTTTTTCAGACCTGCATTACCCAGTATGTTATTCGCTGGCCAGTGTTACTATCTAACTTTGAATTTAGAGTAGTTAGTATTTAATTAGGTTGTAATTAATTTTCTCTCCTTTGCTAGCTATTTTTCAAGTATTTAGTAGCCACGTGTAGCTTTTAGCTTTAACATTGAACTGTGTAAGATATTTCTGTCATATCACAAAGTTCTATCACACAGTGCTACTTCTCATAGTTCTCTTTTGAAGTGACTAAAAAATAAGAAAAAAATATTTTACATTTTCCTTTAATTATTTTCAGAGTTCTATACTTTGTAGAATCAAGTGTCTTTCTTATATTCTTTCTGCCTGAAGAACTTCATTTCACATTTCTTGCAGTCCACATCTACTGGTAACAATATCTCTTGGATTGGCTTAAACATACTGTGTTTTACCTTTTGAAAGATATTTTGCTGGGTACAGAATTCTTGTTTCGTGTTTTTCTTGTATCACTTTAAGGTTGCCTTTATATATTCTTTTGGCTTGCATAGGTTCTGACAAGAAGTTAGTTGTAATTCTTCATTCCTCTATCTGCATCAAAAATGTTTCCTTTATTGTTGGGTTTTATAGTTGGTTGAATAAGATTTGTCTTTGGTGTGTGTGTATGTTTTGTATTTATCCTGATTTTTGTGGTCCACTGAGTCTAGGTTTATGGTTTGATCTCTTAAATCATATTTGGATACTTCTCAGCATTTTTCTTCTAATAGTTCTTCTGTACCACTCACTTTCTTCTTTGTGGGATTCCAGTAGTTCATTTGATAGAGTCCCAGCATTCTTGGAGGCTCTGTTATGTTTCCATCCCCTGCATTTTAAAAAAATTACTTTTTATCTCATTTTGGATAATTTCTCCTGACCTGTCTTGAAGCTCGTTTATACTTTCCCCAACTAGTCTTTTTCTGAGCCCATAAAATACATTCTTCATCTCTGTTAATGTGTTTTTTATTTCTTGCATTTTCATTCCTAAAATCCTTAGTTTGTTTCCTAATCCTACCCCAGGAGTAAAGGCCTTTTCTGTTACCCATCCCTCGCCCATCCCCAGTGATTGCTATCCTCGTCCCAGTAGTTTGAGTCTTTGTTCTCTAGGGGTTGGGGTTTAGGTAGGGTTTCCTTCCTTCCCTTCCTTGGCAGTTGCTCCCTTTCTTCCACCACTGAAAAATGGCCTCTTTAATCTCTCAGCCTGTTTCTAGCCTTTTCAGTACCCAGTACAGATCCAGGAATAAGGGCCTGTGAGTGACTGCCAAATTTCTTTGTTTCTACAATTCTCATAGATTCTGTACTCTCTGTCAAACCTACACTTTGTCTTTACCTGCGACATAATTACCCAAGGAAGGAAACTTAAACTCTCTTTAGAGGGAAGTGAGTTATCCAGAAACCCTAGAAAACAACATTCAACATACAGGAAGGATGTATTTTGTAATTTCTAGGGGAACTATTAAAAGAACGATACTGACAGGAATATCAAATAAGCTAGTTCTTGACATAAAATGGAATAGTGAAAAAAAAAACAACAAAGATCAGTACCAAAGAAGTCAAGGAAGGAAGAATAGAGAAACAACAAATGAGGAAAATGAAAAGAATAGCAAAATGTTACTTAAACCCGTCTATAGTGGTAATTTATTGTTAAATTTAAATGGATAAAACACTTAAGTGGAAATACAGATATTGTTAGGCTTTATAAATAAGCATGACCCAACTATATTCTGTGCAAAAAATTTCCGTGTAAAGGCTCAGATAGAATAAAGTAAAAAGGAGGAAGAAGTATTGTCTGTAAACACTCACCAAAAGAAAGCTGATGTGGCTATATTAACAATGTACAAAATAGGCTTAAGGCAAGACCTTTTTAAGGGATGAGGACAAAAATATAAGTGGATCAGTTCATCAAGAAGACATAATAATCCCCAGTGTGTATTCACCTAATAATATATAAGGTGTGATCAAACAATATGGTAAATGTTTAAATGAAAAAGAATCTATTACAGTAAAGGACACATTGCCATTAATCTCCCTCAAAATACTCCCCCTCACTTCGAACACACTTATCCCATCGCTCTTGCCACTTTCTGAAGCAATTCTAGAAGTCCTCTTTCTTGAGTGTCTTTAATTGTGCTGTCATGGCTGCCTCCATGTCCTGAATCATTGTGACTTTGGGGAAGAGCTAGAAGTCACACGGTGTCATATCCAGTGAATAAGGTGGATGAGGACACACCGTAATGTTTTTGTTTGACAGAAATTGCTTGACCAGAAGTGATGTGTGACACGGAGCGTTGTCATGATGGAGGTTGGTTTACGGCACACTTTCAAATACACCTTCTCTCGGAGCTCACACCCGACTGACTGCACCAAACAAGTTGAAACTTGTCACACACTGTTACTAAGGTTTGATGTGCCGCTTCCTGTATTGAAGATCCCTGCCTTTCCTTTGGATGGCACTCAGCAGCTGCATTCGCCATGTTTTCTGATCACAAGGGAAAGGCTTTTTGTCACACATCGCTTCTCCTACGGCAGTTTCTATCAAATAAACATTATGGTGTGTCCTCATCCACTTTATTCACTGGATCTGGCACCGTGTGACTTCTGACTCTTCCCCAAAGTCAAAAATGACCTTTACTTTCAGGTAAACATTTTGAATTGATTCAGGACACTGAGGCAGCCACAACAGCGCAATTAAAAGCATTCCAGGAATGCTTCAGAAAGTGGCAAGAATGATAAGATAAGTGTGTTCGGAGAGAGGGGGGCATATTTTGAGGGATATTAATGCCAATGTGTCTTTTATTGTAATACATTTTTTCATCTAAAGACCGTATTTTTTGATCACATCTCGTAGTGTCTGAATATAAAAGTTAATATAACTAACAGGAATTATAGATAAGCATTTGTAGCTAGAGATATTAAATATACATTTAAAGTAACTGATAGAACATTTATACAAAACTATCAGTAAGGGAATAGAAAATTTGACATGATTATTCAACTTGACATAATTGACATTTGTAGAATATTGTATTTAACAACTGAAGACTACACATTTTTTAAAATGCACATGGAACATTTGCCAAAATATTCTGGTCTTTAAAGTATCATCAGATTTCAAAGGATTGAAATTGTACAGTGCATTTTTTTTGACCACTGGGGAATTATTACAACTCAATAACAGAAAAATAACTAGAAAATCTCCAAATGTTAGAAATTAAACAAGACATTTCTAAGTTGTACAATAATCAGAAACAAAGTCATAATGGAAATTGGGGAACATTTTGATCTGAAATACAATAAAATTCAATAGACTTGTTTAATACAACTGAAGAAGTGCTTTGAGAGAACTTTATATTTTTATATGCATATGTGAATACAGGCGAAAGGTTAAAAGTCAGTAGTATAATCTCGCAACTAAAGGGAGAAAAATATCAAACCCAAATAAAATCGAAAGAAGGAAATAATAAATATAAAAGTAGAATCCAGTGACAGAAAAGTTTTACAGTCAGTTTGTTGAGAGGACTTTTTAAAAATAATAAATGTGTGATGAAGTGGTCAACAAAAAAATGGGAGAAAACACAAATTACCAATACCAGGAATGAAAGAGGAGGCACCACTACAGATTCTATAGATATTAAATTGTTAATAAAGAGCAATATGAACAACTTTATATTAATACATTTGATAACTTGAATGAAAGCTCTTAATCCTTGAAAAACACAATCAAAATTGACATGTGAAGAAATGAAAAATACAGTTGTCCAACGTCTATTAAACAAATTGAATTTATCAAAAACTTTCCTACGAGAAAACCCTAGGCCTAGATGGCTACAACTGGTAAATCTTCCAAACATTTAAGTAAGGTCTGATGTCAGTTTTACATGGACTCTTCTGAGAGTTAACAAAAAGAAAGAAAAGGAGGGAAGGTAGGAGGGAGGAAACTCCCAGGGTATTTTATAATTTTAGCAAAATCCTGATAGTGAAACCTGATAAGACCGTTACAAAGGAAAGAAATTTTAGGTCAAGATTTCTCTTGAACATAGATAATGGAAATAATCCAGTGATATGTATAATAAAAAGGATAGTATGTCCCAGATTTGTTCCAGGAAAGCGAGGTTGGTTTTAATGTTTTTAAGTCAATCAGTGTAATCTACTTCTTTAACAGAACAATGTAGAATAACCATAGGATCATTTCTGTAGATAGAGAAGTTATTTGACAAAATTCAACATCTGTTTTGTTAAAAATTCTCATCAAACTAGGAGAAGGAAACATTAATTTTGTAAAAAGTATAAACAGAAAAACCCACAGCTAATACCATACTCAGTGAGTGAAAGTTCTAGCCAAATACTGGACGAAACTAGAAGAATTCAGGATCCAGTCCAGGTACAGGTATAAAACAACCTCAAAGATAACAGCAGCAGAATCTGATATCCACAAAGGTGTATTGCTGAAATATCATTTTTATCTCTATTATCATCCCCCTTTCTATCAAAGATAACTACATTAAGACATTAGTTGTGTGCAGATTAAGTCTAGTTTCAATAAATTTGGTCTAATTATTTACACATGCAGAAAGAAGAGTGATTGACCATATAGGCTCTTTTAAGTCTGCTTTGCTGGAACTTTTCATAAGGAATATCAAATTGGGCTTACAAAAGCTTCTCCAGGCTAGAAGCCAAGCTAAGGACTTCTTCAATTGTGCCCTGTTACAAGGAGAACAGATTGTTACTGAACTTATGTAAAGACATACATTGTCATAAAAGTAGATGTGTAATAGTAGTTTCTGAATTCTGGAGGGATCAGGTAGAGAGAAAAATATAATTTTTTAAACCTTTGTTGCAAAAGATACACTTTATCATATTCCTCTAACTTATAGATGGCATAATAGGAGAAAGGGGATCCTTTAAATCTGCAAGCAAAACATTAAAGAACTAACAATGTTTTAAATGAAGTCATAAAAATTATAATCATCTTTATTGTTTATTCGCTGTTATATAATTGTTTTGCTTCATCTTGGGTTAGCAGCTTTATGAATCAATCAATTTTCCATTAAAGTTTTAAAATTATATATAACCTCAGTTCAATATTTTGATCTTAAAGTTACCAGAAATCTGCATTTTAGAGTACTTATCAGGGTCTTTTCCATGAATTTCTTTGAAGATGAAGGACTATTACAGGAACACTTTTACAAAAGCATCAGAGTAAAAACAGTAATTGTAAATGACAAAAGACTCGAAAATGACCATGGTTGGTCACACACACACACACACACACACGCACACGCGAGCTCTCCGTGCAATTGACTTATCCATTCAACCAAAGTGACAGCATTTAAAAGGCAAATACAGAAAGTTACACAGTTATAAAAGAACTTTAGCTCTTTTAGTAGAGAAGACTCAGTTGTTTTTTTAAGTAATCAAATACTTGATCATGATAACGTGAAGCACAGGAAATATTTTCATAAGACACAGAATCTTTGTTTCCTATGCAGATTACATTAAAGGTTAAGAAAAAAAACCTTTGTTTATGATTTCTTACTAAGAGCAGGCCAATAATCTAAAAAACCCTGTTCTTTCAAGAAAGAGAAAACCAAATTCTAATTTTGCACCAGGATACTTTGGATATTAAAACTCTCTTTTCTTTAAATAAATTCATTCCAGTCTTAGCATGAATACACATGGAATTCTTTTTCAATATTCATTTTCTACAAACCTTCTGCAAGTTTCTGTATCCATTTAGCTGTTATCGTATCTTTTTTTGTTTTTTTCCAAACTGTAACAGTCATTTTGCTTTAGGACAAAATTACTTTTTTCCTTTACAAAACAAAACTAACAAAAAACATGTCCTTCATATCTTTCCTTATCCCAAAAACCATATTTTCTTTACTTAGTTTTCATTTACAGTTATTTTCTTTCACCATTATTATTTCTGGTAGTTTTAATTACATATACTAATTAGAATTCTTAACTTTTGAGAGTCTTTAATTCCTACTGAAAATTAAGAAGTAAGCAATTATGTAGGCTAGCAAATTTATAAATACATTTTATAATTTCTAGGAGTATATTCTTCCTCATAGTATTTTCAGATTGGCACAAAACATGTTAATAGACCCAAATATCTTTTGTCTCTCTGTAAAAAATTAAAAAAAACAAAAGGTAAACTTATGTTTAGCGTTTGATGTTTATCTTATTTGGAAATTATTTAGATTTTAAATGAATATCCATTATTTAGTTTAACTCAGTATGAACTTATGTTTTTATTTAAATTGCTTGCTTTTAGTAATGTGCTTGAATTAGACATTAAACAACTAACCACTATCTTAAATTATTTTTCTCATTGATAGATTTTGAAGATATTCTTGCTTTTATTAAACCAACAAACTTGAACTATTGTCCTAGATCATGTGAACTTAAAAAACATTTAGGTAAATTTCTACATTTCTTAGACTATACGTACGTGATTATATAAATACTTAAATTTTTAAAGACAAAGAGAGCTTTTTACAAATTCATTTTGGCAATATCATTTGGAGGTAGAAAAATACCACATATCTATAACATATGGACACACACAAACATACAGAAAGACATAAACAGATCTTACAGCTTTTGTTTAAAAAAATTTAGCCATGTCTTGTATAAAACTCAAAAGAGTGGTTGGATACAAATTGTGTTTCTGGTAGATGGACTAAGTTAGTTACCTGCTCAGATGACCAGTTATTTTGCTAAAGATTTTTTGTTTGCATGCTGTCAGGTATCCTTTTAGAGCTGTTTTTAGAGTCATTTTGTCTTTCAGCAGCTTGTAATCAAAGAATGTATTTCATTGTTTCAGAGTAGTTTGGAATCCACTCTTTTAAGATTGCACCTTAAGGTGGACTTACCTAAGTTGTTTCCCAAAGTGGCCACAATTCCAAAAATTCACCTGTTTTTCCAAAAGGCACAAGAGCTTGGTGCATTGACCAGGTGTAACCCATTTTTGCCTTTAGATTTCCTAAGATGTCTGTACTATGAAGGACCCTGTTTTCCAATACCTGTTCCAAAACACAGGGAATCATGTTTTCTCTCCTTCTGAACACAATGGGGTGACTTACCAAGAAGCTTCAACAAACAAAATACAGGTATTCACAATAAAGTTGGAGACTTCAAAATGCAGAGAATGGAGCTTGGATCCAAGAAAGACAGTCTCGGACTCCACGGTTGGTGAGAAAGTAGTGAGCTCAGGGAGGTCTGTGGGTACCAGCACCTGTTTGCTCACTGGCCTTGGAGTCAGGGGGAATGGGGGGTTTTCTTGGGGCCCACTTCTGATGCCATGAACTGTCAAAGGTTCAAAAATAACAGAAGTAAAACCAGTGACTCACTGAAGTAGTAATTAGTGAAAGTTCCTTGTGTACACACCAAAACAAAATTAGTAAACCAGGAGCACTCAAAACAAAATACGGAATGAGGCTCAGGGCTATATTGTTAAAAGGCACTTTATGTAGTGAGAAAGCAGTGACTTTATTATTCACAGTTTCTGGTTGCTATACAGATGGTCCTTGACTTACAATTAGGTTATGTCGTGATAAACCCATCATGAGTTGAAAATGTAAGTCGAAAAAGCATTTAATACACCTAATCTATTGAACATCATAGCTTAGCCTAGCCTATCTTAAACACATTCAGAACACTTACATTAACCTACAGTTGGACGAAATCTTCTAATATAAAGACTACTTATTAATCAAATGTTGAATATCTCATGTAATTTATTGAACACAATATCCAAAAAACACAACACAGTACACTGGAGAGTATATAGGTGGTTTATCCTCATGATCTTGTGCCTGACTGGGAGCTGCACCTCACTGCTGCTACCCAGCACCACCAGAGTATCGTACCACATATTAGCCTGAGAAAAGTTCAAAATTTGAAGTATGGTTTCTACTGTATGCATATTGCTTTCACCCCATCATAAAGTCGATAAATTGTAAGTCAAACCGTTATAAGTCAGGGACCATTTGTATTAGAATTTTCTTAAATGATAGGGAATTGGTCAGTAGTTACCTCATATGAATCTTGGGAATCAGTTCAAGTTTCGCTTATGATTTTTAGAGACATAAGCAAGAAATGATCCGGGTCAATTTAGCCTTGTAAAATAAGCTAACTTAAGCTTTGTTCATATGACTAGACTGGTTTTTGTCTGTTCAGGGAATTTTCAGGTCTGGTCTCTGTTTGGTTTTGACTTGAACACAACCAAAAAAGTATAAAATAAAATTGGAAAAGTATATTTAGAATAGCATCAAAGTATGTAAGATACCGAAGACTAAATCTAATGAAACTTGGGTAAAATCTTTACACTGAAAATTACAAAACAGTGTTAAGAAACATTTTAAAATACTTAAGGAAATGGAGAAACATTCCATCTTTATGCAGTAGGAAACTCAATATTGTTAAAATACCAGTTTTTCCCCAGTTGAGCTATAGGTTCAATAAAAATCCCAGAATTTTATTTTTTATTTTTGGTCAAATGGATTCCAGAATTTCTATCAAAATGTAAATGTCTCAAATGTCAAGACTTGGTAGGAAGTTACAGTAATTAAGACAGTTGGTATTAGAATAAGGTAGACAAAAAGACTGATGGAAGAATAGAGTACCTAGGAAATGTAGACCTTCACATGTGCATTCTTGGTTTATAACAAAACCTCTGCTGAAGTTACAAGAAAGCATCTATTTTTAATAAACTGTGTTAGGTAAACTGGATATCTACGTGAATAAAAAAGAAGCTTGACTTTTACCTGATACTCTGTTCAAAAGTTCATTTGAGTTGGATAATAGATCTAGGTGTAAAAGCTAAAATTGTGAAACTTCTAGAAGAAAACCTAGGAGAGTATCTTCATCACCTTAGTGTAGGCAAAAATTTCTTAGAACATAAAATTGATAAGTTAAAAGACTACAGAAAATTAAGAATTTCTATTTATCAGGCTATCATTCACATAGAAAAAAGTCAAGCTATATACTGCAGAAAAATATCCACATTAAATAAATCTGGTGAAGGACTTGTATCCAGAAAATATAAGTAAATCTTACAAATCAAAAAGGAAAAGGCAAACAATCCAGTTTTTAAAATATGCAAAAAAGTGAGCAGGTTGTTTACAAAAGAAGATACCCAAAAGGTCAGTATGGATAGGTGAAGGTGCTGGAAGTTGTCACTCATCAGGAAGTGTCACACGGGCACCATCACTCTCCGGCCAGAATGGCCGAAATCAGAGACTGACAATACGGGCGTTGCCAAGGATATGAAACAACTGACATTCTTCTATATTGCTGGTGGGAATGCAAATTGTTTCAGCTGCTTTCGAAAACTGACAGTTACTTGTTACAGTTAAACAGCCCTCTACTGTGATTCTAGGTCATATGTATGAAGAAAGGTAAAACAAAACAAAACATGTACAAGGATGTTTACAACATGAATGAATCTCAGAACTATTTTGTTGAGCAAAAGTAAACACATAAAAGAATTTATACTGTATGATTTCACTCGTATGAAGTTTAAAACAGGAAAAATTAATTTAGGGTAATAGAAGTCAGGAAAGTGGTTGCCTCTGGGTTGGGAGCAGTTAATGACTTGGACGGTGCAAGTGAGAACTTCCTGAAGTTATGGTAATGTTTTCTATCCTGGTCTAGGTGGGTGTTACTCAGATGTATACATATATAAAAATTCATTGAACTACAATGTGTGCCTGAGTTTGTACTTTATTACATGTAAACAATTCTTCAACAGATGTTTGCAGAGAAAAGGAAAATACTTTAAAAGTTTTTACCATGAAAGTTTCCAGACAAATTTCTATAGTTACAAGGAACCCCCAATATACATCATCTTGTTTCAACATTTTACCTTGCTTATTTTTTTTATTCCCATCCCCACTCACATATGCTCTTTATTTGTTGTTAGCATGCATCTAAGTGTCTAAATATCAGATATAGTAATGTATTCTGAGCACATATTGTGACTTTTATCATCAAATGAAATTTGCTGCATTTTGGTATGCATAACATTGAATTTTCTATTTTTGTTTTTTCCTGTAGCCTTATTTATTGTTTTCCTGGCTTCAATGCGAAAATAAATCTCTGCTGTTGCTTTATTCTGAACTGGTCTCAAATGGAGGGTGGGTTGAGCAGAACTCGTCTTAATTTGTGACACATCTGAATCAGAGATGTTCCTGCTAAGGAGATAAATTTTAGGAATATTCATCCTGTTTTTTTAATGGATTGATACTTTATTCTTTCACCTCAGTTTGTCTTTGACTCCCCTTTAAATTTTTTTCTTCTTTAGCCAATTGTACCTCCATTAAACCATAGAAACTATTTTTCTAGTATGTTGGATATATGCTCATTCGGTTTTTTTCTTCAGAGATTTCTCTATATAGTCTTTAAAAACAGTATTTTGTAACACTTTTTAAAAACAGAATAACAATTTATAAATATTTGGTGAGATAAAGGCTATACCATAACAAATTGGAAATACATTTTTTGATTACTTAAATATACAATTTGGATATTATCCAAAGATCTGTCTCTGATTACATATATCTTACGTTTGATATTTTTAATGTAATTTTCACTATATCAATGCTCAGTTTTATTGTTACTCTTTTACAGTAATTTATATAAGTTTTCAGAGAAGAGTAGTTTTTAAGCAAGTTTAGCCTTTCATCAGATTACCTCTGGATATTGCCAGGGATAGCAAACCCATTTCATCTTAGAAGTTTACATTTTAATTTGTACTTTAAAATTTTCTCTCTGCTTTAGCTATTATTATAATTTCCGTAGTTGTCCATCTGCAGAATTTGGTAGTCATATCCTGGAAGTTTTCTTGTGTAGCATCCTATAACTTCAAAATCTAGTGGTTGAGAGTAGGTTACTTGATTTCCTGCAATTAGTTTTAGTAATGTGTCTAGTTGTTTACAGTGATATGTAGGAATAGTATCACCTCAGTCCTTTATTGTGTATCTACTAGTTAGAGCTACTGGAATATTTTGCAGCTGTGTATACATATGTATAAGCAATCATTTGTGCTTATGGATAGAATATTTGAAAATTTTAGAGGTAGATTAAAAAGAATATGTAAGTGTGAGAATAATTTAAGTACAACCTTATTCTTATTTAAAATAAATACTTTATTAATCTTGGAATATTTACTTTGCCTTAGCAGCTGAAAATAGATGAAATAATGTTAGTAAACTAAGTTAAAATATGATTGGTTCAAACATATGTAACAGTTTTCTGTAGCATGTCATTGTCATAAACTCATCTTGTCATGAAGTTTGTATTTCTGAATTTATAGCTCAGTTAACCAAAATTTTTTTGACTACATAATTTTTTTAAAGGAAATATAGGCTAGATAATTATAGAAGTTTATTTTAAAAGGAATTTTAAGAAATATTTTTTGGGCATTTTGGAGACATGTATGCAAAGTTAAATATAGAAGAATATAAAATAAATATTCCAATGGGCTTGGGAGAGTAATGAAGACTTCCCCCTTTGAATAGTTAGGTCAAATTGTATTTGTTTCTCAGCTAACTTTTGTATTTCTAGATAAGACACTATTTCTAGTAAGTTATTTCTAGGCAATGTACTGAATGGGAGAAATATTTGCAAATCATATATGTGATAAGGGGTTAATACAGACAGTGCTGTGTGAGGTGGTACATTGTCGTGATGCAAGAGCTTCTTAGGGACCATTTTTACAAACACCTTTCTCATGGATGTTTACTTGGTCTGCTGTGCTTCTCACAGACAGCTGACGATTTTGACGCACAATTCAATGAATTTTTGCAATGTCTTCGTCAGTTCTGCTCCTTACTGGCCACCCTAACCTCTCTTCATCAGTGACTCTCCCCTCAGAAAAAGGTTTAATCCATTTGTACACTGTTTTCTTTATGGCATTGTCCCATAAACTTGAACTAACATGGCCCTGATTTCACTTCCCCTTTTGCCAAGTTGAACAAGAAATTTAATGTTCATTGCTCTGATGCAAGCTCAGACATTCTCGCAATGGCACAGAAAAACATGCAATGACGATGAATACCACTCAGCAAGACATCCCCACACAATGACACAAACACAGCTGCGAGACACTGATGTACCAAGGTTATGAAACCTTACCGAGCTGTTTGTACAGTGCTGCCAGTGTAAGCACACAGTGGCAGGTTCGCGAATTTAATTGCACATACAAATTAAAGACTGCACATACAAATATTGAATCATGTACACCTGAAACTAATACAATGTTATATGTCAATCATACCTCAATTTTTTTTTTTTTTTCTTTTTAAAGTGAGTTATTTCTGGCTCCCACCAGATGAGTTACAGAGTATAGATCCAAGCTTTTAGTTGAAACTCATCTGGAAGTTCAACTGATTTCTCTCTCCTTGTGCCTAAAGTTTCATTTAAATTAGTTACATTTAAATTCTAAAAGTAAGTTTCCCGGATTCAGTAGCTACATAATGAATATCTACTGGGTGATAGGTGGAGTGTATGTGCTAAGGAGCTGTTCTGACATTGAACAAGCAAAAGACCAGTATCATTCCTTTTGATATTGTCAAGCACAGCATGGCAGCCATGCCGAGAGTAAGTGGGTAACAGAACTTGAAAACAAGTAAACTAAACTTAGATCAGCAGAAACTGGAATCACATTAAAGAAAAGTATGGTTGAAAAACGGTGATTTTCCTGATGTCTGTTGCTCTCCAGTTCTTCCCTCTCACTCTATTTTAACAGCATTCTGATCAGTCTCTACACCCACCATTCTACCAAATGTGCACTTGTCAGGATCTCTTGTGTCCTCCATGTTGCTAAATGCAGTGGCCGGCTGTAGATCCTCATCAGACTTTACCTGTCAGGAACATTTGGCACAGTGCATCATTTCTTCTGTCTGAAGCACTTGCTTCGTTTGACGTCCATAATCCTGGGTCTTTCTTTTCTCTCACTGGCCTCTCTGTCCATTTTTCTGATACTTCTTTTTCCCTGGCCTCTTAATATTGGATCATCCATGGCTCAATCCTTGCTTGAACTTCTTCCCTTCTCCAAGTACACTTTGACATCTTGTCCAAGTTCATAGGCTCATGTCTTTTTTAATGTTGTCTATATATTCATTGTTCATAACTCCCAAGTTATACTGGCAGCTCCAGTCAACTCCAGGCTCGTATTTACCATTTCTAATTGAATGTCTAATAGGTATCTCAAGTTTAACACATCCCAAACAAACTCCAGATGTGTTCTCCAAACCTGCCTCTTCCACAAATCTACCTACATCAGTTAACGGCAATTCTATTTTTCTAGTTGTCCAGGCTATAAAACTTGACTCTTTACCTTCTGTGTCAGGAAATTTTGTTGGCTCTGCTTTCATAATACGACCATTTCTCACCACCCCTGTTTTTACCCTGTTCTAAACCACTGTGATCTCTTGCCTTTCTTATTTAGATAGCTTTGTAACCATGTTTCCTACTTTTGACCTTATTTCCCTTCAGTCTATTCAATACAGTAGCCAGAGTGTTAGGGTGAACTTCTTTTAACAATCCCAGGGTTATAGTGTTTAATGGAGAAGTGAAGATAGCATAGGGTAGTAGACTCCCAAATAGTTTGGTCACGTACCCCAATCGCACTTCTCCAAATATATTTGCTTATTCAAATATAAATTATAAGTAATTGTCTCATTGTCAGTCTTAAGGATGAAATATACTATGGTAAGGTTTTTCAAGAGATGTATATCTGTTTTTAAATAGCCATCTTATAGTTATGAGGTTTTTGATTGTATTTTTTTATGTATTATGTGGCTAACAAAGATTTCACTAGAAGGAGAGGCATTAGTTTTGCCTTTTTTGTTTTTTGCTTGTATTAATATTTTGTTTAATCCATGGTTTCTTTGTAGGAATCTCCTGCTGCCTATCGATTGTGTGAGTAAAAAGTAAATCACATCCATAATTCCACTGAACTGGGCACACGAAAACTACCATATATGTCACAGTATATTGAAAAAGAGCCAGCAGGTAAGCAAGGTGTTGCTATCAGTCCTGTACAATAAGGACTTTGTATTTTTCCCTCCGGATACCATATGTGACATTTGATCATGGTCTTACTTAAGGCCAGTTTCAATCCATATATTGAATATTTATAAAGCTTCATTTCTAATTTTTAATATGAAAATAAGTATAAATAGAAATCTTACATTTTCTTTCCACATGCCCTTGGCTTCTATTGTGCTTTCCACTTTGGAGACTCTTTCTTTGGAGGAGTTGGTAAGGGCAGTGATTCTGGAATCATATTATTAGATTATTGGAAAGATTACTTAAAAACTTTAATCTTAATATTTTGATCTCTAAAATAAAATACAGTGTCTATATCACTAGGTCGTTGAAGGGATTACGTAACATCATATAACACTTGATATTACATCTTACAAATACATGTTGTTTTTCTTTCATGCTTGGAAGCAATTTCTGATTTTAATGCAATAAAATAAAAATATGTAACTTTTCTATTTTGTGACTGTGCCATATACTGAGATAATATTTTGTTTAGCTCCTGCATTATATATGTAAAATATAATTGACTAAGTAAACTTATACCTAATGTATATATATGTAAAATAATGTCATATATAGTAAAAGATGCTACTGTTTACTATTATATATTTCTCAGTCATCAGAACTTAGGGTTCGAGTTCTTCAAATGTTGATGACTTTTCTTGCCATAATGTATACCATTGGTAATTTTGAAAGGTGGGGTAGCATGCATTTGACTCAGCTCATCACTGTTCTCTTTCAGAGAATTTTTGTCTGACCCTAATCTTTGGGATGTATTTATTGTGGTTCAGTTGATTCTTTGATAGTACAGATAGCATTTAAAGAAGTTACCTGTTACCTTTGACAAGTATGTATTCACTCTTAATGTAATTGAAACCATCATTGTATCATGTGCTAGTAAATCACTCAACAATTTAGCACTTATACGTAAGGTACTTAGATAATTTGGAGGATCATTCTCCAAATATCCTTAATAAACTTTGCTCTATAGTAATTTGTCATATGAAAAATCTCTTTTTGGTAGGTTACATTATAAAAATCTTAAACACCTTAAAGGAACCAAGCTTCAAAAGATGTTTTTTGGAGTAAAGAGACCACATAACTCATAACATAGTGTTTCATGTTTACTTTTCAAGTATATTTTATAGTACTAGTAAAGTACACTTGATGTTCAGTAGCATGTGATTTGGCAAACACTACCAAATATATTGAAACATTACCCCCACTAGTTGCCAGAATAAATGTCATTACTATACCTCTTTTATTTTTAATTCTGTTTTTCAGCAATGGATCAAGAATCCAGCAAGGCTGGCTGGCCCAAACCAGCAGGAGGATATCAGACAATCACAGGCAGGAGATATGGAAGAAGACATGCGTATGTCAGTTTTAAACCGTGTATGACCAGGCATGAAAGAAGTTTAGGTCGGGCTGGTGATGACTATGAGGTGTTGGAACTAGATGATGTTCTAAAGGAAAATTCCTCAGGTATGCAACATGGAATTATTTAAGAGGTATTACCGTATTTCCCTGAAAATAAGACCGGTCTTATATTAGTTTTTGCTCCAAAGACGCATTAGGGCATATTTTCAGGGGATGTCATATTTTTTCATGTAGAACAATCTACATTTATTCATGTACAGCAATCTACATTTATTCATTTATTCATGTACAAAAATCTACATTTATTCCAATAGAGTCATGTCATCTTCTTCTGGAACATCGTCACAATTCTCTAAACCCCAAATTCCGGCTTGAATTCCTTGCGAGTCCATTTCCTGTAGAACCATTGGCCACAATCGCTGATTTCCAGCAATAGAGCTCTCCTTAAATGAGCATTTCTTGTCCATGTAGCCTGCTCGTAGTGCACTGGCAACACAGCTGTCGGTGATTTTATCCCATGAGTTCTTCACCCAAGTCACAACCTCTTGCAGGCTAGGCTTCACAAAGTTTCCACCCTGATTTCTCTACATTCTATTTTCCATGTAGTCATTGATTTCCATGTGCAAATGGTCTTTGAATGGCTTGTTTATTGCAGTATCAAGAGTCTGGAGATAGGCAGTCATTCCTGCATGAATCGTCATTTGATCTATTCTTCTCTCTGCAAGGAAGTTCTTCATGTCTTTAGCACTGTGAGTGCTGGCTGAATCCCAGACTAGCAGACGTCTTTGGCCACCTCGCAAAACAAGTGGCAGCATTAAATCGACCCACTTCCATATAACTGCTTGTGTGCACCAGGCTTTTTCGGTTTCAAGAACATAAATGCCTAAAACACCTTCAACCTTATCTTTCTTGCCCTTAGTGATGATTAGAGGTGGAGCTTTCTTTCCATCTAGACAAATTGCCAAAATACAGGTAACATGTGCACTTTTATAACCAGTGCAGGGAGCATAGATTGACGAGGCACCCCTCTGACCAATTGTCATTTGAGATCCTTGGCCGATAAACACTGCAGTTTCATCCACAGCAATCATGTTGGAGAGTTGGTATTTAGAAAAGTCGATGCCATCAACTAAGAACTTGAATGCAAGTGCATGTTTAATAACTTCAGTATCTTCCAGCTTGAACAGTGTTGTCGATCTTAGAGACAATTCATATTGCTGAAGGAAGCCATCCAACCAGTGTTGTGATGCTTTGAATTTTTCTGGGGATATTTCTAACTATGGTGACATTGCAAGGGCAAATGCTTGACTGTCAGCTCTGTGCACAACCAAAGACTTTGTTCTCCTGTCAGCAATCCATTCACAGATGATGTTTTTCTGCTCAGGAAATAATGGTTGCTGACCTGATTCACACTAGCGCTTTGTAGCATTTCCCTCGTCCACCTGTTGACAGAGGTTATGGTACTCTGCTCACCATTTTTGGACCATTCGGAGATCCAACTTCTTCTCGTTGAAGAAAGCCGTAAGATTCTTGCCCTGGAAGCCCTCCGCAATTCCTTTCTTGTACTTGATGGAATAGCTCTTTCTTTTTGCACTCATCTTGTCTGGGGGTTAAAATATTATTCCCTTTGAGTCTACCATTAAATCAAGTGTTAATTGAAGACTTAGGAGATGGGAGTGGCAACAAAAATGATGACAGTTAAGAATGATGGCCCACACAAAAGAGAAGAAAAATTGCAGGCACCAAAATTTAGAAAACATTTCTTTGTTTCACAGGAGTGCATTAAGTATGTCCATCATACACATGATGTATTGAATTGTGAATATTCATATTAGACACTACCACGTCCGTTCGTTATCATGTGTGCACATTATTCAAGCGTTGTGTCTGTACTCTGATTGGTCATTCAGCAATAAGTCTCGAGTTCTTCTGTTTACATGGCGTTTACCTCTTGTCCAAAGGCACCTGCTTGGGTATTTACAAATACTTAATTATAATTTATATTATCATTTATTTTAAGTATCAATATCAATAATATTTATATTTATATGTTAATATTATTATTTTATAATTCAATACGTCCATTGTGTGTTGCAATGGATGTACTAAGTGCATCCATATGGCTGATGAACTTAACTGGGGCTTATTTTTGGGGTAAGGCTTATATTACGAGCTTCCTGAAAAAAATCATGCTAGGGCTTATTTTCTGGTTAGGTCTTATTTTCGGGGAAATATAGTAATAAGCATGTAGGAATTGGTCGTGTAGTATTTGAAATTGTGAGTTAGGTTATATGTGTCTGTGAGTATAAATACTCTACACTTCTTATCAAAAAATTCTATTTTGAAACTGTTACTGAATTTAATAGTATACACATTTAAACATAGAAGAAAATAGAATGTGACCAATCATTAAAATATAACTACACTGGCATGGCATACATACCTGTCAATGGTAACAAGTAACTGTGATTATATCGTCACATCCTTTAGCTAAAGGAAATCTCTATCTTTCAATCAAAAAACATTTTGAATATGAACTGAATATATTTTACCCTGCATATTATGCTTAAATAGCTTTATGTTTTTAAATAGCTTGTTGTTTTAATTGTATCTCTAAATAATTTGGCTTGGCTAATTTGATTTTTAAAAATCATTTTATAAAGTATAAATGTCAATTAATACTTATTCAATTAAAGTTTCTTAATTATTCAGTGGTTTGAAAAAGTATTTTTCAGATACCCATGTATTATAATGATGCATTTTTGTACTAGAATATCATCTTCCTCTTAATCCTGAGTAAACTGGATAATTCTAGTTTACTTTTACTGTCATTTATATATAAGAATCTGAATTATTAGCTAAGGTCATTCTGTTAAAAGATCCTTTTTGTAATATGAGAAGACTTCTCTTCAGTTATTTATAATTTATAAATTTTTGTTCCAAGAAATCTCAAATGTCTTCATTTTTATTATTACATTAGTAGTGATAAAACATAGGCATGCTAAAGTAATTTATAGACTAGATAGGATTTTCTCTTGCCTTGAGATTCTGACAAATTTGCAAAGAGAATCAACATTGACTTTTTCATTGTTTTTCGTTCATAGCTGTAACATATCTAAAGTTAACTCATTATTATAGATGTATTACAACAATCCATTTTGGAGATAGAAATCTAATATTATAAATCTAAAGACTGGCAGATAATCTGAATTGACGTCAAATACAATAGTCATTTCTGTTAGATCTATAACCTGTTCTTATATCTATCATAAAAAACTTTTGAAGTTTTTTTCACCTGCATGTAATAAAAAAAGTTAAGTTTGAATTGCACATCCCAATAACTGGGGGCAGATTGGTTACCCTATGACTTCACTTATGCCTCTTATCATGTAGTCTTTCAACGGCCTCTCCTTTTAATGTCTTTCGCAGAATGTTTTAAGTATTAGGATTTAGGTGAAAAACATGTAAAAGGCATATGAGGGAGATGATACTGAAAGGGCATAATGAACTCAGAGGGTAACTGTTCTGGCCTCCCAATTAACTTAGGGAGCATAGAAGCACCTGTCAGAGAAATTCACTTACATTCTCAAGTAGGTCATCGTTGGTATGATTTCTATTTAAATAATCATTATTAAATCAAATTCTATCTAAATTAATCCTTCCAAATGTGTTCCCTTTTGTTCTCTATGAAGGTTCCAGTCCATTGGATCAAGCTCAGTCTTCTTTACCCAGCGATCCTTTATTTGAAAAAAGTGAAACAGAAATTCCCATTTGTGATACAGCATTGAATGAAACCATTGAGAGCAGTCCCTCCTTTGCTGCAGTACATCATAGTGGGGAAGGCAGGGAGACCTTAGGAAGCAGTACGAATCTTCATAATCACTCTGAGGGAGAATATACTCCAGGAGCTTGTAACGCTTCAAGTGTCCAAAATGGAATTGCACTGGTTCATACTGACTCTTATGATCCAGATGGCAGGCATGGAGAGGATAATGACCGTCTTCAGCTTTCTCCAGAAGTTGTAGAAGGTGGTAGATATCAGGAAGCATTGGGCAATACAATGTTTGAGTTGGCAAATGGAGAGGTGGAGGCTTATACTGGTCTTTCTCCACCAGTTCCCTCTTTTAACTGTGAAATAAGAGATGAGCTTGAAGAGTTAGATTCAGCGCCTTTAGTGAAAAGTCCTCTTGGTGACATTGAGTTTGTCAAAGAGAACAATCAGGAATTTCAGAGGTCCTCTTCTAAAGATGAAGTTATTAGAAAGAAAGAGCAAAATACTAGCCAGGAGTCACAGACAGAAAATTCAACTGAAGAATCAGCCTGTGCTCCAGAGCATATTTGCAGTGAACAAAATACCAGGGGTAGGGACACCAACCAGGGATGTTCTCCTGAACAGGTAGTAAGGCCCAAAGTTAGAAAACTGGTAAGTTCAAGTCAAGTGGACCAAGAAACAGGATTTAATAGGCATGAGGCTAAACAAAGAAGTGTTCAGAGGTGGAGGGAAGCTTTGGAAGTCGAGGAAAATGGCCCAGATGACCTCTTAATAAAATGTGATGACTACGATGGAGAACATGACTGTATGTTCTTGGATCCACCTTACTCAAGAGTTACACAGAGGGAGACAGAGAATAACCAGATAACATCGGAAAGTGGAGCCACAGCAGGAAGGCAAGAAGTTGTGGATAACACCTTTTGGAACGGCTGTGGAGATTATTACCAGCTGTATGATAAAGATGAAGATAGGTAAGGTTTCATTCAGTGCTTTGCCAGATTGTGTAGTGAGCGAAGTGGTTTATTTCTGGTAACAAGATGTTCAATGGATAGACTCTCTGATGTGGTCAGGGAATTAGATATTTTAACTTATCAAATATTCTTATTTACCAAGTGTTAATCATACATGCAAACTACTGTTGTTTTACAGAAACCTTTGAGGTGTTTCAGCAGTTTACAGAAATTATAACTTCAGATAATGATTATTAATTATTATAAAAGGATAAAGATACTAATTATTTTAATTCTTGGTATTTCAGTTAATGAAATGCAAGGTAAACAGTTTTGTATTTTAAAAAATTCTTTGTTAAGCCAGTCTGGTTTAAAAAGTAATTAAAATCATAAATTTTTTATTGATAGTATTGTGTTAACTTTGTCAATATTTATTAACGTCACCTGTTTCTTTATTCTTCATGTTGCTTTTCCTATCTCTAAGTTTATTTTTTACTTATTTTAATTTAGCATTTAATTTTCATTAACAGCTCCTTGTGGTGTGTACTATTATTTCCCATTTATAGATAAGGAAACTAAGGCACAACAGAGTTAACTGACTTCTAAGGTGACAGAGCTAGTAAGTGGTGGAGGTGGAATTTGAATATCTACTTATTACCTAACTCCATACTCTCTTCTTCACCACGACAATTTACTGTTTTCAAGAGAATACATAACTTTTCTTATAATGAGCATTCTGATTCCTCTTACAAGCATAAATTTATTTTTTTCTCAAACTGTAAGACAACGGAAAGAAGAGAGAAGTGGAGAATTTCTTTGTCTAGCTACTGACTTTACATTACCCCAGAGTCCAAATGTTCAGATATTCTTTTAAACTGGTTGTAATCCCAACTATGCTCAATTACAGTGCATTTTCAAGATTTTATTAACTTGTGGAAATAATTGTTATTTTTTTAAAACTAAAAAGTACTACAAAGGGAGAAATTTATACTTTAAAATATGAATGAATTTTATGTATTTTATTTCATATCATGAAATCAATAAAATATGTTGTTTTCTTTGGACATGAATTAAGGTTCTATAATATAGTATAAGTAACTTGTAGAAACAATTGAAATATAATTTCTACTGCTATCTTGGAAATTTGTAAACTTTCAGGGTTAGCAGACAATATTTATGTAACCTGTTGTTTTTGAAGTTAAGGAAGGGTAAAAATAGTTAAGAACTTTTGCCTGACTTAATTTCTGTTTTTTCAGTTTAGGTCCACAATCTTTTATCCAAAATCCATGAAGTTCTAAAAACGGAAATTGGCACTAAAATGAGGGCTTTTCTTTCAAGTATTCATACATTTTGCTGCAGTAATATGAGTGTTTGATTACTGGGCTCTGGCTTAGACCCCACTGGGCATTGTTAGGTAGTATTTCTAAATCTTGGTGGGGGGAAAGTCTAAATTCCAGAACATATTCAATCATAAGATTTTTGGGTTGGATTGTTCTACCTCTAGGTTACTATTTATATATATATATATAGTCTTAGGTAACTTATCTTTTTGAAAGTATAATGTTGTTGCATATTTTCCTCCAGTTAGTTTTGCTTGTTTTGAAGAAAATCATTTAATTTGACTGTGCCTTTTCTTTTGTGGACACACTAATCAAAAATAAAAACCTCTTTGTTTGCTTTTTATAGTCAAGCCTAATATCGAATAAAGTTGATGAAATCTTTACACTGTTTGCCAACCTCAAGAGAAAGGGCAGTTTTTGTGTCTTAGTTTTTAAGTCAGTTCTTTTTGTCAATATTAGAAGTGTTTTCTTGTGACTAGAATGACTGGACTTTCAATGGTTATAGGACGTTGTCTTAGTAGTATATTTATTTATAATTGTTTGTCCTTAAGTGAAATGTCTGTATTCTGAACAATGATAGATTTTGTACAAACAGAATATACAGATGAGAAAAGCACTTATAGGTAATAGAAACTTTTTTCTTTATACTTTTTAGTAATATATTGACTTACAGAACCTGTAAGTGGGTGTGCTTAAATGATGAAACTAATTTTGTAGCATTCTTTAAAACACACTGAAATGCCAGAAACACTCAGGATTTTTTTAAAGACTTCTCACAAAATAAGTTCTCAAGGATAATCTTTCTACCTAAGATTCCACTTATGTTTGCATTTATAAGCCATAAATATATTTTAGGACCTCATTTCAGTAGTCTCTACAATTTTGAGGAGGTTTTCTATTTCTATATTACTGTTGTTAGTTCCCCTACCTTTACTCCCTACAAAGAATCACAGTTTCCAGATGCCTTTTAATATGGTGCCAGATAAAGGTTGTCATTTAGTAGTCATACACATACAGTTTCATCTTGCCACTTGTTCATCTGCCTGTTGTTTTACTATAGTCCTGCTCGGTTCTGATATTAGCAGGTTGGGGAAACACGGTGACTCTACTTACCATAAGTACCCTGAGAAGGAAAGTATAAATAACTTCTGCTTTGAGTCTGTGCGATTTTTTTTTTTTTTGAGTTTTCGTTGCTTTGTGAAACTTAAAGATGATATACTTGAAAAGTTTTCTTGTCATGTTTGTATTATAATCGCTACAAATAGAACTCCCTTGTCAAGAACATAACTAAAATGTACTGCGTCATTTGTAGATACAGGAATTTTGACCATTTAAAAAATACATAGTTTATGCATTCTTTGTAAGTGGAAAAGTATTTTAATGACTGCATGGCCCATTTCTTCCCTGAAAGATTCTAAATGATCACTTCATCACATCTGAAACATTACAGTCTACGGGATAAGCTTTGCAGCTGGTAGCATTGCTCTGAGCTGTTTGACAGGAACTGAGCACCACCTTATTAAATTAGAACTGCAAGTGGAATTTTAATAGGGAGCATATAATTACCAGACTTGGAATTAGACCAAAGAGCTAAGGTTAACACCCTCCTCTTTCAAAATATTCCCTGAGAACTTTAATAACTGTTTGAGAACAAGATCTTGAGTTTAAAAGGACCTTTTAGCCATGCCAGCACATTTTAACCTTGGGCCTAACTGTTTTGAAGAGAGGCATGCCATCTCGTGACCACTTCTTATAGCACTTGAGGTTCCTTTCAGTTTTACTGTCCCAAGGCCTTAACCTTGCTTAAAACCTTACCTAAAATGTCGGGGGAGCTTTTTGTTGTTGATGATGTTGGCAAAATAAGAAGAATATTAGCCATTTAGTTGATTTCAATTTGATGTATTGGAAAAAGATTCATTGAAATCCTCCTAAGTGTCATATTTTGTTCTCAGTTACTTGGTAAATGCTAATAATAACGATCCCTGTTCCCTTGGTGTTTACTAGGTTTGTGAGGAAGACAAAATGTACAGATAATTATCTTGAGGCCAAATTAAGCTCCTGTCCCCTTCTATATGTTAACTGAGAGCCATGAAGAAAGAGCTCCTCTGATCACCCTGTATCCCAACAAATAAAACATCTATGAGCAGTCAAAACAAAGATGTTAAAGCACATGCTCCAACATTTTAGTAAACCTTTTTTTTACCTTGTTTACAAGTTCATAGAAGTTTACAAGGAATGAATTATGGATAAATTGGTTTGTTCCTCAGGCATGCTGGGAGTTACAGATTACAATATTCTGATGTTAAGAGAAAGAACCAGCAAGTTGTAAAAGGCAGGCACAATTGAAAAAGAACAACCATTTGGGACTTACTCGCTTGTAGATTTGAACTACTTCCATTTGTATCACTGTATGACAACGAAGTTCAGTGGTGAAATGTCCAACACTGCTGAGATTATCTTCATGTGCTGTCTTTGAAAATGGAGAGAATTATATGTTGTAACACAATTTCCATCCCTAGTATTTTCAGTAAAATTCAAAAAGTGATTTTGATCCTCTGCTAGTCAGGTAACAATTACCTAAAATTTCACTTTCCCCTAGGCTCCTACATAGTTGAGTATTTATGGATGTGAAAAATACCAGGGAAGACAAACCAGTTCTTTAAGGAATTTAGTCAAGAAGGGGTTGCTTTGGGCTGGTATTACTTCTAGATATCATTTCTACCTAGGATTTGTACGTAATTGTCTAGAAATCACGTGTAATTTCATTCCATAGATGAAAAAAGGTTTTCTTGGTGCACAGTTGAATGTGTAAAGAGAGTAGCATGAGTAAGTTACAGTTGTCACTTTTGAATATAGCTGTAAATGCTAGTGGGAGACAATACTAATGATAGGCCATAGAAAATCAAAGTGGTACTCAATTTAGTTTTTACTTTGAGAAATTTAACATGTTTAACTCCTGTACTTTTATAATCAAGAACAAATGGGTCCTCTTTTCCACTATTCTTTTGTGCCCTATTTGTTCTGTTGCTTGCTCTTCTTGAAGAAGTTGTTTTTAAATCCTTTTTCTTTTTGCTTTTAGTTTCATGCACTCTTACCACTCTTAGTAGATAACATTGTCTCTTGCTTTCCTGGAGATACTGAAATAGATAAACGTGAACTTTTTTATTTTCCTTTTCTCCATCTTAGAATATCTTAGTATCTGTGCCTATTTTTGATTTCTTCTTTAGGAAAGAGAGGTAACTTCTCAGTCTGTGCCTACCGTCATATCTGACACCTTACTTTATCAATTATCCTTATTCCTAGGTTGCTTCCCTCTACCTCTCATTGTCTAAGTTTTCTAAATCCTGGGGAGAAGCCTCACTTGATCTTGCTCCCTCTATTAACTGTTTGCCTGTTTATGTTTTCTCTTTCACTGTTGAATTTTCAGAATAAATGTTACATACCCACTGCTTCTATCACTATCCACTTTTCTTAAATGGCTCCAAATCTAATTCTCAGTATTATTTGTCTATTGTTGAATGTTAACAGTGACCTAATTTCCACAGCCAGTTGACTTTTCTCAGTACCTATTTTCTTTGACTTCATTGCTACTATTGAGCTGTTTGCTCACCCTTTCCTGTGTCAGTTTCTCTTCCATTGACCCATTTTGGTTTCTTCTTTGCTAAGTCTTACTGGACCCCAGGGGTCTGCAAACTTTTTAAAGGGGTAACCAGGTAGTAAATATTTTACGCTTTGTGGACCAAAAGATAAAAGATAAAATCGAAGATATTCTGTAGCTACTTATGCAACCATTTAAAAAAAAAAATTCTTAGCTTCTAGCTTGTAAAAAATGGACTGATGACCAATTTTGGCTCCTGGACATAATTTGGCTCCAGGGCATAATTTGCTGACCTCTGGCATAAAGAGAAACTAAGACTTTTAAAGCCAATTAGATAACCCGATGGCTGATGTTGCCATTCAGTAAGACAAACCAGAGGAAGTAGACTGGATTTTCTTTGGTAGAAAGAAGAGGAAAATGGTGCTGTGTTGGTAGGAAATCCGATTGAAGTGTCTAAACAGACAGCTTATATAATGAAAGAAGTAATTCTTTTATTGAATGGTTTTTCAAAAAATTGTGCTAAAGATTTTATCTGCATTATTCATTTAAACATCATTGTAGACCTAAAAGTAAATGTTAAAATTCTCATTTTACAGATGAGGAAAAATGAGCTTAGGGAAGTTAAATGCCCAGGCTTAATTCACTAGTAAGTACCAAGCCAGGATCCTAACCCAAATATAACTGACTTCAAAGCTTGCTCTTACCAATGTGGCATTTAAACACCAGGGGTGAAAAAGAGGCTGTCATAGATGGACCTTTCATCTGATGTTATATACATAAAAGCAGTACTTTGTTTCTTCAGTAAGGACATTGCCTGTGGTAGGTTTTTTGTTTTTTATAGTAAAAAATTTTAATCAGTGTTGTATACTCTCCTCTGACTAGCCCTGTGAGTCAATTTGGACTTTTAGAGCTGTAAATTAGTATAGACATTGTTGGAAATTTGTCACAGAAAATGTTCAGAATGAAAAATTAATAGGAAATTGTTCATATATTACTTTATATCACTTATATCACAAATAAATGTGTATTAATTTTTGGAACATATTTTAAAGAGGATTAATTGTTGGCCCCTTTCAAATAAAATCATATCACTAAAAGTTCTCTATTTAAAGTCATGCTACTGCACAGTCTTAGTTAAATTCCAAAAGCTTACAAGTACTTTTCACTATTCAGGCTGATCTCCTAGGACAGTTTTCTGGTAATTATTAAAGAAACTGATTTTGCACTTACGAAAAGTATTTTTAAATGCACTGTTAAGCAGCTGCGCCATAGTGAGTTTGACAAAATAAACAAGAAGTCTCATCTATGACTTAATTGAAAAATAAAAGGAGAAATTTTATTAGGTGAGGGTCTTAAAGTAATGATCTGGGCCGGAAGGGGATAAAGGTGAAATGATTGTGAAGACATTTTTGATGATGATGGGAAGAATGGTTGTGGTGACAGTTCACATTTTTGGGACCGTATTTGGAATAGAGTATTCATGTAACAGAAAAGGATGTAAAAGTGTATTAGTCACTGCAATCAGATTGTATTAAATCATAAATGCCATTCAAGTTTAAACTTTTTCTTATAGACCAGAATTTTCCGAAGTGGGTGAAATAGTAGTAAGTGGTGCATAGACAGGTGTTATTAATTTTTATCATTATATATTTATTTTTATTGGGATCAGAAAAAAATATAGCTAACTCTTCAATTTGGAATTTTATGGCTATTGCTTAGGAGATAACTAAATGCATTTGAGTGAAAAAAATGTTAAAAATATTTACAAATAGTTATGTAGCAAATATTATGTTTTAATATTTATAGTGTTTTGTATATAGTAACTAATTTGCTCATAGCATGAACTCAGTGAGCTATTAAATACTATTATTATATTCACGTGATATGTAAAGCGATAAAGGCATAGAGAAGTTCAGTAACTTTTTCACAGTTAACAATTGCTGGATTCAAGTGCAGGCAAACTGACTCCAGAACCTGTGTTCCCAACTACTGTGCACCTTAGGACACAATATTAATGCACAGTTGTAGCAAAAATTGTGAAGGCTGCAGGCACATGCCTTAAGCTTGTGAAATACTGCTTTAGGAGGAAAGAACTGTGGAAGTAATATTTCTGAAGTAATATTGTAAATGTACTATTTGATATAAATTGAAGTGATAGTGATTACTCAGAATACATTTTTTTTTAAGTGAGTCCAGGGAGTGGGATTAAATTTAAGGACACCAATTAACAAGCTAAGTCTAGGTTTGGAAAAAAGCACTTGAAAGAGGGAGTTTTAGGAGTTTTTTTACTTCTTCTAGCATCTCAGAGTTCATTGCTAGTAGCATCTTGATCTCTTGGGTTCATCTACCTATAGAAACAAGAACTCACTAACTAGTCTAGATATTAATAATGTATCATCATTATAAAGAAAATAAATTTTCCTAATCAATTTTCATTTCCTTTAAAAAACATAACCTAAAATTTGTTATTTTTTTTTGGTTTCTCAAAAATCAATTCACAAAGGGAAATTGTTACAGGATTCTTGACCAGAATAGTTGATATGGTTGAAAGGGGCATTTAAGATTTATTTTCAACACTGACCAGTAATATTTTTGACTTTGGTAGTATAAGATGACTAGTGTTTTAAGAGTAGTTCAATGTAACCAAATTAATCAAGTTAAATATAACCAAAAGTAATTTTCTGAGGTTCTTTATAAACCGTTTTATCGTACCTTTTGCTTTCTTATCTAAATAGTCTCTTGAAATGAAATTTATTTTGTGTTCACAGTCCTAACTAAGGACTCCTCTAAAGATTTGTCAGTGCTGCTTTGTGTGATTTTGAATCTCTCTCTATTTTAAAGTCTTTTGTGAAAAAGGAAGAAAAATAAATAGTTAAATTTTTAAAATATGGTAATAGTGGAAATTTATTCATATAGGACATTTCATCAGCTGTCTGTAATCAGAATGTTGTTTTTGCCAGGCTAGATGAGTAATAAGTCTATTATTATTTATTCTAGATAGCGTTTAATTTATAATTACCAAGTTATATTGAAAACTTTATTTAGAAATGTCTAAAATGTGAAGAACCTATATATAAACACCATGGAATTATTTAGTGAAAAAAACAATAAATTGATAATTTTGTTATTTGCCATATGCTATATCCATTTGAAAAAGTTATGTTCTACTGAATATATTTATTTCTGTGTTTATTTTTTAAATGTTTAAAAAATTGAATTGACACCTGATGACACGTGACATCAGTAATCCACTCTGTATCCTGATGCCTGGTTAACACTCCAAATGATACATGCACATGTAATGAGGGCTTATTTTATTTGTGTTCTAAATTTTCAGTTCAGAATGTAGTGATGGAGAATGGTCTGCTTCTTTGCCTCATCGATTTTCTGGTACAGAAAAAGATCAGTCCTCAAGTGATGAAAGCTGGGAGACTCTGCCAGGAAAAGATGAGAATGAACCTGAACTACGGAGTGATAGCAGTGGTCCTGAAGAAAACCAAGAATTATCTCTTCAGGAAGGGTATGTGTAGCAGTGAGATTTATTATTTTTGTGTGTATTGTACCAGAATACTATGTATCACATGTAAATGTTGGGGATGCTACTAATTGCATTTACAAGCCCTGTGTAGGACCAGTAGGTCTTACTAATTTTTTTGTTATGTTTCTGTATTTTACAAAGAATAAAAATAGTGGTAATTTCAGCATTGTCTATTGAAATACAGTATGTGTTTCACTTTGCTTTATTAAGGAAAACATGGTCGTTTAAAAGATCACCTTGGTTGAGTTAGGTATGAGTGAATTAGACCTACCATTGCTGTAGAGTAGAGATAACAGCAGGAGAGAAGCGGCAGCTTTCGGGAAATCAGTGATATATTCACAGAAATGGAGGCATTTGCAAAAATTGAATGTTAGTTGAATGTCTAATTACATTAGATGATATCTCCAGAAGTCAGTGATTGATGGTAAACATCTTTATCTTTTCCTGATTTTAATGGGAATGCTCTAGTTCAGAGGTTGTCAGATTTATACTGTGAAGGGCCAGATAGTAAATATTTTCAGCCTTGTGTGCTAGTCTCTGTTGCAGCTACTCAATTCTGCCATTGTAGTATAAAAGTAGCCAGCCATAGACAGATATGTAAGTGAATGTGTGTGGCTGTCTTCCAGTAAAATTTTATTTAGTAAAACAGGTGGCGGGCTACAAATGACCTATGAGCCTAGGAAAACCTTTGCTCTAGTATTTCCCCAGTAAGAATGATTCTGTCTTTTAGGTTGATTTCATACATACACACACACACACACACACACACACATTTTAAAATCGCACCAAGGAAATATTCCCATTATTTGTTTATAGATTTCTAGTAAGAATGTTTTTTGTTTTTTTTTAATTTATTGGGGTGACAATTGTTAGTAAAATTACATAGATTTCAGGTGTGCAATTCTGTATTACATCATCTATAAATCCCATTGTGTGTTCACCACCCAGAGTCAGTTCTCCTTCCATCACCATATATTTGATCCCCCTTACCCTCATCTCCCACACCCCACCCCCCTTACCCTCTGGTAACCACTAAACTATTGTCTGAATGTTTGATGAATTTTATTAGTCTTTTTAGCATCAGTGGAAATGATCATAATGATTTTTCACTTTTTAACTAATGATCATAAGGAATAATTATGTTAGTAGATTTCCTAATATTTAACTGCCCTTGCTTCTTAAAATAAACCCAACATGATCACATAGTCATGGTTTATTCTTGTCTTAGTGAGCTGCAGGATTCTGTCTGCTAACATTTTACATAGCATTTTTATATTGAGACCCACAGTGTGAGTTGTCTAGTTTTCTGTCTCAATAACAGTTTGATACTTGCTTTACTAAAACAATATGTATCTTTTTTTTGGTTTTGATTTCTTTGGTGTTTAAATAGCTTATTCTTTAAAAGTTGTTAGTATTTGTTTGTGAAACCTTTTATACTTTGTGTTTTATTGTGAGGGAGTAGCTCTTTAATAATTTTAATTTTTTTATATGGTAATTGGTTGATTCTAATTTTTAGTCTTCTCATGAGATTTATTTTGGTGAATATATTTTCTTAGGAAAAAATGTATTTTACCTTGAACTAACATTACATTTTGTACTTCTCAAAAGATATACATTTACAGCTTGAGATTAATTCTGTAAGAAAATCTGGGAGTAAAACATATTAGAAAATCTGTAAAGAAAGAAATTTACAAACATAATTGGTTTTGACAGTGGTAGGTTGAGGTGGAGTTTTGTGCTCTTCCTGATTTTATGTTCAATTGTCTTTAATCACTATTACTTAGTTTATTAAGTAATATTTTAGTAGTAAGTGTTATTATGTAATTTGTGATAGTAATTATTTATTTATTCAACCAATATTTATTGAGCATTTAATATGTGCCAAACATTGTGCTGGATCCTGGGATTATATCAGTGAACAGAATAAATAAGATTTCCTTGTGAAGCTCACATTGTGGTGCAAGAGGCAGGTTATAGCAAGATACAAACATGGTAAGTGACAAACTGTGATGATTACTGTGAAGGAAATAAAACACTGATGTGATAGAAAGCAACTACATTAATCAGAACCGGCAGGGTGGACTTTTCTTAGGATTTGACTTTGAGCTTGGATCTGAAAGAGAATTGCAGTTGAGGAAGAGCTTTCTAGGCAAAAGGAAAGTTAAGAGCAGAGGTATTGAAAAGGAAAGCCTGGCGTGTATGAAGGTAGCGGGGCAGAAGCGAATGACTGAAGAGTGATAAAAGATGAAGTGTGCAGGAACCAGACTATGCAGGACATATAGCGTCTGGAATTTATTCAGCGATCAGTGAGAAGTAATTGGTTTGACACATATTTTAAAAAGACCACTCTAGTCGATTTCTGGAGATTGAATTGGAAAGAGACTAAAGTTAAATGGGGGGAGATGAGTTAGTTTTTGCACTAGGAGATGATAGTGAGAATGAAGGAAAGGAAACAGGTTTGGGAATGTTTTTGAGTTATAAGTGTACATTAAGATCACAAGGAAGTACCATTTTTTACCCATCCATTAGATTAGCAAAAAATAGGAAATTTGACAATGTCAGGTGTTCCAGAGGATATGAATCAGTTCTTACACACTGCTTGTGAGGTACGAAGTAGATCACATTCACTGAAATTATGTAGTAATTTTAACATTTGCGAGGTAGACTACCCAGTATTCCAACTTTTAGGTATATGCTCTGGAGAAACTTTCCCATATGGCCCAGGAGTGTGTACAAGAATGTTCATTGCAGTACTTTTCCTGAAAACTATAAAACTGGATATTACTCAAGTGTTAATTAATAGTAGAAAAGTTAGTGGTATACTCATACATGGAGTATTATACAGCAGTGGAAATGAATGAGCCACAGTTAATATGCAAAAATGTGGATGAATCTAGATAGAACACTGAGTGAAATCCATTCCTGGAATCTATTTCATAAAGCTTAAAAACAAACAGAAGTAAATGTCTTGTTTAAGTATACAAAAATAGTAAAAACTTTTTTCAGAAGGCAATGGAATGACAACAGCAGCATCAAGTCAGTATTTATCTTCCGGGGGCGGGGGGGGATGCAGGGGGCAGTGGTGAGGCCCACAGCATAGGATAGGTGTAGAGTACAAGGTGTATGCTCTTCAGAGGTAATATTCTAATTTCCTGGTTTGGGTGGCGGGTTTATGGATATTCAATATAATATGCTTTATAATGTAAATAGATTGCATATATTCTGCATTGGAAAAAATGAATTAAAAAATGAAGGGAATTGAAGGTGAGAAAGTGCAGGCAGTCACTGTACCCAATTCTTTACAAAAGTAAAGGGTCCACAATTGGATGTTGGGCCTAGAAAGTGTTGTCCCCACCCCCAAAAAATAAGCGTGATTGTTTGCTTTTAGAATGTTCCAGAAGAGAGTAACTGATAATTATCGGAAAGATAAAGTGAAGATAAATTATTGGAACGATAAAGTGAAGTCCTTGAGAAGATGAGAAGGGCTGAGATTGAGATTTCAAGGAGAGGGCCTTTAGGAGCAGAGACTTCTCCTGTAACTGTGAAGGTACAAGTGTAGGTGAGTCTGCAGATGCGCAGTGACAAGAAAAGATGAGTCTCTGGTGATATCAGTCTTCTCATTGTTACTAGATGTTGACAGCTGGGGAGGACAGGAAGGCTGTGAAATTTAAGGAAAGAAGAAAAGGTGGGAAATAGGCTTCCAGAGAGCTGGGCAGCAAACTTATTAGGTAAACGTTGAGTAATTGCTGGACAGTATTGAGTATTCATATTTTGCCTTTCCTATTAATCAGTTCTAAATATATGAGAATAAAGACAATTGTTTAAGTCCTGGGATTCCATCTTTGCAACTGGCTGACACGGAACAGGGTACCCTTGATTTTGTAAGGTGTAATTCCCTTTTAGGCTTTTTTGACTCTTAATTCAAATTTCAGTTACTTTCCTTTGTACTTTACCTCCAAGATAGGGATTTGAAATATTAAAAATTTGCTAATCAATTAGAATTATTAAAAGAGAGCTTGTACCTAAAGCTTGGCAATAATTTACATGTGTCTTGAGTTATAAAATAAAAACCACTTGGTTAAATACCAGGTAATTAGGAATGTTTTTTATGCTCTCCAGGATTTTATAAAATATACTTCTTATAATGTAGCTAGATTATTTTATGAAAGCCTTAGCCCTTAAAGATGATGTGGTTTTAACCCAAAGATTTAAAATTCTGTGCTGCAAATAATGAATACTCTTTTGCTGATTTAGTAGCTAAAGGAAGCCATGCAGCTATGTAAAATGGGGTCAAATATATAGTAATGGAAGGAGAACTGACTCTGGGTAGTGAACACACAATGTGAGATATAGATAATGTATTACAGAATTGTACGCCTGAAATCTATGTAAATTTACTAACAATTGTCACCCCAATAAATTTTAATTTAAAGAAAAAAAAATTGTTTAGATTCAAATGCTTTCTTATTTTAGTTTTCTTGTTCTTTGAATTAAAAAAACCCATAAATTAATGTTTCTTATACTGAATCATTTTCACCAACATGTTTGAGTACTATATTATGTATCTGAATTACAGAGTAACTGAGTCATTTTGATGTCTGTATAATTAGTAAAAAGAAATGTACTTTTTGTGGGAATACATTAGAAATAACAAAAATTTCCAACCTCTATTCCAGGCTTACTCTTAAAATTATTTGTTTTTTTCAAAAGATTGTTTTTCAAGGCTTTATTATTACATTTGCAACACATGTAGAGATAATGTACCTATAAGTGCCAAGCACTTGTTACAGGAGGTGAATACAATGATGGCAAACCATACTGTATGCCCTTGAGAAACTCCCAGTCTAGGAGGAGACAAGAGAGTCACCAGTAAGGTTACAGTGGAGTGTGGCGAGTACTATCATAAATTGTGAACACAGATCTGTTGCTTAAGAATTTTCAGTTTGATTGTGTATTTTAAATCCATTTTGGGTTAAAATTTTTAAATGGACCTAAGTATGCACAAAAGGAAAACATTTATTGTCTTTATATATTTGACATTAAACCTTTAATACAACAAGCATATTTTGTTATGCTAATTTCTCTGATTTTTCTAGACTGATTATAATAGATTGAATCTTATAAACCTGTTATTTTGAAGTATAATATAGGATCTGAAATTAAAGAAACATTTATGAGTTTAGGTATGTAAAGAGATAGTCTTTCGGTATATTTAGAATGTGTTGATTTTTGTATGTGATCATTATCTGCATCACTTTTCATAAATGTTTTTACCCCCAAAGTTTGAATTTTCACATTACAGTGAATAAAATTCTAATTATAGCTGTTCTTACAGTTGAAATATATAGGTTGTTGTTTAGCATTATTTCTCATCTTAAATCCCAAAATGAAATTCAGCTTTGCCAAGGCTATGCTCTAATGTTTTACCTCCTTTAGTTATACTAAAAGGATTTTCTGCTAAATAAAATGAATAAGAAAATCCTACCAGTATGCTTTTCTTATTTATATATTCATGAAATACCTTTTGTTCAGTTTATTGCAGTTTCGAAATCCTTTTTGTTTCCTCATGTATTATAAGTAATTTTTCTCAATTTGATCTTTGTGTCCAAATTTTTGGTGTTTTGACTTTTCCTTGAGTTTGTTGTTGTTTTGTTTTTTTCTTTGTTTGTTTAATGTGTATGTTAAATTTGACAATCTGTCTATGGCTTCAAGGTTTTGCATCATGCTTAGAATGACACATATTTTTATAAAAAGTGCTCTAAATGATTCTTTTAGTACTTTTATTGTTTTAATGGTGGGGTGCACATGAATTTTTAAAAAGTACATCTGGAATTTATTTAAGGGTAAATAATGACATAGAGATTTCATTTCCCTCCCTCTCAGTGGATACCCAGTTGTGCCAATATCATTTATTGAATAATCCTTTTCCCTATGGTTTTGAGATTCTTCTTTTATCTCTTCCTTATTTTCTCTATCTGTACCATTGATATGTCTGTCCCTGTCCCTGTGAGCTTATTTTCTGATGGGAGAAAGATTGACAATAAATAAATAAGAACACGATAAGTAGAAGTAAGTTCTGTAATGAAAAGACACAGAATGATTTGGTAGCCAGTGACTAGAGAGTTACTGAAAATGAGTGGTCAAGGCAAGCCTTTCTGAGGAGGTGTCATGTCCTTATGGGACCCGAATGTCAAGGGCAGGGTAGCTGTGTGAACATCTGGTGGAAGACTATTTCAGATGGAGGAAATGGCCCCAAGGTGGAGATGATTTTCAAGTGTTCCAAGACTAGGAAGAAGGGGAGGAGTATAGTAAATGGGGGAAGAGTGGTGAGAGGTAACAGCTGGGGAAGAGGCCGAGGAGAAGGCATGTATTATGTAGGTATTTGTAGACTAGGCTGAGGAATTTGGATTTTATTTTAACTGTGAAGGGAAACTATTCAAGAGCAGTGTTTAAAAATTCAAATGGTCTAGAATGAATTTTTCTTATTTTTCTCCTGCAAAGAAAGGAAATGTAAGAGATTAGATAATTTGTGTATCAAATAAATAGGTGGTTATGCAATTAGGAGCTAGTTTTGCATACATGTAACCCTGTAACAAATTTGTTTCCCTTTTAAGTAATTCTATAGTTGAAGAAACAGATTTTTAAAATCGTGTAAGTACCAAGAGTTTAGAACTCAAAGGATAAAGAATCTGCTTGGACTAAATAGAACTCTTCAAAGCACAATTTTATGATGTGTTTTAGAATAATGTTTTTTCTTCTCTCAAAATGTTTGTATAGGGAACAGACATCCTTGGAAGAGGGAGAAATTCCTTGGCTACAGTACAGTGAAGTCAATGAAAGCAGCAGTGATGAGGGCAATGAGCCTGCCAACGAGTTTGCACAGCCAGAAGCTTTCATGTTGGACGGTAACAATAACCTTGAGGATGACTCCAGTGTGAGTGAGGACTTAGATGTGGACTGGAGGTGTGTAGCAGTGTCATTGCCACGCATAACTGTGCACTGAGTACAACTGGTTTCTGATGCCGAACTGTGAACACTGAGTCTCTGATAGCTAAGGAGGATTCTGCTTTTCCCGCCTGTCAGTCTTCCTCTCCTTCAAAGCTCGTTTCAGAGGTCACTTCCTCCATGGACTCCTTCCTACTTATGCTAGTCAGTGACCTCTTCCTTCTTTGATCTTTTGCTCTCTTGAAGCTCACCTTACATCCTAGTGAATTATACACTCATGGATTGAGGTTTCCGACTTTTAAATTTAGCTTTATATGTTAAATACAGCACTTAGTATAATCCTTTAAAAAAGAAAAAGTCCTGAATCCTATGGGAAGAGTTTCAAAACCTGTGATTGAATCAGAAGACTCATAAGAATATAGATTTCCTTTTCTATATATCTTATATGCAAAATATAGAATATATAATTTTACTGTCAGAGAGATGTTGAAAGTATTAAATTTATGCTGACAAAGAATACCTTCAAGTAAAAGCATATAAATTCAGTGGATTATACAATTGTTAGGTCTCATGATATAATGGTTAGAATTTAACTGTTTTGTTGTAGCTAATTAATGAGATGAAGAAAGAACGTTTGTTCCAAGTGATCCTGTTTTGTTACTTTTTCTGGAAAAAATATGGGTTGGTACAACCCTTGTTTCCATTTCTGCACAGATATGTTTTTAAGAATTTGTCTTGTTTTCCAGTTAAAATTTCATTATAGGAAATTTAGAAAAATTAAGAAAAACTCATTTATATCCCCTGATAACTCTGCAGATTTCTTGTTTTTAAGTCGTCCTTTTGTCTTTAGTTTCTCTTTGTGTCTGACTACTTCTTGTGCTTCTCTAAATTGTTCCAGACAAGAAACTCAACATCTTGAAATACATCCTCCTTACCGTTTCCTATTCTCAGTTCCTAGGGTAGAAAAAAAAAATTACATGTGCAGAGCAGATTTTTATTGACCAGTTTGTGGAAGTAGAAGTGGGGTTTTATCACAGCTGCACAAACAATTTGTAATTCTATCTTAAACATTCCCACTCTCCAAAACCCATTTTCTGGCTCCCAAACATTATGGAAAATCGGTGGCTTCACCTAGTCCTAGTCTTGTTGATCTTGATGCTCCCCTCACTTCCCCTCTCCTTATGTCTGCCCATTACTCTCTTACTGAACTCCTTGTCTATTCTGATGTTTTATCTCTCCGTTGTACAAAGTCATTCCTCAGAGAACTCAGCAGATGACAGAATTATCTATTTAGCATCATCTGTTTATGTTAGGAGGCAATTATGGTTTCATAGGAGGACATTCTTTTCTATTGTACGTTTCCAAAATTTTGTAAAAATAATTTTTTACAACTCCATTATGTAGATGCTCCATCCTATGGATGTGCTAAAATTTAATTGATCATTTCCCCATTGGCATAGAGCATGAAATTTCCCCCCATAAAACAGGTTCTGTACTTCAGGTTATTTCTTTAGGACAGATATATAGAGGTGACATTACTAAGAAATATGTTTTTAAAGATCTTGGTATATATTTCTAAATAACTTTCAAAAAGGATTGTCCCACATAAAAATTTGAAGGAATAATTGAGGTCTTTATTAAATATAACTTAAATTCGAAAAATTTATTTAAATTGAAAAATTTATTTTAGGTTCTATCTAATTCATTGACTATCTTTCTGAATATGGCTGTTGTGATTTTAGAGACATTGCTAAGTGTCCAAAAATTGGGGGAACTTTAAAGTAGTTTTTTTTTTCATATGGAAAGCATTTTAGCATTGATTTTAAGACAGAATTTTTAAATTTTATGTAGATATGGCAACATCTCATTAATTGCTCATATGGTAATGTATTATGTGGTGATAGCTAAAGGTTTGATTTTCATATTAAAATAGCATGTCATATTTCATATTAAAATAACATCTAAAAAGGAAAGCCATGGCAAGCAGCAGCAGTTCTTACCATTAAAACCAAAATTTGACTTTTTTTTTCCAGTTTCACAACTACTTAGAAAAAAAATTAAGCTTTTGTTTCTTTATTTTAGATTAAAGAAAATAGAAAACAGTCCTCCATCTAAAGTTTATTTGTTTTGGTGAAGTCACAGAAGTGTTGTAGAATACCCAGAGAATATCTCATAGATTGGTGTGGTAGGAATTGATGTGGAGAATACGTGGGTTTTGGATTTAGACTAATCCTAACTGTACCATTTATTTCTTCTTTGATAACTACTTAATCACTCTGTCTTCCTGTAAGAAATTGGAGTTATTATTATTAACCTAATAAAGTTGCGAGAAATTAATTCTGTATGAATATAACCATGGTTTGATAATAAAAAATGTAAAACTAGTTTGAAATTATTTCAGACTTACAGAAAAGTTGCAAAAATAATGCACAGAATTGCCATGTATTCTTTACTAAGATTCTGTAAATGTTAACATTTACCACTTTTGTGTTATCATTCTCTTTGTCCTTTATTTCTCTATATCTGTATTCTCTGTATTTGTGGTATTATTTTCTGACCCATTTATGAGTAAGTTGCAGACATGATGCCACTTTACCAACAAATACTCTAGAGTGAATTTCCTAAAATCAAGAAAATTTTCTTATGTAACACAGTAAAATTGTCCAAACCAGGAGATTAACACTGATACAGTAGTAGTATTTCATCTACAGACCTTATTCAAATGTCTGTAGTTGCTCCACTGATGCCATTAGAGAAAATTTTTTGTAGTTCAATGCAGGACTACCCATTGCATTTGTTTACACCATGTTTCTTTAGTTTCTTTTAATCTTGAACATTTCCTCCTTGACATTTTTGAAAAGTACAGGCCACTTAATTTGTAGAATGTTTCTTAAGATGGATTTGTCTGATGTCATTAGATTTGAGTTACAAATTTTTAGTAGGAGCATCATAGAAGTTATGTTTTGTTCATCTCAGTTCATATCAGAAGGCACATGGTATGAAATATCTCATTGCTGGTAATGTTAATTCTGATCCCTTGGTTAAGGTACTGTCTTTCAGATTGCTTCACTGTGCAGTCGACATTTTCCCCTTTATAGTTAATAGGTGTCAAGTAGGAACATACTTTGAGACTATATAAATAGCCTGTTTCTCCTCAAACTATCAAACTTCCATCCACTATTTTTAGCATCATTTAAGTCCAAAGCGATTCTTGTCTGAAATAGTTATTACCAAATGGTGATTGCCAAAATTAATGATACCAGAATTTTTAATATTAGTTGATTATTGTGCAGTGAACAAATTACAACCAGATATCATGCTTTGAGTGTCTGGATTTCTTTAGCCTGGAGAAGAAAAGAATTATTGGGAAGTAGTTGACTCTTAACCATTTGAAGGAGTTTTCTGCAAAGGGGAAGTGGACATACTTGTGTTGCAACACCAGGCAGAACTAGAGCACTTACTGTACATAAGTTTCAAACCACTGGCATGTACCACCTTAGAAAGCAACGTGTTTTCCATATGGAGGGAATGGGTCTACTGTTTCCTGAATGCCTACTCTGGTGCCATCTCTGTGCTAGGCACAGGAGTGCATCCACTCTTTTATTTCATAGGTGAGGATATAGAATAACAGTTAAATTTTTCACATGTTTAACTATGACTTAGTTAAATGTGAAGTTAAATTCCTATCTTACTCAGTCCAGGGCTCTTCCTCTTTGCACTACATCTCACTGCTAGACAAAGTAGGTCTAGTATTGTAAGGGAGTTTGAAGTCGCTAATTCTAATTTTCATTCTAATTCTAAAATCTGTGGTTGTATGAGAAGTCTGTTCCTTTGTACCATATGATAATCTGTTGATTTCTAGGTACTACTAAACTATAGTATAGTCTTCATAAGAATACTTCTATTTCTCTTAGCAATAGATTTGTAATTCTAATGATGGCACAAAGGTTGACATCAAAACTATTGTGAGCTAGTTTGTGTAACTACGGATGTTTCTATGATATCTGATAGGAACATGAAAGTCAACAGAAGTTTGCCTTTACGTAAACAAAATAAGCTAGTTTTGGAGATCTTGGATGTGAGGTAAGGTGCCCCCACAGAAAACTAAAAATGTAGGTCAAGAGATCAAGAGGGGGTTTGGCATTAGGTGGAGGTTTAGGAATTACCTGCAGAGAAGACGACTGAAGAAATGGACTTGAATGTAATTTCCCAGGGAGCAGGATCAGAAAGAAGAGGACTGAGGAGATACTTAACAGTGTCCAAATTTTGAAAGACTAGAGGAAAAGGAAGAGTCTGTGTATGTCTCGGTGTGGAAGAGGAGACTCGTACCACATGAAGACGTAATATTTCTCTTTAAGAGGCTTGGAATCCTTTAGAAAAAATAAATAAAAAGGAGCAGTTAGGAGCTAGTTATCTTTCAAGCTGAATAATTGAGGAAGCCTAGTTCTTGGAAGAAGAGAGATTAATGAGAAGCACTTAAGAAAATCAAATATTTTTAAGTCCAAAGTGATTGAACAGTACAAGTAAGAGAAGAAAAAAGGCTTTAACTAATGACAGAATTAAAATAAATGCAGCAATTCTCTTTATTACGTTCTCACCTAATTCAGATTGGAAACTAAAGTAAACGGAAGGGGAAATATATGGGAAAGAATTAGGAGGGAAAAAGTACTACTACCTTTATTCCAGCTGTAAGCAGTTGCCAGACTTGGAACTAGAAACATAAAAAGAGAATTTTCCTATGAACTCTGTGCCGTGAGTGTGGCAGCCTATGGGAGAGGTAGTGGTATCTTAATTCCTTATGTTTAGCCTTAAACTGTTTTTATGTTGGGTTCTTCTGCCCCTCAGTCCACAAGATTTGTATTAAAATATTTTAAGGTGTTCTACTTGCATGTTTAGTGGCTTATCAGTATGTGAATGTAATTATGTCTTCACCGTAAAGATTTCCCCAGTCATGGTTGTGTTTGTTTTTCAGTCTGTTTGATGGCTTTGCGGATGGACTAGGAGTTGCTGAAGCCATTTCTTACGTGGATCCTCAGTTCCTCACCTACATGGCTCTGGAAGAACGCTTAGCCCAGGCTATGGAGGTATTTTAGTGACTCTGATGCACATGTATAAATTGGTGGGATGCAAAATGATAAAAATCAAAGGTATTTTTTTAATTACTCTTAAGAAAAGGTGAATAATTTTCTCATTAATTTAATAACAATTACTGAATAGTGATTGGCACCAGTATGTGTATATACATTACACTTGACATCCTGCCGATTTGCCTAAAATTGCAATATTTCACAGTTTTTACTCCAAAATGGAAAATGTTTTTCCTTTAGAACTATACTTTTCCTCTATTGAATGACGTGGGTCTGTGAATCTGAATATTTTATACACACGTGCACAGGTATATTTGTGAGATGAAATTGAAGACCTCTAAGGATTTATTGCAAATCACTTCCTTTAATAGCATTTAATAGCATTTTGTCTTGAAATTTTCTGAGATTAGAAAGTCCAGTTTAGATTCATAAATTAGATAATAGGTAAGTAGATAGAGACAAACTGACCTATCTATGTATACACACACACACCGACACACACACACACACACACACACACACACACACACGGCATGTACACGCATTTAAGTTAGTTCTCCTTTGGCATCACCTTTTTATGTGTGTGTACAATCTTCTATGGAGATCAGTGCTCTCAGTTATGTGTCATGGTGTGTGTTCTCAAAATGCCATACTAGGAGAAAACTCAGAAAGAACATCATGAGACACGATCCACTTGGGACTTTCCCCAGATTAACTTGCCAGATTCTGACATGTGTGAAATAGTGTACAGCATGCTAACTTACATCAGCGATATAATATATAAAGATTTAGGATCACTAACTTCCTTGAGCTAGATAAATTTTAAGGGGCCACAATGGAATACATCTGTTCTAGAGTCTGGTTTCACAGTGCTCAGTCTTTTCCATTCTTATACTAGTGGTTTATGATCAACAATGAGATCTTAAAAAACAAGTTTGGAGAATTAAAAGTTTTACTATTTGTTACTAATGAGAAATGTGACATTTTGATTGGCATCTTGAAAGAAGAGCCAGAGAGATTGGTCATGGAGGTCGTGCTAGGTACACGCACTAGCAGAATGGACAAAGACGAGGCTGAAAGAACGTAGTTTGTCCAGGGAACGTACAGTTCCCACATTATTGGCTTCTGCTCATAGGGAACCCAATAGCACTGCCGCTTTCAGTTATTGTTATACATCTGATTAATGGTGTTAAGAGTCTCCCTTCCCTACAGCTTAAGTTTCCTCAAATTTAGTTTTCTGCTTTATTTTATTTGAATTTGAGACATGTTTGACCCCTGGAGAATTGATATAGTTTCATCTTCATATCACTCTCTAGAAATGTTTATTTTTCTGTCTAGTACGCATCTATTTAATCATTTTGAAAAATGAAGCTGAAATAATTTATGATTTGTGATTTTTCCTTTTAGATTTAACACCAGCATTCTTTAACTCACACAAAAACAAATAATAAGACAAACAGTGCTTTTACTTGTTTTTTCCCTCAAGTTACCCTCACTCATTTTAAGCAATAGTTGTTTTAATTTCTGTTATTTTTCCAATATTAGATTGATCTTTCTTTTCATGTAGTGGCTGTTGGTGAGAATAGGGCAAAATATTTAAGATTTTTAACTTTTTTAAACAGTGTGTTAAAGATTGTTACTCCCAAATTTTTTGGGGAAAAAAGGTATTCCTTTGCACATGTTTATGTTGATATCTAAAAATTTTAAGCATATATTCTAAGTAATACTGCATCTCTACAATAAAAGTATGTTCAAGAATTTAAATGTAAAAAAATAGGTTCAGATTGAGTTAAAATTGTTAGTAGTATAAACTGTTATACATTTTGACAAATAATTATTTAAGCAAAATAAAATTTTACTGGTAAAATGCATCTCTTAATGAGATGGAAGCCTTTTTCCTTACTAATTAATTTTATTTATTCCTAGAATGAGATGCAGTTCAGCATCAATTTTATTTCTGTTTTTCATTTTTATGAATACAAGCTAGAGAAACCTGGTTCACACAAATAAATTGATAGGGATGAAAGTTTATTGTCACTCAGTTCTTCTGAGATATTTGCCAACATTACATCAACTCAACTTTTTTAGATCCTCCTTCAATTTTCTTAAAAGCAGAGTATTGGAAACCATCTACAAAGATTTGTTTTTCTGTCATTAGAGTTCAGTTTGACCCAAGTATTTCAGATTGCTCCCTTGAATTGGTAAGAAGTATGCTTTTATTTATAAAGTAGAGAAAATATAAAGAGGAATGTGGGAACAGAGAACCAGCATGATACTTTGACTGCAGATGCAGTCTTAGGACATCAGTTTGAAGAAAGATTACATAATAAAGTTAATTGAAATTGAGTCTCTTATGACTCACCTTGCCTTTGGACTCCTTGGGAAGTCGTTACATGCTTACAGAGCACCTTGTATACTGACTGTAGGCCTTAGGAAGGTAGTACACGGGTAAGAGATGGGCTTTCGAGTTAATCTGTGTGACCTTGGACAGTTTCCTTAACCTCTTTAAGCTTCAGGTCCTTGTCTACAAAATGGGAATAGTACAGTTTACTTCATGGATTATTGTGAGATTTTGTTTAAGTACTTAACAAAAAGTTGATGCAGTGGCAAGCTCTCAGTAAATGGCTATATTCAAAGATATTCAAATCAGCAGTCAATCAACTGGTAATCATCTAGTAAATCTGGATTCAGTGGTCATTCAAAATCAATATTAAATAATTTGTTATAAATCTTCATTCTTTAAAAATGCAATTCTTTATTCTTTAGAAGCTAAATTTTGTTCTGACAAAGGATTATGTTACTTTAAACCTAGATATCTTCCAATTAGGCTATTTAGGCTATTTAGTTTTCTTTCTAACACTTGGACTAACTTTTGAAAATCTTTTGTCCTTCCTAAGGTATGGATGGATTATTACATCTTTATAGATTTTCATAGCAATGGCTATAAAATAGTCTCTCTTGCTCTTGTTGCTTATAAGTGATCCCAAGTCACCTTAAGTATATGTCAGTACCAAGGCAAGAAATTATTTTTACTTTACATGTATGAAATTCCAGGTATTTATTAGCCCTGCAAATGTGCAGATAATCATCAGAAAGGAATAGTAAGCCCACTGAGACAAACATGTATCAAAGTATAGTTAGCCTGGAATAACCGCCCAAATGGAACTTACTATAAATAGCATCCCTTCGTTTTATGTGTAACACAGATGAGTTCTTGCAGAGTCTGTCTGTCTTGAGAAGTATATAAGGAATTGGAGGAGATTCATGTTTATTCATGTTTATAGTTACGTGAGAAAGAAGGGACACATACCAGGCTCTTACTTTCCATTTTCTCTCTTGATAGGAATGTTTAATATAAAGAATTATTAACTATAACGGGATTAGGGTAAGGGGGTCTTGCTTAGGAAGGAATAAAGATAATTCTAAAGAATATAGAAAAAGTACATGAAGGGAACAACCACCACCTGTAGGGCTAAGATCACCTAAGGAAGTCACCGTTCCCCTCCAGGGCTGGTGTCCTCACCTTGATGGAGATGACACAGTCATGGCATAATATGGCAGAGAAGTCACTGTGGTGCTGCCTTGGCAGAACTTGGTGGACAGGAGCCCTGATGGGTGCTAGGGCGAATGGTTCCTAGGGAGACGTCGAACTGGAAGCACTCTCCACAGAGCTGTCCAAGGGGCTTCTGGGGAAGCTCCTGGCACTAGGTGCTTGTGGCTGCGTTCATTACAAGAGCTCTGTGCTGGGGAAGCCGTGCACATTGCAGGAATTTGGTACTGGTGAAAGCCATGTGTACCACACAAGCCTGTCTAGTAGTCACACAGGGATCAGAAGCAAAGCCCTTTTCCTCCTGCAGTGCCTCTTTAGTATCCTCTATGAACAAAACCTAAATAACATGACAAGTCAGAAGGGAAAATATTTAAATGACCCAAATCCATTTTTCACAGAGCTGACAAAAATGGTGAATTTGGACCTGAGAAGCAATAATGGATAACTGAAACAGTCATCCCTTTGACTACTTGGATACCATATACACCTTTCTATGTACATTTCGACTCCCGTCCAACAACAGTACAATTATATTGCTACAATACAAGATATAGCTATTTTTACAAATGAAGTTTTCAGCCTTTCCCCAGAATGAATAGTCCCAAGAGTCGTTGTATCCATCGCTGGCTATATTAATTACTCCACAAATTCAGTCAGTCACACTAAATATTCTTTTATATAAAGATTAAATTATAAAATTTCTATGTGAAATAAAAATGGGAAGGAGAGAAAAAAGAAAATAGCACGTGCAAATATATGTAACAAGCAAATAGAAAGTATGCAAAGCTACCTGGCCTTGTTTCTGTATTTGGTCACGGGCTGTAACTGATAGCTATGGTTTCCTTCTTTCATAATCCATTCTACATTTTTCCTGCCTTCAGCGAAAATCTTAGCTGGTTAGGATTCTTTACTTGGTGGAGTGAGCCAAACCTACATTCCTGAAGAGTGTGTGTCCTCAATTGTCTAGTCTTTTTTGGCTGCTGTAGTTTTCTGGTAATTTTACTGGGGGGCACAGAAGTACTGAGGTATACATTATAAGTTGAGATTATCATAGAATTTGCAAATAGAGGAAGGCTGGTCTTTGGAGGTTAAGCTACTTCTACTTGTAAAAGGATGCTCAATGACTTGGGGATTCAAAATACGGTTGACCCTTAAACAACACGGGTTTGAACTGTATGTCCACCTATGTGCACAAATTTTTCATCTTGTAAACAGATGGCATAAACTTATGTATTGATAAATACAATACAGTATTTTCCTTATGATATTAACATTTTCTTTAGGTTTATTGAAAGAATACAGTATATAATTCATATAACATACAAAATATGTGTTAATCGACTATTTATGTTACCGGTAAGGTTCCTGTTAACAGTAGACTAACAGTAGTGTACTTTTGGAAGAGACAAAAGTTATACATGGATTTTCAATTGCACAGGGGTCAGCCCCTGCGTTCTTCAAGGGTCAGCTGTAATCAGTTTCATCTTACTACAACCAGATGTCCCCATTCTAAGTTTCAGAATGTTTTAACCAATCAATGATAAAACCTTTGAAAAACTTAACAAGACTGAAAATTAAATTCTCATTTTAATTCAGCAATTTGCCAACTAAATTTTATATATGATTTTTAGAAATAAGAGGGTTTTCTTAGGTCTTCACAAACACTGTTTATTTTACTGTGGGTTCATTCTTAGAATTAATGAGCCTGAATTTGTCATTTTCTGTTTGTAAGTGTGTAAGAGCACTTAAAGGATCCATCTCACATCACAGTTTTTCTAGTCGTCATTACTGCCATAAGGTCAAGTGCAGAAGCCGCCTAGGCTCCCAAGACACGTGCTTTAGTTGGCGCTTCATTGCAGTCAACCACAGTGATAGTTTGATTAATTGTGAGGCCACTATAGGCCATGGATTAATAGCATCCCTTTCCTGTTGGCAAGGAGCTCGGCACTGAGCTTAAGCCCAAAGGCCTAATGCCTGATACCAATTCTGTGTCAGTCTGGGCTCAGTCTCAAGAGAGAAAACAGTAATTTGAACAGGGTAAGCTTAATATAAAAAATCAACTATAGCAGGACACTAGAGTTATGAGGAATTGGCTACTAGGAAGTAAAGTGAACTAAAGAATACAGGAATAGCAGATTTAAGGAATCGGTCACCTCCAGACTGAGATGGAACATTCCACCCCCCCACCCTCTGGGACTGAGATCCAGACTGTGTTGCTGAGGACACAGCCATGGCTCTTAGAGAAGTGTTTGTGCTGCTGAGCTGGCACACCTTCCAGGAAATCTGCCCTCTGGAACTTGGCAAAAGTCTGCCTTCTGGAGTGCTGAAAAACTGCTTACAGGGAGGTGACTAACTTAGAAGCACTGTGCACCACAACCACCCAAGATGGGTGGCAGGGGAAGCTGCTGGCCAGCTTATACTCCAGCTGTCAGGTGCTGGAGAAGCCGCTCTCACTAGAGGAGCCTGGTGCTGGAAAAGCCATCTGTGCTGCAGAAGCCTGCAGTAGGGAAGCCACACACTGCAAGGGCCTGTCCAGCAAGTCCACTGGAACCAAGCAGCAGAGCCCTTTTCCTTCTGTGATGTGTCTCTCAAGCCTAAGATCACGTAAACCAGCAAAGAAAAACTATTTAAAAGTCCCAGATCTGTTTTCACAGAGCAGAAGTGAAAGGTGAACTTGGAACTGAGAGGCAATAATTCAATTACTGGTACACTGTCTTTCTTATTGCAGTATCTCTGCAAATTCAGAGTCAAATTTGGTGTTCAGTTTTTTTTAATTATATTAACTCTCATTGATGAACCATTTTTTGCTTTCTCATTTTTCAGTCCTGACTTTGCTTTGACCTTGGCCCTATCCTCTATTGTTAGCCATCTCAAATCCTTTTTGGAAAGACATAATTTGTTGATAAAGTATCTAGGTTAGATCCTAAGTATACAGAAGATTGTGTTTGCCATCCATGAGAACACAATAACTATTAGGCAGAGTCTTCCTCCTACCTGGGAGGCCCAATTTGTTTATTTAGTTTTTATTGTGGTAACGTACACATAAAATTTACCATTCTACCCATTTTTAAGTATATAGCTAAGTGGAATTAAATACATTGTAAACAATAACTCCCCACTTCCCTTTCTCCCCAACCCATGGCAACTACCATTCTGTCTCTGATTTTTGCTACCTTAGGTGCCTCAATGATGTGGAATCATATGACGTTTATCTTTCTGTGACTGACTTATTTCCCTTAGTATAATGCCTGTAAGGATCATTCATGTTATAGCATATGTCAGAATTTCCTTCTTTTTCAAGGCTGAATAATATTTCATTTTATGTATAATATATACCACATTTTTTCCAGCTTTATTGAGATACAGTTTACATACGAGGTGTGACAATTAAGTTTGCGAACTTGTTACAATGATGTTGCTAACCTTTTTTGATATCAGAGGGATTATTCATTATGAATTTGTACCAGCTGGACAAACAGTTAACCAAGTTTACTATTTGGAAGTGCTGAAAAGGCTACAGGAAACAGACAACAAGACAAACAAATGAAGAAACAAAAACTCATAGACATAAACAATAGTTTAGTGGTTACCGAGAGTAAGGAGGGAGGGTTTTCTAGAAGAGGGTAAACGGGGTCATGGTAACAGAAGGAGAACTGACTCTGGGTGGTGAACACATAAAGTGAGATATAGATGATGTATCACAGAATTGTACACCTGAAATCTATGTAACTTTACTAACAATTGTCACCCCAATAAACTTCAATTAAAAGAAAAAAGTTAGACCTGAACTTTCCACCAACAATTCGTGACTCTTGTATCACAACAATGCACCAGCTCACACGGCACTGTCTGTGAGGGAGTTTTTAGCCAGTAAACAAACAAATGTATTGGAACACCCTCTCTACTCACCTGATCTGGCCCCCAGTGACTTCTTTCTTTACCCAAAAATAAAGGAAATATTGAAAGGAAGACATTTTGATGACATTCAGGACATCAAGGGTAATACGATGACAGCTTTGATGGCCATTCGAGAAAAAGAGTTCCAGAATTGCTTTGAAAGGTGAAGTAGGCCCTGGAGTCGGTGCATAGCTTCCCAAGGGGAGGACTTTGAAGGTGACCATAGTGATATTCAGCAGTGAGGTACGTAGCACTTTTTCTAGGATGAGTTCGCGAACTTAATTGTCCGACCTCATATAATGTGTAAGTTTAAGGTGTGCAATGTGTTGATTTGATGAACTTATATATTGTGAAGTCATTATCATAATAGAGTTACTTAATATCTCCATCACCTCATGTAATTACCATTTCTTTCTTGTGGTAATAACAAAGACTCTTTGCAACTTTCAAGTATATAATACAATATTGTTAAGTATAATCACTATGCTGTACAATAGATCCTCTTAACTTGACCATCTTATAACTGGAAGTTTGTACCCTTTGATCAACATCTCCTCATCCCGTAACAACCAGTCTACTCTCTGTTTTTATGAGTTCAGCTCTTTTAGATTCCACATATAAGTTATACATTATTTGTGTTTCTCTGTCTAACTGATTTCATTTGGCATAATGCCCTCAGGATCCATCCATGTTGCCACAAATGGCAGGATTTTCTTCTTTCTCATGGTTGAATGAGGTTTCATTGTGTATATATATATACATCTCTTTAGCCGTTCATCCATTGGTGAACACTTAGGTTGCTTCCGTATGTTCGCTATTGTGAATAGTGCTGCAGTGAACATAGGGGTGCAGCTATCTCTTCAGGATCCTGATTTTATTTCCTTTAAATAAGATTCCCAGAAGTGGAATTGTTGGATCATATGGTAATTCTTTTTTTTTCTTCTTTTTTTTTGAGGAACTTCCTATTGTTTTCCAAAGTGGCTATACCAATTTACGTTCCCACCAGCAGTGCATAAGGGTCTCCTTATCCCCACAGCTTTGCCAACACTTGTTATTACTTGTCTTTTTTTTTTTTTTTTTTTTTTTAAGTTTATTACTTGTTTTTTTTTTTTTTTTTTTTTTTTTTTTTAAGTTTCAGGTTATTGTCTTTTAGGTGATAGCATTATAGCAGGTTTCAGGTGATATCAATTTGTGGTTTTGATTTGCATTTTCCTGATGATTACTGATGTTCAGCATCTTTTCATGTACCTGTCAGTTTTTTTTCTTTAGCAAAATGTCTATTCATTTCCTCCGCTCAGTTTTTTAATTAGGTTGTTTGTTTTTATTATTGTGTAATATCAGTTCCTTATATATTTCGGATATTAACCGTTTATCAGATATATGATTTGCAAATATTTTCTATAATTTCGTTTTTCATTTTGTTGATTGTTTCCTTTACTATGCATAAGCTTTTTAGTTTGATGTAGTCTCATTTATTTTTGCTTTTGTTGCTTGTGCTTCTGTTGTCGTAGCCAAAAAATCATCACCAAGACCAACGTCAAGGAACTTTTCTCCAGTGTTTTCTTCTAGGAGTTTCACTGTTTCAGGTCTTAGTTTTTAATCCATTTTGAGCTAATCTTTGTGAGTGATATAAGGTAGGGGTTCAGTTTAATTCATGTGATTATCCACTTTTCCCAGCACCATTTATTGAAAAGATTATCTTTTCCCCATGGAGTATTTCTGGCTCCTTTATCAAATATTAGTTGTCTGTATATGCCAGGGTTTATTTCTGGGCTCTTGATTCTGTTCCATTGATCCATATGTCTATTTTTATGCCAGTACCATACTGTTTTGATTACTATAATTCTATTAGTATTTATTTAGTACTTTATTGTTTTTGACACTATTATGAATGGGATTATTTCCTTTATTTCTTTTTCAACTATTTTATTGTTAATGTATAGAAACACATTTGATGTCCATATGTTGATTTTGTATACTGTAACTTTACTGAATTTACTGATTAGTTCTAATGTAGTTTGCTTATTTGTGTGTTTTTTGGTGGAGTGTTTAATATTTTCTATATATAAGATGGTATCTGCAAACAAAAACAATTTTATTTCTTCCATTCCTATTTAGATGCTTTTTTTTCTTTTGCTTGCCTGATTGCTTTGGCTCGGACATCCAGTGCTATGTTGAATATGAGTGATGAGAATAGGCACCCTTGTGTTCTTTATCTTAGAGGGAAAGCTTTCAACCTTTCACTCTTGATTGTGATGTTAGCTGTGGGTTTGTCATATACTTGTATGTATGCCTTTATCATGTTGAGGTATGTTCCTTTTATACCCAATTTGTTGGGAGTTTTTATTATGAAAGAATGCTGTATTTTGTCAAATGTTTTTTCTGCAAGTATTGAGATGATCATAATATTTTTAGCTTAATATTCTGTAAATATGGTATATTACATGTTGAATCGCATGTGTTATACTGTCCTTGAATCCCAGGGATAAATCCCACTTGATCTTAATGTATGATACTTTAAATGTGCTGTTGAATTCAGTTTGCTAGTATATTAAGATTTTTGCATTTATGTTTGTCAGGGTTATTGGGCTATGATTTTCTTGTAGTGTACTAATCTGACCTTGGGTATCGGGGTAATGCTAGCATCATAAAATGTGTTTGGGAATCTTCCTCCTCTTCACTTTTTTGAAAGAGTTTGGGAAGGATTGACATTAATTTTTCAATGTTTTGTAGAATTTCCCAGGGAAACCCTCAGATCCTGGGCTTTTCTTTGTTGGTAGAATTTTTATTTATTAAGGTTCAATTTTCTGACTCATTCAAATTTTTTATTTCTTCATTCTTGGTAAGTTGTATATTTCTAGGAATTTACCCATTTCTTTCAGGTTGTCCAATTTGTTGGTGTATAACTCATGCTAACTCCCCTAAGATCCTTTGTATTTCTGTGGTATCAGTTGTAATGTTTCCTCTTTCTTTTTTTACTTTATTTGAATCGTCTCTCTTTTTTTTCTTAGTCCAGCTACAGGTTGTCATTTTTGTTTATCTTTTTCTTAAAAAAACAAACAAAACAAAAAAACCCAGCTCTTAATTTTGTTGATATTTTCTATTTTTCTGGTTTCTACTGCATTTATTTCTGCTCTGATCTTTGTTATTTCCTTTTTTCTTTTACTTTTGGCTTAGGTTGTCCTTTTTTCAGTCCTTGAGATATAACATTAAGTTGTTTATCTGAGATCTTTTTTCTTAATGTAGGCATTTATTGCTATAAACTTCTCCTCAGAACTGCTTTATATCTCATATAAGTTTTGGCATGTTGTGTTTCCATTTTTGTTTGTTTCAAGATATCTTTTGATTTCTTCTTTGACACATTGGTTTTTCAAGAGTGTGTTGGTTAATTTCCACATATTTGGGAGTTGTCCAGTTTTCTTCCTGTTACTGATTTTTCATTTCTTGCTATTTTGGCCAGAAAAGAGTGTTGATAAGATTTTAGTCTTTCAAAATTTGCTAAGACTTGTTTTGTGACCTATTATATAATCTATCCTGGAGAATATTCCATATGTACTTGAGAAGAACGTGTATTCTGCTGCCATTGTATGGAAAGTTCTTATATGTCTGTTAGATTTATTTCTAAAGTATAGTTTAAGTCCAATGTTTCCTTTTTGATTTTCTATCTGGATGATCTATTCATTGTTGAAAGTGAGGAATTAAACTATGCTAGTATTATTGTATTATTGTCTAATCTCACTTCAGATCTGTTTTTATTTGCTTAATATATTTAGGTGCTCTGATGTTGGGTGCATGTTTATTTATGATTGTTATATCCTCTTGATAAGTTCACCCTTTGTAATTATATAATAACCTTTTTGGCTCTTGTTACTGTTTTTGCTTAAAATTTGTTTTGTCTGATGTTAGTGTAGTTATTCCTGCTCCCTTTGGTTTCCACTTGCCTGGGATATCTTTTTCCATCCCTTCACTTTGAGCCTGTCCTTAAAGCTGATGTGATTCTCTTGTAGGCCGTACATCAAACATCTTAACAGTCTATGTTACGATGATAACAACCTAACTTCTATTGCATACAAAAGCTCTACCATTTTATTTCCTCTTTTATGTTTTTGATGTGAAAAATTACCTATTTTTATACTGTATATTCTTTATCAAATATTATAGCTACAGTTATTTTTAATACTCTTGTTTTTTAACCTTTATACTTGAATAAAGTGATTAACACACCACATATTATTGATCCCGTACAGGAACTCTTAAGTTGGAAGAGATAACCACTCTTCTGAAAATATTAAATAATGGGCAAGTAGATGGTTATTGAGACAAATAGATTTTTGTTATACTTGTGAAAAGTAGGCTTTTTTGATGTGTTTTTGATGTTTTAGTTTGATGGTAATGATGATGGTTTCTTTTGGAGGAAGATAAACAGGGCAGTGGACTGAAGCAAAAGAAACTAGCAAGAAGGAAATAATAGTGGATATAATTTTGAAGATAGCATTACTCTCTTAAAATGTTTTCTAACAAAGAACTATGACCTTTTTTTTTTTTTTTCAGACTGCCCTGGCACATCTAGAGTCTCTTGCAGTAGATGTTGAGGTGGCCAATCCACCAGCTAGTAAGGAGAGCATTGATGGTCTTCCAGAGACCCTTGTTCTTGAAGATCACACTGGTAAGGGCAAAGCTGATCTCTAACATTGAATGACACATTGCATGTTTAAGTATATAATCAATGAACTGAAAATATAAAATACTAACTGTCATTATATTTTCTATGAAACAAGATTCTGACAAACTTTCACCTAGTACAAGAATATTTTTAATTTATCAAGTGATAGGCTGGGACAAATGTTTCCTAGTCAACTTTTCTACAAAAGCAATGTTTATTAAATTTCAAATTGTCACGTATTAGAAACATGTTTGCCAATTTATTGCTCAAATTCTGTTTTATCTTTCAGAGGTATCATCTATGAGTTTGTATGTTGGTGTTCAGTTTTATTAAAATTGAACTTTATGGGATTAAAATATCAAATTATTTGTTGTTTTCAGCTATTGGTCAGGAGCTATGCTGTCCAATCTGTTGCAGTGAGTATATTAAGGATGATATAGCAACAGAGTTACCCTGTCACCATTTCTTTCACAAACCTTGTGTCTCAATTTGGCTACAGAAGGTGAGTTTTATATTACTTTTTTTAAGTTAATATTTTAATAGTTCTTCCTACAAGTCAATGATGATAGTGGTGTCTTTTAAGCCTATTTTATTTATATAGTTGGAGTACTTTTTAATTCAGTTTAATTTAAAAATTGGTTACCTTTTAATGACTACAGATTAATGATAGTGTCAGACTATTTTACTTTACTAATATTGTCTATAAAATAATATAGATAACACAAACTACTTAACATCTTTAATCACATCCCTGAAATTGGACGTTTTCAAAAATAGCTCAAGCAAAGAAGTCTTTGATACTACTCAGAATACTGTAAAAATATACAGATATTCTATTAATCTGTATCAATATCTCTGCAAATGTATGAGAAATGTTTAATAATCTAACAAGTATCTCCTATTCAAATTTTTATATGTTGTCCTTAAATATTTACCCCCAAATTTTAAGTATATTTGCATTACTTAAGAAAAAAGAGTTTTACTTGAATCTCTGTGAACTCTATTTTAGTGTAAAGGATATTTACATGCAGTTCAGTATAAATCCCCAAATTACCTTCCCAGCTTATTTACTTATGAATATAGTGCCTCTCTTCTCTATAACTACTCCCTTCGTTTTTTCCTCTTCCTTCTTCCCTCCTTCCTCTCTTCTTTCCACTTCATCTTTGTCAAAACTCTACTTAAAATTTCTAAAATCCTATGCAGAAATGTTCACTATTCCTTTATAAAATCTAAAGTTTCTGTCTTGGCTTTTAAGGCCTTCTGTGAGCGAGCTCCCAAACTGTCTCTTCAGATTTACTCCTGTATAGCTATGTTTGCTTAGCCTGCTATGGTCTCCCCCGGTACCTGTAAGATTAGATGGTCTAGGTACGTCCAACTTCAGTTCCACCTTTTCTAAACTTCTACAATAGTATCAAATCTTTAAGCAGTATTAATGTTTTGTGTTCCTGCAGTGTTGCAGACACCACTAGATGATTGCTGTATAATTTCCCATTTATTCCCCACAGTAACCCTGGGACATATTGGTATCCTTATTCTCATTTTCCAGTAATTGATACTCATACAAGGTTACACAGATAGTATGTGGTTGATGGAGAACGCATCTATCCGATGGTAAAATGTTGCTGTTAGGCCCAGTTTGTATGGCAAGTGCTCAATAAGTGTTTATAGAATTAAAGTCTTGAATTGTGAACATGATATATGTTGTACAACCATGAATTGTCATTGACTTTGCTATAACCCAAGGTAGCAATCTCTGTAGTCTCTTTCCAGTCAGGAAACAGCTTAGTGTGAAGCCTTTCCTCTGAGGAGAAGGTTCCCAAGATACAAATCTTTGTCACCTTTAACAGTGTAATTTCTGCATCCTGCTTTCTATCAGGGCGATCTCCTTGGAAAAAAGACCGGATTTGCAAAGTCACTAGATGACATATCTCTATAATCTGCCATTCATAAAATGTTGTACTACCAATATAACTATTTCCCTATCCCACCTGCCCTCCCAGGTGTATGGTTGATTTATTTTATCACTTAGAAAATACCTAACTCTCCATATCTTTTTTTAAAAGGAATTATATGGCCTATAAAGAAGGTCTGTGTGGTCCATCTGTACACTAAAGTCAGGCTTCAGTGTATATGCATGAGTGAGTGTGTGTGTGTTTAAATATATAGACATAGAAGGTCCCTAAGGAGGGTGATTTGGTGTAATACATGTGTGAGTGAATTAGGTCTGGTTTCTCTAATATATGCATCGTAGATTAAATATAATAATCAGTTCAGGTGAGGACATGGCCTGACTCCTTGCTCACTCTGTCCCTCAGCAGCCATGATGAGCAGGGAGTGTAGTAGAGTCTCAATTAATACTCACTAAATGAAAGATGAGTGATCTCACAGATGTAAACATGATTAAGAGATACTGTTTACCCTCAAATAAATTAGTGTCTGATTGGGATGAAGAGGAAATATTAATAGTATCAAAATTTTGCCTCTCTATATTGTATGTGTTTGAAATTCATTTGGTTTTTGTTTTTAAGTTGTTTTGTTTTTAGGATAAAGATACTGTTTCTTTCTTTATTAAGATACTTGTGTGACAGTTAAGACCTTTCCATTGACTATGAACTTGTGTTTTTCTCCTTCTAGTCGGGAACATGCCCTGTGTGCCGCCGTCATTTCCCACCTGCAATTATTGAAGCCTCTGCAGCTGCTTCCTCTGAGCCTGAGCACGAGGCCCCACCTTCAAGTGACAGCACTGCAGAAGCCCCCTAAACCTTAACACTTGAATGAGATCAGTCTATCAAAGTAAATCTGCAAATTCCTTCTAAATCTGATGTGCAAATAATTATATATAAATATATTAAAATACTATATATAGTCTATGTCATAGTTTAGAAAGAGAATATTAACCTTTCTAAACTAAATTTAGGTTTGCTGGAAGTACTAAACATTTTCAAGCTGAATGTTGACGCAGTACATCCATTTTTTTTTTTTTAGTTGAATATGTTGATATTGTAAAGTCAAGCTTATCAATTAACTCTCTCCAGAAAAAATAATCATCTATGTGGCATACGTTATTGGTTTTCTCAGAAGTACTGCCACTAAGTGATTATGAGTAAGATCTCCCATTTGCATCAGATGTGAAGGCTGTGATCACAACAGTAGTAAAAATTGGTTTCATTGGAAATAAAAAGAATTCGAAAGCATGCTTTTTCATTGGTCCCTTTGCTTTTGCTACATCAGAACCTCTTGGTTCATGATACTGAGTGGTTTTTTTTTTAGGAAGGTGTCTATTCTTCCATCTTTGTTTAAAATTAGGACTCTTTAGAATGTCAAACAAAGGATATAATTCTGGCTATGGCATCACACAATTTTTAAATCATAAATGTAATCCCCTGGAAAGGTAGTAAAATAAATTATTATTATTTTATATTGGATGTGTTTAAAGTAAGGTTAGTAAAGCATATGAACAATCTAGTGTGCTCAGTGCTTGGTTCAATGAAATGAATTAGAAGGCCTTACAGAAATCCTTTCTACTTGGATAAAGTTATACTTGAAGGTCCAGAACACTCATGGCACATTTGTTTAATAAATATTGGGTGTAGTTAGTTTAAGGTAATTTTGGTTCTGAAATATTTTGGAAAATCGGAAAACATGCATACAGTGTTTTTAACACTTATTCTTTTGTATCCTAAAGGAAAATCTGAATCCTTAAAAAACTAAAAGGTTAAATGTGTAACTTGTATAAAGCATAAAATTGATGGGGCATAGGACAGATTTGGCCATAACCTTTTTATAACATATCTAAACCTTACTGTGTTATAATTTATTTATTTAAAGTATTCTTGAACAATGATTATCCATATTACGTTATCAGTATTTGTTTCTTTGCACTAATTTTGGTAAAATTATTCACCTGGAACTGAAAATAGGTAGTTTCAAAGCCATGGGTGAAAAGGAAGTAGGTTATATGATTGCTCAGTGACTGTGTGAACAGAACTAAATATGTACACAGTTTCTTTCTTATTTTCCTTTGTTTAAAAGAGAAAAGAAGATCCTGTCCTGAGATTTACCCTCTAAAAGAGTTCTATTCCAAAGCTCCTACAAAAGTGAGCAAATTAGCTTCCCTTATTCTATTTCATGGGAAATTTGACCCTCAAGGTCGTCTTTGTAATAATGTCACTCTAGGTTAAGATTGCACAGCTTTCTGTTTATGTGATCACACCCAGCTGGCAATTATGTACAGATATTGAGGTAATACTTAACTTATGGATGTGATTTGGTAGCAACACCAGGGAATGAAGTTAGAATACCCCATTTGAGCAAGTAAAATAGTAAAGCACATAGTGAGTGTACATCCATTCAAGTAGTACATTGATAATTTAATATTTGGCCATGTAAAAGGAATATTTATATGGCATCCCAAATGCAAAATTACATTATATTTGTGTAATTTCTCTGAATATTTATATTCCATCTCCTTTCTTCATTCTTAAATGAATTTTCACTGTTGGCACATTTGAGGCTTAAATATAAGGAACATAACACTTGCATTCTGATTTTTGCATATATTGTAAATGTGTCTGGTATTTACAGCAAAATACTGTGTATCATTTTATGGGTTAAAAAAAAGCAAAAAAAAAAAAAAAAAAAACAACCTGAACATTGCATGCATGTAATGTGGTGAATTTGTAACTTAGGGGTTCTTTGGGGCTTCTGTGACTTTGGAAATGCTTACATTCAGGCCTTAATGTTGCATTAGCTAGCATGTTTTCCTTCTGATGTATATAGTCTTGGTTGTATAAACTAATCTTTGCTTGTTTTCTACTTTGTGATCTTTCCATACTATATTTCATTGATGATCAGTTAGTGTCAAGAGGTCAAATCAGATTAAAATTAATTCTCATGTGTATATTGTGAAAATGTGTGGCTAGTGTGATTTTTGTTTTTGTTTTTGTTTTCCAGAAATTTGTGGCTAGTGTGTTTTTTGTTGTTGTTTCCTTTAAGTAATATTGATCAGTTGTGACACTTCCTGGTTAAACTGACATTGCTACAGATTTCTCTGTAATAAGCCACACATTATATTTAGTCAGTATTAAGGGACCTTGGTGTTTTTTTTTTCCTCCTAGATAGCAGCTGTCCCAAAGAAAATATTTCTTTTTTGCCTGTTATGATTTAGCTCTTATCTGCCAGTTGTTAAGAGGTTTTGGTTCCAAACTCAACCAGCAGTGTAGAGAGCTGAACTTAAGATAGCTGTTGTACTTTTTGCTTTCCATCTGTTTCTGTCCTTCATTCTTGGCTCCCTACTATCTATAAACAGCTGCTATGAAGGAGAAAAGTTGAATAAGAGTTGGCTTATACAATTTTTTAAAAAGAAAATTAAGGTTCTAGGATTTTCATTGTAATGAGCTGATGAAAGCTGAGGTTAACAAGTTCAGACACCAAAGTATTGATCAGATCTTGGATCCTTTTGAAAAAGTTAAGAATATATGAGGATAAATTAGAAATACGTATAAATATTAATAAAAATGTTTCCCTTATTTCTCTATTATATGTTAAGTGACTTGGCCTAGTAATTGTATTTTTTTTATACATTTTCTTTCGTGTAATATGAATGCTGGTATTTAAAGATAGTTTCATGTGGTTTTATTTTATGTTTCTTAATTGTTTATCTCTCAGCTTACTAACTCTTTAGATTATTTGTGATCTGGATTTATATATAAGCTGTTAAATATATATGAACTGTTAAAATGGAATGCAAGTTTTTCAAAAGCCCAGGTCTAAATGTAATGACTGGTTTATTGTTCCACAACCCTAGTCCATCATTTTCCATGTAAATCATAAACAATAAACAGGATATACTCAGTGGTCATTTCTAATATTTAATTGTGCAGTCGTATCACTTCTATAATCCTTCCTGGAGGACGTGGTATTAATGGTAAAGAATACAGCTGTTAAGGAAGTCTAGCAAAGGCTCCAGAACACATGGTTTTATAGTCATTGAACCGTGATCTTGGAAGGCCGGGGCAGAGAGAGCAGCTCTAAGAAGTGGTTGAAGGACTTCCTGCTGGAAGGGCTCTGGAGTAGTCCCTGCTCTCTCCTTCTTAGCAATCCTGTAGGTCCAGCAGAGTCCACCTTCCACACTCACTCAGGACTGCAGAAACCTTCGAAGGTCCAGGACGGACTCCCGCCTCGCTTCAGTGGCTTCCTCCACATCAGGTATGGAGAGTGTTATGAAATCTACCTGGTTAGGAAGATTCCTCATGGTTTCCAAAGTGTTCAAAAATCTCACCCATTTCAAAAGGATAAACAGTGATGATAGATTATGCCCACATTAAGTTAGAAAACTATAATCCTTTTATGTATAAGCTTTACAAAGTTTAGAATTCTGATTCTCCCTTCATAGAATAAACAAGTGCGAAAAAATACAGTCTTAGAGCTAGAAACAGCAGTGGTACACTACACCTTTTCTGGAGTGTAAAATCAACTTATAATTGTGTCATTTGATTTTTATCCAGCCACTGCTTCCAAAGTTGGAGCCACTCAGCATCCCTACAAGGGACAGGTTTCATTGTTAGAAGTGTCACCCAAATGTTTCTATAAACAGCACACATGTGAAACTACATAGAAAAGTCCCATCTCGTCTGTGTGGCCACGTCTTCATATCTTCAGGCTTCACACTTCTCTTGGATCTTATGTGATATCTGTTCCCGACCAGCCTGGCATTGGCTCTTTCAATCCCTCTCTTCAACTAAACACAATTCTTCTGTGGTCTGACTAGAGCCTGGTCCAGAAACACTTGCCAACTTCAGAGTGATTCCCATTACTGGTATATGTTGATATTATTATCATTCCTTCCATTATTAGGCAAACATGTCACGTTGTCTCTTGCTGAACTTTACAGGCATTGCTGGTAAGTCAGGTCCACTCCTCATTACTTACACAATTTCTTTTTAACCTAATTGAAGGATGGTGTTCATCTTACTAAATTGAACTTGTAAAGGTCCTTATGAATTCTGATTCTTCCTCTTGGCCTTTGTCAGTTCCAATTTTAATGAATCATGCCTTTGGTATTTAGGGGCTTTACCCAAGTTATTGATAAATATTGACTAGAACAGGAAGAAATACAGACCCTCTTCAGAATGCTACTAGAGACTGCCCTCCAGGTGATTGGTCCATCAATCAGTATTTTGGGTGTAGTTGGTGAAGCAACTACCAGTCATTTATGTGCTCATGTTTCTTCATCTTTCCTAAAAGGACACCATAAGAATCGTTATATTTGGCCAACAAGCAGATTATACTGTCTATGGAAATAGTCTAATCTGCTAGTATATTAAATCAAGAAAGGAAATGAAGTTAGCAGGAAATGCCTCATTCTTAGTGAAACCATACTACCTCCTTTTTTCCAACTGTTCACATGCCATTTGTTTATTAAACTGCCCTAGAATTGGATAAGTGATCAATGTCAAGCTCATTTCTATGATTTTTGGAATCTGCTTTTTTCCTCTCAAAAATGTGGCATTTTGAAGCGACATGACTTTGACAAATCACTTAATTTTCCTGCTTCTGTTTTGTCTGTAAGCTAACAAATCTAAATTACAGGTTTATCCACTGTTGGATAAAGGTTTGAAAAAAATGTTCTTTGTTGATAATACAGAGTCATGGGGAAATATGGTTGCTTTCCATCACTGTTTAATTTTAGCATGGCTTTTTAGGGTTGATGAACATTTCAGATGAAAACCTTAAAAGCATCTTAATCACTTCTCAGGAGATGAAGGAATTTGACAGGGGAACTTTATTAAATAAAAATAAGTACAATTTAATTAACATTAATTTTATTAAAAGGCTACATGCCTAGATATGGCACCTTATTTCTTTTTGGATTCCTAGTTTATAATTAGGATGCAATTTTTATAGTGGAAACTGGGGGGGAGAGATCTTTATCTTTTTAGAAAGATACCACTTCTTATCCATTCACTGTCAAGAAGAAACTCTGCAACCCACTGTGATTTCTTTTGATTATAACACAGCATTTCTTCTTAATAAGATTCATTGAAAAAATGCATTTTTACATTAGAATAATGTTTCCCATTTACGAAGTGCTAAATACTAGCCATTGTGTTAGGCTGTTTTAGCTAATACTCATAATGAATCTGCAAGCTAGGTTATATTGTCCCAACTTACAAATAAAAAGATTGAGTCCTGGTTCTTAAGCAAGAGCCTGAGTGTCCTTCCTAGTTCATGCCACCTTCCTAGGCAGGAGCAACCTATCTAATCGATGTTCATATTTGAGTAAGTTGCTTGAGATACAGTCTGAGTTTTAAAAATGGTTGGGGGCCAGGGGAGACCTAACTAATGCAGACACCTGTCTATAAGTGACATTACCCTTTTCAAAAATACCTGGATTTCTTTCTTCAGAATCCAGGGACATTTACCTTCACAATTGCAATCACTCCAAAGAGGAGAGAACCTATCCCCACATTGTTTCATCAATAGGAATAGACATTTGACAGGGTTTCCTTTTGATTTCAATCCTTAAATGCTATTTTAAACTCTTTCCAGACATTGAAGCCATGCCTTAGTTCTGTTTGTCTATTTTATTCCCATTTTCTTGTTAAAAGAACCGAAGTATTATAGACAAACTGTTCCAACGGGCTTCACTACATAACATACTGACGGGCCTTTGACCTCACTGAATAATTCCTCCTCTTGGCTTGGAGCCAGGGTTCTTCAGCTCTGGTATTGAAGTACTCTAGGTTTGATGCCATTGCAGAATGTCAGAGTTTTCATTTAATTTAAATTCACACTTAAGGCAGATGAGCCTAGGGTTGGGGAGCTTACAAAATCACCCTTGTCTGGCAAGCAAGCCCTAGCCTAGGCAGGATGGTGATGAATCACCACTGAACACCGTGGTTACACCCATATCTAAATGAGTAGCACATGAAAGTAGATGTTTACATTTGTTAAGTAAAAATGAGTGAGCTTGTGAAAATCATATATTAGGACATACGGGCCTGGCATGCTCCCTGAATCTCCTGCGGGGGGAGGGGGGATCTCATCAACCCCAACAAATGAACTGTTTGCATATCCTGAGTAAATCTATCCATTTACCAAATGTTTATCAAGTGCCTACTTCGGCACAACTGTAAACAAGAAAGCCAAACTCCTTGGCCTCCTGGAGCCTCTACTGTAGTGAGGAAACTATTGCATGTTTTCCCCCCGAAGTAGCTGGATTCACTGGGAAGGGTTTCATCTTGGCCTGGGGAACACATGGATCCTAGGACCTTCGGAGCGCTTCTGTGGTTATCCAAGCTAGAAACCACCAAAGCCGGGAGGAGGAGTAACAAGTGCTGAGCCCCCCAAGGTGACTGACTCCCTGCAACTACCCGCAAGCCCGAAAGGTCTGTAGCTATGTTGCTCTATTTCCAGGTCTGTAGCTATGTTGCTCTGTTTCCATGTTAAAGATCTCTTAGGACGTTGCATAACCTGTGACGCCCAGCAGGTACTGATGTCTCACAACCAGCAAAGTTTAAAGAGTATTTTCCAGAAATGGGGCTGAGAAGAATGGACAGAAGCAAAACTGAAAAGTATTTCACCTTATCTCTTGTGCTATATTTTACCTTATGTCTTGTGCTCTACTCCCTTTACTCTAATTTACATGTAAGCATCTAGTGTGTTTTCACCCAGAAAATGAACCAGGCAATTCCCAAGCATTGTTTTGCTCCTGGATATGTAGCCTCTGGTGCAAAATATTGTAACGGTTTTGGTAACGTGCTGGTGAACCAGGGCTAACATAACCTGAAAATTGTCTCATTAAGGGCTTGACGAAGAGTAAGGGCCACTGTCAAATGGTCAGATTTGCCACATTGTGACTCTCACAGCAGCTGAGTGAGTCAAATGTGAAAACACTGTTTCCAGCAGAAGCTACCCAGAAGCAGCGGTATTAGCTTAGTCCCTGCCTGACGTAGCAGCAGCGCCATGGTATGCAAAGTGCCACAGCTGGGAGCGCAGAAGTGTTGCACAATCCTTTGGGTTCTTGTCTCTCTCCCCACTCCTCCTGCTGTAGAATGCATTTTTCTCCCCAGAATAAGGCCCTGGAGAACCCCTGAGAGTTTACTTGATCCACACATAGGTGAAACTTGATAAAGAGGAAGCGGAGTAGAAGGCTGCATTAGATGCCTTCACCACAGAGCTTGCTATGACAGTTCTTGAAATTTGAGCTTAGGAAACCCCAGTGTAGGGACAGAGCCAGCAGTGCAGTTTCCAGGCTCTCGGCCTCATGTGGAAAGGTGCTGGCTCAGGTAGTAAATGCCATCAACTGATTGGATGGCCATCAGCTGTGGCTAGTTGGCCGTCAGCTGTAACCAGTGAGCCATTGGCCACTAATATAACTGCCGTGGCTACGCTAGCAGAAAATGGGGGCTAGCAAGAAGATGGTGGCTGAGCTAGCAAGAGCGGATTGCAGTTAGCAAGTGAGGTGGGTTGGCAGAGAGAAGTGCCATGTCTTGATCTGCTAATCAAGACAAGTAGCAATGTCTTGATCTGCTAATTTGTCATTATTCCCCCACTTTGCCTGCAGTTAGCAAGTGAGGTGGGACGGCAGGTTGCAGATAGTGTGACTCCTGCTTCCTGTGTCTCCAGCACAGCCGCCAGCGAGAATATGGTGGTGTGACTCCCCTATCCGTGGCTCCATGGCTGTTCCTTTTTGGCCTCACCCTGTCCTGCATTCTTGTGTGGGGAGCGGGAGCAGAGACCCGCATGATACCCACGTGACACCCAGTCTTAGGGGGCTGCTGGCAGGCCTGCATAACCTTTGGCCCAGAGTTAGGTATTATCTGTTATCTTGGTCAGGAAATACACCTGTCGTCTGACCTGGGGATAGAGAAGGATAATACATCTGTCTTCTACAGACTCTGGAAAGACAGTACAGCTGTCGATGCCTCTTGCTCAGAAGACATGAGAAACACAAGAAACCCATGAATTGTCTCCCAACACCCAGAACCCTGCTAATGGGATGGGGCACAATGCAGGTCACAGAATTCCACTCCTAGCCAGAGCTGATGAGACTGGTGATGGGCAGACTCAAGGCTCATCTATTCAGAGATCAGCTAGTGTCCAGGTGTGAGAGGGAAGGCATGTCAGCCAGGTTCTCTCGCTAATGCATGCTGGGAAATAGAGAATTCCCCACAGGAAATGGAAGCTGAAGCAAAAGGATTGCATGAGGAAGGATGTTAAAAAGTTGTGAGTAGCCATGTCATGAAGCAGAAAATGAGAACAACTTAAAACTGCGAGTGGAAAATGAGACTGGGTTGAAGAGGATGCCACCTGTGGCGGAGAGAAGGAAGCTGGTGGAGCACCAGAACATAAAGCAGTCACACAGCTTCTTCCTTTCCTGAGGCGTCTTCTTACTTTTCATCCCCATCTGCTACACACGGCAAAGATGGCCTTCCTTTACCGCAGCACATACACAAGCCATTCCTGCAGAAAATTTGAGTGAGTCTTTTAGTTAACTCTGGTTATAAAGAACAGAAGAGGTGCCGAAAGATACTGTAAAATAGAGAAAATTAGCTAACATTTATTGAGTGCATACTGTATGCCGGGAACTTTTATAGGTAGTTTTATATGCATTATTTTAGTTAATCCTAACAAAAGTTCCTAGAACTAGACTATTCAAATCTCCAAAAGGCATCAAAAGGTTAAGTAATTGCCAAGGATCACATAAATAGTAAATAAGGGAGTCGAGATTCCAAGCCAGCGCTCCTAACTGCTTTGTTATGTTGCCTCCTGCGTAGGTGAATGAGTCAACACTCAAGGTATGTATAAATGAAGTATATTTCAGCTACAGTACTAATAGTTCTTGCAGACTAACCTGCACATTCAATAGCCCTTTATAATGTTTCAGTGGAGATGAAAACACAACATTTGGACCAAAAACTACTCAGAAGTTGGCAATTACCTGTATTAATAATCAGAGAATAAGCCCAAAGAGGCTAAGGAGAGAAACCTAAATATATTTGATTTATTGTCCTACCTGAAACATTTGATCTCAGCAGATGCAGACATTTATGTTATTTTCAAATCCACTACAGAGAGAATTCTGTCTCCCATGTTTCTCTTGTGAGTCCCTGTGGTACCCACAGTGCAAATGACCACTATCCACGTCTCCAAATAAGCAAGAACAACAATGTGGTCAAAGAGAGCCCGTTGTTTTCTACAGACTGGTAAGGCCTGGGCAGGAAGCAGGTCGAGACTGAATAGGAGGGAATGTCAAATCCCCACTATTACACTAAATCCGCTCTACATGGTCCTGTTCTCTTCTAATTAGCCCCTGTCCCAGGCGGCGAATCCTTTCGGTTAATAAATACCCATGGCCTCATCTCCAGGAACAGATACCACAGGAGGCGGGGAGAGCATTGCCAAAGCAGCTTGGCAGAGGATGCATGTCTGTCCATAGACTGCTTTGTACTTAGCATTATGAAAAATTAACAAATCACCAATGAACTACCTCACTTAAGGAGGAGGCAGCGGCTAGCTCTTGATCACACAGCCAGAAAGTGTGGGAACTAGGACTTGAATTCCGGTCTTCAGACTATACAGTTCTTTTCATTAAGCCAAAAGCTATGCTCCTGCTTTCTTGCCCAATCTAAATCTCTGGTGAGTCTGGGCAGAAGCCTAGTTTAGATTAGAACTAGGTTGTATTTCCCTACAAACCTACTCTGTGCATAGGTTCTGAGCTGCCCGCAGGCAAAGTGGGGGAATAATGACAAATTAGCAGATCAAGATCCTTGATCCTATTTTTCTGCTTCCGTTTTGGGTCACTTTTCAGTTAGGAAGAGCTTGGAGTGGGGAGGGAGGAGGAAAGAGGAAGAATAGAGTGGTACAGCAGGAGAACTAGAATGAGATAAAAAATAAAAGCAGTGTCAGTGGTTCTTTAGCTTCCAGCAACTGAGAATTTCTCAAGACGTATCTGGCAGAGCACAATTATTAAACTTCTAAGAGATTTTAAAATAGATATGTCAATATTTTAGAAAACATTTTAATAACATTACAAAAATGTTTAAGGCATTAAAAGAACATATTTAAAAAAACTCTATATACTCATCATCTATTTGCAGTGGATAATTTAAGAATTATTAACATTTTACTATATTGGAAAAAAAATGCCTGTATATAGTTATTTTTGTGTACGTAATTATTCCTTTTCCTCAAAAAAGGTCATTGTCCCCTAGGAAAATGGTTTTTATTTCAGCCTCCATTCCCTGACTCATTCTGAGAGGTCTTCCTAAAACCATGTGGGTCTCCTATGGTTAAGGATGTACATAGTCTTTGATCAGTTGGCTGCAGGGAGTACGCAGGCTCAGAAGCAGAGTCCCATGACTGGGAGGCACGTCCACCTGAGGGGCAAGGGGGAGGGTTGGGGTCTGAAGTTGTCCCTGCTCACAGCCCGCCTTCACTACATCCCCCACCACCTTTCTGTTTGCTGTGGGATGTATCTCAGTTGTTCAGCCCAGGGGCCAGATGAACTTCCCCTGCAGGCTTCAAGAGAATGCATTGTTGTAATGCCATGTTACCAAGTCACTAAAATTTGTCACACTGTGTTCTTCACCTGTAATTCACGTCTGAAAAGAATTAGTTCTTCTCTGGTTGGACTCTGCAGAAAATTCCAATTGTCTAACCTCTGGCCTGTTTGGCACTCTAGCTTGCCCTGGAAACTGCAGAAGACCTCATGGGAAGCAGTGCTTCTTTAGCTCTGGGCTTGGAGTTTAGGAGCATTTCATGTTTTCTAGACTGGAGTCTAGCCTGGCTTTGAATTTCTGAGAGATTCCTTTGCAGCAGGCCCTTTATTAAAATGAAAATACGGATGAAATTTTGAACTTTGTAAGAATGACAACACTAATTAATAATCCCTAGGAGCCGGTGATTGCTTCAAGCTCCTGAAGTAGGAAAGCTGAGTTAAAAGAGAGAGAGAGAGAGAAACCGTTTGTCTTGTAAATTGAATAAACAGCGTTCCCTGGTGATCTGCAGTATCAGAGATAATGTCTACAAAAGTGGAGATAAGCTTCTTTGCACCCAACAAGAATCTTTTTTCTTTTCAAATGAAAATATAAATTTAGGGTTGTTATGTGCAGACTGTCTTGAGCCTGGAAAGAGGGAAGCTGAGGCAATCTTGACACACTCCAAGTTATAAGGGAAGAAAAAACCCTCAATCCTGCTAGTTACCCCAGAGGTGACAGGCACTAACCTTTTCTTATGCTTCTCTGTCTCTTATTCCCTCCTCGCCTACAGCCTTTCCTTCCTTCCTTTGCTCGTTCTTTCCTTCATCAACCAGACTGGCTGAGTTTAAATCCTAAATCTGACCATGTACCACTGTGAAATCTTGAGCAGCTGATTTGAACTCCATGCTGCCTCATCCATAAAACATGGACAGGTGGTATTTCTCTTATAGGGTTATTATGAGGATTGAGTGAGTTAATACACATGAAGTTCTTAGAATCCTCTCCGGCTCGTAGTAAGGTGTAAGTGGGAACATTTTTTCCCCATTCACCATGTTTCCTTCCAGGTAGAGGGAACTCCACTGCTGAGACACTCCTGGCCTCTCTCCACCCTCATTCGTGGGAGTGGCTTGATCCCTTAGAATTAGGGTGAGTAAACCGGCGCATGCTTGTCTCCATTTCTTTTCCTCTCTTCAAAGTGAGCAGTTGCCTCTGCTTTTCCAAGGGTAGCCTCCTATGAGACCGGCTCTGGCCCAGTGCTGTAACGACAGCGTGGTCAGGCTAATTCCGAGTTCACTATTAAGAAAAGCAGCACAGCCCTTGTACCTGCCCGAGCCCTTCCCCTCAAGCAGAGGTCCTGCACCTTGCAGTTCCAAGCTCCCCTCCAGAGCCTGGGACTGGCTGGACATGTCACTGAAGTGCCACCTCATCTGTGGCACTCAAGGTGGGGGCCAGCAGGTGTGTGTTCTTTTCCCTGTTCGACCCCCACCATTAGTACCCAGGGCACTGGCCCACCCCCAGCAGGCGGCCTCCAGGATGGCTATGCCATCTCCTCTGAGACACTTGAGACCATCGCTCCACAGCACCAGCAGGCCCTTTCCATCCTTGTCCTCTGCTGCCTCCGGTTGTGGTGACATCATGCTCTCACAGGTGGGTTTTAAACTGTGTTGGATAAGGGAATGGCATTTCTTGTGCAAAAGGAACTGTCCTCCCTTCACTCAACCCCCTTCCTCCCTGCGGATGGTCTGTGGAAGGCAGGGGCTCTGTTCCAGTGGATTGAGATCACATTCTAGGAATGCAGTGATTACAGCCTAAGAAGTTCAAAAGAGGATGTAGTTGGAAGACATACTGTTCTGCTTATGCGATAACATTCAGAACCCTATACTTAACATCTAGAAAACGATTGAGTGTTTGTGTTTTCTTGCATACTCCGGATGAGACTTGCATATGTGGTCATCATCAATGAAGCACAATAACAGTCTTTGGTAGGGTCATTGGAAGCCGGTACTCAGGCCATACTTCGAGTGATGTCTCCTCAGGAGTGATGCTGTAGCCAGCATTAAATAAATGGAGTTACAGAACTGCAGAGGCAAGAAGACCTGTGTTCTTTCAGTACAAACAGGTTCTGAAGGGCCGTGGCATCATGAATAATAATGCTGTTGCTGTCATGTCCTCACTGTGGGAGACAGGAAATTACCCAGGACCGTCGTCTACTATGTGCCAATAAGGAACATGAATAAAGGTTCCTGGACCTGGACAGGAAGAAATGCTGCCTGGATGGTATGAAAAATCTTCACATGCACTGATGGAGCCATAAACAAATATGTAAGTATATCTTCTTTACTCATTATTTGTTCTAAATCTTGATTGATAAATCACAATACCTCACATGGGCCCATGAGTTTTATAATATATTTTAAATCAAATTGTTTATATAGACAAGGGCCCAACAGAAATATTTCCCAGAGCCTTGCACACCCTTGCACAGGGGTGTCCCTGAAGAAAAGCATTTACCCATAGAAATTTCCCTCATCTCAGCTTTTATCAGTAACAAAGGTGCTACGAGGTGTGATCAAAAGATACAGTGAATGTTTAAATAATAAAAAAAATAGTACAGTAAAAGACACATTGCCATTAATGCCCCTCAAAATACTCCCCCTCACTTCCAACATATGTATCCCATTACTCTTGCCACTTTCTGAAGCAGTTCTGGAACTCCTCTTTCATGAGTATCTTTAGTTACGCTGCCCTGGCTGCCTCAACGTCCTGAATCGATTTAAAACGTTTACCTTTCATGGTCATTTTGACTTTGGAGAAGAGCCAGAAGTCTCACGGTGCCAGATCCGATGAGAAAGGTAGTTGAGGACACACTGTAATGTTTCTATTTGACAGAAATTGCCATGCCAGAGGCAATGTGTGACACGGAGCCTTTCTGTTTTGATCACAAAATATGGTGAATACTGCTGCCAAGTGCCCTCCAGGGATCTTCAATATGGGAAGCGGCGCGTTGAATCTTAGCAGTAGTGTGTGACAAGTTTCAACTTGTTCGATGCAGTCAGTCAGCTACGGTTGAGAGAAGGTGTGTTTTAAAGTGTGCCGTAAATCATCCTCCATCATGACAACGCTCTGTTTCACACATTGCTTCTGGTGTACGGCAGTTTCTGTATTTTGGTCACTATCTGCCACTCTTTTGTCTTATTCCTCAGTTTGTTTGGAATTTAATCAGGAAAGAGAAGTGCTATTTATTCAAACCTTCTCAAAGTCCCTAGTAGTGAGCACTCAGCAAAAGTTAGCTATTATCAATTTTTAAGCACTCAGGTTGCATTTTTTAAATTGAGATATAATTGACATATTAGTTTCAGATGTACGACATAATGAATCAATATTTGTATATACTGGGAAATAATCACCACATTGAATCCACTTAATATCTATTACCATACATAGTTACGTTTTTTTTTCCTTGTGATGAGGACTCTCTAAGATCTACTCTCTTAGCAACTATATGATACAGTATTAACTATAGTCACCATGTTGTACATTACATCTCCAGGACTTACTTATTTTATAACTGAAAGTTTGTACGTTTTGACTACCTTCTCCCATTTTGCCTACCACCACCCCACCCCCCGCTGTGGCAACTACCAATCTGTTCTCCGTATCTGTGAGCTTGGTTATTTGTTTAGATTCCACACATCAGTGAGATCATACAGTATTTGTCTTTCTCTTGATTTATTTCACTTAGCATAGTTCCTCAAAGTCCACCTATCTTGTCACAAATGGCAAGATTTCCTTCTTTTTTATGGCTCAATAGTATTCCATGTTATGTATCTACCACAATTTCTTCATTCATCCATCAAGGGACACTTAGGTTGTTTCCATATCATGGCTATTATAAATAATGCTACAATGAACATGGGGATGCATATATCTTTCTGAATTAACATTTTCATTTTCTTCAGTTAAATACCCAGAAGTGGAATTGCTGGATCATATAGTAGTTCTGTTTTTAATTTTTTGAGTAATCTCCACATTGTTTTCCATAGTGGCTGCACCAATTTACATTCTCACCTAACTTGCACAAGTGTTCTTTTCTCCACATCCTCAACAACACTTGTCATGTCTTGTCTTTTTGATAATAGCCATTCTAACAGGTGCGAGTTGATATCTCAAGGTTTTGATTTGCATTTCCCTGATGATTAGTGATGTTGAGTATCATTTCATGTACCTGTTGGTTGTCCATGTCTTCTTTCTAAAAATGATCATTCAGATCCTCTGCCCATTTTTTAATTGGATTGCTTGTTGTTGAGTTGTTGATATACCAGGGGTGCCAAAAAAATTTATGCAAGTGGACACTTTGGTCAACGTTGCTCAAGCAGCAGTTCACCATAATCAGAAGTGTCTGGATGCTGATGGTAACCATTTTGAGTACCTCTTGTAATTGCAGAAGTCAAACATGACTTGCGTTCATCTTTTGTTATCGGTATATATTGAGTGTTACAATTTTAATAGTCTTTTCCTTTCTTAAAATGTGTATCTTTTTTGGCACCCTCTGTGTGTGTGTTTATTTTGCCTGGGCTCTAGTATCACCATTGAGCTGTGTGTCTCTTTTTATGTCAGTACCATACTTTTTTGATTATAAGAGCTTTGTAACATAGTTTGAAATCAGGGTGCATGATGCCTCCCACTTTGTTCTTCTTTCTCAAGATTGCTGTGGCTACTTGGGGTGTTTTGTGGTTCCATATAAATTTTAGGATTGTTTGTTCACTTTTGTCAAAAATGCCATTGGAGTTTTGATAGGGATTGCATTGAATCTATAGATTGCTTTGGGTATTATGGGCATTTTAACAATATTAATTCTAATCAGTGAGCATGGAATATCTTTCCAGTTTTTTGTCTTTTTCTATTTTGGCATTGTTATATAGTTTTCAGTGTACAGGTCTTTCAACTCCTTGGTTAAATTTATTCCTAGGTATTTTATTGTTTTTGATGCAAATATAAATGGGATTGTTGTCTTAAATTCTTTTTCTGATACCATGTTTCCTTGAAAATAAGACGTAGTGGGACAATCAGCTCTAATGCGCCTTTTGGAGCAAAAATTAATACAACACCTGGTCTTATTTTACTATACTATAAGACTAGGTAAAATATAATATAATATCATATACCATATAATATAATACCACGTCTTACATTAATTTTTGCTCCAAAAGACGCATTAGAGCTGATTGTCCAGCTAGGTCTCATTTTCAGGGAAATATGGAAGTTTGTTAATGTATAGAAACACAACAGTTTATTGCATGTTGATTTTATATCCTGCAACTTTACTGAATTCATTGATTAATTCTAACAGTTTACTGATAGAGTCTTTAGGGTTTTCAGTGTATCATATAAGGTCATCTGCAAAGAGTAACAGTTTTACTTCTTCCTTTCCAATTGGGATGTCTTTTATTTCTTTGTCTTGCTTAATTGCTGTGGCTAGGACTTCCAATATTGCATTGAATAAAAGTGTCTTGTTCCTGATCTTAGAGAAAAAGCGTTCAGATTTTCACAGTTGAGTATGATGTTAGCAGTGGGTTTTTCATATATGACCCTTATTATGTTGAGGTATGTTTCCTCTATGCCCTTTTCATTGAAAGCTTTTTTAAAAATCATAAACGGGTGTTGAATTTTGTAAAATTTTTGGAATCTATAATTATATGATTTTTACCTTGCATATTGTTAATATGCTGTATCATGTTGATCTATTTGTTAATGTTGAATCATCCCTGCATCCCTGAAATATGTCCCACTTGAACATGGTATAAGTTCCATTTTTGTATTATTGAATCTGGTTTACTAATATTTTGTTGAGCATTTTTGCATCTATGTTTATCAGTGATAGTGGCCTGTAATTTTTCTTTTTTTCTGTGGTGTTCTCATCTGGTTTTGGTATCAGAGTAATGCTATCCTCTTAAAATGAGTTTTGAAGTGTTCCCTTCTCTTCTATTTTTTGGAAGAATTTGAGAAGGAATGGTATTAATTCTACCTTGAATTTTTGGTAGCAGCCTAGGAGGCAAGACCCATGAGCCTGTAGTCCCTCTGCAGTATGTGTGCAGTTATCCACTATAGGATGCAACTGGTATTGAGAAATCAAGTTGATGAACTCCTAAGGCTAGGCCAGCAGTGGTCATTTCCCAGGCCTATTGTCTCCCTTGCCCACTAAAGGGAAAAACACTTCCACTATGCTGGGAACTGCTCCTTTAAAGATATCCATAATCCTTTCATCCATTGCCTTGACCAGCAAGCATAAGAGGGGACCAGACCACTGCCTGGAAACTCTCAAAATTTCCTTCTCTTTCTTTCTTTCCAATCAAAAGAATGATTCATTTTAAGCACCAAAGCTGTTTTTTTAAAACACTAAACATTTATGTAAAAAAATCCCAAAGCCTACCTGTTCCTCTTCCCTTCCTAAATAGTTCAGAGCTGAAACCATTAGGTAAGGCAGCGTGAAGAAGGTATGGGTGCTGGGGCAAAGGAAACCACAAGGCTCAGAGTGGGTATCAGCGTCTGAGCAGGCTGAGGAGGCATCTCCATAGAGAGGCTGCTCTGAATGGCATGTTCAGGTCCCATGGAGGGGGTACTGGAACCCAACAAGCGTAGAGAGTGTCCCTGCAGAGAATGGTCAGCAGGGTGATCAGATCCCAAGATGAAGGTATTCATGTGCTGGGGATGGGGACATGTGTGGGGCTGTCTAATGGAAAGCATCAAATCCAAGCTGGGTAAGGATGGCATCCAGGTAAGGACCACCCAGTGCAGAGAACCACAACCTGAGTGAGATGAGTACAGGAGTGTTCATAGTGGTGGTAGAGACAGGAGATCAGTTACATCCAGGGAGACTAATCAAATAAATAAATACATTAATGATTGGCATCCAGATTTGTCAGTGTCAGCAAAGGGAGTTAGAAATGTGGAAAAGAAAACGAGAATAAACCCTGTGGTGTTGATTGGAATTGGATATGTCAGTGTGAAGTCATGGTTTTCAGTGTCCATAGTTAGAGAAATATAGATATAAATGTGTGTGGGTGTGGATGTGTTTACAAACACACATTGCCTAACTCTGTACATTGAGATGCTGAGGAGTAGTGATAATCCTAATACCCAGATCTTGGTCTCTAAAACCCATCTTCCACTAATAGGAACCATACTCAACTGGTGAGACGTCTGATTCCAGGGAGGGAAAAGTACAAGATGAGCCTTATACGAGATCGGACAATTAAGTTTTGCAAACTCATCCTAGAAAAAGTGCTACATAGCTCATTGCTAACTATCCCTATGGTCACCTTTGAAGTAATCCCCTTGGGAAGCCATGCACTGATGTCAGCACCTAGTCCACCCTTCAAAGCAATTTTGCAACTTTTTTTCTGGAATGGCCATCAGAGCTGTCATTGTATTACCCTTGATGTCCTGAATGTCATCAAAATGTCTTCCTTTCAATATTTCCTTTATCTTCGGGTAAAGAAAGAAGTCATTGGGGGCCAGATCAGGTGAGTAGGGAGGGTGTTCCTATACAGTTATTTGTTTACTGGCTAAAAACTCCTTCATAGACAGTTCCCTGTGAGCTGGTGCATTGTCGTGATGCAGGAGCCATGAATTGTTGGTGAAAAGTTCAGGTTGTCTAACTTTTTCACACAGTGTTTTCAGCACTTCCAAATAGTAAACTTGGTTAACTGTTTGTTCAGTTGGTACAAATTCATAATGAATAACCCTCTGATATCAAAAAAGTTTAGCAACTTCATTGCAACAAGTTCACGAAGTTAATTGTCACACCTCGTATACCTTGAGCCCAAAACAAAAGTGATCAGAGAATTATAGAGCCTGGTCACACAGATTCGAAAAGCAGGCCGGAAGGGGCTCTCACTGGCCAAAATGGGATCAATTTGTGTGTCAAAATAAATAATAATCAAGAAAAACTATAACCCATTAAATACGAAATGAGGAATTCATTCAGATATAAATAAATAAATGAAAGTTTGATAAAAACGATACATTTACATAATTTCAAAGTACTTTTCCACAAAAACTTATTAATTGCAAAGGGGGAAATGGTAACATTGCATTCTGGCAGACATCACCTTATTCAAGTTGCCAAATTGAGCAAACATCATCAATAATGAGACAAATTGAAATTCTGTGCCACCTGATAGGAGGCCTTTAGAAGAAATTCTGTGATATTCTCACCAAAGACACATAACATGAACCTAACTATGAATAAACATCAGAAGACCCAAAGTTAAGGAACACTCCAAAGGTAAGTCATCTGTAATCATCACAAGATTCACGGGCAGGAAAGTCAGAGAAAAACTAAGAAACTGTTCCAGACTAAAGGGGACCTCAGAGATATGATAATTAAATGCAATGCATGATTCAGAACTGGACCTTTTTGCCTAAACTACAGTGAGGTCTGAGGCTTTGATGACAGTAATAGATCATTCTCGGGCTTCTCAAGAGGGTGCCTGACAAAGTTGCCACAGCAGCTACATCCTTACATACCCTGCGAGGTTTGAGTCTCAAAAATGAGTCACTTCCCTGACAGTCCAGAGATTCAATATTATTACAACCACTTTGGTTATACCAATCAATCTTCCAGTCACTGTGACCAAAAAGAAGTGGTGCTGTTTTTGGTCAGGCCTGAGTCACATATTTGAGCACAATGCCTACTCCTACAGCCTTGGATGGAGTCCCACAGACCTGTGCACTGAGAGTGGGGAAGGGGTAGGTCCCAGTGAACAATAGGGGTTACTACAAGAAAGAAGAGGAAATGAATGCTGGGAAGGCAAATGTCCTCAAATGTATGTCCACTGCTAGATGGTCCTAAAAACCTATAAAACTTCTGAAACTATGAATTATCTTTCACCATGGTACAGCTTTGTAAAATCTGTGATTTTAATAAGCTCATGGCCATTTGGCAATAGAAAATAATTCCTTCTATTGTCAGTTTCTCAACATTTCTATCCAATTTGAATCTAAATCCTGGCTTAGTCTTGAATTAGTAAGATATACCCTTGGTTTTCCCAAACGAGTTCAATCCTGTTGTTCATATGACTTTTCATGTCTGCAAGGAAGCCTGGTCTGATCAGGAGTCCAACCAGTTTGGTCTCTCAGAGCCCTTAGAAAATCAAAAAGTCTCTATGGTTGAGTAAGACCATCAGTAAATCACTTTAATCAGTATCGTAGCCTCTGATTATATTTGAATTAACTCAGTCTCTATAGCCCGCTTCAAGTTTCCCCATAAATTTCTCAAACCCTACACTGATAGAGGGATAGACTCTATTTGCCTATGAATGCTTAATAAAAAATATAAACTATTTTCCTAAAGTCTGGGGCTTTAGTCTATTCACTGTTGAATATTGTCGTTCAAGATTTCATGAGTTCAGGCCTACACTACCATGTTTCCCCCAAAATAAGACCTAGTTGGACCATCAGCTTTAATGCATCTTTTGGAGCAAAAATTAATATAAGACCTGGTCTTATGTATTATATAAGACCAGGTATTATATTACATTATATTGTATTATATTATATTATACCCACTCTAATATAAGACTGGGTCTTATATTAATTTTTGCTCCAAAAGACGCATTTGAGCTGATAGTCTGGCTAGGTCTTATTTTCGGGGAAACATGGTAATGCAATAATGTCATACCAGATTTCCCCATCCCCACTCCCTCTCATTTCTGGTAAATAGATGAATTATCTGGCATCATGGGGAAGTCTGGAGGGACAGCTTTTTCCCAGATAGAAGTGCTGGCAAAAGCCATTGTTAGTTAGTTAAGCCCTATCCCCACCCAGCGTGTACGTGCAGGCAGCCACCATATTTGAGTCTTCATCAACCTGGCTAACACAGGTCACCATGCCTTGGTGATTCCCGGAGACTCCACCTCATGGGTCTGGATGGTTTGTAGACCCATCCAAAGCACTTCTACTGGTTTTCCATACAAATAGCCAGCCTTGTCTCATGCTTCCAACTTTCCTAAAAGGCTCACAAACCCCTAACAAGCAGCATCTGGCCACAGTATATCCCATATCTCTTGCTAAGCAGCCCCAAGTGATTAGGCACTAGTGATAGCTTAGTTTGAAGCTTAGCCTCTATCAGGCACCTCCAAGCCCAACAGAAGTGGCAACCATCTGCTGATCATTGTAGCTCGTACCAAGTGACCCTGGGCAGGGCACTGGCAACAGCTGACCTTGGCCTGCACCAGAGAACCTCCCAAGAGGACTGAGAATTACACATCCAGTGGCAGCTACAGACCACACCAGAGTACTACCCAACCACCTCCACAAATGACACACGCAAAGGGCAGACTCAACAGGCACCAGAGTCCCACTAAAGTGAATCCTGCTCCATAGGGTCAGCCCCTGTGCAACACCTCCTCCGCTGTAGAGCTGCTATGAAAAACAGTATGGAGTCATCGCCAGTCCTCACAACCAATTAGCTGTGGGTCAGTCCCTCCTATTGATGAGCCAACAGCAATCAAGGCTCAACTACAATAGGAGTGCACACAAAACACACAAAAGGGACACACCTGGAGTACTCAGCTCAGGTGACCAGGGAGCCTGCACCATTGGGACCCGCAGGACACCTACTACATAAGGCCAGTCTACAAAGACCAGGAGACATAGCAGCTGTACCTAATACATAGAAACAAATATAAAGAGACAACCAAAATGAGGAGACAAATAAATGTGGGCCAAATGAAAGAACACAACAAAGCTCTAGAAAAAGAACTAAACAAAATGGAGACAAGCAATTTACTAGACACAGAGTTCCAAACATTGTTTGTAAGGATGCTCAATGATCTCAGGGAGAACTTCAACAAAGAGATAGGAAACATAAAAATGGAGATAGAACTGTCATCATGTACCAAAATTAACTCAAAATGGATCAAAGACCCAAACATAAGACCTGAAACAATAAACTGCATAGAAGAAAGCATAAGTACTAAACTTATGGACCTTGGGTTCAAAGAGGATTTTATGAATTTGACCTCAAAGGCAAGGGAAGTAAAAGCTAACATAAATCAATGGGACTATATTAAACTAAAATGCTTCTGCATAACAAAAGAAACCATCAACAAAACAAAGAAGCAACTAACTAGATGAGAGTAGATATTTGCAAACAATGCCTCCGATAAAGGGCTAATATCCAAAATATATAAAGAACTCATACACCTCAACAACAATAAGACAGAAATAGGCAGAGGACATAAATAGAAACTTCTCCCAACAAGACATACAAATGTCCAATGGATTTATGAAAACATACTCAACATCACTAGCTATTAGGGAAATGAAGATCAAAATCACAATGAGATATCACCTTACACCTGTTAAAATGGTTATCACCAATAAGACAAATAATAACAAGTGTTGGAGAGGCTGTGGAGAAAAAGGAACCTTCATGCACTGTTGGTGGAGATGTAAATTGGTAGAGCTGCTATGAAAAACAGTATGGAGAGCCCTCAAAAAATTAAGAATAGAATTACCATGTGACCCAGCAATTCCTCTCCTGGGTATCTACCCCAAAAATCTGAAAACATTTATCTGTAAAGATATATGGACTTCAATGTTCATTGCAGCATTATTTTTGGTGGCCAAGACATGAATCAACCAAAGTGTCTTCGATAGCTTATTGGATAAGGAAGATGTGGTATAGCTATACAATGGAATACTACACTGCCATAAGAAAAGATGAAATACTGCCATTTGCGACAACATGGATAGATCTTGAGATTATTATGCTAAATGAAATAAGTCAGACAGAAAACGTGAAGAACCATATGACTTCATTCATATGTGGGATATAAAACTGAAGGCAACAAAGGAACAAGATAAGCAAATAAACAAAAACTTACAGACACAGACAACAGTTTAGTGGTTACCAGAGGGTAAGCGGGGAGTGGGTACAGTAGAAGAAGGTAAAGAGGGTCAAATATATGGTGATGGAAGGAGAACTGACTCTGGGTGGTGAACACAATGCAGTATATAGATGATGTATTACAGAATTGTACACTTGAAACCTATGTAGGTTTGCTGACCATTGTTACTACTAATTGTTACCCAGTTACTACTGTTTTCAGAAAACCTCCTTGCCCACATCAGATACTATGTGCCATTTTCTATCTTTCTAGTTTAAATATTTGCAATGATTTTAGTCACAATTAATTACTAATACAGAATTGTAGGTATTTAGTGATGTTTTAAATCCTTAGAAATAGTTTCAGCTCAGTGCCCAGTGTTTCTCTGACAATTTGCGCATGCATCATTAAATCTTCTATGTAGCATTCTGCCTCCCCTGAAACAACAAAGTTGAAAATATTTAATTTAGTCTTTCAAAACATGTTTCAAGGGGTTTCTGGGAGATAGATTGATAATTAGAATAGATGGGTCACTACCAACATTTCAACACTGATCACAGGTAACTGTTCATAGGTTTATTCCCCCAGCCTAATCCAATCCTCCAGTTTCATTCCCTAGGTAATTTGACCCAGGGTCTATCAGAAATCAGAGAACATGAGTGCTTGAAACAGTTTTAGAGATCATGTGAGATACTTCATGATTGGTGGTTTGGATTCTTCTGAAAATTTAAGGAAATTTATGAGCGTACTCCCTGAGAATGTGCACATTAAAACATATGCAGAACTCCTCTAATCCCCAGAAAGGAATCTTGGCCTTGGAGGGTCACTGAGATAAAGTGACTTACTCAAGACCATAGAACAGTTGATGGAGTTAGAGTTTAAGCCTGAAGTATAAGGGGGTCCTGGCTACCCCCGAGTTTATTATGTAAGGCCCTGCTGCTATGCACAGTTTGGGGGTGCTTAAAGAGAATATATCATCTAATGGACCAAACCGTCATAAAGTTATTCCCCATTCAAATATTCTTCTCCAGTTAGTGGAGCTTCTATCAATTATAATACATCAATGTCTTTGTTTTTTGGACTCAAGCATTATCGGTTGTTTAGAATATCCAAGAATGCACAGTTAATACAATGCACATTGACTGCAAAGTGAAAATGAAAATCTTATGAAGGATGCAGGATTTCATGAGGTTGATTACAGTGATGTCAGAGAATTGCTCAAAATTGCACATGCTAAGCCTTTGATAAAGGAGGCACTAGAGTGGAGTTAAGCTAACTGACAGCTGCGGGGAGAAAAGGACGTGGAGGCTGCCTGGCTAAGCACCCCAAAAGAGAACATTTGAATATGAAAAGGTTTAAAAGGATCCCCTGGGGAGACCATTGTTGCTGAATGATCCTTTTTATGGCCATGTTGTGAAAAATCAAGCATCAAATGAAATATGGTATACGCTAAAGTACAATTTTTTTGGAAAGTTACACCAAAATTTGCGGTTTTTAATTTCATGAACTCCTATGGAGCTTTTGTTTTTATCATTTACTATAAAATTTTGGTTTCTGTTTTAAGTAAGCTCATTTTAAATTGCTGCCTTTTTCTTTTACCCATTATCTTTAGATAATGACTATGTCCTGTAGTTCATTCTAGCTTCAATAAGGACAGACTTCTTTTATGTGTTGATCTTTAATTACATCTTTCTGATTCGAAATCATAAAGTTCCTGAGGACTGCTATTTTGCAAATTTCCCTCCAGGATTTTTTGAATCAGGTTCACAGATATGGAGTGTCAATGATGACATCTGGGGAATAAAATTGTTGTGCTACAAATTAAGCAAATTTTGATTAACTGGGAAGAACTTTTCTGAAATTCTATGTGCAGTGTAACTCAATATTGTTATGAAAAACGAGAGTGTCATTGAAACCAACCGGCGAGGACGTGAAATAGATGAATTCTGGGTTATTTATTGAATGCCTCTCATAGATAGAATTTTGTAAAGTTTTATGTGGTTTGAATAATTTGTAACTATGTATGCTTTTGTTCTCAGACATTTTAATCATTATTGACACTACAGTGTAAAACATCCTCCAAGACATTTTTATTCTGTTTGGCAATCTAAGAGTGAATTATAAAATTAACCTTTATAACTAGATTGCTTGGGTTTATACAGCAGAATGGAATTACTGTTAATTTGAACTGTTGATCAATTTCTTATTGGGACTTTTATAATGACAGTCAAATTCAGGGACGCATTTTTAGGCATCTCTCTTGCTTAGCTAGCTGTTTAACATCTTCAGTTTTTGCCCCAACATTTTTAAAGCTCAGTAACAATGGTAACATAGGGCCATTGGTAGGGTGACCATATACTTTATCATCCAAAGTGGGGCAGTGTTGACAAGGATACTTTTAGTAAGTACACCGGGACAACAGTTGTAAACAGCGATTATTCCAGTACATAAGAACGTATGGCCACTGCACGTACTGATGGCCTGTTCGTTATTGTTGCTCAGGAGTTAGGGACCCTGCCTCTCATTATTTACAAAGTCCCCAGTGCACATTCAAACCCCTCCACCTGAGATCTAGTTTCTGACTCATCAGCACACTGTCCATCTGAAGGCAGCTTTCCCAGGAGGCCAGCACACCCAGGAGGAAGCAAACTCTGCTGTTAGAGGGTCAGACGGGTCCTAGCCCTCAGGACACTAACGTCTACTTACTTCCTTGTCCTTGTTGGTTGAATTCTCTTTAAGAGGTCAAGGCTGAATGACATTCCAAGGATGAAAATGGGGTAAATCCCATTTAAGCACGAAACACCAGAGTGTGTGTGTGTGTGTGTGTGTGTGTGTGTGTGTGTGTGAGAGAGAGAGAGAGAGAGAGAGGGAGAGAGAGCGAGAGATGACAAAATGGGGAATTACAATGAACTCTTGTCCTGAGTTCTGTCCTTTCACTAACGGTGTGATCTTTAACCTCTTCGAACCCCAGTTCTGCATATATAAAACGGAGATGATACTAATCTCTACCTAATTGTGGTTGTTATAAGGCCTGAAAGCCTGCTTATTGTTCACTGCATCTAGTCTTCCCTTCTTTTTTAGTAATAGAATTCTTCAGGTTGTTTTTTGTTTGTTTGTTTGTTTGCTTTTTGCAAAAAATGTGGCATTTATTTGCATGACAAATTGCTAACATCTTTAGTCATATATGAGCTCTTAGAAACCAGTAACCAAGACACTAACATTCTAATGGAAATGAAAAAACAAGAAAATGAATCCTCCACGTTTTAACTGGGCACGTATTCTCCAAAGTAGCCATTGTACCTAGCAGCTTCTCTTGTAGCTCTGGTAACGGTGATGTACGTACCTTCTGATGATGTCTTCACATGGAAGCTGCCCCCCTTCCCCCACCCCATTTCTACTGGCTTGGAAATGGCAACAACTGGAACAGGCAGCCTGGATCCACAGAGAGAAGGTACACCTACCGCCTGACAGAGACACTTCTGTAGTAACTCATGAGAGAAAAATCAGTTTATCTTATTTAAGCCCCTGTACTTGGGGACCTCATAACCACAGACATAACTCATACAGGCAGCAATGGGGGATTAGAAAGCTCAATAGACTTAGAGTCAAAAGGTGTATGTTCTAGTTCTGCTCTGCTGCTTGCATGTCCGTGGGCATCTCTGAACTGCACTTTTCTCATCTTGAAATAAAAGTAGAAATGATAGGTGACTATTAAATAATAAACACATACACCATGCTGTTATTACTTTTCTTTCTGAACCAGAGTTCATCTCCAGGAACTCATTTATTCGTTTGCAAACATTTCAGGAACCGGGCACTATTGAAGGCCTGGGTTATCTCTAGCATAACATGAGGTACTGAAAGTCTCCAGTCCTCACGTGGACAGAGAGTCACAAGACCAACAAGAAATACTCTGTAGTGATGCACATTACAGTGAATATGCAATAAGGTGATGGTTTAGAGATTGAGTGGGGAGCCATTGTGGGACATGGTCAGGAGAGAACGCTCTGACATTTCTGTTGAGATTTAATGGCAACATGAACCAGTGTGTGAAGATTTGTGGGGAGAGGATTCTGGATGGAGGGAACACTTAGGGCAAAGAACCATGGTGAGAAGAGCGTAACTTATTCATACTGGAAAGAAAGCCAGTGTGGCTGGAGTAGAGTGAGACAAATGGAGGATAGTAAGAGATCAAATCAGAGGTAGAAGAGGTCAGATCATGTGTCCATGTAGTTCCTGGAATTAATTCTAAGCCCAGTGAGAAGTCTTTGGAGGGTTTTAAGTAGGGATTATACAAAGTTAGAACGCCAGTACACACCTCCTCAGATGCCAGTGCTTTACCTAAATGTAGGCAGCTCATGTGAAAACATAACCAATTTTCCAAGTCAAGTAGCTTCTTAAAATAGAAGAATGGTTCTATCTACCAGTCATCTGAGAACACATGCGGCACTACCAGGAGAAATGTTTAAACCCAAGGCAGGCCCCATTGCTAAGTCTTTTATCGTCTTTATTTTAGGAGGTCAGTAGCTTGGAAATTGATGTCAGAAACGCATAGCTTTGAATCCCAGCTCCTTTACCTCTAGATGTCTGACCTTAGATAAGACATCCCACCTCTTGGAGTTTCATTTATCCTCATCCATAAAATGCAGAAAATAACATCCATCTCAGCAATGTTATCATAAGGCTTCAGTGAGATATTACATATATATGTAAAATTCCTAACACGTTGTAAGTACTCAATAAAAAGTGATATATATTTAGTTTTTGTACAATCCTAGAATTCATTGAAAAATCATTAGGCTGGTCCATCGCTCCATAGAAGTGCTGAGGTAGGGACTGAAGGCTTCGGGACTTCCCCTAATCTCTACCCCACAACCCAAAGGCCTGTTAAAATCGTCTCATGGTTCCCCATGAGCCCACCTTCCCCTCAGGGCCCACATGGACTGCCCCCAACTCTGACACTCTCTGCCCGGCGACTGCTCTCAGCGAGCTTTTGTTTCAGGACATTCCATGTGGTTGAGTATTGTTTCTTCCATTCAGTTAAGAACTCCTTGAGAAAAGGGACCACTTACCATTCTTCATCTGTTTTTTCCAAGGTAATTTCATTTAGTGAAGGTGTGTAACAAATACACGCTTGATGAATGACAGAATGAACAAAGACATGAAGAGCATTTAGTTGATCACCTCTGTCTCCCTATATCCCATTTACTGCATGTCTTCCATTTGCCCTGGAATCCATTGTCCACCCTTCTCCATCCTGCTCTGCTCTGAAAGGCTAAATCAGGGGGCTCCCTTGCCATCTGGCTTTTGACAAATTTGGCCAATGAGAGGCACTGGCAGGAGAATGGAGGGTGGGCAGACAATGAGGTCTGGGCTAGGACGTGCTCTGTATACAGCTGCCCTTTCTGGGTTTCTATAACTGCTCCATCCCGCTAAGGCCTAGAGGTGGTGACTCCCTGCTGTTGCTAGCCCTGGGAATTTCCTTACTAATTCCCAACACTCTTCCCACTCCACTGTAATTAGTTTGTTTGTTTGTTTGTTTGTTTCAGGTGTACAAAGCAACGTAAAAGATAGACATTTACACCCCTCACACAGTGGTAACCTCCCTTCCCCAAGCTACGACCCCTCTGACATCTTATATAACTGTTACAATACCGTTGACTGTATCTCCTATGCTGTACTCTGCATCCCGTGACTACATAATACATATATGTAATTATTGTTGACATACAATATTATTCTACTTCAGCTTCAGTTGTACAGCACATTGGTCAGGCATCTATACAGTCTATGAATTGATCCCCTTGAAAAGTGCAGTGCCCATCTGGCACCCTACATAATTTTTACAACACTGTTAATTATATTCCACGTTCTGTATTTCATATCCCCATGACTATATTGTGTTTACTAATTTGCACTTTCTAACCCCTTCCCTTTCTCCCCCATCCCCTCACCCATCCCATCTAGCAACCAACAGGTTTTTTTTCTATATCTCTGAGTCTATTTCTATTTTATTTGCTCATTTATTCACTTTTAAAACTCACCTCAATTTACCCAGTTTGGATCTGCCATTTCCTTCCAAGAGCATACCTACATCACTTATATATCATGTCAGGTAGATCAAAATGCATCTTCCTATAGATTAGGACTTGGACTCATTATTTGTTCTAGAGAACAGTTTCCACCACTTCTCTTAGTAAATTTCCATTGTTTTACAAGTGTGCCAAGTTGCTTTGAGCTTGCTATGACTTGGGCAAACAAATTAGGATAAAGCTGTCCATTGTCTTGAAGAACTTAGCAACTTGTTCATAGAGCTTGCAGAACTTAGCAGACATGAACTATTGCTGACAGTTAAATGTTTTTAAGAAGAGTAAAATAAAATGTCACTTCATGAAAGAAACTAAAAATATTTTAAGCGTACATTGTGCATGTGTTTTTTTCCTACTCTGAGTTGCCAGCTGTGGGTATTGAAAACTATTCAGAAGGTTTGGTCTGTCAGTTTAGCTGGTGGATGGCAAAAGAAATTCTAGGGAAAAAATATTCAAGGCATTCACTCCGTTGTCTCCTGTTTAAGTGTGAGTTGTAGAATGTTGGATCCAAAAATAATCTGAATTGGCACAGTCAAGGCCATTTGGTAGGTTCCAGGGAGAACAGGTTACCTGTGGAATGGTGTCCCCAGACCATCTCTCTCCTGGCTCTCAGGCCACCATCTTCATTACTCTTGCAACAGATTCTCATGAAGACAAGATTTTCTCTGTCAAATACAATCTTAGAAATGGCCAAGGTAAGTTCTTTTTTTCTATAGAAAACAGCACTAAAATATTTTTCACTTGCAACATTGACATGTCCAAAGAAGAAAAGAATTTAGGTCGGCAAGAGCCTCTGATCTATAGACAGAACTGGGTCCTCTCAGGTACGTAGGAACCCAAGTAGTTTCCAGAAATTCCTGGAAAGGAATGTTTGCATGTACCCCCAGTAACATATTGCCGATGTGATGACCTTCACTGGCAAGGTGCTTGTCCTTGTGTCTAAACCAAACTTGTTTTGTCTTGTACAATTCTCTGGAGAAATTGAGACCAGCTGTTCAGCTTCTGTAAGCAAATCAACTTTTATAGCACTTTAGGTTAGCAATACAAAAGCCCTTAAAAGTTCCTTCCTGCTTTGTTTCATACCTCTATTCATAGCATGGGAAATATAAGATATTGGCAAATGAGTGTTATTCTGAAGGGACTATGTGCTAGTTGTCAGTTTACCGCCCATTAGAAAGATCCTGGCTAAAAGTGAAGCCAAGTCCTAGGAAAGCGATGCTTAGGCGTTTCTCATCAGGAAAGAGAAACAGATACCCGATGACAAAGGTATTATCATTGTTATTGCTCTCACAATTGTTGTGGACATTTGAGTAGAAGTTTGATTTGGTAGGGCCTCTTAGAGTTATATGTTACAAGTGGTTCCATCCGGGGAGTTCAGAAAAGAACATATTGAGGGCCTCCCCTTGGATATTCTGGTTAGTAAGTCTGGTGTAGGGCCCAGGAATCTTTAGTTTAAAGAAATTCGTCAAGTGGTTCTAAAGTTCAGCCAGCTCCAAGCACCACTCATCTGGGCCAACTTCATTGTCCAGTAGAAAAGAGCCTCTGTGGTTCCCTGTGGACACAGCAGTGCCACTGAGTTCCCAAGGCCATTCATTCCAGTAGTGGCAAGTGCAGGTACAGTTACATCCCATTATTAGAATGCTAAAATCGGTCCCTTTGGACTTCCCCACTTTGATCTTAAGTCTGTCCTCAGGAGCAACACAGGACCAATTTCCTCCATCTTTTTCCCTTAGTCATTTCTGTTTGTGGCTGGAGGGAGGGAGGAGAGAAAGCTTCTCAGCAGTTTCCTCATTTTTATGTGGTAGAGTTTCTGGACATTGCCCAGGATGGTTAAAGTGTTTGAAGTATGGTTCCCTGGAGGCCATGTTTGTGGGTTGGGACTGTAAGATAAGTTACTTGGGTAATAATCCTAGTTACAGCCTCACCTCCGGATGGCCTGTGTTCCTTAATTCCTTCTTCTCCCCTCCAGCTTCTGGAACCACACTGTTCCTCTTTGAACATCAGCACCAATAGTCCCACCTTCTCCAGGACACACATTTGATTAGATTTATTGTGCCATGGGAAAGGGGAGTCAAGTACTATAACAGAAAAGCATTCAGCAAATGTGTGAAAGGCCAGATAAGGTCAAAGAGAAGCAGGGAAATGTCACACTTAACTGTGGCACACAATATGTTCACCAGAGGTGTTTATACTAAAGGGAAAATAAAATTATGATGGCATGTAGACAGAGAACCCTCAATGTAAGCTAATGAATGCATTCATGCTGGATCATATGCCTGAATCCAACAGCACATTATAAAATATCTCCTACACATTGTGAAGGGACAGAGTTGTCAGACCAGGTTTATAAGTTTTCACCAACAGATACATGCTACTTCTAGCTGGTAACTGTACTAACATAATAAAGCTGATTAGCATTGCTTTTTAACTAAGTGGGAACAGTCCAAAGGTGTATGGTGGAGAGACAGAGATGTATGTAGAACTGAGTTGAGTTATTGAGACAAATGGAGATTGATGGAAGGCACACTCAAACTGGATTTTATCGCAAGTACTGGATGGTTCTATGGACTTGGGCTAAATAACGTTAAGGAAAAATGCGGTCTCAACATCCCAGTATGTGTGCACGTGTGTCAGCATGCGCGCGCGCGCGCACACACACACACACACACGCTATCTTGTTTTAGATTAAGAAGGAAGTATTTCTGCACACATGGCAGTTAATCTAGTTATATAGAAATTGTAAAAACCAGGATAACTATTAAGCGCAGTGCTGCCTGTTACAGAAGAGAGAACAAAGAGATCTGAAGAGGCCAGACAGGCTGCTACACCTTTGTATAGACTGAATGGTTGTACACCCCCCACCTCCAAATTCATATGTTGAAACCTAATTTTCAGTGTGATGGTACTTGGAGGGGAGACATTTGGTGCTGAGGTCATGAGGTTGAAGCCCTCAGGAGGGCATTAGTGCTTTTATATAAGACCCCACAGAGCCCCCCCTTCTCCTTCTGCCACGTGAGGACACAGCAACCACATAGCTGTCTCTGCAACTAGACACTGAATCTGCCAGTGCCCTGATCTCAGACTTCCCACGTTTCAGAACTGTGAGAAATAAAGTTCCACTGTTTAGAAGCCACCCAGTCTATGGTGTTGTTATAGCAGCCCAAACAGACTAAAATAACCTGGTTTTAAAATACAGCTCCGTAGCCAGTGCCCTCAGGTAATATAAAAAGACACAGGTTGGTGCTTTGCTTTGGCTACTTACAGGACAGCGTAAGTCTACAGTGGTTGTTCAGCATATAATCATAGAATAACTAAATGTAATCTGTGACATGTTTCCAAAAGCAGCAGAAATGGGAGCAGCTGTCGCACTCTTATTAATACGTGATGTACGTTGAGGTGTGTAGGTACATATTAAGGAACAGGGACATGTCACCATAAGGCAGGGAAACAGGTGGCATGCTCCTTTGAATGTGTTTTCCTGTCAACTTTGGTGGAACAAATGCCCCTGCTATACTTAAATTTGTAAACTATATATTTATTTTTTAAAGTAAGAATGTCTACCACATAAAGAAAAAAATTTAATAGCAGTTCAGTGTTTCTTAAAAGTGATTTATCTCTTGTGCAGTACTTTCGGAGCCAAGTAACCAATTTTGTTTGGAAATTGAAAAATGGCAGAGGATTATTTTTAAAGCAATTTTTGTGCTCATGCCTTGTAACCTCTGAAGACGCCAGGGCTATGATGACATACATAGGCAGCAACAAAATTGTCAACGTCTATATTTATTCCTTGAAGAGGACTATCTAATCAGACATTAGATGATGCCTTTATGACCACAATTCTCAAATGGAAGTGATTATTTCATTTTACTACTTTTAGAAATAGGATTTACAGCTCCCTTCTGCTCATTGTTCCTATGTCTATTTTGTCTGTTGTGTTGCCTTTTAAAGGCTATATTTTAAAAATGTCTTTTCACTTAATGTAAAATCAGAAAAAGAAATTGGCAAGCTGGTAGAAATCATTTGTGGTAGAAAGCCCATTCAGATAGCCTCTATGGCAGATACATGACTGCTGTTTCTCCTGGACCTGGATATACTTTCTTCATCTCTATGGCCTGTGGCCACCTGCCTTAGGGAGGTCCAGAGAGAAACCTGGACGTCACGACCCAGAGCTTGGAGCAGAAGGAGCAGACTTCTGGGCTTCTGTGATATTCCACTTCGCCTTCTGAGGTCCAACGTCTATCATGGTAGCTGGGCCTGAGAATAATTTAGACTGTGAAGCCTCCTTCCAAATGGGTTCCCTTTAGTCTTCACTTCTCAACATCTAAGGGGAAGCAGCACTCTGACCCATTTCAATACTTATTTAAAAACAGCCAATGACTTGTCATGGCTGCCAGAATAAAGTTCATCCCTGAGACTGCACTTTGTGGTTCTCCCCAGTTTGAACATGACTTTCCACTCTGTCCCTATACTGCTCCTGAAGTGTGCTATATATTTCATTAAATAGGAAATATACCATATTTTCCCTTCATGACATCTCCGTCTTTTCCCGTGCAGTCCCCTCTGGCAAGAATGAACTTCCCGTGCTCACTTAACATCTTACATATTCTCCTATTTCGGTGTAGCCTCTACCTCCTCTATAAAAGCTTCCCTGATGCTTCCAAATAGAAACAATGTCTCAGCTCTCAGGTTCAATAAAGGCTTTGTGTCAGCATCTTCAATGGAAATTGTATTGCTTATCTAGATCCACACCTGTCTTCTCCCTAGATGAGAAGTATCTTGAGGGCAGTTACCGCAACTCTTATTCCCTCATGTCTTACACCACAGGGCACAGGCCAGGCACAGAGCAGTTGCTCCAGAATGGTTGGCTCAGTCTGCTGTCTTCATAAAGCTCTCGTTCCCAGTTTGGGGAATTTGCTAATAAGGAGTTTTATCCCAGGGAGAGCTAGGGGGTGAGGACTGCTCTTATTTAGATGAGTTCACTGTCAATGCTATAACAGAAGCTCACCTCCAGGAGGCGCCCATTTGTCAGCAGCCACACAACCTTGATGCAATCACAAACACACTCCTATTGTTTCCTTAGGAAAGGCTCATCTTCCCTGAGGTGGCGGTTCTCTGGACCTAAACAGCACACAAGGTCTCTAGGCCTTCTTGACCTAGCTCTACTAGCATGATGAAAGGCCATCACAACTCAAAGGAAATGAAGCAGCAGCAGCAATGGCAAACTTCCCTGTTTGGGATCCTTTCCAGCAAGAAAGCATGGGTTCATTTTGAATTGGTCGCTCCCTTTGTGCAGCCATCAGTAGATCTGTGTGCAGTTCTGCTGCTTTCCCCCTGTTCCACTATGTCCTGAATCGGTACCCCTCTAACTCATTCACCTGGGGTGCCACCAATGCCTTTCAAAACCCACCCCCATATGATCCTTTACCGAAATTATGGTTTCTGGCAATTGAACATCTTTAATCCCTTTTCCAAGGGCCAATTTCCACTGAGCTGTGAAACAGCATCAAGATAGTAAAATAGAGCTGGAGATATTTTATTGGGAAAAGAAAACGCCACCAATTGAAATCTGCATTTTTACTTTTTTATATTCACCTCCTTTGCATTAAATTGTTCCTACACTAATGAAAAAATTGAGGACCTACTATGTAACTGACATTTTCTCAGCACGTGAGATACACAGTGAGGAGACAGGAAGAGACAAACATCCCTGCCCTCGTGACAAGGTGTGGGGGAGGCAGACAATAAAAAATAAACATAGTAAATAAGTAAATTATATCGTGTGCTATGGACAAAAGAATAGACCAAGAACTGGGGGCATTGGGACGTCTGCGACAGAGTATGCAGGTCACGGTGGCTCAGATGATATTTGAGCAAATTTGGTGGAGGTGAAGCGTGAGTGCAGTAGTCACTGGGCAGGAAGAGCAATGCAAGCAGAAGGAACAGAGAGCCAAGTCCTCAGGCGGGAAAGTCCCTGGGTGTTTGAGGACCAGCAGGAAGGCCGTGTGGCTGGAGAGCAGTGAGAGGGAGAGAGGAAGAGGGAGTCTGCCAGTGATCATGGAAATACTGCCTTATAAGCTGTTGTAAAGACTTGGAGATTATTTTTGTTTTGTCAGAGTGAAAAAACAGTTTCCACTGCTGTAATAGATAAGGAGTGCTTTGAGGTGGCCTGCCCTAACTGAACACATGACATCCGTCTTCACTCACTTTAAAGACTGTCATGTAGAAAAATCAATACTGCAAACACACTGTGCTCTAGCCAAACACACAGGTGTTCTTAGGTAACCCCAGAGGGCAGACCCAGGAAAGAAGAATGAAAGTTGTTGGAGGTGGGGAGAGGTTTGGGATTCAAACAAAACGTTTATTAAGCACCCCTCTGTGGAAGAAGGGCTTTCAAGCAGAGAGAGCTGTTTGACAATAGGCATCAGACAGAAAAAGGTACAATCGTAAAATGGCTACCTAAGTGCTGAGGAGGATATGGGAAGGGGGTCACGAAGAAGAGCATTTGTGGCTTCATGTATCTCTGTGCTGAAAGCTCCATCTAGGAAATAAAAAAAGCAAACTGTAAAGAAAACAAATTCATGCCTGCCATTCTAGGCACCACAGAAAGCTACTTGGATAAAAGTCATGGCTGCAGTATCATGGTGGAAACCAATACGTTGACAAGGTTGAAGACGTAGTCTGTAAATCAAGAAGTTATGGCTATTCACAGAAATCCTGAAGCTGATAGTGAGGTGACATGGAGAAATGACATATGACTAAGGATAGAAGGAGGGGAAAACACAGATGATAGCTAACTTGCCTCGTTCCATCAGTTAGAAAAAACAATGTTTGCTTAGCGTATTACGCTTGATAAACTTACCAGAAATTCAGAGAAGGATGAGGCCCTTATTTTCATGTGTTGCTGGGAAACTGTTATTTTATCCTTACTTTCATGGGTGGATTTTTAAGGAGCAGACGGGGGGGCAGAGGGGGTGAATAAAGGATACAAAACCAATTTTGGTTACTCCTTCCCACAGCAAATAGCACAGGGTGCTGTATCATATTTCTAACATAGTGTGGGCGGATTTGTAAAGGGGGTGATGTGTGTCCCATGACTCTGAACCCTTATATCTTCCTAGTTCCCACTTCCTGTGCAAACCCCTACCTCTTATAATCTCACTCAGCATCACAAGTAGCTGCCTCCTCGACCTGCCAGTTTCTGCTCCGTCCTAGTGGAATCCTGTGGAGGTCAACACCACCGAAAGTGGCCAAGAGATCAAGGGAGATTTAGACTGAAAGGTGTCCACGGGATTCCATGCCAAGGAGGCCATTTGTGATCTGGGCAAGAGCAGTGTTTATGGGGTGGCGTGTCAGGCTGCATTTGGGTTGAGGGGTGAATGAAAGGCAAGGAACTAAAACCAGCAAGTGGAAGAAATCCAACTGCAAAGAAGGGCTCAGTAGGAGGCTTTTAATTTGGAGACAGAAGAGCCTCAGTCATGTTTGAATGATAAATGTTCATGGAAAGGAGCCAGTTGCAAGGAACATGTTGGTGATTCGGGAGAGGAAGGGAACCATCAGTAGCCCAAGGCCCTGAACCTGCCTGGGGTTTGAATACGAGATGATAAATGATTCTGGCCTGGCCTTTGACCTATTGCTGGGACCCAGAAAACAAGTTCAGGGAAATGATTCTGGCTGCCCTGTCACATTCAAAAAACTTCAGCCTCACCATTAAGTAGGCTCTTGAGCGCGGGAGCCATTAAACAAATCCAAGAGAAAGGACAGGTCATCTGCATCTAAAGTTACACGATTGAGAGAAGAGTCCCTGTGCGGTAATACATGTGTAACATTTTCTTAATGTCCTCTGAGGTCTGTGACTAATATGATAAACCACTCTAAATCTTTCTGAAAGCCATTTCCATATTAACATTATCCAATTGATTTTCATTATCCTGGGAACTTTTTTTTTTCCTCTAAAGATCTATTGCATCTGCTCTGCCTTTAATTGTTTTAAAAACAAATGTCATCTCCAAGCAAGACATTTACAGAGACATAAATTAATTTGACCCAAATTCAGAGCTCTGTGTGTTTTTGAGAGAGCTGAGCTCCGACCTATGAAAACAGAACCAAAGGGATATACTGGTCAGCATTACCATTTAGTTGTGTCAAAAAGCAATGGTTTAATTTTCAAAGAGAAAAACGCAGGTGGGAAATAATCATTCTGAATCCTCCAAACTGGAACTAGGTATAATTCATCTTGGAATTCAGATTCCCATACATTTTTAAAATTTTGTAGTCTTTGGATGCTCCTTACCCCCCACCTGAAAGCTAGCATGCATAATAAAAGCGCCCTGTGGTGACGGCAGCACTGGTAGCTGCATGGGGACATGCAGACACAGAGTGCATTGGTCCCACTGTGCAATAGAGAGATGCCGATCAGGTTGTGAGTAACCAGTGGCCACAAGTTGTCAGGTACAGTGATGGAAAGTGGCATGTTCTAATCAATCAAGTAAAGACTCTGTAGTAAAGTGAACATTGAACAACTCATACACAGAAGCTGAGAATTTTCTGCAAATGAGTAGAGTCTGAGAATGAAGTAGATAATAAGAGCATTCGTGACACACAGATGAATAGCAGCAGAATTTGACAACATTAAAAGAGACTCCCAGTAGGGAGGCCGGTTAGCTCAGTTGGTTAGAGCACTGTGCTCATAACACGAGGGTTGCTGGTTCAATCCCCGCATGGGCCACTGTGAGCTGCACCCTCCACAACTAGATTGAAAAAGCTACTTGACGTGGAGCTGATGGGTCCTGGAAAAACACACTTAAAATAAATAAAAGTTTAAAATAAAAGAAAACAAAAGAGAGACTCTCAGATCAGAACAGAAGTGGTGCAAGTTGCCAGTCACAGAAGACCAAGTGTTACCAATAATTCCTTAGTGACAATACACTGGACATTAACATGAGAACCTGCTAGATGGTGATGCCCGTGCGACAGGATGTCACATACCATTCTCATTGCACCGATGGATCTATCATCCCCAGTCCTTTCTGTTGTGAACCTGCTTCAGGTGTTATTGGTGACGGTAATGGCTGGATTGAATGCACTCACGCCTGTTGTTTCAAGTGCAATTCTGTCACTTGTATACAATCTGCCTTATTTTTAAAGAGCTACATGTTATACTAGACATTGATTTCTGTTTTTCAAGAGAAGACTTTCCTACTAAAGCTCAGTGAAGCATTTATAAGTCTTTCCAGAACACCGTGTTTTTATAGGTATAATGTCAAAGCTGGGTCAGGTTGCTTTGTGGATTCTAATATGATATAGGTCAGTAAAGGAGGACATTTTACTGTATTAAAAGTGGACGGGACTCATAAAGTAGATACTTCAGGTTTGATCTGTCACTAGACTGACACCTATTGCAAGAATCTTTCCAAAGTTTCTTAAAGCATTCTGCCAGTCTTTAGTTTGGAAAGCACTTGGCTGAATCTTGTGTATGTAAATAATTGCTTTGGTTTGCATTTTGGTGAAGGTTATTGATGATTTTATCAAAATGTGGTCTATCCACAGCCACTTATGTCAGAGAACTGGAAGCTGCCTGCCTTTGTGTGACACACATCATGCCAGAAACAGTGAATTATCTTATGCTACTATAAGACCCTGAGGGTATGGACAAAGACCACATTGCATCATGGGTCACCAGAGGAATGGGAACCAAGTTTCTGAATGGAGAGAAAAGACCCTGTCTCACTTTACTCAGGCTGCTATAACAAAATTACCATAGACTGACTGGGTGGCTTATGAACCACAGATATTTAGTTCTCAGTTCTGAAGGCTGAGAGCCCAAGGTCATGGCACCAGCATGGCGGGGTTCCGGGGAAGGCTCTTCCAGGTTGCAGACTGCTAACTTTGTGCTGCATCTTCACAGGCTTGAAGAAGCTAGGAGCGCTCTGGGGTCTCTTTTATAAGAGCACTAATTCCATTCTTGAGGCCCCCACCCTCATGCCCTGATCACCTCTCAGTATCACCTCCTAATACCGTCACATGGGGCATTAGGATTTCAACACAGAAAGTTAGGGTCACACAAACATTCAGACCATAGCAGACCCCAAGGGAACTGCCTCAATCCAAAAAAGCTAAGGAGAAGGTCCCCTTCTTTATCTCCCTCCCCCCCCCACCCACCCACCCACACACCTCTACAAGCTATACCACAAAGAAGGAAAACAGAATCTTTAAACACAGAGAACGTGTTTAGGCAGAAGAAATATAAATGAGTAATTACTGAGCACTTACTATATGCAGGGCACTGCGGTGGTGATAATAATGAATAAGACAGCTTCTTTCTCCCTCTCTTAGGGAGTTTGGGACAGATGGGACAAAACATTAACAAAAAAATACTTCTCAAGGTGCCCAAGAAGCAAGAGATACCACAAGTCCTGTACCTATTGGAGGTAGTGGTGGATGCTAAGAAATTATTAGTGCCTTCTAGAGATTGCAGAGGAGGGCAAGAGCAATAGAGAGCGAATAAAGGTCTTTGGGGTTGGGTTGGGGGATGGAGGGACTTTATAGAAAAAATGAGATTTTCATTTGTCCTGAAGTGGCAGTGAGATTTAGATGAGGGAGCAGGGCATCACTTGGGGGGCGGACAGTGAGTACCTCAGATAGATATAAGAAACATGTTGACTTTTTTTTTTTTTTTACATGTTGACTTTTTTAGAGGATTAAACACTGAAAGAGACATACAATGAAAGAAACAAAATAGTGGAATCTCGGCTTCCAGATAACTTTCAATGTTATACTGACATGTGACTCTTAGAAGCATTCTGTTAAGTAAAAGAAGTCAGATACTAAATGCTGCCCATTGTACAACTGTATTTACATGACATTCTGAAAAAGGTGAAATTATAGGCACAGAACACAGTTTGCCAGGCACTGGCACTGGGGGTCACGTTGATTACACAGGGCAGGAGGTCACTTTATGGGGGTGAGGAAGATGTCCTACATCTGATTATTGGGGCGGTTATTCCGCTGTATACATTGCTCAAAATTTATTGATATGTGCATCAAAAAGGAGTCAATTTTACTGAGTGTGAATTATACCTCAATAAACGTGCCTTATAAAAGATAGGAGGAGGGGGTTGCAGGCTGCCTAGTCAGACAGGGGCAGGTCGTGGCCTGGGTGCGGAAAGTGGCTGGGCCGGGTCCTTCCTCTACTGGGACTGTGAGAGAGGAGAAGATAAAGGAGGCCCCCTTGCTAGAGTGTTTGGAGCACTGACTGGGATCCTCAAAGATGTTCCCCTCCCACCTTGGCAGAGACATGGCAAGTGTGCCAACTGCTCGGGAATTTCCTGAGGCTGTGGTGTGTCCACGAAACCTCTGAAGGTCAGATGGTGTCACCCAGGAAAGGGTACAGGGAACGGGCTGAGCTGGCTCCGGCGCTCCCCTCAGAGTCGCCAGTCCCTTTACCCAGAGCTCCGGTGTCCTCGAAATGTGCTCCTCTCTTGTACATATGACATTCCATGAGCTTCTTTCAAGGTGATTCCAGGTTGGCTGTGAACAAAATGAGGATCTGCCAGTGTCCATTGCTTTCTTGTGATTTCCACCCATTCAAGATCGTTCACGTCCTGGACTAAGAGACCTGGGAAAATCAAAAATAAATGGAAATGGGGATTTCTGGTCAAGAGTAGAGGGTCACTTTTTAGGCTCACGGGTATTCTCAGGTTGCCATCAGCCACCAAACGCAGTCAGAAATTTCTGTCTTGAATGAACGTGCCACTTATTTCCCTCCTGCCTCTGACCTGGACTGGAGTTGAGGGAGGAAAACATAATATGCTGTGACAGTGATTGCCAACAGTGACATTTCAAGAGGAGCACGGAGCCCATGTAAACAGCAACACCGTGTTCTCAAAAAGAAGGCAATTTGGGAGAATTCAGTGGAATTCTGAAAGAATGATTGGGCGTGAACACACAGTATGTGGCCCTTGGCATTGCACTTCTTATGCTCACCATTGTGCTGTCTTCTTGCAACAAGCCGGGAACAGAATTGTAATCTCCTACTGAATACCTGTTTATCATGTATTGTAACTCTTCAGTTAGATGCTGCATCTTATCCATTTAACCTAGATTCTATTTTGCTGCGTATATGTGTAGTTGGCTCACTATTGAAATGCAAAGAGGCTTTTCCCAATATATATCCCTATACAATTGCTTTCTTTTGCTGCTTGAGTTAACGGAAACTGATTGTGCTTTCTATGGGATTTGGGCTTTGTTTTGCTTTCCCTTTCTTTCTGTCTTTCATGACGTGGAGGGACCCAAGATACTTAAAATGGTGCTCATTGAGGATCCTAGATCACCTGTAGCTCTGCTCAGTTTTCTGTGTTTACATTTGACATTTATCTCTTTTGATGGATTAGAAAGGGAAAGCGCATCCTTCTCGTCAAGTGATTCTGTGAAACTTCTATTCGTGAAAGAGGTGCATTGATACAGGAGATGGGCAAATGAGTTCTTGCCACAGAGGAAAGGGAAAGACACATGAGAAAGAAAAGATGCATTACGACAGAGCCTTGCCTTTAAAAGAGAAGAAGAAGAAAGGGGGTGGGGGACAAAGAAAAGGAAGGGAAAGAACAAATTTTGAGGGAGATGAGAGCCAAACATCTGAGCTAGGTTCACAAGTACGTTTTATTTGGGGTTATAATTTTGGGAAATAGCATTCCTCCTATATAGTTTTTTTATGTTTGAATACAAATCCATAAAAATCTGCCTCTAAATGTGTGTGTGTGTGTGTGTGTGTGTGTGTGTGTGTGTGTTGATAAAGACCAAAAATCTCCCAGTCTCTTACCCTCTCATGGAACAGAGTAAAAACAATATATGTTAAGACCCACTGTGGTGCTAGTTCCTATAAAGTAGAGAAGTACTGACATTTTGGGGGACCAAAAATAAGATTGCAAATTAAGAAGTTTAAAATTTAGCAATGGTTGAGAAGTATGACAACTGAAGAATTTGTGAAGACTGTTGGAAATAGAGGAATAAATAAGAATACTTTGTTTCCTTGCAGTTTTGTATTTTTATATTGACTGTCATATAGTGATTGACAAGATGATAAGTAACTTCCAAGAAAGAAACTGATATCTGAGTTTGCAGCTCAGGCACCTAACACTGCAAAACACCCTCAAAGAAGGTAAAAGTGCTATGTTCTCTGGAGATCTGGACTCTAATTCTAGGGCACTGAGTGTGCTAAATTTTATGGAAATGTTACAACTTGTGGAAATAGTACACAGAACACAGTTGTCTCACACAAGTGTCTCATTGTGTTTTAAAAAAAACAAACAATACTTTTTTGGGTCTCCATTTAAATTTATGTGACAAGCCCAATTCCTTCCTTGGAGGAAAAGCTGGGCCTCACATGAATATCCTAGTCATCCTTATGTCATAAAAATCCTCCAGTTAGTCTAAATTTCAGCACAGTCTTTATTCAGAAATTATAAGCTCGGTCCCTGCTATAATCAAAACTATGAACTTTACTTAAAATTGAGGCGTCTGCCCACCTCATGTGTGGGCCGGCTCCAAATAGAAAGCAGAAGGCGTTCAGGGTTGGTGTCTCTCTTCCCTCAAAGTATTCTTCTATCCCCAAGCAGGTAAGGAAAGTTCTTACCTGTGTGGCACTGTAATGAGTATTACCTTGTACTACAAAGTCCAGCACATGATTACTGACTTTCTAATGAGGGGCTAGAGACCCTCCCTCCCCAACCCCTTTGCTGGGAACTGTCCCTTCCAGTTCCTTTGATGGGGATTCACTCTCATGATGTGTCCTGAACCTCAGTGGCTCACCTATTGCTTCTTTACACCCCAGGGAACCTCACACCTCCAGGTGGTCCTCTTAAACAGGGCCTAAGCTCCCTCTGCTCCCTGACTCACAGTTGGTTCCTGGGAAGATGGGCCCCTCGGCCCCGCTGAGCCCTGGGAGCCTTTCCTCTGTAACTGCTTCCCTCCTGCCACCAGACAGGCAGTCATCTTTTGCCATTTTAATTTGATAGACCAGAGTCAGACGCCAGTTCACTGTAACCCTCCCAAACTGCAGGGGAAGAATATTCAGGTCTCTGATGAAAACCCATCACCCCTGCCTTCAGGTGAACAGTGAAGTGTAGGGATGAGCTGGGGCGGCTCCAGTAGACAGCAGAAGGGTCAGAGTTATGTCCGTCTTCCCTCAAACTGTGGTCCTATTCATCTGTCTCCACAGGTAAGGACAGTTCTTGCCTGTGTGGCACTGTTACAAGTGTCGCCCCCATAAAAAGCTTCCTTCAAATCCAGCCTCTGACAAAATGCTTCAAATCCTCACCCTTTTATACCATCAAAGGGCACCAGGGCTTTAATCTAAACTTTTACCATCCCTATACTTTGAATTTTTTTTTTTAAACATCCACAGGAAAAGAAAATAAGCATACCTTGGGGGGTGACAGCTGGCTAGATTCACTTCTTTCTGCAGCCTAAGTTAATATTGTGTATTTTAGACCTTAGTTCGTGACAGTGTTGGCTGGTCTTGAGTCCTTATTTTCAACTAAAATTGTGAAATTTAAACATGTGTTTAGAAAACGAAAGATATTTTATATTGGTGTGTATATTTCGGTTGAACAAATGATTGACATTGGCAAAATAAATATAAGAAAACCGTAGTTCATGATTGTGTGAATTTTCTTTCCAGGTTTAGATAATAGTTCTGTGTTTCATTTTTAGATTTGACATCCCTATTTGATCAAACTACCAAATTTGTAATAATCACTAACTTTCCGACTAGGAGAACTGTTCTTATTTTTAAATAAATTGAATGAAAGACAACCCAGTGACATTTCTGCTAGTGAGTAATTGTTTATAGTCTGTTAGAAATCACACCGAACTCATCAGTGGGTGAAGACAAAGTGGCTAATGTTTTATATGAGGAAAAACATTAACAAAACAGCTCCAAATCATTGGCAATTTGCTGTTGCTAACGTATAAGTAATAAACTCTTTTTTATGGAAAAAATAGTCACTGGGTTAGGAGCAAAATATAGTTATGTTACTTTGCGTCCTGGAGAGGCAGCAGTGGGAAAGATCCAGGATTTGCAATCAGGGTACTTAGCTTTGAATCCTGACTCTAGTCTTTAGCTGTGAGACCTTGGACAAATTAATTAATCTCTCCACTTCCTCAGTTTCCCTGTCTGTAAAATGGACAACGACAATAGTATATCAGCCAGGGCAACCAGAGAAACAGAACCAGTAGGATATATATTTATTACATGGAATTGTCTTATGCAATTGTGAGGATTGGCTAAGCAATTCCAAAATCCTCAGGACATAGTTCAAAGCTGTGGAATTTCTTCCCCACCCCTTCCCTACTTGTACGAATGTACACACACACACACACACACACACACACACACACACACACAGAGTCACGGAAGCCTTTGCTTTGAAACCCACCCAGATTATCCAGGACGATCTCCTTTACTTAACACCACTGATTATGGACTACAAATCTGTAGCATATTTTCATAGCAACTCCAAGCTTAGCATTTGATTGTGTAACTGGTGATTGTAACCTAGCCATGCCGACACAGCACAAGTACCTACATCTTAGGTTGTTGTAAGGAAAACGTGACATCTGTAGTGCATAGACTGTTCCAGATGTTATTGAGTAGAACAGCCTGGTTCCATGGCTATCCCTGATTCCTAAGTGTCCTGGTCAGACACTGAGGGATTCTTGTCGGAAGTGACAATAAAATCCCAACTCTCCTACCTAGTAGCCTTATTCAGCAATACTCTTTGAGCACCTACTGTGTGACAGCCCAGATACCTACTATGTGCCATGACAAACCCAGGGGAAGTTGGCTCCAATTCCTTATTAGCAGGAAACATGTCAATAATGATCTGTTTTCTTTCTCAGTATCATCTCTACAAAAAGTGTTCTTTTCACTTAAGGCCCCCCACTTATATACCCAATCTCGGGGCCTGGGGACAATTTAGGGAAGCACTTAACTTTCCCACTCCCATGTTGAAGTTGTTACCAACCTTGAAAGATAGTGCCACCGAGTATTTCAAAACAGAGACAGTTTCTGAGTTTCCTTGGAAAAAAGGATCAAAGCTATTCTACTCTTTCTGAAAGCCATAGCTAAAACCAAGTCAAAACTGGGGAGAACCTGCCCATATATCCCTTGAGAAAAGCTGAGGGGCTTGGCTGTAATGGTATAAATCCTCATTAAGTCCCCTTGTCACAGGGAAGATGAAACTAGGGCAAAGGCAATTGTGAATGGCTTGGAGAAGGAAGGAAAAGGAGGGTGTCTTGGGAACTCCTAGAGAGGTAATGTTAGAGACAGTTCTGTCCAGGAATGTACTTCACACTGTGTCCTGTGAAATGACAGGCTGATCTTGCTTAACCCAGAAAAGAGAAATAGCCAGAAAAGTGCGGCCCCTAACAATCTGAAGGTTTCCTATTTCTGTTTCTGTTCTATGAAACTCCAGGTACTAGCGTTAGTTGTTTTGGAATAGTTTTTCTCAGAGCAGTATGACTGATTTAGAAAGGTACATCTGGAAATTTCATGATTTCTTGTTTTCATGTATTCCTTTTATCTGTTACCTTTATATTTGTTTCTGTTTTATCACAGAGTACTGATATTTACAGAAAGGAAATTGTCACCTATTTTTTTTTTTTATAAATAACGCTTTAGTAAGGGTGTTTTAATATTATTATTATTATTTGTTGGTTTCAGATGGGGAAGCTAAGGTCTTTTGTCTGGATTATCATTTAAACAAGCCTATAATGCATTATTCTAAAACCACATGATGTATTCTCTCCTCTCACATATTTTTGAGCACGGATTTTTGGGTTTGACCTCCCTTTGTACAGCTTCCTGGATGGTTTATGTAAAGTCAGGGCAGGAATTCAGGTGGTAACTTTTGCCATGGCTTCCAAAACATCTTATGCTGAGTTACCTTGTTTCTTATTTGTATTATACTGGATGAGGAGTTCATTGTTCCTCTGTTGCAAATATAATGTTGTCCATTTATAAATCATGTATATTTACATCACATATCGCTTACACATTATAAAATGTTGGATATACTTTGTTTTTTTATTTACACTTTTAGAATTGTCATTATAAATGAATTAACTGCATTTGCTCCTTTTGCAAGGCTGAGGTGAAAACTAATGACATAGATGACAGATATTTTTCCCTTGGTAATTAGAAAGTCTTAACTTCATTATTTTCCAAGGACAGGGTAAGTGATTACTCTGTATGAGTGAGTTGCAGTCTACTATTCTATTTTAATTAAACATTTTTCCACAATATGAGAGATTTATTAGGTAAATTTTAACGCCATATGTGCTTGAAAATATAGGACTTGTTTTAAGGTTTTTATAAGATTATTACTGTATCACACTGTGATTCTCAGGAAATTTATTTTTTATTAAATTGATTTACTAAGTGAACATTGTATTTTCTCATAGTTATATTTTGATGATATTTGTATTCTGATTTCTGATCTTTTTTGGTTCTGCAACCAACAGATCATCATATGTATTAAGAGACTGACCCTTTGGCTCAGGAATTCCGTTTCTAGAAATTTATCACAAGGAGATGAGGACCGGGAATTTGGTGTTTCTAGGACACATTTATCCCATTGTACATTTGGAAGTCTCCGAGGACTGGTGAATAGATATATAACTTCAATTTCCCCCATGCCAGGTCCTGTTATGTGTTGTGCTGTGATAACTCCTGAATGCACTGTACAAAGTGATAAAATTACATCTAGCACTGGTTTTGGTGAGGCATTTTAATCAAATGCAGGCCAGATTAAATCTGCTCTGCAAGAGACTGGGTGGCAATTTAGCTGTTACCTGATTAATGAAACAAGCCAGATTTTTAAAGGACGTGGAGGCTGCAATTAGAAAGCAGGTAATTGGGTAACTGTCTATTAGCAGGACAAGCCAGCTCTGTATTGATCATGAAGGGAAAAAGTCTAGCTTGATTAACAAATCTTATCAGCGTCAATAAACTAATGGTTGCTTTTAAAATGTAATTTTGCTTCCTTTCTTCAGTAAGGGGCCAAAAATGTCCCAGGAAGGGGCTGTGGAGAAAGTGAAAGTGTTTATAAATCAGGAGCATTTGAGTTGTTTGGGGAAACCTGGTAAAGGGAAACCAGCAGAATTTGTCTCCAGCAAAAAGTATCTACTCCTTGAACATCACACAACAGAATTCTAGTTTTATACTGAAGCTACAGTGTTAGACTTGTGACTTCACGTTCTGCTCCAAAATGATTTCTAATGGAGGCAAAGGGGTCGAGAGAGAAATCTTTCTGGTACCAAGAAACCTCTTAACTATGTCTGGTCCAGGAGGGCTCTCAGGTCTCCACAGGGACCTGAGACCCGAGAAACCTCTTCAGGGAAGCAGATGAGATTGACATATTGGGAATTCTCTTTGTCTTCCTGAAACATACAGGGTTGGAAAATTAAGTTTGCGAACTCATCCTAGAAAAAGTGCTATATACCTCATTGCTGAATATCACTATGGTCACCTTCTAAGTACTCCCTTGGAAAGCCATGCACTAACGCCAGCACCTAGTCCACCCTTCAAAGCAATTTTGGAACTCTTTTCTGGAATGACCATCAGAGCTGTCGTCGTATTGCCCTTGATGTCCTGAATGTCATCCAAATGTCTTCCTTTCAATATTTCCTTTATCTTCGGGTAAAGAAAGAAGTCATTGGGGGCCAGATCAGGTGAGTAGGGAGGGTGTTCCAATGCAGTTATTTGTTTACTGGCTAAAAACTCCCTCACAGACAGTGCCCTGTGAGCTGGTACATTGTTGTGATGCAAGAGCCATGAATTGTTGGTGAAAAGTTCAGGTTGTCTTTAACTTTTTCATGCAGCCTTTTCAGCACTTCCAAATAGTAAACTTAGTTCACTGTCCAGTTGGTACAAATTCGTAATGAATAATCCCTCTGATATCAAATAAAGGTAAGCAATAGCATTGCAACAAGTTCGAGAACTTAATTGTCAGACCTCACACATCCAGGCTTATATGCCCTCTTCTCTGAAGAGAGGGTAACCCACTACAGAATACGTAGAGAGCAGGTAACATCTGCAAATTTCCTGTTGTGCTTCTGGGTTAGAAAGCATGAATACAGTTGACCTTTTAACAAAATAGATTCGAATGGGTCCACTTATATGTGTGTGTGTTTTTTTTTCAATAAATATGTATAGCACTGTAAAAGTATTTTCTCTTCCTTATGACTATCTTAATAACAATTTCTTTAGCTTGCTTTATTTTATGAATGCAGTATATAATACATATAACTTACAAAACGTGTTACTCGACTATGTATGTTACTGGCAAGGCTTCTAGTCAACAGTAGGCTAATAGTAAAGGTTTGGGGGAGACAAAATTTATATGTGGATTTTCAATTGTGCAGTGAGTTGGCACCACTAGGCCCTGCATTATTGAGGGTCAACTGTACTTACTTTTTATGTTGCTATTAAAGAACAGGGAAAAGCCTGCCCTTAGTTATCCCAAAGCAGGTTACAGAGTTGAGACTGCATATTGACCAGGGCCACAATTTGTGACCTGAGGAAACCAGGAAAAGGTGTCTGGGTCCCTGCCTTAGAGCAGAGCCCCTCAGACCAGCAGGGAGCCAGCTACAGACATGGACACCCCCTCTGAGCCTATCCCTCTCCCGCTGAAGAAGCAGCTTGCGTCCTGGGGCTCACACTGATCAGGCGAGTAGAGAGTCCCACTCTGGGCAGCGAGTGGAAGCAGTGTGGGGACATTCCGTGGCCTTTGACAGGGGATGAAGAACATAGAAAGCTCTTTGACTTTATCAGTCTCACTTCTAGCTCATCTCCATAAAATCAGAATCAACTTGGCTTGGTCCAGAGAGCAGAGGCAGCTCCAAGGATGATGAAACCTGAAACATTAACATTTTTTTCTGATAGAGGATTTGAAATGGAGATGGCAAAAAGTAAATAAACAAGCAGTCAAATCAGAACGAAGTTAACTAGGTTGTTTCTTGGTGGGCTTCATGCTAACCACAACAAAACATATTGCAAGTATAATACTTGGTTCCACCAAAAACCTCCTTACTTGAATGCAGTTGGGAGAGAGAGGAGAGGAGAAAGAACCTATAAAATTCTTGGATCAAAAAGTTCTGTATACAAGTCCTGTATTCATGAGAACTGAGTTCACAGTTATAGGTTCCATTCCCCACATCACTGTCTGTCCAAACTATTCACTGACTAAAGACGTGTGGTGGGTGATTTTGCCAGTACTCAGGGAGACAGACCTCTTCATGCATTTACCACATTTGCAGCTCTCTCCGGTGTGTGGCTTTACAGCTGTGCTTGTGAACACATTTCTTTATGTGCACAGGTGACAGCCGTCGTGTCCCTGCCTCTACTCATTGCAGCCACCACCAAATTCAGCATCACAATTCCAGAGAGGAATGTAGACATAGAGGGCTAAGTGTTCACATCACAAACAGGGCTATCTTCTCAACACACTCCAACTTCCTTTGTCTTCGACAGCAAGAGAAAGCTCTCCAGGGCACTTCCACTAACCTTGAGGAGCTTGGACATTAGCTCCCAAGCCTCACCCTAGTGTGTTTAGTGTCTCGTGAAGGAACCTCTGCTCTCTAGGGGTTTAGTCCTCACAGCACATGAATGACAAGTGAGCATAAGTTGGCAGCAAATGCCTTTTCTTGTTTGGGTTGTTGCTCTTTTGCTTTTGGCATATTCAGGATTCTAGCGGTATGAGACAAAGTTTCTGAGGAAGAAGTCGTGCAGAAGGCAGGAAGATGCAAACTGTGAGTAGACGTTGTCATTCTAACCTCCAATACTGGCGTCCATTCCTCTCTGAGGTTAACACTTTGGGCTTCTCTGTTTACACAAACATCTCCCCACCTGGTGACAGGAGACTCGTGTACTTCTGTTAGCTGTTGTGCATTAACGCTGCCGAGGTGGGCTAGTCGAGATTGATTAGGTCTGTCACTCAGGAGATATGGCATAAAAGGGAAATGGACGGCTAATAGCAGCAGAGGCAGCCACAGGCCGAAACCACCATTGTCATACGTCTACGGTAGGCAGGAGCACCTTGAAGAAAGGCTAATACTTCCTAAAGGAGTGAGGAAGCCCACTGGGCCCAGGGCTGGGGTATGCAGGGGATGCTGGGGAAGCCATTAAGTCAGGACTCAGAACCAAAAGTGCTGGTCTGAGTGGGAAGGTGAGTCTGGCTGTTGGGTACAAGGAACTACGTCAGAGAGAATGTAGAGAGGCAGAGAGGCAGCGATGAGGGGCCTGGGTGAGGGGCTGTGAGGCAGGGTTGGGTTGCTGTCGAGACAAGGTGAACAGGAGCTGGGAGTGACTCACCCGCAGGAAGGGGGGGGCCTGGGAACCTCATGTCCGCGTGAACCTGGCTGAACAGTTTCCCCTGTTCAGATGACCCTCCTGCTTCCACACTGCACCCCCACTCCTGGCAGAACAGAAGGCAGAATCCAAGCCACCTGGATCTTGGTGATGGAGCAATGCACCCTACTTCATAGCCTCCCCTGCAGCAGTGCTAGTGGCCAGCCAGCAGCTCAAGTTGCAAGGATTGATGGTAAAAACACCTGTAGCTTTGTGTATCACCAACAACCCGGGAAACTTTTCTCAACTTACTCAATGAGCCTACCTTTTCCAGGGCACAGGTAGCCTAGAAGAGCCTAAGGGAATATCTGAGTGGTGGCCCTCAGGACAGTGACCCTTCCTCTGGATCCTGCCATTCCCATGTCAGCAGCCTATGAAAGAGATGTCCTTGGAGACACCCTCTGGGGAGTTTTCATTTGGGTGGGGGTGTTTTATCCTGCCCACAAGGAGGAGATAGATGGTCCATACAGGAGATTGGTCAAATTATATTGGGGGTGGTGAGCTCTGGGTGCTTTCTTATAACTTTAGTAATGCAGGTAAAAGAGCCTTTTTAACTTTCCAAAACTATGTACCTGAGGTGGAAAGAGTGTTAGGCTTGGAGTTGGAACATGCCTGCTGACGTCAGGTTTATGAGCTGGTCACATAGCATCTTTGAGACTCCATCTATAAAATGGCCATAATAATGCTTCATCTTCTTCTCTCACAGGGTTAATCGAATATTGATAAACACGATGAGGTTGTTGATGATGATAATAAATAATAGGGTCACTTACAAAGCACTTACCATGTTCCAGGCACTGTTCTAAGCACATGACATCTATTGGTTCATTTAATCGTCAGATCACTCCCATGAGGTAGGTACCCATACAATCCTCACTTTACTGAAGAAATAACAGATTGGGTGATTTACTGGCCCAAAGCTGGACAGCGAGCCAGGAGGAGCAGAGCAGGGCAGAGGCCCGGGCAGCCTGGCCTCAGAGGCCCCCTCCTAGCCTTATGCTGTATCCTCTCCAAGATCATTGATGTGCTACTGTCTTGGAAATCTCCTGCCTCCAGAAGGTGGGTGCTCAGCATGTATTTAGTAAAGGAACAAAGGAAAGATTTAATGGCTATATGAAATGCTAACTGCATATAAGCAGATATTGTCTTTATTATGACTAACAATTGGGCAGTTCAAATCTGAATTCTTCTCAGGCACCAAAACCATCAAGTGGGAGACGGGTGGTTGGCCCCAGCCAGCCCCAGGCAGGACTGGTGTGTGTGGGGACAGGGTGAGCTGAAGGGCTGGCAGCCCCGCGCTCAATGTGGGAGCTAGTTGGTGTCTGCCCAGAGTGAAGAGGCAGCGCTCGGGCCTGAAACCCTTTTCTTTAGCTGGCTGGGAAGAGGAATTTTTCATTCCAACAGCCCATTGGTTCTGATTGATGAAGAGAGTAGCTTTAGCTGGGAGAAGCTGACAAAGGCAATTTATAAAGGGGCGAGAGAAGGAGGAATTGAGCCATGTGCCGCCACGCAGATGTCACCAGGCAGAGTCCCAGGGGGCCTCAGCAGCGGCTGGCAGACACGTGTCAGCACACGGTGTAAATGTTGCGGCCACCGTTGTTTTCCTTTTTGGCAAGGACCCGGATCAATGGCAAGTTGCACAGAGGCCATCCATCACCCCAGGAGCAGGCTGTGAGTCAGGAGGCCTAAATCCCAACAATGGCTCCACTGACAGTCCCCTCCCTTGCAGAGTTGTGTGGGCCGATCAGAACCGGAGCCGAGGATATCCCTCGCAGGGGATCCAGGTCAAGGTCTGGGTCTGAGGCCTTGTTCAAAGGAGCTGGGAGCTGCTGATGCCTTTTCTGGTGTACAGGAAATACTAGGGAGAAGCCATCTCACTCCTGCCAAGAAGCCTCTTGGGGGAACACTGTGGCTCCCCCCATCCCCACATGGGTGTGTAACCTGTAGTTAGTCCACCTAAACTGATTTTAAACAATAATAAAATAAAACGTCATTTATCCCATGTTCTCATCCATTCCTACCTCAGTGACTTCAATCCCCCTAGTTGGGGGGCAGGGAGTTTGAAAACTAGGACTCACTTACAGCTACTGCCTCTCCCTCAGTCCCCACATCCCATCAGTGATCAAATTCACTAGGTCTCACTCCTGCATTATTGGTTTCAAACCTTTCTTGTGACCCACAAGAAGTATATTTTATATGGTAGCTCAGTATAGCATCAAACACATCCACATCCACACACACACACACACACACACACACACACACACACACACAAACAATCGCTTCACAAAGCAATGCTTATCCTTCCTAGATGCAAAGTCCTCTGGTAGTTTTTACTTAGTTCTTTTTCATTAAAACAATTCTAGTTATGACTCGCTAATTAAATTTATATCCACTAATCAGTCAAGACCCATAATTTGAAAAACGCCACCTTAACAATCTCTTGCATCTAGTCCCTTCTCTCCACGGCCATTGTTGTCTCCTAAGTCCAGTACTGCACCCTCTGCTCCGTGGATGACCAAAACAGCCTCCAAACTGGTTGTCCCTTAATCGTTCTTGCTCTCCTTCAATGTACTCCCGATTTTGAGATACAGAGTGACATTTTCTGAAGATGTAGTGTGATCATGCTGTTTCCATGATCAGAACCCTTGAATGCCCCCAGTTGCTGTCGTATAAAGTCCTTGACTACGCCCCGCCCCCTGACCCCCATGTCACATGGCCTTCACTTACTGCTCTAGTTTGTCTTTGGCCATTCCTTCCTCTCTCTTTTTAGCTGGTGGTACTGAAGTTCTTCCAGGTCCTTGAGCTTGCCATGCTCTACGTTGTGTCTGAGTCTTTGTACAGTCATTGTGTCCTCTGTTTGGAATGTCCCTTCCCTGCCCCTCCATTTAGGGTAGTGGTCTAGATCTACAGTAGTGGGTAAGATGTTGGAAATTCCTTGATGTCATGTAGAAGGGTTCCAAAGACTTAGAGATATAGGAAGGAATGCTGGAGTAACTTTATTATGTGCTACTGGCCCACTGGCCCCATGTCCCCTAAAAGGGTCCAGAGGACACCTCCTTCACCACAGCATTGAGGAAGACATGGGTAAAGGAGTGTTTGCATGGTGGCTCCTGTTGGTGCTGTGCCCAGCTCCCTTTCACAAGGTTGGAACATCTATCACCCAGCAGCTCTGAGTGCTGGATAGCGCCTTCTTAATAGAATTCCCTCTCACCAAATAGAAGCCATGCACTGGGGAGATGACCCCACTCCCGTTGCTCTCGTAGTCAGCTGGAGCCAAAGACTGACTGACCTAGGAATGTAAGGCAGGTCTCCGTGCCTTAAGGTGGGGCCAGCTCTGGTACAATTCCTACTTCAGCAATCCCTGGGGACCAGGCTGAAACTAGTGCCCAGCCAAGACCTCTCGCTTAGCTTTCTTCCCCTGCTCTATTCTGTTCTCCCATTTCCCTTCTCTTATTTTCACAATTAATCTCTCGTCAGGCTGTACATATAGGTAACATGAGTTATGACAGCTCACATCTTTGAAAAGTACAGGGGTGACTGTTTTGTGAGGACTGGGATGAATGGGGGAGATGCTGCTGTTGAAATAGCCTCCTTGGTTTTAATGTGGATATTAGTGTGGATATAAGGGGCAGCACTTACCTGCCAGTGGCAAGGTTGGCATTGTTTCTGCCATGGCAAATGGCCAGATGGCATATCAGAATTGTTCAGGGACCTTTGCGGCTGATTGTTTGCAATGTCCCGAGGACTAAGATGGATGAGCAGCCCACTAAGGTACTCCTTAAATCGTGTAGTTGAACAAACTCTGTACCTCACAAATGGAAGCATAGCTGGAATTATTATGATAGAGGGTTAAGGTCCCTCACCTAATTGCCAATGCTAAGACTGTTCACAGATATGGAGCTCCCTGAATGAAGGAGTATGACATGACCTTGGGAAGGACCTGATTATAAAAATCACAAAAATGTCCTCTAAATCTCCCTCTCAGCTTTCTCTAATGGACCTGTGGATATTCATCAGGGCAACTGTGCATTGGGGGAGGGAAATGCCCAGCCATTTTGTCAGTCTTGATCTTGGCTCTTAAAATGCCACTGTGACCAACTAATCAGAATGTGAGATCAATGGAAAACAGTGTTTTGGTACAAGGTCATTTTTTTGGTCCATGTCCATCTCATAATGTGTCTGATAGATTCATCCTATGGCCCAGGCTCTTGAGGTGTAGTTACAAAACATGAGCAACTGGCAGAATCTCTATATTGGCTCTCTGTCCTGTGGAGAAAGGTTTATTTTTTAGGCAGGGAGAGTAGAAGCCCTTGGAATGGTCCGCATTATACCAAAATAGAAAACCAAAGCATTGGATTCTCAAAGGCCATGTATCATCTAATGTGCATGACCACCCTGTGAGAGTGGTATCATTAGCCACATTTTATAGATGAAAGACCTGAGATGAAGAGAGGCTACAGAATATGTGACTGGAAACCCTCCAGCTCTCAGTTCCAGGCCTTTGCTAGCTTGAAGGCATTGTCTGCTCCACTGTGGCCCCATTTTTCACCTCCCCTTATTATAAATGGTCAAGCTCTGGATCTGGGTTTTAGGAGTGGCAGGGGGCTTCAGAGGAAACTCTGGCCACCTCTGCCCTCTCTTGTCCCTGAGGCTGGACAAGAAATTCCAACGGAGCCTTGTAATAGGACAGAAAAGCATTGGTGTCATATTAGTTATAGCCACTCTAGCTATCACCCTCTATTCCAGCTCAAATAATGTCAGAAATTCTAGAAATAAGGTAGCTCCCAGTGCAAGCTATTTGCATGTGGCAGGCTTCTTGTTATGGGCTGAATTGTGTCTCTCCCTCCCGCTCCAAGTTCATATGTTGGAGACCTAACTCCCAGTGTGACTGTACTTGGAGATAGGACCAATTAGGAGATGATAAAGGTTAAGAGAGGTCACAAAGGTGGGGCTCTAGTCCAACAGAACTGGTATCTTTTTAAGAGGAAGAGACACCAGAGGTCTCTCTCCACAGGCACACCAGTAAAAGGCCATGTGAGGACATAGCGAGAAGGTGGTCAGCTGCAAGCCAGGAAGAGAACTCTCACCAGAAACCAAATAGGCCAGAACCTTGATCTTGAACCTCTGGCCTCCAGAACTGTGAGTAAATAAATTTGTAGTGGCAGCCCTAGCACGCTCAGACACTTTTCTTAGCCCAGCCTGGAGACGGCCTCTGCACACGCACAGTGTTTGGCCACAGAGGCTCGCTGTTTGTTTACCCCCAGCAGGCAGTTTGTCAAGTACTTTCCTCCTGATTAGATGTCTAGCAAGAGTGATGCTGAGGACTCTTTTTCTTTAATAGATATTATTATTATCATGAAAAATTATATTCTATACGTATCTTCTGCTTGAAGACTGATTGTGAGGACTGCAACAAATTGTCGCATAATCGTCACTAATGCATAATTAATACACACTGATTCAATTAGTCAGAGCACCCCCTCTTTCTTGTAAAAAATTTACATTTATATTAGACAAGCAAGGGATGTGAGAAAGGGAATAAAAATCCTCCAGCACTCTTGAGACCCTCTCCACTTCTCTTTGTTTTATAGATGTATTTTTTTCTTAGCTCCTGGTGTTTTTTCAGCTCCAAAATGCTGCAGAGAGCAGGAAAAGTCTGTCTGCAGGGGCTTGGCTAGGGAACACCCTCTCCCAAATCAGAAATCAGCCTGCAAACCTAGATGCCCCCCCCCCTTCACGCCCACATCCGGCCACCCTCACCTTGTGCTTTTTCTTCCTCCTACATATCTCTTCAGTGTGACGTTTCTCCTCTAGCCCCACAGCCCTCATCAGCCCATTTCTGGAGTTTCCAACCCATCTTTTGAGGTGCCGTTCCCTCCCTCCCATCCACTTACTATGCTGTTGCCAATAACCAGCATCCTAAAATCCCTTCAGCAGTTCCCCATCAAGGAAATATTTGACAGGCTTTTTGACTGTTGGCATCTTCCACTCCATTCTCAGCTTAAAGGGTGGGCGCACGACCCAGGCCTGCTCCACGTTACCTCATCCTCTCTAACTGGGTCAGAGATGCCCTGCCAGCCCCAGCAGAGCTAATCCAGATTTTCCCCAGGGTTTTGCCGAAGCTATGAGGAAAGTGACATTCACTTCTTTCTGAAATCATTTATCTCTAATGATCCATCCCTTGAAGATCATTGACCTGAGAATGACTGAGAACAAGGAAATCTCCTGATGGAGAGAGGAAGGGAAGAAGGGCGGGCTGGAAGGGAGAAAAAGGAGAGGAAAGAGTGATGGTTTTTCTGTTGCCTGCAACCAAAAGCGTCCTGATGAACATTTCCTTGTCTGGGAATAGAGCACCGTCTCTAGGAGTTGGCCCTCCCTTCCTTCCTCACCACATCTCACTACCTCCTCTCCATCAGGCCCCACGCCCAGCTCTGCTTAAAGGCTCCCGGATGCGACATTGGATTTCAGGCCTCCATGTTCAGGAATATGGTCTCCCAATCTACTCCTGACTAACTACCTCTTCCCCTTCATTCAGGCCCAGCTCAAATGTCACCCTACAGGTCCCCACCTCCCTGCTGCTACAATGATTAAATCCTCATCTGTGTTTTCATGCTACCATGACTGGTTCTGTTATCACAGTTATTAAACCATAATTGCATCTAGTGTGTTGAGGAGAGGGATGCTGTTAAACCTCCCAAAATATACAGGACAGACCACAGAACCAAGAATTATTGGGCCCAAAATGTCCATACTGCTCAGATTGAGAAACCCTGCTAGACAGTGAGTCCCCTGGGTCCCAAGCAAAAAGAATCAGGTTGATGTCAGCGTTTTTAGTACCAATGTTAGACCTTTCTTTCCAAAGCTGTCTTCAGAGTCCTGAGGAAAAAAGGAATTTAGTCCTAGAGTTCTGTGTCCAGCTGAACTATCAGTCAAGTGTGTGTGTATATGAGGGGTGGGGGCATTTTTGAACGAAAGCACTTGAAAAGTTCACCATCCCTCATACATTCATTTCAAAAAATTATTTGAGGTGGTATTCCAGAAAAACACAAGTAAGGAGTCCAGAAGATTAAGAGCATCGAAAACAAGAGATACAGAAAGTTGAATATGAGCCAGGGGATGTGAAAAACGCTGGTGAAAGTAAATAAAAATGAATCCATTAGACTTTGATCCTCACTCAAGAGGACAATATAAATTCAGGAGTCACCAGCTCATCGATGTAAATATTTAAAGCCACATAAATATTGATTAAAGTTATGATGGAAGATCACCAGAGGAATAAAACAGAAACATAACACTGGGGAGAGGGGCTAGTGCTGGGCATGAAGAGAGATCATTTGATGCCCTACTCTCTGCATAGCTTTCTTCCTTTCTTTTCTTTCTTTTTTTTTTTTTTTGACATGTGAATGTATTATCTTTGTAACAAAAACAAACTACTTAAAAATATCTGTTTAAAAAATAAAATTCCGACTGTCTGTGATTCTGAATATGCAGTGAATCTTTGTAAGATTTCCTATTGTTTATTATCTCAGGGAAAGAAAAACAATTGGGTGCAACCTGCTTGCCAACAACTCGGAACTATTACATAAATTATGATATATCTACCCCGTTATGCAGTTATTAAAATAATGGACTTATTGAAAACTAATATAGAAATTTAAAACTGTTAGAAAATAAAGTCAAATAAAGACATACTTGTATGTATATATATTATAAAATTATGCCCATTTGAAAAAGGGCTGCAAGGAAATAACCCCAATGACCTGTGTGTTACTTTTATGATTAAAAAGCATTTTAAGCATTCTCCCTTAAAAAGAGTAAGAAGACATTGTTTTCAGATAGCCCGAAGATGCAGAGACATATAGCTCTGGTGATTCTTGTTTGGGAGGAGGACCCTCTGTCTCCTCTGAAACAGGAGATTGAAAAATGACTACCTTCCGGTTGCAAATGAAAGCCGCAGGGGTTCTATCAACAAACAACATTTGTGATTATAATTTCTCTCTGGATGAATAGAAAAATCAGAATCCGTGAGCCTGTGTGTGTGTGTTTCCAGTGTATGAGTCAAGGAGTTGAGAACTAGGATGCTAGTACTATTGCACGATTAGGAAAGGGCCAGTGGTTTTCAATAGGAAACGCAAAGCTAGCCACTGAGGGAAGTTTCAAGACGTTTTGATCCAAATTACTCTGATGTTTTAGAGTCTGTTGGCAATCTCTGAGACGGATTTGAGCAGAGAATTAGATTAAAGATAATTTAATGTGGTAATGTAAAAATACGTGTGTTGAGGGCAATGGAAGAAAGGCTATGTGACAGAAACTGCTGGTTGTTCTCAAAAGTGTCTATTCCTCCTCCTTCTATAATAACAGAAACACCCATTTTGTAGTTAGGCATAGGATCCCCAGAAAAAAGACTATATTTTTCCACCCTCTTGAAGCTGGCATGGCCGTGTGACAAAATTCTAGTCGATGAGATGTAAGCAGAAAAGGTGCATGACATTTCTGAGAAGCGTCTTTATAAGAAGAGAGAATGCCCTTGTCCTCGCTTTTCTTCCTTCTTTCTGACTGGAGTGTGAACAAGACAGGGAGAGCTGGGGCAGCCATCTCAGACCATGAGGTGGCCTGGGAATGGAAGCTACGCATAGCTGTGCAGGGAGATAGAGTGAGCTGGGCCCTACTCCACTGAGGCCTCAGGCAAGCTCTGGTCCACCTGACTCCAGACGTCCATCTGGGAGAAAAGTGAATTTCCATCTTGTGTGAGCCGCTGCATTTGGGGTTTTTGAAACCATATCTTACTCATACAAGGGAGATGGCAGTGTGAGGTTGTATAACAGTACGGCTTCAGGGGGACTCTGATCTACCCAATTTCAGGTACCTCTTTTACCTCACATAAACAGGAGGTGGCTTTAAAAACAAAACAAAAACACAAAACCGAAAACCTCACAAAAACAAAAACTAAATAGCAGCATAAACAATCATAACCAGAGAGGCGAAATGACACTGAGAATATGGGGGGGTCAGGCCTAACTTCTGTTCATGGAAAGGCTCTGAACAATGAATGATGGGATACAAAGCCTCCTTGGAAGTTAGCACTTAAGAGACTCAAATGCATTTTGTGTCAATGTGCATTTTGCATTCGTGGGGATCTGATGCAAAAACACATCATTCCAGGGCATTTGGGTTCCAACCAAAGCAGCAGGGGCACACACAGAGGTTAAGCGCTTGGAGACTGGAAGGAGGAGAGAATCCCCGAGTGAGGGATAAGCTTCTTATCTTTTCTGTAAAAAAAATTGGCATTTATGTCAGCATGTCACTGTGTGTCATCACAAGGTGTGTGTGTGTGTGTGTGTGTGTGTGTGTGTGTGTGTGTGTGTGTGTATCAGAACATGTATAACTCTCAGTCCCAAGTTTGGGTTGAGGCAGTGTCCACCAATGCTTTTCTTCTCTCAGTGAAGTCTCAGGTTTCCCTGCCTGACTATTGCAGGTGCTCAGAGTCAAAATACATGAACAACTTTCCTTAGAAAATGCCACCTTTACAAGGAATGCTGCTGATTATGAATGCTGCATATTCTATTAAATCAAGGTGACCAGACCTTGTTTAGTCCTAAGGAAAAAAAGAGCGCCAGCAGTAGTAATGATTGCAATATTGTCATCAGACAAAAAGCATCAAGTTGCACATTTATTTCTTGATGTCTTGAGTCCTCCACAGAGTTAGCTTGACCCAAGCCTAGGAGAAGGGATGGCAAGCAGTTGAAAGAGACCAAATTCCACTGATGGCTTCAACAGGCTAATTCAATCTATTGCAAATGTAAATACTTTATGGAAACTAAGGACATTGAGTTGAGGAGAATTTAGCAGCACTACACCCTGAGCCCCTTATTTTCCCGGGAACACCAGTGGGGACTAAGGAGGCCGGGTCTTCAATGCTGATGGGAGAGAACAGCTGCTGGGCAGAGAGGAAGAGGCTACAGAGAATAGTCTGGAGGCTTCGGCAGGGTTCTAGGTGAACCTAGAAGTGTTAAAAGAATCCAGGAAGTCTGGAACAAGATGACAATACTTATTAAATGATTAGCAGTACTTAGTGAGGTTGTGTCTAGTTATTTTAGTAATTTTTGTTTGACTGGTGGAAAAACACCATTCTACCTCAGAATTACCCTTGTCTCTACCTGACACTTGCTTCGTGGCTGTGAGGCCATCCCAGAGCCATTGAATCAGCATCTGAGGGAGACAGGCCAGAGGGTGTGTGTGGAAATGAATCTCCTAAGGGCTGAGTTTGCAAATGCACCATACCAGCTGAGTATTACACCATCAACAGCAGTCCTGAAAGAAAAGGGAGGTGGAGAGGGGAGGAAAAGGGGAAACAAAGGGAAACTAAACCATGAGTGGGACCATTAACCCTAGCAAAACTCATGAGGTCCCTGCCGGCTGCCACGTTTTCCAAGTGACGCTGACCCATAGAATCGTCATAGAATGGTTGGGGGATAATCTCGTCCAATCAGGCTGCAGACGGGGACTTTGGGGCCGGAAGTGAATCCGTGGAATGTCCTGAGGTTCTGCGCTCACAGGTGTTCAAAGAAAGCAGGGTGTTCTGCAGTCCACAGTTTCATACCCTTCACTCTCTGAGGAGTTCACACAAAATCTCATTGCTCAGTTGGCTGGAGCCTTTTCTAAGCATTTTGAGAACCAATTCCCCAAGTCGTAGTCTCCCAAAAATTAATTACCAAGACCTAGTATTCTTTTCATAGCTTCTGTCCTTTCTTCTTCTGCAATGTTTGTACAACTCGAGGTAGGAGAAACACTTAAAATCACTGGTTCAAGTAAGAAGCTTGGATTATTTGTGCATTTCCTGAACCGGTTTTATGTCTTGGGAAGTGAAACCCTCCCCAATTTGTTGCTTATTTTTTCCCTATTGGTAGTGAGTTCACTGTGTCAGGCCAGGCAGCCTTGGGGTCTGAGGAGCAGATGTTCAAAGTCCATGTCTTGTGATGGATAAGGCCTCCCAGGGTCTCAGAACAACTTTAGCCTCCATGCTCCCCCTTGCATCTAATGCTTATTTCCAGCTCTGCCCACAGGCCCCTTCTCCGCCCTGGCTCTTCCCATGGCTTTCCCATCCCTGTGAAGGAAGGCATGCAAGTGAGTCTCCCTTTCCTGGCAAAGTAATTTGACTTTGGAAATAAAGGCTACACATTGCTGGCTGCTTGGACAAGGTGACATTTCACAGCCACAGAAGTCTCCTGATGCCTATCTGGGCTGAGATTATATTACCATTTCCCAAATAAGCAGGAGGGGAACAATCTTCCATGAATGTTGTCACGATCACCTTGGGTAAGAAAACCAGGTTAAGGGAACTCAATTCCAAAAGAGGCCTCAACAGCAGTTATGCAACCCAAACAGTAGGTGTGGGCAGAAAAAGGTTTGAAGGCAGAGTAAGTATGAGGCACTCCACATCCTGACCTCATACTGTCAGAGGAGAAATTATCCAGAAAGTTAGATATGAGTACATTCTTTTAAGATGAGTAAAGCACAGTATAATCAGCAAGGAGAAATTAAATAGTCTTGGAAAAGGTTCATGTCTGCAGGGGGCAGTAAGAAAACGCTGCACTCAGCCCTTATTTCTGTACCCCAGGAGGCTTCTGAAAGGAAGGCGAACAGTTTGAAAACGTAAGAAAGAGAATGGCAAGGTTGAGCTGAGCTGTTTCGGATTGAACGGACTTTGTAGTTCTTGGCTGACACTGGATAACCCACAGTGTCCCCTGAGCACTGACATTTTGGAGTTTGGTGCCAAGAGCCGAGACTCTGTAAGGCCTGCAGGAATGCAGCTTCTTGGTCGTGAGCACATATGTCCCTCTGAGCTGCTGGGATTCTCACAGTCTTCCCAAATCTACATTCGTTGATTGGTATGATAGGGTGGTTAGGCCTCCCCAGATCTCGCAGGGCCAGGATCAATTTATACCTATGGTTTGGGGCCCAGGGCTCCAGTCATCATGCTTGAAAGCTGCCCTGGAAAAGGTGTCTCCTCATGACATTCCTGTGGCAGCTGCTGGCCTCTCAGGCACGCCTCGCTGAGGGGGCTGAAGTGGACTGAGAGCACCGAAGCCTGATGGGCCATGTGTCGCCATCGCCTTAGGAGCACCTGCGCATATTCCTGTCAGGCCCTGGCACGTGTCAGTTAGCTGCCATTTTCAGTTCGCTGACAGGATGGGCATTTTCCACAGCTTTAGCATGAGGGTCCAATCTGAACGCACTGGTGTTGGGTGAATCCTTCCTGCAGCTGTTGGAAAGAATCCCGTCTCCTGCCCCTGCTCTTCAGCTGTTTGTTCATCGTAGGAAGCCATGCAGACAGCCTGGCGGAGGACAGCGGACACCATCAAACGGTTTCCTGAGGGCAGGCAGGCAGGTGAGCCCAATCAGGTCAGGCTCCTGACGCTCACCCTTGGGCTTTGGGAAAGGCCGACCCTGTCGGATGGCTGGTCTCCTCAGAGGAATACAGGGGGCCTGAAAGAAGTCTTCTCCACAGATTCTGAGACCATCGAGGGGGCAAGACCCAGCTACCGGCCACTTTTACCCCATGCAGCTTCTCAGGAGAGGGACAGTTCATTATCACTGGCAGGTTTGGGCCTGGGACCCAGCCTGTCTGCCTTGTTAGTAACTACTGGCACAGCTACGAGCAGAACCCAGGCTCGGCACTCTTTCTAAAACACTGAAAGGCTGTCCTAATGTCAGAGGAAACCCACAAAACTAAATGCCATGACATATGGGGATGCCCTTTGTAAACTGTGAAGCTCTGTATAAACCTCAGGCTCTCTTATTTTTAGTTTACCACATCAGGGTCTCATCATATGCTTTCTTATATGGAGGGAAATGTTCAGGCTTTTGCTACCCTCCTACTCCCATTTCTTCTTGGCTAAATGCTGCTTCTTGGGCAGCTGGTTACTTCATCAGTTAGGAAACTATACTAGGCTTAAAGGCAGAATTGGAAGATTTGCTGAATATAGAGCAATCCTTGAATAATAATCTTCGAAGAAATTAATTTATCCTCAATTTTTGAACCTGTGCTATATAAAAAACTTAGGTCTCAGCATTTCAGAACTGATGGAGAATTCTAAAAAGGAATTATTGGATTCACAAATGAAGTCTTCGAGAAGTGGTTTTCTAGCCAGAACAGCCCATAGCTTCCCACCGGGCAAGACTGCAGGGGCTGAACAGGGTTTTGTTCTCCGACTGACAATTGGATTGTGACTGGGATCATTCATTCTGAAAGCAGCCAAATGACATTAACAAGCTGATGTGCTCAGCAAAGGCAATCGAGTTTGATTCATCTTGAGATCGCTATTTTTCCTCAGAGCTTGGTGCAGATTTATTCAGGGGACACACATAAGAACCTGAGCCCAGAATTTAGTGGTAATTACACAAGATTGATGGTCAAGTCAGAAAAGCTGGAGGCAGCACTGGGGCCTGATAGAGAGAAGCATTTCCCAGCTGCTCTGTGTTGTGTAAGAGTGCTGAGCAGAGCCCCCAGGCAGGGCAGAAAGGGAAAGGAGGGAGGGAGAAAGGGATGCCTCTTGCTCTAAGATGACCTGGGGGTGGGAGGCGGGCAGTTGAGGAGAAACAGATAATGTTACATCTGGAAAGAAATTCAGATGGGAGGGAACTAGGGAGAAGGGTTACCATGGCTGCTAGATGCCCTACATTAGGCCACGTGGTTTGGCTATTACAGTGGGATAGAAAGAAAATAATAAACATTGCTGGGTGCTTTTCCCCTCCCTCTGTATTTCCTATTACACCTGCATCTTCCCCTATTCAGGCAGCTGCTGACCACGTAGATGTCTTCTCCTCAGGGAAAGGTTATTACAGCAGAAACGCAGAAAAGAAACTTCTAAGTTTCAACACTTGGGCCCTGAAGGTAATCAAGGAATTTGAAAAACATGGGAAACGCCAGGGCCGTGCTTCCCAATTCTGAGCCTGCGCATAAAACGGGAGCCAGAGAGGAAGGTGATCAGTGCGTAGATGCTGGTGGGAGCAGATGGGAGCCCTGCAGCTCTATCCCCACCCCTCTCTAAGAGCCGTGATGGCAGCAAACAGAAATCAGCATAAACTAGAGGCTTTGGGGGACACAGGGCCTCTTGCCCCCAGAGCAGCTTTAGGGGCCTTGCGTGGGCCAGCGTGTGCAGGGGAGCAGACTGAGAGGGACACAGAAGCATAGTACAGAGTGTGGCTAGACCTGCAGGCGTCTTGTGAGATGGAACAAGAGGAACATGGTGCCATATCCTGGTGAGGAATCCTACATGAATTGAGAGAAATTCTGTGCTTATAGTTCAGAAGACTCAATATTGTTAAAGTGTTGATTCTCTGACCATAGCCTTGAGTCCTTCCAGCTATCTCCCTTACCTACCCCGAATACAGACCCTTCAAACTTATGCTGACTTTGCATATCTTCCCAGTGTATTAACTCCCCTCTGGCTTTTATTTTCTTCTCTAGATCTGAGCTTCCCTCCTATGCGTCCTGATGGAACAACAGATATGTGGCAATATTAATCCCGTCTGCTGGAGCTGAAGCTTCGATGTGTCCTGATGGAACAACAGGTATGTAACAATATTAATCCCCTCAGTCCCCTGGAGCTGAAGCTCAGAGGTCAGTTGCTTCTGATTGCAAGCAGTCTCCATTCCTCCCCCACTCCCCGTGTGCCACCAGCTGCAAAGGGTTAGGAAATACGACCTAGATCTTGATCTCATGGTCTTTCACTTCTCTAACTTTTGCCCTAAACTCTCTTGGTGTCCGTTATGCCTGCCCTGCAATCCCCACCACTTTATGCATCTTCTACTCTGAGATCTCTGCTATTGCCCCACACTAAGCCCTGCTCACAGCCAGCTACCACTCACATTTTCCTCAGGTGCTTTTCCAGTCTCAATTGCCTTGTAAAAACCCCCTCCCCAGTTGTAGCACCCTTTCTTCTCAGCAAGCAATCTCACTTCGTACTTCACTGAAAAGAAAAATTGAGGCCCAAAATAGATAACTTTCTTAGCTACTTCCTCTGCCAGTCACAAGTTTATCAGCATTGGCATACGTATTGGGAGGTGATTTTCCACGAATCTCTCAAGTTTCTAGACAGCTAGGCATTAACAGCCGGTTTGATACAGCCTGTGTTTGCAAGAATGTTTGTAATAAGCAAGCAGCCTTGGAAAGACAGCAGTGTCTCTTATGTTACAGATTAATATAATATAGAGGCATCACCCTCCCCTCCCCAGAGCAGATTTGCTTACATTCCAGGGTAACAAAGATAATGATTCTTTTTGGAAAGGAGGATGGGCTAGTTTTCCAGAAACTCTCACAGGAGATGAGGACTTCCTAATCTCAGGGCTCTTTCTTATAACGCACCCCACTACATGTACTGGCAACACTTGGTCCTAATGTTGCTCTGTGGAATTGGGTTTTCGTGAACAGGTGCAAGATGTTACTCTGCCTACTACTGCTGTGAATAATAAACCATTTTTTTTAATTGAGGTGTAATTGATGTAACATTAGTTTCAGGTGCACAATGATTCGATATTTGTATATATTGCAAATGATCACCACAGTAAGTCTAGTTAACATCGGCACCATACAGAGTTACAGTTTTTTTTCTTGTGATGAGAACTTTTAAGAACTCCTCTCTTAAAAACTTTAAAAATATTCAATATAGTATTAACTATACTTATTTATTTTATAAATGGAAGTTTGTACCCTTTTACCCCATTCATTTCAACCACCCACCGCCCCACCCAGCATCTGACAACCACCAGTAAGTTTTGTTTTAAGATTCTATATATGTGCGATCAGTATTTGTCTTTCCCTGACTGACTTATTTCACTTAGCATAATGCACTTAAATTTCATCCATGCTGCTGCAAGTGGCAAGGTTTCATTATTTTTTATGGCTGAATAATATTCCGTTTTGTGTGTGTGTGTGTGTGTGTGTGTGTGTGTGTGTATCATATTTTCTTCATTCATTTATTGATGAACACTTGGATTGTTTCCGTACCTTGACTATTGTAAATATGCTGCAATGAACATGGGGGTGAATATATTCTTTCAAGTTAGTGTTTTTGTTTCCATGAATAAATACCCAGAAGTGGAAAAGCTGGGTCATATGGTAGTTCAATATATAATATTTTGAAGAACCTCTTTTTTCCATAGTGACTGCACTAATTTACATTCCCACCAAAAGTGCACAAATGTTCCCTTTTCTCCACATCTTTGCCAATATTTGTTATATCTTATTCATAATAGCCATTCTAACAGATGTGAGGTAATATCTAATTGTGGTTTGATTTCATTTCTCTGATGATTAGTGCTGTTGAGCATCTTTTCATGTGGCCACCTGTATATCTTCTTTGGAAAAATGTCTATTCAGATCCCCTGATCGTTTTTAATTGGATTTTATTTATTTGCTATTGAGTTATATGAGTTCTTTATATATTTTGGATATTAACCTCTATCAGATACATGGTTTGCAAACATTTTCTACCATTCTATAGTTTTCCTTTTCATTTTTCTGGCAGTTTCCTTTGCTGTGCAGAAGGTTTTTTTAGTTTGATATAGTCCTACTTGTTTGTTCTTGCTTTTCTTTACTTTTGCTGTTAAACACACTCTCTCTCTCTCTCTCTCTCTCTCTCTCTCTCTCTCTCTCTCTCACTCACTCACTCATCACCCAGACTAATGTCAAGGAGATTAATGCCTGTTCTAGGAGTTTTAAGGTTTTGGGTCTCACATTCAAGACTTTAATTCATTTTGAGTTAATTTTTGTGTACGGTGTGAAATAGTAGTCCAGTTTCATTCTTTTGCATGTGGCCGAACAGTTTTCCCAGGGCCATTTATTGAAGAGAGTGTCCTATCCCGTTGTATATTATTGGCCCCTTTGTTATAAACTAATGGATCATATATGCATGAGTTTATTTCTGGGCTTTCTATTCTGTTCCATTGACCTGTGTGATTTTATGCCTGTTTTGATTACTATAGCTTTGAAATATAGTTTGAAATCAGGGAGCATGATGCTTTCCATTTTGTTCTTTCTTAGAATTGCTTTGTCTATTCAGGGACTTCACTGGTTCCATAAAATTTTAGGATTGTTTGTTTTATTTCTGTCAAAAATGCCATTGGAATTTTGATAAGGATTTGCATTGAATCTGTATACTGCTTTCGGTAGTATGGAACTTTAATGATATTAATTTTTTCAGTCCATGAGCACAGGATATCTTTCCATTTATTTGTATCTTCTTCAATTTTTTTAATCACTGTCTTACAGTTTTCAGAGTACAGGTCTTTTACCTCCTTGGTTAAATTTATTCCTAGGTATTTTATTATTTTTGATGCTTTTGTAAATGGGATTGTTTTCTTAATTTCTGTTTCTTTTTATTTTTAATTAAAGTTTATTGGGGTGACAATTGTTAGTAAAGTTACATACATTTCAGGTGTACAATTCGGTATTACATCCTCTGTAAATCACATTGTGTGTTCACCACCCAGAGTCAGTTCTCCTTCCATCACCACATATTTGATCCTCTTTACCCTCATCTACCACCCCCATTCCCCCTTACCCTCTGGTAGCCACTATTGTCCATATTTATGAGTTTCTGTTTCTCATTTGCTTGTCTTGTTCTTTTGTTGTTTTTGGTTTATACACCATGTATCAGTGAAATCACATGGTTCTCTACTTTTTCTGTCTGACTTATTTCGCTCAGCATTATAATATCAAGATCCATCCATGTTGTCACAAATGGTCCTATTTCATCTTTTCTTACCACCAAATAGTATTCCATTGTGCATATATACCACAACTTCTTCATCCATTCATCTATCGAAGGACATTCTGGTTGTTTCCATGTCTTGGCCACCGTAAACAAAGCTGCAGTGAACATTGGAGCACACTTGTCTTTATGGATAAATGTTTTCAGATTTTTTGGGTAGATACCCAGGAGAGGGATTGCTGGGTCATATGGAAATTCTATTCATAAATTTTTGAGGAACCTCCACACTGCCTTCCATAACGGCTGCACCAGTCTGCTTTCCCACCAACAGTGTATGAGGGTTCCTTTTTCTCCACAGCCTCTCCAACACTTGTTACTATTTGTCTTGTTGATGATAGCCATTCTGACTGGGGTGAGGTGATATCTCATTGTGGTTTTGATTTGCATTTCTCTGATGACTAGTGATGTTGAGCATTTTTTCCTATGTCTATTTGCCATTTGTATGTCTGTGGTCACACAGCAGCCTAGCCGTTTGTCCCCTCCAATCTTTCCTTAGGGAAAGAAAACTTTGTGGGACTGTCCCTCTTTGGGGTTGAGTTCATTTATCCTAAGTCTCTCTATTTGATCCTTGTAAGCTGGGTCTGCAGTCAAAGACGAGTAATGATTCCTCATGGGAGGAACGACTTAAGCCAGACGGGACCCCATTGGGACCCCCATGAGTTAACATAATAAAAGTCAGGAGGTAGCCATACCCCTCCTCCTCACCATTATGGGAAGCTGCTAATGCATGCCCCAGTTGTCCTGCACTCGGCTATGCAAAGGACTTCTTAGAGTGATAAGATATCGCTCTTCCTGCTTAGCTCATGGGATGGTTTCACCTTGTGAGACTTGCTCCCCCAGGGGGTTGAACACACCCACCTTAGTCGCCTGGGGACAATGAGCATTGGTTGCTTTGGGACAGATATCTGGGAATTGGAAGAATTTTTATGGTGTGTGAGAATTTCGCGGACCCTGTCTTTAATCTTGTGATGCTTATTGTAAGAAATCAAGAAATACCCACGACGACCCGATTCGGGGCTCCAGTCCCTTGAGGCTGCGAGTCCCTCGGTCCTCTGTGATTTAACTGTATTTGAGTCTCTGTCTCTTTATGATAGTTTAACCCTCGCCGCCTCCCTCGCCTTCCCACGGCTTGTGTTGTGCAGGTCGCAACATATGTCCTCTTTGGAGAAATGTCTCTTCAGGTCCTCTGCCCATTTTTCAATTGGGTTGTTTTGTTGTTGTTGAGTTGCATGAGTTCCTTGTATATTTTGGATATTAGCCCCTTATCGGAGGCAGTTTGTAAAAATCTTCTCCCATTCAGTTGGTTGCCTCTTTATTTTGTCGACGGTTTCTTTTGCTGTGCAGAAGTTTTTAAGTTTGGTATAGTCCCATTCACTTATTTTAGCTTTTACTTCTCTTGCCTTTGGAGTCAAATTCATAAAATGCTCTTTGAACCCATGTTCCATAAGTTTAGTACCTGTATTTTCTTCTATGCAGTTTATTGTTTCAGGTCTTATGCCTAGGTCTTTGATCCATTTTGAATTAATTTTGGTACAAGGTGACAGATAGCAGTCCAGTTTCATTCTTTTGCACGTGGCTTTTCAATTCTGCCAGCACCATTTATTGAAGAGGCTGTCATTTTTCCATTGTATGTTTTTTTGCTTCTTTGTCAAAAATTATCTGTCCATATTTATGTGGGTTTATTTCTGTGTTCTCAATTCTATTCCATTGGTTTGTGTGTCTGTTTTCTGCCAATACCATGCTGTTTTGATTATTGTTGCCCTGTAGTATAAACTAAAGTCAGGAGTGTGATACCTCCAGCATTGTTCTTTTTTCTTAGGATTGCTTTGGCTATTCAGGGTCTTTTGTGGTTCCAAACAAATCTGGTGACTTTTTTTTTTTTTTTAAATTTATTGGGGTGACAATTGTTAGTAAAATTACATAGATTTAGGTGTACAATTCTGTATTACATCATCTATAAATCCCACTGTGTGTTCACCACCCAGAGTCAGTTCTCCTTCCATCACCATATATTTGATCCCCCTTACCCTCATCTCCCACCCTCCACTCCACTTACCCTCTGGTAACCACTAAACTATTGTCTGTGTCTATGAGTTTCTGTTTCTCATTTGTTTGTCTTGTTCTTTTGTTGTCTTTGGTTTATATACCACATATCAGTGAAATCACATGGTTCTCTGCTTTTTCTGTCTGACTTATTTCGCTCAGCATTACACTCTCAAGATCCATCCATGTTGTCACAAATGTTCCTATATCATCTTTTCTTACCGCCGAATAGTATTCCATTGTGTATATATACCACAACTTCTTTATCCATTCATCTATCGAAGGACATTTTGGTTGTTTCCATGTCTTAGCCACCGTAAACAAAGCTGCAGTGAACATTGGAGCACACTTGTCTTTATGGATAAATGTTTTCAGATTTTTTGGATAAATACCCAGGAGAGGGATTGCTGGGTCATATGGAAATTCTATTCATAAATTTTTGAGGAACCTCCACACTGCCTTCCATAATGGCTGCACCAGTCTGCATTCCCACCAACAGTGTATGAGGGTTCCTTTTTCTCCACAGCCTCTCCAACACTTGCTACTATTTGTCTTGTTGATAATAGCCATTCTGACTGGGGTGAGGTGATATCTCATTGTGGTTTTGATTTGCATTTCTCTGATGATTAGTGATGTTGAGCATTTTTTCATATGTCTATTTGCCATTTGTATGTCCTCTTTGGAGAAATGTCTCTTCAGGTCCTCTGCCCATTTTTCAATTGTGTTGTTTGGTTTTTTTTTGTTGAGTTGCACGAGTTCCTTGTATATTCTGGATATTAGCCCCTTATCAGAGGCACTGTTCGCAAAAATCTTCTCCCATTCAGTTGGTGGTCTCTTTATTTTGTCGATAGTTTCTTTTGCTGTGCAGAAGCTTTTAAGTTTCATATAGTCCCATTCGTTTATTTTAGCTTTTACTTCCATTGCCTTTGGAGTCAAATTCATAAAATGCTCTTTGAACCCAAGGTCCATAACTTTAGTACCTATGTTTTCTTCTATGCAGTTTATTGCGTCAGGTCTTATGCTTAAGTCTTTGATCCATTTTGAATTAATTTTGGTACATGGTGACAAATAGCAGTCCAGTTTCATTCTTTTGCACGTGGTTATCCAATTCTCCCAGCACCATTCATTGAAGAGGCTGTCTTTCCTCCATTGTATGTTTTTAGCTTCTTTGTCAAAAATTATCTGTCCATATTTATGTGGTTTTATTTCTGGGTTCTCAATTCTATTCCATTGGTCTATGTGTCTGTTTTTCTGCCAATACCATGCTGTTTTGATTATTGTAGCCCTGTAGTACAAGCCAAAGTCAGGAAGTGTGATACCTCCATTATTGTTCTTTTTTCTTAAGATTCCTTTGGCTATTCGGGGTCTTCAGTGGTTCCAAACAAATCTGATGATTTTTTGTTCTATTTCTTCAAAAATTGGCTTTGGGAATTTGATGGGGATTGCATTGAATCTGTATATTGCTTTGGGTAATATGGCCATTATAACAATGTTGATTCTTCCAATCCATGAGCACGGAATGTCTTTCCATTTCTTTGTGTCTTCTTCAATTTCTTTCAAAAAAGTCTTATAGTTTTCAGCATATAGGTCTTTCACATCCTTGGTTAAGTTTATTCCTAGGTATTTTATTCTTTTTGCTGCAATTGCAAAAGGAATTGTTTTTTGTATTTCTTTTTCTGAGATTTCATTGTTAGTATATAGGAAAGCAATGGACTTTTGTATGTTGATTTTGTAGCAAGCAACGTTACTGTATTCGTTGATTGTTTCTAATAGCTTTTTGGTGGAGTCTTTAGGGTTTTCTATATATAGCATCATGTCATCTGCAAAGAGTGGTAATTTAACTTCTTCATTCCCAATTTGGATGCCTTTTGTTTCTTTCTCTTGCCTGATTGCTCTGGTGAGGACTTCCAACACTATGTTGAAAAGCAGAGGTGATAGGGGACAGCCCTGTCGTGTTCCTGAACGTAGAGGAAAGGGCTTCAGTTTTTCACCATTAATTATGAGATTAGCAGAGGGCTTGTCATATATGGCCTTTATTATGTTAAGGTATTTTCCTTCTATACCCATTTTATTAAGTGTTTTAATCATAAATGGATGTTGTATCTTGTCAAATGCTTTTTCTGCATCAATTGATATAATCATATGATTTTTGTCCTTTATTTTGTTTATGTGATGTATCACATTGATGGATTTGCGGATGTTGAACCACCCTTGTGCCCCGGGGATGAACCCCACTTGGTCGTGATGAATAATCTTTTTAATGCATTGTTGTATTCGATTTGCTAGAATTTTATTTAGGATTTTTGCATCGATATTCATCAGAAATATTGGTCTGTAGTTTTCTTTTTTTGTGCTGTCCTTACCAGGTTTTGGTATCAGGGTAATGTTGGCCTCATAAAATGAGTTAGGGAGTACTGTCTCTTCTTCAATTTTTTGGAAGAGTTTGTGCAGGATTGGTATTAGATCCTCTTTGAAGGTTTGGTAGAATTCACTAGTGAAGCCATCTGGTCCCAGACTTTTGCTTTTGGGAAGGTTTTGGATGACTGATTTAATTTCATTACTGGTGATCTGTCTGTTTAGATTTTCCAGTTCTTCATGGTTCAGCCTTGGAAGGCTATATGTTTCTAAGAACTTGTCCATTTCTTCTAGGTTATTGAACTTGGTGGCATATAGTCCTTCATAGTATTCTTGGATGATCCTTTGTATTTCTGTGGTGTCCGTGATAACTTCCCCTCTTTCGTTTCTGATTTTGTTAATTAGTGTCTTCTCTCTTTTTATCTTACTGAGTCTAGCCAAGGGTTTGTCAATTTTGTTAATCTTTTCAAAGAACCAGCTCTTTGTCACATTAATTTTTTCTATTGTCTTTTTGTACTCTATTTCATTTAGTTCTGCTCTAATTTGTTATTTCCTTTCTTCTGCTGACCTTGGGTTTCACTTGTTCTTCTTTTTCTAGTTCTTTAAGGTGTAACATGAGGTTATTTATTTGGGATTTTTCTTGTTTCTTGAGAGGCCTGTAATTATATAAATTTCCATCTTAAAACTGCTTTCGCTGCATCCCTCAAATTATGGTAGGATGTATTTTCATTCTCGTTTGTTTCTATGTATCTTTTGATCTCTCCTCTTTTTTCTTCTTTGACCCGGTCGTTCTTTAAAAGTACGTTGTTTAACCTCCACGTATTTGTGTTTTTTCCTGCTTTCTTTGTGCAGTTGATATCCAATTTCAAAGCCTTGTGATCAGAGAATACGCTTGGTATGATTTTAATCTTCTTAAATTTGCTGAGGCTAGTTTTATGTCCCAATATTTGGTCTATCCTTGACAATGTCCCATGTACACTAGAAAAAAATGTATAGTCTGATGTTTTAGGATGAAATGCTCTATAAATGTCAGTTATGTCCATTTCATCTAATGTGTCATTTAGGGCTGCTATTTCTTTCTTTATTTTCTGTTTGTATGATCTATCCATGGCTGTCAGTGATGAATTTAGGTCTCCTAGCATAATTGTGTCTTGGTGAATTTCTCCCATTAGTTCTGTTAGTAGTTGCTTGGTATATTTTGGTGCTCCCCGATTGGGGGCATAAATATTGATGACTGTTATATCTTCTTGTTGTTTAGTCCCCTTTACCATTATGAAATATCCACCTTTGTATCTTGTTACCTTTTACCTTTTTTTACCCTGAAGTCTGTTTCATCTGATATCAGAACAGCTCTACACCTGCTTTTCTCTGGATACCATTTGCTTGGAGTGTCAATTTCCACCCTTTCACTTTGAGTCTATGTTTGTTCTTGTTGCTGATCTGTGTCTCTTGGAGATAGCATATGGTTGGCTTTTGTTTTTCGATGCAGTCTGCTACTCTGTCCCTTTTTATTGGTGAGTTCAGTCCATTTATATGTAAGGTGATTATTGATATGTGAGGATTTCCTTTCATTCTATCTTCAGTTTTCTGGTAAGACTGTGTCTCCATTATATCTTTGGCTTTTTGTTGTTGTTTATTATTTCTGTGTGGTGGTATTCTATGATTTTTCCCTCTGTTTCTTCTTTTATTACAGTATATATTTCAGTTCTGGATTTTTTTTTTGAGTGGTTACCATTAAGTTTATGTAAAAGAAAGTTTGATATTTAGAGTATTCCAGTTTCTTCAGCACGCTTACTTTATCCATTCCCGTATTCTGGTTCAGGCCTTTACTCTTCCCCCCTTTTATATTTTGGTTGCCACAAATTGTTCCTGTTGATGGTGGTCGAATAGCCTCCTTTAGTATTTCTTGTAGTGCAGGTCTTGTGTTAGAAAATTCCCTCAGCTGAAAAGGTCTTTATTCCTCCTTCATATCTAAAGGATATCTTTGCTGGATATATTATACTTGGCTCATAATTTCTCTCTTTCAATAGTTTGAATATTTGGTTTCACTCCATCCTGGCTTGTAGAGTTTCTGCTGAAAAATATGATGATATTCTAATGGGCTTTCCTTTGTAGGATACCGTCTTCTTTTCCCTGGCTGCCTTGAGGATTCTTTGTCATTAATTTTTGACAGCTTCAATACAAAGTGCCTTGGAGAAGGCCTGTTGGTGTTGAGGTAATTAGGTGTTCTCTTTTGCTTCTTGGATTCGAGGATCCAGTTCTTTCCACAAGTTTCGGAAGTTCTCATCGACTATTTGTTTGAATTTACTCCTGTTCCTTCTCTCTTTCTCCTTCTTCTGGTATGCCCATTTTTCTTATATTGCTCTTCCTGATGGAGTCAGAAAGTTCTTGTCGAGTTCTTTCTTTTTTTTTTTTTAAGTCTCAAGTCTCTTTCTTCTTCCATCTGTGCAATTTCCAGGTTTCTATCTTCGATGTCACTGATTCTTTCCTCCATCTGGTCAACTCTACTACCTAAGCTGGCTATTTCATTCTTCATTTCTTTTATTGAGTTCTTATTCTCCAGAAATTCTATTTGGTTCTTTTTTAAAATTTCAATCTCTTTGGTAAAATGTTCATTTTGTTCTTTGACTGTGTTTCTGAGTTCATTAAACTGCCTATCTGTGTTTTTTTTGCATCTTATTGAGTTTTTTAAGAACTGCAATCTTGAATTCTCTGTCATTTAAGTCACATATTTCCATATCTTTAAGTTCCTTTTCCGGAGACTTTTCATTTTCTTTCTGATCTATCTTGTTGCCTTGGTTATTCATGGCCTTAATAATTTATTATTTCTCTTCCTAGACATCTACAGGAGTGGGTTCTGCAACAGGTTGATAGAAAGAGGTCTTTCTTTTGTTTTCCTGTAGGTGTATTTTCTCTTTGAATGCAGCCTTTTATTCTCTCTCACACTGTAGTGTTATGTTTCCTTTGCACTCTTCCAGCCTCTCACACAATGAGGGGATTCCCTGGAAGGCAGGCTTCTTCTCTGTGAACAGTTGGCCTTGGTCATATGGCACCACCTCCGTGGGGGGATGTGGAAAGCTTCCGAGGTTCCAAAGCTCTTCCTGCCCCAGATTCGGAGCTTGTGTGCTTCAGCAGCTCTGTTTAATCTTGCAGGGATCCCCCCAGGTAGGTGGGGACAGGGGCGGGGTGGGCTATGAGAGGTGACTCAGAGCAATGGCAGCGACCACCACTACAGCCAGTCCTGCTTCCATATTTCCCTCACCTTTGCTGGAGCTGGTTGGGTTGTGAGTCCGTGTCTGTGGACCACAGTTCTCAGAACTGCAAAATTTCTGTTCATTTGATCTGACACTGCTACTGTTCCTCTTCTAGCACTGGGCAGGTGGGGGGGCTAGGCTCAGTGCCTAAGTCTTTCGTTCTCTGCTCGGCAGTAAGGGCTTAAACCACCGTTTTCAGCCTTCTTCCCTCAGTCTTTTCAACAAGGTCTCGGCCGTGAGCATTGGGCTCAGCCGTGTTACATGCTGTCCCCTCAGCCCTGTGGGCCATAAGCCGAGCCCTCTGCTTATGTTCTTCCCTCTCCCGCAGCTGAGGTAGTTCCAGAATGCAGCAAGCTCGGAGCACCACGCTAGGTCTGTGTCCTGTGCCCGCAGCCCCATCTCAGCACTTCTTCCTTCCCTCCTCCCTGCTGTCACAGTTTGCCTACCTTTAGATGATTTCAGTTGTGCGCTTCTTTCTCTTGCCTGTCTGCTGCGCAGGGAGTCCTTTGTAGAGTTATAGTTGTTCAATTTGTTGTAAATTCCGGGAAAGATCTCCAGAGGCTCACCTCACGCCACCATTTTTATGACCTGACTCAATTTCTGTTTCTGATAGTTTGTTATTAGTGTACAAAAACACAAAAGATTTATGCATATTGATTTTTGTATCCTGTAACTTTACTGATTAGTGGATTAGTTCTAACAGTTTTTTCATAGTCTTTAGGGTTTTCTATATATCATATGCCATTTGCAAATAGTGACAGTTTTACTTCTTCTTTCTGATTTAGATGACTTTTATTTCTTGTCTTGCCTAATTGCTGTGGTGAGGACTTCCAATACTATGTTGAATAAAAATGGCAAGAGTGGGCATCTTTGTCTTATTCTTGTTCTTAGACGGAAAGCTTTCAGTTTTTCACCATTGAGTATGATGTTAGATGTGGGCTTGTTATATATAGCCTTCATCAACTTGAGGTAACTTCTTCTATACCCACTTTATTGTGAGGTTTTTTTTTTTTTACAAAGGATGGTAAATGTTGTCAAGTGCTTTTTCTGCATCTGCTGAGATGATCATATGATTTTTATCTTTCATTTTGTTAATGTGGTGTATCACATTAAACTGATTTGCATATATTGAACCATACATACGTGCAATGCTGGAATATATCCCAATTGATCATGGTTTATAATCCTTTTATTGTATTGTTGAATTCAGTTTTCTAATACTTTATTCTGGATTTTTGTGTCTATGTTCATTAGAGATATTGGCCTGCACTTTTCTTGTCTAGTTTTGCTATCACAGTAATGCTGCCCTTATGGTTGGTATTCTTAAAAAGAGACATAGGTGTCTAAATTGACCTCTTTGGATGGCTGTATTTGTTGGAGACCATTTGACTGAGTGACTCTGTATGCCTGAAATTGCGCCATTCTCACATACAAACCATGACTCCTGAATCATTTATCTCACTAGATCCTCTAGAGGGTTGCCCCACCAGTCCTCTAATTATCCCCAGATAGGTCTGTTTCCTCTGCATATAGTTTAAACTAGAGCTGATGCCTGAATCCTCCAGGGGCTGTAGTTTAGTCTTGAGCTGTGGCCTCTGCCACATACAAATTAGGTAACTGAAATCTAGAGGAATGTCATTGCTTGCTCAGGCCCCCACAGCTGGGGAAACTTTCTTCTCATGTGCTAGGCCAATCAATCTCTTCGCCTGCTTTGCTCCCCTGATCCTCACCAGCTAGCTTCACCGAGTCCTGTGAACAGCCCACTGCCTTTGTCATCAACTGAACAAAGTATCCCAAGATGGCTGCCCTTGGGCTGACAACATAATGAAAGGGAAGCAGTTTATAGTGAAATATTCGTCTATTTCAGCAGAGTCACATTTCTAGCTCTGAATTATATTGCTAGTACCTTTCCATATGAGCAATAGTTTCCACTGAGCAATAATTATTTTTCACCTATATGGCCTATGAGATGTATTTTCTGGATATCTACCCCTCTTCATCCCCAGTGCATTGCATGCATCCTAAATAAATCTCAATTTGTACAAGTTCAACATCACACAGTTAATTTGTTGCATACAAAGGGCTCTGAATGGGATAGGTGGGAAGGCAAAGTCCAGCAGGGTCCCTGTGTGTTAGAATTCGTGACTGCGCTTCCCAGCTTGTGTGGGATGGTCCTATGGCCCCAGCTTAGTTATTCAGAGCATCCCCTTTCACTGTCAAAATTGTCCTGTAAATATGACAGGTTTTTTACAGTTCCCTGTGCTGTTAGGTTGGTGCAAAAGTAATTGCTGTTTAAAAGTTTAAAAAAAAAAAAAAAAAGCAATAACCACAATTACTTTTGCACCCACCTAATAGAATTGCTTTGGGGATGAATGAGGCGATAGGTAGGATATGTTTTTGAAATTTAACTCAAGCTATCCTGATTTGAGATATTTTGGTGGATGTTATTGTCATGATTGGCATAAAAGAGCCTAAAATATGTTAAGGTGAATATGTTCCCCCAAATTCCAACAGTGATATAAATGAAAGGACAGGCTCCCAAGAAAAATGGTGTCAATCATTTCCTCCTCCATCATCTCTATTCTCCCTCTTCCCAGGAGTTATGGAATATTTCCACTGTGAGCTGTGGTGCTCTTCTCGTTTCCTGGGCCACTGAGCATCCTGAGGGACGTGGAGAACACAGGCAAAGGAGAGCTGAGCCCAAGAGCCGAGTCACATTGGGAGACAGACAGATAATGGAAGCCAGGGCTGTTGCAGAGTGAAAGCAGATCCTGGAAGGGCAGCGGTTAGGGAGACAAGGGTGGGGGAAGTTTCCAGCATGACATTCAGCACTGGAAGAGGTAGAAGTGTTTAAAATCGTTCAGAGAACTAAGCCAGATGGCTTTCCTGCTACTCATTCCATTTTCCTCAAACTAGGAGCCTATTCTGCTTTGTAATAAAGAAGCAGATGTCGGTTGCCACCATCCTACAAGCCATTATCAGCCCATTTGCCCTTTCACAAAGCAAAGTTCCCCTGCCCCTTATTCCCCACCCTGAGGCTAGGTTTGCAGTGACCAGACTTGAGCTTCCCTTTGTCTCCCACTCTTGCCTCATAGAGGGGTGCATAGGACAGCGCTGTAGCACGATCCTTCTGGGTATGTGAAACGAGGTTGTCTCCCTGCTGGCCTTGCTGTGAGGTCCTCATTCATCCTTCCTCCCTCAGGAACTCCAAGGCTGAAAGAAAGATTTATTCTTTACCTCATCATCAGGGTTTCTAAAAAAGCATTATCAAACTATTACAGAGAGGCAGAAAGTATCCCATCCATAATATACATAAAAACACCAATTTCTTTCCTTTTAAAAATGTTCTTTTGTGGAATATAGTGAACACAAATAAATCAAGAGAGTGTGGCCCGGTTCTCTGTCCACAGTGCTGAGCTGATATGGGGTGGGGGGGGGCTGAGGATGTAACAAGACAGACAGATCTCATTTAGGCTCCAGTAACCTTCAGTTACCTTCACGGCTCTGGCCTTATTTTTCCCTTTTTCAATGTCAACTTCCTGCCAGAAAAAAATGCTGAAGGGATAAAAAGAAGAAAATGAAAAAGATTTTTAAAGTGGGCATCTTTATGTATCACCCAGAGGAGGGTCAGGAGTAGCATGGAGGCAATGCGTCGGTGCAGTTCTTGATGTGTTTTTGAGTGAAACAGCCTTGTGTGTGATATTAGGAAGAATGATATCGTTATTTTTAAAATCTCAATACAGAATATCCCTGACCAGTGTCATGTTTGATTTGCAGTCTGATACTTGATGGGCAAATTATAAAGATAAGGAAGTTAAGGCTCTTAAAAAAGCTGATCAGCAATTCAAAATATAGAAATGCAATAGCTGGTTAGCCAGTTGGGCTGTGTTGAGCACCATTTTCCTAGTGTGAGAGCACTATTCACATAGAAGCCAGGAGGACTTGGGATGGTGTGTGGGGGTTAATCTGAGAAAGGAAACGCATTCATACAGCATCACAAAATGTGCCGTGAAGGGTCCTTTGGGGGTGGAGGCCGGATCTGAACTCAGATCAGTTTGTTGCCAAAGCTTGTGTTCTTTTTACTATACCCCACTGTATCATTTATGTTGAGGCAAAAATCATTGTTGGCAGAACTGGCCCTGATAGAAGAGATTGCCGAGGTGGAGAAAGAATCTGAGTGTCAGGCTTCTAGAGCTCAGGAGAGGGGTTTAAGGGACTGGAAGCCTGGGAAAGGCTGCTGAGCACTCCCGCCTCTCCCTACCCCCACCCTCAAAACAATATTGCCCAGAGCTTGCCTGCTTGGGAGGTAGCAAAGGAGGCTCACAGAGCAAGGCCGGTAGGCTTCTTCCAGGCTCTTCTGTTCCTTTGTGTGATTTTCTGGTTCTATCAGAAGGCCCCTGTAGCCACCTCCAAGGACAGCGTGTGGTTGCGCTCAAGCCCAGGAAGTGGATAAATAACCACTTGCTTGCGCTGTCAGGTTGCTGGGCCTCACTAAGCAGTTAGTTAACTTCATGGGCAAAGGCAAAACAGGTGCGACTTCTGGTGCAATGAGAGCATGCCCAGTTCCCCAGTGTGGGGAGGGGACCTCGCCGAGAGCCACGGCCTTCCAGCCCCACCTAGGCCAGGGAGGTGTGCCATCCACAGGACCCAAACTTGGGGGCCTGCAGGGTGTACCCCCCCTTCCACTGTGAAGTCTGAGCACCGAAGTGGGCAGCTTGTCCCACTGCACCTGGGCCAGCCCTGGGGATGTTTGCAAAACAATCTCCAGAGAAGCCCTAGGTATTTTTGTTCACATTCTTTAATTCCTTTCCTTCTTTTCAGTGATTTCTCTTCCCCAGATAATATCCCCTCAGGAGCTCGGCTCTCTCAGAGCCAGGGCTAGGCTCCAGGAAGGGGAAGGGGAAGGGGAAGATTAGGGATTGTTCTGGCCAGGCTCAGCTGATTGATTTTTTAACATCTCTCCTCTCCCAGGACACTCGTTTCTCAAACCAGCCTCCTCTTGACAGTCTTTCTATTTCTGTAGAATCCTCCCAGCTTTCCATGGAGATTCATATTTCATTAGTGATGTGAGCTGATAAAGACAGGCAGCCCATTCACAATTTAAAATTCACAGCTCAAATGTAATTTCTCACTTGATGTTTCTCCTTTAGAGGCAGCATAATCGGTTGGATTTTCTTGGCTACTGTTCAGAGTGCTAATTTTCTGCTGTGGGGTCAGTGTCTTTGCCTTTGCCCGGCCTTTCCCTAGAGTCGTCTGTCTTAACAAGCACTCCAGATACCTGAGAAAAGTGCCTTCTTTCTCATCTCCACAAGTATTCTATCGTCTCCTAAATTCCTTGTCCCTCTGGGTCACTCATTTGCCACCCACATCTGGTAGCCCAGAAGGGCCTGCGTGTGTAAAGCCATCTGCATAGAAAGTGGTTGCCCTCAAGGTCAGTGTCCTTCCTGTGTTCAGTTTTCTCTGGCAATTTGGGGCTAGCTGCTGGGCTAGGCGTTTGCTTTGAAAGGATGGGAAAATGTACTGAAGTATATAGATTATCAACGTTAGGTTGCTGAGCCTTGGAGGAAACTCTGGGGCAAGCGGATGAATCCCTTACTCAGTCATGTTAACACGAGCTCAGTCACAATTCTGAGCAAAACATTTCACAGCAGCACCCGTCAGAAAGGATTCTTGCCTGAGAAACTGGATGAGGTGGTTTGGGAGGGCCATTTCTTGAAGACATATACTCCCCACTATTCCTGTCTTCTGTACCTGATTGAAACACCTTGCCCTGAGGAGAGAAGGCTAGAGGGGGAGAGGAACTTGGGGGTGGGGGTTGGTGGGGGGCAGTGGAGGTGGTCACAGGGACACTCAAGAACTCAAGATGGCTCCTTGGGGTTCATGCGCAATCTATATGGGTGAGTGTGTGAGAGTGAGTGTGGTTAGTGAGTGTGGTTTGGTATGTGTGAGTGGATGAGTGTGTGTGGGGGGGAGGAGAGAGGATAAAGGTATAGCAGAGACAGAAATCTCACTATTTCAGAGTTTCAAGGCAAACTTCCAGAAGCTCAACCATCTGCCCTTCCTCTTTTCTCCCAAAGACCTTAGAGTGAGTGGGTGGGCAGGAAAAATGAAGAGGTGGGCAACTAGAGACCCTCAGCCTGTATTTCTTCCATGGGAAAATTGTCTTCTTTTTAAAAATTTATTTTGAATAAGTTATACATTTATGATTCAAAGAGCAAAACAATATTAAAAGGTATGCAGTGACATGCCCTGCCTACCCTCCATTTATCTTTCCAGTGCTTTTCTAGACAAATTTAAGAATATGATGAATACATATTCTCATTCCTTTTATTTCTTAAATGAAAGAGAGCATACTATAGACACAGTTCTGCAGCTTGCTTTTAGAAATACATTTATTATGACCAATTTCAAACAAACAGCAAAGCGGGAAGATTTTTAACAGGCAGATCAACCATATGCCCATCGCCTATATTTTACAATGAACAGTTTTCTATACTTTATGACATAACTCTATTTTTTCCATCCTTCTACCCTTCCATCAGTTTTTTTGATGTATTTCGAAATAATTTACAGATATCATCACTCCTGTATATTGGCTGGTGCACAAGTAACTGCGGTTTTTGCAATTATTTTTAACCTTTTAAACCGCAATTACTTGTGCACCAACCTAATAGTTCAGCATGAATATCACTAATTAGAGTTCAATATTTGTTTAGTTTTCTCTTTCAATGTAAATATTACAAACAATAAGTGCACAAGTCTTATGTGTACATTTGCTGGTTGTGACAAATGGATGCCCCTGTGGAACCCGACCCCCTACCAAGCTATAGACATTATGATTTCTCTACCATGATCCCACATGACTCATAATCAATGCCTATTCCCAGTTGTTTTTATTCCCCCCACAACATAGCAGTTTTGCCTAACTTCATATAAATGGATTCATATCGATATACTCCTTTATATACTCATAAGGCTTTTTTTTTTTCGCTTAGCATAGTTCTTTTGAATTTCATTCATGTTGTCGTATTCATCAGTAACTTATTCCTTATTGTTGCTGAATAGGATTTCATTCTATAGGGATACCTTATTCCATCCATCCATCACGTTTTATTCATTCTCCTCTCAGTGGACACCTAGTCTCTTTCTAGTTGTTGGCTATTAACACTCTGTGAATATTCCCTTTTATGTTAACATATGACGTAGGTTTTCATTTCTCTTGGTAAATACCTAGGAGTGGAATTGGCAGATTGCACGGTAGGTATATGTTTACTATTAGTCAAAACTGCTTTTTGCAAGCGGTTGCATTGTTTTACACTCCCACCAGCAATGTATGAAGAGTTCCAGTTGCTTCACGTCCTTTTCAGTACTTGCAGCGTTTAATTATAGCTTTGATTTGTGTCCCTGATGACTAATGATGCTGAAGGCCTTTTCAGTGCTTATACACCTTTGACATATCTTCATTTGTGAATTGTCTGTTTCTTTTGCCCATCTTTTAAAATATTGGACTTTTTATTAAAAAAAAATATTTGCCTGTTAAAAAATTGAGCTGTTGTTGTATGATTGGGTTGTAGAAGTTCTTTGTTAGAAAGGTATTTTGTGATTTTTCTCTGATTTGCCCATTTATCCTCTTTTTGGATGACTGTAAGTTATTAAGTTTGATGAAATCAGATTATCAACATTTTAAAGATTGTTGCTTTCTCTTCCTAGAAACTTTTGACTATATCTCCCTACCACCTCACCTCTGAGTCACAAACTCTCATTTTTTCCCTAAAATTTGTATGACTTTAGCTGTTATTTTAAGTCTATGAATCATCTCAACTTAATTTTTGAGTATCATTTGAGGTAGCGGCCAAAGTTTTTCTTTTTCTTTTTTTCATCTCTCTTTATTTCAGGGCCACTTGTTGAAAAGAATTTCCCCCATTGCATTATTTTGTTAGCTTTGTCAAAAATCAATTGACTGTGTAACTGTGGGTCCATTTCTGGGCTCCGCTAGGTTCCATTTGTCGATCCTGATGCAGTGCCCCCATCTTTGTGTGAGTCCTTACTTCGTTCTTCTTTTATTGGATTACTTTGGATATTTCAGGCTCTTTAAAATTTCATATATAGTTTAGAATCTGCTTGTATGTAACTTCTTTTTTCTTGCTGCTCTCAAACGTCCTTCTTGGTCTTTGACTTTTGACAACTAATTATAATGTGTTTTATTGTAACCTGTTCACCTTCAACCTATTTGGGATGCTTTCGACCTCATAGATCTGGATGTCCATTTCTTTCCTCAAGTTTGAGAAGTTTTGAGCCATTATTGCTTTAAATATACTTTCTGTCCTTTTTCTTTCTTCTTTCTCTTCTCCTTCTGTACTTTCTATAATGTGGATATTATTTTGTTTGTGCTTCAGAAGTCCCATAGGCTTCCTTCACTCTTTTTCTTTTCTTTTCTTCTTTTGCTCCTCTGACTGGATAATTTCAAATGCCCTATCTTCTAGGACACGATTATTTCTTTTGCATAGCCAATATTGCTTTTGAAGCTCTTTATTGAATTCTTCAATTCAGTCCTTTTTAAAAAAACATTTTTTTATTGGGGAATATTGGGCGACAGTGTGTCTCTCCAGGGCCCATCAGCTCCAAGTCGTTGTCCTTCAATCTACTTGTGGAGGGTGCAGCTCAGCTCCAAGTCCAGTCGCCGTTTTCAATCTTAGTTGCAGGGGGCACAGCCCACCATCCCATGTGGGAATCAAACCCTGCAACCTTGTTGTTATGCTCGCGTTCTAACCAACTGAGCCATCTAGCTGCCCTCATCAGTTCAGTCTTTTTGATTTCTAGAATTCTTTTTTTTTTTTAATGGCTTCTATTTCTTTGTTGAACTTCTTATTTTGTTAATGCATTATTTTCCCAATTTTGTTTAGTTGTCTGTCTGTGTGTTCTTGCAATTCAATAAACTTCTTAAAAAAACAAACAATGATTATTCTGAATTTTTTGACATTCAAACTATTCCTTTAGGGTCGGGTATTGGAACTTTATTAGCTGCCTTCGCTGGTGTCATGTTTATCTAACTTTGATCCTTGACTCGTTACCCTGGTATCTGCACATTTGAGCCAGCACTCACCTCTTCCAAACTTTACAAGTTCACTCTGGCAGAGACAGTTTTTCACCAGTTATCTCAATTTGAGTTTCTGGACATGTCTGCTGGTAACGTTCTTAGACAGGTGGGACTTGCTCTCAGGGTCTTTTTTTTGGTGAGGTCACTGCCCAAGCTTTGGGGTTGGGTGGGAGGGGTTGCCGCTGGCTGAGAACAGTTGCATAGGCCTATTTGCTTGGTTCGCTGTCCAAGTGAGGCTGTAGAATGGGCTCTGCAGTGCCTGAGATCTTTGTCAGGCTTACTGTTAGATGGTCAGGACTGGGTACTATACTCAAACGTAGGTGAGGTTATTCATTACCTTCTCTGTCCTGGCAGGGCAGCAGGATGGGCCCCGGGGCCTGTTTGGCGACTCAAATTAGGTAAGACTTTACACTGAATTTTCTGCCCAGAAGGGGCCACTGGTTTTGCTCTGCACTTTATGTGCTGTTGTAAGCAGGACTGTTGGTGGGGTAGGCAGCTTCCTGTGTGCTGTGGTTAGGTCCCCTCCCCCCCAATAAATACACACACACACACACACACACACACACACACACACACACACACTCTGAAGGCTGTATTCAGCAGTGGGTGGGACTATGAATTAGCTTCCCTACCAGGACAGAATGGGAGAACCAGCTCAAAGGCTGGCAAAAGTCTTTATGGTCTTGACTCAAGCTGACCGGTGTGCTGTAAGTTCCCTGGCTGGACTGTGTCACTGGTTTTGCTCTGTGGAGGGTCAGCTCTGCTACTGTACTCTTTGCTCAAGCATTGCTGGGCTATGCAGCTTCCAGGCGTTATTGCCAGCTTTTTGGTCAGGACGGGCTGGGAACAACACTTAGCAGTGGGTAGGGCTGTAAATGAGCTCTTCTGCCTGGGAAGGTTGGGAGGGTCAGCTCCAAGAAGCTTTCCAGGTGCTCCCATCAGGCTTTCTGGTCAGGAGGGGCCTGGAGTTACTCTCAGCAGTGGACCAGGCTATGAATTAGCCCTCCTGTCTTTGTGAAGCAAGGGAGGACCTCCAAGCCCAATGAGGCTCTTTGTGGTCTCGAGTCAAACTGACTCAGTCCCCAAGTTCCCTGACCTTATAGTGTCACTGGTTTTTCTCTATGGATGGTCAGCTCTGCTGCTGTACTGTCGGCTTGAGTGTTGCGGGGCTATGCAGCTTCCAGGCATTCTGGCCAGTCTCTCTGGTAGGGAGGGGCCGGGAGCTATACTAAGCAATAACCTGGGCTATCACTCAGCTCTCCTGCCTTGGCAGGGACAGAACAGGCTGCAGGGCCAGCAAGGCTCTTCATTTCAGGAACCGAATCGAGCACACCTGCACCCCACTGAGTACGCTGGTCATCCTGCCCTTCTGTCTTGGCGCTACAGGTGAGCAAAGCTGCCGGTTGGGACTACTGCTTGGATGCTACAGGTAGGAGCTTGGTCTGCCAAGCCCCTACTCTTTCTGCATCACAGTTTCCTAGTGGTCCAGCCCTAAAGATTCTCCTGCAATCCTTATGAGGCAAAACCAGAGTGGGGACTCCCAAGAAGCAACCTATAATACTGGGGGAGCTTAATGTCCACCCTAGACTCTTTTTCCACCGGTGGAATTGGAAGCTCAGGGGAGACGTCTTAGAGTGGTGCTGCTCTGGCTGGGGCTGGGAGAGTGCAGTTAGCATGAAGCCACTCCTCTTACCCCTCTAATGCAGTCTGTCTTGGTCTCTGGTACAGGGGGGTGTTTCAGCTTCACCCCCATGTTCTAGGAGTCTTTCAGTGGTGTCTTTTCCATGAATAGTTGTTGTTGCTTTTGTGAGGGGGAGCAAAGTCAGGAATGACCTATGTTACCATTTTGGGGATATCACTCCTTCAATAAAAAGTCTTTTGTGTTGAGCTTTGTTTGACTTAGCATAAGGCTTTTGCAAAGAGGTTTTTCTGTGCTCTTTGGCTTTCATTTCTGTTGGATAAATACCTAGAAGTGGGTGTTCTGGGTCATATGCTAGGCATACATCTAACTTTGTAAGAAAAGGCCAAAATGTTTTCTATGTCATTTTGCATCCTGTCAGCAATATGAGTTTTCCAGTTGTTCAACATCCTGACCAGGGGTGGCAGTGTCAAACTTCATACGTTTAGCCGTATGCTGTGCCGTGGTATCCCCTTGAGGTTTAAATTTTATTTACTTGATAACAATGTTGAGCATCTTTTTATGTGCTTATTGGTTATTTAAAATTTTTCTTTTCTAAATGTAGATTAAATTTTTTTTTATTTTCACCCAGTCTGTCACTTGTCTTTCATTTTATTGAGCATGTCTTTCAAAGAGCAAGTTTTTTAAATTTTTGAGAAAGTCCAATTTATCATTTTTTTCTTTTATGATTTGTGCTTTTTGTACTCTATTTAAAAATTCTTTGCCTAAAGTTATAAAGATTTCTCTCTTGTGTTTTCTTTTAGAAGTTTTATAATTTCACCTTTTATGTTCATGATCTATTTAGAGTTAATTTTTTGCATAGAGATGTTTAATAGTCAGACACTGTCAAAAATCAATTGATCATATATACCATATATGGGTCTATTTTGGAATCAGTTTGGTTTTATTAATCTGTATGTCTATTCTTATGCAAACACCATGCTATTTTGATTGTTGTCGCTTCATAGTAAATTAGGTAATGTAAGTCTTCTTTTTCTTTTTCAAAATTTTTGGCTGTTCTAGGTCCATTGCCTTTCCACATAACTTATAGAACCAAGTCAGTAATATCTAAAAGTGGCCTGCTGGGATTTTAATTGGAATTAAATCAAATCTATAGATCATTTGGAGAGAGAATTAATATCTTAATATTCAGTCTTTCAATCCATGAGCATATCTCTTTCCATTAATTTCTATCATCAATGACTTGCATATTTTTAGTGTACAGGTCTTACATACATTTTGTTAAATTTGTTCCTAATATTTAATGTTTTTTGATACTGTTGTAAATAGAGTTATCCTATTTCAGTTCTCAATTATGTGTTGCTAGTATATACAATAAGATTGATTTTGTATGTTGACCTTTTTATCCTGTGACCTCACTGAGCTTACTTATTGTGTTCTAGTAGCTTTTTGTAATTCCTTATGTTATTTTGCATGGAGGATTGTGTTGTTGCACATAAAGATAATTTTACTTTGTTCTTCTCAGATTTTATGTTTATTTCTTTTTCTTACATTATTGTACTGTCTATGACCTCCAGTACAATGATGAATTAAAATGGTGAGAGTGCATATTCTTTTTTTTTTTAATAGCATACAGAGTGGTTTTTTTGTTTTGTTTTGATTTTACTAGTTTCCAGCGTGCAAAACAATGTAATAGTTAGACATTTATCATTTATATCCCTCACACTGTGTGAACCCCCTCCCCCATCCACTATCCCTCTGACATCGCACAGCCATTACATTTCCACTGTCTCTATTCCTAATGCTGTACTCTGCTTCTTCTAACTATACACATATACATATATATACATATATATGTGTGTGTGTATGTGTGTGTGTGTATATATATATAAACTTGTAGTTGACATTCATTATTGTTCAGCTTCAGCTTCAGGTGTACAGTGCAGAGAGTACATATTCTTGCCTTTTCCCAATTTTAGGGACAATTATTTATTTTTTAATCATTAAGTATGATAGCCAGAGAGTTTTCATAAATGCCCTTTTATCAATTGAGAATATTCCCTTTTATTCCAGTGTGCTGAGAGTTTGTATCATCAGAAGATATTGAATATTGTCAAATATTTTTCTGCATCCAGTGAGACAATGATATGGATTTCTTTTACAGTCTGTTGACATGGTTTATTACTTTTATTTTTATTTTTTTTATTGTGAATCAATCTTCCAGTCTTGGGATAAGACCCATTTGAGTATGATTTATTATCCTTTTAACATATTGGTGAATTCAGTGCTAATACTTTGTTTGGAGTTTTTATACCTATGTTCCTGAGTAATATTGGTCTGGAGTTTTCTTGAAATATCCTTGTGTTTTTGTTGTTGTTACCTCTTTATTTTATTTTTTAATTTTTATTTTTCAATTACTATTGATATACAATATTATATTTCAGATGTATAAAAGCATTCCAAAAAGTCTGTTTTTGGAATCAGAGTAATGGTGGCTCATTAAATGAGCTTGGGAGCCTTCCCTCCTCCTGGATTTTTTGGAATAGTTTGAGGAAAATAGGTGTTAATTCTTTTTTGAATGTTTTGGTAAAATTTACCTGTGAAGCCATTTGGTCCAGGACTTTTGTTTGTTGGGAGCTTGTTGATTACTGATTCAATTTTATTGGTAGTAATCGGTTTGTTCAGGTTTTTGTTTCTTCTTGATTCAGCCTTGGCAGATCGTGTGCTTGTGGGAATTTATCAATTTTTCCAGATTGTCCAATTTGTTGGCATATAGTTGTTCATAATACTTTCTTATTTATTTATTTATTTTTTTGTATTTCTGTGGTGTTGTTTATCACCTCTCTTTCATTTCTGATTTTATTGATTTGGGTCCTCTTTTTTTCTTGATGAGTCTGGTTAAATGTTTGTCAAGTTTGTTTATCTTTTCAAAAATACCAGCTCTTGGTTTCATTGATCTTTTGTATTGTTTTCTTAATCTCTATTTTGTTTATTCCACTCTTTATCATTTTCTTTCTTGTACTAGGGCTTTATTTGCTGTTCTTTTTCTTTTTCTAGTTCCCTTAGTTGTAAAGAGAGACTGATTTGAGATTTTTCTTGTTTCTTTAGGTAGGCCTGCATTGCTATGAATTTCCATCTTAGGACAGTTTTCCCTGTGTCCCATAGATTTTGGGTTGTTGTATTTTCATTTTCATTTGTCTCAAAATAGCTTTTGATTTCTTCCTTGATCTCACTGTTGACCCATTCATTGTTTAGTAGCATGTTATTTAGTCTCCATGTGTTTGTGTGTTTTCCAGTTTTTTTCTTGTAATTGATTTCTAGTTTCATACCATTGTGGTCAGAGAAGATGCTTGATATGGTATCAACCTTCTCAAATTTATTGAGGCTTGTTTTGTGGCCTAACATGGTCTATCTTGGAAAATGTTCCATGTGCACTTGAAAAGAATGTATATTCTGCTACTTGGGGGGAGAAATGCTCTAAAAATATTAATTACATCCATTTGATCTAGTGTGTCATTTTAGGCCACTGTTTGTATATTGATTTTCTGTTTAGAAGATCTGTCCCTTGGTGTCAATGGGGTGTTAAAGTCCCCTACTGTGTTTGTGTTACTTTTGATCTCTGCCTTTATGTTGGTCAATATTTGTTTTATATATTTAGGTGCTCCTATGTTGGGTGCACAGATGTTTACCAGGGTTATGCCCTCTTGTTGGATTGATTCCTTTATTATGTAATGTCCTTCTTTGTCTCTTATTCTAGTCTTCATTTTAAAGTCTATTTTGTCCGATTTAAATATTGCTATCTCAGTTTTTTCTTGTTTTCATTTATGTGAAATGTCTTTTTTCATCCTCTTGCTTTCAGTCTGCGTGTGTCTTTACATGTGACGTAGGTCTTTTGTAGACAGCATATGAATGGGTCTTGTTTTCTTATCCACTCAGCTACCCTATGCCTTTTGATTGGAGCATTTAATCCATTTACATTTAAAGTGATTATAGATAGATACATAGTTATTGGCATTTTATTCATATTTTTTATCTTTGTTTTCTTCTTTCTTCTGCTTAAAGAAGTCTTTTTAACATTTTTTGTCATACTGGTTTGGTGGTAATGAATTCTTTTAGCTGTTTCTTGTCTGGGAAGCTCCTTATCTCGCCTTCAATTTTAAATGATAGTTTTGCTGGGTAGAGTAGTCTTGGTTGTAGGCACTTGTTTTTCATCACTTTGAATATTTCCTGCCACCCCTCTGGCCTGCAAAGTTTCTCTTGAGAAATCAGCTAATGGTCTTATGGGAGCTCACTTGTGAGTAGCTAGTTGTCTTTCTCTTGCTGCTTTTAGGATTCTCTTTGTCTTTAACCTTTGCCATTCTAATTATGATGTGTCTTGTTTTGGGCCTGTTTGGGTTCATCTTGTTTGGAACTCTCTGTGCTTCCTGGGCTTATATATCTATTTCCTTCACCGGGTTAGGGTAGTTTTTTCAGTCATTATTTCTTCAAATAGGTTCTCGATACCTTGCCCCCTCTCTTCTCCTTCTGGTACTCCTATGATGGGAATGTTGTTATGCTTGATGTTTTGCCACAGTTCCTTTAAACTATCTCCATTTTTTTTTCTTTTTGTTGTTCTGATTGGGTGTTTTTTACTACCTTGTCTTCTAAATTGTTGATTCAATCCTTTGCTTGATCTAGTCTACTGTTGATTCCTTTCAGTGTATTTTTCATTTCAGTTACTGTATTCTTTATTTCTGACTGTTTTTTATGATCGCTATATCCTTCTTATGCTTGCTATCTCTTTGTTGAAATTCTCACTAAGTTTTTAAAACATTCTTATACTCAGTGTTTCAAGCTCTGTCTCTGGTGGATTGATCGCCTCCATTTCATTTAATTCTATTTCTGGAGGTACTCTTTCATTTGGGACATATCCTTTTGTTTCCTCATTTAGGCTGCAGCTCTGTGTTTGCTTCTGTGTAGATCTCCTATGTCTCTAGTCTTTGCTGGCTGGCCTTATGTATGTGTCCTATGTGGTCCAGTGGTACAGTCTCCCTAATCTCCTGTGTGTGTGTTCCAGGAGTGTCCCTTGAGTGTGTTCTCCTATTGTAGTTGAGCCTTGACTGCTTTTGGCACATCAGTAGGTGGGACTGAATCCAAGGATGACTGACAATGAGGACTGGCTACACCCAAAGTGTATGAGCTGCTGTATGGGGGCTGACCCCTCAAAGGAGGCTTCAACCCCATGGGCTCTTGTGCCTGTTGAGATCCCCCTTTGGGTATGCCACTTGTGGGGCTAACCAGGTAGTGCTCTGGTGTGGTCTGAGTCTGGCCTCTGGGTGTGATGTTTCTGGTGTCTCTTGAGAGGGGCTCCCGTGAAGAGCAATTTCAACCTTGCCTGTTATCAGCCTGTGGCTACCTGGTAGGAGCCACAGAGCTATATATGGTTGGCTGCTGCCTGTAGCCTGGAGGCATGTGGGGGAAGCCTTGCTGTGAACTGTGAACTGAGACTGGCTGCCACCAGTACTGTGCCTGAGGTAGCTTAGAAAAAGGCCCAGGACCCCCTAAGCCTGTTGCCACCTGCCAGCTGCCTGTAAGGCTCAGCCATTGAAAGAGCCTCCTTAGGTGTGTGGGCCAGGCTAATGGTGTGTGTGTGTCTGTGTTCCCTAATACACCAACTTTAGTGGGTCTTTGGTGTCTGCTGAGTCCACGCATTGAGTGTGTCATTTTTGGAACTAATTTGTGGTCTGGTGTGGTCTGAAACCAGCCACCAGGTGTGTTGGTTCTGGGGCACTTTGGGAGGGGCTCCAGTGCTCGCCAGTGTGCTGCCTGTGTGCAGCCTGGGGCCACCTGGTAGGAGCTATAAAGTGACCTGTGGTCGGCAGTTACCTCTGCTGGGCTTGGAGCCACCTGGGTGAGGCTACGCTGTGAGCTGAGGCTCGCTGCCACTAGTGCTCAGCTTGAGTTGCTTAGCAAGTGGTAAAGGGCATACCAGGGACAGCCACTGCTTGGTTGGGGTTTGTGGACCTTTGAAAGATTTTTACGAAAGTCTGCAGTGTGGGCCGAGGTTGGCTGCTTATGAGGAGCAGCTACTGAAAGAAGGTCAAGCCTGCATGTTTGTTGGGTGGGGCAGGGTCTCAGGGAATCATGGGTGGGGGAGGGGTGACAAGCAGTGTTAGTCAGATTAGTGGAGACTCAAATTTGGCACTCGCCTGTGCCTGCCAGCTGTGTGTGAGGGGAGAACTCAACAAAGGAACAATGGCATCTGCCAGCACTTCTGTCCCAGAGAGCTGCCCCTCCAGTCCTCACCACAAAGTCAGACAATTCATTTCCTCCCTATATGTCCCTTGTGCTTTTGAGCAGCTGTCCCTTTGCTGGTGCTGGTGAGTGAGTCTGTGCTCAGGCCCTTTAAGAGGATGCCTGCATCCATAGCAGCCTTCCATCCCACCAGGACAGATTCCCTAGTGATTTTCACAGCCAGATGTTGTGGGGATTCCTCTTCCTGGCATTGATGCTCTGGGATGGGGACTCAAATGTGGGGCTGGGATCCCTTGCTCCTCAGGGGAGACCTCTGCAGCTGAGATATTCCTCCCAATTTTTACTGCCACACATAGGGTGGGACTAGCTGCCTGTTTTGAGTCTGTCCCTCCTACCAGTCTCAACATGGCTTCTTCTTTATGTCCTTAGTTATATGAGTTCTGTTCAGCTTCAGGTGGTTCTCCAGGGTGGTTGTTCTATAATTTAGTTGTAATTTGGTGTGTTTGTGGGAGGAGGTGAGCACATTTACTTGCTCCACTGTTTTGACTGAAAATTTCTATTTCTTAAGTTAGCTTTGGCAAGTTATGTTTTCTCTAGGAATTTGTCAATTTTGTTAAAGGTTTGCTTAATTCTGTTTGTTTTCAAACTTACAAGCATTAAGTTCATAGTATTATCTTCTCAATCCCTGCTATTTCTATAGTTATTGATAACTACTTTTTCACTCCTAAAATGGTAATTTTTTTTCTTGGTAAATCTCATCAGAGGATGGTTTTAAAGAACCAACTCTTAGCTTTGTAGATCCTCTAGATTGTTTTTATATGTAAGCAGTATGTCAAACATGTCAACCTATGGAACTAAATTAAAAACCATTTTCATTTTTTTTTATTCCATTGTTCCTTTAAAATTTGTCCAGTTAAAGAAGTCTTCTACTTCTAGATTGATATTCAGACAAGCCCCATAACTCAGGGTTTCTCAACCACAGCACTACTGACATTTTGGGACAGGTAGATCTTTAATGTGGAGGTTTGTCCTGTGCATTGTTGTGTGTTTAGCAGCACCGTGGCCTCCATCTACTAGATGCCAGTAGGACTCCCCATATTTGACAGCCAAAAATGTCTGCAGACATTGTTAAATGTCCCCTGGGGAACAAAATTCCTTCCAGTTGAGAGCGCTGCCATTTTCGTGTGTCATCTTAGAAAACAAAGTTCTAGAATCACTTTTTCGTACCTTTTTAATTTCAATGCCTACCTCATGAAATTTCAACCTTTATCATTTCATAGTCACTTTTTCTTTCTTTTTTTTTGTTGTCAGGAAAGTCAATTAAATTTATTCTAGTTGCTATAATTAATAAATGTCAGATATTTGGTTTCCTTTCTCTGTTCTTTATAATTGGATTTCATTTTTATTTATATTCTTCCTCTTTTACCTTATGTTTAAACTTGTAGATGACTTCTGGTCTTCCCAAAATAACATCTGAATACACACTTAAAAGACACCAATGATTATATTCATGGAATATCTGCTTTGGGATAAAAAACTGTAGGGGTACACTGATGTAGAACTCAACCACAAGAAAAGGTGTCCATGCGGGAGAAGGAAGAACGGGAGAGAAGTATAAAGTGAAGAAGGGAGGGATGGTGTTATAAATCTGCTGGTCTCCACTTTCTAAATTTCTATATGCATCAGAGCTACGGCAGAGGCTGGATTTAGTTTGATGCAAACAGAAATTTAGGCATTAACCTGGGTGGGGCAGATGGCTGTTTGTCCCCTCGCAATTAAAAGTGATAGTTTAACCATAGCAGATAAGATGCTCCCAGCTCTGATGGGTATTCCCTGGCAGACTAATGAAGTGTGCAGTTCTGGAAGAGAAAAGGCCTAGTTTCTGGCTTTTTGGCTGGATGTGATAGGGGTGTCCCTGTTCTAAGTGCACAAGACTGTGAGCCTGATGGGACACCAGTGAGCAAATCCTCCCACTCCCCCCACGCATGCCCTTTCATAAGGCACATGCACGATAAGTGTGCTCCTTAGGGTCCCACTGTACTACATACCGCATCATGATTAGGCCTTGACATTTGGCAGGGGCATAGGAGGAAGATTGCAGGCACAGTGAAGGCTTCCAGGAGCTGCTTTAAAGATTAACTTGGGATGAAATTCTAATAAGCTTAAATTATTAATTGGCTTTTATCCAGGTCTAAAAGGAAACATTTGGTGTGCGTGTATGTGTGTGCATTCGTGTGTGTGTGTGTGTGTGTGTGTGTGTGTGTGTGTGTGTTTTCTGCAAAGGGAGAGTCTCCTGAATATGGAACAAGACCAACCCCTTCTGAAAGGTGGGGGATGGGAGGCCAAAAGAGAATAGCTTCTAAGTTCAATACCTCAGCTTTCTGTGACATTTATTTTTCTATTAATGCTTGGCATTTATATTGCTGTGATAGATCAATTAGCCTCTCACAATGTTCTAGTCCATTGACCTTATCATTTAACTATCCTATGGTGCCATTGTCACCACAGGGAGACTGAAAAAGAAACATTTATAATTTTGAATTACCTAGGTCCAGAGCTGGGGACACATTAAAAGGTTTAGTTTGGATAATCAGCAGCACATTAGATGACTGAACCTTTAGGGAGTTTTCCTTTTTCTCATCACTCTTGAATTCTGGCAGCTACACTGAAAAAGTAAAGGAATAGCACTCATCCTGCGTAGTGCTGGTTGGTATTCAGGGATTCCAAAATGACCCCAAGAACACTTGAGAGAAACCAGAACCTCAGTGCTGGAAGGGGCTTGACCTGAGATCACTGTATCTGTCAGGATCCTTAGCTGCAGGTGACAGAAGTGGACTATGGATAAGATAGGTAGAAGGGAATTAGCTGGAAGGCGAGTGGGGTCTCCAAGGCCAAAGGGAGGCTAGAGAATGAGGCTTGGGAATGGAAAGAAACTAAGGGTTCTCTGGAGGGCTAGGAAAAAGGAGTTACAGCAACCTGCTCCTAGGAGGACTGCCTTCTGGCTGTCCCTTCTGTCCTTCAGTCTTGGAAGAAAGAATCCATTTGGTAAATAAAGAAGGATATGGGTTCCATGGTTTCTGTAGTGGGAGGACACTTGGAATTATGTTTCCATCAGGACCACACCAAATACTGAAAAGGAAATTCTGCTGGAGGAAATCAGGATGCTTTTAGGAAGGGGAAGTGACAGATGGGAAGGGGAAAACAAAACCAAACACACCCACAAAAAAAAACAAAAAAAAACCACCCCAAACATCACAGGAGAGTAAGAGAAAGAAAAGAAAAAGTTTGCTACTAAGCACTTAGTCGAACCTCATTTTACATGTGAGAAGACTGGCCCAGATAGTGATACCGTTGGTTTAAATTTACAAAGTGGTGATATTCCCAGCAAGGGTGAGAACCTAGCTTTCCCAGCTCCTGGCTTGGTGCTTGATTCAACATCTGATGCCTTTGGAAGCAGCGCCAATGGCCTTACTCAGCTGTAATCATAAGAGTTTGACCTAGTGTGTGGGTTTGTTCCAGTTGCTTCAGATTTGAGGAGTTTGAAAAAGCACTTCATTCAGACTTAGCTTTTAATTGAAGGAGCAACCATTGATGCTTTTACTAGAAACTAGTTTTTATATCTATGTATTTTTGCAAGCTACATATATGTATCACCATCTGCCTGAAGAAATCACTAGCTAGAGAGGGATGTACAGTGAGGTGTAGACTTTAAATACAGCTCCAGGGAATTTCCAAGATGCTGTTCATCCATCTTGGGAAATGGGATTTCAGTTAAATAGCCAATCTTCCCTGATGATGGATACACCCGGTCCTAATGAACTGAAGTAGGTGAAATCATGGGTTGTCTGGGATGCTGTGTCAGATATCAAACCTGCTGGAGATGATGCAACTCCAGGCAGAATTAAGAGCTATGGTGAAAAGGAATTCATCAGGGGCCCAGGAGCAGGCAGCACTGGTCAGTCAGCATGCTGCAGAGGCAGGAAGGTCGAAGAGGGTTGTGTAGATTCGTTCCCCTGTCCTAAGAAGCACAGGGGCTGCCCCACAAACAGTAAACAAGTGTTTTGGAGAGGTGGGGGTGACTCCTCTAATCCAAGACAAGGGACGAGGAGAGGGCTTGGTTTAATGCAGGGAAACATGTAAATAACAGCATGCCATTTTAGAAAGATAACTGATTTGCTGGCTGAAGGGTCCATAGAAATCCAGCATCTCGGCTCGGTGACGAGCTCAGCCTTGTACCACAACCAGGCAAGGGTGCGTGGTGGTGACTGCCCCCTTCAGCTTCTCTTTCCAAATATCCTTCTCAATTGCCTTTCTCCTCTAAATCCTTTGCTATGTCTAAACAAATCCTGTTATGAAACAACCACAAAAAACCTGGCAAACAGCCAATCCCCTCAGAAATGGGACTTGAACTACATTTCAGTTTTGATTTCTAAACAGAGGAAACAGTGATTGGACTGTAAGCAACACACACCCATTATCATCAGCACTCATAAGCTTAATTACAGAGAAACTGAAAGCTAATAATTTTTTATGCACCGTTACAGCCCTAGGAGGCCAGTTACCATGGAAATCTCGCCTTCATTTCCGTCTACTTAAAGCATATTTACATGGAAAAGGAAGACAAATATAAACATGATAAAAGATTAAACAAGGCACAGGTTGCTACAAATATTTAACATTTATTATAAGAATACAGTAAAAAAAAAAAGGTTCTGCAGAACTATAGTGGTAATTGGTCTATTGGAAAGAAAAAGAGGCTATTCAAAAATCACCAAGTTTACAAAAAATATGAAAGCATGTTTTTAAAAAAGTAGAAAACAATTTAAAAACATCCTACAATGTTAGCCAAAGTTCAAAGTGTATTTCTTCTGAATGTAAAAACTAACAAATAAATAAGTGTTAAATACAGATCTGAGTTAAAAATGGTAAAAGACAGACAACTAACTGCTTTATATATTTAGCTCTCATTCATTTTCAGACGTGTTTACAAAGCCAGATAAACTCACCAAAGGCCTTGCTTGTATGTTTTACGCTTGAACTTTTTATAAGAAGCACCCTATTTCCAGTGTTTCTTTTATCCACTTCACAAATATATTATTTTAAAACAATAACAAAAAAGATTAAAGGTGCTTTAACCTGACAACATTGGCATTAAAAGGAAACTGTGTAAACCACAGGAGTGCTTTGCTCAAGATGATGCTTGCAGATGGAATATCTATAGAACTGGGGGCTGAGGGCCAGCCCCACTTGTACCCCATGACCCTAACTCATCTTCTAACAAAGGGAAGAGGAAGCAACCCAGAAAATGACATTTCTGCAACCACTCGCTGTGGGCTTGTGCCAGGAAAATGGCAGTGCGTTAGGCCAGTGGGCTGCCCAGTCATCGATGGGCATCACGTGTACATTTTATCTTTGCTTTCACTTTGCTTAGGTTCCTGAAGAAGTCAGTGCTGGTTTTGGGACTTTCACAACTTTATTTTATTCTCCTGCATTTACCTAGCTTTTCATAACCCTGTGTGAGTATATGGCTATGACTTCAGAGAGTTCCAATCTTTTAGGGTACTCATCAGACCAAACCAAGAAAAACACAGAGAAAACCATAACATAAAGGCAGCAGAACTCACACCACCACCAACCCACATTACACTTATGTTGCTTAACTAGGCCATCTAATTTAATATATTTAAACATAAACATAAGATTTCTAGATATCTGACTCGTAAAGTTGTTTCAGTGAAGAATCTCAACTTTTTGTGAATGAAAATGAGAAACAGAAATGGGTCATGAAGAGTGGACCCCTGGACTGGTCCATGGTGAGAGTCTGGGTATGTCACAGGATGGTTTGGGGTAACTGACGTTTCATACAGTGAAGTGAAATGTTCATCAAGCGAAAGGGACTTTCATGTGTTTGGCCACTTTGGTCATGAATTTGAAATAACCAAGATCGCTCCTTACCAGTTTCCCTTTATCTTTGATTTAGATTTGATGCTCAGAACTTGTATCTGGGATTGGATTTTGAATCAGGATTATAAAATATAGTGGTACCTCGGTTTTCGAACGTCTCCGTTGACGAACATTTCAGTTTACGAATGCCATAAATTTTATGGATCTATGATATCATTAGATAGTAAAATTCATGCTAAATTTGCAGTTTTAGGGATTGATTTTAAAGGTCTGGAACAGATTAACCCATTTTGCATTACTTTCTATGGGGAAACCGTGCCTCGGTTTTCGAACATTTCAGAACTCGAACAGTCTTCCAGAATGGATTACGTTCAAAAACCGAGATGCTGCTGTATACTTCTTATGGGAAATCTGGTGAGCCTGGTGGAGCCAATTTCTTTGACACTAAAGCCAATAATGTGAAAGGCCTAGCATCTGAGGAGAATTATGGCAAATAAGTTCACCTCTGTTGGAATTGGTCTTCTGCTTGCAGCCAAAGCAAAGCAGTTCAGACTGGCAAGTTATGGGCCTCCATGGCACCCTGGAGTCTAACTATAGGAACTGCTGTACGTGGGTGAGGAGAAAACATTCAGAGTCCTGTGAAGCATGGTTCTGGGCACCATGCCCTCTGCTTTTGCTTCCAATAGTCTGGCATTTCTTAAAGAGCAGGCAGGCAAGTTTATTTCTACCAAGTCAAATCATTTATACAGAGAAAATTCCTACACAATAGGGTATTTTGCTTCACAGCCTCTCCCTCTCCCCCCTTCTGTGTTTAAAAGCATGGATTCATGAGCTGGTGAAGACTGCCAGGATGGTGGTTTTCCCCGGAATTTCAGTAACCACTGATTCCAGTTCCCTCTCAGCCCCTAAGGTTCTGAATCCAGGGCGCTCAGACATTCAAGTCCCCTATGGGGGGAATTTAGTGTGTGTTTTTTTAATGTCTTAGTTTTTTTTTGAGTTGCATGAACGAATTGAGTTCATGTAACTCAAAAGAAGATCTCAGGGTTGTACAATTTAACAAGAGCTACATGAAAAAAATTAATAATGAGAGTTTGGACTCTTACACTTCATTATTTTATTCTGAGTTTTGTTGCTCTAATGTGGGAACTGGGATTTCTTTTTATGGCCACCTCACACTTATCCTTTGTTGCCTAGAACATTGACATTTCCCACTGACATCTGTCCTTATGCTTTCAAAATAAGGTACAAGCGCCCGTAATCAGATAAATTGCCTAGATGGTTAGAGCTTTTGCATGGATGTTTGCACTGAGCACATGGGAGTCAAGTAGTGTTTCTGTTGTCTGTTTTGATGGTTTGAAATCTGGTTTCTCAGTATCTCATGTTAGTATCTGTTTTGGAGAGCATCTAGCATGTGCTTATTCTGATACTAAAGATGGACGTGACAAATCGGAGCAAGGACTTGACAAATTGGCTTTTTAGGAAGGGTGTTGCTTTGGGGGATGTGGAGAGCAGAGCGGATGTCACTTAGCCCAGCGATGCTTTGGGGTCTGTATGTCTAGGTCGATTGGCTTATTTTGAACTTAAGCCTTAATTTTAGCTACCCTCTTTTCTAAAGCTATGGAAAAACTTGTTAACATTGTACAATTTAAATACACTTTTAGATATTCACTGATAAGAGGAGTGTGAAAGCATAAAAAAAATAATGGCATAGAAGAGTGCAATGGAAAATATTGAATATGTCCAGGGGCTTAAGGTACAAGTGGTCATTGTTAGTATTTTAACATTTCTTTGGAGGTAGGTCATCTAATGAGCTGACTTGGCCAAGTCAACGGGCTGCTTCCATCAACACATGTCCGCACACTGATCTTTCTGTCCTGGACATCTCCCTCCCCTGTGGACAGTGCCACCCATCAAACGCATTGCCACCTAATCATCCTGTCTCCAGCTAGGCCGTCTTTGTATTCTAAGCTGCACCTGCCCTGGAGCTGCTCACACAGTGGGTGTGCAGTTGGCCTCAGTCAATGGATGCCCAGGAGTTCCCTCTGAGGTGGGGGGGCCTCGCAAGCATCTGAGGAGAAACTCTTTGGTCTAGGCCAGTTAGGGTACTATCTGATAAAAGCTGACGATAAAAGGCTTTTCTGTTTTGGTAAAGTAAGGATGAAGAAACTGAATATGAGAAAAGGAAGTAAACAGAAGTTAAACAAACAAAAACCAGAAAAACTAGCACCCAGCATAGTTCCTTGCAACTGACCATGGCTGACGTTCAAGAAAAGCTTCTGAATGAATAAAGCGAGGGAAACATATTACAAAATTCTGCTACCAAGGTCATTACTATCACTTAGGACATTTTATTACTTTGTAGAACACTCACATCTTGGCCTCAATGGTAATGTTTGGGAAGATAATTTAGAAATTCAAGACTTGAATCTTTTTAGAGTGAGTCCTAAATATTCTTGTTTGGGGACCCTTAAGAAGTTTGCTGGCAAGAAGGGACGCTAAATCCATCTTCATATTACAAGCATGGTCACCTGCAAGATATCTTTAATCAGATAGAAGCTTTCACAGCAATTTCCTCTAGTGCCGGCTGCCCCAGACATATGTGTGTCGTCACTCCGCTTTCCACAGCTTAGCGAGTGGGCTGGACCATTGTCATGTCTTCAGCCTTACAGAAAAACTGAGCAAGGGTAATTCTTATTCAACAGTTGCTACCTCCTGAGATTACGGGGATCATAAAGAAAATCAAATCAATATCCAATTCAGTGCCCTTAAAGGAATGTTGTAGAGATTTGAGAAGCATGTAATATGGAATAACATGCAGCAGGAAGCGCCTCAAAACCTGATTTGGAGCATTCGCTTTTCCTTATTGATACTGCATTTATTTGTTGGGAGGTTAGCCTTTGAGTCATGTTGTGTTAGTACTTCATTATTGCCCTTCATGTCCTTTCGTCTTCCTGTTTCCAGGTCTCTTTCTCTGTCTTCTGTGTCTAACCGCAGCCAGGCTGCACTATGTCTAACTGGTTTTAGGATATCGCTAAGATTCCTTCCCTCCAATGTTACTACTGTGTTTCCCCGAAAATAAGACCTAGCTGGACCATCAGCTCTAATGCATCTTTTGGAGCAAAAATTAATGTAAGACCCAGTCTTACATTATAATATAGTATATAGTATATTATGTAATATACTATAATATAGTATATAATATACTATAATATAGTATATTATATAATATAGTATAAGACAGGGTCTTATATTTAGTTTTGCTCCAAAAGATGCATTAGAGCTGATGGTCCAGCTAGGTCTTATTTTCAGGGAAACAGTAGCATAAAGATATGGAACACTACTCTTTAATTGGTATTTTCCTACTTCCCTGCTGAATCCCATGTTTCCCCAGAATAGAGCTCATCACAGTCAGGTCCTTCTGGGGGTAACCACAGGAGCCAATTAGTTAATACCAATCAGAAGGTGAAAATGGGGCTGATCTAAGCCTGCTCTCATTTAGGAGACCGGCCCAGGTTAAGCCCCATTGCAACCAAAGACTTCCAATAAGGTCTGAATCATCAGTGATCTGAGTTTGAGAACTATTAAATGTAACGAATGCAAATGGGAAAAGACTGAGTCGTCTCTCTTAAGTTCGAAGATATGACTAAATCCTTTAGCTGTCCGGACAATGTGTATAAATGTCACCCAGGGCAACGTGAAGTCTGAGCTAGGGATATTGCTCTAAATGCAGGGAGAGAGGTGTTTTGGTTTGCTCATAACAGGCCTGCACACTGGCAGGTGACTTTAATTTTCTGTAGGGAAGGGTCAGGCTTCATGACACTGTTCTCCTCAGGCTTTCTAGTGACACTGTCCAAGTCTTTGTTCCACTGTCCGTAGGGGCTGCGTCATTTTGCCTTCGAATAAGGTTCTTTCCTCTTTGCCTTTGTAGCTGTTGCCTCGGCTCCTTATTAGCAGATACACTGAGGCCTGAGCTCGTTACTTCTCTGCAGTTTAAAGTGACTAGTTTAGAACGGGATTTTTCTACCACTAGAGAATCTCAGTCCTTATTAGGCAGCTAAGTGCATCTTAGTATCTATACTTGACAAGTTAGAATTTAATCTTTGAATCAGTATGAGGCAGTAGGATGGTTTTCAAAGGATAACAAATATTTCCTTAAATTGAATTATGACTAAGCTATACAGATCATACACCTTCTATTAGTTTTTAAAGGATAATTTTATGGGACTCTAAGATTGTACCAATACTTTCTTCAAGCAGATAATCTTGGTACATGAGTATTCCCTTTTGCCAAAATGAATGTGCGGTTCTGAATTCTTCCAAATGATATGCTACTAGTCAGGCTTGATATGAAATTCATCATAACAAAGAAAAATAAATAAAATTAAAATATTTAATAAAAATATCCTGGCATGTATAAGCAAATCAGTTAGTAATAAAAGAGGTAACACTTTATTTTAATGGTAAACTTGTGAGCTAACTTAATAGTATAATGGAAAAGTAATATAAACTCATTTTCATATAAAATCTTTGTTTCCATTTAATTAACATATTAATACATAAAGAAAAGTGTCTTTTTCAATGGTCTGCCCTTTTGTTGTTCTTTTTATTTTGCATTCTCTGTTCGGTGTGAGGTTTCTGACTCCTAAATACAAAAGTCAGTCTTTGCATGACTGAGAATAGTGCTTACGGACAATCAATTTTTGTTGATAAGAAACAGCTAAAATATCAATGTAGTGATCAAGGGAGGATGTGAGAAAAAAAAGAGGGCTGAGGCAAACATCCTCTTTTCAGAAAATTTCAATTAATCTCACTTCAAAAGACACAGGGCCACACAATAGTATACACAGAGCATCCTAAGGAAGGTTCTTGTAAGGTTTGCAGAACACCTGGTGACTCACAAGAATGAATTATAAAGTGGAGTGACTGAGATAATTGAATGAAGGTGACGTACATGCAGACATGTATCATTGCATTCTAATTTTTATGTGTATCCCACTACAAGGTCCTCAGTGTGTGTGACATACATTGTAATTAAATCACTTTCTTCTTGCTACAGTCTCACACCAGTATTGTGAAGCCATAGTTATTTTAGTGGTATTAGCCGAACTTTGTATGAAACTGTATGGCAAACCTGAAATACAAGTATAACATAGACAAGAAAACCATACTGTAGGTTAAAGGAAATTAAAACTATTTCAGTGACTAAACAGTTTTTTCTTTTAAAAATAACCCTCAAATGAAAAACAATTGTGAAATGTGTTTTGAACAATAGCAAATACAAGTGGCTCATGGTCTATTCTGATCTGCTTGTAAGATGTTTAAGTAATATTGTATTTGTGATAAAATTGTGAATTATGGATGAAGAACTTTATTGCTTATATCAAATTTGGAAGATAAAAGAGAAATGAGACCTTTCACTGGGAACATAGTGACAGGATGGGCTGAAATAAAGCCTCTGGTTTTGAACGTTTAAATAAAACCTGTTAATCCTTTATTATTTTCCTGGAAGAGAAGGAATTCATTGGCTTTGGGAAGTAAATTTAGATAGATTTCTCAAATAAATTAATTTTAGGTTTCACATGTTGGTAATAAATGTTAATTTGACATTAAAAGGTTTCTTTCCTTGAAAAATAATGAACTAGCTAAATATTTTTCATAAAGGCTCCTTGGTGATTCAAAATAGAAAAATGTAGGTGAGAGAGTCAGATTGCCTGGGCTTACTCATCTCACACGGTCAGTATCCATAAATTTCCGGAATTATGACAGGAACTGTATGGGAGTGATACATGCAACTCTTGGAAAATCCATTAACAACACAAAGATTTGCAACCTGGCTTAATTACGTTCAGACCAGTAGCAATTTTGGCTGCAACTGTTTTCTTATTAAACATGTCGTACGATTTTGGGCATTTCTGAAGCCTTCTTTGCCTACGTCAACTTGCAAATTCAGAACAGTATTTATGTGTGTGCTTTTTAGGTAGGGATTAGTCTCCTAAAGTACATAATTCCAATAATTATCGGTGACAGAAGGGATGAATAAGTTATGCTTTAAGTGCAAGAAAATTAACAGTAAAAAAATGGTTTGCTTAAGTCATTCTTGATGCATGTGCCTATATTAAATTTCATATTCTGTACAACTGATATCCTGCAAGACTCCCAATGAGTTATTAATCCTGAACTATACCACTGCCTGCTTTGGGACAAAGAATAAAATAGAATTTAAATGCCGCAGATGTCATGATGTTTTGAAAAGCTTCTTTAATTTAAGCACAGAGTTATGCTGTGAATTGTAAATTCCAACAGCTGGGATGAATGAAATATCAATGCCATGTTCATGCCTCAAACCAGAATGCAAAGATTAAGCTTCAGGTCTTGTTCACAAAATGAAAGCCCAAACTATCCTTCTCTCTCCTTGTTGAGAGCTTAGCATTGAGGCTGTTAAGTGATGGGAGGCTCTTTTCTTTAAACAAAAAATGCTACGGAAAGAGTCACTTGGAAATAATGACAAAGGGTGGAAATGTCCCCATCTTACTCTTATTTTTGTAACTGGCAAGGGCCTGAAGACCATAGCACTTCATTTTAATTCATGAGTCTGAGCTCTGATTTACCACAGTATATGCCATCAAAAGAAGGTCCCATTTATTTGCAATATTTGACAGAAGGGAAAACAATGCTGATGTAAAAAATGGCTTTGAATATTGCAATGTATTTTTGAGGGCAACTTTATGCTTTTGTTTTAATCATTAAATATGTATAAAAGTTTCAAGGAGATTGAAATGATAGACACAAGCCATTTTTCTCTTCAGTATTATCTGTTCTACTCTTTAGAGTATTGGGTGTGAGTTCTGTGCAATGATACTCATATAGGCAGCTAACAGTTGTTGTTTTTTCTATCCCATAAGCTCTTCCAATAAATGCAGACCAAATGATCACTAAGGTACTCTTTATCTGGACACCTGCCTGAGCGCTTATTAAAAGCTCCCAGGCTACACTGACCCCTGAGCGAGACCATCACACACATTTATCCTGAGAAGCAATATATACAGAACATGGGGTAATTCCCTGGACGCAGCTAAGATTTAGCTCAACAGAATCCTAGATTTAACTCTGTGTTACATATTCGTTTGAAGCACCTCCAGAACTGTACTTGCATACCTGTCAGCTAATGATAAAAACTTCCAGGTAGCAGTCTAAGGGTAAGTGAAGGGGGAAAGTGGAAATACGAGGACTGTCCTATATCTTTTTCCTCAATACTGTTCATCTTCTTAACCATTTACTCCATTCACCCTGCCTTGCTTTGTGGTAGTGTGTGTGTGTGTGTGTGTGTGTGTGTGTGTGTACGTACACACACACATGAATGTGTTTATCTGAATTAGGATCATGAAACTCTGACAGCTCTGCAAACTGGTACAAATGAAGGGAATTAAATTCTGGGATGCCTCCTCTGATATGAGGGTACTTCACCAAAAGTATGCTGTTAGTTGTGTGAACTTGTGCTTTGTAGTTTCTCTAAAAAAAAAAAAAAAAAAAAAAAAAATTGTTGCCATTAAGAAGGCTTTATCTCTGAACTCCTGAAAAATGTTTTTTAGAAATTGTTTCGTGAATTCAGACCATAAAATGAAAAGGGTGTGTGTTTGTAAAGGCATAACTCAGATATAAAATAATACTATCCTTCTCTTGTGTTCACTGCTTTCGCTGCTTTTTTTCTTCAGACCACCCTCCTGTTCAAACTTCTTACTGTCACAACTCAAAACCATCCTTTAAAAGCTGCTGCCTCGCCATGAGGCGTGTGCTATTTTGAGGACGTCTCATGCATGGTTTTTTGATGCTCAGACAGAGGCGAAGGGAAACGACAGCCTTACTAATGATACAGGGGTGTGATGAGTCTTACACTGCACTCATTTTTGGCAAGAAAGCAAAGGAAAACCCTAGGAAGGGCCAAATAATTCCCAATATAAAAATGACGGTTACAAACACAATCTTGCCTTGGCAGAGCAGAAAGCCAGTATTGGTTGGAATGTGTCCTGCAAACATGGCATTTCCAAGGCAGTGTATAGCACCGATTAAGTCAGGTTTGTGGCATGGGAATAGGACCGCAGTCCATGAACTGTTCCTGAAGTAGGAAAGCTTCGAGAAACATCAGTGGTCCTGGTGTGGAAAAGATAGATCTGCTTTCCCTCACATTAGAGCCTGTGCTTTTCTATTTACAGTGACCTGAAAGGGCAGGATTGCTGTGGCGAGCTAATAAAGCCCAGGGCAGGACTGTTTCTTGAATGCATTTACCTTGGTCTTTGTGTTTTTAGTTTTTTTTAAGTGGTACATATTTGAAGAAAAAAAGAACAGTTAATAAAAAAGATAACCTTAGCAGACTGTTGCAGGTAATGTGGTATAAACTCGGTGTTAATGCGAAGAATGATGTGACTGCAGCAGGAGCAAGTCCGGATGGCTGTTTGGCACTGTTCCATCACTATGTCATCTTCTTCTTGATGGCAGTGAGCTCTTTCTGAAGTTCACTGAACTTGGGGCGGTTTTCAGGCTTGTAATCCCAACACTTCATCATAATTTTAAAGATATCCTCTGGACAGTGCTGGGGGGCTGACATTCGGTATCCTGAAGACCCAAGAGAAGAAGAACAGGGAATTTAGAATGGAGATGATACAAACGTTCACGCGGGGCATCATGCAGTTTGCAAGTTTAGTATCTTGTTTTGCAGGTATATAGAAACAAAAACCCACTTCAGGGCAAACTGATTTTATTTGATTTTTCTCCTACAAGGGAGGCAGAATTCATTGTTACAGAACCATAGAATTACCTTCTCGTTCAAAGAACCCATTCTTAGTTCGTCTGTCATGAAGTCCGATGTGAGATACATCACACACAAATGCATGTTTGACTTACTATAACCATTTGCTTTTATAATTTGCTTTTAGATCTGTGGGTGGAGTTTCAAAAAAGCATCTCTCCAGGTTTTTGAAGATGAGGATTTAATAAACACTAATTCAAAAGTGAAATAAAAATGAATATGAATTCTATTCTTGTATAGTCCAAGAAGCAGCTTTAACACAGAGTTGTATGGCGGTGTCCCAGCAGCGTGCTGGGTGGTGTACCTTCCTGTGTATGTTTGCCTCAGGAGATAAGATGTTGGTGAGAAGTTGGAAAAGGTAGGAAGGAAGCTAGAAAGTCATCCCCCTACACCCAGTTTACAGCCCTGTGAGCGGCCTGACGCCAGGCACTGCCATTTTGTCAAAAGCGTTCTTTCTGTTGAAAGCTGTGGACTACACAAGTGCAGGCTAGGGTGTCACCATCCCCTACTCATTCCAGTCTCTCATCTGGGAACACCACAGGCTTTCTTCAGAAGTACTACAAAATTCTCAAAAACTTCTTCCTGAAGTCTAATGACATTTCAATTTGCAGTAATGGTAATGTTGTTTATTTGGCATAGAATAAAAAATAGGAGCTCAAGGACCACTATCCTATTTCCCTTGAAGAGCGTGAATTGCACCACCTTGCAGATGTCATGCCAGGAAGGGGGAGTGGAAGAAAAGCCTAGAATTCTCTATTTTTAAAGCATTTCAATTTTTAAAAGTTTTTTGTTTGTCGCTGTTTATTTTGTAAGAGCCACATGATACATGGGGTTCAGAAACAGATTTATAAACACCTCTGCTCTTTCTTTACAAAACCAAACAGTATGTACTCCCCCACCCCCACCCCAGGAAAACCACAGACAGAGCACAGCACTGGCCCTGGGGGCTGGTATGGATATTGCTACCCCGTTGTCTTTGCCTCACCTCTTTCCACTTGCTCACGTGCCTGCTGATTTGTCATTCCAGGGTACGGGCAGACCCCTAAGCTGAACGTCTCCCAGAGAAGGATGCCAAAACTCCACACGTCACTCTCCGAACTGTATCTCCCTAGAGGGCAAACGAAACCATAAGCTGGTGAGGTTTCTGGGTATTAATGTCTGTGTCAGTCACACATGAACATGTTCAAACTTACCAAAGGAACTCAATAATTAGTGAGCCCATTCTCGTCACTAGTTTTACTTTCCAGGACTAGTAATATTACCAAATAAATGAACCATCTTCAGGCTGCTAGTTTAACCAAACCAGTTTCCAAATCACTTTTTCCCCACCAAGGACAAATATTCAGCCAGCACGCAAGCATACTTTCCCTGTGGTATCTAAATGAGATGGATGATTAATAAAAAAAAACCAAACATACATTTGTATACATCAATGCCTAGGAGATTAAACAAGTTGGATGTCTGCAATTTTGTCTTCTGCCTCCATAATTTTCATCTCTTTATGATAAATAGATGTTGAATTTTGTCAAAAGCTTTTTCTGCATCTACTGAGATAATCATGTAATTTTTGTCCTTCATTTTGTTAATGTGGTGAATCACTGATTTGTGAATCATTGTTGCATCCCTGCATTAATCTCAATTGATCATGGTGTATAATTCTTTTAATGTATTATTGAATTCAGTTTAATATTTTGTTGAGGATTTTTGCATTTGTGTTCAGCAGAGATATTGGCCTGTAATTTTCTTTGTGGCATCCTTGTCTACTTTTGGTATCAAAATAATGTTGGCCTTGTTAAATGAATTTGCAAGTGTTTCCTACTTTTCTATTTTTTGGAAGAGTGAGAAAGATCGGTATTCTTCTTTGAATGTTTGGTAGGATTCACCAGTGAAGCCCTCTTCCTGGACTTTTGGGAGGTTTTTGATTACTAGTAAGGATATTGAATCAATAACAGTCTGTTCAGATTGTCTAATTCTTCATGATTCAGTATGTTTCTAGGAATTTATCCATTTCTTTTAGGTTGTAAAATTTGTTGGCTAATAATTGTTCATAGTAGTCTCTTATGTATTACTGTGGTGTCAGTGTCTCTTCCCTCATTTCTGGTTTGATTTATTAGAGTTCTCTTTTTCCTTGGTGAGTGTACCTAAAGGTTTCTCAACATGTTTATCTTTTCAAAGCACTAGCTCTTAGTTTTATTGATCTTTCTATTGTCTTTTTGGTCTTTATTTCATTTAGTTCCAATTTGATCTTTATTTCCTTATTCTACTAACTTTGGGCTTCATCTTTCTCAAGTTCCTTGAGGTATAATGTTAGGTTGTTTGAGATTTTTCTTGTTTCTTGATGTACTCATTTATTGCTATGAATTTCCCTCTTAGAAGTGTTTTTGCTGCATCCCATAAGTTCTGGTACACTGTATTTCCATTTTTATTTGACCCAAGGTATTTTTTTATTTCTCTTTTGATTTCTCCATTGATTCATTGTTTGTTCAGTAAGTAGCATGCTATTTAATCTCCACATATTGTAAAATTTGCAGTTTCATTGTTAATTGGTTTCTAACTTCATACCATTGTGGTCCAAAAAAGATGTCTGATAGATCTTTATCTTCTTAAATTTATTAAAACTTATTCTCTGGCCTAATATATAATCTATGCTGGAGAATATTCCGTGTGTACATGAGAAGAATGTGTTTTCTGTGAATATTCTGTTAAGTCCCTTTGATTCAATGTGTTGTTTAAGGCTGATGTTTCCTTATTGATTTTCTGTCTGGGTAATCTACCCATTGATATGCATTGGGTATTAAAAGTCCTTTACTATTATTGTATCACTGTCTATTTCTCCCTCGAGGTATTGTAATATTTGGTTTATATATTTAGGCTCCAATGTTGGGTGAATACATATTTACAAACATTATATCCTATTTTTGGATTTCCCTCCCTTTATCATTATGGGATGTCCTGATTCTGATTACAGTCTGTTTTAAAGTTTATTTTGTCTGATATAAATATAGCTACCCCAGCTCTCTTTTGGTTTCAATTTACATGGAATATCTTTTTCCATCCCTTCACTTTCAGTCTCTGTGTGTCCTTATATCTGAAGTGAGTTTCTTGTAGGCTGCATATAGTTAGGTCTTTTTTTTTTTTAACCCACTCAGCTGTGCTATGTCTTTTGGTTGGAGAATTGAGTCCATTTATATTTAAAGAAATGATAGGTATGAACTTATGGCCAGTTAATTGTTTTCTGGCTGTTTGGTAGTTCGTCTCTGCTCCTTTCTTCTTCTTTTGCTTTTTGCCTCTGTAGTTTGACGACATTCTTTAGTGGTATGCTTAGATTCCTTTTTCTTTATCTTTCGTGTATCTATTACAAGTTTGTGCTTTGTGGTAACCATCAGGCTTATGTATAACAATTTGGTTATAACAGTCTAAGTTGATAAACTTGAATGCATTCTAAAGCTCTATATTTTTCCTCCACCACCATGCTTTTTTTGATATCACATTTCACACCTTTTTGTCACATGTATCCATTCACTAATTATTGTAGTTTTCACTCCTTTTGTCTTTTAACTTTCATATTAACTTTATAAGTTAGTATGACTTATATTTACTTTACCAGTGAGACTTAAACTTTCATGTCTGTTGTTCCTAATTAGCACCCCCCATTTTTCCATTTTTCCAGCATAGAGCAGTCACCTTAACATTTCTTATAAGGCTGGTTTATTTGTGATAAACTCCTTTAGCTTTTGCTTATTTGCAAATCTCTACCTCTTATTCAGTTTTGAATGGTATCTTTATGGGGTAGAGTATTGATTGGATTTTTTTTTTTTTTTTTTTTTTTTTAGCACTTTGATTATATTGTACTACTTCCTTCTAGCCTGCAAAGTCAAATCTGCTGGTAGTCTTATGTTCCCTTGTATGTAACAGTTGTTTGTTTTCCTTGCTGCTTTTAGGATTCTCTCGTTTTTAACTTTTGACATTTTAATTATAATATGTCTTGGAATGGATCTCTTTGAGTTCCCCTTATTTAGAATTCTGAGATTTCTGGATCTAGATGACTTTCTCTTTCCAAGTTAGGGAACCTTTCAGCCATTATTTCTTCAAACAAGTTTTCTGCCCCTTTCTTTCATCTCCTCCTCCTGGGATCACTCTTTTGGGATAGTCTGCTTGATGTTTTTCCTGTAAGTACTTTAAGATATCTTAACTTTTTAAAATTCTTTTTTAATTGGCCTCTATGATTGGATGAGTTCCACTGATGCTTTCTTCTGTTTCATCTAGTGTGCTGTTGAACTGCTCGAGTGCATCTTTTTCTTTCTTTTTTTTTTTTTTAGTTAGTGTATCTTTTTTTAAAAGGAGTTATTTTACTCAGCTCTGTGACTTCTATTTGATACTTTATTATCTTTACTATCTCTTTTGATGAACACAGTGAGAACTTCAACAGTTTTCATCTGAGTTCATTGACCCTCTTTATAACCATTATTACTCTTCATCAGGTAAATGACTTATCTCCAATTAAGATTTTTGTTCTGAGTTTTTGTTTCTTTCATTTTGAACATATTTGTGGTGTTTGTTCATGTTGCTTGACTCTGTGTTGGTGTCTGTGCATTACATGAAACTTCCACCTTTTCCAGTCTTGAAGACTGTCTCAGCCTTATATGTGAGATAAATCTTATCCTTCAACCCTGCCCTAGCTCTTGCTTGTCTTTCAAACCTTTGTGCTTGTCCAAGTAGCCTATTTTATTTTTAATAGCTCCCAGTTTGAGGGTATGCCAAAACCTGTCCATGTTCCAGAGGGGAGGACCTCTGTCAGCGTCTAGATTCAGGTTAACTGGAAGCCAGAGACTCAGGCAGCAACTTTTTAAAGTATAAAATATGTGCAGACCTGTGGGACTATAGAGCTGGTCTATCTGGAGGTGTCCCCTGGGCAACAGTCACAAAAATTAGAGCTCCAGACAAATGTATAAGCCCTTTCTGGGAGATACCAGCAAGCTGCAGCAAGGCAGTTGGAGAGCACAAAGATGGCACCTGTCAGTGTACGTTCCTTGAGAGTAACTACGTAGGCCCCTAGGTGTGTGCCAAACCTGAAGCCTGCACTTCTGGCCAAAGCTTCAGGACAAGCAAATAGGCCTCTTCCACAGAAAGACCGGGGTGTGTTTCAGTTGGCTGTCTGTATAGTGCCCTGGGGGGTGGTAGCCAAGAACTGTCTGATTACTATCCAATGGGACCCAGGAACAAAAGTCCCCTTGGCCACAGCCACAAAAATCAGGGTAGCAGATATGGATACAAGTAAAAATTCCTCTCTGGAATATACTGGTGCTCTTGAGTGTGGCAGAGGGAGAGTGCAAAGATGGTGTCTGCCAGCCCTGTCCTGGAGAATATACCAGCAGGCCTCTAACTGCCTGTTAAATTAGATGCCTGCCCTCAGGCTGATGCTTCAAGATTAGCAAATGAGCCTTTTCCACATAAAGTCTGGGAGCCTCTCACTTGCTAGCTTCAAGCCTTTGCCTGGGGGAGGGTGAGTCTGAGCACGGGAGCTTGTTAATGACTGTTTCTTAGTTCTTTATAGCCTTGTGGGTCTTGTGGACAAGAGCCTTACTGGTTTTCAAAGCTAGATGCTTAGAGAGTTCATCACGCAGGGGCAGGTCTTAAAAGCTGGGGTGCCAAATGTGAGGGTCAAACACTTCACTTCTCAGGGAGAAGCTTCGGGTTTTCAGTTCCCTGCTGACTGTGTGTCACTGTGCCAGGGTTGGGTTAGTGGTGAGACTGTGTCTCAGCCTCTCCTACACACTTTGATGTGGTTCCCTCACCTCGTTTGCCTGATGTATAGGAATTGCTCAGTTAGTTTCAAATTTTTGTTGTATTTTCCAAGAAGAAATTGTTGCATATGTAGCTGTAGTTTTGGTGTATCTGTGGGAGCAGGTGAGTTCAGGATATTCCTATGTCACCATCTAGAACCAGAACCTTATGGGATAATTTTAATGGGCTAAGAGTAACTTAAGATTGTATAGCATTTTGTTATTTTTTCATCACTCATTTGATCCTCAAAATATTCTTGCAGGGAAAAGGTACTACCATTATCATCTTGCAAATTGGAAAATGTAGGTGTAGAGAAATAGATGGTTTGCCAAGGTTATGCAACTAATGATATAACTATCTGGGAAACTGTCCTGATAAGCAATCCAGGGCTCTTTTCACTATAAATCCTGTCCTCCTCACATTTCAGTGTATTCAGCTACATCACACTAATTAGAGGATGTGTCAGCCTAAAATTCCCAGGTGACAAATGAAAATTTTTTAAAATAATTGAATAAATGTTATTTCTTAGTTGGAGATCAGTATCCTATTTGCCCTTTACAAACAGTCCCTTTGGTCACTTGAGATGACAGCTAGTAATACACGCTGAAGCAGCTATGAAGTACCTCCCCATTCTGTGTTTTTAAAAAAGGGGTGTGTGTGTGTGTGTATACACACACACACACGTATATATTCTCAGATTCCTCAGCCATTTATTTGTGTGTGTGTATACATACATATATGTATACATTTATATTTTTTTATATATTATATATAAGAATGTGCTGTTGAACTGCTCAAGATAACTGCTCAAGTGTATCTTTTATTATATTATATATAAGAATATAAAACATATACATGTATACATATGTGTACGTATACACACACACAAATAAATGGTTGAGGAATCTCTGAGAATTAGAGTATATGCCTCTAGGAAGGGGAATTACATGGCTAGAGACGGGGTAGGAGAGGGCTTATATTGTAGGCCCTTTACTATTGCTTGATTTTTCTTTAAGAACCAAAATTAATTAATAAATGAAAACTCACAATGGCATTAATGTATTATAATTTGCCATGATAAAAACATTGTTACATAACTAATAAGTATAGCACACTTGTCTGTTTTACATTTACTTGACATTAATGGTTTTGAAAATTAGTTTTAAGTGGATTGGATAGTCTTTTTTTTTTTTAATACCAAGTATGCATGTACTATCTTTTCAAAAATTAAATGACAACGCTAATGGTAAAAGTAATTTCACTCTATATTCTTAAGCCAATGTTCAGAGAGACTCCTTCGATGAAGTTTTTTAATCTACCCTGATCCCATACTTCATGGGAGACTTGGGCAGTATTTCACTGCTCTGAGCCAAGAGTGAAGAAACGACCCTTAGAAATGAGGCGAAATCTTACCAATCATAAAACGATATTTGAATAAAACATGAAAGAAGATAATGACTTTCATAAGACACATATTTTCGCCTATTAAACAATGCTAGGATTTAGATCCAATCTTCAGTAATTTTATGTCTGTGAGAGCTCAGAAACTTCTCAGGGTTACTGCAATACTTGTCAACCCTCAGGAACTCTGTCTCATTAGCCTGAGTATTAAATACTCCAACCTTCTTCCTCACACAGTTAAAACCTCTCCCTCTTTGTCATCTAAGTTCTGCATTTAATGATATTAAAGACTGGTAAAAAATGTCCCTCACTGCCAATCAAAGATCTTCATGCCTGTCTTTGTTATTTAAAATGCTTTAGGGAAATATAGGTCCAAGATGGCGGTATAGGAGGCTGCTGAGCTCGCTCCTTCCCAAGACCACATCAAATGTACACCTATATTTAGAGCAATTCCTCCTGCGAGACAACAGTGAGCCAACTGAACAGCTTCTACACAACAAGCAAGAGGGAAGAAGCACATAGATAAGGTCGTGGGACCATGAGAGCTCTCAGGACCAGAGGACACAGTGAGTACCATTTCCCCTGCATGTGGATAGTGGGCAGGAGCTCCATCCAGGTTCTCTGGCGAACCTGCAGGGCACTGACAGGTCCCCAGCCACCCCTCCTGGAGCTAGATCCATCAGAAACAGCAGGGTGCTATAGCATGTATACAAGGGGTCTCCCCAGCCAGACACTGATCCAGTGATTAAAGCAGGGTGATGCTTCATGCATCCACCAGGCTGCACACACGTGGGGCTCCCCCCACCTGAGGAGAGTGCAGAGTAAACAAAATGCTGCAGTTCCCACCTGCAGAGCTGCCCTGTGTGGATGGAGTGCGGTGCACACTCAAGGCTGCCCCACCTGAAGAAAAGGTGGAGTTAGCAGGCAGGTGACCTGCCCAGACCTTGCTGTGACTGTAGGCAATTGAAACAACAGGGCATCCATGCAGGGCTGCGGGTGCAGAGTGAGAGGGGCATGCTGAGTGCAGGCGGAGCTGCACTGCTCAGAGAGAACTAGTAAACTAGTAAAGTGAGGCTGTGAGCACATGCAGGCCGCACACACCAGGCTGTCCCACATCAGGCACCACACGCACCCACCCCCACTACAACAGTCCTGCCAAAACTATTCAACACACAGTCTACACAGAGACCACTCTTTCAAGACTGGGAAGGACAACTATTCTATCCAACTCATAGGAGCAAAGACAGAAAGTCACAAAATTGTATAACATGGTGAGTTTTACTAAATACCACTGAATTACTCATTTTAAAATGGTTAATTTTATGTTACATGAAAATCACTTCAATTTGAAAAAAACTTTATTTGTCTTTAATTAAAGCATTTATAAATGCCTGATTTTTTTTCATGCTGAAGTAGTTTTTCATTTTAAGTCAGCAAAAAAATCATTTTATATTTTAATTCAATACATACTATACCTGTTTACCAACCCATGGCTCATATGCCGCTTCCCTTAATGAAAATGTAATTTCTAATTTCACTTAAAGCATTATTATTTTTTAAATTCTTGAGCTGTTACCCATCTTGTTATGGCCCATTTCACCCCGTCCACAGATAATACAAACTGTATTTATTTCCAATTACAATGACACATAAAAATTCAAGTGAAAAAATATCCCTGCAGTTTTAAAATGTAACTGCCATCTCTTGATGCTAAGAAACCATGTCAATTTTCAGAGTGAGAAATGACAGAATTGATTGGCTTAATATTTTAGGAACTTAACATTAGATGAAGTTATTGGTCAAATTATAAGACATTAAAAAGAAATGGTCCAGAGCCATAGCAATACTTCTACTCTGTATATAATTTGACTCTTTATCCAAAAAAGGATTTTTATTTTAATAAAAGAAAAACTCTCAGATTTATATTCACATTTAAAAGTGCTTGTAAGTGTATCCATCTTTTAAACCTAGCACTCTTACAGATAGAAATCTGATCAATAAGGGCAATGAATTAAGTCTTTGCTCCTGTTTAAGTGCAAAGTCAACATTTATACATCATTCTAACTTGGCCTCTGCTTTACCCCTGTAACTTTGCTTGTGAATGCTCTGTTCTGATGGAGTCCAATTTTTACCATCAAAAAGAAAGAGTATATTCTTACCGTAATTAAGAGCTTCTGGTGCTGTCCACTTAATGGGAATCTGTTTTAAGCCAGAAGATGAATACACTCCACCATCCTCTTGACGAGACATTCCAAAGTCACTGATTTTCAGAACATTATTTTCGCCTACCAGGCAGTTTCTTGCAGCAAGATCCCTAGGTTAGAACAAGACACAGAAAACACCTATTAAAACAAACTGAAAGCTGCTTTTACATTTATGACTTCCCCCCTTCGCATTTTTACATTTGCAATGTATTTATAATGACGTTAAGAATGCTTGTGATTTACCAGTATTTCCCATCTTTTCTGTCACAGGTAAAAAACATCCACAAGAACCTTTGCATATGGAACAGGCCACATGCTAATTTTCTAAGTGCTACATATATTTCCATTTACATAGAAAACTACTGATTCTAGTGTTAAGAGAAAAACCACAAGGGAGGCTAAGCAAACCTGCCATTATTCCTACTAGCTTTCCTAGAGCAGCACTGTCCAACAGAATCTGTGATGATGAAATGCTCTGTCTGCTGTGCAATAGGTCACCAGTGGCCACACGTGACTATTGAACAGTTGCAGTGGGGCTAATGATACCGAGAAACTGAATTTTTTATTGTATTTACTTTTAGTTAATTAAGTTTAAATAGTTGCCTGTTACTAGTAGCTACCGAGTAGCCTTGGGCATTGCAGCCTACAGCTCCCCAATACTTTTTCTATTGCATTTGGATTGGGCAAACTCTGCATGATGGTCTGGCTTTGTCTCTTTCTCCCACCTCATTTTGTTCCACTCTCTCCATAATTTACTATATTCCAGACTACTGTGCTTCTTTTTGACCCCAAATGCAGGAAAAGTCCCCTAAACATGACACTCTTATTAGCACTGTAGAGCCTTCACACTTTGCGATTCCCTTTGCTTGGGCTGTTCTCCTAGGCCTCTGCGCAGCTGCCTCCTCTTCATTCATTCTTAGCTCAAGTGCCCTCTCTTCAGGGAAGTCGGCCCTGACCACCCTTATCTGATAGGGAAGGCAACAATGAGCAAAACAGACCAAGTCCCTACTCTAATTCTAGTGAGGAAATTATTCAACAATCAAGTTCAAATACACACACACACAGACTATATGCTACTATGTGGAGGAGAATGGATTGGTGGAACCAGACAGCCAATTAGGAGACAATTTCAGGAGTTGAGGAGAAGCAACCATCGCCTACACTAAGGTAAGTGGTGGAGTTGGTCAGAAGCTGTCAGATTCAGGATATATTTTGAGAGTATAATCAATAGTATTTGGTGATAAATTGGATGTGGAGTAGGAGAAAAATCGTCATGATGACCCCAAGATATTTTGGCCTAACCAACTGGAAGAATGGGGCTGACATTTGTTGAAATGGGGGAGACTAGGAGGAGGACCAGTTTCACAGAGTGTGGCAGAGACAGCCAGTTGCCTCCAAATGTGCATTTCCTCTTCTTTTGTAGTAGAATAATTCTGGTTTTAGCTGAATATACTGCAATCCAGTGAAAAACTACTGTCCTTCCCAACCTCCTTTGTAGCTACATGTGGGCCATAATCTACGCCTGGCAATTAGGTGTAAGCAGAAGAGTTGTCTAGAATTTCTAGGAAGTTTCTTTAAAAGAAAGGGGAAGCACCATTACATTTCTCCCTCCTGCTAACAGAGAGAGAAAGCATACGAAAGTTGGAAAAGCACTGATAAGTACCAAGGACTTCAATACATGTTCTAGACTCCTTACCTCCGTACCTCAGGATTTTTAACTTTTTTAATGTGTGAGAAATTTCTATGTGATTCAAGTGATTTTGTTTCTTAGCTTTTTTTCCTGTTTTTTTTTTTTTTTTTTTTTTTTTTTTGGTGTGTTTGTGTATGTGTGTGGTTATATGCAGTCAAAAGAAATCCAATATTGGGGGGTGGGATGGTTTCAGAGACATTGAGTTTGAGATATCCAAGAAGAGAGGCTGAGTAGGAAGTTGGGTATATTAGTCTGGAGGTCAGAAGAGAGGGCTAAGAGTTGTCAGCTTTCAGATGGTATTTGAAGCTATAGGATTGGAAAATGCTTTCACCTAGAGAGTGTAGAGGAGAAAAAAAGGTGTTCAAGGACTAAGCCCTAGAGTGCTCCATCATTTAGAGAAGGATTGAAGAAAGGAGACTGAAAAGGAGCAGCAAGTGAGGCAGGAGGGAAACCAAGAGCGAGGTCAGTATCCTGGAATCCAAGTGAGGAAAGCTTTTCAAGAAGGGATAGCAATCAAATGTGTCAACTACCACTGAGAAGATAAGAAGGATGGGGACTATGGATTTGGCAACATGGAATTTAATGAGACTGACTAGAGCAATTTCAGTGGAGTGATGGGCACAAAAGCATGATTGGAGTGTGTTCAAAGAGAGTAAGAAAAAGAAGTGGAGAAAATAAGTTTAGATACTCTTCAATTAATGTTATAAAGGGGTACAGAGAAATGGAGAGGTAACTAGAAGGGGTTTCAGGTCAAAGTTTCCCCTCTAATATGGGGGCTATTACATGTATATATGCAGATGGTAATAATATGGTACAGAGGGTAAAATTAATGTAGGAGGAAAAGGTGACAACTGCAGGTGTGAAGCCCTCAAGAACGTAAGAGGTAATAGGGATGGAATCCATCTGTGCGCTTCAGAGCTGTGTTCCCAATGCCCAGAACAGTACTTGACACATAGCGTGTACTCAATAAACATTTGCTGAATGAATATATATACATATATATGTGTGTGTGTATATATATAGAATATATTATGTGTGTGTATGTATTATATATATTATATATATGCATGTATATATATTATACACACACACACACTATCTCTTCTTAGGAGTGATCCCTGCTAAAGGCAAGTTGTCTATTCTATGCTTTTTCCTTCCTGAGGAACAATCAACAACTATTTTCTTTCAACTGAGACGGTTTTATATATTTATTTTTGGAAAGCATCTCTAAATATCAAACATGACTCAAAACTTCCAAAAAATTAAAGTTTACTTTATATGCCTGGTCTTGTAACATAGGAACTATCTTGAGCAACTGATTTATAAGGCCAGGTCACTAGTGATGCTGGTATTTCCTAAGGGTATTAGATTAACTTGGAATTGCTGAGCATAATTGATGAAAATAAGTTTCTAAGAGCATGTCATAACCCACAAAAGGGGCTGGCACCTGGAAACTCAAGGCTGCAAAGAGAGAGGTTTGTAAAACAAGCTTCCTTCCAAAGATGGAGCTGAAATTATTATTTACATGTTGACAGTTTCACAATTACAGTTCTACAGAATTAGCTAAATGGTCATGATTTCCACATTATTCTCCTAAATAACCAGCAGAATAAAAATCTTAAGGTCTTCATCTCTGTTGAGATGGGTTCATTTGTGTTTGGAAATAATGAATTTCTCTACATGTTAGGCATGTAAAATTTTCAGTAAGTTATTTCCTTTCTATTACTCTGTTGTATTTCATCACTGTGCCCAAATCAAGATCCAGAATGATGTTTGTGATTGTTGACATTGACCAATAATTAGATTGTATATTATTTTTTGGAGTTGGTTAGGGACTCCCCTCCCTTCACTCATCTCCCATGATAAGAGAAAAAGATGCTGTTTAATACCTTCCTGAAAAAGTTATTAAACATTAAATCTATTGTTATAAACAAATAAAAGTGATCTGTGGTAGGAATTTGAGAGTTTCTGTGTTTACTTAGCAAGATCTAATTTAATATTATATATATTTTTAAAGAGCTTTCTTTTTTTTTTTTTTTATAGAGGACAAACAATGTATTTCTTAAGTTCTGGATCCAGACTATCTTCAACCTTCTGAGATTCCCATCTAGATAAATACCAAAAATAACTCCCTGAAGACTCCTCAAAGGAAAGATGCAGGTAGATTTTGGAAAACAGTAATAAGTTGCTAAAGGCAATTGCATGGAAATGAGTCCCCCCCCCACCCGCCCCTTTATCTTGCAGCTCTTCCCTGAATATGTGTTTCAGTTACAGAGCCATACAAGGGAAGCAGCATCAGTGTCTGAAACTCCAAAAGAAACTACATCTTTCTGCCCTGAGGAATCAGAAAAAGAGGTCTTTGTGAGCCACAGAGTGTGAGAAAAGATCCAGAGAAGAGGATCACCTTTCCTGTTTGAACCTCCACGTAAGCCCCGAGCTCCACATATGGGGGGCAGACCCAAACCCACTTATAGAACTGAATCATATTTAAACCACTGCCCATATCTCGAAGTAACCCCTAACTAACTGTCACACACAGAACAAAGACAAACACGGGCTTTGAGAAATTAACTGTGATTTGAATTTGTCTATCACTGTGAGGTAAAATTGGGTTAATTACCTGATAAAACAAAAGCATAATCTCCAGAGGAATTTAACAGGGACTTATAGCCTAAACAATTTAACATTTACAACATCAAGGAAACAATTCAAAATTGCTAAACAGATGAAGAACAAGAAAAATGTTCAATTCTAAAGAGAAAAGCAAGCAACAAATGTCAACACCATGATAACCAAATATAAAGCAGCTATTATAACTATACTCCATGAAATAAAGGAAAACACACTTGAAATAAAAGGAAAAGCAGACTGTCTCAGTAGAGAAATAGAAACTATTAAAGAAAAGAACACTTCTATAACGTTAAAACTTAAAATATATGAAATTAAAAAAAGTCACCACATAGACTCAACAGCATACTCATGATGACAGAGGGATAGACTCAGCAAACTTGAAAATAAACCATATGAAATATCCAAACTGAAGAATGCAATGAAAGGAAAATATGAAAATGTGAACAGAACCTCAGGGACCCATAAAATATGAAAATATCAAAAATACATGTTATTGGAGCCCCAGAATTAGAAGAACAAGAGACCAGGACAATCTGTTTGAAGAAAAATGACACACACACACACAAAAAAAAAATTCCCCAAATTTAGTTGAAATAATTCAAGAATCTTTATGAACTCCAAACAGGATAAAAATCAAAGAAAAAAACACCAACACATATCATAATCAAGCTAATCAAATCCAAGGAAAAGAAAGAATCTTAAAAGCAGGTAGAGAAAGTGATATATACAGAGAATGATTCCAATAATCACAGATTTCTCAAGGGAAATGATGGGGGGCATAAGACAGTGGGAAAACATCTTTCATTTCTCAAGATGGCAATTCTTCCCAAATTGATTTGTAGATTTAATGTTTTCCCAATCAAAATTCTAGCAGATGTCTTTGTCAACCCACAATTCTATATCCAGCAAAAATATCCTACAGGAATAGGTCAGAACAAAGACATTGTCAGGTGAAAGAAAACTAAGAGAATTCCTTGACAACAAACCTACTCTACTAGAAATGCTAGATTTCAGGATAGAGAGAAATGATACCAGAAAGAAGTTTGAAACATCAGGATAGAAGAAAGCACAACAGAAATGATGAACATTTGGGGTAAGAATAAAATACTATTTTTTCCTCTTAAGTTCCTTAAAATAGGAACAAATATTACAGAATTGTCTGACCAGATTTTCAATGTCTGTAAATGTTACACATATGACAACTACTACATAAAGGTTGTGTGTGGGCAAACGGACCTACACAGTTGCAAGTTTTCTACATTTTATATGAAGTGGTACAATATTTAAATAGTCGGTGGAAGGTTAAGTATATGAAGGTTAGGTATATGAATTGCAATCTATATAACAACCACTAAAAAAAAAATGATATAAAGAGATAGCCCCCCAAAAAAATCAAGCGATAAAATAAAATGGAATGCTAAAAATATTCAAATATCAGATAGTCAAAGAATCAAATATTTAAAATATCAGTATCAAGAATGAAAAGGAGCCATTACTGCTAATTCTACAGACAAAGGAAGGATAAGAATAAGGCACTGTGTTAAACTTTATACCAACAAATTTCACAGTTTAGATGACATGAATCTATTTCTTGAAAATAAAACTTAGCAAAATTGACACAAGAAGAAAAAGAAAAGCTAAATGGCTCTAATGAAAATAAATGTGGTTATTAAAAAACATTCCCAGAAAGGGAACCCCACTGGTTTCATTAGTAAGTTCTATCAAACATTCAGGGAAGAAATAACAATAACATTATGCATCAATTGGAATGATCATAGGTTTTATTTCTCTTATATTCTGTTAATCTAGTAAATTACATTGATTAATTTTCAAATGCTAAACTAACCTTGCATTACTAAGATAAACCATACTTGGTCATGATGTGTTATCTTTTTTATATATCATGGGATTTAATTTGCTAATATTTTGTTTAAAAATATTTGGCACTGTCTTTATGAGGGTATTTTTCTGTAATTTCTTTGGTAATGTCATTGTCAGATTTTGTATTAGAGTTCTACTGGCCTCATAAAATGAGTTAGGTAGTTATTCTCTTCTATTTTAGAAGAGACCTGTATTTAACTTCAATTTTAGAACTCAATAAAGGGTCCAGAAATAGATCCAAAAATATATGGTCAACTGATTTTGAAAGAGGTACAATGGCACCGCAGCACACACCTCCCGGTCCTACTCAGTGGGCCGCCGGCTCCTTCTTGGGGCCAAATGCAGTTTGTTACTCTTGATCAGAATGAGCTACAATTCACTGCAGCATTTTAATCATCTACAGGATGTGAGTTTGTCCTTTCCTCAGAATAACACCTGCACTTAACAAACATAGGCGCACCCTTCTGTTGTCATACCTATCCTCACTGAACCACCTATGTAGAAGTTTGTCCTCTGAAATGAGGATTACAGTTCTCTGACCATCTAACACTAGTTTAAAGATACTTTCAACTCAATGTAAATAACATTTCGATGACATTCACAGAAAACTTTATTTCTTTTGGGATGCATTAAGTTCATGTGAAAGGAAATAATCTATTTTGGGCATAATCTATTAGTTGAAATACAACTGAGGCATTCAGGCAATAAGCGTACACTGCATACTCCCTGTTTGCTTAATATTCTAATAATTATTAAAGGAGAAAAGCAGACAATTTCTGGGCTGAGAAGCTGGCAGTCTAATTTGGGAGTTAAAGCAAACAGGACACCTTTCTCCCTTTTTTTCTCTCCATTTCTTTCTTTATTAAGCTAACTATTTTCCAACCCGAGTCCAATTCTCCCGGAGACACACTGGTGCTCCCTGCCTCTTCACACATGAAACTGCTAGGAAACAAGCCAATATGCGTGAGTGTGTTACTGACTGCAAGTCTTACAGGAATTCAGAGATAGAAATCTCATGATAGGCTGGCATTGTCATTCACAGGAGGTGTCAGAGAGAGCTGTATCTCACCCCATGCAAAGGAGCAAAACAGCAAATGCTGCCTACTGCCAAAAGGACAGGGAAATGTCCCACTTAGGTCTGCCAAGTAATCTTATTGGAAGATTCAAAGTCAAACGTCTGAGAGTGTACCAGAAGTGTCTTACAAGTCATATATAATGTGAGACAGGCTAATTAAGGATAAAATGAGAACCGAGAGCAGTTATAGGAAATCTAATGCCAGCAGGCAGTGGAGATGAGTGAATTTTCTTTGCTATCTGGAAAGCACAACAGTGGGCAGCTTCTGTGGTGGCGATGCTGCCGCTCAGATCAAACACCACAGTGAACCAGAAACAAGCAGGAGGCAGCGCCAGGGTTCCTCTTGCCAGGCTGCTGTACTCCAGACATCATTTATGACTTGCAGCTACCACTCCAGTCAGGATTTATCCCTTAAATCGGAAAGGAGTTAGAAAAACATTTGCTGTTTTTCTTTTGGTACAAAAACTATTCCTGCTAGGTCTGGATAATACTGAGCTACAAATAACTATTAATATTTAGGAGGAAAAAACTGCCTTAAAGCCCTAAGGTTTCCTCATTCTGACTAAAACACAGCATACAACCAACATCCCAGGGAGTGGGGAATAAATGAAGCTGACTTCACTTGCCTTACTACCGTGTTTCCCCGAAAATAAGACCGAGTCTTCTCTTAAGGTTTGCTGCAAAGGATGCATTAGGGCTTATGTTCAGGGGATGTCATACTGAAAAATCATGCCAGGGCTTGGTTTCCAGTTAGGTCTTATTTTCGGGGAAACAAGGTAACTTCTGATAAAAAGAGCAGAATTATCATACTTTATGACTGTACAACATATCTGTGTGTTGAGAGTTGCAGGCATATTTTGAGGGCATTATAGAGTAGTGGTTAAAGGAACCAACTTTGAAGCATTACTTCATTTATTAGCTCTCGGGCCTTTAGAAATTCACTTTTAACCTCAGTTTTCTCATTGTAAAATGGGGATAATAATAGTATCTACCTCAGAGAGTTGTTGTGAGAAATATGTAAAAACTGCTTAGCACAGTATTTGGAAAATAGTGCGCGCTCAATGAATGGTAGCCACACACAGATACAAAACTGTACGTTTATCTTGGCAAAACTTGAATTTTAGCCACAGAAACTACGCATTGAAGAATCACTCCTTTTTTTCCCTTCTAATTAGAATAAACCATTTACCAGTTTTTTCTTTATATGAATATAAAAGCCATTCAATGTAGTTCTATCAGCAACTTATACAGCATTTACTACGTATCAGGCACTGTTCTAAGCACTTTTCACATATTACGTCCCTTATTCTCCTAATTATTGTATTTATGATCTTCATTTTCCTACATGGTGAAACTGAAGCTCAGAGTTGAGTGACTTGCCTGGAGAGTCAACAAGGGGGGAAAGCAGGCATTGAATACCGTCAGCCCAGCCCCCCAATCTGCAACTTTAGCCACCTGCTAAAATGCCTCTCAATACATCTAGCAATTCTCCTTCAGAATGTCATCAAACCATGCCCCACTGAATCCATGGCCAATGGCTACAACTTTTGAATTTTAAACAACAGAAGAGCCAAAATTGATTACCTTTAAGAAAGGAAGTGACACTTAAAACTCCCTCCTCTCTCCAAAAAAGAAAAGACAAACAAACCCAGAAACAGTGTATGTCATAAACATATAACAAAAATTTGTTTTCTGCAGAGGGCACACGTCACCAAATGCTTTAAAACAATATACGTGAGTGTTGTGATGGAAGGAATATAGATAGTATTGCCTGTTTATTGCAAAATTTTGTACACATCAATAGATCCATAAACTCTCTCCCAGAACATACCAGGAAATGGAGGTTGGACAAGGTGGGGTGTCTCTGGCAACTTTGTTGGCACCTTGGAGACCATTTTATACTGGCCAATAATACTAAAGCCATTATTTAGCTGACTGGTGGGGTCAGAGATTAGCCAGAAAAAGGAGATGACCAGCCAGATTGTTCTGCAAATCACATTTACTTCCACTATGGGAACTACCTTATCTTTCCTTCATATAAAATACATGTAAATATAACAATCTCCTACAGTTCTCATTTTCATTTGCACCTCTGATCTCATACAAAGTTTGCCGTTCACCATATTGGTTCCCATTGCCTCTTTTCCCTCGTAACATTTCAAAGTTCTCCCTTGGTGAGTTCTGTGCCTCTTATTAACGGGACACTTATTTCTAAAAGAATGGGCCCCAAAGGAGGCCTCAGCTGCAAAACTGGAAATTAGTCCCATTATTAAACTCTGCTTTTTCTCTTTCTTCGAGAAACTGTTTGGTGTCACAGACTTCTGGGAGGTGAGAAACAAAAGTACTGCTTCTGTGAATGTGGCAGCAGACCAGGTGTGAAATGAGGGTTAGAGTATAATTTATGTTTTTTTGCTCAAGGCGGGTCCAATGCCCTGTGGGTATATATAATGAGAGCCAGAGGACTCCCTGTTCTGAACTCTCTCTCTCCTGCTGCTTGACAGGACACTTAGAATCCGTAATATTTGAGTCTCTTTATTTACTTAAAGCCACTGCTATAATGTAGATCTGTTACCTGTAGGGAAGGGGGCACTTATTATCACGTATTCACATTTTGGCATGAATTATTTGAACAGATAATTGACTAGACAGTATATAAAGTCTTAAGGGAATGGGATGATAGATCAGATATGTTCTAAAAGTGAGAAGAAAGGAGAAAGGGAAAATTGAATACTACAGGGTTGAGGAGAGCAGGCCTGGGGAGGGCATCAGTGGGCTCAGATGGGAAAAGTGAACTTGGCACTGGGTGAATATTTAAAGGGGTGATGGGCTTGGGTGCTGGCAGCAACGCAGACATAACTTCTAAAATACTTGTCTAGGGCCAGCTGTAATGTGTTTATTCTAAACGACTTTACCTTTTCAAGAGCACAGAAAGATCACACTTGGATGCCTCGACCCCCGAATCTACTTATACCGGATCATGCTCCACTGGGCTGCGCTGTGTCAGAAATGGGCCTTTAGTGATTTCCTCCAATGAGGCTGCTGCCCGATAGCTGGGACATGAAAAAACCATGTCCTTCCCTGAAACAGCTGAGTGAATGAGAACCATTTACGGAAGCTACCGTAGGTCATCCGCCTTTACTTAAAATGGACATGTTCAGCACATATAGAATTTGCCTCTTTCATTCTCCTTTCCTTGGGCAACTTCCCTATTAGAGAATTCTAGTTGGACATGCACGAGGACAAACTCCACACATTCCTTTATTTAGCTTAGAAACCAAATTCCTAGTTAGCTAAAGGAAGAAAACTCATACTAAATATGGATATTAAAAAAAAAATTCAGAACCAAACACATAGTGATAACACTTGCTTCCATCCTAAATTTACCTGAAAAACCCAAGGAGAACTTTCTTTGTATTTGACTACTGTTGTTAATCTGGATGCTTTACAGTTTTATGAAATGGATGCTCTGTTTGCATAGTCAGATGTAAATCTCTCTCAGTCACTGTTTTCTGCTTTCACCTGTGAAATCAGATACCAAATCTCTAGAGACCACCTCTGGGTACACATTTTTAAATAAATATGGATATAATGTTAAATCTCTTAGCAAATAAAGAGTCTGGTCTAGAGGAAGGGGTGGGAGGAGAGGGCAAATGAAAAGACATTGATGGAAAGTAAATGTTTAAATCTCTTTAGTTCACAGAAATATACTAAATTCCAAAGGGTAATTCAACAACAAAACAGAGCTCTGTTGTGAGCGTATACGTTGAAGGCCAATAGCTGTCTGAGGTTGCCACAAAATACACCGCAAAGACTTGCCTTCAAAGTTAGCCTCATTACTAATGGAAAGAGCCCCTAGTCCTAAAAGATTTCTGGAAAGGAGATTTATATACTCTCCCATTCTGAGTGTATGAGGAGTGAAAACGGAAGCTAGTTACCTGAGTGACAAATGATGTAACTTGAGATGTCATATTTGGATGCGTAAGTTACACTGAGCAACAGATAGAAAAAAGTGACAAAACTACTCCTTATTGAATAGCTATCATAATAGGCATCATTTATTGAGTGCTCTATTATGTGCCAGGTACTGTTTAAATGTTTTTCACGTGACCCATTTTCTGTCAATATTCAACTTCATGCATATTAATCTGAACATTAAATGCATTTCAGATTTTTCCAGAAGTAATAATGCAAATATTTCCACTGTTGATATTTCTGGTCTAGGGACTGGGAGAACACAGAGTTCTCACCAGTGTTTTCTTTAACGAGTTATGTGAGTACATTACATATCATTTTCCTGGACCTTGAAAATGCGAGCACTGGTTATTGATTCTTCTGAGCACGTGGGCTCCTGTATAATGTCAAACAATTTTATGTTTCTTTGTACTCCACCCTGATGCGAGTTGTATGTTTTATAATGGCCGACAGAGAAAACACAACATGATGAAACGCTATCAAGTATATTTTGAAACAAATCTATTACTAATCACAAGAGTAAAAAAGCACCTTGTATAGATATATACAAGCTATTATTCTGTCTCAAATTATGCTTGATGCACGCTTGGAACACTTGTAATAATTTGGAGGGAACAAGGACCCTTGGTCTAGCAGTTGGTAGTTAGCATATGGTCCTTTCAACTCTAACATTCTGTATGCTCTAGGTTGAAGGCATGGTCTTCCTGTAACTGGCTGGATGAATCAAGCCACAGAGTGGTGCCAGATGGTCCTAGTGAAGAGTTTTCTACATTTTCAGTGCAATAGTGAGTGTCAGCAGCTAATGAATGGAATATAGCCAGGTGAGTGAGCTACAAGAGTGCCACTCCCGTGTGTTCAACATCTCACCTACCCCAAAGCCAAACTATAGCAATGCAGGTATCCTCTAGCTTGCCTCTGCTGAGTAACTGCGGGCGACAACCAAGAAAACACACTTCCCAAGTCTATCAGAATAACAGTAACTATTTATTAAGTACCTAGTATGTGTCAGACATAATACCAGTAGCTTTATCTATTATCCCCAACACTATTTGAAGTGTAGGTATCTATTATACCTATAGAGAAACTGAGGCTCAGAGATTAAATAATTTGCCCAAGAACTCACAGCTAATAGATGGTTGAGTGTGGAAACTGTCTTGCTCCAAAGTCCTGGTTCTTTGAATATTCTACAATGCTGAGTGTTCTTTTGATTTCTTTGAAATGTTGTTCACATTTGCAATCCCTGAGGAAACAGATTACTGTCATTTTGTTCCTGAGACTTGATCTCTTCCCCATTTAAGTTTAATGAAATAGAGCCCCTGACTCAGTGCTTAGGTTATGCAATATAGTATACAGTGAGAAGACTAAACTCTGCATTACTTTTTCTATTCTGTATAAAGTCACATAACAATTCCTCCATAATCATTTGCCATGGTTTATACTTTCATGATGTGCTATACATACTCACACTGGGCTCTAAAGTAAGATATAAAAGGCACATAAAGGAGCAGAGGAACTGAGTAATTTGTGATGTGCAAGGTGCCACAATGAGCCTCGGGCTCATTTAAGTTTTTACAGTCTGCAAAATGTTCAGCTACTAATGAACAAACACACTCTAATTATGGTGGAATGTACCTCGATTTAGATATGGAATGATCCGCAGCTGGTTAACTCTGCAGGGTTAACCTCTCTGTGCAGCAGATGCCATCGACTCTGCACTTTGCTGAGTGGGTCAGTCATGGACTATATCCCCCAAATGCTCTGCCCCCCAATTCTCCCAAACAGACAACTTGCACTTTTGTGTCTGGTTTGGCGATGTCTAATAGACTCTTAGGCCATTCTCTTAGGCAGGTGGGAAGACAGCCTCATCTGGCATATTATAGTAACACAGAAAGTGTCTTTAGAACAGTGTGAGCCCCTATGTACAGAAGGGAAATCTCTATTCATATTTACTGTGGCACCAGGATCCTGTTAATGGAAAACACTTTTCAGTATTTATAATAATTCAAGAGAAGTAATGACTTTCATCTATCTCAACAGTGCTTTCCTTGCCTCCCATTTACATTCTCTTAAAATGAAATTTTCATTATTCCTATTTCAATTTCTAATGTTGTTTTCTATGTTTATGAAGTGATATCCCAGGTGACTTTATAATAAATTTTCCTTCACTCCTACGATTGCTTTCAGTGTATGAAATCCAAATAGGAGAGTCTAAGTTATGAATACAGGTCTATTTTATAATAATTCATTTTTATTTTGAAACAAAGATCTGAAATTCAATTTTTTTTCTGTCTCTCTCTATTTTCTTTCCGTAGTCAGGACAGCTTGCTTTATCTTTGTTCAATTTTAATTCTGTGTTATGTTTGATAAGACCTATTTTTGTATTATATTAAGACTCGATTTCATATATGTAACTATTATTCTCTTCTTGTAGTTTTACAAGATAAAAGTTTTAAAAAATATTCACCAAATGTCCCACTATGACTAGTTGTTATTCGTTCTGTGATTCTTTGATGTAATCCACACAAAATCTGCATTTTGCATTCATGAAGGATTGATTACTTGTCTGACCAAATACTAACACTGCAAATATATGCGTCCTTTTGGTTTCAATGAAATTTGCATTTACCAACTTGCAAACCACAGTTACATAAAACAAAAGTGTCTGAAAGACTCAAGGTGGACAACAAAATAATTTATATAAATGGAAAGCCTACCATGCTTAAAGGGTTCCACAGAGCTTGACAAATTATAGTGATCTCTAAACTACCAGAGGAAAATGTGACAGCTGCTTAACAGCATTCAGCAGCAGAGTGCAGCAGTGGAAGCAAATCAAAGGGACAGTCACAGAATCTTGGTGAAATTACATGTGGAATAATTACCTATGTGGGACTTAACTGGGACACAGGATTTTTACATTCCATAAAATACCAAATTGTCATTTCAGTGCCATGAACTGAATCTCAGCTCATATTAGGTAATAGTTGGGCCTTTTCGATTATCCAAAGTATTTTTAAAGCAAAGTAATTAGGGGCTACATTTGCAAATAGACTTTCCTTATTAAGATCTTATTTTGGCAGAAACGGTTATTAATCCAACATTAGATATATGCCACAAGACAACATCTGAGTATAATGTAGACTATGAGGCCCAACACATTTAAAAACAATGATGGTGAAGAAAGATCATTTTTGGTTATTTTGATCTGGGAACTGACTAAGGAGACACTAAGTCTCTTACTAAACTGAGGAGCTTCTGTGTCCTAAGAACATGATATTCTATGGTTACTGCTTGTCATAAACAAAAACCTTTACTATTTTACACCAAAAAGACATACTTTTTACTTTGTGCTTTTTGAAAGTGCTATTTCCTTAATCTTATAAGTATAGAATCTAGCTACTAAAAGTACACAAAACAGGGTATCCATACATGTATCCATACATGCATACGTATGTACATATCAACCAATCAGTCTACCAGTGGTTCAACTTCCCTTCATTAAGGCCTCACTAGGTCCCAGAGCCTCTGCTATGTGCTGAAGATAAAGATAACTTAATTCCTACCCTCAAGGAGTTCAATTTTACAAGAAGAGATAGCTATGTGAGCACATAAATTACAATATTGGAAATTACAAGTTGAAGGTTAGGAGTAGGCTCTCAGAGACAAACGTAGTGTAGTGTAAAAATATGGTCACAATATTTTATACTTCTCCATTGCTTGTATCTAGACCAACTTAGTGACTGTACACGGCAGGATGTGGCAGGAGTGATATTATGAAGTTCTGGAAGATAGGCCTCACGAGGCCTTGCAACTTCCACTTTTGTCTTTCTGGGACACTCCTGGCATGTAAAGAAGCCTGGGTGAGAAACCATATAGAGAGGAAGAGGGGCCCAACCTACAGTCAGCAAGAAGACCCTAGTCTGTAAGTGAGACGATATTAGATCCTCTGGCTCTAGTTAAACTCCTAGGTGACTAAAGTCAGCTAAATAACCTCAGGGGCAAAGAATGGAAAACCATTCAGTTGAGCCTCGCAGCCTAGCCCAAACTGACAGCACAAAGTGAGAAAAGGTTGTTTTAAGCCACTATGTTTAGGATGGCATTTTATGTAGGGACAGATAGTTGGTATAGCAGATTTATTAACAGTAATTAAAATGACAGCACAACAGCAAGAGCAGGCAGGGCAGAGTTGGTGGTAAGAGACAAAAAAAATTGTCACTGTTGATGAAGTTCTGAAGCTATTGTCTGCTTCTTTCCCCCACACCTAATAGAACGCTGCCGCAGGCACCTGCTCATTGGTGCAAGCATTTCTCCTGGCATGGCTTCTGAACTTCAGCTTTAAACATCTAGCTTTTTAATGGGCTACAAACCAGAATTTTCCCTCTTTCACACTTTTTTATTATTTTTTTGCACTAATGATTCCAGGCTATTTGAGGGGTATCTCTTGGGATATATCTTTGCCCCCAGCAATGAAATTACCACAGGGCTCTACCCAGTCTCAAGTTTCTGCACTACCACTTCTAATCTAATATAAAGAGAAGAAAAATAAATTTGAAACACCTGGCTACGGAAGCTAGTTAATTTAGAGGTAAACTTCCTTGAGATGCTTTGAGGGAATTTTGATATCAGATTAGAATAAATCACAAAAAGTGATATGATTAACGATGACCCTGAGTCATCAATAAAGATTAACTACTGTGAGTTACACTTGGTATCAGAAAACAAAAAATGCGATACGCAGTTTATAATTATTTCCATAAAGATATTTAGAATCGAGGGAGAGAAGTTCTAGAGATAAAATACATTGATTTAATGCTTTCAAAAGTATGTATTTAGCACTTAGTATTTGCCAGGCACTAGTCTAGGCAAAGAAGTGAGAAAACAGACAGAATTCACGTCTTCATGGAACTTATATTCTTCTGGTACAAACCAGTTAAACGATGCTTTGTCAAATATGACACATCGAAAAGAATTGCTCAGCCCATGGACTCAGCCCATGTAATGTAAAGAGGGGATCCAGGCAACAGGAGGAAAGAAACAAGTGACACAGTTCTGTCTAAATAATTGTTGGTTCATTCTGTTATTATAAAATGGAGGCCAAAGCCTCGATGCCTTCAACATGCTAAGTGGAAGGAAGGAGGTGGGAGGGGCTAAGGTGACAGTAAAACATACTGAAGCCATCATCCTGCTCACACTAGAAGAGAACAGGATGATAGGATGCAAAATGATCGGGTGTAAGAAGCAGGTGCTAACAAACAAAAAGCGATGTGACAATATGCCACCAGGAAGTAGAACTGGGGGAAAAAAGAGCATCAGTTAGAATAAAAAGAACTATTCTATATTTCTAAAAAGTAGAACTCACCAAAAAGATACACGCTAATAATACTAAATGGAGACTGCAGCAAACAGTGACAACAACAGAGAATCTAGACATGTTATGAATTAAGGACAAGAATAAAAGCAGCACAATTCAGTACAGACTGAAGTGATTCAGAAGTGGGTGATGTATAAAACATGTAATAGATGGAATGTTGGCAGTATCAGCAGAGATGGAGTGAGACAGCATCAGAAGCAAATATCAAACAGGGACCATAGGACTTGCTTTCTAAGCAAACAGCTTAGAAACTTAAACGCTAATAAAGGAAAATGGATGCACCTTTGAGTATTTTAACACTTCTATCACTAATGCAAGAGTAGTCATTCAGATTCGATCTATATGGAAACAGTCATTATGGAATCCCACACTATTCGTGGTCTGATTATTAAACAGGCAATGACGTCATTTTGTGTAGCAGCTATGCCTGCTTCATAGCTCGGCTTATTTGAAGCAAGTCTGATCAGGGCCACCTTACTGTCTTTGAAAAAGAATGGGCAAGTCTTCACTTGGCCTTTTCCAGGGGTACTCTCAGAAACCATTAATTTTTTAAAGCTAACTAGTTTAGGTTTTCTGCAGTTTAATTATTTTGGTGACTGATTCTATTCACATAACAACAGACAAAACAACCATTATGCAGATAAGGTTGATTTGATTTTCTGAATGTTTCTATAATCCATTATATTAACTATAGAATAAGTAGATATGTAAATCTCATCATATTGCCATGTGCTAAAAATGAAGTTGTTTAAAACTTGGGAATCAGGCAGCCAAGCTATTTTATAAAGATTTTTTTTTCTTCGCATGCTGGATCATATTTACATCAGATTACCAAAGAATACACTAGGCAGTAATGTTCCAAAATGAATATTCAATATTTTCTTTAAAATAAAATTGAATTGCTTGTACTAAAAGTAATTACATTCTTTTTTTCTCATAGTAGATGATCAGATGCTTCTTTTTTTTTTACCAATATCCAAATTCTTTTGCCTCTGAAAATCACCTCACCAAAGTTCTTTCCAACAATAATAACAAAGAATTCCACTCATGCTGAACTAATAATGGTTCAGGGAGATGATTCATGAAAAAGAAAAGTCTTCCTTTTCCAAAGCATATGTGGTGGACAGATAAAGTTAACTCAAAGAAGGAACCATCATTTACTAAAAAATCAAAAGCATCTAATGGGTTTAGTAAAATGCTAATAGTATTTAAGAGAGCGACAATCAATGGATAATTAAATACTTTAGTTGATAATGTGATTTTGAGTAAGAAAAATAAGACAATGCTGAAAAAAGTGGGTCTAAGTTAGACAGCAGATGAGATAGCATGGTTCCTGTCCGCAGGAATTTTTAGGATTTTAGCATATTGGGAGAACCTCTTTCTCTGGGAATGTTAATGGGTAAGATCACCGGTTCAGCAAACATTTCTTGGACTGATATGTAGCAAGCAGTGTGCAGTATTAGAAAAGACTAGGTTCCTGTCCTTAAGGAGTTTACACCATGGTAGTGAGACGTGATCTTGCAGGAGAAATAATAGAGGTCTGCAGAGAGCGCGACCGGAACAAAAGAGGAAGTAGATAAGAGAAAGAAGATCAGAAATGCTTCATGCTTGAATAGAGCCTTGCTAAATGATTACATATTTGCTAAGGTATTTGTCCAGACATGGAAACTATTTGACATGACCTAGGGGAAAAAAAACTCTCAGTCTTATCCTTACAGGAAGGATTGACTGCTCTTCAGTGCTATCAAATTAACATAATGGAATTTTCACACTGAGTTCTAGCTGAATTTAAGTGTTTGTTGTTTTGAAACTTAAAAGGATTGTTTCAAGCCCTATGCATTCTGAAATTTCACATATTTCACCAGGCAAAAGTATAAAGAAAATATGACTTTCTTTTTTTCTTTTTTGTCTAGAGGATGGCATGGAAAAGATGTATATGTGACACATAAGAAAATATTCTTAGAAATGCTACTGTAAACTGAGAGGAAAAGGGAAGGGTAGACAATTAAAAAGGGATTTCCAATGTATTTTGACCTCCAGGAAGAGACGGATAGGACTTAAACTGGGATGGGAGTCTCCCGAAAAGGCCATCAAAGATATTTTGAACAAAAGGTGTGCAGTCAAAAACAAGGCAGATAAGTTAGCAAAAAAAAAAACAATGGGAAGAGTTAGAAAAAAGTTCCAAATCAGCCAGGAGAAGAGGCAGGCACTGTGCAGGCCTCAGATCTGAAAGCAAGAACTAAAACTATAAAACCTTAGAAAAAAGCAGCAAAAAAATCCTTGTGACCTGGTTACAAAGGAGTTTTTAGATGTGCTACCAAAAATGATCCATGAAAGAAAAAAAATGGTATATCAGACTTCATTAAAATTAGAAACTTCTCTTGAAAAAAAAATGAAAGGACAAGCCACAGATTAAGAGAAAATATTGCAAAACATCCATCTGATAAAGACTTGTATCCAGAAAATATAACATGTGCTTAGAACTTAATAATAAGAAAACAGCCTGATTAACAAAAAATGGGCAAGAGATTTGAACAGACACTTTACAATAGAAGACATGTGAATGGCAAGTAAGCACATGAAAGGAAGCTCAACATTATTAGTCATTAGGAAAAAAAGAAAAATTAAAACCACAAGATATCACTACATTCCCAACTGCAATGACTAAAAATCAAAAGACTAACAGTAAGAAGTGCTACCTGTTGTGTGGAGAAAAAGCAACTTTACATGTTGGTGGTGGGCAAGCAAAATGGATCAGCCCCTTGGAAAACAATGTGACAGTTTCTCATAAAGTTAAATTTTTCCATGCAATTCGGCCATTCAATTTGTAGATATTTACCCAAGAAAAATAAACACAAAGACTTACATATGAATATTCACAGAAGCTTTCTTTATAATAGCCCCTGTGCGGAAAAAATCCATATGTCCATTAACTAGTGATGTGAAAAACAAACTGTAGTAAACAATGGAACACTACTCAGAATTTAAGAGGCAAAAACTATATGCAGCAAATGGATGGATCTCAAAAGCATTATGCTTTAAAAAAACTAAAAGCATAATGCTGAATTGCTTCCATTTAAATGGAATTTTAGAAAAGGCTAAACTATAGTGACAGTAGATTAGTGGCTCCCTGGAGCTGTGGTAAGAAGGGGAGTGACTACAAAGCAGCACAAGGGAACATTTTTGGGGCGATGGAAGTGCATTGCTGGTTGCATGATTGTATGTAAACGTTGGTAAAACAAATCAAACTGTACCCTTAAAATTTGTGCATTTTATTGTATTTAAATTATACTGTAATAAAGGTGATTAAACCAAGCCAACAAATGCATTAAAATACTACCTCTCTTTAACATATGAAAATGCTTCTGAGCATAACTTTTCTACTTATCTTGGTGAGATTTTTGTTCAGCCATTTCCACAGACCAGCACCCCTTTGTGACTAGTATTTGTTAGGAGCAAGACTTGGAGGGGAGTAGGTGGCTCTAAAAAATGGCTTTTTCTAATGCTGAACAGCTAACTGGTCTATATGGCATTTACAACAGTCAAACTAAAATTCAATAAACTATCTTTGTATTACTTTAAGAATGTTACCCCATAAAAAAAGTGTTGTTTGTATTAATACTCAAATATTTTCTATTCAAAGAGTGTAGAATGCCAAATTCTTAACAAAAGAAACTAAGTGAGGAATGTATAAAGTTGTTAAGAGAGTAGATACTAAGAGGTCTTATCACAGGGAAAATAATTACATACTGGGGGTGCCAAAAAAAAATGTATGCAAGTAGACACTTTGGTCAACGTTGCTCAAGCAGTAGTTCGCTGTAATCAGAAGTGTCTGAATGCTGATGGTAACCACTTTGAGCACCTCTTATAATTGCAGGAGTCAAACATGACTTGTCTTCATCTTTTGTTATTGGTATATATTTAGTATTACAATTTTAATAGTTTTTTCCTTTCTTAAAATGTGTATACATTTTTTTGGCACCCTCTGTATATTTTCTTTTTTTGCTTTTACTTTTGATTTTATCTATATGAGATGAAGGATGCTAACTAAACTTATTGCACAGTAACTTTATTTCAAAATATATATGTCTAACCATTATGCTGTACAACTTAAATTTATACAGTGAGAATGTTAATTACATGTCAATAAAACTGAGGAGGGGAAAGAAACTAAGAACTAAAACTCATAACTTAAGCAGAAATTGAATTATATTATTAAATTGTCATGCAACTCATTTTATATTTTTGATTTCATGTTTTTAAAAGATACTAACAGTACCAAAATGACTTGAGACCAAGGCATTTCTGAAAAAAGTACATACTTTTTTTTAGACAACTAAATCTATTTAACAAATTTTTTCAAGATTTTCATGGCCTCAAAATTAAAAAGAATTTAAAAATATTAATACAAAAGCATCTCTAGAAGCTATTAAAAAGGTAATTAAACAAATAATGAATCTTTTACAAACAATAAAGCTGGAAGCAGAATGCATTCACAATACTCACACTTTGCATTAAGCAATTGGTCCTATTTTTACTATGTTTAATCTTAAACATTTACTTTACTTGTGATCTTTGCACTTGGTGTTTACATATGACGACACCCCACCCCCAAGCCTGACGTTCAATGTGAAGTGACAGAATTTGATAAAGGTCATTTTGCTCAGAGTGGTAAAAAATAAAATAATACATCAAGGTGTGGTTCTCCCAAACTCCCATCAGTCTACCAGAATCCCAAGAGAACATTCAGGTAACAGAAGTCTATGTTTAGCTTAAGTTCATAATCTAAATTCTCACAGTTTTTTTACAGTCACACAATTGGTGTAGATGCAAAGGTGTCTCTCTTCCTTCATCGACCGCAAAGACAGTTGACCTTCTGCTTACAAAGAGGGACCCAGAAAAGCACAGGGATGCTGCTCAGGGGCTGCCAAATTATTTCTATTTTTCATTTTAAAATGAGACAAAATTAAAGGCAATCGAAATGAAAACAAAATATCAAGACGTAGTGAAGGAGGTGGCTTGAAACAGGATTTTGATGAATTAACTTACTTAGTACAGAGAACCAAAATTTAACAGCTCTAGCTATGAACTCCTGAAGTAGGGGAGACATTTTACATGATGGACCGGTACGAGTATGTTGCACAGCGCGTTATGACTGGATGCTTCCAGAATAAGATTTTTCTCCTCATGAAACATTTACAAAGAATATTTATAATTACGTATGTAATAGTCCTTCAAGGAAGGTTATTAAGATACCGACACAGAAAGGAGATGAGAGATAAACACTGAACCAGTTCTGCACTTAGCAGACAGCAGGGTTTCCTGGTGGGCAGGATGCCTCAAGAATCTCTTATTCCTGTCACTTGATGCAGCCCTGTGTCTTCCCACGTGGTCTGAAGACAAAACAGTCAGTAGCACCAAGTCTGGCAACTGACTGAATCCTTAAGAGATACCTGTATAAGCTTCACAGGCTAACTTTTAAATTTAGTGGGAGAAATCTATATGGGATGCCTTATTTCCAGCATATTATACCTGAAAATAGTAAGCATGAATGGCATTCCAATTTATCACACAATATTTATTTGATTTGAGACAGAAAGATGTTTTGGGTTCATTTTCTTTCCTCCTAGCAGATGCCCTTACAAGATTCACACTGGGACGAAAAAAAATGCAACCCTTTTCTTTGTCACTTTAATAACTATCACTAGGAAAACAGAATTTCAATAGGCAGGTAAATTAAAACTATTCAATGGCCTGTTATCAGCACAGATGATCGGCTTTGTAGATTATTGCAGTCACATTCCGTTTCTGTGCAGAGCCAGTTTGAGAGGTTTGGGGAGGGTGGGGAGGGTGGGCTGGGACTATTCAGACTTTAGTTCGTGACTCTGCATTTGTAATTCGACCTTCAAATGTCACTGAAGAATATTTCCAAGTACAACTGTTTTCTTTTGACACCTGTCTGTCTCAGCTATAATCCTCAAATCTCATTTTAGGTAACAGGATTCTTTTGGCATGTTTACACAACCCCTCTATCACTGACTCCACATTATACACTTTTTTGACAATTATTATCCTATTGTCTTATAAATTAACTTTTATTTTTTACACTTTTCCTCACTACATGTATCGTCTCCCCAATAAGATTTTAAGCTCTTTAAAGAACTATCCTACTTTGAATTCCCATAAGCATCCATTCATTCATTTAACAAATGATCTCTGTTTAGAGCACCAGTTGGTCATTTTGGGAGTTGTAGCATGTAATTTAAAATTTAAAGTAAAATATTGAATTGTGTTATAAGAACAAAAATACGCAATGGTAGCTGAGAAAAGGTAGAGGTTATTTCTGATTGGTGAATGGCAGAAGAAGCTATGCAGGAAATAACACTGAGTTTAGTACCTTGGAGGAAGAGTAGGGTTTTAAAAACTATTTTAAAAGTTGAAAAATAACATATATTATTTTATTTCTTACTGTAATATTATCACATGTTTACTGTTAGAGAAACACTGAAAATATAGACTAGGCTGAAACGGGTTCAGGGGGAAAGCAGCTATTATGCAACTAGATAGAAATAATGATTGTGCATACCATGTTGATATGCACAAAGCAGCTTGCTCTGCATTTTGTTAAAAAAGTTATTAAAAATACTGTATTGTATCCTGTTTGTTTTATACTTAATAATATTAAGCCATCTTTTCATAATAATTACTCATTCCACAAAATTATTTTTAATGACTCTCACTGAATGGATATATCAATGTTTATTTCAGATATTTTAGCTTTAAGGATAGATAGGATTTTAACCAGGTAAGATACAGTGGGGAAGGGAGGGAGAAGGGAAGGAAGAGCAGTCTTAGTTGAGGGTACACCCTGAGCAGAGGGTACAACCATTCCTACTTATGGGAATTCAAAGTAGGATAGTTCTTTAAAGACCTTAAAATCTTATTGGGGAGACAATACATGTAGTGAGGAAAAGTGTAAAAAATAAAAGTTAATTTATAAGACAATAGAATAATAATTGTCAAAAAAGTGGGGAAGTGCAATGGTTTCAGGAAGCAGTATTTTGGTTTTTGAGGCTACACAATAAGCCATAAGCCCATGAAGATCGTTTGAGACACTAAATGTCATTAGAAAACAGTGCTGAGCCACTGAAGATTTCTCAAGAGTGGTCTTATGAAAAGAGCTGAGATTTGGGTGATTATAGAACCAAAAGTAGATGATAGATCGGAGGACAGAATAGAGGCCACGATTCTAGGAGATTGGCGTTTGTAAGTGAAGCATTCTCCCTGCCATCGTTTGTTCCCACAATTCATTTGCTTCTCAGACTCTCCAGCTTCTTTATAAGAAATACAGACTATTTTTTTTTTTTAATTAAATTTATTGGGGTGACAATTGTTAGTAAAATTACATAGATTCCAGGTGTACAATTCTGTATTACATCATCTATAAATCCCATTGTGTGTTCATCACCCAGAGTCAGTTCTCCTTCCATCACCATATATTCGATCCCCCTTACCCTCATCTCCCACCCCCCACCCCCCGCCCCCGTTACCCTCTGGCAACCACTAAACTATTGTCTGTAAGAAATACAGACTATTTTTTAAAAAACATATTTTTCTTCTAAGTCAGATCTTCCCTCCCCTCTTTATCTGGCTACATCCTCCTCATTCTTCAAAATCTAACCCAAGCATGATGATCTTGCAAAGTCTTTCCTGATTGGGTTACCAGAACGCAATTCAACATGTGTCTCACTGAATGGTCACAGATCTGCATCTGACTCTGTCTTAAGTGTCAGCTCCATGCAGAACCTCTTATGAAAGTCTGGCATCTCACCGTGCAGGCACTGGCCACACAATTGCTCTCAATACATGTTTGCTAAACAGATGCATGAAAATTCCCAAGCCCCCAATATTCACATATTACTTAAATTGGGAAGCTAAATTGACATTAGAGAAGTTCTGGGTGGGCAAACTAAAATCTACAATTTTAGAAATAACGAGATTCCATAAAAATGGGGAATCACTAAGGAAAATAAGTCAATTATTTTTGGAAGCTTATTCTCACAATAGGAAATCTATCCAAGTTAACAGCTCTGGATCACAGAGGCAGACTCATTAGGGAACTGCTTGAAATGCTCAATGTCAGGGGAAAAAAAATATTAGAACTTCTTGCCAGTGATCAAATAAAACCACTAGCAATGTACACTCCAGCACAAAAGTCCAACAAGAAGATAAATGGTTTTAAAAAATTACAATCCAGGCACGGCAGATCAAGGGGAATAGAATTTAGAACAGTGGAAATGTTACAGCCTTCCGCTACTGCTGCTGCTAACAGCAGTAAACTGCATTTTAAAGTGTTTTCATAGAAATAGTCACGAAGAAAACCTGTGTAACACTGAACTGCCAGCAGATTTTAAAACACAACACTGTCTCTCAGAAGGTAATAAAGACTTGATTCAATCTAAGTTTGTATATATTTTTGATATTAATACATTAAAAAACAGTAAGTCCAAAGGCTTGACTGGTTTGTGGAGATTGTAAGAGGTGACACCCAGTTTCATCAGAATATAACCAGTAAGAAATCCACATAGCTTACCAGTTTTTAAAAAAAATACTGAGACTTCTGTGTGAAATGGCCTATGAGAAATAAGTGGCTGGGTCTCAGGTTAGTATAGTTTATTTACTTGGTTATCAAGTCTGTTTCTACCATTTCTTCTCTACTGACTCTTCCCATTAGCACCTGAACATAGAAACTTTCCCCTGACCCCATAGCCAGATATCATCCCATTTTCCTCCTCTCTGTCTCTACTATTCTACCTCCTTTCTTGGTCCCCTAGAATTTGATTTTACCTCCGTCACTTTAGTAAGTGATCTTACCTCCTTGTGGCTATCTATATATGCTATGTACACTTGAAGGCCTTATTTTTCTTGGCTTCTCAGTAGTACTTGACACTACTGATTTGAAACTCTTCCTTTTGCTTCTAAGACGCCAGGCCACCTTCACCTTCACCCTCTTGCTCTCTTCTGCCCATAAATTCCTTAAACGTCGATGTTCTTAAAGGTTTGGTCCCAGGTACTTTGCTTCTCAGTCTGTAAGCTCTCTCTGGATGATCTCTCATTCACCCCATGGCTCTAACTGTCATCTATATACTCATGACCCTAAACCTTTATCATCCCTCCTTTGTTCCAGAGCTCACCCATGTGCCTCTAGACATGTCCAGTTTACTACTCTACAGTCCTCTAAGATTCATCATGACCCTAACAGTCCACCTGTGGTGCCACCATCCACTCAGTTGCTCCAGTCATACTTGTGAGTGTCACGTTTGATGTTCCACTGTACTCTACCCTTACATCCTATTAATGACAAAACTCTGCCCATCTTACCATCTTAAGATCTTTTAAATTCATGTACTGCTGTCTATTCACACTACAACTCCCAATTCCCTTAGTTCAGTGCACTATCACCCCTCACATTCTAGCTTGTCTCTGGTATCAGCTTCCTTCAGCCTCTTCTCTACTTGGCAGAGAAGTGATATTTCCATAATGCAAATCGGATCATTTCACAACCTTATTTAATGAATCCAAATTGCCCTCAAGAGAAAGTCAAATCCCTTAAAATAGCTTATAAGGATTTTCATGATTTGGTTCTAGTTTATTTCTCCATTCTTATTTCTTTAAAAAAAAAAAACAACCTTTCTCCTATTTCCCCCTCATTACAAACCCACTTAACCGCATTATCAGTTAGAATCCATTTCCTCATCCGGTCCGCAAGGACATCATGAGAAACTCTGTCCCATACCTTGGTGAAATCCCGATATGACCACAGTGTCCCTAATCTACCAGCCGATAGGAACTCTCAAAAAATAAAAAAGCAGCATCCGTGATGAGTTCGTGCCGGCTCACTTTTCTTCTATGGACTCACATTCTATTTAAGAATCCATTTTAGAATTTTGTAAGAGGTACCCTCAAGCTCACTGGTATAAAGGTTTCGGAATCTATGTTTGTGAACAATCAAGACAGCATTTGCAGACTCATGTTTCAGCTACTCTTCTATTCTCCATGAGTCTTTAGATCACCATCAACAGTTCAGTGATCTCATTAGCAGGTTTTAATTGTACCCTGTGTGACAATTCTCCGTAGTCAGAAAACTCATTTCAAGTACTTACACTTTCCTCAGCACTCGTGAACTGCAAGGACCTCTTAGCAGTGTCTCTTCTCTCTCTTTTCTGTTCTCTCCTTATTTGCCTTGTCTCTTGCTAAAATTAATCACGTTTTCCAAGTACTGGCTCAATTCTTTCTGCTCTGAATACTACGCTCCACCAAAAAATGCCCATCTCCTGGTTGTGAAATTTTAACTACACTTCATATTTTTCAATAGCCTCAGCTCATTAATAATTAAAAATTTTAACCTGCTGATAATATTTGTACAGATTCTCACTAGAGGGTAAAAGGCAGTAACATTAGTTACTTAAGACACATCAGTATCTGGTTCTTTCATTTCTGAGCACATGGAAGACTGCACTTCTTAGCCTCCTTATAGTGAGGTGGGCCATAGGACAAGGAACGTGTGACATGTGTCACTTTGGGGCTAAGGGAGCAAAAAGCTCCTGTACAACCACCTAGCTCTCCCCTTGCCATGGCAATTGCAGAGCAGAAATTGAGATGGTAGAGTCATAAGATGAAACTTCCCTGGATCTCTAAGTCACTGCTTGGAAGGGAGCTGCTCTGCAGAGTTACAGAACCTTCCCCTGTTTTCCATTAGCAAAGCATATAGTATGATACATTAAGCCACTGAGATGTAGTATTTATTTGTTGTTGCAGCGTAGCTTACCCTTTCCTAGCTAATGCAGGATCTTTCACCATTATTTCAAAATTTCAGGTTTAAAGGGTTCCCATTCTAATTGAGTCATTTTCTTCCCCCGTTAGGATTTTAACATGTTATGGTAGGTTGAATAATTTAGCCATCTCCCATCCCCAAAGATGTCTGCATCCTAATCCCTGCAACCTACGAATATGTTACTTTACATGGTAGAGGGATTTGGGGTTTTGAGATGGGGAGATTATCCTGGATTATCTGGGCAGGTCCAATGTAATCACAAGCGTCCTTAAAAGGAGGAGGCAGTTGCATCAGTCAGAAAAAGGAAATATGACATTGAAAGCAGAGGCTGGAGTAATACACTTTGAAGATGGAGAAAGGGGCCATGAGCAAAGGAACTTGATTTTAGTCTTGTGAAACCCATTTTGGATTTCTGACCTCTAGAACTGCAAGAAAATAAATTTGTGTTGTGTTAAATCAGTAAGTTCGTGGTAATTTGTTAGGAGCAACAGGAATGTAATACAGAAGTTAAATAGTATTTTTCCTTTATATGAACATTCTGAAAATGACTTTCTAAAGTCTAAGGTGAATATATCTAAAAACTACATTCCTCTTTCCTTTTTTTATCTAAGTGCTACTAGTTAAAGGCTATTGGGAAAGGGTTTCTTCTCACTGTATTCTTAAGCTCACCCATTTTACCATTTTTCATCTTACGGCATAGTTTTTATTTCTTCTTCATTTGCTATAAAAAGATTTCTTTCCTATTTCAATTTCTGATTTATTTATTCTATCTTCTTCGATAAACTGGGACACAGAAATCAACCCATCAAGCCCTTTTACCTTCTACACTGTAAAGATCACCCTGTGTTTAATATTCTCAGAGCTGGTGACCCCTCCAGCACGAAGCTAAACATGGCACAATCTCTGATGGTTGTTTCCCATTCCTCCAGTTTTCATAAATGTTATAGACATCCCTGACACCTGTTGAGAAGTATAATGACAAAACATCTGTTTCCTGGTTCCAACTGGGACACTTCTCAAAACTCATCTCTTATGCAGGGGGAGCCCACCCTTCCAACGGTGCGGGATCTTTGTTCTTTCCCCAAACACAAGTACCAGTATTAACTGTATTTTTGCTAGTTTCTGCAAACCTTAAACGAATGTAAAGCAATGACTAGAGCAAACATCTGTTTAGGTCAGCACAAAAGATCACTGAGAAGAATGGAATCATTCACTGCTTCCCTCCCACTTGATTCTTTCTGCTGCTTCCAGGCAAACTGTCCACAACATTTTGGAGCCAATACTTTAATTTTTGAGATGAGAAAACAGAGGTTCTGATATGTAGCTGAAACAATTTTCCTCAGATGAGAGACAGCATATTGCTCATGGTTGAGAACAAGGACCGTGGGGTCTGGGTTTGAATTCAAACTCTGCCACTTACTACTGCCAGTGTGTATACTCGTCTCTGTGGGTCTCCTTTCCTTACCTGCGAGACTGGGGAAATAATATCACCTACCCCATGGTAATTATTAAGCAAGCAAAATTTACAACAGGTCCTGGCACATAGTAAGTGCTACATAAATGTTTGAGTCTATTTTGTCACGCAGTGGGTTAATGACCAAGTTAGTATTAGCAGAGAATCTGGTGCTCTTTCCACTGACCCACTCTGGATCCTTAAAGCCAGATATGATCTACTTGACTTGGTAGCATGCTTTACTACTAAAAATTTAACCACTTAAAGCTCAATACTACATAATGAAATCTCCAAAACTGCACATTTTTAATGGTTTAATTTACAATGCAAATTTTATTAAAATGGCAATAAGGCAGGTAAATAAAGCTACAGGTTTCATACTTCCTTCCTTGGCACAGTCTATAAGTTCACTAAAAGGTTTTGCTTTCCTGAACATGATAATTAAATAAAAATATGTAGCCATAAGTACAATATAGGCATACCTATGCAAATAATTTCACATTGAAATTATTCCATGAATACTTGGAATGCAATATGGGTCTGAACTATTGTTTGTTTTATATGTTTTACGCCCACACATAAATCAGATATATGTTGACCTTTTTCAGACATCAATCATAATTCAATCCTTTTTCCAGAGCTGCATGAGACCTAAACTGAACATTGTATTTCTTAATGATTTATACCCTGCCTAATTCTAATGGGCTTATGGTGGTACTGGCAGGACGTTTAGCCTTACGTCTTTGTGAAATTTAAAGAGTGCCCTCTGTGGGTGGGCAAGATGATTACAGGCTGCATTTAGTTCCCATGCACTTCCTCCCAGCATGGGGTACAAACTATTACTATATTGATGATACAGATTTGGGACTCAAAAAAAAAAAAAAAAATCTAGACCATCTTAAATGGAAAGAGCTGGCGATATAGAAGATTTATCAAATTCAGGCACGGATAGTGAGACATTTTTGGCAGCAGCAAAGGCAGAATGAAAAATGTGCGGTTACACAGCCTTGTTTCCTCGAGTGATGTACAAAATCATCTGTACGTGCAAATTTGTCCTCGAACTAAACCCATGTGGAAGTGACATTTATCTTCTAAATAAAAGTTCTTGATTAGCTTCACTTATGGCCAAAAGGTTCAGAAATGCTGTACAAACTTGCACTAATTCTGTCTAAGAGCAGGAGTCACTACAGTAAACCATAACTCTGCAAAGATACATTTTTAAGAAACTGAAAATAATGTAGTCGTTTGCTTTCTGATTTTGCAAATTAATTATGTAACGAGACTTGGAAAATCTTTTTGAATGGCTATAAATATGTCTACTAGACCACCTCTAAAACATCAAATATAAAGCATGTTTTGAGCTGATGTCATATTATGCTTTGATCACAATCATTGTAACTTATTCAGTTGTCAAAGTAATGACAACAACTAATTTCTAAAGCTTTTTTTGCTGGAGCAATCCCTTCTGGGGTCAAGTTCTCCAGTAATTTCTGCTACAGCAAATGCCCTAACTTATAAATGAAGGAAAATACATTTAACTAGCCAACGCAAAATAGAAATTATACACCCTGGACGTGTTTTCTAACTTTGCATATTTTACTCATCTTTTACCCTGGGTAAATGTAAATTTAATAATCTCTGCATTATCTCTTCTTAATAAGCAAGTTTCTTGATTATGGTCTTTGGAGTGATTCAGTATGTAAAACAGAAAACCTAATTTTTAATTTGAATTTATTAGTCTTGATACCAATTCAATTTGACCAAATTTAACATTCAGATTTTAGTTCTTATGAGTCAACGTGGTTTGAGAAAAAAAAAAAAAAAAAAAAAAAAATATATATATATATATATATATATATTATCCATAATACTAAAAAATAGAGAAAACAAATACAGAATTTTTTTTTTTAAATTGTGACCTCTATCAAAAGGTATAACACACCACAAAAGCATCAGTCAGTGAATTATAACAATTTTTGTTCAGCAGGGCCATTTAAGACTATTTTTCCACTTTCAAAGGGGAAAAGAAATAGTGGAAGATACAAGTTCTTCCAAATACTTGCCAGTAATTTATGATTCTATGGAGCTCATCACTTATTTCCAATACAATAGCAATTTTATAAAATAGCATTTTAAATACCTTGAAATCATTGAATTATAATTAAATCACAATGTATTCTGTTAGGATGACTCAGACTTACATATGAGAAATTTGCAATGGGCTCTACTTCAAGGTCCAACATCTAAAATGTCACAAATAAGTTACAGATTGTTCCAATGACAATAATACAGCAAAGACACGTAAAACTTCATTTTCAATAACTTCTCAATAAATTTATATGCCAAGAAAATACCAATGACAGGGATTACAACCACCACCACTACTTCAAAGATATATTGGCTTCTAGAACATGAAAAGGGATAATTTACGGTTCTATTTCCTCTCTTAAGAACCAGCTAGCAGACTTGCATGCTATTCCATGAATATGTTTGCTGGTTTTCTACCCCTAGTTAATTGATGGCAGTATTTTATATTCTAGAGCAGAGTCATAAAAGTCTACTGAGGAGACAAATAACTAAACAAACAATCATAATTGGGTGTAGTAAGTGCTGTGATACAGTAATACAAAAGATAACTAACCAAGATTTGGTAGAGAAACAGTTCCCTTTTTAAGGGAAATGAGATCTAACCAGAACCTGAAGAAGAAACAAGGTGAGATGGGTGTAGAATGCTCCATGGGAAGTGAAAGTTTGTTCAAAGACTATGGGGCAAAAGAGAGGTGTATCGGGGAATATGGGTTCGTAGGAGGGCAGAGGTGAGTGATAGCAAGTGGGAAGCCAGCTGATCAGGTCCCTCAGCCTGAGGGATGTTATGCTCTCAGATGCCTGCTCTAAGGGACGACTGTGGGCACTCAGAGAGGTTTCAGGTGTCTCATGCCCATGACTTCCCTCTACCTCTTTTTCCCCCTAAACACATTCCCAGTGAACTGCTTCGTTTGTTTGCTCTTCAGGGCAGTGGTGAGGGGTGGGGCAGCAGAAGAGCTATTTGTGGAGCCCTTACATTTAGCAAAGGCCTCAAATTTGACTTTTCTCATCATGGCTAAATGAGGTTACAAAAACGATCATAGAGACATTCTGATAAGGCTGGATAGTGAGAAGATGATACAATTTTTGTAACCTGATTTTGCATTTCTTTTCTAATATAGCAGAAAAACTGAAAGTAACCTGAGTAACTATTTTGACATAAGACTATGATTGAACTTGGTTAGGTGACAATTGATGGCAATGGGTAAAGTATAGTTTGGTGATATTTTACCCTCCTAAATAATATTATAATTTACTTAAGTTAAAATGCAAGTCTCTGTAAGATCCTTAGTTTACAATGTTTCTCATCTTCAGTAGCTCTAAGACTATCTTGCACACTTGTTGCTACTTTGGTACTTAGCCAGCAAAGCATGTTGCAGGCGACTCTTGCTTTCTGAGAATACATACATACAGCAAAACCTCACAGTGACCGGACATAGGTATTTTACATAAGGAAAATATCCAAGTAACTAAGGATTACTAAACCTTTGAGCAAAACCTTTAAGCAAAACCTTCAAACAGTTTTAACCACTTTAAATAAAAACTTTTCTAAACTGTAGCATATACTTAGATTCCTAAATAGGCTGAAAAGACGCTCTTAGTGTCCCCATGACTCAAGATAATTATTATGAATAACAATGACTAAATTTTGGTGTCAGAGAGTGATGCATGAGTGACATGGAAAGTAGGTTTCTTCTCACATGATATCTACTGCTTTAAGAATGTTGCCTCTTTTTCGTATCGTTTCCTCTGTTTTTCAAAGTGTCTTTGTTTCTTCTCTCCCTGGTCTACACCCTCCCCCATGCCTTTTTCTAATTTGCTGACTCAAATTTCTAAGAACTTACGAAAATAAAATTTAAAAGACCAATGTTTAAAGTAAAAATAAAGATGCTCCAAAGGAAAACTGCCATATCTGAAGTGTCCAAGTTTCAATGAAGGAGATTTTATGGCATTTATTTAGGCTTTAGAGATCTTTCATAGATTATTTCCCATTCTCAACTATTCTCTGGGTGGATAGTGGGAGTTGCTAAATAATTATATTCTAGGTAAATTAGCTATTACATATACATCCAAGCTACCAAGTGCACCCAGGTGAGACAGACGTGTCTACTATGGTCAACTATGTACTTATGCACTACATAAAAAACCCTAGCAAAGAAACACATACTTTAAGAGAAAGGATTGACATTATATGTAATTCCAAAATAAATACATTTGACTATAGATGGAAATATGAAAATATTTTTCTAGTATTACAAAAGTGATTGCTCAATGGAAAAAATATGGAAACAAAAGTGATTGCTCAATGGAAAAAAATATGGAAAAGTAGAAGAAAAAATACTTGAAATCTAAAGATATCACTCAATAATTTTGGTGTTTTATTATAAATAAAATATATATATATACATATATAAAAATATATATATAATATATATATATATATATATATATATACACACACACATATATATAATTTTCTTCCTCTTTGTATAGAAAATATGTATGTTTGTGTATATATACACTTTTTAAAAAGTGGTATCATGTAGATTCTGAAATTTGTCCTGCCTTCTCAGCTAAGAATATGGTGTGAACATTTTCTCCTACCAATAAATATTCTTGCATCACACAATTTATAATGTCAGCATTTGTTTTCCATTAGTGGGCATATTATAATTTAAGTAACTAACACGTGGTGGTTGGATATTGTAGTTTACTTTTCCAGATTCCTCCCTTTCTGTGGCTATCATTAATAACAGTTGCAATGAACAACTGCTCAAGCACATCTATTTGCACATCTATGGTTAGTTTCACAGAATATATTCTTAGAAGTGAAATATCTAGGATAAAGTTAAGGTAAACTTCAATAGCTTTACAGATATAAATTACTTGAATTACTGCCCACTGAGGCTGTGCAATTTACACTCCCACCAGTGGCCTGTGCATGTCTGCTTTTCCATATCCTCATCCACACTGACACAGAGCATTCTTTTTAATTCTTGCCAATCTGCCGGGGGAAACTATCTCATTTATTTATAAATCGTAGTTCTGTTATGACTATTGAATTTCAATATCTTTTCAAATATGTTCAATTTTTGTTATGTATAAATACGTCAAATTCAATTTTTTTTCCTATTTGGGGGGCTGTGTGTTTGTGTAATCATATTTCTGTGAACTGCCGTTTCATCTCTTTTACCACTTTTTTCTATTGGGCTGTTTACTTGTTATTTATTGATTTATAAATAATCCTTATGATTAACAGTTGTCACTTGTCACATATATGTGTCCTCAACATTTTTATTTCTTAATTTTATTCTTGGTGTTTTAAAAATTAATCTATTGTCTCTTAATTGTTCCTTTATCACATTACTAAACCCTTTGCTAGATTTTCCAAGGCTCCTCTGTGCTTTTCAAAAGAAATCTCCTTTGGGCATTCTCCCAGCCCATCAGTTCTGAGATATGAGGCATGCAACATCGTAGGTAAAGTCTTGCCAAGGCCATACTTGCCAGATGGAGCACCATTTTAAACTGCATGGTTCATTCTGTCAGTACTTCATCTATGACATGTGGATTGGGAAGGACTGTGTGTCTTTTGTGAAGCGCATGTAATTATAAGTCACAAGCACTTCCTACATGTTGAATACTGATAAATGTCACAACATAATGTAGAAATTCTGACATACATGGAAATGCTACTGCACAGAGAAATAAAAGAATAAACCAGATAAAACAATTGTGATAATGAAAGAAGAGATGTAATAGATGGATAAATATGGCTATATTAGTAGTTAATAAAATCGCTCAAGTCAGTAACATTGGAATACAGATATTGAATCTCTACTGCTGGTTGGATTAGATCAGGAGTTTTCTACTTGTGTTCCTGGGATGGGAAGGGGTTAGATGTAAATCTCTACTTCATGGCTAAAAAGTATTTGAAAACTAGAAAAGTACTGAAAACTAAAGACATTTTTGTTGCAAATTCCTGTCATTCTATCAGTCTTCCTTCTTTGTTAATTAACTTCAGATAATTAAAGTAGTAAATTAAAAAAAATTCTCTTAATGTCATTGAGGAATCTTTATATCCTATAGTCCTTTACTGTATGTCCAGTAAGTCATCTGTACGTATCTTAAAAACGAAATGCCAAGATGTAAATCACCTAAGTCTTTGTTATTTACACAAAGTTCTGGAAAATTATTTTTTTAAATATAATAAGATGAAGTTTATGAATTGTAACATGTTTTTCTTGGTGGCCAAGTAAGCTTCAGTATATCAGCCCATGGACTCAAGGCCTTAAAGAAAGTAGAAACACATTAGCATATATTTCCTGAGAAACGCAAAACCACTGTGACAATAAAGTTCCAATAATAGCATTCTCTATGTAAACAGTCTCTCTTCCACAAATCTCAACCCGGAATAATCTCAGAAAATGCTCTACCACACTTGAATAAAGATCCTCTGGAAAACATTTTTTTGCTTTTGAAAGTTACGTGTTGCTAGCAATCAGGATGCCCCCCCCCACCTCGGCCCCAGTTTGCTTCCACAGAAAGATACTGGTTGAGTCCAAGTAATTCAAAGCACAGATGAGTGATTTAAACAGGGGTAAGGGAGTGGGGAGAAGAATACCACTCAAGTAAGAAAACATTTGTAATGCAAACACGACACACTGAAGCACAGAATGTGAAGGTAAATTCAATTTCATAAAATGATATGAAAAATATTTCCTGAAAAATCCTGTTTCCCTTCATGTCATTGAGGTAAAGCTCTGCAAAGAAATGTTTGTTTGTTTGTTTTTCTATTTTTAAGCTTGGAGATTTCAAAGAGAGCAATCCTGTGGGGAGAGAGTTTCTTTCCTCTGTTTTGGCTGTGCCAGCCATGGTAAGGGTCACCTTGTTCTTTGGGGCACGCAAGCTATTGAAAAGCTTACAATTAAGGGAAAACCAGAATTTTGTTAGACAAAGCTGTAGAGCTGGGTTTGCCACCCATTATTAGCACAAACATGTACTCTTGTCTTAAATAAACATAACAATAAACACTTGGTTATGTTTCCAGTCACAACCCTGGTCAGATTTTTTTTTTTTTTTTTTGAGTTCCATGAAAAAAACACAGGAAAAGGAGGTTGGTTGGAGACAGAAGCAACACTTATCTCTTCACAACTTGATGGTTACTCTCAGAGGGGCGAATTACAGAGAAACTGATACAAGTTAAATACCACATTTATTCCCATATTCTCCAATTTTCTTAATTTAGAATTCAAATGACTACAAAAGATATCCACATTTGTTACACCTCCTTACTTGCCCTACAGATGCAATAAGCTCTTGAAAGAAGCACTCTGTGTCCTAGGTACGTCCAAACAACATTTGGTGGCAGCTTTCTGGCCCTTAGTGACGCCAACAATTAAGATAAATTCCCTACGTCCTTAAAGGGCTCTCATGTCCTAGTTAGCTCAGCAGGAAAACCAAACCAAACTAAACCCTACCCTCAAACATACAAATTCCGTATCTCAGATATTCTCCCTTTTAAGGATATGAATGAGGAAGACAAGATCACCTAGGTGTATGTATTCACAGAGTGTATGCTATGGAGTGGCAGGTCCTACAAGGATTCACTGAGCTGCTCCTTTTGCATGGTAAGATGCGATTCTCTGAGGAAGCCAGGGACCCACGGTGGGCCAGACGCACCACCAGGACCAAATGCAGGGGTTTTTCTGATTCCAGCGGGTACTTCATAAAAGACCCCAACACAGCTTTGAGACACAAGGAACTACTTTAATGTTCAATATATAATATTATCAATATTTTAATAGTTTACTTCTATAAAAACAATGATCAGTAATGGTAGGAGGAAAAGTAGGGAAAAAGAGAGCAGGGAAGAAGGGATTCAGAGTCGCAACTATATGAAATGCCTTCCCAGGAAAAATGCGTTCCTCCAAAAGTCATGTTTTTGGGGTTAGTAATGCCTTTGACAACTAATTTAGCAACTATTTATTGAGATGCAGGAATAAATTCCTTTGTTTGTGGAGCTTACAAATTAGCTGGATACACAATGAACACGTAAATAAGTAATACAGTTGCTGATAGTTGTACATGTTATTAGAAAAGAAAAGAGCAGGTAAGGTGATGAAGTGTAAGGGAGGCAGGGTGCAGACTATTTTAATGGGGTTGACAGAGAAGGCGATATGAGCCGAGTAGGAGACCTTTGAATTTTGATGTGTGAGTTACAGTTTGGCTGGTAGAAAGGCACAAAATAGGTCAAGTTGAAGAAAAATTTATTCACACTGGACTCTAGTTAAGGCTCTGTTTTTCCCCACATGTTTTTTCCTGTCCTTTCTTTAATCCAATACTCACAAGACTGATTAGACAATCTATCTTTTAGGTTGGCAAGAAGACAACTAAATTTATGTGTCTACAGTCAAGCACTTTATTGCACACAACAAGCTCTTTGTATCCCGCAAGCGGATTTGTCTCGAGCAGCACAGTATCTTGTTCCCTGATAGAGCTTCCTGATGCTCCCAAGATGGCTGCAAGTGCTGACTCAGACTGTCTGAGTTACTTATGGGATGACAGAGCTGCTAGCATTTTTCATCGACCCTGAACTCTTTCTTAATGAAACAGGACCAGAACACTCAACATAGATGGGTTCTTGCCTGAATTAGAGTGGCCAGAAGTGTTGCAAGGTTGCTGCTTTTGTCATAAAGTAATCACATGCCATCTTTAGTGACAGGACGAAAAGACAAAGACCCATTTGTCACTGTCTGGCCATCCATCTCCCTAACATCAAAGAGGTAAAATTGTTAGGTTTCCTTAGTATCTGTTACTAGAATACAACCTACAGTTCTAATACTTTATATTTCTCACATTTTTACACAAAACATTAGATTTCATAGAGGACGCCAAAATAAAGTATAAAAAGAGTTCGGAGCTAAAATATACTGTATATTGATTAGCCACTGAGAGGTCTGCTGCTTCATTTCTTCCTACTCTCTAGTTTGATGAGAATAGTTTCTTCCTATTCTCATCTTGTCATCGTTTGATAGCTGAATTTACCTTTGATGCCTTTGGATAAATCTCCCTCCAACCTTCCCCCAAACCATGCCTTATGCTAGGAATGCTCTTTTGTAATTCTTTCAAGGGAAGACCATTTCTTACTCTTCTTTAGATCCCTGACACCTTGCACAGAGTCTGTTACATAGCAGTTGTCTAATAAATGCTCTATGAAGGCATGCCATTCTTCTTACCTCCCTCAAATATAGTTCTTATTTTAATTTTTAAAGTAAGTTTCTGTAGTTCCTCAATGTCTACCTTTTCTATGAAAACTTTCCAGACTGAAGCCTCCTTGTTTGTACAATTCCCACACCTTCTCCGTGGCTCCCCATCAAACAGTGTGCCCACCCTTGTTGGGAATGTAATTTACAGAATAAAAACACTGCGGGAGAGAGTTGGGGTCAGGTTATTTGAGTCGAGCAAAGGAAGACGTGGAACTGAGCTTTCAAATATCCTAGGATGATTCAACAACAATCTATTTTTAAATTTTTTGGTAATTCATGTAAAAAGCAATTTCCAGTTAAAACAATAATCCCATTAAATAGATAACAGTAGCTACACAGGTTTTTATTGCAGTCTCTTGTACTCCTGTCTTCTGTCTCCTAACAGATGATTCTGAGTGTTTTTTTTCCCCTAAGCCCAAAGTTACTACGTGAAATCCATGGAGGACATGATAATTTTCAAGGAAAATTCACTGGTGTTAACAAACTAGAAAAAAAGGACTTTGGAATTCACATTCCAATAGCCATACAGGAAAGAGCAGGCCATGAAGTCCAAAGCCTCTCCCACTTGATGTGTCTGTACACTTTTTAGTTGGTGGTTTTTAAAACCACAATAAACCAAGAAACCTGTTCTGAAACCTATACTCCATTGGCATAGTGCACAGAATTGCAAATGTGGCAGCCATATTATTGGGCACAGATGTATGGGGCCTCTCTCTGTAGGACTCAGGCATTACTACGTGACTTGATTTAGTTAGCGAAATTTGAGAAGTGATGGTTGTCACTTCTAGGACGTAACTTTAAGAGCCTGTACATGGCTCGGCAAGTTCTCTGCCTCTAAGATTGTGGAAGCAATAGGCTTTCCACCTTCCTGTGCACCGAAGTGACTATTGTGAGCAGAGGAAATTTTCTGCCTCATGATGGACTCCAGTGAGAAGTAAATTTAAGTGTTTCTAAGAGTCTCATATTGTTTGTTACTGCAGCATAAGCTAGCTTTTCCTTACAGATACAGAAAGCACAACTTTCCTGGTCTATGTGATGGCTGGAACATGGATCATATTTATAGTTGGTCTGCAGTACATACCATGGCTTATTAGTTTGGTGAACCTTCAATCAAGTCCAGTGCAGAAGGGAAAAAAAATTGAAGGGAAAAAAAAAGTTGAATTTATATTTTCAAAATATGAAATTTTGGTTTACTCATGAAAAACATCCTCTCTAGTGCCATGTATACATCATGTTAGGGATACAAGGTAAGAGGGGCCAGCTCTATGCCCTTTGGAGATATTCACCTAATCAGGCCTCTGATATACCTTACATGTGAATGTGGGCCCTTAGATTTGCTCACCTGTGGCTACTAGTTCCTACAACTCTTTCAATTCTCCAAATATGGTATGCTTAAGACACGTGGGAGAGGAGGAGCTGTCAGGGAGCATGGGTCCAGGGTTCCACTTTGGAAGACTTCTCAACAGACTGTGGTGCTGCTTTTGAAGGGCAGTAATCAGTTATGAGGAGATTGCTCTACTCTCAAAGTCTCCATGCATATAATTTCTAATCCACCATATAACAATCTATTGACTCCCATTTAACTATAATTTAGATACACTCCACCCTATTATCAGATGACTTAGATTATGAAAGGCAATTTCTGTGTATTTGTAGTATCTCCAGTTATGATAGAAGGCTTTACCATTTTTCTGTAATTAGCAGCAGTGTTACAGGACAACGTATTTTAAGTCCAAGACTTTCATAAGGGGAAGCATCAAACACTGAAATCATTTCAACAGGCTTTAGTATTTAGTAATTTTTTTCTTTCTTGCTTTCTCAAAAATCGTCAATAGCTTTGTGGTGACAATTTTAAAAGGATGTATTTTCTAGTTGCATAGGTCTTTCATAATACCATTTTTCGATTTTCTGGGCTCTTAGTAAAAATACCACTGCTCATACATTCACAAGTGATAGACAAACTCTCTCCCAGGATTTAGATAAGAAATTTGGGTAATTAAGAAGATTTAATACACTTCCTTCTCAAACTCTTCCAAAAAATTGAAGAAGAGGCAATACTTCCTAACTCATTGTATGAGGCCAGTATTACCCTGATATTGAAATGAGGCAATGACAAAAGAAAACAAATCACAGACTAATATCTCTGATGACTATGGTTGCAAATTACTAAACAAAATATTAGCAAATTGAATACAACGATACATTAAAAAGATAATATATAACGATCAGGTAGGGTTCATTTCAGGGACACAGGGAGGGTTCAATATACAGAAATCAATCAATGTGACACACCACATTAACAAAATAAAAGATAAAAATCATTTGATATCAACAGTTGCAGAAAAAGCATTTGACAAGATACAACATCCATTTATGATTAAAACACTCAATAAAACTGTTACAGAAGGAAAGTACTTCAACATAATAAAGGTCATATATGACAAACCCTCAGCTAATATTATAGTCAATGGGGAAAACTGAAAGCTTTTCCTCTAAGATCAGGAACGAGAAAGGATGCCCATTCTCTCCACTGTTACTCAACATACTGTGTTTCCCTGAAAATAAGAACTAACCGGAAAATAAGCCCTAGCATGATTTTTTCGGGATGACATCCCCTGAACATAAGTCCTAATGCATCTTTTGGAGCAAAAATTAATATAAGACCCGGTCTTATTTTCGAGGAAACACGGTAGTACTAGAAGTCCTAGCCAGAGCAAACAGGAAAGATAAAGGCATCCAAATTGGGACTGAAGAACTAAAACTGTTACTATTTGCAGATACGTGATCTTATATATAGAAAATCCTAAAAACTCTACCTAAAACTACTATTAGACAAAATAAACAAATACAGTAAAGTTCCTGGGCATAAAATCAATATACAACAATCCATTGCATTCCTGTATACTAACAATGAAATATCAGAAAAAGAAACAAAGAAAACAATCCCATTTATAATTGCAACAAAAAGGATAAAATACCTAGGAATAAACTTAACCAAGGAAATGAAGGACCTATACACTGAAAACTATAAGACGCTCTTGAAAGAAACTGAAGAAGACATAAAGAAATGGAAAGATATTCTGTGTTCATGGATTGAAAGAATTAACATTGTTAAAATAGCCATGTTATCTAAAGGAATATACAGATTTAATACAGTCCCCATCAAAATCCTAATGGCACTTTTCACAGAAATAGAACAAAAAATCCTCAAAGTTGTATGGAACCACAAAAGACCTCAAATAGCCAAAGCAATCCTGAGGAAAGATAACAAATTTGGGGGTATCACGCTCCCTGACTTCAAAGTATACTACAAAGCCACCATAATCAAAACAGTATGGCATTGGCAGAAGAACAGACACACAGACCAATGGAGCCCAAAACACACAATGGAGAAAGGAAAGCTTCCTCAATAAATGCTGTTGGGAAAACTGAAAAGCCATGTGCAAAAGAATTAAACTAGACTGACACCATGTACAAAAATTAACTCAAAATGAATTAAAGACTTAAATGTAAGACCTGAGACAGTAAAATACATAAAATAAAACATAGGTACCAAATTTATGGATCTTGGTCTTACAGATGTTTTTGTTAACTTGACCTCAAAGACAGGAAAGTAAAATCAATAATAAATGAATGGGACTACATCAGCCAAAATGTTCTGCACAGAAGAAACTATGACCAAAACAAAAAGGCAATAAACTGAATGGGAGAAGACATTTGAAATGATACTTCAGATAAGGGGCTGATATCCAAAATATATAAAGAATCCATACAACTCAACGATAACAAAAAACAATCCAATTAAAAACCGGGCAGAGAACAGACACTCTTTCCAAGAAGACAGATGGCCAATAGATATATGAAAAGATGCTCAACATCACTCACACTAAGGGAAATGCAAATCAAACCACAATGAGATACTACCTCACACCTGTTAGAATTGCTATAATCAATCAGTAAGACAAGAAATAACAAGTGTTGAAGAGGATGTGGAGAAAAGGGAACCGTTGTACACTGCTGGTGCGAATGCAAATTGAGACAGCCACTATGGAAAACAGTAAGCTCCTCAAAAAATGAATAGAGCCACCCTATGACCCAGCCATCCCTCTTCTGGGTATCTACCTGAAAAATTTGAAAACACTTATTCATAAAGACATATGAACCTCTATGTTCATTGTAGCATTATTCACAACTGTCAAGACATAGAAACAACCTAAGTGTCCTTCAAGTGATGATTGGATAAAGATGTAGTGCGTGTGTGTTTATGTGCGTGCGCACATGTGTGCGCGCGTGCACACACACACACACACACACACACACACACAATGGAATACTACTCAACCATAAAAAAGATGAAACATTGCTATTTACTACAACATGAGTGGATCTTGAGAGTACCATGCTAAGTGAAATAAAAATGACAAGAACAACAGGATTTCACTCGTATGTAGGATATTTAAAAAAAAAAAAGCAACAAATGAAAAAGAAAAAAAAGAAACACCTCATATACACAGACAACAGTATGGTGGTTACCAGAGAGCAAGGGGGTGGGGGAAGGATGAAGAGGGTAAAGAGGGTCATCCATATGGTGACAGAAAGGGACCTGACTTTGGGTAGTGAGTACACAATGGATTATACAGAGGATATATTATAAAATTGTACACCTAAAATTTATATAATACCACAATAAATTTATTTTTTTTAAAAATTTGCCCAGTATGACCATGAAATGGACTGACTTTAATGATAAATGGTGTGGTAATTTGCCCAGTTAAAGATGCCTTTAATATTGCTTCAGAAAGGATATGTTTTGTACTATTTCTTTATTTGTATCTGTATAGTTATCTAATATAACGAAAAGAAAAATGTGATTTTATATCACTACAGGTAAAATTCTGCTCTACTTTAACCCATTCTTTTCTATTTAAAGCTTTATTTGAATCACTATTAAGAGTCAGTAAAATAATGCATTGCTTTTTTATGTAATATGAATATGGTTTTTGTGTGCACAGGATAAAAATAGGTTTAAGCTGCTCGTAACAAAAAAAAACACAAAAAAAAACTAATGCTTTAATTGTCTACAATATTTCACAATACATAAGGTAACATTGTTTTGCTTATTAGGCACTAAACATATTTGGTATTTGAGCTTTTTGAAGGAGTCAGAGGAAAAAGTTTTGGCTTTTATTTCTGATATGATTCAATAATATACTTGACAGTCAGCTGGTAACTGATAACAGTCTCCTCTCTTTAATTCAATTTTTTATTGCAATCCATCTAGCATTGGGTATACCCTGTCAGCTAACTGGCTGCCCATCTTCCTAACCGATGCTTACTTCAGCCATTGTAAAACTGAGAAGTTTTCGATCAATCCTTATTCCCAAGTCAACACAACAAAATACTGAGCTTCAAAACATGTTAACAAAATGTGCATTCCTCTATCAACATATCATAACCAGAAGACAACTGGGGGTTTGCTTTCATAACAAGGCATATAATTACTACAACATTTACGCTAATATAACCAAAAAATCTCTCAGTCTTAATGGGGAAAAGGCGAAATAAAAACCACTCTGGCATCTGAAAGTAAAGTGATAGTCAAACTATGTTTCCTTATAAATGCCCCCTTGGTAATGTTCAACAGGAATGATTTTTCCCGTCGTTTAGCAAGTTCCCTAAGTCATGAAGAATGAGAATTAAAGACATGGGTGCTGTCCCTTTAAGGGTGTAGGGTGAGGGTAGGAACCTACGGGGTTGGCAGCAGGACAGAGATTCCGGAAGAAGTCTGTGGAAGGGGCAAGGAAGAGCTTTTGATGGACAATATGCAAGCAAAGACTGGAGGCTCATCTACATTTCCCTTGATTCATGTGGCCCCTCTGCACTCCTTTAGAGTCTCTTTCAGTGGCTCTTCTTCCTGTTCCTTAAATGTTGCTCTAGCCTAGGCCACTTCTCTTCACTTTCACTAGGAAATCTCATTCTCTCCCATGGCTTTACTGATCACAGAGGCGTCAACAGATCCCAGTGTTATATCTTCCACTCCACTATTTCAACAGGACTCTTACAGACTTCTCTTCCTAGATGTTTTGCAAGTATCTCCAACTCAACAAGCCCAAAGTTCTCACTGAATTTCTCTTCTAACATCTTTTTCCAGTCTTTCATAATGTCCACTACAAGAAACATGCAAGATAATTAAATATGAATTATGAAATATCCTGAAGACCTGTAAGTATCCCATGGGCAGTTTAAGGAGATGAAGTATTTTCCTCTTTTATTAAACCGAGAGGTAGATTAGCTGTTTCTTCTCTTTTTCCCCTCCCTCCTTTTCCCATATATCCTTTGCTCCAGCCCTGCATTTGACATTTCTCCCCTATACACCCTGAAGCAGAAGTCCCTCCAGTTCCAATGAGACAGAAAGCCTCCTGGCTTGAGTGGGAACGTAGGGAATTGGGAAGACCCAATCAGTGCCCTAGTCAGGGGCTAGCACTGGTGGGCAGACCCGTTATGTCTTCAGGGGGAAAGTAGGTCAGGAGATTCTTCCTAAGTTAAAGGGGTTGGGGCCAAATCCATAAAGAAAAGAGCAGACTCAAGCATGGCAGAAACGACAAGCCCCAAAGACTGGAGTGTGATCGAAAATCAGTTTGGGTGTCTTAACTGCTTCTTTTTTCCCAGGGCTGAAGCCAGAGGGGCAACTATAAAATAGTGCTTATCTTTTATGGGGTTTTCACCCTGCTCAGCCTCTTACTAGCCTACGACAGATCTTTCTGTTGCTGTCTGTGGCTTATTTCCATCATACATGGGTTCTTCCGCTTTCTGGTGTCTTTGGCTGGGAGGCTCATTAGATCAGCTTGTGATAAATGAGCTGGATTTCACCTTGGACACTGTCTTGGGTCTCCCCCCATGGCTCTAATCCCGATAATTGGAAGCCATTCTTGCCCTATTTTAGTACTTCTCCAAGTTCCTTAAAGCCAGACCAAGACTGGGGCCTCAGCAGATATTCTAGAGACGTCTGAACAGAGAAAAGGAGGCCTGGCATGAAAGCCATTCAGGAACAACCACAGTAAAACTATGCAACTTCTGTAAACCCTTAGGGAGAGTCAATAACTGCTGGTGCACGGGCACGCTGATTGTGCAATGTCCAGGAAGAGACACAGCAGCTTCGGGTGTGTTCCCTCTTCTTCGGGAAGCATGAGTAAAGCCTGGGAGCCCTTCATGACTTGCTTTAGGTCAGAGACTTCCTTCTCCATCGTCCCCTTCCCTCACAGAGTCTCATAAGGTCCCTACTGAATGGACTAGCTCATCAGTTTATAAAAGCCACTGTTATAATAGTTAAGACACAATTAAAGAAAAATTTTCCTCTCAAAGAAACTAAGAGAATTTGGAAAATTTAAGTTACAGCATTAGACTATACAGACAAGTTGAACAGCCTATATTATCTGAATGCTATAATAGGATAAAGCTTTGCTTCATAGTGACAATATCAAAATTACTTTTATGACCATAAAAAGAACTATAGATTACCTTAGTAATTATCACAGAGTTGAGAGGTTATTTGGTTTACACAAATGCAGTAAGTTAAAGCTTGGACTATAACCCATATGTTTCTAGTATTAACCAGTATAAACAAAATACTATTTTGATTTAAAATTTGCCAATATGAACAGATTTTGCATTGTAGTAAAAAAAAAAAAAAAAAGGACAGATCTGAAAGGTAGGAAGGCTAGACTGAATCTCTGGGAACATGTAACCTCACTAAACCTCTGTTTTTTTCACCTATAAAATGGTGATACTTACCTCCCTTGCTTACTATAAGGATCAAATGAGAATCTGCTCATGAAAGTAATTTGGAAGCTATAACTAGCTAAATAAATGTAATTGCTATCATTATTGTAAAGATAGCCTTTCAAAACAGCATGGCCTGGAGAACAACTGTGAGAAATATTCCAAAATTATTTTTTATGTAATATGTATGTACTACTCATACTTGGAGACATTTCCAAAACACAGAATCAGAAAAAAACTAATTAAAGCACTCTTTTTTTTCATATATACGTATTTTAATTTTTTTTTTTTTATCTTATGTGTGAAGTTATCTTCTATTCAATCTTATGTCTTGGTCCAGACCCAGCAGAAGAAAGCACGGTTGTACAGGAGAGCTTTACAAAGAGTTTCTTTAAATTCTTTTCTACGTTTGAGTGTGCTTATTAGAACCCCACGTTGCTGTGGCACATGTCACCAGAAACAGCAAGGTGTCAGCCAAAGTCCCTAAGGTAGTGAAGGCCAAAGCAACCAGACCAAAGGGTGAGGAATCAGGCCAAGCCAATTTACAAAGAAACGGGAGTAAGTCAAACTTGGAAGAGGAAAGCCCTGAGATAATTTGGGAGAATAACTCTTCTGGGTCCTTATCTTTAGAATGTATGCTGAGTCACAGAGTCTCGAATTCATTGCCCAAAATATCTGACCTCCTTTCCCTTGCACATAGCGCCAGATGCGCCATCTATAATACCTAAACTCCTCTGAACGACTGTAGGTTGAACCATTTGCAATTACTGATATTTAACCATTTTGACTTATAAAAATGGCAATTATGTATGTCTCAACTAAATACAAAATCCCAATGCTATTATAGTGTTTCTCCGAAAATAAGACCTAGCCGGACAATCAGCTCTAATGCGTCTTGTGGATCAAAAATTAATCTAAGACCCAGTCTTATTTTACTATAAGACTGGGATATAATATAATATAATATAATATAATATAATATAATATAATATAATATAAGACCAGGTCTTATATTAATTTTTGCTCCAAAAGACACATTAGAGCTGATTGTCTGGCTAGGTCTTATTTTCGGGGAAACCCAGTAATATCAAGTGAGTCAACTTGGAGCCAGACTGTTCTGCACTAAAAATTAGCTACATGATCTGGGGCAATTCACTTAACTTTTCTGTATCTCAGTTTCCTCATCTGTAAAAATGGAGGAATAACAATAGTTCATACTTCAAAGATTTTTGTGAGGATTAGATGAGTTAATACACATGAGGTGCTTTAAAAAGTGTGTAGTACCATAGCACTACATAAGTATCACCTATCATTATTATCCCTCCAGCTTTACCTTCAAGCATTCTCCCACCTGTCTTGACTTTGTGCTCCATGGGCATTGACAATTATGGCTGATAATTATGGTTTCCTGAACATCTGCTATAGACGACTACCTTTCTGCCTGCTATGCTAGTTCCTGTCTTCACCTGGTTCATTCAGCAATGCCCTTCCTGAATCATAACCATATGCCAGCGTCTAAAGAAACAGGGGTGAACAAACCATACATCGTCTCTATCCTTATGAAGTTCCCAATCTAATGGGAGAAATACTTGCTGCTTAGAATGCCGGTGACTTCCCACTCAAACATTAAGACTCTGTCCTTGAGCCATGTCCCCTGCAAAGCTGTCCTTGATGTCCCCTGACATGTGAATCATTCTTCCTGTGTATTAATCTTGTTTCTAGGAACGTTTTATGGTGAAACCATACTTGTTTCACTAACATATATGTGTTCCTCCTTCTAACAGCGATTGTGAACTCTGCCAGAAGAGACTGTGTGTCCCTCTTCTCAGGGCCTCTTCTGTTAAGCAGAGCTCCTGGCTGAACCGCTGTTCAGGGAAGCATCAGCAATCACTATCTGGTTGTGCTGGTCCAGCAATTACCAAAGTTACATCTGTGTAGAAGCCAACTCTCAAATTTAAAAGAACAAAAACTAATCTGAGTTACTTGTTGGGGACAGCCTCACATCAGCTGGGGTAGGAAGAAGGAGGATAATCACATCAGCATGTGATTTAAAATCGTTTTTTACAAATGACAGGCAAATCTTTAAGAATGTAAAATCTCTCCTCTTAGTGTTACAATTTTATTTTACTCACTTAATTTTGATAAATACTGTAAAGGAATTCAACTGATTTTTGTTCATTTGAATGTGGTTAACTTCATGATTTTTATAAAACTATAACGCTAATTATTTGGTATATGGCATGGTTCTATGTTTAGTTTTTAAAGCACTGTAGACTAACCATGTCACAAAATACTACATAGTGTGGAACTTTTCTTTTAGTATTTGAGGTTTTGTTATTATATTATTTTTTGATACATTTACATGTTGCAATTTAACAAGAAAACAAAATCAATATAGGAAAAATTATTTTGTCTTTTCAAATGAGACAAATGAGATACTCATGAGCTGGTGCACTTAAAAATAGAAAAAAAATATTTATCATAACTGAGGAAGAGAGAAAAATAATTCCTGATGCCTTAATCAAAATCTTATAGCTATCATTATTAAGGGTCCAATTATTAATCAGAGATAAAAATAACATCTGTGATTAAAATACTAATCGTTAAGAACAAATATGAGAGTTGAAAATATATTTTCAAGAATGACTATAAGCTACATTTGACGCAATCTTTTATACTGAATTTTGTTTATAGCCCTTACAAGAGTGCTAAGAGTGGTAGCACTAAAGAGAAACTAGTTGGCTGATTGGAAATATATTGAATGTAATTTGAGGTAAATAAATCTGGATCTAGAATACAACCATCAGACAAACAGAGAAGATAGAGGTTGTATTAATTTTTCTGGACAAGGTCTTGCACTTCAGTTTTTCAAATTGCCAAATGAAAATAACATGTGCCTTCTTTTTATCTCAGAGATTCATTAGTGATTATTTTTAAGATCTTGATAATATCAGATAAAATTTCTTCTATTGAAAACTATCTCTTAAAAAATGTTTTTTAAAATGTGGTCTTTATTGTTCTTTAATTTTCTAATAAAACAGCCAAAATTACAAAACTATTATCACTGATAAATATTCAGAAATAAGTAATTCTTAAAAGAGCTAACGATAATGTTGGCTGATACTTCAATTGCTTTTGCTGCCGCTGCTACTGAAGGATAAATTTTAATAGTTAAGACAAAACTTTTCTACTTTGAATCACATTATTACATTTTTAACAGTGTCTGCGTATTTTCATGATAATGTTTTTCTCCTCTAAGAGGTACTCTCTTTGAAACGAAAGCATGTAAATTATTGACTTAATTATCATTTACAGTTAATTCCAAAGTTATCAAATTATGGTATGCATTTTATCAAGGTAGAAAACTCTTTTCCCTCAAACATAGATATTTCCTTTACAATAAAACTGAAAATTCCAGTATGAAAGATTTACAACTTACGAGTAAATATTATAAATGTTTATGCAATGACTCCTGCTAGATAAAAGTCATTTAAAAAATTAAATAGGCGTATACATGATTTGGCTGTTTAGCAATAGGCTTCCCTCCACACAACACCCCACTCTATCTACCCCTGCCCTTCTCTCAATCACCACACAATCAGTCCACATTCCTGTTTTGTTATTTCAATTTTCTACCAAGAGGAGCCTGGAGTCTATCCTTGATTCCCATCATCTGTGGCTCAGACCACCAGACAGTTCCCTTTCACCAGGGGCTGCCATTTGGGCTATACTCTAAGTTATCATTGGTCTTTTCCAATAAGTATAGTCTATCCCCTCTCCACCTCCCAACCCTTCCTGCCATTCCCCCTCAGACCCGCACTCCTCACAGACCAACAGGCCTCTTAGATATCAATGTCAATCTGAATTGGGCTGAAGGGCACTTGTCTCCTCAGACACTAGCCACTTAATTTGGCCTGGTGGTTTTCTGTCTTGGGCCTGTTTTAAGAGTTAAGCTCCTTTCCTTGGCTCTACCTGTTTCTAGCTGACTCTTTTCCCATCCTGGTCTCACAGCAAAGACTGTTGTGGTTAAGACTAAAAGTATGAATTTCACTGGAAAGACTATAAGACAGGCATTTAAAATTAATTTATTTTTAATTTACTTTTTTTGTTCATTGACATATCCCAAGCTCCTAGAATAGTGCCTGGCACATAATAAAACACTGAATAGACTCTATGAATGAATGAATGAATGAATGAATGAATGAATGAATGAATGAATGAATGAGTGCATGTATGCTTTCCTGAGATGGCAATTTATCTGTATATTTATTTAGTTATCTTCTCTTTAGGCATTTCCTTAGCTTGCTGTATCTTTCCTATGGGGAAAGATTTGGAAGTCACAGTCCATATTCCAAATGTGGCACTGGGCTTACTACCAGTTGCCTATTTTGGTTTTACTTTCAGGTTTTTGTAACTTTTAAGTTTCTCAAGATACCCAGCATTTGGCTTCCAGTTTTGATAGCATTATGTTTGGTTGATTCTTCATAGAAAACTTAACAATAGTAATATGAATGGTAAAAATAATAGTAATTGATTATTGAATATTTACTATGTCTAAGTACTTCAGACACATTCTCGCAACAACTTTATAAGATGGGTAATGTGGAGATGAGGTTTAAAGATGCCATACAAGTAGCAAAGCCAAGAATCGAACAGGGTCTGAAGCCAAAGCTGTTTTAATTTCCACGTCTGGTTACTCTAATAAGCATTATTCATGATGCTAGCATGGCTCAACAATGATTCCTAGGCCCCTAACTGGAATAAAATTATTAGCTAAGAGCACATCAGAAAACAAATATAGATTATTTCTTACTCTTAACAATAAAAACCACATTGGCATTTGATGGCTAATCAGTTATTAATACTGACAAAGTACTATCTAGTATTATTTATAACATAATTTATCACAAACTCAATAAATAAATATATTACTAAGCTCACCTTTTCTATTAGAAAAATTTATGTTAAATTTCCATAATGTAAATTTAAAAAAAAAGTGTTCTATAATTAGGAAATGAAAAGTTGAAGGAAAATATACTAAATAACACTGCTAATGCGACAGCTCACTACATGAATAATGCTGACCCACTGTTGTCGGTCTCCACTGAGGATATCACAGGGACAAGTCTTAAGTCACAGCAAGGGATTATTAAGATTGACAGGGAAGAACTCTATAGCTATAAATTGTATTCAACCTGAGACAAGGTTATATTAAGTAAGGTTGCTGAATCTCTAACCCTTAGAGATCTTTAAAAAAAAAAATCAGCAATCAGCCATTTTGGATGGCTTCATCTAAAACCCAAATAAATGAAGAGTTGAGGTCTTTTAATTTCTATTGCTAAATGTGACAAAATTTTATCATTTTGACCTTGTGAGATTAAATATATAGTATTTCAAGAGATTGATTTATTAGAAAAAAAGTTCTTTGAAGTAAAAAATTAAATACGTTTCTCTTCTTTCTCAACTTCCTTACAATAAACATGTACTGAGCATCTACTATGGCTGGGATATAATGCTGAATAAAACATGGTCGCTATCTTGAGGAGCACACAGTTTAATGCACGAGACAGGGACGTAAATGACAAGCATCAACAGAGCGAGTTAGTCCTAACAAAGTTAGGAGTGGCAAAAAAACCTGGGGAAGCAGATTCAAATATTAAAAGTGTTTACAAAATTCCAGGCACTATATTAGGCACAGTAGATATGCTTAAATGAGATTCCCTGGTCCTCAGACTGCTTAACAGTCTAACGTTGCACTGGTCAGTATGGCAGCCACTAGCCACGTGTGGCATCTGAAACACAGCTATTACAAATGGAGATGTGCTGTAAATATAAAAGCCACATTGGATTTTAAAAATTTGTACAACAAAATAATGTAAAATACCTCAATAAATTTCATATAATTACATACTAAAATGAGAAATTTTTTATATCCTGAGTTAATAAACTATATTATTAAAATCAATTTTAACTTTTTTTTTCATATTTTTAATGTGGCTACTAGAACATTTTAAACAACATAGTGTTTCTTATTATACATGTATTGGACATATCTAATAGAAGATACAGATAAATTAACAGAAGACTATAGCATATCATCATTGATAAGTGTTAAGACAGTAGTACAGAGAGGAAGGAATATAAAAATGCCCCAGGAAAAAAACTCTCTCTGAAGCATCAAATGTGAAAAAAATACTTAAAGTTCATCAAATATTATATAACTCACATGTTACATGCCAAACTTTTTATTAAGCAAATATATTTTAACTGTGATATTTACTATGGTATAAAATCTTATTTTTAACTATTTTTAAAATATGGGGATTTATTTTTATTACAAACAATGTCTATTCTGAATCATTTTGAAAGCATAAATACAAATATAAAAATTCCTATACAAAATTAATACATTGCTATATGTCCTAAAATATTTATGCATCAATATAGAAATATAAATTTATTTTTATAAAAATAGATCATACCATAGTTGTTATTTAGTGTTGTGATTATGTCTATCAATAATAAAAGTAGGATCCCATACGTGTTGAGATTTAGGATGTTTCCTAACATTTGCATATACACAGTAATATAATAGAAAAGAAACATATATTTGGTATCGTCTTTGATTATTGCCTGGAGGTAAACACTAAGAGTTGAAATGGTGTGTCAATGGCATGCATTCTTACAGTCATTAGTATATTTTAACAATTGCAATCCAAAAAACTTGTACCAATTTATACCTCGTCCAAGAACATATGAGACTATGTATTTTTCTCTACTTACTCATAACAGGAATTAAAGATTTTTTAAACCTTTACCAATCTGATAGAAAACAGAATTCCGTTGTTTTTAATATACACATCTTCACTTTAAAATGTTTATTAGAAACTAACTAACCTGTTCATGTTCTAAATTAAGCCTGCTCATGTTCTAAGCTCATTTTTCTATTTGATTTTATACTGTTGTACAAGAGTGCTCTATAGGTTATTGAATATTAAGATTTAATTTATTATATTTCAAACTTTCCCCCAGGTTTCCAAGTCATTACAGTGGTTGGTTGATTGCTATATGGAAGTATGTAGCAGTGAAATAAAGGCAAAGAGTCTCGGAAATTCAAGGAGGTCTTGGTAAGCTTTAAAATTATTAAATAATACAGAACTTTAATATGCCACTTTAAGAATTAAACAGAACAAGCAAAAAATAAACAAGTATATGTAGATATGGAAGGTTTTAGAAGAATTAATGAGAATATTAAGGTACATATTTGCAGCATATTTTTAAATTGTAAAAAATTTTCCTTAATAATTATTTAACCTTAATAGACTAGTTTTTAAGATTCTCCATCTTCAATTTATTTTGCTACAAGATGAGGTGTATCTAACTTCATTTTTGTGCCCTTTCCCGAGCTGTACCACCAAAAGTTAGGTAGTTGTTTCAACACCATTTATTAAAATAAGTGTTTTTCTAATGATTTAAAATATCACTTTTACTGTATTCTAAATATTTATCTATACTTTAGTCTATTTCCTGACATTATATTCTATTTTCACTAATATTTTTACAAATGTCTATGCCCACACATTGCTGTTTTAATTACTACAGCTTTATAAAAAATTTTAACATATAAGTAGAAAAACTTTTCATTCTTTTTTCAATGTTTTCTTCATTATCGTGGTATATTTATTTTTCCATATACACTTTAGCATCATTTTATAAAGTTTCCAAACCAGAACTACATTTGGATTTTGACAGGAAGTATAGTAAACACATACTCCAGATACTAAAACAAAAATTACAATCCATTTTTATTAGCATAGTATGTGAAATTATGGTTTTAAGTACATTGCCACCTACCTACTCTAGAACTTGATGGTTAATTTATCTATGGGTATTGCCAACTGTTCGTGTGGGCATCATAGTACTTACAATCCCACTACGCATCACTACATTAGAGATTAAATACATTACGAAGTGCATTATAAAACAGCAAACACTTGAATGATGACGAACTATCCGAACTGCATCTTTTGATTTTTCATTAAGTTACTTCCAAATACAATTAGAAATCTCATCACATTAGTCATGAGGTTAAAGATGACAGCCTTAAATCATTATTGATACTAAAAGTGCTTATTGTGAATACCTTATTTAGATTGAGTTTTATTTTATGCCCACGAAACTGGCAGTTCAAAGTGGTCACAGACCTTCCTAAGATGCTAACATTCATGACCACATGTAAAAAATGTACTTTGAAGATCTGGGCACTTAAGCAATATCACTTCAGAATTAAGAAATAGTTTTTTCTCATGACAAAAGCTGAGTATCCCACAAAGGCATGACAAAGATTTGTGTGGTCATAATTGCGCGAGAAGGAGAAGCTGAGGAAATATATGCTCTCTGACCATCCTAAGATAAACTTAACCTTCAACACCACTTCCTTGCAGCTCGCTAGGCCACTTTTATATTTCACACATCAATTTAAGTGCTAAATCAGAGGCTTATAAAATTTCTGATTTACAGCTTTTATTAAAACTGGGAAAAGCTAAAACCAAACGTGGATGAAGCAATACTGGGGGGGAAAAAAGAGTTAAATGGCTAGTGAACAGAAACAGTGTTATTTCTTTCTGCTAGCCATGACCCTTTATAACATAGTGACATAAAAGCTCTAAAGTGATTAAAACTTTATAGCAACAGTGAATGCATGAACAATCTGATTGTCTTAGTCACCTAAAACTAGTATATATTCAGTATACTCAGGAAAGAAAACCAACAGATTGGCATCATGTATGGATTATTTCAGTATCTATACGTTTGGTATGTATCCTATTTCCTTATACACAGCAGGGGCTTATTTATTTTGCTGATGATGGATAACTTTAACATGCCATTTATTAGTTTCTGTATAGTATAGGTAAAGATGAAATATTGAAAATGAGAGGGAAAAAATTAGAAAGACATAGATTAGAATTTAAATACTATTATGAAAGATAATAATTGTTCTTTAGAGAACATATGCACTGATTTCAGGGGCCTACTGAAATACTGGATGATTCTGGGTCCCAAGTAAAATGGAACAATTAAGTTTGAATAAAAAAACATGAAGCATAGTTAAATAGGAGTATCTTTTTAAAAATAGTAATCTTTAAAAACAAAAATGTAAACAGAGTTGATGTATGCTTTGAGTGGATTAACATTATTAATTTATTATTTTAGGTATGACAAATCACAATACATACATAACTTCAGTATGTGTTCTAATGAAATAGTAGCATAGATAACTGCCCATATTTTAAGGCAGATAATCTTAAAATAACTTGTATTTGGATTTTTTAATTGGCATTCAATACAGAAACGTGACAAAGCTTTCTTGTTTCCCAAAAGTGACTATATTGAAAGGTAATTCATGATTAGATGAAAATGCATATAATAAATGCCAGTAAATATTTAAAACACTCAGAACTTTCCAAAAGAATGCAGCAGTTATGAATAAGTTTCTGTGTATTAGAAACATGTGACTTCTGAAAGGATAAGATAGAGGTTATTATAATCTTTTCTGCTGGCTGGTGGACCCCTTAGTGACCTTTCAAATAGAGCCTGGACACCCGCAATCTTTACATCGCTAACTTCCTCAGTTATCACCAGATACAGAATCCTCAGAAGTCTTCCCTGACTCCCTATATAAGTAGATTTTCCCTTCCCACTTCCATACAATTTATTCTCATAACTACCTCCTGCTTGCTTCCACGACAGCATTTATCACCACTTGTGAATACCTAATTATGTGTTTTGTTCCCTTTTCATCTGTCTCCCCTACCTGATCATACGCTACATAACTAACGGGGTCACACAGCCAGCACCTAGTGCAATGCTTGGCACAAAATAAACAATCCAGCACTATCTGCAAGATGAATGAAAGAAAGTAGAGATTAGGTCTAAGGAGGTTTGCCTTTATTCATTGTTAAGGTCATAGCTGTGAGAGATGGGAGAGGCAATAGATTCTTATTCAGTAATCAGACCCTTTACTGAAAATTAACATTACCCAGTTATTTCGACTTTCAAAACTATCCTGGTATCCATTCTTGGGTTTTGATGGACACAGCCCTGAAATCGAGATCTCAAACTCTTGTCTCCAAGCACCTTCTGTGTGGTGGTGCCGTACAGAATGGGTAAGGTGAACAAGTAAAGAGGATAAAAGCAAGAGTGTACTGCTCCTGTTGCTCTGGGCCTTCCAAGAGGAATGGAGGCTGGACTGCTTGGAGATAGTGCAAAGCATGGGCAACTGCAGGGTCCCTGCCTCCATGCCCACATCAAATGGGTTCAGATGACTAGATCACCTGAGGGAGGGGAAAAGGAAATGCTTTTGGACTTAAGTAGCTATCCTAGATACACCGTGGGTGCTGGGAGGTATTTTTCCCTGTCTCTTAAAGGTAACAACTGCCATTATTTCTGAGCACATAAGTGCGTTATGCACAGAGAAGTCAATAAAGGTCAGGGAGCCTCTCAGACCAAAAGTATGGTGTCTAGAACCGAGCCATTTACTGGCTGCGCCAGGAGAAGGAAACCAGTGGGTAGGTATGAAGTTCTGAGTGCTCAGAAATGAATGAGCCATCCCCACAATGTAGAGGTCTCAGCCCTCACTGCTCACCCTTCCTGACAAGTCAGGAGAACAAGGAGTCCTGGAGGAGTCAGGTGATGCCTAAGAAGAACTTGCAGCCCAGGAATGAGGATGTTAAGGACAAGCTGTGGATGCTGTGACTCTACAACCCCTACCTCTCAATAACCAGGTCTGCCATGAGAAGATTTATAATATAAAGCACTCGGGAATATTAGTTTTTTAGAAGAAGTATACTAAGAGATAAAAAAAATCCAGATCTTCTTGTCTGTTACTTTTTAAAAACATTTCAAAAACAATACAAATACTAGTAATACTAGTTCACATTTATGGAGTGATTAAAATGTTCCAGGCACTGTGCTAAACACAATCTTTACCAAAACTCTGTAAGTATTACCATCCTCCTAATTTTACAGACTGTGTTAATACGGGTTTGGTGGTGGTAGTAATGGTGGGGAGGGCTAGATTGAAATTACGTTATTAAAAAAATCTGACAGCAGTAGGAGAGAGTGAATTTAATTGCAGATGTTCTTACATTCTTTGAATATAATGTATCTCTAAAAAAAAATCCTAGGAAACTTATTTAAAATCATTTACATAAATTTATAAGATGTTTAAATCACAAGTTTTCACAGTGACTATTACTTTATGGTTATATAATTATCTGAACAATGGTTCACAAATCATTTGAATCCACTACATTATATAAAGGGTTCTAATGTATATAAGAGAAAAGCCCAGACAACAATTCTAAATATCTCCTGGGGTGTTAGGATCTTGAGAACAGTAAGCTTAGTGAAAGAAAAAAATATTTGCTTTAAGATTTTCCCTGCTGATTAGCCGTCAACTTCTGTCTTAAAAGGCCACTTTAATAGAACAAAATATAAGATCATATTTCTAACCTTATATTTTGTTCTATTAAATGCTTTCTTCCACAAGAGGTAAATAAATTGGCTCTGAGTTGCACTTTCAAGGTTTCAATTTTAGGCCGCTGTCCATCAGGGAAGATAACAAAGAAAACTGCTAATAAAAAATGTCTTCCTTCCAAGAAAGGACAAAGCAAAATCTAATTTAGCTCACAGGTATTATGTTTCTAAGAACAACTGATGCCTTTCTCAACACAGAGGAAGAAAGGAAGGTACCCAAAGTGACTGTTAGGAATTTACATAGATGTCTAATGAAGAACTTCCATTTTGCCAAGGCACAGAGTGTTTATGTTCCTTATAAACCACTGGCACAAGTCACTGAAGGGAAAAAATATTCCTAATAAATTCCCACTGCATTTTGTTTCTCAAAGCTTTCTAATTGATTATATAACAAGGGTAAAGAAAACTGCCAAGCACCTAGTTTTTTATTCTTTTGAACAGAATCACTGCTAACATGA